>NW_026555331.1:79701565-80976555 GCF_014898055.3 Talpa occidentalis
AACATGAAAATGTGTTACTTGTCAAAGTTCTTAAGTAGGGCCTTCCGGTGGAGTATCGGGTTTAGCGCAGCACTGTGAAGCTGTCCGCAGCCTCTGCAGAGCAGGTTTGATTCCTGGCCGGCCAGGGAGGTGCCCATAAGGCGCAGCACGCCCGCTGCTCCCCTCAGCAGTGCTTTCGGTCAGTCTGCCTGTTCTGCTCCCTGCTGTCTCTGGTGAATCCTTTCACCCTCCCGTGCCTCTGGCCTGTACCACAGCTCTTATATCAATCAATCAATCAATCAATCAATCAATAATATTAAAAAAAAGTTCATAAGTAACAAAACTCACAGGATAGGAAAGAAAATTACTTTAGAAGCAACCAAAGATTCTAACTATCACCAAAATTATATGGTCTCCTCTCCCATCTCCAACACCATCCACCTTCAAAATATGTTCTATTACCATAGAGATTTTTAAAAATAAATGTGTACTTGAGTGTTGGGAGACTGATAGGGAATATGTGATACTGGCCTGTGGAGAAAACAAAGGACAGGTTTTAATCCAGACTCTGATTCTCAATACTGCGACTTTGGGCACAAGTTACAAAACCTCTTGACCTCATTTTGCATTAAATATTGAGTACAGCAATAAGTACCTCACAAACGATTGTGGATAAATGACAACTTAAAGAAACATTAGTACTATGACATGTTTTCTTCCTTTTACTCTATGCTAAGTTGCTCCAAACAACACAATACTTGTGTTTCTCCAGTAATTCTTTTCAATTGCTATTCAATTTTTCCCACAGATAGAGACCTTGATGCAGATTTTTCACCCACGGCTACAGTTATACTTCCTTCAATGGCTGAAATAAACCTCCATAAGGCTGGAACATATATTTGTCTTCTTGAGAAATTTTTCCCTGATGTTGTTAAGATAAGTTGGAAAGAAAAGAATGGTGCTGCAATTCTGGAATCACAGGAGGGAAATACTACCAAGACTGGAGACACATACATGAAGTTCAGCTGGCTGACGGTGCCTGAAATGTCTATGGATAAAGACCACATTTGTGTTGTCGAACACGAGTTTACCACAAGGATTAATCAAAACATTCTCTTTCCTTCAATAAAGAAAGGTATGTACACAAATATAAATATATCATCCCAGATCTCTTTTTTCCCCAAAAGTATTATACTGCCTTATCTATCAAATATTAATGAAAACAAAAAATTATACCCTGAAATGTTACATTTAACAGTAGTATAACTGTCCTGCTATTTCCTCACAGAATTGAAATAGTATATGCTTTGAACATAAAAGAGAAAAATTTTACTTAACTTTTCTCAGTTTCAATGTTATCATCCAAAAAATTAAGATCACAATGATGCTTTTTTAGGGTTTTCCTATGGGTTAAAATAAACGTACATGATAGCTTCTCGCAACTTAGCACGTAACACAAAAAGAGATTTGACTTTTGATGATTTGCTTGATGAGGAAATAGGAACAATTATACATCTTTCAGGAATGTTCTACTTTGTAAGCAAAGTCACTCTCATGTCAATCTTGCTGTACTTTAATCTATAAAAAGTGAGTTATTAGGCAATAAAATCATGTTGACCTGAGGGAGCCAGATCATGTCTCAGCAAAAATTGCATAATTCGGTTACTGCAGTTTTATTATGGTCTTCAGTTTTACAGATTTGTGTCTTGTAAACTAGCACATGGTGCTATTTCATCCTGAGATGGGAGAGTTAATGTACACAATATACTTTGATTCTAGATGACTGTATTTCTTGCCATTGGTAAATACAGCTCCACAAACATTTATTGTAGTAAATAATGAGTTCCTGGCAAGGGATGTGGGAATGAATATACTAAGATTAATTACTATGCCCAGATATATATATGTAGTATATACTATCCAAGTTCCATATGGTAAGTAGATATACTAATTTCTTTATCACTGAATGTCACTCATGATTCAGGAATGATGTCCCAAAGGAGTCCCTTTATGTAGAGGCTGTGCACATCTGTTTTGTGTGGGAAGAGAGTCAAATATGACCCACTGGCAGTGGTCCCAGAATTCAATAGACACAGTACTTAGAATCCCGAGGATGAACAAAGCAGTCTAACGGCCCCATAGCGTCCATCAAAAAGAATCAACTTGTACTTTTCCCAGATGTTAACAACCCCTTCTTAGACAGTGGGTAGAGCAGGGGTTTAGGGAGGAGAGATGCACTTACAAAATTGAGATGTGTTTTTCTATGTACTGAAATTTCTATGTACTGAAATTTCTGAATTAAAACTTTATTTTCTTGGATTCTAAATTTCTTCATCAATAAAATTCAGTTTAAAGACAAGCCCTGGCCCTGTCCTGGAACTGTGCAAAGAACAAATGAAATAACATCAGTGAAACACTTGCTTTTAAAATATGAGATAAATTTAAAAATATTTTATATATGTATATAATAGAATATATTATTTAGGATACATATGTATGTATGTATGATCCGAATCCCATTACACTGATATATATATATATAAGAAATAATATATTTTATATATTTTATATTTTATATATCCTTTCCTCAAAATAACTAAGGTGACATTACAAAATGAGCCTCAATTTTCTATTTCTAAGAAACTGAGGAGAAGCAAAAATACACAGTGTAAGCTCAATATAATGATTGGGCTTATGTGCCTATTAGGTTATTCTAGTGTTGAGGGAAATGTAAGAAACATAACAAGATCCATGGGGGTGGCTACTATAAAGGAGAGAAGTTCATTTCATACTGTGATTTACTTGGTGCTTAATTCTGAAAAAATTTTCTCCTGGTAACAAAACTGATAACCTTGTTTCTGTTAAGATGCCTGTCTAATATCATTTCTGGAAGTTTTTTTTTTTTTATTAGTTTTTGTTTCTGATAAAAGCTAACAGTATAACCTGGAAGCACAAATAAATGAAGTGATTTTGAAGAGAGGTAAAACTAGTCTCATCCAATTTTTCCAATTAACCTTTATTGGGAAAGAGCTCAGAATACACAGATTTTACTACAAAATAAAAAATGCTACCTTACTGCTTTTACCTCAATCAGTACATGATAATAAGGTATTTTTTATCTTTCAATCAATAAAGTCATTGTAAGCAATAAGACCAGACATAAAAGGCAGTTCTTGAAGATAATAAGATCTAAACATAATTTTACTAACATTTTATTTCTTGGAATTTACCCAAAACCTAACCTCAAACCCTTTTGTTAGAACACATCTAAAAAAGATATCGTTAAGTACATAAAATGGCATAACAGACCCAAGTCCTTATGGACGGAACACATCTGGTAGGAAGAGGATAAACTGAAACAGCAGTTGTAGCTGTTTCTTCCATCCTACTTTCAATTATTTTTTAAGAAATTTTGAAAAATTTTAAAATGTTTATGTATATTTCCTATTTTGCATTTTTACATTGATATAAGTACAACTCTTACGTCAAGCTTTAATCAAAGAATTGTAATTATGACTTGAGCTATCATCCCATCCTGGAAGGAAAGGCACTAAATGCTCAGTTCCTATAATTAAAATGGCATTTGCTAATAATAATTAATATCGCTATAAGAAATGTTATAGTTCACTATAGATTATTTACTATTTTTATGGATTAATTTTAATAAGTAGTTTCTACCTGCCTTATCACATTCATTTCCCACAAGGACCCTTTGAATGCTGGCTCTGCAATCATGGGTGTGACTCTTGGCAAGTTACTTACACTCTCTACACATATTTCCTCCTGTGTAACCTGGAGCCCTCCAGGACACAATTTGCTTCAGTGCGACTGGGGGATTAAATGAGATACTGAATTTAACACAGATCCTGCACAGTAATAATCACTCAGTAGATAATAGCTTTGAGAAAATATTTTTGTCATGTCCACAAACCCCCAACTTTAGAAAACCATGTGCCTGAAAGTGTTACAAGCAATATGTGGTGTGTGCTGAAGACATAAAGCAGCCCCCCCCCCTTTTTTTTCCTAGTCATGGAATATTTTTTGAACACCTACACTGAGACAACCACCATGCTAGGAGGTCTGAATCCAAGAGGAAAAGAAGATGGTCTTGAGTACATCGCCCCTGCTGTGATAACAGGTGAAAGCAGTAAGTTTTTGCATATGCCTTGATTTTCTGTAATGTGACAGCACATTTTTTACTTTATGAGCTTAGCTTTTGAACTGGTGTATAAAAGAAAAATCTATCTATCATCTACATACACAGACATGCACTGTCAAATAGTGGACATGAACACATAATACATGCTTTATCCCTTTCACAACTGATAATTTCCCTAAAAAGTTTAGTCTGGAAGATGAAAGTTTTGTACATGTAAGTTTTGCACATGTTTGTTTTTATTTATGCTATATATGACCTATTTTTTCTCCTGATCACTTAGCTTTTGAGCTTTCCTGTTGTAAAGTAGAAAAATGTATGCATTTTATATAATAGAATGAGTGATACACATCTTAACACAGTAAATGCTGGCATGGGTATGGGATGGCTGAGATTAGAGTGTACAGCCATATGCTCAGAATTATTTTATTCACTTGTGTTGCTTTTGTTTCTAATGTCTGGAGAAAACATGCTACCAGCTTGTTATTATATTATTTTTTACATCTTTTGTCCTTGCCAGTAGGTAGCAGCATGAACTGACACTGAGAGCATCATATACAGGTCATGGTGCTATGTTTTGAATGCATTTTTTTCTGTTAAATTATAATTCTCTCATGATGTGGTACAATATTCTCCCTCCCCACCCCCAGACTGTTTTAGAGGAGAATAATGAACGAAGATTTATGAAGTTCCTTGTACCCTGTTACACAGCTAGGTCTTGGGTTTTCCCTTAATCACTTCTCCACTCTTCCTCTAAGATACAGTTTCAGGGCAAGAAATCCCAACATTAAGGTCCTGAGATATAGTGGACACATGGGAGTAGGGAGAAGTGCATGGGCCTCAGAGTACTGCAGACCCAATTTTAACTCCAGATTTTTGACTATTCATTTCATGAGTATGGACAAACAATTTACATTTCTGAGGAATACTTTCCCTCACCTACCAATTTGGAATAATTACACCTCACTCAGTTGTTGGAGAGATACAGTGACCTTGTGAAATGTCTCCTTTAGCTGGCACAGAATCAGGACCAGTTTCTAGCTCCTTCTCCCTACATAGGTACAGAGAAAATGACAGCTTTGGCTCCAGCCCTGTGCTTCCCCCTTACCCAATATCAAAGGGGCTAAGAACCTCATCTAACACCTTACCTGAATCAAGGGTGGGGAAATTATAAACAAATCCCACTTGAAATTCCTTCTGTCACCAAGTGCTTACTGCTTCTAGAGTTCTAACTCTATCAAAATAAAACATGTGAAAGGGAAATTTGCCAAGGAAGAGACTCATCCACCCTTAGGTTCACTGAGCGCCCTGCCTGGCCAGCCTCATTGTCACTTTTATTTCTTTTTGATTTATTTTATTTATTTGTAGAAGCACTGGGTACAGTCAGAAGGGCGGGAGGGTGAGAGAATTTACCAGAGCCAGAGCGGGAAGCAGAGCAGGCAGAAGGACCGAAGTACACTGCTGAGGGGAGCAGCGGGCGGCAGGAGAGGTCTGTGCGCATGTGGGACCCCTCCTCCGGTGGCCGGGGAGCAGCTGGGGATCGAACTGGTGCTGCAGAGGCTGCGGGCAGCTTCGCAACCCAGCGCTCAACGGCTGCGCCACCGGGGAGGCCCCACTTTTATTTCTTGACATTATATGTTTCCTGGAAAACTGAATATATATTATATGCAGTTATCCCATAACATCATCAGCAAGATGAGAGGCATTTAGGAAAGAGAAATGTGTGAGCTATAACCTCCAAAGTTTTAGAGAGTTTGGATTAACCTCTTTCTTCTAAGACCTCCCACCCTTACCACTGACAACACAATCAAATCCCCATGGATTATTATTGCATGTATAATGTGGGACGACTTCTGAATCAGCAATTGAATTTTACACTTAAGCTTAATTTTTGAAGTGTGGATATATATTACATTTAGAGACACAGAATTACAGTGATGAATGCATTCTTTTTTCAAAAACAAAAGATTTATGTATTTATGCATACAAGAACTGGGATACAGGCCAGAGGTGTGGGGGGTGAGAGGATTCACCAGAGACAGAGTAGGGGACAGAACTAGCAGACTGATTGAAATACACTGCTGAGGGGAGGAGTGGGCAAGTCAGGAGAGGTTGGCTGCACCATGTGGGTTAGCTGCCTGGCCAAGGATCGAACTGTTGTTGCAGATAATTTCATAGGTTGCATCTTAAACTCTTGTGCCACCAGGGTGGCCCTACGAATGTATTCTTTATAGTTAGGTTGTTGGAGTTGAAATCTGGCTTCTTATATTTACTAAATGCATGACATCATGCAAATTACTTCCCTCTCTCACAATCAAATTTATAATATTGGAAGGAAGATAATAATATCATAGATTTAGCAAAATCTAAATAATTTTCATGCAAAGATCTCAAAGTATTTGGCATTTGATCAAGGACAAAAGATGATTTCAGTCCGATTTTACTTAGAGAAATGGTCTGGGTGAAGAAATACTAAAACTTACCACATTTTTTTCCCTCTTAAGACTCTTTTATTAGAATTTGAACCTTATTGTTGAATATTTTGTAATGTTCTATGAAAATGTAGCAGAGGTTGTTGAACTTGACCTGAGGCTGCATCTGTTGTTGCTGTGGTCCTTGGTGCTGGTGGTGGCTGTAGCTGTTTCTTTCAGATTTTGGTGGCACGTGAATGTCACTTCAGTGTTAGCTATCAGAAAAAAATTATTGTGACCCCATCTTTATTAACTTATACTATTATTTAAAAAAAAATAACTAATTACAGCACTTTTTCTTAGGGTCACTGAAGCTGCAGCTCACCCACTCCTCTGCCTATTACACCTACATCCTCCTTCTCAAGAGCGTGGTCTACTTTGCCATCATCGCCTTCAGTCTGTTCAGGACACCAGGAGTTTGCTGCAATGGGAAGATTCCCTAACAGATGATGGCACAAAACAGTAAAGTAGTTTTCATCATTGACTATCGCTGGAAGATTCTGTGAGGATCCTGCCATGCTGACTTTCTGGGTTTGGGTTATTTTAGTTCTTGTACTTTTCTTGTTCATTATTATTGTGTAATGACTTTTCAAAACCTGAACAAACAGAAAATTTTATTCTGTAACAACAAATTCTGCCATTTTCAGAGTCAAGGACAGGGGATATCTGACTAAAGCCTTGTTTAGTTCTATTGTCTCAATAACCTCAATAAAATTGTTCCATTCAACCCACTTATTCTGCCTGCTGAGTAGTCAGGATGCAATTTCTAGTCACACTCCCTTAGTGCGCTTTAGCCACATGATTGCCTTGAAGATTTTCATCTTATACACCCTGAAACTGTTCTCTCTGCTTCTTCAATTCTGTATCTTGTTTTGCATAATAAATACAATAAATTAAAAAAAAATGAAAATCTGCTTTTGTCTTGTGTACTTCAATTTTTTGAAATCTGATTGAAGTCGAAGTTAAGAAAATGGACCACAACAGAGCTCAATACATACAACTGAGTCAATAAATATTTCTAGTTCTTTCCTAGAAATGGCAATTATGATCTTTCTATGGGACATTGTCTCTATGGAAGCCACAGACAAATGAAGGGTTAGAAATTACTTCTCTTGCAGCTTCCATATGATCCAGAAATCCCACTCCTAGGTATTTATCCAAATAACATAGAAACATTAATTCAAAAGGCACCTTCACCCCTATGTTTATAGCAGCACTATTTACAATAGCTCAGCTTTGGAAACAACCCAAATGCCCCAAAATAGATGACTGGATCAAGAAGATGTGGTACATATACACAATGGAATATTACTGAGCAATCGTAAAAGATAAACACATGCAATTTTCAGCAACATGGATGGAGCTGGAAGGGATCATGCTCAGAGAAATAAGGCAGAAAGAAAAAGAAAAATATCGGATGGTCTCACTTATAGCAGGAATCTAGAAAATCTAAATAAGGGAAAAGGAAAAAGAATAACTATAAGATAGAAAAAATCAAAATCAACAAACAAGTATAAATTAGAGACACATTATGGGGGTCTGGGAAAGGCGGGATTGAGGTAAAAATAAGAGGGGTGCAATTGTATGGGGAATATAAAAATTAAAAAAAAATAAAAAAAAAGAAATTACTTCTCTTGCAAAGGCAAACTTTTAAGATTCATTTGTTTTAGGATATTTCCACAGTAACTGAATAAATCAATCATGACTTGCAATATGCAGAAGTGTTTCACAAGCCTCGTGATTCCCGATCCTCATATAATCCATGAGAGCCATGCAAACATGGGAGGGGCAGCATGGAGGAGGGGAAGCTCCTGCACCTGCATGCAGGGCACCTGGGTTTGAATCCTGGGCCTGGTGTTCGCATCTGTGTGGCCAGAATGCGGTTAAGCTACATGAATCTTTGTGCCATCATTTCTTCATCTGAAAAGGAAGTTACAACACCTTGTCCCTAGGCATTATGGGATTAGATGAAGTATTAGTGCTTTTATATACAACCCGCAACATTAGTATCTACTATTGGTGACTCTTCTTTAATAGCAGATACTCCCCCACCAACACACACATACAAACACTGACAATCATATGCATCCTGTCACCCTGCATAGAGGTCAGATGTGTATAGAGTAGGGAGCTGGTGAATTTTGACTACATACTAGTTCATCCTTTTAACCATGTAGGATACCTTAGATGTAGGAACAAATTATAGTGCACAGTTTAAGAGACTGAAGAGTCTAAGTTGCTCAATTACTGTTCTGAAACTAATTGGCATACTTAAACGCAAAGCCTGCATTTTGTCACCCATGATTACTATTTCTTTTTCAATTTGAAAGACAAAATATGCACTGCTTTCTCATTAGACATTCTCCCAGTTGTCAGTGGGAATTTCTTAATGACTTTGTGGGTGCCTCTATCTTTTCTTCTCACATATACACTCTGGAATTGCTCCCCTAGTTATGACGGTATGGGAAACCTGCCTGATTTTGAGGGGTCTGTCCTCCATGCACAGCTATTCTTTGGAGGGCGGGGGGCATAGAAGAAATGACTCAGAATCTCAGGCATTACATGAGGGAGCACTGCAGATGTACCCCACTGACACCCCCGCTCCTCCCATGGACTGAACGGGCTCTGAGGTGCACAGAATTACCTTGTAGAAGACCGTGGCATGTCCACTTATACTTGTGAGGTAGGAGTTACATTAAATATCTTCCTGACCCAGTAATTTCTGACCCCTTGTAAAGGCAGGACAGGCCACTGAGCAGGTTTTCTACGATCCCATGCAGACAGGGTAAAGGAGGAGTCAAAGTCCTCAGTGGCTTTTGCAGGTCTTTTATTTAGATTTAGCAGGCATATGGCAGGCAGGGGTGCTGTGGAGCCTGAAGGCTGGCAGTGCTCCCAGCCCCCAGCAAGTCTTCACTATCTGGGCTCTCCGGCCTTCTCTGCTTCTCTCTCTGCTGCTGCTGGCATCACCATGACGCGGCCCTTAAAAACTCAGTCTCAGCCCAGGTGAATCCCATCTACATATGCCCACACCCTACTCCAGGTGCCCGCCATCAGGCATGCATTCAGGACCACAGGGTTCCGTCATCTATCTTGATGGCAGAAGGGCAGAAAAGCCTGACATTTTTTCCTTACCCTACACCCCCGAAAGACTGACACTGGGCCATGTTCTGTGTCATTTGTTCTTGACCATGTCACATTACCCGAGTTTAACCACCATTGGAAGAAAGTGTTTAAATTCAATAACTTCAATTAATACTACAATTTACATAATCACTGTTTAACTTTCCAGTGAATACAAACCCTGCAGAGTGCTTCCCAAGTACTGAGCACTGGCCTAAGTACATGCTAACTATTTTCACAAGAGCCCGGTGAGCCAGCACAATGATCTCTGATCTATAACCGGGAAACTGCAGCTGAGAGGTGAAAGCACATCCCCAATGTCAGGCATCTAATAAGCCACAAATTGTAATTTGATCCAAGCAGCCTGGCTTCAGGACCCCTGCTCTTAACCATTAGTTACAACTAGAATAGAAGCAGCTTAGTTTCAGTCTCAATTAAAACAAGAAAGTTTTCTTCCTTATTAGGCTAAGAGTTAATGAAAGGAGCTAACTGCCTCTTTGCATATTTTAAAATAGGCCAAAAAAAAAAGTTTAAATATGCCCTTAACACAGGCTCATGGCGGCGTCTTGCTGCTCCTTGGCATCATTACCTTGGGGTCTTCACGTCTGTTCTTTTTCCTCTAAATAAACATTTCTTTACTCTCTAAATAAAGATTTGCTTCTCTCTGCTTATTTATCTGAGAGTCTGCCTATGAATTCCTTTTTATGACTTCATGGAACAAGAACTCACAGGGGTTTAAGGACTAAATTCCTGGGTTTCACAGCTAGACCAGGGTGAGAAGCAGCAGCAGCCACAGTAGCAGCCGCCGCTGCAGCAGTTAACAGAGCACACCGGCTCCTCGTTGCTAATAATCCATGTTCAGACAACAGTTCCGAGGTTCAGGGTGAGTAGAAGCTGGTTTCCACAGTTTTCTCTGTCTCACAGCAACTGCAGACCTTCCCTTTCTTGGAGTTACCCAGAGTATAAATGAAATTTGATGTCTGAGTCTTAATCTGTGTGAAATATCTTGTTAATTGAAAAAACATAAAAATAACCCAATGCACGTGCCTAAGGGACGTTAAAAAGCTTTGCTAGTGTAGGGTAAGATAAAAAGTATCAGGCTTTTCTGCCTTCCCGCCATTAGGATAGATGGATGACGGATCTGCGGTCCTGAATGCATGCCTGATGGCGGGTACCTGGAATAGGGTGTGGGCCTAGGTAGATGGGATTCACCTGGGCTAAGACTGGGCTTTTAAGGGCGGCGTCACGGAGACGCCAGCAGAAGCTGAGAGAGACGGAGAAGTAGGAAAACAGAGAGAAGGCTGGAGAGCCCAGAAAAAGTAAAGATTTGCTGGGAGGTTTGCCAGCCTGCCGGCCCCCCGGCACCCCTACCTGCCATGTACCTGCCATGTACCCGGCAAATCCAATAAAAGCCTGCAAAAGCCACTGAGGGCTCCAGGACTCTTTCCTCCTGTACCCGGTCTGCTGAATTGTAGAAAACCTGCACTGTGTCCATTCCTGCCACTACAATTGGTGTAAATCGGCAAGATGATCCATGCAGACGGGTATGGAGCCCTCCGAAGACCTCAGTAGTAGCAGACCAAAAGCCTGGATCAGCGCTGGAGGTGTCATGGCGGCACAGGAGATGGACAAGGTCTGGGAGCTACAGTACCAGACCTCCCGTGAAGGAGACGGCCCGAGAGAACCAGCCAACGACCCCTGAGGCAGCAGAATCGTTGGGGAAGAGAGGACCGTGATTCAGAGCTTGCCAGTGCTGATGCAGGGAGAGGCCTGATGGACTTGGACTAATGGAGTTGGACTGACAATCCCGCAGAAGGCAGAGGAACTTGCAGGTTGATATGTTTTGGGACCCTGGGGTGGAATAATTTCGTTTGTAAACCCCAGGAGATGGGAATCTGGGGGTGGCCAGTGGGCCTTGGTGGCCAAAAGCAGCCTGTGTATGCCCAGCAGCTAGGCAGAAGAGAAACCAAATGAGAAGGCAAAAGCTGGTGCTGATGCTGAGTTTGGGAAGCCCTGAGTGGCTGCTAAGCACTAAGCAAGCTGAGGAAGGCCAGTGAGTCTCATAAAATCACCTGTGTGTGATGCCCTGCTTGTTGTTGGGTGAGGGTAAGGAGCTGAGGAACCCATCCTTGGGGGACAGGTGGGGAATGTGGGGTAGAGCCCAAGCCAAAGAGGGGACCCAAGAAAGGCTGCATGTGGAGTTTGGATCCCCGACCCATGTGCTTGTGCAGTGGGTTGGCCTGAGTGCAGGGGTCTGCGTGTCGCATTGGTGGCTATGAAAGCCGAGTGTTGGAGTGACCGCAGACAGAAACCCTGAGAGTGGCAATTACCCCCAACAGTATAGAATTGCCAATCCTGGGGGTGGATGCTGTGTGTGGCTTGTAGCCAAGACTACAGCCATAGAGGCCAGGAAGCGTGATGGCTCCTGGTGTGTTACGGCAGATGCCGTGAGCGGTTCCCCTCCCTTGTATGAGCAGTGCCTTCGGCAGCAGAAGTGGTGGATCATCTGCTGGTGCCAATAATTGTATTTTGCCACTAGGTTGGTGCCCTGCCTGGACTTATTTGTGTTCTGTTGTATTTTGTTGTTATATTGTGATGTATTTGCTTTTGTGGGCCATGGCTGCATTGTTTATGTTTGCTAAGAAACAAAATTGTATCTATGTAGATTGCATGGCAGAAAACTCTGAGGGGGTGGACTGTAGGGTAAGGTAAAAAGTATCAGGTTTTTCTGCCCTCCTGCCAGCCATTAGGATAGATGACAGAACCCTGTGTTCCTGAATGCATGCCTGATGGTGGGCACCTGGAGTAGGGTGTGGGCATATATAGATGGGATTCACCTGGCCTAAGACTGGGCTTTTAAGGGTGGCGTCATGGGGATGCCAGCAGAAGCCAAGAGAGAAGGAGAAGCAGGAAAGCAGAGAGAATGCGAGAGAAGGCCGGAAAGCCCAGAAAAAGTGAAGACTTGCTGGGGGCTGGGAAGCTTGGCAGCCTCCCGGCCCCCCGGCACCCCTACCTGCCATGTACCCGATAAATTCCAATAAAAGCCTGCAAAAGACACTGAGGGCTCCAGGACTCTCTCCTCCTTTACCCGGTCTGCTGGATCATAGAAAACCTGCACTGTGCCAATTCCTGTCACTACACAGGGGGACAGGTGAGTGGATAAGAGAATATTTCTGGCCCTGTGCAATTTCATACTAGGGATTTCTTCCTAGATCTTGAAACCTCAAGATGGGATTCACCTGCCAGCTCTTGTGGTGCAGGAAACCACAGAACTTCTCATATTTGCAGCAGATCATGAAGAACCCCAGTAAATTACCAGTCACCACTTTTCACCATCAGACACCAGCACCAGCCCCACCCTCCCAGCACTGGCCTCAGAACTCCTGCTCACAGGGACCTCACATTTTTACCTTCTCCTTGGGAGCCAGCCAGCCAACAGGATGCCTCTCTTGGAAGCTGTCATCTTCTCTTCCCTCTGGGCTTGTGAGTGTCCCCCCACTCGTTTCCATCTATAGACACTGAGAAAATTTTTTATTATCTGTCTGTATGTCATTTTCATGCAGTTTTCTTTGTTTGTAGTTGGCATTGGGCAGTTAAATTTGGAACAACCTGAAATATCATTTTCCAGCACAAGATTTCAGACTGCCCAGATATCTTGTAAGGTGTTCTCTGCTAACTTTCGCAATGATTACATACACTGGTACCGACAGAAACCTGGCCAGAATATAGAACATCTAATGTATGTCCAATCTACAACAAAACCTGTTCAGAAACAAGTAGATGCGCAAATCAAGCTTGAAGCAAGTAAAGACATTTCTACTTCTACTTCAACCTTGAAAATTGATTTCTTAGAAAAAGAAGATGAAGGCATGTATTATTGTGCCTGCTGGACCTTGGGCCACAGCATTAGAATCACTAAGATCACCTACACAAAAACCACTTCAGGTCTGTGCCCACCACTTCCTTCCCAATATGGGCACCTCGTAGCCCTCACGCCTGGGAGCCCAGCCTGAGCCTCCCTTCCTACAGTAATGGACTTGTGCACTAGTACATTTTACTGCCCAGTGATGACCTGTAAATATATGTATCTGACTCAAATAGAAATTTATTGAGTGCAAGGCAATATTCTGGTGATTGTTCATCTTCTACAATCATCACAGTATGTTTGCAATGTCACCTTGATTTTTCCACATGAATATGAATAATTGGAGACTAAGAGAAAAATAACTTAAAATGCCAAATCCCCTGCTTTTTCAACTTTGTCAGGTCATCCAGAAGAAATTCAGTGTTCATTTACTCCATAAATATTGGGGTACAATATGGAATGGCGCTCACACCCCTCCTTGTGTGGGAGTAAGACAGGTGTATAATCTACAGAAGGGATGTTAGAACCCAACCAGCACAAATGCTTTTATACAGTCTTCATGTACCCAGGATTTCGACTGGCATATATATCATCTCATACCCAGGTGGATTCCACTATTAGTTTCCATTTGGATTTTGTTTTGAGATGCCCAGGCTATCCCTTCATAGCGACTGCTCTTTCTCAGGCACTGCTCTAAATCCTTTTTATGTGTGACTCATCTCATGCTTGTAATAATACTTTGATGTTGGTTCTATTTTGATGCACATGTGTATGTGGAAGACAGGTATGGAGAGTATTTACTTTGTAGTCACTGAATTAGTGAGTAGGGTATAAGGCTGGATTCCAGATTGAGTGTGTTTTGTAACCACTGTGTATCCTGACTCTGAAACAAAAACACAGAATTGGCATCTAATTTGTGATTCCTTCAACTAAAGAGTTAAACAAAGCCTTGTATACTAATTAATTACTCATCAATAGAGCATTCTTCTATGATAAATTTAAATTTTGTCTTCCCATGATAAGTATATATGTGGCTGATTTTACTTTCAAAATGTAAAAACTACAATTAAACAAATATTTTCTAAAAGCACAGAAATAGTTACAAGAAATTAAGACTTTCTTCTTTATGTTTTCAAATAGGACATCAGCTCCTAATGCACATGGAACACCATGTGCCTATTTATGCACTTTCTATAACTTTTTGAGTTCAATTGTATAAGAAAGTAATGGTAGAGACCTTATTCTCTGCAGCCTCTAAACATTTGTTATCTGACCATCTACAGAAAATATTTACTGTCCCCTGCTGTGTACCACAGGACAAAGGAATGAATCTATAACTAAAATTCAAGATGCAATAGAACATCCTAATAAGTTTTAGTACATATAAATGAAAATACATTTGCATGACAAAAAGCAATGTCAGTTAAAACAAAGGGCAAATGATGGAAATCCATCAAGATTGTGACAGTGAAGATGCCAGGTTTATCTCCATATAAGCACTACAAAATCGATGAAAAGCTAAAAGCACATGAGGGAAAAACTGATCATCAGCACACACAATGAGAGCCTTAGCTGTCAGGAAGGGGTAGGAAAAACTCTAATTAGTTTTTAGAGTTATTATGGGGCAGTACAGCCAAAAAAGAGCTGAGCAGCTATGATCCAAAATCTATACAACTATTGATTCAGATATATGCCAGCATTAGGTCTTCTAAGAGGCAGCAATTCATTTGACAAGGAAGTGCACTAGAGGCGCCCAAGATGGAGGGTGTTAGGTGATGGTGACACAAATAAAACTTATGAGGGTCATGAAAAACTAATTTATTAGGGTATGGTATAGGAAAAGATAAGGTGTGATTCTGGGTTATCACTCTCCATATTACCATCCTTTAGCTAATCTTCATTTGCTGGTTATTAACAAAAGAAAATTAACAGATAAAGTTAACAAATTTTTATTAACAAAATTATTTGTTATTAAATAATATTATTAACAAATAAAATGAATACATTCCCATTATGAAACAAGTAAAATATTAAAAAATTAAAAATATACATTTTGGAGAGAAAAAATATATACATTTTGTAGTGACAGTAATCACTGTTAAAATTTGATATATTTCCATCCATTAATTTTGTCAATATCATAACCATCTTAAGTGAATGCTGTAAGGGTTAAATTGAATTAAATACAAAAAATTCCTACAACAAAGATTGGACATGGGACAAGATCAAAATGTGAATTGTCCAGAATTCAAGTTATTACTGGAGTTTTTTTTATGAAATCAGGACAGATAAATGTATTAATTGCCTTCTTGTGTCCAGATCAAACAAATGGTCAATATTTGAAAATAATGTTAATTTTTTTTTTAAATTTTATTTTTACATTCCCCATACAATTGCAACCTCCTTATTTTGACCCCAAGCCCTCCTTTCCCTGCCCCCCCCCCATTGTGTGTCTCTGGTTCATAGTTGTTTGTTGATTTTGATTTTTTCTCTCTTATAGTTATTCTTTTTCCTGGTCCCTTATTTAGGTTTTCTAGATTCCTGCTATTAGTGAGACCATCTGGTATTTTTCTTTTTCTTTCTGGCTTATTTCACTGAACATGATCCCTTCCAACTCCATCCATGTTGCTGCAAATTGCATGTGTCTATCTTTTTTGATTGCTGAGTAATATTCCATGGTGTATATGTACATCTTCTTGATCCTGTCATCTATTTTTGGGCATTTGGGTTGTTTCCAAAGCTTAGCTATTGTAAATAGTGCTGCTATCAACATAGGGTTGCTGGTGCCCTTTTGAATTAATGTTTCTGTGTCCTTTGGGTAAATACCTAGGAGTGGAATTGCTGGATCATATGGAAGTTCCATCTTTAGTAGGTTGAGGAATCTCCACACAGCTCTCCATAGTGGTTGGACCAGTTTGCACTCCCACCAGCAGTGCAGGAGAATTCCTTTTTCTCCACATCCTTGCCAACATTTGTTGTTGTTAATTTTTTTAATATGTGCCATTCTCACTGGTGTGAGATGGTATCTCATTGTAGTTTTAATTTGCATTTCCCTGACCGCAAGTGATGTACATTTTTTCATATGCCTGTTGGCCATTTGTAAAATAATTTTAATTTCTAGGACAACTTGTTACCTGCTTTTAAAAGTGGTTAGAATATAATAAATATTATGCAAAGTATTATAAATCTGAAGATGAATACTCATTTCCAGTGGAAATATCTGGAAAAAATTATTTTAAAACTTGAATGTATAAACCTGCCATGATGTAGATAAAAAGTCAAGTACCTACTTATTTTATTTCATATCTTAATTGAATTATTCCTGCTGAATTAAAAATCATATCATTTACACCAAAATCATATACAATGTTATAAACTAACATTGCTTCATTAAAAAAAAAGATGGCTTACATAAACCAATCACCTCAAGTGAAAGCCCATGATCAAGTTTCACATATAAATTTAAAAATCTGAGACCATTCTGTCAGCTCTGTATTTATAATTTTAGTTTTTACTCTAGATGAGGACAAAGGATTATATAATTTCTGTTCTACTTTATACTATTTGGTATAATTTATGAATGTTTCAGTCAATAGAACTTTGGGAATTAGAAATAAATATAAAATATGACAATTCTTAAAAGATAACAGTAATTCATTAGATCTTTTTAAAAGTGAAAAAATTATCAATAAAAATATCATTTGAAGAATATTGCTTTTTTGACATCAATTTCACAAAACATTTTGTTCAGAATCTTAATATACACATGTGTCTAAAATATCCAGATAAAAAAACAATCTGAGTTGCCTCAGTACCTCAGTGTCTGCTATGGGGTCTCTGTATGAGGATGTCACTGAAAAGACAATTACCCATTTACAAAACAACATTTTTTTCCATTTATTCTGTTGTTCGATAAATGTGTAACATAAGTCTGAGGTATAGAAATGTTAGCTCAAAGTAATATCTATGAAATCCAAGTTAAATGTCTTTGTTGCATTTTATAAGTGAAGCTCCAAAACTGCATAGCTGAATTTATTTCAGATTACTATCTTGTTGAAGTAGTAACTTTTTAACCAAACAGTAGTAGAAAAGCATCTTTCAATACAAGTTTGCACAAACTGAATTAAGGTAACCCGTGTTACTTGAGGGATAATTTGGGGGTACAAAGCCTCACTTTATGTATTGCCATGTTCATTCTGTTTGAATTCTGCCTATTTTATGTCTGTATCACAAACTAGAATTTTTAAACATATTATTCTATCCCTCATGTCATATTTGAGATTAAACTGTCAACTCCTGGGTCAGAAAAAGAAATAAACTAAAATGCACAAAATTTTGCCACTTATAGTCAAAATTTATCCAAAAAGACCTAAAATAAAGTATACACATACACTTAGATCATAATGAAAAACAGATGCTCAAAAGCACTAAGGAAAGCAGAAGTAAAAAGGCCTGTGATCATCTACCAAGAAGGCCAGGGTAAAAGTTTGTGTTTAAAGGTAGGAGAAGAATGTAGTGGAGTCCATGCTTTTTACTATCAGATTAAGTAAAGCACTGCAAATTTTCAAATACTATGTTTTCTCCACTATATAATTGAAGCACATTAATGCAAGAGTGTTTTAGGGGGCAGTGGACACTGCCTTCAACATCCGTTTTATAAAATGAAAGAAGTGGTCTTTAAACAATCCCATCTTATACTACCACTGACCATTGCTTTTGCTATGTAACATTTAATGTCATTCACAGGTGGTGACCCTCAGCAGATGTGGTCAGGCCGGTAACATTTGAATGACCTACAGTGATCCTAGGAGGATGTGAGGATCAGGTATCTTGCCATTTCTCTAGGCATTTTCGTAGAAGGCCCATGGTCAGTAGTTTAAGGCTGAACTTCTGGCATGAGCAGGATAGATGTCAGTTTCAGGCTGAAATTGCTGGTGAAGCTTCAAATGCAAAAGCACCATGTTAGGGATTGGGGACAGAGTCACTCACTGTGAAGAACACAAGTAAACAGTTTCATATACTGACGGCATATACTGGACTAGAGCCAAAGTTTGCTTTTATTTTCTTATCACAGGGATAATGCAGATAAGACAATACAAATAGTTGTCTTAGTTGGGTGTGTGAAAAGCAGTTTTCTTGTGATGATGGCTGTTAATTCAAGATGTATTAGAGCAAAGTGCAGTGCAAGAACAAGTCTTTCTCCATAATTCCCACAGACCTAATTTCAATCCTAAATAACGAATATCTATTAGTAAAGGCATGAGTTAAGACATCATGTTGGAGCACACACCCATCAAATAAATACCTAATAATAATGACAATCTCCAATTACAGTTACCATTTTAATCAGATTGCTTTTCAGACCTTGCTTCATTTTGGTCTTTTGGCTTCATTTTGGATCTTTGTTTCACTTCATTTCTAGTAGAGATGTTGAGTTATTTACACTACATTGCTTTTAGATAAATACAGTAACTTTAACTTACTTTGATGTTCTCAAACACAGAACTTCTTATGAGTAAAATAAACCATGAACAAAATCCTAGTCCTGAATCACAGGACAGCATGTTCAACAAAATTTGTAGAACTCAGAGAAGCTAAATTAGTCGAAGTTTTTGATATGGGTTGAGTCACTGTGGAGTTATTTTATAAAACAATCTGGTGATGGTAATTGAGGGAAGGCAAGAAATAATGAAAATTGGAATAACAGCAATATGTTTAGAAATAGTAAGAATGTGATGAGGATTGGAAATCTTAGGAGAGATTTTAAAACAAATCCCATGGTAAAGGACAACATTGTTCAGATACTGTAATGGGATTTGGCTTTGTGCACATGTGGACTTGTATAAAGTGTTCCATGTGTAATGAACGTGTGTAGCTACCCTGAAAGTGTTTGGCCCAAGAACAAAGATTATTATTACAGGTATGTTTTTCCTTTTCTAATGAAAAAAGAGTTTTGTAAAAGAGCTGGGAATTTGGAGTTAAGCCCACCTGGAGCCCTGGCTCCATCACTTTGCACTTAGGTGAATTTGGTGATTTTTTTTCCTGGCTTCAATTTTTTGTCCCATAAGAATAGAGAACAGTATGTGTGCAGTAAGGGTTGTATGAGAATTAAATGTGAATTAAATCCTTGGCCCATCGTCTAACACATGAGATTGCTGGATTGTTAGATAATCCTCTGCTTCAAATGCCAAGTGAAAATTTTACCCAGTATGGAGAGTTGATGCAGCAAACACTACTTGACAGAGCCAACATTTTTCAAAGAATTCAGCTGTACTTCTAGTAAGTTATCTTACCATCCTCTCCCTCTCTCCTTCTCTCTCTCTCTCTCTCTCTCTCTTTTTCACACACACATACACACACACACACACAATGACTTGAGACACTTGTTTTTTTTTTTTTTTTTCCGTGATCCTTTTCCATTCTTGGCTAGAAAAATGAAATTGAAATGTTTGGTTGATGTCAGTATTATTCTATTGCTTTAAATTTTAATCCCCTAACTTAATTGACATCATCTCTAACACCAACATTTATTGACCTTAAAATATAGTCAGTGAGTTTGGGCTTCATGCTCACATTTATGTGAAAAAAAATATATATTCAAACAGATAATGTTCAAGATGTAAAAGTAATTAAATGGAAATTAAAAAGAAATAGCAAAATTTGAATCATATTTAAATATGATATAGTGTATTTACCTATATGATAAACATAACAAGAAAAATCTAGAACACAAGTCAACACCAATATGCAGGTTTAAAATATCACACTTTCGGCCCTCCCCGGTGGCGCAGCGGTTGAGCGCTGGGTTGCGAAGCTGCCCGCGGCCTCTGCGGCGCTGGTTCGATCCCCGGCTGCTCCCCGACCACCACAGGAGGGTCCCATATGGCGCGCAGACCTCTCCTGCCGCCCGCTGCTCCCCTCAGCAGTGTACTTCGGTCCTTCTGCCTGCTCTGCTCCCCACTCTGGCTCTGGTGAATTCTCTCACCCTCCCGCGCTTCTGACTGTACCCAATGCATGTATAAACAAACAAATAAATAAATAAATACATAAATAAAAATACATGCCTCTTTAAAAAAAAAATAAAATATCACACTTACAATTGAAAATGCAGTTGCCATTTGGAAATTTATGTAAAATTCATACTGCTGAATTTTAGTGAAATTAAACAACTTAGGAACTTAGATTATTATTTAGCTTGCAAATTAATGCATATAAATGAATGGGGCAGATATATGTTTTACCTTATTTCTTTTCTACACACCCTTAAAATTATGTTGACCATGAAAAGCACTAACATTGATACAATTTAAAAATTATATTTAAAAAGTCTTGCAATATGAAGATTTAAATATAAGCAGTAACTACAGAATAGCCAATTACCTGCTTACCTATTTCATGGGCAAAGAAAATTGAAGTTCAAGACTCATTTTATCCTGAGAAGAATAACATTAAAATAATGTAGCTAAATACAATGGATAGAACCTAAGAATAGTGTGTTACCATAAATTTTCTAGTTGTATCAACTGATTTTCAACTTCATTAGTATAATAAAGTAGTCTGATGAAGAAAATAACTTTCTAAGACTCAAAGTAGATTATGTAATACAGAGACTAGAAAATATAATTATGAAAATATAATGTTCTATTGAAAAAATATATAACATTTTTTAAAATTTAAAAGAAAATAGAAGGTTGGAGAAATACATACTGACTTGTGCTTGAAATCTATAATACTATTTCATTTAAAATAGGATGTATGGAATTAACATAAGCAAGATGTGAATTAGTTGTATTTTCCGTAAGATTAAAAACTCAACATAGTTTTCTTGCTGATTTAGTAGGAATATCACAAGTTTTACTACAAATGTGGAATCATCAAGAATTTTTTCTCATTTTAAATGAGAACTCTAATTCTTTATAAGAATATTCCCCACTGAATTATTAATGTAACTCCAAACTAACCCAAAGAGAATAGTACTATAACATATGGGTTTCTACTGGAATTCAGTTAGAAAGGGTTCTAATAGCTATAATTTCAATCATTTAATTAACAATAAATATATTATCAAGTAACATTCTAGCATTCTAGTATTTTTGAGTAGATGATATTCTGTGATTTATTTTGGCATTATGTCTGCAAACTAGTCTGGAGCCATAACTTTAAACATTAGACCAAATATATAGACACTTTATTCAGCATGTGGAAAAGAAAACAGGAAATTGTGGAGCTCTGAGACAGCCTAGCAGCCATCCACACAGGGCAGATAAAAGCTATCTGGGAAAGAATACAATCAAAATAAGGTGTTGTGATTAAAATACAAATTAAATTCCACATAAGGGCCTTCCCTATGGTACAACTGTTGAGCGCTGGGCTGTGAAGCTCCCCGCAGCCTCTGCAGTGCCGGTTCGATCCCCTGCCACAAGCGAGGGTCCCACATGGTGCAAGAGAACTCTCCTGCCATGTCCGCTGCTCCCCTCAGCAGTGCATTTCATCAGTCTGCCTGGTCTGTTCCCTGCTCTTGCTCTGGTGAATTTGCTCACCCTCCTGTGCTTCTGACTGTACCCAGTGCTTGTATAACTAAATAAATCTTAAAAAAAATTCCACATAAGATTTGATATTAATGAATAGTTTCTAAATTGAAAGAAAATTCTGATACATTACTTGATAAGATTAATATAAGATCATTTCTGAAAATAATATATTTTTCATAGAACTTTTGGAAATATTTGTATGTTACTTCTAAACTCTATATACCATAAGTTATTTGTTTGTGCAGGTTTAATATTTCCCTACCAAAAAACCTAGTGTGTCTTCAATTATGAAATCAAATGTTACAAAAAATTAGAAATAAACTAGGAGAACTATTCTGGGCATGAGAATCCACATTTGAAGCCGAAAGTTCAACTTGATAATTTGATAAGTACACTTGGAAGAGATTGCCATTAAAATAAGTGACTTTTTTTTTTAAGGTCAGTCTTCCACCTAATATTTATTTGTATGGAAAATAAAGTAAATGTGTTATATTTAGAATAGTTAGGTGAAGTGATGTTCCACAGAATTGTAGAACGTGATAATGTGCCATTTGATCAAAGTTCATAAGCAAGAAAACTCACAGAATAAGAAAGGAAATTACTGTAAAAGCAACCAAGATTCTATTTATGAAGGTATCACCAAAATTATCTGGTCTTCTCTCCCATCTCCACTATTACCGACCTTCAAAACATGCTCTGCTATGATAGAACAACAACAAAATAAATAAATAAAAGCAATCTTGAATGCCTCTTATTGGACAATTAAAAGTCATATGTGATATTGGCATGTGGAGAGAGAACAAAGGTCAGGCTCTGCTGCTTAATAGCTGTGACTATGTGCACAAGTTACATAACCTCTTGAACTTATTTTTATTTGAAAAGAAGTACAGCAATAAGTAACTCACAAGCTGTTGTGGAATATGAACACTTAAAGCACTAATTCTATGGCATTTTTTTCTTCCTTTTACTCCATGCTGGGTTGTTCCAAACAGAATTTGTTTCTTCAGTAATTCTTTTTAATGCTATTCCATTTCCCCCACAGACAGAAGCCTTGAAGAAGATTTTCCACCCAAGCCCACAGTTTTTTTTCCTTCAATTGCTGAAGTAAACCTACATAAGGCTGGAACATATCTTTGCCTTCTGGAGAATTTTTCCCCTGATGTTATTAAGATAGATTGGAAAGAAAAGAATGGTGATAAAATTCTGGAATCACAGGTGGGAAATACCACCAAGACTGGAGATACATACATGAAGTTCAGCTGGCTGACGGTGCCTGAAAAGTCAATGGATAAAGACCACGTTTGTGTTGTCAAACACAAGTCTAACAAAGGAGGTGTTGATCAAGAGATTGATTTTCCTTCAATAAAGAAAGGTATGTTGTTATCATCTGAGAACCCTTTTATCCCAAAGGAATTTGTAGTGCCAGGAAGGGCACAGAGCAGGATTTTTATGTTTGCAGCAGACAGGTAAAGAAAGGAGAGTCCTGGAGTCCTCGGTGGCTTTCTCAAGCTTTTATTGAGCTTTTACACGTAGTGCAGCAACCTGGTACATGGCAGGCAGGGTTGGGGGATGGGGGGGTCAATATGCCAATAGGCCTTCAAGGCCCCCTTTGCTCTGGGCTTCTCTGGCATTCTTTCTCCCTTTCACTCTTTATTGCCTCTTTCTCCTGCCTCTGCTTCTCTTAGTGAATAGCTCAATACTGCTGCCAAGACCCACAGAAGTATACAACATAATTTATAACAATATAACAAATGCAGGTGCCCTCTATCAGGCATGCACTCCTAATGGTGGGAGAACAGAAAAGCCTGAAAATCATTTACCCTACAGAATTATACTGCCTTCTCTGTCAAATATTAATGAAAACAAAAAATATTTAACTTTCTAAGAACTTACATTTAATGGTAGCATAACTGTCCTGCTATTTCCCCACAGAATTAAGACAGTCTAGACTTTGAACATAAAAAAGAAAAAGGAAAAAAAAAAAACTTAACTCTCCTCTCCTAAAACAAAGTAAAGGAAAGTAAGATTACAAAATGAGGCCCAATTTTCTATTTCTAAGAATAGAGGGAAAGCAAATATACAAAGTGTGAGGCTCAATACAACACTGGGCCTATGTGCCTTTAGATTTTTGTAGTGATGAGAGAAGAGTTAAGAAGCATCACAGGTTCATGGTGATAATTACATAAAGGAGAGAAGTTCCACTCATAAAGTGTTTTATTTATGAACTTAATTGTGACGCTTTTTAAAATTTATTTTGATGTTTAATTGTGAAACAAAATTTCCCATGGACTTTACATAGCTACAAAGCTGATGAGGTTGTTTCTGTTAATATTATAATACCATTTCTCTTCTTGAGAATTTTTTTATTAATTTCAGTTTTTGATAAAAGCTAAAGGTAGAACATGTATGATGCACAAATTGTTGAAGAGATTTTGAAGAAAGATAAAATTAATCTCATCCAAATTTTCAACCATCCTTGGGAAAGAGGACTCAGAATACACACATTTTATTATGAAAAAATGCTACTTTATTTAACTCAGTCAATAGACTATGATAAGAATATTTATTCACCTTTTAAGCAATAAAATCACTCTAAGAAATAATATGAGAATTTCAGGACACATTAAAATTAGTTCTTGATGACACTTAACATCTAAAAAATAATTCTACTAACATTTTCATTCTTGGAATTAACCAAAACCTAAACCTCAAACCCCTTTTGATAGGACACATCTAAAAAGGTATCGTTAAGAACATAAAATGGCATAACATGTTCTTATGGACTGAACATATCTGGTAGGAAGAGGATAAACTGAAACAACAGTTGTGACCGTTTCTTCCATCCTACATTCAATTACTTTTTCTGAAATTTTGAATTTTTTAAATATTTATGCATATTTTTTATTTTGTACTCTTACATTGATGTAAATACAACTCTCACTTTAAGTTTTATACGCTTAAAGAACTGTGATTATGACTTGATATATCATCCTGTCCCTGGAAAGAAATGCACTAAATGCTTAGATCCTATAATCAAAAAATCATTTGCTAACAATAGCTAGTATCTCTAAAAGAAAAGCTCTTTTCATTGCCCATAATGGTGTAATTATGTTATTTTTCTATAAATTATTTTCTCTTTTTTATGGATTAATTTTAATAAGTAGTTTCTACCTGCTGTATCACATTCATGTCCCACAAGGACCCATTGAATGCTGGCTCTGCAATCACGGGTATGACTCTTGCAAGTTACTTGTACTCTCTATACCTATTTCCTCCTGTGTAACCTGAAGCCCTCCAGGACACAATTCTCTTCAGTGTGACTGGGGGATTAAATGAGATAGTGAATTTGACACAGGTCCTGCACAGTTATAATCATAGTAGATTAAAAGTTTTTAAAACTATTTTTGTCATGTCCATAAAACCCACAACTTTGAAAAATCATGTGTCTGAGTAGGCATTACGACAATTAGGAAAAGTATGGCTGCTTCACTTTGCATAGCTGAGACTATTCCTAAAACACATTTCTTTCAACCTGTTAGATTTTGGTGTAGACTCTAGGAATAAAATAAATCATTTTGGTACAGACCATTCAAGTCAGCAATATGTGGTGTGTGCTGAAGACTGTAAAGCAGCCCCTTCTTTTTTTTCTAGTCAAGGAGAATTTTTCGAACACCTACACTGAGACAACCACCGTGCTAGGAACTCTGACTCCAACAGGAAAAGAAGATGGTCTTGAGTACACCGCTCCCGCTGTGGTAACAGATGAAAACAGTAAGTTTTTGCATATACCTTGATTGTCTGTAATGCGACAGCACATATTTTTTACCTGATCAACTTAACTTTTGAATTGATGTGAAAAAGAAAAATCAGTCTATCTATCTATCTATCTGTTTATCTATCTATCTATCAATCTATCAATCTATCATTTTCATATGCAGAAATGTACTGTCAAATAGTGGAGATGAACAATTAATGCATGCTCTTATTCCTTACTGATAATTACCTTAAAAAGTTTAGTCTGGAATATGAAAGTAAGTTTTTGTACATCTTTGTTTTCACATAAGTTTAATGCCAATATGTTGGATTATTCATTGTGTGATTAGGGGGAAAGAACTTACATTTTCTGAGCAATACTTTCCTCATCTGCCAATTGAAAATAATTACAACTAAATCAGTTATTGAAGAGGTAGTTTCACTTTTATGGAGGTCTAACATAGGGTGTCATCTGGCTGGTGCAAAATCAGTACTATTTTCTTTCCCTCTTCCTACATATGTACAAAGAAAGTAACTAAAGTCATTGACCGTTCCCTCCTTTTCGAATATTCAGGGTCTCTAGACCTCAGCTAACACATTTCCTGATCAAGGGTAGGGGAATATGAGCAAATGAAAAATGCCTACTTAGATTCCTTTATCACCAAGCGTTAATGATTCTTGAGTTCTGACTTTCTCAAGTTAAAGCATGTGAAAAGGGAACTTCCATAGGCAGAAACTCACTCAGCCTGTGGCTCAGTGAGTGGCCAGCCAGCCTCATAATCACTTATTATTTCTTGACATTATGTATTTCCTGCAAAAATTAAAAAAAGATATTATGTGCAGTTATCAACATTTCAAGAGAGACAGGCGAGTGATATGTGATCCTAAAATTTTAGAGATTTTGGATTAAACTCTCCCGTTTTATGTTACCTCCCCCTTTACTGAAACCTCTCATCCTCCTCCACTGTCAACACCATCGAGCCCCATGGGCTATGCTCTTCCAAGGGATATCATTCCATGAATATTGTGGAATGACTTCTAAATCAGCAACTTAACATTTATGCTTCATCTTTTGACATCTGAATATATCTTGCATTTGGAGATGCAGAATTACAGAGTAGCAAAGAATGTGTTTTTTTTTAATGTTATGTTGTTGGAGTTGAAATCTAGTTTCTGATAAAAAACATAACACCATGGAAATTACTTACCTTTCTGGCAATCTTATTTGTAAAATTGGAAGGAAGATAATAATCTCATAAATTAGGTAAACACTTAATAAGACTAAAAATTTACATGCAAAGATCAAAAAATAAGTGTCAGATATTTCATCAGTGGTTAAAGATTGTTAGTCCTTATTATTACTTAGAGAAATGATCTACGTGATGCAAAGCTAAAAGTTATTTATTACAATTTTTTTCCTCTAAAGACTCCTTCATTAAAAAAACTCTTATGTTTTAATATTTTGGAATGTTCTTCATGAATGTAGCAGAGGTGTTGTTTGACTTGATCCAATGCTGGATTCTGTTGCTGTTGTCCTTGGTGGTAATGTTGGCTGTAGACATCTTTGGGTTCTGATGTTACAGGGATGTCATTTCAATGTAGGGTATCAGAAATAAATAATGTGACTCTACTTATTAATGTGTCCTGTCGTTTCAAAAGAAACTAATCACATGTCTTTTCTTAGGGCCACTGCAGCTACAGTTCATCCACACATCTGCCTATTACACCTATGTCCTCCTCCTTCTCAAGAGCATGGTCTACTTTGTCATCATCACTTTCAGCGTGCTCAGGAGAAAAGGAGCCTGTGGCAATGGGAAGAGTCCCTAATAGAAGGTGCCACAGAGCAGTCATGTAGTATTCATCATTATTATTGCTAAAAGATTCTGTTGTGTATTCTGCTGGGCTGTGTTTCTGGGTTTGGGTTATTTTAGTTCTCGTGTGTATTCTTCTTATTCATTATTATGGTGTAATAGTTTTTCAAAACCTGGGCAAAAAGAAAATTTTACTCTGTGACAACAACAAATTCTGCCATTATCGGGGGCAGGGTGGAGGGGGTTCTGACTGAATCCTTGCTTAGTACCCATGTCTCAGTAATTTCCATAAACTGCCCTTTCAGTGTAGGCAGGATAGAACTTCTAGTCACATTCCCTTCATGCCCCTTGGCCACATAATTGCCTTGAAGATTTTCACTTTATACACCCTGAAGCTGCCATTTTTGCTACTTGAACTCTGTATTTCGTTTTGCATGATAGACACAACAAATAAAAAAAAAATCAGGTTTACTTTTGTGTATGTGTGTTGTAATTTGATAAAATCTAATTGAAGTTGAAGGTAAGAAACAGAACCAGAACTGAGCTCTCCTTTCCAGCATTGATTGTCACAGGAGTCAATAAATATTTCAAGATCTGTCCCAGAGGAGACGGTGATGTCCTTTCTTTGGGACATTGGCTCTAAGGGAACCACAGATGAAGGCAACCACCTTTACAAAGGCTCCAGATTCATATTTGGGACACTCCCATGGCAACTGAATGAGTCAACGCTGTCTTTACTTGTGTGTACTGGTGTTTAAGGAGCTTTGTGGTCCCTGATCCTCACATAATCATGAGAGATGCACAATTACAGGTGAGGCAGCATGGAGGAGGGGGAACCCTCTGCACGCTGTGCACCTGGGTTTGAATCCTGGGCCTGGTATTTGCATCTTTGTGGCCTCAGGCAAGCTACATGAGTCTTTGTGCAATCATTTCTTCATCTGAAAAGGAAGTTACAGTACCCTATCTCTAGGAGTTATGGCATTAGATGCTATTATTTGTGCTTTTATATGCAATCTGCAACATTCACATTTACTGTTGGTAACTATTCTTTAAAAATTGGCAGACACCCCAAACACAAAAGTATTGACAATCATATGGATGCTGTTGCTACACAGAGAGGTCAGATGTGGATGGACTAGGGAGTTGATGAGATCTAGTAACATACTAGGCCATCCTTTTATCATCTAGGGTCCCTTAAATGTAAGGGCAATTATAGTGCACAGTTTAAAAGACTGGAGAGACTAAGTTAGTTGGTCAATTACTGTTTTGAAAGTAATTGTTATACTTTAAAGCCTAGTGTATCTCAACTCAAAGGTCTCACTTCTGTGATCTCAGGCAAGATGGAATTCTATAAAAATTGAACCATCTTTAATTTGCTCTATTGTACCAGTTACCAATTATTTAAAATATTTAAAATACTTTAACAAGCCTATACCTTACATTGAATCATAAATACTTATCTACATTTTCGTATAGTCATAAGCCTTTGTTCTGCACATTCATTTATTTGATATGACCTAATTTGCAAAAATTTTTATTGAAGTAACGTTGCAATGTGACATTATCTAAGTTTCAGATGTGCATCATCATTTGTGCCTGCATTTGACACTTTAGGTTCAACACATAAGGTTCACATGCTAACACATAATTTTCATAAGACTTTTACATTATAACTGTTATTCACCCATTTTACAGATAAATTAAAGCATAGAGTTAAAAGGATTGAGTTTCTCAATTCGTTGTATACATTAGCACCTTTAATTCTCATCATAAACTATGAGGTCTTTTCTGTTATTTTAGTCCCTTGACTCAAGAGATAAGTGAAGCTATGTATGTCAGAGACTTGCCCAAATCATACAGCTTGTACTTGGCTCACTAGGGTTGAATTCAGTAACCTGCATGTAGAGACCTTCCTCTTTTTTTTAATTTTTATTTTTTAATATTTTATTTTATATAATTCTTACATCATTTTTCATTTTTGCACAATGTTCGCATTATCATTTTGGTTATATTCCCCATACAATTGCCCCCCCTTATTTTGACCCTATTCCTTCCTCTCCCTTTCCCTCCCTCCCACATGGTGTGTCTCTGGTTTATAGTTGCTTGTTGATTTTGATTTTTACTTTGTATTAATTAGTCTTTTTCCTGGTCCCTTATTTAAGTTTTCTAAATTCCTGCTATGAGTGAGACCATCCGGTATTTTTCTTTTTCTTTCTGGCTTATTTCACAGAGCATGATCCCTTCCAGCTCCAACCATGTTGCTGCAAACTGCATGTGTTTGCCTTTTTGATTGCTGAGTAATATTCCATTGTGTATATGTACCACATCTTCTTGATCCAGTCAAGAAAATAAGAAGTGCTGTGCCTTCCTTTTATCCCATGGAGAAAACAAAACTGACCTTTGTGGAACATTTGCTAATTTATTATTTTTTACTGAATCATGTCATCAGCATCTGAGTTATCACAGAATCCATGAAATGTTAATGTTATCAATTTGCTTTCCAAAACATAAAATAATAATATATACAATGTTTTATGAAACCTCCTCCAATTTAAGTGTGAAAAATGTAGGCTGTCCTCCAATCCATGCATTGTTCAATTTTCACATTTAAGTTGGAGGAGGTTTCATAAAACATGAAACATTCATAAAGCTTCCTAGGCACCCTATGGAAGAATACTATACCACCTTGCTTCTGTGCTGCACACATTCCCTTATTTATTTGACAGATTCCAACAACCTGACACAGTATTCATTCCTGTCTTCTGCAAACCTAAGGACTCTGGTTCTATTTTTCAATTCAGGGATGCCATTGAATGAAAGGAGACCCAAAGGAAACTGGCATGGACTCAGCCTGCCAGCCCTTTCCTTCCTGATCTGATACATGCAACCTTTTGCGAATCTAACCTGTCCAGTATCTTGACCATCATATGTAGTCAGTGTGTGCCCAGATTGATTTCTTGAACCTATATGAGAACTTTCTGCTTACCTAAATTTTAATAGAAACTACAGTAGAGAGCAGGGCCTGAGAGAACAGAGAATATGAGCAAATATGAGCGCAAATTCTTTTCAGACAGGAATGAACAAACAAGTTTGTCAATATCTCTACTTCCTTCTTCATAAGGGTTGATTTAGAACTTAAAAGAGCCTCACAGAACAGTGATGAGGTGTCCACAGTGAGATACCCTGTGTTCAGATCTTAAAGGATAACTTCCCATCAGCTCTTATTGTGTTGAACTAAGTGGTGACTAGCAGGGAAAGAGAAAGCTGAATTATTTTGCATTCAAAGTCTAGAATATTATGCAGTCATTGAAAACAATGTCTTGTGGTTTTGTTAATAACATTTTTGAGTAGACATTTTTATGAACCTCCTTCAGGGGTTATAAACTTAATCCCCTACAACAGTATATTTTCACTCCATGACCAACACCAGTACCCCAAATATACCCTACGTTGGTTCATTGCCCCTCCTCACTGTCCCACTCCCAGCCAATCTTCCTCCTGAACTAGTCACTCAGTTCTGCAAATTGTTTATGACACCCTATAAAGAAAAATTCATGAGCATATGAAAACCTTTTAAAATATAAATTATTGCATAGATATAAGACTACAAAAAGAAGTATTGTCCAAAATTCTAAGAATGATTATTATTGAGGGAATAAACATTTTTGTTTCCTTATGTACTTTGATTAATTTTATATATTTTCCTAAATAAAATCCTGTAGTTTAATTGTAAAAATATTTAATAATGTAATTTTCTCTTATCTAATGTTGATGATAGTTAAAAGATTGATCACAATGTACCACGTTCTTATACCTGAGCGTTTTCTGCATCATCCTCATGTATGTAAAATATAAACTTTTAGATTCTTCTAACAGATTTAAATACATAGGTACTTAAGGAACACATGTGTATTTGAGGCCTAAGAATCCTAAAAGCTCAGGCAATGTCAACTAGGGCTAAAGTGGCATAATAGGATGTTTAATTTTCTTGGTCATTAACAAAAATGTTCATATAGAGTATTTAAAAACCTGTAAAATTGCTCCAATAGTAAGTTAATCAAAAGAAGAATATAAAGTCAAACATGCATGATCCACTTTAATACATATATTTATACATAAAATACCAAGTATTCTATTTCTGTCCATAATATGTAGAGAAAAAGTCAAAATAAAAGTGAATGATGGGGCCTCCCTGGTGGCGCAGTGGTTGAGCGCTGGGTTGCGAAGCTGCCCGCAGCCTCTGCAGTGCTGGTTCGATCCCCGGCTGCTCCCCGGCCACCAGAGGAGCGTCCCGCATGGTGTGCAGACCTCTCCTGCCGCCCGCTGCTCCCCTCAGCAGTGTGATTTGGTCCTTCTGCCTGCTCTGCTCCCTGCTCTGGTTCTGGTGAATTCTCTCACCCTCCTGCGCTTCTGACTGTACCCAGTGCTTGTATAAATAAATAAATAAATAAATCTTAAAAAAAAAAAAGTGAATGATGGATGCCTTTATTGTAATTTTTAATGTCTCATCTTATTTAGACTTGTTTTCTCGTGAACCAGTCTTCCTTAGTTGAGTTCTCATGTTTCCCAGTACTTTGTCTTTGAACATGTGACTTCCCCTTTCCACTGTTTTCACTTGTCAATTGGAGATTATCATACCAGCTTTCCCACTGGACTGTTGAGAGAAGTAAATACTATAATATATGAAAACATTTAAAACAATGCCTGACAATCCAAGTCTTCAAGATTAAAGGCTATATCAATTCTAAAGCTTATCATCACATATTAAACTTACACTTCATTGACAATACTCCTAATGGTGGCATAGTAATCGAGGGACAGTTTCCAGGTCCAGTGTGAGTAGAAGCTGATTTCCCCAGTCTGTTCTTTGTTGTTGACTCTCCAGCAATTGAGGTCGTTTCCCTTCTTGGAGATACTCAGAATATAAATGAAATTTGACATCTCCAAGTCATAATCTGTGTGGTAATATGTCATTAGTTGGGCCTCCCCTGTGGCGCAGTGGTTGAGTGCTGGGTTGTGAAGCTGCCCGAAGCCTCTGTAGTGCCAGTTTGATCCCCGGCCGCCGGTGAGAGTCCCACATGACATGCAGACCTCTCCTGCCGCCTGCTGCTCCCCTCAGCAGTGTATTTCGTCAGTCTGCCTGTTCTGCTCCCTGCTCTGGCTCTAGTGAATTCTCTCACTCTCCCATGCTTCTTACATTCTCTCACTCTCCCAGTCCTTGCATAAATAAATAAATAAATCTTTAAAAAAATATTCCATTAGTTAAAAAAAAAAACATAGAAATACCCTAGTGTATGTGCATATGGCTCATTAAAAATACATTGATGAGCTATATTGCATTTTTGAAATTGTTTTTTTGTAGTTTAGAAAAATAAAGTTTTCATACACAAGTCTTCAACACTAAGATGCAGAAAGATAGAGATAAGGTCTGAACAGAGCAGATATATCTTCACGTTTGGATCATGATCTCACAATGTGGAGTTTCAGGGGGAACTAGTGAGTGTACATAAGAACCATCCTTCCCCTATCCCAAGACGTATGATTTCATATCAGGGATTTCTTCCCAGATCTTGAGCACTCTTACCAGATCTGCCAGCACCATGGAGCTCAGGAAGCCACAGAGCTTCTAATATATGTAGCAGATCACGAAGTAGCCCAATAAACCATCTGAGCCACCACTTCCTCTGAGACACCAGAACCAGCCCCCGACCCTCCCACCGCTGGCCTGAGACCTCCTGCTCACAGGAATCTCACTTTCTCACCTTCTCTCCGGGAGCCAGCCAGCCAACAGGATGCCTCTCCTGCAAGCTGTCATCTTCTCTTCCCTCTGGGCTTGTGAGTTGTTCCCACATCATTTATGTTTATAGGATACACTGAGAAAACACTTTGTTGCATTTTGTCTATTATTTCTTCATGAAGATTTCACTTCTTTGTTTGCAGTTGGCTTTGGGCAGTTAAAGTTGGAGCAACATAAAATATCAATTTCCAGGATAAGATATCAGAGTGTCATTATATCTTGTAAGGTATTTTCTGCAAATTTTAAGAATGAGTACGTACACTGGTACCGACAGAAACCTGGCCAGAATATAGAGCATCTAATATATATTGTCTCGACAACAACCCTCGCTCAGCAGCAAATAGGTGGAAGGAAAAAATTTGAAGCAAGTAAAGACCCTCCTACCTCCACATCAAAATTGAGAATTAATTATTTAGAGAATGAAGATGAAGCCGTGTACTACTGTGCCTGCTGGATGCACAATATTAAAATCACCGCGGTAACCTATACAAAAACTAACATTAGGTCATCCTACCCACATCCTTCCCAATATGGATCAACACAGATCCTCACACGTGGGCACCCAACCTGGTGCCCATTTTCCCTCCGTCCTGCAGAGAGGGAGTCGTGTACTATTTTATTACAGTGGCCTATAAATGTGTGGCCTATAAATATATGTATCAGACTCAAACAGAAAATCATTGCATGCAGGGAATGTAGTGGTGATTACGCATCTTCTAGAATCATCACAGCATTTTTCAATATCATCTTCATTTATTCAGATTAATACACATAATTTGACCCTAAGAGAGATAAAATAGCTTTAAGTACCAAACTCCCTGCTTTTTTCAACTCTGTCTGACCATCCACAAAAAATTCAGTATTTATTTAGTCCATTCATATTAGAGAAAATGTGGGACAGAGCTCACACCTTCTCTTCCTGGTGGTGGGGAAAAAAGTATTCATTCTTCTTGAGGGATTGTTACAGTCCAGCCAGCCGGCTTGACTTTGCACAGACCTTACACGCCCTGGAGTTTGGGGTGGAAGCTTAAATTCTCACACCCAGGTGAATTCCCCGATCACTCCATTTTCCCGAGGATTTTGCTCTCAGCCTGTTCAGGATAGTAGTGACCATTTCTTCAGAGCTTCTGTTCTTTCTCATGAACAATTCTAATGTAATTAAACAATGGACTGTCATGGAGGACCATGGGCCCAGGGTGAGTAGAAGCTCATTTCCAGTTTGTTTTTTCTCATATAGCCTCAACAATTCTTTTCTTTCCCCTTCTTAGCAGCACTCAAAATATAAATTAAATTTGATCTATCTGAGTCATAATCTGTGTTGTGATATCTCATTAATTAAAAAAAAAAGTACTCCAGGGTTTGTGCTTATGGAACACTAGAAAACATTGATGGGACACTGAAATTTCTGAATTACCATTGTAGTACCTTAGAAAATAAAGATTTCATACCCAGGTCCTGAAGCATGAGTAAATTTCAGAAAGATATACATATAGAATGAACACAGCAGGTATGTTCTTACATGTTTGGACCATGATCTCATAATGTGGAGTTTCAGGGGGAACGGTTAAGTGCATACATACAAGAATCATCCTTCCCCTATCCCAAGATGTATGAATTCATCCCAGGGATTTCTTCCCAGATCTTGAGCACTCTTTCCAGATCTGTCAGCACCATGGAGCTCAGGAAGCCACAGAGCTTCTAATATCTGTAGCAGATCACGACGTAGCCCAATAAACTATCTGAGCCACCACTTCCTCTGAGACACCAGAACTAGCCCCACCCTCCACTACTGGCCTAAGACCTTCTGCTCACAGGGACCTCACTTTCTCACCTTCTCCCCGGAGCCAACCAGCCAACAGGATGCCTCTCCTGCAAGCTGTCATCTTCTCGTCTCTCTGGGCTCGTGAGTTCCCCCCACCACCCCATCATCTAAGTCTATAGGAGACACTAAAAAAATTCTTTATTGCTGTCTCTGTATATATCATTTGATCACAAAGATTTCACTTCTTTGCTTGCAGTTTTCATTGGGCAGTTAAAGTTGGAACAACCTAAAGTATCAGTTTCTAAGGGAAGATATCAGAGTGCCCATATATCTTGTAAGGTGTCCTCTGCAAACTTTAACAATGATTACATACACTGGTACCGACAGAAACCTGGCCAGAATATAGAACATCTAATGTATGTCCTCTCAACAACAACCCTTGCTGAGAAGCAAATAGAAGGGAAAACCAAACTCGAAGGCAGCAAAGACTCACGTACTTCCACTTCAACCTTGAAAATTAATTACTTAGAGAAAGACGATGAAGCCATGTACTACTGTGCCATCTGGGACCACAACATTAAAACCGCCAAGATAACCCACACAAAAATCAACTCTAGATCTGTGCCCACCCATATCCTTCCCAACAGGGGCACCACAGAGGCCTCACACCTGGACACCCATCCTGAGCCTCTTTTCCTACAGAAAGGGAATCATGTACTATTTTATTACTGTTGAGATGTGATCTATAAATTCGTGTATTAGGCCCAAGTAGATGTCATCGAGTGTTAGGCAATGTGCTGGTGACAGCACATCTTATAGTCATCACAGCACTTTAGCAATGTCATTTCCTGTCTCCCAATTAATATGCATTATCTGAGGCCAAGAGAGATAAAATAACTTTTAAAATGACAAATCCCCCTGCTTCTTCAACTCTGTTAGGTCATTCAGAAGAAATTCATGTTTATTCCCATATATAATGCATGAGAATTGGGATGGAGCTCATTCCCTCTCTCCCTGGTGTGGGAGGACAAGCGTTCATCTACTTGAGGGGTTGTTGCAGCCCAGCCAGCCCCCTCATACTGTGTAGTTTGGGGTGGAGGGTTACGTCATCTCATACCCAGGTGGATTCCCTCTTGGCTTGCATTTGCCTGGGATTTTGTTGTGAGATGCTGTAGTGGCAATAGCGCATGGCAAGCAGAGGGTCCAGCAACCAAGCCTCCCATCTCTCAAATCTTGCTTTCTTTCTCTGGCCTCTTCTGTAGTCGTGCTGCCTTTTCTCCTCTCAGCTGCCTCTTGTAGCCAAGTGATGCCACCCTTATATCCCTGGCCTCTAGACTTCGGTGTTCACCCTTGCACATGTGCACACACCCATCCATGTGTCCACAATCAGGTACACGTGCCCCACACCCACACCCCCAAGTGCCTTCTGCATCAACACGATCAAGGCCGCAGGTGATAGCCACAGAGGCTAGTGGTGTAAAAAGCCTGATTAATTCCATTTACCCTACAGATTCTCATGATCAAAGTGGTCATTCAGCTACTGGTCTTTCTTAGACACTATTCTAATTCTTTTAGGTTTAATTCATGTCATGCTTGTGACAATACTGTGACAATATTGTGACATTGGTACTGTCATGTTGCACATGTGCATATGACCTTGTCTGGGGTCACTGAGTGAATAGGGTAGAAGGCTGGTTTCTCCTTTTAGTGTCTGTCCTTGTAGCCACCATGTACTTTTACTCTGGAAGCCAAGGAGAGAAAATGTCTCTAATCTGTGATTCCTACACCTGAAGAGCAAAGTTTTCTCTGCAAATGAATTACTGAAACAAATAGAGGACTATTCTATGGTGAGTTTGAATATAATGTTTGTCTTCCTACAATAAGTATAAATACTATTGCAGATTTGACATTTTGAAAACAAAGTATAAAATCTATCAAAATATAAAATACAATTATATCCCCTTTACCTGCCTAAAAAAAAAAAGTAACAGAAACTATTAACCTCTTTTAGAACATTTTCTTATAATAGTCTTCCCTGAACACCCATGGAATACAGCTATGCCAATTGATTTAAATACCAAAAGCAATTTACAGATTCAATGCTATTCCAATAAAAATTTCAATGACATTCTTCAAAGAAATATAACAATTATTGATGAAATTCATATGGAATCACCAAAAACCCCGAATAGCCAAAGCTCTCCTAAAAAAAAAAAGAATGGAATGGAGGCATCACACGCCCAGACTTCAAATTATACTACAAAGCCATTATAATCAAAACTGCATGGTATTGGAACAATAACAGATACACCAACCACTGGAACCAAATAGAAAATCCAGAAACAAACCCACAGATTTATGGTCAACTAATCTTTGACAAAGGAGCAAAGAATATGCACTGGAGCAAAGAAAGTTTGTTCAATAAATGGTGCTTGGAAAACTGGGTTGCTACATGCAAAAGAATGAAGCTTGACTACTACCTCACACCATGCACAAAAACCAACTCAAAATGGATTAAAGAACTAGACATAAGACCTGAAACCATAAAATATATTGAAGGAAATATAGGTGAAACACTATATGACATGCACCTCAAAGACATCTTTACAGACACATCACCCAAAGCAATGAAGGCAAAGATAAACAGCTGGGACTACATCAAATTAAAGAGCTTCTGCACAGCAAAAGAGACAATAACAAAAACAAAGAGAAACCCCACAGACTGGGAGAAAATTTTTGCACACAACACTAATGATAAAGGACTGATCACAAAAATCTACAAAGAGCTCATAAGACTCAACAAAAACAAAGAAAATAATCCAGTCAAAAATGGGCAGAAGAGCTAAAAAGAAACTTCTCCAAAGAGGAAATGCAAATGGCCAACAGGCATATGAAAAAATGTTCAACATCACTTGTAATTGGGGAAATGCAAATCAAAACTACAATGAGATGCCATCTTCCACCAGAGAGAATGGCACATATTAAAAAAAACTAGCAACAACAAATGTTGGCAAGGTTGTGGAGAAAAAGGAACTCTCCTGCATTGCTGGTGGGAGTGCAAACTGGTCCAATCTCCACTGTGGAGATTTCTTGACCTAAAGCTAGTGCCTCCATATGATCCAGCAATTCCACTCCTAGGTATTTACCCAAATGACATAGAAACATTAATTCCAAAGGGCACCTGCATCCCTATGTTTATAGCAGCACTATTTACAATAGCTAAGCTTTGGAAACAACCCAAATGCCCAAAAATAGATGACTGGATCAAGAAGATGTGGTACATATACACAATGGAATATTACTCAGCAATCAAAAAAGATAAACACATGTACTTTGCAGCAACATGGATGGAGCTGGAAGGGATCATGCTCAGCGAAATAAGTCAGAAAGAAAAAAAAAATACTGGGTGGTCTCACTCATACCAGGAATTCAGAAAACCTAAATAAGGGACCAGGAAAAAGACTAATTGATACAAAGTAAAAATCAAAATCAACAAGCAACTATACACCAGAGATGCACTGGCGGGGGGAGGGGCAGGGAGAGGAAGAATTAGGGTCAAAATAAGGGGGGTGCAATTGTGTAGGGAATATAACCAAAATAATGCATACATTGTGCAAAAATGAAAAATGATGTAAGAATTATATAAACTAAAATATTAAAAATAAAATATCTTAAAAAATAAATACTCTGTTTTTGAACTCAATGGCAGAGGTGAGTAACCACATTAGAGAGCTTATGATCCACAGTGTCCAAAATAACTGTTATCTGACCCTCTCTACAGAGAACCTTTGCTGTGCCTGTTCTGCAACCATCCCAGGCCGGGTAGGTTCATCATGGTTCAGGCAGTTTGAAAGAGAATCTTGGAGCCCTTGGCATCCTCCCCACAGGTCAGGGAAAACAACGCAGCAGGGAAACAGCAACTTGCAAATCCCTATAAGCTCTTTCCTCTCCTAGCCTTTCTCTGACACTCTCCACGCTCCCTACTGCCGTATGATCTTCTGCCTCGTGGTCTTCTGCCGCCCTCCTCATCCTCTGCTGCCGCCCTTACATGTTCCATCTCCCAGCTCAAGGGTGCCCACGCATACGTACACTCACACATACCCAGGGGCCCGCCATCGGGCATGCGTGTAAGACCACAGGTAGCAATCATAAATGCTAATGGTGGTGGTGGGGCAGTTGGTGGGGGGAGGTCGGACCTGAAAACTTCCATTTACCCTGCAGTGCCCTGTTGTGCAACATGGGGTAAAGGAATAAGTTTATAACTATAACTAAAATTCAAAAGGAATAGGAGAAAATTTTGACAAAATTTTCCTTTTTACTATATGAAAATGAAAACAAAGCTCGCACATCACAAGGCAACATAAGGTAAATCAAGGACAAATTATGAAAGTCCGGCAAGATGGCGGCAACTGAAGGTGCCAGGGTAAAAAAATTGATGCAAAGGAAATCCAAAGAATATAGGAGAGAAAACCTGATTATCTGCACACACAATTGACTTTTCAGTTGTCAGAAAGGGGTAAGAAAAAAAATGGAGAGGGTCTCCCTGGTGGTACAAGAGTTAAGACGCTACCTATGAAGCTGTCCGCAGCCTCTGCAGCACAGCGCGAGTTCAATTCCCAGCCAGGGAGAAACCCACATGGCACAGCAGACCCTCCTGACCCGCCCACTGTTGCCCTCAGCAGTGTACTTTGGTCAATCTGCCTGTTCTGCTCCCCACTCTGGCCTGTACCCCAGCTCTTGTATGCATAAATCAATCTTAAAAAAAAGAAAAAAAATGGAGAAAGCATACATTTCACAAAAAATGAAGAATGATGTAAACCTTTTAAAATAAAATATATTTAAAATATCTAACTTAAAGAGTTAGAATGGGATAGCGCAGCCCACAGAAAGGCGGAGAGGCTGTGGTGCAGAGTCCCACACAGCTAGTGATGCAAGGACATGCCAACATTAGGACTCCTAAGACCTGGCACTACTTGATAAGGAGGCGTGTGAGCACCCAAGATGGAATGTGCAAGCTGGAAGCCACAGACCTGGTGGCACAGAGTGAGGCCTACAGGCATATCCTGATGCTCATAATACAAAACAGGTAAGTATACCCGAACTGCCTCATGGGAGAGGCTATTACAGAGCCTTACTGAGATAGCCAAACACCTGCTACCGCCCACCACAGGCTGAGATACCTAAAACACCTGCTGCCTCCCACAAAGAAATGCTTCACAGCAAGGAGTTAAAATTCCTGGTAATCTTTTCATGCCTATACCCGGTCCTCTTTTATGCCCACTTCCCCTCACCAGTGCCATACCCCTAACTAATCCAACAGGTGCAAAAACAACAGTTGAAAACCTGTCCTTACGAAAGGCCGTATAAAACTAAAATTGAGGAGATGAAGGACACAGGACTAATACCAGGAAAATAAAACTGAGGGAAGCCTCCTTTTCGTGGAACTGTAGAAGTCTACTCCTAAAGACACTAAAGACAAACTCTAGTAATGATCCCTGAAGTATCAGGAAAAAATAATTATAAAAAAAAATTAGCAGGCAGCTATAAATTAGAGACATTCAGCAGGAAGGAGAAGGGAGAGGGATTAAAACAGGGGCGGGAAGAGCACAAGGGACTATGGTGGTGGTGCGCAGCAGAACTGGTGGTGGGAATTTTACGGGGACTACACCTGAGAGGAGAAATCAACCATTGTACAAAAATGAACAATGATGTAAAATAAACACATAAATATTTTTTAAAAAGAAATGATCCCGAAAAGTATAGTCTTAGTGTGGAGCATGACAGAAGGAGAATTCAGGGCAATAGTCCGTGCAATGCTGATGGAAGATTTATTTAAAAAAAAAAAAAAAAAACAGAGTATTTAAAACAATTTAACAGTACAGAACTTTGACAGTTTAGGATTTCCCTGCTCAGGTGTAGTCACCTTAGCACTCCTACCACCCAAGCCTCTGTTTTCCTCTATCATAGTCCTTCGTGCTTCTCTCACCTGCTGGTTCTCATCCTGTTCTCACCTGTCTCCCTCCTCCCCTGAATGCCTCAGATCTATAGTCAGCTAAAATTTTGTTGAGGATTTTTGCAACTGTATTCATCAGGGATGTTGGTCTGTATTTTTTTCTTTTTTTGTGATATCCTTGCCTGCTTTTGGTAACAGAGGAAAGTTGGTTTCATGAAATGTGTTTGGTAGCATGCCTTCTTTCTCAAATGTTTATGGAAGAGTTTGAGAAGGATAGGTAGGTAGTATTCCTCGTTTGGTAGAACTCGCTAGTGAAACCATCGGATCCTGGGCTTTTGCTTTAAGGGGAGTCTTTTGGATATTGTTTCTATTCCCTTTCCTGTGATCAATCTGTTCAAGTTTTCTATTTTTCCTGTTTCAACCTCAAAAGGTTGCATGCTTCTCAGAATTTGTCCACTATTTCCAGATTTTCTAATTTGTAAGCACAAAGAATTCATAGTAGTCTCATACGATCCTTATATTTCTGAGGTATCTATTACAACTTCTCTCATTTCTTATTTCATTTATTTGAGTTTTCTCCCTTTTTGGTAAGTCTAGATAGAGATTTATCCATTCTGTGTATTTTTTTTCAAAGAAATTGCTTTGCTTTGAATAATCTTTGAAATACCTTTTTAAATTTCAGGTTTTTCCACTCTAATATCTATGAGTTCTTTCCTTCTACTAGAAGTTGGTTTTATTTGTTCTTCTTTTTTCTAGTACCTTCCTCAAGGTATAAGTTTAGATTAGTCATGTGAGCCCTTTCTTCTTTTTCATATGGGCCTGGATTGCTATTTACATGTCTCTGAGGAATGCTTTTGCTGCATCCCTTTGTTTCTGGGAGGTAGTGTCTTCATTTTCATTTTTCTCCAAGTATTTTTAAATTTCTTCTTTGATTTCCTCATTAACCCTCATTGTTCAGTCTCCACATATTAGAGGTCATTCCAGATTTTTTTATGGTTGATTTCTTATTTGATAACAATGTGATCAGATGGGATACTAGAAATCATATCTAAATTTCAATATTCATGAATTTAGTGATGCTTGCTTTGTGATCCAGTATATAGTCAATCCTGGAGAATGTTCCATGTGCTCTTCAGAAGAAGGGTGCAGTGCTTTGTTAATGTATCCTAAGCCCATGTGGTCTGACTCTTTATTTAAGATTATTGTTTTCTTATTTATTTTCTGTCTGGTTCATCTGTCCATGATGTAGCTGGCTAATTGAAGTCCCCTGCTACTATTGTTTGGTAGCCAATGACTATTTTAAGGGTAGTTAATAGTTGTCACATATATTCTGGTACTCCTTCATTTAGTGCATATATTTTATGAATAAGCCTTCCAGATGCATTTTCCTTACTCATTATAAAGTGTCTATCCCTGTCTTTTGTTACCTTATTTAGTTGGATGCTTTTTTTTTTCTGACATAAGTATGACTATCCTTGCCGTTCTTTGTGTTCCATTTTATTTTTTTCTGACAGTTCACTATGAGGTCTGTATTTCTTATCTTTGGAGCTTGGCTGGGTCTCCTGGTGGCAACAGAAAGTTGGGTTTTGTTTTCTGATCCAACCAGCTACTCTAAGTCTTTTGATTGGCAAGTTCATCCCACTTATACATGTTTGAATGATTATTTGTATATGAGAACTTTCTACTGCCATTTGGTCTTGAGTTTGCTGGTGCTATTTACTTATTTCATCTCTTATGCATTTTCTTAATTTTGATTGAGATAGGAGTAGTCCTTTCAATACTTCTTGTAGGAGAGGTCTAGTGTTTGCAAACTCTTTCAGTTTTTAATTGTTTTGGATGGCCTTTATTTCCCCATCTTACCTGAAATTATGTTTTTGGGTATAGTATTCTTAGCTGGAAGGTTTTTTTTTTTTTAAGATTTATTCATTTATTTTTACAAGCACTGGGTACAGTCAGAAGCGCAGGAGGGTGAGAGAATTCACCAGAGCCAGAGCGGGGAGCAGAACAGGCAGACTGACAAAGTACACTTCTGAGGGGAGGAGTGGGCTCTACACCACTGGGGAGGCCCTTCAGCTGGCAGTTATTATTTTTGAATATTATGGATACATCTTTCCATTCTCTCCTTACCTTCAGATTTTCTGTTGAGATATGTGATATAGACCTGATTGTAGTACTTTCTCTTGAATATCTTTTATTTGTTTTTCTGAATTATCTTATATTACTTTGACTTGCCTTTCTGTGCTTCCTTCCTCTGTCAGTTTCTTCATTATAGCTGTTCTGATCTCTCTACCTGATAATGAGATTTAGTCACTCATCTTTTTGTTTGAATCTGGAGAGTTATATTAACCTTGAAAAGTTGTACTCTCTTGAGTTCTCATATTTCCATGTATTCTACTTAGTTTCCAGCCAACTTTATTAAGTTCTCCATATTTTATTATTTTAATATATTTAACAGTAATTCATGGTATTAAACTATTTTACTTCCTTGAAGGAAGTACAGTGGTTTTGTTGGAACATTTATTTTGGTCTTTGCTGAATTCTAGATGTATTGGGATCTGTTTTTTAGTTGCTGGGTCAGCACAGAATGGGAGGGAATTGGAAGGGTCCAGAACTTGGTGTGAATTAATGAAGCTCGCTCTTATTTGATTTCCCTTCTAATAGCCCTCCTCCCTATAATATGGGATGGGTGATTTGACTTTCCCAGTAGTCTCAGTGCACCTCACAATGTCACCCTGAGTCCCAGAGTGTAGGGAGGGAGAGTGTAATTCAAAATGCATGCTCTGCTATTCTCTCTACTAAAGAGCAAGCCTGTTTGGAGCACCTTAGCTCCTTCACATAGATTTAACCCTCTTTTAAAGATGTTTTCCTCCATTGCTCTAACCTATGTCTCTCAGGCTTATTGTACTAGGAGCTATAGTTAATAGGGATCAGGCTCTGCTATTAGCCACTAGACTCTAGGACTGGTGAATGGCAGCTGGATTCTTGACTGCTGGCTAGTGGCTGGGTTCCATGGCTGCAACAGGAACTCCACAACTGGTGGGCAATAGTGAGGGACTCCATAACTGGGGGTGTTCTGAAGATAAAAAGGGGCCTTCCCTTATCTTTGGTGATTTTCATGGCTCAAAGCAGGGAGCACTGTGTCTTGTGGGGCTGCCTCTTTGGTTCATGGCAAGGGTCAAAGGTTTGTGGCTGAGACCTTCTAGGGCTTACAATGTTAGGGCCACATACCAGTTCTGCTCTGCTTTAGGGCTCAGCTGATACATTTGAGGTTTCTAGGCTGAGTACACCTTGTCTGCCCAAGTGGTCTACATAGCCTCCACTACTCACTACACACCTGAACCCACCCAAAGGTAGATGTTACTCCTAGTAAATGCTGTAGTCCCAAGTTTTTCCCTCAAGAGTTATTGGCTATATTCAGCTGCAATCTAGCTGAGATTAAAAGGAGGTGGTGAGCCCTGAGTCTTCATTCTGTTGCCATTTTGATGCTTCTCTTTTTATTTAAACTCTTATATTGTTTTCTTCATATGGATTTTGTAAATTTAGTAAAAGATTTTTTAATATTTTCTTACAGTTGGATTTTATTGTGTAAATCCTTCAGGGTTTGTGACATATAGACAGCTCCTAAATGTCCAAATAATTTTGCTCAAGGTCTTACAATAGGGAAAAAAAAAAAAGACAAGGTGTCAGAAAGGGACTGAGTGTGCATCATTCAAGTCTAAAATAGGTTCAAAGGGTATTGACAGATCCAGAACTAGTAATTTGAAATTCTCCATTTATTAAAATTCCTTTCAAATATGATTTCCATCCTGCTCACTTCTCTTCACCCATTGTATTGGGAGGTGTAATCTTCCACGAGTGGGTTACCGCACACCATGACCACATGATATTTTCTTTCTTAGGGGAAAAGGGAATATTTGCTCAAGTGACTTCAGCCAGATAAGGGGAGATGAAGAGGACATGTGGATAGTCAACTCTTTTTGGATATTTCTCTATTTCCTAATCCAAGATTCAGGTTATAGAAGAGCCCCAAGAAGACTTCTTCTGTCAGTACATCAGAAAGTTGGATTTTGTTTTCATTTTAGCTTAAATGAGGGATCTTTTAGATCATTGGAGCTAGAATTCTACAAATTTGTTTTTCATTCCACAAAAAATAGTATAGCCACAGAAATTATTTTCTCATTTGACAACTCCTAGTGAGGAATCATGTTACCAAATGGTAAAAATGACCTTATTAAAGTGGAAAGCTTTGAGGAAGATGGATCAATGGGGGAAAAAGGGTCAATGAAATGAAGGTGGATTGAAACGAGACTTTTGTAATGATCATAATATAGGACCAATGTCGAAGTATAAAGCTGTATACCTGAAACCATGCATTGTTATAAACCAATATTACCTCAGTTGCAAAACTCTGAGAACTATATTCATATTTCTCAAGTATGTTTTTGTTGGTGTACTTGCATTTTCAGTTACTGAAGCATTTCCTCTTTTCAAAAATACTTTGTTAAATAATAAACGATCTGCTCTGGTCTTAGTGGGAAAAGAAGGCTCTTTCCTTTGATACATTATATCAGCAGTTTCACAGAATTGAACACCTGGAAATCAAAACAGTCTTAATTCTCGGAATGCTTTTCCTTGGTAACATATAAAAGTTGTTCAACAGCTGCTGCTGTTCAGTGCTTTTCCTGTTCTTATCCTTCCTGTTTTTATCACCACTTTCCAATGAATACCTTCGCTTCGTGGAAAATAGACATCTGCTATGATTTATCTGAGGAAATCTTAACGAAATACCAGATGCCACAAAACCTTCATTAAAGGACTTCCACAAGAACTCCAAGTATCAGGTTTCCTTTACAAAGTGCTTAACTGATAATCATGGCATGTCTCCGAGGAAAGCATTAAGATTTTTGCAGAAGCTGTAACCAATGTGGAAGCGCAGGCTGGATCATGTTATTTGGAGAAGGGACTAAGCTCATAGTAATTCCCCCTGGTAAGTATTATTTTTTCTCTTCTTACTTCTTACTTCTTACTTGATCTGTGATTTCAAAAAAAAAAAAAAAAAAAAAAACCAACAACACAAAAACCCTGCAGATAATGCTTATCTCATGCCACATACTTGGCCTTAGTATATGAATAGTAGTTTTTTGCAGCTCCTGGTCACTGTACTTGGAAACAAAACTACTTTGTAAATGGTTTATTCATTTTCTTTCATATAAGCTGATTGAAATTCTAACTTTGGAAAAGCTCACTAAAGTAATGGACACCGGATAGACATTAAAATATTTGGAGGACCATGTGTGTAAACCATTGCTGTAAGTTATTGTTTTAAAATATATTTCTTCTATTGGCATTTAAAGTAAGAGACACTTTTATTAATTATCTCCTTTTTATTTTTGAGTTGAAACAGTAACCTGAAAAACTATTTTATTGGGTTTGATCTCATCTTTAACAGCAATGAAAATAATTCTTATTATTTTAGACCATAAATAAATCTCAATTATTCTATCTAGTTTCCTAGAAGGTATAATGAAACTAGTCCAAATTTCTGCTACTGTAACTCATAATACTATATTCATGAGCTGGACAGACTAACTTATGAACTTTATTGTGAACTCAATATGCCATTTCATCTCCTAAGTCCATGAAAATTGTTTGTATGGTTTTATAGCCTCATTTGTTCATCAACTGTATCAGCAAATGCTGATTAAGACAGCTTCTGTGTTGTATGCTAGCTATGTAAGTTTGAACAAGACACAGTCCCAACATTCAGTAACATCTAGACTAGTGGGTAAGAACTCTAGAATCTGACTTGATGGGGTTTTATCTTCTTTGGTATGTAGTGCCAGGGAGGTAGGAATTCTTGGATCCATGAGTATTTTTTTCTTTTGTTAATTTATAAACCAGTTATTGCTTCAAAATCTATATATTTTATTTGCTGAAAGAATTTTATTAAATGACCTTAAATTACCCCATTAATGAGACTAATAGTATTATATAATAATTCTTTAGGGTCATTCCTCAATAGCCCTTGGAGGAGACCCTCATATTCACCTTTCACAGAGAAGGAAACTGAGACTTAGAGATTTCAGTTATTTACCAAAGTTACATGACTAGTCTCTATGCCTAAGTGTGGGAAACAATAGAGACTTTTCTATTCCAATGTGCATGGTCTATGCCACTATATGCTATAGAAATATTGTCATGTTTTAATATAATGAACATTTACTTTTCTATATCGCAATTTCTTAAATAGCTTATATATTATATTACATATATAATATAATATATATATATTATTACTACTCATTTGGAAACAATGTTCTTCTTCTGATCATTATACTAATATTACCTCTGTCCCTGTAATAACTCAAGTAAGTCATGCTGAATATACATTTATTAAAATAATGAAAATAAGATTTGTAGGGCATTTCTGAAAAATAGCAAGCATTTTGACACCATTACATTAAATATTATTTCTGAATGGGCATCAAATTTGTAGAAGATTAAAGATGATAACAGAAAAATGGCAGTAGTACTAAATTTCATTACAAAATTGTTGAAGTCAAAAAAGTCCCACTCATGATGGGACCACTATAGAAACACCCAAACAAATAGAATTCTCTAATAAACAGCACAGAATTATACATCAATGCCCTGGACATCAGGGCAGTTTCTAGCCCAAAGGAGTAGTCCTTCCACAATGATGCCTGAGAGACCATCACTGAAAATTCATTTTCTGTAAAAACTACCTCATCTACGATCAGTAGGAAGTGAATTCTTGAGAACTCCCTTTTCAATCAATATAGATACCAATCCCTCAGCCCATATAAATTTAATATTACTTGTAGAACAGATTGGAAATTCATTTCCTTATATATATATATATATATATATTATTCTTTCTGATCCTCATTGAAAGTTAAAGTAATAACTTTAAAGTAAACTCTAGGCAAAGAGTTGACTTTATGAAAACCTTTTAAGGAGAGATATTTGGAAGTTTCAGGTAGACATGGAGAAAAAAGAAAATTATACTCTCCAATATGTGGGGGAGGCAGGAAAAGCCCAGGAGGAGAAGGGTCAGTTTTTCAATTTTTGAATACTCTCAAATCTAATGTGATTTTGCTTGGATTTCATCTTTTTTATTATTAGCTGGGCCAATTTTTAGGTATTTATATAAATATTGGAAACATACAGGTATCATTTTAAAAAGCACAAAAAGATACTTCCATAAGGCTTTTCATACAGTGAGGAAAACAACAGATTCAAAGTGTTGGTCCTTGTTCAATGCTGCAGGTGAATTTTCTTTAAATTCTTCGCTAAAAGATAGCCAATTAATGTAAGCCGGGTAATGTAAGTGCTACAGGCTAGGCGCTAGTGCTAGCTTAGAATTCTTGGGTTTGGTCTACTTTGGTCATGAATCATGGTAGTATATTTGGAGAGGTTGGTGATTGTGTCCATGTCCTTGGAAGCAGTTGTCTGCTGACCTTGTATGCTGGACATTTATTGACAAGGAATTAACTAGTTAGAGCATCTATGGGTCCCTTATAGGTGGGGATGTTAGGAACATTCAATATGCTTGATTGGAAGATTTTTTAAAAATAATTTAGATATTTATTTGATTCAAAATATAACCAAGTATGAGCCAATGGATTAGAAATGAAGAAAAAAATTGCTTAACTTGTTATTTAGTCAGATGATGGTTAATAGCAAACATCAGTACTTAACTGTGAGCCATAGTTAGGAGTGTATGCTTTTTTTTTTCTTTCCTAAATTCAGTCCAGTAAATTTGTTCATTTTTTGTTAGTCTTAAAGATGGAATTTTAACTGGAGGTGGAAGAACATATGTTAAGAATGTTTCCAGCCTACACATCATTCAGATGAACATTTTCAAAGAATTTTCACAAGCTGATAAAGCACTAAAAAAATGAAAGAGATGCTATATTGTGGTTTCCTTGGTACTTGTGAGCATAGGAACAAAGGAATTCATAAATTGAAATGGAGCTTTCTGGTACTCTTTTTTTTCCATCTGACTACATACACAATATATTTATAGCAACCAAATTAAAAATGGTGACATAGATAAAATTGATGAGGGTCATGAAAAACTAGTTTAAGAGGATGTGGTACAGGAAAAATAAGAACTTTAATTCTGGGTTATCATTTTCTATATCATTATCTCTTAGCAAATATTGTTTGATTAACTGGTTAATGTTTTATTAACAATTAAAATTAATACATTTCCATCATGGAACAAATTGAAAATACAAAGTATCTAAAATTTAAATTTTATGGTGATAATAACCACTTCTATATTTTGATATGTTTCATCCATTAATTTTGTTAATGCCACAGCTGTCTCAAGTGAATACTGGAAAGATTAAGTGTAATTTTCTATCATGAAGATTGAATATAGGACAAGAACAACACCTGAATTCATGAGAATTCAAGTTACCTACCACTTTTTGGAGCCCTTTATGAAATCAGCAGTACAGATAAATGTATTAATTATCATCTTGTCTACAGATCAAACAAATGGTCAATATTTGCAAAATATATTTAATTCTAAGACTAAATGTTACCTGCTTCTAAAAATGGTTAGAATGTATTAAGCATTATCCAGAATATTATAAACCTGATTTTAAGGTGATATTTCCTTTTCCAGTATATATATCTGGGAGAATAAAATAAGAAATGTTTTAAAAATTGAATATATAAACTTATAGCAATATAGTGAAATAAATAGCCAATTATTACCTATGTTAATTAGATTATTCCTGAGTTAAAGTTATATCATATAACCCTACTTCAAATACAGTGTTTTAAACCAGTGTTACCTCAATTAAAAAAGATATTTTCTAAAAACCAATCATCTCAAGTGAAAACACAGGATCAAACTTTACACATGAATTTCAAAAAACATAACACCATTTTGTTCATCTTCACCTTTATTATTTTAGTTTTTACTCTTGAGGGAGACTAAAGAGCATTCAATTCTATAATTTCTTTCTAATTAATACAGTTTGTTATAATGTATGGCACATTTCAGAAAATAAAACTTCAGGGGTTAGGCATATCTATAAATATAATAATTACTAAAAGACAAAATAGCATTCCATTAAGTAGTTCTAAAAGTGAAAAAAAACTATCAGTGAAATGTTATTTAAAGAATGCTGCCTTTTTTGCTCTCTACATATCTATATAGAGCAACATTTTAAGTTTTCTCAATATCTGAGAGTCTGTTTTGGGGTACCTATATGATGTTATCACTAATATTTTATATGAAAAGACAAATTACTGTTTACTAAAATTTTTTTTCATTTATTATGTCATTCTGTCTCTGTGCAATTACAAGCATGAAGTTCAGAGACTTTAGCCCACAAATCTTTGTTGAATTTTTAGGTGCTAGCTCCAAAACTAGCATTAGTTGAGTTTATTTTGGGTTGCTATCTTTTCCAATTAATATTTTTTTATATCATACAGTATTAGAAAATGACATTTTAATATCTAAGTTAATCAAGGACTGAAAAAGACAACCCATGTAGTGTGAGGGATGACTTTGGGGAAAAACGCCTCACCTTATGCTCTGGCACTTTCATTCTGTTTGAATTGTTGGATGTTTTGTGTCTATGTCACAGAACTAGAATATTCTTTCGTCCCTCCTGTCATAGTCAAGATAGTCCTTACTAAACTATTAACCTCTGGGGCAGAAGAAGATATAAATTAAAGTGTGCAAAATTTTGCAATTTATTACACTATTTCAAAAATCCTCTTGAGAAGACCTGAAATTAAATACACATACTGTCTGACCATAATGAAAATGGAGGATCAAAAGCACTAAGGAAAGCAAAGAAAAAAAAAAAAAAAAAGGCCTGTGAATATCTAGTAAAAGCCCAAGGTAAAATTTTATTTTTAAATATAGGAGAAAAGTATAGTAGAGTAATATACTTTTTATGATAAGATTAGGTGAAGCACAAGTTTTCAAATATCATATTCTTTCCCCACTATATAATTGAAAGGACATTAATGTGGAACAGACAATGGACAGTGCCTTCAACCTTCATTTTATAAAATGAAAAAAATGGTCTTTAAACAACCCATCTTACACCATCACCTCATCATTGCTTTGGGGCCCATAACATTTAATGTTATTTACAGGAGGTGATCCTCAGCAGATATGGTCAGGCAGGTAACATTTTTTTTTTAAGATTTATTTTTATTTATGCATACAAAAACTGGGGTGTAGGCCAGAGGTACAGGGGGAGGGACAGGTGAGAGGATTCACCAGAGACAGAGTGGGGAACAGAACAGGCAGATCAACTGAAATACACTGCTGAGGGGAGCTGCAAGGGAGACAGGAGAGGTCTACTGTGCCCTGTGGTTTAGCTCCCCCGCCGGGATTGAACTCAGGCCCCAGTGGCTGTCAATAGTTTGATAGTTTGTGACTTTAATGCCTGCGCCAACAGGTAGGCCTCCAGGCAGGTAATATTTTAATGACCTAATGTGATCCTAGGAGGATGTGTGTATCAGGTATCTTGCCATTTCTCTAGGCATTTTCCTTGAAGACCCGTGGTCAGGAATTTGAGGCTGAACTTTTGTTGAGCTGGATAGATGTCAGTTTTAGAATGAAATTTCTGGTGAGGCTTGGAATGCAAAAATATAGAGATGTGGACATATGAGTGAAGCAGTTCCATATTATTGCACATACCAGACTATAGGCCAAGTTGCTTTTATTTTCTCAACACAGGGACAATGCAGATAAGCAAATGATTGCCTTAGTCATGTGTGTGTGTGAAAGGCAGGTTTCCCGTGATGGCTAGTAATTCAGGACATATTAGTATAAAATGGAGTGCAAATGAAGGGAGGAGTCTTTCTCCCTAATTCCCATGGATCTAATTGCAACCCAAAATATTAAATTCCTATTAGTAAGGGCAAAATTAAAAAGTCGTGTTGGAGCACATCTATATCAAATTCCTAAAAATAATGATAATCTTCTTATTTCAATTGCCTTTCAGATCTTGTTTCACTTTGCTCTTTTTGGTTTCACTTTGGATCTTTACTTCCCTGCTGCTGGGGATGTGCAATTGATTTACACTTACATCATTTTTTCCAGATAAAGAAAGCACCACAAACTTAATTTCCTTGATTTGCTCAACCATAGAACTTCTTATGAGCAAAATAATGCAGGAGCAGAACCCTGATCTTGAATCACAGGCAATCACAGTTCCTCTAGAATCTGAAAAACTCATAAAAGCTATAGCTGCCCTGGAGTTTTTGATACAGGTTAAATCACTGTGGAATAACTATGTAAAACATTTTGGTGATGGAACAGAACTTATTGTTACAGGTAAGTATTAAAGAGTTTATTTTTTTTCAAGGCAATAATAGAAGGAAGGCAAAAAATTAATTAGGAAAAATAATAAAATGTTTAGAAATAATGGGATGTGATAAGACTAGATCCTTAGGAAAACTTTGGAGAGCTTTTAAAACCAGTCCTTATAGTGAAGGATCTCATAGACAGCGTAGAGTAGATGCCGGAATAGGATCTGGCTTTGTGCATATGTGGACTAAGTGCTCCCTGCATAATGGGTGTAGCTACGATGAAAGTGTTTGGCTCAAGGGCAAAATTTATTTTTACGAGTAAGTTCTTTCTTTTCTGATGGTGAAAGGGCATTGCAGAAGAGCTGGGACTTTGGAATTGGCCCACCTGGAGCTCTGGTTCCTCCACTTTCTGCTTCTGTGGTCTTTTATCCCATAAAATAGGACAATGCTGTGTATCCAGCATGGGTTGTATGAGAATCGAATGAGGTTGTGTGAATGAGCACTTAGCACATTGTCTAACACATGGTAGTGCTGGATTGAGAGATCCCCTGTTCAAAGTCAGGGGAGATTGTCTCTAGTATGGAGAATTATTTGCAGCCAATAATACTGATCTCAGACATTTTCCAAAGGATCCAGCTGTATTTCTAGTTGCTCAAATGAAATTATCTTACTGTCCTTTCACACACAAAAATAAATTTAGAGATTTTTTTTTCTTCAGTGACCTTTTTCCTCCCTTTTCCTCAAGAAAGATGAGATCAAAATTTTTTTAATTTTGTTGTCATTTTATATGTTTTAAGCATTAATCACATACCTTAACAGATATAATCTCTGACACCAACATTTATTGACCATAAAATTTATAGCCAATGCATTTGGACTTCATGGTCACATTTATACGAAAATGTCCAAAATATAGAATCAATTAATTATAGTTAGAAATAACATGAATTTGAAATTCATAATTTGAATATTATATAGTTTTACTTTTTTGATGAAAGTGATATGAATAAATATAGACTACAAGTCAATATCAATATAACTGCTTGAAATATACATTCCATAGAATATATAGTAGACTTGGTAAATTTACATAAAATTCATATTGCCAAATCTTAATGACATATTAATAACTTAGGCATTTAACTCAAATTATTGAAATATGAAAGTCAATTCATATAAATGAATTGGACAGGCTTAATTATTTTTTTTGATCTGGTTTCTTGCCCATATATCATGAAAATCATTTCGAACGTAAAGCTGTTGATAAGTTTTAAAAAGAGTGTTTAAAGAAAAACATGCAATAAAAGATTAAAATATAAGCACTAACAATACAATAATCAAATTCTAGTTACCTGTTTCTTGGGGAATGTTATGGAAGTTCAAGATTCACTTTGTCTTGAGAATGTAAATAATGGAGATAAGGAAAGAGGATAGGAAATAAGAATATTATATTACCATATATAAACTTTCTTGATGTTAACTGATTTTCAACTTCATTAATATAATGAATTAAAAAAGTTTCTAATAAAGTTTCTATGAAGAAGAAAGTTTCTAAGAATAACATTAGATTATTTAATATATTGACTAGGACAAAAATTATGTAAATATAATGTCCATTTGCAAAATTTTCTTGTTTTACATAAAATTAAAAATAAAGGATAAGTTTGGAGAAATACACACTATCTATTCTTATAATCTTCAAATACTATTTGCATTAAAAGCATAATGTATGAAATTAATAAAAACATATTGTAAACTCATTATTTTTACACAATTAAAAATTCAACATTGCTTAATGATTTAATATAAAAATTCATGAGCTTGGCAACACAGTCCTCAAATAATTTTTTCCTTCTCATTTAAATAAGAAATCTAGTTCTCTTCATAAGAAATTGCCCACTGAATTAAACTAACTCCAAACTAGCTCAAAAGGACTATTAGTATAATACACGAGTTTCTATTGAAAATCAACTTAGAAAGGGTTCTAATATTTATAATTTTAATCATTAAATTTACAATAAATATATTATCAAGTAGCATTTTAGTAGTCCAGTTACAGTAATTTTTAAATGTATGGTTTATTTTGATGTGTTTTGACATTATGTCTGCAAAAAGTGCTGGAACCATAACTTTTAAGTTTAGAACTGTTATATAGACACTTTATTCAGTGTGTGAAAAAGAAAACAGGAAATCATGGAGCTCTTAGCCAGCCCAGCAGCCATCCACACAGGACAAATAATAAGCTGTATGGGAGAACATAGAATCAAAATAGTTGTCATGATTAAATTTGAAATTAAATTCCACATAAAATGTGATTATGGTCAATAGTTTCTAAACTAAAAGAAAATTCTGACACATTATTTGATAAGATTAATATAACAGCATTTCTGAAAACAATCAACAAATATTTCATAGAAGTTTTGGAAATATAGCTATGTTGCTCCTAAATTCTATGCACCATAAATAATTTGAAGGTTCACCTTTAATAGTGCCCTACTTAGAAACCTGAAATGATTGAGATATGAAATGATATGTTACATAAAATTAGAAATCACCTAGGAGAACGCTATTGCTTCAGAGTAGCCATGGGATCCACATTTGAAGCTGAAAGTTCAATTTGATAAGCTGATAAGTACACTTGGAAGTAGATTCCATTAAAAAAATGACTGATGTTTACAAAAAAATCAGTCTTCCATATGGCATTTATTTATATGGGTAATATGGTAAACATGCTACGTTGCAGAATGGTTGGGTGAATACAGTGTCAAGGAACATGAGAATGTGTTTTTTGATCAAAGTACATAAGTTAAAAAAACCTCATGAAATAGGAAGGCAATCACATTAGTAGTCACCAAAGGTTCTGTCTATAAGTATATCACCAATGTTATCTTATCTCCTCTACCATCACTACCACCATCCACCTTGAAAACATGATACACTATGATAGGAAAAAAAAGCATTTTTAAAGATAATTTATATTTAAAAATAAATGTTGGGAGCCTGATATAGGACTGTTACAAGTCATATGTCGGTATGAGAAAACAAGGGTCAGGTTGTAATCCAGGCTCTGTCTCTTTATAGCTCTGATATTGGGCCCAAGTTACATAATTTCTTGAACCCAATTTCCCATTGAAAATAAGTACAGCAATAAGTACCTCACAAACTATTATGGATAAATGACCATTTAAAGATAGCACCAATACTATGGCATCTCTTCTTTCTTTCATTTCATGCTGAGTTGTTCCAAACAACACAATAGTTGTGTTTCTCCAGTAGTTCTTTTCAAGTGCTATTCCACTTCTTCCACAGATCAAAATCTTAATGCAGACCTTTCACCCAAGTCCACAATTTTTTTTCCTTCAATTGCTGAAATAAATCTCCATAAGGCTGGAACATATCTTTGTCTTCTTGAGGAATTTTTCCCTGGTGTTATTAAGATAGACTGGAAAGAACAGAATGGTGGAATTCTGAAATCACAGGCAGGAAATACCACCAAGACTGGAGACACATACATGAAGTTCAGCTGGCTGACGGTGCCTGAAATGTCAATGGATAAAGCTCACATTTGTGTTGTCAAACACGAGTTTAACGGAGGAGGGAATGACCAAAAGATTTTCTTTCCTTCAATAAATAAAGGTATGTATATAAATATAAATATAACCTTCCAGAACCACTTCTCTCTTCCCCCCCAAATAGGATACAGTATCTTGTTGGTCAAGCTTTGTTTTTGTTTTTATTTTTAAGATTTATTTATTTATTTATACAAGCACTGGGTACAGTCAGAAGCGCGGGAGGGTGAAAGAAGTCACCAGAAAGAGAGCGGGGAACAGAACAGGCAGACTGACAAAACACACTGCTGAGGGGAGCAGCGGGGGGCAGGAGAGATCTGTGCACCATGTGGGACCCTCACTCGGTGACTGGGGATCGAACCGGTGCTACAGAGGCTGTGGGCAGCTTTGCAACCAGCGCTCAGCCTCTGCACCACCGGGGAGACCCGTTAGTCAAGTATTAAAGAAAATTATACATCTTCCTAAGATAATACATTTAACAGTAGCATAAGTGTCCTGCTATTTCCCCATAGATTAATATACATGAAAAAAAAACATGAAAAAACATCAAAAAGAAAAAATTACTAATCTTTCCTCAGTTTCAGTTTCATCACCCCAAAAAGTAGGAGCATGGTGATGTGTGAGGTTTTCATATGGATTAAAAAAAAAAGCCACTTACAAGTTCGCACACAATAACTGTTCATAAAGGGATTCCACTTTTGATGATCTTGCCTTATCAGGAAATAATAACAATTAAAGTTCGTTGAAGAATGTTCTACTTAGCAAGAAAAGTCACTTTCACTCTTACTTTGCAAAGATGCGAATATTTCGAAACCAGATTTTTATCAACACATTAGATTTGGGTGTGGATTCTTGGAATAGCTAAATAATTTTGGTACTGACCCCTCAAGTCAGTAGTGTGGTATGTGCTGAAGTCTAAAGCAGCCCCCTTTGCTTTCTAGTCAAGAAGTATTTATTGAGCAGCTACCAGGAGACAAACACTGTCCCAGGACCTCTGACTACAAAAGAAACAGATGGTTTTGAGATCACCACCCCTGCTGTGATAAAAAATGAAAGCAGTAAGTTTCTGCACATGCCTTGATTTTCTGTAATGCAATAGCACATTTTTTTCTCCTGATCAACATCAGTTTTGAACTGATGTAAAAAAGAAAAATCTATCTATCTATCTATCTATCTATCTATCTATCTATCTATCTATCTATCTATCTATCTATCTAGCTATCATTCTAGCTATCTATCATCTACACACATAGATATACACTGTCAAATAATGGACATGAACACTTAATACATGTTGTTATTCCTTCTAGATACTGATAGCTATGCTACAAAAGTTAGTCTGGAAGATGAAAGTGGTAAGTTTTTGTACTTTTTTTTTTTTTTACCCAGGAAAGCATGGGATATTTTATTTGAAATATCCTTTCTTTCCCCCTTCTGTTTCTATACACACTTATTCTGTTAAAGTTCTTTAATACCAGGAGTCTCCTTTGTCTTTGTGCACATGGATGGCTGTACCCCTTTAGAGTATGAAGTTTGGGGGCCCCAGGGTCTCCCTGGTTAGCATGCTAGCACTTTCACACATGTTAGTCCTCAGTAAGATTTTAGCATTTTTTTTTAATTTAAGTTTTATTTTTTATATTCCCCATACAATTACAACCCCCTTATTTTGACCCCAAGCCCTCCTTTCCCCCCCCCCACCCCCCATAGAGTGTCTCTGGTTCATAGTTGTTTGTTGATTTTGATATTTTCTTTCTTATAGTTATTCATTTTCCTGGTTCCTTATTTAAGTTTTCTAGATTCCTGCTATGAGTGAGACCATCCGGTATTTTTCTTTTTCTTTCTGGCTTATTTCGCTGAGCATGATCCCTTCCAGTGCCATCCATGTTGCTGCAAATTGCATGTGTTTATCTTTGTACATTTGTTTTTAATATCTGCTCTAGCTTGTATTTTCTCCTTATCACTTAGCTTTTGAGCTTCCGTGTTGTAAGGTAGAAAAAAAAGTATGGATTTTGCATAAAAGGTATAGTGACATTTTAAATCTAGTATTTTAAAAATGCTAGGTGGCATCTTAACTCAGTAAATGCTGGTTTGGGTACGAGATGACTGACATTAGTGTACAGTCATGTGCTCTGAATTATTTTCACAAAGGACTTCATTCCTTTGTGTTACTTTTGTTTCTAACGTGTGGGGCACACAAGCTATCAACTTGTTTCTAGATTATTTTTTAAGCCTTTGGTTCATGCCAGTAGCTAATAGGTAGTGGCACAAAATGACACTGAGAACTTCTTATACAGGTGATTGTGCTGTGTTTAAATGTATTTTCTTGTTGAATTCTCGTAATTCTCCGATGAGGTGGTACAATATCTTCCTAGCTCCCTCATTTTACAGATGAGGACAATGAGCTAAAATTAAGTTCCTTGCACCCTGTCACTCAGCTAGATCTAGGGTTCAAGCCAGGGCATCTGATCAAGAGTTAATACATGTACTCACAACTTCATTCTTCTGCTAAGAAGTGGTTATAGAGCAAGAAATCCCAACATTAAAGGGCTGAGATACAATGGACATATTGGGACTCGGGGGTAAGTGCGTGGGTTTGAGAGTGCCATAGACTCGACTTTAACTTCAATTCTTTAGATTATTCATTGCATGAGTATGAACAAGAAACTCACATTTTCTGAACAATACTTGTCAATACATCTGCCATTTTGGAATAACAACATCAAAATCCATTATGGAAGAGATACAGTCATCTTTGTGGCATGTCTAACTTAGGGTTGCTTCTTTAGCTGTCACAGAATCAGCACTAGTTTCTAGCCCTTTTCCCCTACATATGTGCCAAGAAAGTGACTAAAAGCATTGGCTCCAGCCCTCAATCTTCCTTCCTATTCCAATATCAAGGGGCTCCTGGCCTCAGCTAACACCTTACCTGATCTAGGATAGGGAATTATGAGCAAATCAACTCCTGAAATTGCTTTTAATACCAAGTGCTAATGACTCTAGAGTACTGGATTTATAAGATAAATCATATAAAAGGGAAATTTATAAAGGAAGAGACTCACTCACCCTGAATTCATTGAGTAACGTATCTGGCCAGGCTCATCATCACTTCTCATATCTTGATATCATAAATTCCTAGAAAATTTGAAAGGATATTATGTGCAATTATAACATCATAGCCACAGTGAAAGACATTCTTTTTTTTTAAAGATTTATTTATTAATACAAGAACCGGGGTATAGGCGAGATGCGTGGGAGGGTGAGAGGATTCACCAGAGACAGAGCAGGGAACAGAACAGGCAGACTGATGAAGTACACTGCTGAGGGGAGCAGCAGGTGAGACAGGAGAGGTCTGTGCGCCATCTGGGACCCTCGCCAGCTGGGATCCTCGCTGGCCAGCTGGCCGGGATCCAACTGGCACTGCAGAGGCTGCGGACAGCTTCACAGTGCGGCGCTCAACCACCTGCGCCACCAGGGAGGCCAGAGACATTCTTTACTAAAAACTCCTACCCTCTCCACTGTCAACACACTCAAATTCCCATAGATTCTGCCCTTTCTAGGAACATCATTGCACGCATAATGTGGAATAGCTTCTAAATCAGCAATTCAGCTTTATATTTATGCTTAACCTTAGATGTGGATATATATTGCGTTTGGAAATGCAGAAATACAGAGTAGTTAAGAATGTAATTTTTTTTAAACTTGTTTTTTTTAAAGATTTATTTAAAAAAATAAAATAAATAAATATAAAAAATAAATATACAATAACTGGGGTACAGGTCAGAAGCGCGGGAGGGTGAGAGAATTCACCAGAGCCAGAGTGAGGAGCAGAACAGGCAGACGGACCAAAGACACTGCTGAGGGGAGCAGTGGGCGAAGCAGGAGAGGTCTGCTGAGCCTTGTGGGGTTCTCCCTGGCCGGCGGGGAATGGAACCGTCGCTGCAGAGGCTGTGGACAGCTTCATAGCATGGTGCTCAACCACTGAACCACCCGGGAGGCCCAAGAATGTATTTTTTAACATGTTGCTGGAGTTGAAATCTGGTCTGGAACTTACTAAATGCATGACATCATGGAAATTATTTCCCTCTTTGGTAAACATTTAATAAGAGTAAAGATTTGCATACATAGAGCTCAGAATAAGTGATAGGCATATGATCAGTGGCTAAACATTATTAATTTTATTATTATTACTTGGAGAAATGGTCTGGGTAAAGAAATGCTAAAAAGTATTTATCAAAGTTAACCCCCCATAAGATGCGTTTAATAGAGATGAGACCCCACTTTTCGATATTCTGGAATTTTCTACCTGAACATAGCAGAGGTTGTTGTTTAACTTGACCTGACACTGGATTCTGCTGCTGTTGCTGTTTGTTGACCTTGGTGGTGGGGGTGGTTGTAGATGTTTACTTTGGTTTTTAGTGGTAGGAGGATGTCACTTCAATGTTAGCTATCAGAAGTAAATAATTGTGTCCTGAGCCCTATCAGTGTGTCCTACTATTTCAAAAGAAACTAATCACAGGACTTTTCTTAGGGCCACTGAAGCTTCAGCTCACCCAGAGCTCTGCCATCTACACCTACGCCCTCCTCCTTCTCAAGAGCGTGGTCTACTTTGCCATCATCTCCTGCAGGCTGTGCAGGAGAGCAGGAGGCTGCAGCAACGGAAAGAGTCCTTAATGATGGTGGCACAAAAGCTTCAGCTTTTGTTAACATTTAATGTCTCTGAAATGTCTGCTGAGGATCTAGCAGGATGGGTCTCTCTGGGTTTGGATTATTAGAGTTCTTTTGTTTTCTATTATATTATTATTGTACAATGATTTTTCAAAAACTGGGCAACAGAAAATCTCACTATGTAACAGCAACAAATTCTGCCATTACTTAGGGGCAGGGACAAGAGATATCTGATTGAATCCTTGCTTAGTGCCAATGTCAATAATCACCATAAAACTGCTCCAGTCAACCCAGTTTTCCTGACTTCTGAGTATAAAGAGCATGCAGCTCCCAGACACACTCCCTTAGTACCTTTTAGTCACATAATTGCCTTGAAGATCTTCATTTTATATACCCTGAATCTGCAGTCTGTGCTACTTGAAATCTGTAATTTGTTTTGCATAATAACTTAACAAATAAAAAAATCAAATTCCATTTTTGACTACGTGCACTTTAATTTGGTAAAATTTAATGGAAAGTTGCAGAGAAGAAACGGCATGACAACCGAGTTCTCAAATCCAGCATTGATTGTTACAGTAATCATGCATATTTCAAAATCCTTCCCAGAGTTGGAGGTAGTGACAATTTCTTGGAGGCATTTTCTCGAAGGGCAACTGCATCAAATGAAGGTGCTCACCTTACTTGTCTTGCAAACATCTCCAGACTCACATTGAATTGGTTTGGGGCACCCCCATGGCAACTGCCTGAGTCAACAATGACTTGCACTGTGTGTACTGGTGTTTAAGGAGCCCTATAGTTCCTGATCCTCATATAGCCCATGAGAGCTGCACAGACATGGGTGAGGCAGCATGGAGGAGGGTGAGGGCCCTGCATGGTGGGTTTAAATCCTGGATTCGGTGTCCAGATCTGTGTGGCCCTGGGAAAGCTACATCAATTTCTGTGCTATCATATCTTCATCTGAAAATGAGGTTACAGCTCACTGTCTCCTAAGTTATGAGGTTAGATGAATGAATGGTGTTTAGCACATACAACCCTTCACAACAATCCCACCTGCTGTTGGTAACTCTTCTTTAAAATATGCAGATAACACACTTAAAGGCACTGACAATTACCTGGATCCCATTGCCCTGCAGAGAGGTCAGATGTGGATGGAACAGGGAGTTGGTGAGTTTCTACTACATTCTAGGCCATCCTTTGATCTTACAGAAGCCCTTCAGGGTTGGAACAATTGTAGTGCACTATTTAGATGATTGGAGACTAAGTTATTTGCTCGACCATAATTTAAGTGATTTTCATACTTTAAAGCCAGTGTCTCTGAACTCAGAGCCCATATTTTTAAATCTCTAATGTTAGGCAGCTCTTAAGCAAGAATGCTGGGATATGAATCCAAGCAGCCTGGCTTCAGGACCTCTGCTAGTAACTTCTAAGATAATTGCAACCAGAGAAGAAGCAGGTTACTTTTATTCTCAGTCCAAACAGTAAAATTTCCTTCCATATAAGGTTAGAACTAGTGTAGAGAACTTCCTTTTTACCTTCTACATTTCTTCTCTTTTCTCCTATGTGTTCCTACAATTAGAATATCACAGGTCAACCTGCCACACAATATTTCATGCTAGGAAGACTTTATATGTCCACCTATAAGTCTTCTGTGATTTAAGTCCATGACACTTGGTTGGATAAAATAAATCTCAGGACAACACACTATATCCACAAATGTGTCGAGGAAAGATCAAGCAAAGTTTTCTATACCACACAAACCCTTACGTCTCTCAGTTTTTACAGAGCTAGAGCCCTCCCCACATGTCTCACTTCTCAAAAAAGTCAACATCAAAGCAATGATTCTCAAAATTTCTCCACTAAACATTCTCTCTACTGTTTTGGAGTATTTTCCTCATAAACTTGATTTTTTAAAAGACTTTCTAACCAGCATAATTGTATAGTTGTCATAATGTAAGCCTCTTTATAACTATAAAAGATATAAATACATAGACAGGCAAAGTACATATTGTAATTGAGACCCACATTTTTTCAAAATTCAGCCAGTGTCAAATAATATCAAATGGCATGGGAGGCTGTTTAATTTTCTCTGTCATTAAATATAATATTCACTTAGATTAATTAAAAATCTATAATATTGCTCATAATAAGTTAAATAACAGAAATACATAAACCCTAGTTGAATAATATGTACTTATATATAATATCAATTAATTCTATTTATTTGTATAGAAAAATTCAAAGTAAAAGTGAGTGATGGTTCCCTTTATTGTCAATTTTAATATCTCATCTTACTCAGAATTCCTCTACTAACAACTGTTAGTTATTCAGTCTTCATATATTCCAGTATTATGTCTTTGAATGAGTGACTTCTCTTTTCCACTGTACTCGTTACCACATAGAGATGATCATAATAGCAATCTCACAGGACTGTTGGGAGAATTAAATAAAATAAGAAAACTTAAAACAATGCACAACATCAAACAAATCCTCAACGGATATTAAATGTCATATTGCACTTTAAAGTTTATCACTACATAGAAAGCAAATATTGCTTTGATTATACTCCTGCTAGTAACTTAATATGCAAAGGTCAGCCCTAATGCCTGGAGTAAGTAGAAGTTCATATCACAATCATAAAAACACCCCAATGTTTGTACATACGGCGTATTAAAAAACATCAATGAGATATTGTAGCTTCTAAGTTTGTTTTGTTGTATTATAGAAAATAAGGTTTTATACTCAAGGCCTCAGTCACATGTAAATTACAGATGTTAGACAAAGGACTGAACCCAGCAGGTACGAGTCCACAGGTTTGGATTATGACCTCGCACGTAGAATTTTAGGGTTAAATGATAGTGTATATAGGAATTGTCCTTCTCTATCCCAAGATGTATGATTTCATAACCGAGACTTCTTCCCAGATTTTGAATCTCTTACTAGTTCTGCCAGGACCATGGAGCTCAGAAAGTCACAGAACTACCCATATCTGTAGCAGATCATTATGAACCCCAGTAAACTATCAGCACTACCACTTCCTCTGAAGCATCAGAAACAGCCCCACCCTCCTACCGCTGGCTTGAGACCTCCTGTTAACAGAGATCTCAGTTTCTCGCCTTCTCCTCAGGAGCCAGCCAGCCAACAGGATGCCTCTCCTGAAAGCTGTCATCTTCTCTTCCCTCTGGGCTTGTGAGTTGTCCTTGTCCACAGTCTATAGGAGACTGACATGCAAGCTTTTTATTTTCATTCTCAATCAGTATTTTTGGCTACTGCATGTTGAGTTTTTGTTAATTTTAAACTTATTCCTTTACCCTATGTGCATGGGAAATGTGCTCTGTAGAGTGTCAAGTAACAATTATTTAAGACATTGTGCATCACTAGTCTCTGCTATGATTACTAACCCGTGTCACTGAGCTCCAAAGCTATCATAGCAGTATATAGACAAATAGGCATGGCTATGCTCCATGAGCGTTTTGGGTAGCTGTCACTTCGTCTACAGGAGATACTGAGAAAATCCTTTATTTTTGCCTCTGTGTATATCATTTATGTGGATTTTAATTTTTTTTTTTTGCAGTTGGTTTTGGTCAGTTAAAATTGGAGCAACCAAAAATATCGGTTTCCAGAATAAGATATCAGCATGCCATCATATCTTGTAAGGTGTTCTCTAATAATTTTGATAATGCATACATACATTGGTACCGACAGAAACTTGGCCAGAATTTAGAACATCTAATGTATGTCGTCTCAACAACAAACCTCGCTCAGCATAAAGTAGATGGGAAGACCAAACTTGAAGCCAGTAAAGATTCTCGTGCTTCCACGTCAACCTTGAAAATTATTTACTTAGAGAAAGAAGATGAGGCCACGTACTACTGTGCCAGCTGGGACCACAACATTAAAACTGCCAACATAACCTACACAAAAATAAACTCTAGGTCGGTGCCACATCCTTCCCAATACAGGGAACCACAGAGGCCTCATGTCTGGGCATCCATCCTGAGCCTCCCGTCCTGCAGAACGGGAGTTGTGTACTTTTTTATTATTGTCCAGAGGTGACCTACAAATACATGTATCAGAATAAACAGAAAATTATTCCATGCAGGAAATATGCTGGTGATAGTACATCTTCTATTGTCATGATGGCACTTTCGAGATATCATTGTCATTGTTCAACTTGACTATACATAATTTGGACCTGGGTTCTAAATCTCAGTCCATGAATACCATTGTTAGAAAGGAGAGTCACAGGAAAGACTGACATGGAGTCAGCTTGTCAGACTACCTCTCCCTACTCTGTTGCACACCTTCTGTGATTCTAACCTGTCCATGTATCCTGACCAGCCTGTCTAATCAGTGTGTGTCCAGATTGATTTCTTGAACCTATCTGAGGACTTTCTGGCTACTTTCACTTTAAGAGAAGCTAATAGAGAGAGCAGGACCCAAGAGAAACATAAAGAACCTGAGTATCAGTCCTTTTCAGACAGGAATGCACAGATGGATTTGTCAACATCACTGCTACCTTTTCATCTAGCACTCAAAAGTGACCAAAAAAAGCAGTAATAGTTGCCTTCAGTGAGTTAACCTACATCCATATATCTTAGAGTATGAATCCCTATCAGCTCTATGTTAGACTAAATGGTGAATAGATGAATTATCTCTACATATTTATGAATAGAATTAGAATTACTTGGTATTTCAAGATCCTTGGGCCTCAATTACACATGGAACAGCATCAGTTGAATTATATTACATTCAAAGAATATAATGCTATGTTGTCAATAACAACATTTTATGGGTTAATTGATACTTTTTTTTTAGTAGAATGTTTAATGAACAATAGAATTTTATTTTCCAGATATTTTTATTGAGGAAATGTGTGTTATACCATTGTATCTGCTTGGGAATTACAGGTTAAAGTCTCTACAAGTGTATATTTTCACACCACCCCTACCACATGTGCCCCAAATACTCTACATTTTTACGTTGGGATCCCTCTCTTCTGCATTCCAAACGCACTCCAAACCCACTCCTCCCACTATTTTCCAAATTCTGAAAAATATTCATAATAAAATATAAAGGAAAAATTGTGAGTATATGAAAACCTTTTAAAATATAAATTACTACATTGATAGAAGAATAAAAAAGGAGGAAGTGAGTCTCCAAAATTTTAAGGATGATTATTATTGAAAGAACAGATATTTTTGTTCTTCCATGTACTTTGGTCAATGCCACATATTTTCCTATAAGATAGTATGGTTCTATTGTAAAGATATTTAATAAGTAATTTTCTCTTATCTGATAAAAGTAGTGTTACAACCTGATAACATCACTGAAGACACATGATACACCAGATTTTAATATCTGTTTTCTGCATTACCCCAATGTAACATGATACTGTAAGCTTCTTAATCTATCTAGAAAATGTGAAAAGATAGATGTGCAAAATATACATGTGGAATTGAGGCCCAAGGGTCTTGAAAACTCAGTTGATGTCAAATAGGGTTTAGTGGCATAAAACAGTGTTTAATTTTCTTTGGTCATTAAAAGTAATACTCAATTAGATTATTTAAAAACCTGTGGTATTGCTCACAATAAGTATATAAAATAATAGATTATAAAGTCAAACATGTAGACCCCACTTGAACAATGTATACTTATATATAAATTATCAAGTAATTTTATTTCTTTTCATATGTACAGAAAATTCAAAGTAAAAGTGAATGATGGGAGACTTTATTGTCCCTTTTAATACCTCATCTTACTCATTCTCTAAGAGCAGCCATTATTTATTTAAGTTCTCATATTTTCCAGTACAATGTCTCTGAATGAATTTTTCTCTTTTTCATTGTACTCACATATTAAATGGAAAATAAGGTAATAGCAATATCACAGGACTGCTGAGAGAATGAAATAAAACAATAAAAGAAAACTTGGAACAATGCTTGACAACAGTCAAGTCCTCAGTGGATGTTAGGTGCCATATGAATTTTAAAGCATATCATTCATATTAAATACACATTGCTTTGACAATACCCCTGTTTGCTCTTCTTTATAAACCCTCTAGCAACTGAGGTCTTTTCCATTCTTGAAGATTCTCAGGTTTTAGGTGAAATTTGATTTCTCTCAGTCATAATCTGTGTGGTAACAGCTCTTAATTCAGAAAACTTTATAATACCCCAGTGCATGTACATATGGCACATGAGAAAATATTGATGAGACATTGCAGTTTCTGAATTTGTTTTGTTGTAACATAGGGGAAGAAAAAAATAAACTTCACACTCAAGTCCTAAGCCACTAGTACATTGCAGAAAGATCGAGGAGAGGTTGAACACAGCAGGTATGTCTTCAGGTTTGGACCATGATCTCACAATGTAGAATTTCAGGGAGAACTGAAATTCTGTAGAATTTCAGGGATTAAAGGACTTTCTTCATTTTTCACACTAAATAAGAACAGCGCCTCGAATATCCCAAGGAATATGATATCATATTAGTAATGATTCACGGATTTTGAGCACTCTTATTAGATCTGTCAGCACCATGGTTCTTTGGAAGTCACAGAGATATTCATGTCTATAGCAGCTTATGAACAACCTCAGCAACCTATCAGTCACCATTTCCTCTGAAACAGAAGAACTAGCCCCACCCTCCTACCACTGGCTTTAGTTTTCTTGCTGACTGGGACCTCAGTTCCTCAACTTCTCCCTGGGAGCCAGCCAGTCAACAGGATGCCTCTTCTGGAAGCTGTCATCTTCTCTTCCCTCTGGGCCTGTGAGTTGTCCACAGTCTATAGGAGACTGACATGCAAGCTTTGCTTTCATTTACATGTAGCAAGATTTATCAGTATGTTCTATTGTTTCTTGAAAGTTAGTTGTAGTTATCAACTCATTCCTTTACCCCATATTACACAGCAGGTATGATAAATTTTTCTGTACAGGGTCAGATAACAAATACTTTAGACACTGTGGTCCATGTTGTCTGTAATTGATTACTAACCTCTGATATTTATCTCAAAAAAAAAATCACAGGCAGTATATAAATGAGTGGGCACGAACCTATACCATGAATGTCTGGGGACGTCGTCTTTTCAGTCAACAGGAGACAATGAGAAAACTCTGTAGCTGAACATCATTTGTTCACTTCTTTGTTTGCAGTTGGTGTTGGTCAGTTAAATTTGGAGCAACCTAAAATATCAGTTTCCAGGAGAAGATATCAGACTGTCTACATATCTTGTAAGGTGTCCTCTCATTACTTTAACAGTGATTATATACACTGGTACCAACAGAAACCTGGCCAGAATATAGAACATCTAATGTACGTGCAATCTACAACCGAACCTGCTAGGAAGAAAATAGGTAATAATATCAAACTCGAAGTCAGCAAAGACTCAAGCACTTCCACTTCAACTTTGAAAATTAATTACTTTGAGAAAGAAGATGAGGCCACATACTACTGTGCCAGCTGGGACCACAACATTAAAATCGCCAACATAACCTACACAAAAATCAACTTCAGGTCTGTGCCCACTCACAGCCTTCCCAATATGGGCACCACAGAGGCCTAATATCTGGACGCCCATCCTGAGCCTCCCATCCTGCAGAAAGGGAGTTTATTACTGTGGAGATGTGACCTATAAGTAAATACATGTATCAGACACAAATAGAAAATCATTCCATGGCAGGCAATGTGCTGGCGATAGCTCATCTTCTATAATTATCACAGCACTTTTGCAATGTCATGTTCATTTTTCCACAAGAACATGTACAATCTGAGGCTAAGAGAGATAAAATAACTTTAGAAGTGCCATACCCCCTGCTTCTTCAACTCTGTCAGGTGATCCAGAGGAAACTCAGTGTTTGTTTATTTTACACAAGTGGGGAGAATGTGGGGAGGAGCTCACATCCTCTCTTCAAGATGGGGAGGACAAGTGTCCATTCCACTTGAGGGATTGTGAGAGCACAGCCAGGAATTGCTTTTGCACAGTAGCTCATTTCCTGGAGTTTGTAGTGAAGGGTTAGATAATCTCCAACACGTTGGATTCCCTATCAGCTTCCATTTCCTTGGGAGTTTATTCTGGGCCTGCCCAGGATCCCAGTGGCCATTCCTTCACAGCTACTGCTCATTCTCAGGTACCATTCTGAATTCTTAGGTTTAATTCATGTCATGGTGTGACAATAATTTGACATTAGAGCTATCATGATGCACATGTCTATATAGGACACTGACATAGAGAGGTTATTGTCTTGCGGTCTAGAGTTAATGAATGGGGCCTAGGTCTGGTTTCTTTGTGTAGTATCTGTCCTTTTGAAAGCCATGCATCCATGGGACCACCCTGGTAGCGTAAGGGATTAAGTCTCAGCCCTATGAAGCCTGTGGGCAGCCGCTGTAGCACAAGTTAGATCCCTGGCCAGGGAGCTAACCCACATGGCGCAAGGACCTCTTTTGTCTTACCTGCTGCTCCCCCAGCAGTGTATTTCAGTGTATCAGCTGGTTCAGCTCCCCATCCTGTCTCTGGCGAATCCTCTCACATCCCTGCACCTATACCCCAGTTCTCGTATGCACAAATAAATAAATCTTTAAAAAAAATTAAAACCATTCATCCAGCTTCTGAAATCCAATCAAAGAAATGCCATCTCATCTATGATTCCTAAGTCAAAAAGCAAACAAATTCTTTTCCAAAAGTTAATTATTGAAACATATAGAGGACTATTCTATGATGAGTTTAAATGTATTGTTAGCCTTCTTACAGTAAGTGTAAATACCACAGCAAATTTGACTTTCTGAATACAAAAACACAAAATATAAAAACTGTCAAAATATAAAACAGAACAATATCTTCGTTATCATTTGAAAGAAATAACAGAAATAGTTGACTTTTCTTAGGACATTTTCTAATAGCAGATCTGTCCCCAACACTATGGAGGCATCATGCCTTTTTATTTAAATACTATCATGATTTTTACTGAGCTCAATGGCAGAGATGAGTAATCACAGTAGATAACATATGATCCAGAGTATCTAAAATATATATTATCCTTGCCTCTACTGAGAATATTTGCCATTCCCTGCTGGGAAGCATGGGGTAAGTTGTTGAGTTTATGACCAATACATTTAAGAGGCATCAGGAGAAAACATGATATGTTATACTACATGAGAATGGGAAAAATGTTTGCATGTCAAAAGGCAACGTAAGTTAAATCAAACAGCAAATTATGGAATTCCACTAAGACAGTGGCAGAGTGAAGATGTCTGGATCGTAACCCCCAAAAGCACAACAAAATCAGTGCCAGGCCTCCCCTTTGCTGTGGTGCAGCGGATTGAGCGCCACACTGTGAAGCTGTTCACAGCCTGTGCAGTGCGGGTTCGATTCCTGGTGGCGAGGGAGATTCCACATGGCGCGGCAGACCTCTCCTGTTGCACCCACTGCTCCCCTCAGCAGTGCTTTCAGTCTTTCTGCCTGTTCTGCTCCCCACTCTTTCACTGGTGAATCCTCTCACCCTCCCACGCCTTTGGCCTATACCCCAGCAATTGTATAAGTAAAAAATAAATCTGTTAAAAAAAAATGATGCAAAGCAAAGTCCAAAACGTATGAGAGAAAAACAGATCATCACACAATAGGAGCATAAGTCACCATAAATGAGTAGGAAAAGCTAACTTTTTTAGAGTATAATGGGACAGTACAGCCCACAGGGAGGCGAGGCTGTGGTGCAGAGCCCCATACAGTGACTGTCTCAGTCATACGCATCAGTGCTTCTAAGACCTAGCACTTCATTTGATAAGGAGACACATGAGCATAGCCCAAGGATGCAGTGGTCATTACTGAAAAGCAGCAGAGGTGGGGGTACGGGGTGAGGACCACTGGCTTGATTGTAATGTTCATAACACAAAACAGCTATAGTCTGAATAGGGTCAGAGGATCCAGACTACCCTACAGAAGAGGCTATGACTGAGGTCCTGCTGAGATACCTGAAACATCAACCACCACCCCACCCAGACTGAGATACATAAAACAGCTGCTACTCCAACCCCAAAGCAATGCTTCACAACAGGAAGTTTAATTCCTGAGAGTTCCGGAGACCATCCTTTGATGACTATTGCCCAGATTCCTCCGTTATACCTACTACCCCTCACTAGTTCCTTATCCCCAACTGCTCCAGCAGGTGCAAAAACCACAGTTGAATATCTGTCATTATTAAAACCCATATAAAATTGAAAATGAGGAGATAGAAGAACACAGTACAAATGCCAGACAATAAAATGCTGAAAGGAGTCCCCACATTGTGGGCTTATGAACATTATAGAAAAACAGTACAAATGATCCCTGAAAGTATAGTTTTAGTATGGAACATAGTAGAAGGAGAATTCATGGCAACAGTCCTGGAAAAAATAATAGAACTTAAATAAACCACTTCACACCTATGAGAATAGCCATGTTTAAAAAAGCAGAAAAAACAATGTTGGCATAGATGTGGTGAAAAAGGAACCCCTTTACAGTGCTGGTAGGAATACAAACTGGTCCAGCCACTATGGAACTCAAAACACTAAAAATGGACATACCATATATATGACTCAGTAATTCCACTCTTAAAATCCACCCAAAGACACAAAAACACTAAACTGAATGGAAGCCTGCACTCCTATGCTTTTTGCAGCACTGTTTACAAAAGTTAAGATATGGAAACAACCCAAATGCCCCCAAACACTTAAATGTATCAAGAAGATATGGTCTATATACAGAATGAAATACTACTCAGGCATTAAAATGTATAAGCTCATGCCTTTTACAGCAACAGGGATGGCACTGGAATGGATTATTCTCACTGCAACAAGTCAGAAAAATACCAGATGATTTCACATGTACGTAGAATATAGAGAAACCAAATGACAAGGGGGAAAAAAGCCGAGACTTGTAAGCTGACCATATATCTGGGGCAAAAGGCAGGGGAGAGAGGAGCACAAGGGACTATGGTGGTGGGAGAATTCAGTAACCACAGCAGATGTGAGAAGTCAAAACCAGTTCAAAAATTAGCAAAGATGTAAGAAAATAAGTCCATTAATTTTTAAAAAGCAGAACATGTGAAACAGGAGAGAGAGAGAACAAATATAGGAGGCAGCTATCTTCAGAAATAATGGCGTTAACTACAGCTGATTTTAGAAATGCAATTGAGAGCCTTAGAGCAGACAAACAGAAGCAATGGAGAGAGTTAGGGTCTCAAAAACACAGTGCTGGAGAACACAAGAAAAGAACAGAAAAGAAAAAATGGAGCAGTGTAAGTCTCTCTGGGAAAATTTAAAGAAAAATACTATCAATATCACGGGGAGCCTAAAAGGAAAGAAAAAGGCTGAGACAACCATCTCAAATTGAATATAAAGCACAGGTTGTGAACCAAGAGACCGAAAGAATTTGAAACAAAATAATACCAGCCTTACTTATATCCATACACATAAAACCAGAAATCAAACTATTACAAAAATACAGGAAGAACTATAGCTGCGTAAGCAACTTTATGAAAAAGGAAAAGGCTGCTTAAGCAACTTTATGAAAAAGGAATTAAAGCAGAGATTAAGAAATTTTTTGAGATAAACAAATCTTACAAGTTACCAAAATCTATGGAATGGAGTGGAAAAGATTATAAGGGGTAAGATAATTGCATTAAGGCTTAGCTAGGCTAAAAAAGGGGGGAGCACAATTATTAATAAACAGAATCAAATTAAACAGAAGAAATCACAATAGATAGTACAAAAAAAATAAGAGATCTGATGCATAATTATATGCAATAAATTCTACAACATTGAACAAATGGAACAATTTCTAGATCAACATAGTCTACCAATACTTACCCAGGAAGAGACAAGTATAGCATAATACACATAAGTAAATTAATGTAATAAAAAACTATAAAAATTGAAGATAAACACGCATGATGATATCAATAGATGCCCAGAAAACACGATTAAGATTCAACATCCATTTATGATAAAAACTCTAAGGCCTCCCCGGTGGCGCAGCGGTTGAGCGCTGGGTTGCAAAGCTGCCCGCAGCCTCTGCAGCGCCGGTTCGATCCACGGCTGCTCCCCGGCCACCAGAGGAGGGTCCCACATGGCACACAGACCTCTCCTGCCGCCCGCTGCTCCCCTCAGCAGTGTACTTCGGTCCTTCTGCCTGCTCTGCTCCCTGCTCTGGCTCTGGTGAATTCTCTCACCCTCCCGCGCTTCTGACTGTACCCAGTGCTTGTATAAATAAATAAATAAATAAATAAATAAATAAATAAATAAATAAATAAATAAATAAATCTTTAAAAAAAAACAAAAAACCAACTCTAACCAAGAAGATAATTGGACACACTCACTTCCATATAATAAATACCAATAATCACAAACCAACAGCCAACATAATACTCAATAGTGAAAAACTGAAAGCTTTCCCTGTAGGATCAGACACAAGACAAGGGTGCCCATTGTCACCACTTCCATTTTTTTAAAAAAATTATATATTTCTTACATCATTTTCATTTTTGCACAATGTATGCATTTTCATCTTGGTTATATTCCCCATACAATTTCACCCCCTTTATTTTGACCACTTCTGTTTTTAACTTATTTCCACAGGTTTTGGCCAGAGCTATTACATGAACACAGAGGATAAAGGGAATCCAAGCAGGAAAAGAAGAAATGAAGCTCTCACTATTCATATTTGTCAATTTTTTTATTTATATACATTTTACATCATTGTTCATGTTTGTACATTGGTCATTGTGCAGTGTTTGCTTTCTTTTCTCAGGTGTAATCTCTGTAGAATTTCCACCGTCAATTCACCCGTGCACCATCACCGCAGAATGTCTCAGATTTATAGTTGATGTTTATTTCTGCTTTGTATTTTCGTGTTTTTTATTGTTATTATTATTTTTTCCCTGATTCCCTATTTGGTTCTCCTATATTCCTCCTATAAGTGAAATTATCCGATATTTTTCTTTTTCCTTCTGATTTATTTCACTTAGCATAATCCCTCTTAGCTCCATTTATGTTGCTGCAAATGGCATGAGTTTATCTTTTTTGGTTGCTGAATAGTATTCCATTGTGTATATGTACCACATCTTCTTGATCTGGTCATCTATTTTTGGGTATTTGGGTTGTTTCCAAGTGTACTTATTATAAATAGTGCTGCAATAAACATAGGGGTTCAGGTGTTCTTTTAACTTAATGTTTTTGTGTTCTGGGATAAATCCCTAGGAGTGGAATTAACTTTTTAAGGAATAATATACCTGTATGGAATAAAAGAGACTCTCAAGACATATTCACAGATTAGTTCTTGAGGATACTAAACATCTAAATATGATGTTACTAACATTTTTATTTTTGGGATTTGCCAAAATCTAAACTCAAACCCCTTTCTTTAGAGCACATCCAAACTCCAGTTGAGTGCATAAAATGGCCTAACAGAACCATATCCTCATGCCTTAGACACAAGTGTAGGAAGAGGATAAACTGAAACATACATTGTGATTGTTTCTTCCATCCTACAATTATTTTTCAAGAAGTCTTGAAACTTAAAAAGTGTGTATGTATACCTTTTTGCATTTATTTTACATTGATGTATATTCAACTCTCACTTCAAGTTTTAAATGATCAAAAACTGAATGTAACTTGATCTATCATCTTATCTCTGTAAAGAATTATACTGATTATGGCCCTCCCCTGGTGGCGCAGTGGTTGAGCACTGGGCTGTGAAGCTGCCTGCAACCTCTGCAGCGCCAGTTCAATCCCTGACCACTGGCGAGGGTCCCACATGGCGCACAGACCTCTCCTGCCGCCCACTGCTCCCCTCAGCAGTGTACTTCGGTCCTTCTGCCTGTTCTGCTCCCTGCTCTGGCTCTGGTGAATTCTCTCGCCCTCCTGTGCTTCTGACTGTACCCAGTGCTTGTATAAATAAATAAATAAATAAACAAACAAACAAACAAACAAACAAACAAATAAATAAATAAATAAATGCAGCTTTGAACAAATAAATAAATAAATAAATACAGCTTTGAAAAAATACTTATAAAAAAAGAATTATACTAATTCTTAGATTCTACAATTAAAGGTCTTTTGCTAATAATAAGGAAGATGTCTACAAGAAAGATACTTTAATTGTCCATAATGTTGGAATTATGGTATCTCTCTATAGGTTACTTTCTATTTTTATGGATTATTTATAATAAGTACTTTCAATATACCCTGTTCGTTCAATTCCCAAAGGGATTGCCTCTATTTTCTTTTATTTATATCCTTTTTTAAAAAGATTTATTTATGCATATACAAGAACTGGGGTACAGGCCAGAGATGCAGGGGGTGAGATGATTTACCAGAGACAGAGCTGGGAGCAGAACAGGAGGAGAGACCGAAAACACTGCTGAGGGGAGTAGCCGGGCAAGCCAGGAGAGCTCTGCTGTGCCATGTGGGTAGCTCCGTGGCTGGGGATCGAACTCTTGAAGCTTTGGATAGCTTCATCATAGTTTGCATCTTAACCTCTTGCACCACCAAGGAGGCCCCTCTTTTATTTATGTCTTAATGACTACTTTTCTTGCATATAAGTTTCCTATATTTTCTCTTGATACATCTTCATAGAGGTAGACTATTTATTACTATTGATGTATTTAGTGCATGTCATTTATTTTATTAATCGCTACATGCCAAAAAGTTTTTTTTTTTTTTAATTGCTGAATGAAATCACTGGTATGACTCTTGGCAAGTTACTTACACTTTCTACATTTATTTCTGTCTGTGTAACCTGAGCCCACCAGGTCACAATTCACTTCCTTGTGAGGGGGGGAGTAAATGAGAGAATGAATTTCACACACTCTGGCACTGCCCGGACTGCTCCTCTCGTTACCAACAGTATGAGACACTGCCTTATTCTATTTTTGAGAATCAGTCACAGCAACTCTTGTTGGAGTGCTAAAGATATGGTCTCACAGTCTCAGGCAGTACACATCACCTGAAGGAGGACTTCGGTTATACCCCTACCTCCACTGGGGTCATTAGGTGAGCCCCCATATTGGTTCTTAGGTTCTGCCAATAGAGAAAAGAAAAATGACCCACAGAAGAACAGCTAGTAAGATAGTATGTGAGAGAGTTCTAGTTAGTGTTCACAATTGTTTTCACACATTAACCCTCCTTTAACCCTCATCGTAAACTATAAAACCACCTCTGTTATTAACTCTTGACTCATGCAGTGAGTGAAACCATGTGTCTCAGGAACCATGTGTCTCCAAATCACACAGCTGGTCCTTGGCAGAGCAGTGTTGGACTCAGGTCACCTGGATGCATCCTCTTTCTAAGAGGAAAATAAGAAGTGCTGTGCCTTGCTTCCATCCCATGGAGAAAACAAAGCTAACTCTTGGCTGCTTGATAATTCATCATTTTACATACCATCACACTACCAGGATTTGAGTATTTTCTCCAAGTACCTGAAATGTCCATCTAATAAATTTGTTTTCCAAAACAAAAAATAATAAAAATTCTATTGTTTATGAAGCCACCTCTAAATTACGTGTAAAAAAAAAAAAATGTCCTTTGATCCCTGCACCCCACGGAAGAACACCTAGAGCACTCTGCAAGTGTGCCACACATGTTCCCTTATTTGTTTGCCAGTTTCCAAGGCCATGGCAGTACATTCATCCCTCTCCTCTGCTCAGTGAAGGACCTTGGCTCTAATCCTAGTGCAGGGAGACCACTGAGAGAAAGGAGATTCACAGGAAAGACTGACATGGAGCCAGCCTGCCAGACTGCCTCCCCCTACTTTGTTGCACACCTTCTGTGATTCTAACCTGTCCATGTATCCTTCCTGATTCTAACCTGTCCATGTAACCATCCATCAGTGTGTGTCAAGACTGATTTCTGGAATCTATCTGAGGACTTTCTGGCTACTTTCACTTTAAGAGAAGCTAATAAGGAGAGCAGGACCTGCAGGAAACATAAAGACCTGAGTACAGGTCCTTTCAGACAGGAATGCACAGATGGATTTGTCAAATGACTGTTGCCTTTTTCACAAGGGGCATCTAGTCCCCAAAGGAGACGCAAAAGTGAGGTGTGTTTGGTGAGTTTCCCTATCTGTGTACCTTAAAGTATGAATCCCTGTCAGCTCTTTACATGTTGGCTAAATGGTGACTAGAAAGAAAGTGTCAGTTGAATTACATTGCATTCAGAGGATATACTACTGAGCCATCATTGACAATTTTTTGTGGGTTTATTAATTTTTTTTGAGTAGAACATTTTATGAACAATAGAATTTTATTTGCCAATTATGTTGATTGAGGTAATGTGCATATGTCATTATATCTGCTTTAGGGGCTACAAGTTTAACTCAGCCTCTACAAGTGTATATTTCCATGATCATGGTTATCTCCCCTGCCAGGTGAGTATATTTCACACAGCACCTACCACACGTGCCCCAATAATCCTCCACATTGTCCCATTGGATCCCACCCTTCCCTGCTCCAAATCCACCTACTCCCACTATTTCCCCAGTTCTGCAAAATATTCATAATACTATATATAGAAAAACTTGTGAGTATATGAAAACCTTTAAAAACATAAATTGACCCATTGATAAAGGAATATAAAAGGAGGAAGTGATTCTCCAACATTTTAAGGATAATTATAAATTTGTTCTTCCATGTACTTTGATCAACTTTACATATTTTCCTATAAGACAGTATGTTTCTAATGAAAAGATATTTAATAAAGTAATTTCTCTTATCAGATAAAATTGGTATTGTGACTTGATAACATTGCTGAAGGCACACGGTACACCAGGTTTTAATATCTGAGTGTTTTCTGCATTACCCTCATGTAAAATCATACTGTAAGTCTCTAAATCTCTCTGGAAGATGTAAAGCCTAGATATGCAAGCTACACATGTGTAATTGAGGTCCAAGGATCTTGAAAATCCAGTTGATGTCAAAAAGGGTTTAGTGGCATAAAACAGTGCTTTATTATCTTTGGCCATAAAATAATATTCATTAGATTATTTAAAACCTATAGCATTGCTCACAATAAGTTATATAAAATTATATAAATCAAACACATGGAGCCCACTGAACAATGTATACTTATATATAAAATGCCAAGTAATTTGATTTCTATTAATATATATGTAGCTATAATTCAAAGTAAAAGTGAATGATGGGAGACACTATTGTCCTTTTGAATACCTCATCTTACTCATTCTCTAAGAGCAACCATTATTTATTTAAGTTCTCATATTTTCTGGTACTATGTCTTTCAATGAATCTTGTCTCTTTTTCATTGTACTCATGTATTAAATGGAGATTAATGTAATAGCAATATCACAGGACTGCTGAGAGAATGAAATGAAACAATAAAAGAAAACTTTTGGAACAATGCTTGACAACAGTCAAGTCCTCAGTGGATGTTAGGTGCTATATGAATTTTAAAGTATATCATTCATATTAAATACACATTGCTTTGACAATACCCCTGCATGTGAGATAAATATTAAGGTACACTCCAAGGTCCAGGGTGAAGAGATGTTTCATTCACTGTTTCCTTTTCCTCATAAACCCTCTGGCAGCTGAGGTCTTTTCCACTCTTAGAGACTCTCAGGCTTTCGGGAAAATTTGATTTCTCTAGGTCATAATCTGTGTGGTAACGTCTTTTAATTTGAAAACATTAAAATACACCACTATGTACATATGGCACATGAGAAAAGGTTGATGAGACATTGCAGTTTCTGAATTTGTTGTAACATAGGATAAAAGGTATTTGGGCCTCTCTGGTGGTGCCAGATGTTAACCACAGCACTATGAAACTGTCCTCAGCCAGTGCAGCAGGAGTTTGATTCCTGGCTGGTCAGGGAGCTACCCACGGGCACAACAGACTTCCCTGTCTCACCTGCTGCTCCCCTCAGCAGTATATTTCTTTTTTTTTTTTTTTAAGATTTATTTATTTTATTTATACAAGCACTGGGTACAGTCAGAAGTGCAGGAGGGCGAGAGAATTCACCAGAGTCAGGGCAGGGAACAGAACAGGCAGAATGATGAAATACACTGCTGAGGGGAGAAGCGGGCACGGCAGGAGAGGTCTGCACTCCATGTGGGACCCTATCCAGTGGCCAGGAATCGAACCAGCACTGTAGAGGCTGCGGGCAGCTTCGCAGCCCAGCGCTCAACCGCTGTGCCACCAGGGGAGGCCCAGCAGTATATTTCAATCAGTCTGCCTGTTCCGCTCCCCACTCTGTCTCTGTTGAATCCCCCCCCCAACTCCGGTTCTCCACACCTCTGGCCTGTACCCCAGTTCCTGTATTCATAAATAAATAAATCTTTTTTTTTAAGCTTTTGCACTCAAGTCCTAAGCCACAGTACAACGCGGTAAAATCAACGAGAGGTTGAACATAACAGGTGTATCCTCACGTTTGTATCATCATCTCACAATGTAGAATTTCAAGGATTAGAGGACATTCTTCGTTTTTCACATTGAATAAGAACAGCGCCTACCCTATCCCAAGCAATATGATCTCATATTAGTGATTATTGACAGATTTTGAACACCCTTATTAGATCTGTCAGCACCATGGTTCTTTGGAAGTCACAGAGATATTCACGTCTGTGGCAGATCACTGTGACCTCAGTAACCTATCAGTCACTACTTACTCTGAGACACCAGAACTAGCCCCACCCTCCTACTGCTGGCCTTAGTTTTCTTGCTAACTGGGACCTCAGTTTCTCACCTTCTCCCTAGGAGGCAGCCAACCAACAGGATGCCTCTTCTGGAAGTTGTCATCTTCTCTTCGCTCTGGGCCTGTGAGTTGTCCACAGTCTATAGGAGACTGACACAGAAGCTTTGTTTTAATTTGCATGTAGCAAGGTTTATCAATATGTCTGGTGGCAAATTGAATGTTAGTTGTAGTTATCAATCCATTCCTTTACCACATATTGCACAGCAGCTATGATAAATTTTTCTGTAGAGGGTCAGATAACAAATATTTTAGACACATTGTGGATCATATTGTCTGTTATGTGGTTACTAACCTCTGATATTTAGCTCAAAAAAAAATCATAGGCAGTAGATAAATGAGTGGGCACAAAGGTGTTCCATAAATGTCTGGGAAAGTCAACTGGGGCATTGAGAAAATTCTTTTCTGATTTATATCATTTGTTTACTTCTTTGTTTGCAGTTGGTGCTGGTCAGTTTAAGTTGGAACAACCTGATATATCAATTTCCAGCCTAAGACATCAGACTGTGCAAATATATTGCAAGGTGTCCTCTAGTAGCTTTAACTATGATTACATACACTGGTACCAACAGAAAGCTGGCCAGAATATAAAACATCTAATGTATGTGCAATCTACAATGAAACCTGTTCAGCAGAAAAAAGGTAATACTATCAAAATCGAAGCCAGCAAAGACTCACGCACTTCTATGTCAATTTTGAAAATATATTACTTTGACAAAGAAGATGAAGCCACGTACTAATGTGCCTGCTGGGACCACAATAGTAAAACCGCCAACATAACCTACGCAAAAATCAGCTTTAGGTCTCTGCCCACCCACATCCTTCCCAATATGCACACCACAGAAGCCTATCATCTGGGTACCCGTCCTGAGCCTCCCTTCCTGCAGAAAGGGAGTTTATTACTGTGGAGATGTGACCTAAAATGAAATGTATGTATCAGACACAAACAGAAAATCATTGCAAGGCAGACAATGTTCTGGAGATATCTCATCTTTCATAGTCAACACAGCACATCTGCATTGTCATGTTCATTTTCTCACATAAATATGCACAACCTCAGGCTAACAGAGATAAAAAAAAAAACTTTAAAAGTGCCAGAGCCCTGCTTCTTCAACTCTGTCAGGTGATCCAGAGGAAACTCAGTGTTTGTTTATTTTGTACAAATGGGGAGATGCGGAGATCACATCCTCTCTTCAAGATGGGGAGACAAGTGTTCATTCCACTTGAGGGATTGTGAGAGCCCAGCCAGGAATTGCTTTTGCACAGTAGCTCATTTCCTGGAGTTTGTAGTGAAGGGTTAGATAATCTCCAACACGTTGGATTCCCTATCACTTCCATTTCCCTCGGAGTTTGTTGTGAGCTTGCCCAGGATCCCAGCGGACATTCCTTCACAGCTCCTGCTCTTTCTCAGGTACCATTCTGAATCCTTAGGTTTAATTCATGTCATGATATAACAATACCTTGCCACTAGAGCTCTCGTGATGCACATGTATGGTAGGAAACTGACAGAGAGAAGTTATTGCCCTGCTGTCTAGAGTTAATGAATGGGGAACAGGACAGGTTTCTTATTTAGTATCTGTCATTTTAAAATCCATGCATCCAGCTTATGAAACCCAATCAAAAAATTGGCATCTCATCTATGATTCCTAAGTCAAAAAGCAAATTCTTTTCCAAAAGTTAATTATTGAAAGAAATAAAGGACCATTCTATGATGAGTTTAAATTTAATGTTAACCTTCTACAATGAGTGTAAATATCATGGCAATTTTGACTTTGTGACTAAAAAAAAAAAATCACAAAATATAAAAACTATCAAATTATTAAACAGAAAATAACTTCTTTATCATTTGAAAGAAATAAGAAATATAGTTGATTTTTCTTAGGACATTTTCTAATAGGATATCTGTCCCCAACACTGTGGAATGCATCATGCCTTTTTATTTAAATACTGTTTATGATTGTTATTCAGCTCAATGGCAGAGATGAGTAATCACAGTAGAGAGTATGTGATCCATAGTATCTAAAATATATATTATCCTTGCCTCTATGGAGAATATTTGTCATTCCCTGCTGGGAACATGGCGCAAGTGGTTGAGTTTATAATCCAAACATTTAAGAGGCATCAGGAGAAAACATTGATATGTTGTACTACATGAGAATGGAAAAAAAAGTTTGCTTGCCAAAAGGCAACATAACTTAAATTTAAGAGCAAATTATGGAATTCCAACTAGACAGTGGCAGAGTGAAGATGTCTAGATCGTGATCCCCCAACAGCACAACAAAACTGATGCAATGCAAAGTCCAAAAGCTATGAGAGAAAAACAGATCATCACACAATAGGAGCATCAGTCATCATAAATGGGTAGGAAAAACTAACTTTTTAAGAATTATAACGGGACAGTACAGCCCAGAGGTACCGGTGAGGCTGTGGTGCAGAGCTCCCTGTAGTGACTGGCTCAGTCATATGCAACATCAGCATTTCTAAGAACTAGCACTTCACTTGATAAGGAGGCACATGAGCAGGGTCCCAGGATAGAGTGGTCCTTGCTGGAAAGCAGCAGAGGTGGGGGCATAGGGTGAGGACCTCTGGCTTAAATATGATGCTCATAACACTGAATATTTGTAGTCTGAGTAGGATCAGAGATCCAGACTAGCCTATTGAAGACATTATGACTGAGGGCCTGACTAAGATATCTGAAACACCTACCACCACCCAACCCAGGCTGACATACCCAAAACAGCTGCTACCCCAACCCTAAAGCAATACTTCACAACAGGAAGTTTAATTCCTGAGGTTTCCGGAGATCATTCTTTGGTGACTACTGCCCAATTACTCCGATATACCTAATACTCCTCACTAGTTCCTTATCCCCAACTGCTCCAGCAGGTGCAAAAACAACAGTTGAATATCTGTCATTATGACAACCCATATAAAATTGAAAATGAGGAGATAGAAGAACACAGTACAAAAGCCAGGCAATGAAATGCTGAAAGGAGTCCCCACTTGGTGGGGTTATGAGCATTATGGAAAAACAATAGAAATGATCCCTGAAAGTATAGTTTTAGTGTGGAGCATGGTAGAAGGAGAATTCATGGCAATAGTCCTGGCTAGATAATAGAACTTAAATAAACCACCTCACACCCATGAGAATGACCATATTTTAAAACGCTGAAACAGCAATGCTGGCATGGAGGTGGCGAAAAAGGAACACTTTTACATGCTGGTAGGAATACAACCTGGTCCAGCCACTATGGAAAGCTGTGTGGAGGTTCCTCAAAACCCTAAAAATGGACCTACCATATATACGACCCAGTGATTCCACTCTTAGAAATCTACCCAAAGGACACAAAAACACTAAACTGAAAGGAAGCCTGTATGCCTACGTTTATTGCAACACTGTTTACAAACTAAGATATGGAAACAACCCAAATGCCCCCCAATACATGAATGCTTCAAGAAGATGAGGTCTATATACAGAATGAAATACTATTCAGGCACCAATAATGGATAAACTCATGCCTTTTATGACAACATGGATGGCACTGGAATGGATTATGCTCACTGCAACAAGTCAGGAGGAAAAAGAAAAATACCAGATGGTTTTACATATATGTAGAATACAGAGAAACCAAAGGACAAGGGGGAAAAAAAAGCCAAGACTTTCAAGCTGACCATATATCTGGGGCAAAAGGCAGGGGAGGGAGAGTGTTCAAAGTAGCGGAGAGAGGAGCACAAGGGACTATGGTGGTGGGAGAACTACAGTGACCACAGCAGAGGTGAGAAGTCAAAACCAGTTCAAAAATTAGCACATAAGAAAATCAGTCCATTAATTTTTCAAAAGCAGAACATATAAAACAACAGGAGAGAAAGATAACAAATATAGGAGGTAACTATTTTCAGAAATAATGGAGTTAACTACAGCTGATTTTAAAAGTGCAATTGAGTGCCTCATAGCAGACAAACAGAAGCCATGAAGAGAGTTAAGATCTCAAAAACGCAGTGCTGCTGAACCTATGAAAAGAACAGGAGGGCCTCGCTTGTGGCGCAGCAGTTGAACTCTGGGCTGCGAAAATGCCCGCAGCCTCTGCAGCGCCAGTTGGATCCCTGGCAGTCAGGCAAGGGTCCCACATGGCGCGCAGACCTCTCCTGCTGCACCCGCTGCTCCCCTCAGCAGTGTACCTCGTCAGTCTACCTGTTCTGGTCCTGGCTCTGACTCTGGTGGATTCTCTCACCTTCCCGCGCTTTTGACTGTACCTAGTGCTTATAAAAAATAAATAAATAAATAAATCTATCTATCTATCTATCTATCTATCTATATATATATATATATAAAAGAACAGGAAAAGAGAAAAATGGAGCAATATAAAGCTCTCTGGGACAATTTAAAGAAAAATACTACAACTATCACAGGGAGCCACAAGGAAAGAAAAAGAAATAGGTTGAGAAAACCATTTCAACCAGGGTAAAAAAGCACAGGTTGTGATTCAAGAGACCTAAAGAGCTTGAAACAAAATACTACTAGCCTTACTTATACCCATAGACATAAAACTACAAGTCAAACTATTATAAAAAATATAGGACGAACTGTGAATACACAGAGATTAAACAAGCTTCTTTAGCAAGTGCATGAAAAAGGAATTAATGCAGAGATTAAGAAATTTTTTGAGATAAACAAATGGTTCAAGTTACCAAAATCTATGGAATATAGCAAAAACTGTTGTAAGGGGAAGATAATTGTATTAACCATAAGCTAGGCTAACAAAACATTAATAAGCAGAATCATAAATGAAACAGAAGAAATCACAACAGATAATGCAAATACAAAAAAAATTAAGAGATTCTGATGAATGATTTTACACAATAAATTCAATAACTTGAACAAACTGAACAATTTCTATCGGCGTAGACTATCAATACTAACCCAGGAAGAGACAAGTATAGCATAACACATCAGTGAATTAATGCAATAAACAACTATAGATGCAGAGAAAACACTTGATAAAATTCAACATCCTTTTATGATAAAAACTCTAACCAAGAAGGTAATGGAGCAAACTCACTTCAATATAATAAATACCAAAAATCACAAACCAACAGCCAACATAATACTCAATAGTGAAAAACTGAAAGCTTTCCCTGTAGGATCAGACTCAAGACAAGGGTGTCCATTGTTACCACTTCTGTTTAACTTATTTCCACAGGTTTTGGCCAAAGCTATCATATGAACACAAGGGATAAAGGGAAACTGAATAAGAAAAGAAGAAATGAAGCTCTCACTATTTATCTTTTTCCAATTTTATTTTTTATTTATATACGTTTTACATCATTGTTCATGTTTGTACTTTGGTCATTGTACAGTGTTTGCCTTTCTGTTCTCAGGTGTATTCCCCATAGAATTTCCACCACCAATTCACCTGTGCACCATCACCCAGACCCTTGTGCTCTTCCTGCCCTTATTTTTATACTTCTCTCTCCTCTTCCCTGCAGAATGTCTCAGATTTATAGTTGTCTGTTTATTTTTGCTTTGTTTTGTTGTGTTTTTCAATATTTTTATTATTTTTCCCGATGCCTTATTTGATTCTCCTATATTCCTCCTATAAGTAAAACCATCTGATATTTTTCTTTTTCTTCTGACTTATTTCACTGAGGATGATCCTTTCTAGTTCCTTCCATGTTGCTGCTATGGTATTAGTTTATCTTTTTTTGATTGCCGAATAGTATTCCATTGTGTATATATACCACATCTTCTTGATCCAGTCATCTATTTTTGGGCATTTGGGTAGTTTCCAAGTCTACTTATTATAAATCGTGCTGCAATAAACATAGGGGTTCAGGTGTCCTTTTGAATTAATGTTTTTGTGTCCTGGGGTAAATCCCTAAGAATGTAATATATACTTGTATGGAATAAAAAGAGACTTTCAAGGCACATTCACAAGTTAGTTCTTGAGGATACTTAACATCTAAATATGATGTTACTAACACATTTATTTTGGTGATATACCAAAATCTAAACTCAAACCCCTTTCTTTAGAGCACATCCAAACTCTCATTGAGTGCATAAAATGGCCGAACACAACCATATCCTCATGGCTAAAACACAAGTGTAGGAAGAGGATAAACTGAAACAAACATTGTGATTGTTTCTTTCATCCTACAATTACTTTTTCAAGAAGTTTTGTAACTTAAAAAATGTGTATATTCCTTTTTGCATTTTTTACATTGATGTATATACAACTCTCACTTGAAGTTTTAAATGATCAAAGATCTGACTGTAACTTGATCTATCATCCTATGTCTGCAAAGAATTATACTAATGCTTAGTTTCTACAATTAAAGGTCTTTTGCTAATAATAAGGAAGATCTGTATAAGAAAAGCTATTTTAATTGCCCATGATGTTGGAATAATGTTTTCTGTCTATAGGTTACTTTCTATTTTTATGGATTATTTCTAATAACTACTTTCAATATACCCTATCTCATTCAATTGCCAAAGGGATTGCCCATATTTTCTTTTATTTATGTCTTAATATGACTACTTTTGTTGCATGTAAGTTTTCTATGCTTTGTCTTGTACATTGTCATGGAGGCAGACTTTTTGTTACTATAGATGTATTTAGTGCATGTCATTTGTTTTGTTAATCGCTACCTGACACAGAGCTTTTTGTTGTTGTTGTTGCTGACTCTGAAATCACTGGTATGATCTTGGCAAGTTACTTACAATTTCTACATTTATTTCTGTCTGTGTAACCTGAGCCCTCCACGTCACAATTCACTTCATTGTGACTGAGGCATTGAATGAGAGAATGAATTTAACATGATCTCTGGCACAGGAATAATCACTCTATAGATATTAGCTTTTTAAAAATACTTTGTCATGTCCACAAGCCCCATAACTTTAGAAAATCATGTGCCTGACTGGAGGATTCAATGATTTGAAAAGTTATGGCTGCTTGACTTGGCATAGATGAGAATATTTCTAAACTACATTCCTTTCAACACTATGGATTTTGGTGCAGACTATAGGATAAATTAAATCATTTAATAGAGACCAAGTTAGCCTTGTATGTGCTGAAGACTATAAAACAACCACTTATTTTTTTTAGTCAACCAGTATTTATTAAACACCTACACCAAGGCAAACACTCTGCTGGGAAAGGAAGGAAAAGAAGACAGCCTGAACTCACCACTCCTGAAGCGATGAAAGATGCCAGTGTAAGTTTTGCCATGTGCTGGCTTTCCTGACATGCAATAGCATATTTTTTTCTCCTGCATAAGGTCACTTTTAAACTTGCCTGGTATAAGATATAAAAATGGAAGGATTTTGCATAATAAAATGAGTGCTATCTTAAATCAATCTATAATTTCCTAGGAGGCACCTTAAACAGAAAATGCTGGCTTGGGTGTGAGATGACTGACACTGGCGTGTACAGTTATATGCTCTGAATTATTTCCACAAAGGACTTCACTCAGTTGTGTTACTTATGTTTCTCATGTCTGGGGGAAAATGATATCAAATTGCTTTTAGATTATTTTTGAAATCATTGGTTCTTCCCTATAGCTAATAAGCCTTTGCAGAAACATATACAACCTGAGAACTTTATTATAAAGGATATTGTGCTATGCTTTCAATGCATTTCTTGCAGAATTCTCATAATTCTCCTATGAGTGGTACGTTTTCCCCTAAACCATTTTACAGATGATGTGAGTTAAAATTAAATAAATTCCTTCTACTATGTCACAGAGCTCAAAATAGGGGTTTCTACCCACGGCATCTCAATTTCTTTGAGGCATTCGGTCTAAGGGGAACTACATCAAATGAAGGTGCCCACCTTACTTGTCTTGAAAATGCCTCCAGATTCACATTCAACTGGTTTGGGACATTCCCATGGCAACTGCATGAGTCAATCAAGAATTGAATTGAATTTAAGGGGCCCTGTGGTTCCTGATCCTCACATAATCCAAGAGAGCTGCACAAACATGGACAAGGCAACATGGAAGAGGGTGAAGGCCTTGCACTGTGAGTGACTGGCTTTGACTCTTAGGTTTGGTGTTTATATCATGTGGCCTTGGGAAAGCTGTATGAATCTTTTTGCCATCATTTCTTTACCTGAAAATGAGGTTACAGCTCACTGTCTCCTAGAGTTTTGGGCTTAGATGAATGAGGGTGCTTAGCACATACAACCCTCAACAACAATCCACCTACTCTGGTAACTCTTCTTTAAAAAATGCAGACAACACACATAAAAGCACTGACAATCACCTGGATCCTATTGCCCTGCAGAGAGGTCAGATGTGGAGGGAACAGGGAGTTGGTGAGTTTCTCCTACATTCTAGGCCAACCTTTAACCATACAGGGGCCCTTCAGGAAAGAAGCAGTTAAGTGCACCATTTAAATGACAGGAGAGACTGTGTTATTTGCTCAACGTCACCATATAATAATTGATTTTCATACTTAAAAGCCAAGACTCTCTAAACTCAGAGCCCATATTTTTAATCCATTATTTCTTTCAAATTAGTGAAACAACATCTAAAAAAGCAATTTCATTTTTAATTGACTACATCCTTCAAGGAGCCAGTTGGAATTTCTTTAGGATTGTGGGTGCCCCTAAGTTATCTCCCCATACACATACTCCAGTACCACCCTAACCATCTGTCTTGTTACCAAACATATAAGCAGACTGCCAAATTCTATTGTTGAGAATCAGTGACTTCAACTCTTGTTTGGTAGCTGAAGATATAGTCTCATAGTCTCAGGCAGAACATGCCTGCTGAAGGAGCACTTCGGTTATACCCAGCTCCACTGGGGTCATTAGGTGAGGCCCCATATTGGTCCATAAGTTCTGCCAATAGAAAAAAGAGAAATGACTCAGAAGAAAAGCTAGTAAGTTGGTGTGTGAGAGAGTTCTAGTTAGTGTGAACAATTGTTTGCAACCTTTCTTTAACTCTCATCATAAACAATGAAATCACCTCTGTTATTAAATCTTTAACTCATGCAGTGAGTGAAACCATGTGTCTCAGGAACTTGTCCAAATCACACAGCTGGTCCTTGGCAGAGCAGTGCTGGTCTCAGGTCACCGGGATGCAGAGACCATCCTCTTGCTGTGAGGAAAGTATGAAGTGCTGTGCCTTGCTTCCACCCCATGGAGAAAACAAAACTAACTTTGTGGGCTACTTGCTAATTTATCATTTTATATAACATCACATTACAAATTTGAGTATTTTCTCCAAGTACCTGAAATGTCCATCTAACAACAACAACAAAAAATAACAAAAATTCTATTGTTTTTGAAGCCACCTCTAAATTAAGTGTAAAAAAAAAAAAAAGAATGTCCTTTGATCTCTGCAACCCATGGAAACGGAGAGCACTCTGCATCTGTGCCACACACATTCCCTTATTTATTTGACAGTTTCCAAGGCCAAGGCAGCACATTCACCCCCATCCCCTGCTCAATGAAGTATCTTGGCTCTAATTCTCAGTGCAGGGAGACCATTGTTAGGAGATTCAAAGAAAAGACTGACATGGAGCCAGCCTGCCAGACATCCTCCCCCTACCTTGTTGCACACCTTCTGTGATTCTAACCTGTCCATGTATCCTGACCAGCCTATCCCGTCAGTGTATGTCAAGATTGATTTCTGGAACCTATCTGAGGACCTTCTGGCTACTTTCACTTTAAGAGAAGCGAGTATGGAGAGCAGGACCTGGGGGAAATATCAAGACCTGAGTATAGGTCCTTTTCAGACAGGAATGCACGGATGGATTTGTCAACATCACTGCTGCCTTTTTCACAAGGGGCATCTAGTCCCCAAAGGAGACGCAAAAGTGAAGTGTGTTCTGTGAGTTCCCCTATCTTTGTACCTTAAAGTATGAATCCCTGTCAGTTCTTTACATGTTGGCTAAATGGTGACTTAGAAGGAAAGTGTCACTTGAATTACATTGCATTCAAAGTATATACTACTGATTTGTCAGTGAGAATGTTTTGTGGGTTTATTAATAATTTTTTTGAGTAGGACTTTTTATGAACAATAGAGTTTTATTTGTCAATTATGTTGATTGAGGTAATGTGCATATGTCATTATATCTGCTTTAGGGGCTACAGGTTTAACTCAGCCTCTACAAGTGTATATTTTCATGATCATGGTTATGTCCCCTGCCAGGTGAGTATATTTCACACAGCACCTACCACACACGCCCCAATAATCCTCCACTTTGTCCCATTGGATCCCGCCCTTCCCCTCTCCAGATTCACCTACTCCCACTATTTCCCCAGTTCTGCAAAATATTCATAATAATATATGTAGAAAAACTCATGAATATATGAAAACCTTAAAAAACATAAATTGATCCATTGATAGAAGACTATAAAAGGAGGAAGTGATTCTCCATTCATACTTTAAGGTACATTTTAAGGATAATTATAAATTTGTTCTTCCATGTACTTTGATCAACTTTACATATTTTCCTATAACAGTATGGTTCTAATGCAAACATATTTAATAAAGTAATTTTCTCTTTTCTGATAAAAATAGTATTATGACTTGATAACATTGCTGAAGACACATGGTACACCAGGTTTTAATATATGACTGTTTTCTGCATTATCCTAATGTGACTTCATACTGTAAGCCTCTACATCTCTCTAGAAGATGAAACCTAGATATGCAAACTACACATGTGTAATTGAGTTCCAAGGATCTTGAAAATTCAGTTGATGCTAAAAGGTTTTAGTGGCATAAAACAGTACATAATTATCTTTGGTCATAAAATAATATTCATTAGATATAATATTCATGAATAAAATAATATTCATTAGATATTTAAAAACTATACTATTTCTCACAATAAGTTAAAAAATTATATAAATCAAACACATAGACCCCACTTGAACAATGTATACTTATATATAAAATGCCAAGTAATTTGATTTCTATTAATATATATGTAGCTATAATTCAAAGTAAAAGTGAATGATGGCAGCCTTTGTTGTCCTTTTGAATACCTCATCTTACTCATTCTTTAAGAGCAACCATTATTTATTTAAGTGCTCATATTTTCTGGTACTATGTCTTTCAATGAATCTTGTCTCTTTTTCATTGTACTCATTTATTAAATGGTGATTAATGTAATAGCAATATCACAGGACTGCTGAGAGAATGAAATGAAACAATAAAAGAAAACTTTTGGAACAATGCCTGACAAAGCCAAGTCCTCAGTGGATATTAGGTGCCATATGAATTTTAAAGCTTATCATTCATATTAAATACACATTGCTTTGATAATACCCCTGCATGTGAGGTAAATATTAAGGGACACTCCAAGGTCCAGGGTGAGGAGATGTTTCATTTACTGTTTGCTTTTCCTCATAAACCCTCTGGCCACTGAGGTCTTTTCCATTCTTGGAGACATCAGGCTTTCGGGGAAATTAGATTTCTCTCTGTGATAACCTGTGTGGTAACATCTTTTAATTTAGAAAACATTAAAATACCCCAGTATGTACATATGACACATGAGAAAAGGTTGATGAGATATTGCAGTTTCTGAATTTGTTGTAACATAGGGAAAAGGTATTTGGGCCTCTCTGGTGGTGCCAGATGTTAAGCACAGCATTGTGAAGCTGTCCTCAGCCAATGCAGCAGGAGTTTGATCCCTGGCCAGTCAGGGAGCTACCCATGGGCACACCAGACCTCCCTGTCTCACCTACTGCTCCCCTCAGCAGTATATTTCAGTCAGTCTTCCTGTTCTGCTCCCCACTCTGTCTCTGGTGAATCCTCTCACCTCCTGGTCCCTCATACCACTGGCCTGAACCCCGGTTCTTGTATGCATAAATAAGTCATTAAAAAAAAAAAGCTTTTGCACTCAAGTCCTAAGCCACAGTAGGACACAGTAAAATCAAGAAGAGGTTGAACACAACTGGTGTATCCTAAGGTTTGTATCATGATCTCACAATGTAGAATTTCAAGTATAGGAGGACATTCACATTTTTCCCATTGAAGAAAAACAGTGCCTCCCCTATCCCAAAAAATATGATTTCATATTACTGATTATTGTGATTATTGACAGATTTTAAATACTCTTATTAGCTGTCAGCACCATAGCTCTTTGAAAATCACAGAGATATTCATGTCTGTAGCAGATCACGGTGACCTCAGTAACCTATCAGTCACTACTTCCTCTGAGACACCAGAACTAGCCCCACCCTCCTACCACTGGCCTAGTTTTCTTGCTGACTGGGACTTCAGTTCCTCAACTTCTCCCTGGGAGCCAGCCAGCCAACAGGATGCCTCTTCTGGAAGTTGTCATCTTCTCTTCGCTCTGGGCCTGTGAGTTGTCCACAGTCTATAGGAGACTGACACAGATGCTTTCTTTTCATTTTCATGTAGCAAGATCTATCAATATATTCTATCATTTCTTAAAATTAGTTATAGTTATCAATCCATTCCTTTACCAGATATTGCACAGCAGCTATGATAAATCTTTCTGTGGAGGGTCAGATAACAAATATTTTAGACATCGTGGATCATATTGTCTGTCATATGGTTACTAAACTCTAATATTTAGCTCAAAAAAAAATCATAGGCAGTAAATAAATGAGTGGGCACAAAGGTGTTCCATAAATATCTGGGGAAGTCAATAGGAGACACTGAGAAAATTATTTTTTGATTTATATCATTTGTTTACTTCTTTGTTTGCAGGTGGTGCTGGTCAGTTCAAGTTGGAACAACCTGATATTTCAATTTCCAGTCTAGAATATCAGACTGTCCAAATATATTGCAAGGTGTCCTCTAGTAGCTTTAACAATGATTACATACACTGGTACCAACAGAAAGCTGGCCAGAATATAGAGCATCTAATGTATGTGCAATCTACAACGAAAGCTGCTCAGCAGAAAAAAGGTAATATTGTCAAAATTGAAGCCAGCAAAGATTCACGCACTTCTATGTCAATTTTGAAAATATATTACTTTGACAAAGAAGATGAAGCCACATACTACTGTGCCAGCTGGGACCACAACATTAAAACCGCCAACATAACCTATGCAAAAATCAACTTTAGGTTTTTGCCCACCCACATCCTTCCCAATATGTGCACCATAGAAGCCTAACATCTCGGTGCCCATCCTGAGCCTCACTTCCTGCAGAAAGGAAGTTTATTACTGTGGAGATGTGACTTAAAATGAAATGTATGTATCAGACACAAACAGAAAATCATTGCAAGGCAGGCAATGTGCTGGCGATAGCTCATCTTTCATAGTCAACACAGCACATCTGCATTGTCATGTTCATTTTCCCACATAAATATGCACAACCTCAGGCTAACAGAGATAAAATAACTTTAAAAATGCCAGAGCCCTGCTTCTTCACCTCTGTCAGGTGATCCAGAGGAAACTCATGTTTCTCTATTTTGTACAAGTGGCGAGAATGTGGGGAGGAGCTCACATCCTCTCTTCACGATGGGGAGGACAGTGTTCATCCCACTTGAGGGATTGTGAGAGCCCAGCCAGGAATTGCTTTTGCACAGTAGCTCATTTCCTGGAGTTTGTACTGAAGGGTTAGATAATCTTAACATGTTGGATTCCCTATCACTTCCATTTCCCTCGGAGTTTGTTCTGAGCCTGGCTAGGATCCCAGCGGTCATTCCTTCACAGCTCCTGCTCTTTCTCAGTACCATTCTGAATCCTTAGGTTTAATTCATGTCATGATATAACAATACCTTGACACTGGAGCTCTCATGATGCACATGTATAGGTTAGGAAACTGACATAGAGAGGTATTGCCCTATGGGGATGAGGATGGGTTTTTTATTTAGTATCTGTCATTTTAAAAACCATGCATCCAATTTCTGAAACCCAATCAAAGAATTGGCATCTCATCTATGATTCCTAAGTCAAAAAGCAAACTCTTTTCCAAAAGTTAATTATTGAAACAAATAGAGGACTATTCTATGATGAGTTTAAATTTAATGTTAACCTTCTTATAAGTGTAAATATCAGGGCAAATTTATTTCATGACTTAAAAATCAAAAAATAAAAAAAACTACTAAATTATAAAACAGAACATATCTTCTTTATTATCTGAAAGAAATAAGAAAAACAGTTGACTTTTCTTATGACATTTCTTAATAGGACATCTGTCCCCAACACTATGGAATGCATCATGCCTTTTTATTTAAATTCTATCTATGATTGTTATTGAGCTCTGTGGCAGAGATGAGTAACCACAGTAGAGAGTATATGATCCATAGTATCTAAAATATACATTATCCTTGCCTCTATGGAGAATATTAGCCATTCTCTGCTGGTAAGCATGGGGTAAGTGGTTGAGTTTATAACCCAAACATTTGAGAGGCTTCAGGAGAAAACATTGATATGTTATAATACATGAGAATGGAAGAAAAGTTTGCATGTCAAAAGGCAATGTAAGTTAAATCAAAGATCAAATTAAGGAATTTCACTAAGACAGTGGCAGAGTGAAGATGTCTGGATCATGACCCCCCAACAAGTACAACAAAACTGATGCAAAGGAAATTCCAAAACCTATGAGAGAAAAACAGATCACCACACAATAGGAGCATCAGTCATCATAAGTGAGTAGGAAAAATTAACTTTTTTAGAATTATAATTGGACAGTACAAACAGAGGGGCAGGCGAGGCTGTGGTGTAGAGTTCCCTCATGCAACTGTGTCAGTCATATGCAACATCAGCATTTCTAAGAACTAGCACTTCACTTGATAAGGAGGCACATGAGCAGGGCCCCAGGACGGAGTGGTCCTTGCTGGAAAGCAGCAGAGGTGGGGGCACGGGGTGAGGACCACTGGCTTGAATGTGATGCTCAGGACACTGAATAGTTGTAGTCTGAGTAGGGTCAGAGGATCCAGACTACCCTATAGAAGACACTATGACTGAGGGCCTGACTAGGATATCTGAAGCAACTACCACCACCCAAACCAGCTTGAGATAACCAAAACAGCTGCTACCCCAACCCCAAAGCAATGCTTCACAACAGGAAGTTTAATTCCTGAGGGTTCCGGAGAGCATTCTTTGATGACTATTGCCCAGTTACTCCATTATACCTACTACCCCTCACTAGTTCCTTATCCCCAACTGCTCCAGGAGGTACAAAAACAACAGTTGAATATTTGTCATTATTAAACCCATATAAAATTGAAAATGAGGAGATAGAAGAGAACAGTACAAATGCCAAACAATAAAACACTGAAAGGAGTCCCCACGTGGTGGGGTTATGAGCACTTAAAAAAAAAAAAAAATAGAATAGATGCCTGAAAGTATAGTTTTAGTGTGGACCATGGTAGAAGGAGAATTCAAGACAATAGTCTGGATAGATAATAGAACTTTAATAAACCACCTCACACCCATGAGAATGACCATATTTTAAAAAGTAGGAACAACGAATACTGGCGTGGATGTGGCGAAAAAGGAAAACTTTTACATGCTGGTTGGAATACAGACTGGTCCAGCCACTATGGAAAGCTGTGTGGAAGTTCCTCAAAACCCTAAAAATGAACATACCGTATATATGACCTGTGATTCCACTCTTAGAAATCTACCCAAAGGACACAAAAACACTATACTGAAGGAAGCCTGCACGCCTACGTTTATTACAGCACTGTTTACAAAGCTAAGATATGGAAACAACCCAAATGCCCCCCAATACATGAATGTTTCAAGAAGATGTGGTCTATATACACAATTAATACTATTCAGGCATCAAAAAAGATAAACTCATGCCTTTTACAGCAACATGCATGGCTCTGGAATGGATTATACTCACTGCAATATGTCAGGAGGAAAAAGAAAAATACCAGATGGTTTTACACATATGTAGAATATAGAGAAACCAAAGGACAAGGGGGGGAAAAAGCCAAGACTTGCAAGCTGACCATATATCTGGGGCAAAAGGCAGGGGAGAGAGAGGGATCAAAGCAGGGGAGAGAGGAGTACAAGGGACTATGGTGGTGGGAGAACTACAGTGACCACAGCAGAGGTGAGAAGTCAAAACCAGTTCAAAAATTAGCACAGATAAGAAAATCAGTCCATTAATTTTTCAAAAGCAGAACATATAAAACAACAGGAGAGAAAGATAACAAATATAGGAGGTAGCTATCTTCAGAAATAATGGAGCTGATTTTAAAAATGCAATTGAGTGCCTCATAGCAGACAAACAGAAGCCATGAAGAGTTAAGATCTCAAAAACACAGTGCTGGAGAACACAAGAACAGAAAAGAAAAGAGAAAACGGAGCAGTATAAACCTCTCTGGGACAATTTAAAGAAAAATACTATCAGTATCACGGGGAGCCTAGAAGGAAAGGAAAAGAAAAAGGCTGAGACAACCATCTCAAGCCGGGAGATAAAGCACAGGTTGTGATGCAAAAGACCTAAAGAGTTTGAAACAAAATAATACCAGCCTTACTTATACCCATGCACATAAAACTAGAAATCAAACTATTACCAAACTATGAATACACGGAGATTAAACAAGCTTCTTTAGCAAGTGCATGAAAAAGGAATTCAAGCAGAGATTAAGAAATTTTTTGAGATAAACAAATGTTACATGTTACCAAAATCTATGGAATGCAGCAGTAAAGGTTGTAAGGGGGAAGATAAAAGCATTAATCCTTAGCTAGGCTAACAAAACATTAATAGGCAGAATCACAAATGAAACAGAAGAAATCACAACAGGTAACACAGATACAAAAAAATTTTAAGAGATTCTGATGAAAAACTGAAAGCTTTCCCTGTAGGATCAGACACAAGACAAGGGTGCCCATTGTTACCACTTCTGTTTAACTTATTTCCACAAGTTTGGCCTGAGCTATCATATGAACACAGCATATAATGGGAAACCGTGTAGGAAAGAAGAAATGAAGCTCTCACTATTCATCTTTTTCCAATTTTATTTTTTATTTATATACATTTTACATCATTGCTCATGTTTGTCCATTGGTCATTGTACAGTGTTTGCTTTCTGTTCTCAGGTGTAGTCCCCGTAGGATTTCCACCACCAATTCACCCATGCACCATCACCACAGTCCCTTGTGCTCTTCCTGCCCTTATTTTGATCCCTCTCCCTCCTACTCCCCTGCAGAATGTCTCAGATTTATAGTTGCCTTTTTTTTCTACTTTGCTTGGTTGTGTTTTTCACATATTTTTTGAGTGCCTCATAGCAGAGGCACTCTGCTATGCACTCTGCCATTAACTCTTCATGGCTTTTGTGGTATTTCACATATTTTCAAATATTTTTATTTTTATTTTATTTTTCATTATTATTTTTATTTTTATATAATAAAATTTGATTCTCTTATATTCCCCCTAAAAGTGAAACTATCTGATATTTTTCTTTTTCCTTCTGACTTATTTCACTGAGCATAATCCCTTGTAGTACCTTCCATGTTGCTGGGAATGACATGAGTTTATCTTTTTTGATTGCTCAATATGATTCCATTGTGTATATATACCACATCTTCTTGATCCAGTCATCTATTTTTGGACATTTGGGTTGTTTCCAAGTCTACTTATTATAAATAGTGCTGCAATAAACATAAGGGTTCAGGTGTCCTTTTGAATTAATGTTTTTTGTCCTGGGGTAAATCCCTGGGAATGTAATATATACCTGTATGGAATAAAAAGAGACTTTCATGACACCTTCACAAGTTAGTTCTTGAGGATACTTAACATCTAAATATGATGTTACTAACATTTTTATTTTGGTGACTTACCAAAATCTAAACTCAAACCCCTTTCTTTAAAGAGCACATCCACACTCATGTTGAGTGCATAAAATGGCCTAACACAACCATATCCTCATGGCTAAAACACAGGTGTAGGAAGAGGATAAACTGAAACAAACATTGTGATTGTTTCTTCCATCCTAAAATTACTTTTTCAAGAAGTTTTGTAACTTAAAAAATGTGTATATTCCTTTTTGCATTTTTTACATTGATATATATACAACTCTCACTTGAAGTTTTAAATGATCAAAGATCTGACTGTAACTTGATCTATCATCCTATGTCTGCAAAGAATTATACTAATGCTTAGTTTCTACAATTAAAGGTCTTTTGCTAATAATAAGGAAGATCTGTATAAGAAAAGGTATTTTAATTGCCCACGATGTTGGAATAATGTTTTCTGTCTATAGGTTACTTTCTATTTTTATGGATTATTTGTAATAACTACTTTCAATATACCCTATCTCATTCAATTGCCCAAGGGATTGCCTGTATTATCTTTTATTTCTGTCTTAATATGACTGCTTTTGTTGCATGTAAGCTTTCTATGCTTTGTCTTGATGCATCTTCATAGAGATAGACTTTTGTATTATTGATGTATTTAGTGCATGTCATTTGTTTTGTGAATGGCTCATGCCACGGAGCTTTTTTTTTTTTTTTTTTTTTTTTTAGTTGCTAACTCTGAATTCGCTCTTGGCAAGTTACTTTTTAATTGCTGACTCTGAAATCACTCTTGTATGACTCTTGGCAAGTTACTTATACTTCCTACATTTATTTCTGACTGTTTAACCTGAGCCCTCCAGGTCAGTTCACTTCATTGTGACAGGGGCATTGAATGAGAGATGAATGTAACGTGATTTCTGTCACAGGAATAATCACTCTATAGATATTAGCTTTTTTTAAAGATTTATTTATTTATTTATACAAGAACCTGGGTACAGGCCAGATGCACAGGAAGTGAGAGGATTCACCAGAGACAGGTGAGGAAGAGAACAGGCAGACTGACGAAATGCACTGCTGAGGGGAGCAGCAGGCGAGAAAGGAGAGGTCTGCCGCACCATGTGGGACCCTCTCCAGGCAGGCGGAGATTGAACCAGTGCTGCAGAGGCTGCAGACAGCTTCAGAGCACTGGGCTCAACCGCCTGTTCTACAAGGGGAGGCCCTATAGATTTTAACTTTTTAAAAATACTTTGTCATGTCCACAAACTCCATGACTTTAGAAAATCATGTGCCTGACTGGAGGATTCAATGATTTGAAAAGTTATGGCTGCGTCACTTTGCATAGATGAGAATATTCCTAAACTACATTCCTTTCAACACGGTGGATTTGGGTGCAGATTACAGGATAAATTAAATCATTGAATAGAGACCAAGTTAGCAGTGTGTGGTGTGTGCTGAAGACTATAAAACAGCCAGTCATTTTTTTTTTTTCTAGCCAACCAGTATTTATCAAACACCTACACTGAGGCAAACACTCTGCCAGGAAAGGAAGGAAAAGAAGATGGCCTGAGGTCACCACTCCCGAAGCGATGAAAGATGAAAGTGTAACTTTTGTCACGTTCTGGCTTTCCTGACACCAATAGCATATTTTTTTCTCCTGAACAACTTCACTTTTAAACTTGCCTGGTAGAAGACATAAAAATGGAAGGATTTTGCATAATAGAATGAGTGTTATTTTAAATCAATTCATAATTTCCTAGGAGTCACCTTAACACAGAAAATGCTGGCTTGGGTACGTGATGATTGACACTGGTGTGTACAGTTATATGCTCTGAATTATTTCCACAAAGGACTTCACTCACTTGTGTTACTTATGTTTCTCACGTCTGGGGGAAAATGATATCAAATTGTTTTTAGATTATTTTTGAAATCATTGGTTCTTGCCTATAGCTAATAAGCCTTAGCAGGAACATACACATCCTAAGAACATATTATAAAGGATGTTGTGCTATGTTTTGAATGCATTTATTGAATTATAATTCTCATATTTCTCCTATGAATTGGTACATTTTCCCCTAACACCATTTTAGAGATGATGACCTAAGTGAAAATTAAATAAATTCTTTCTACTATGTCACAGAGCTCAATATGGGGGTTTCTGCCCATGGAATCTCATCAAGTTGTCAATTAATTTAGTTGCCAATTCTTCCTCTAAGATAGTTACAGAACAAGAAATCTCAAAGTTAAGGCCCTGAGACATAATAGGAATACGGAGTTGCATTGGAGGGGGTGGGTGTAAGCACCTGGGCTTCAGCATACCACAGGCCCAAATTAAATTCAGACCTTTTGTACATGGGTGAACAACTTACATTTTCTGAGCAATACTTCCTCATCTGCCAACTGGGAATAATTGCATCTAACTCAGTTACTGAAGAGATAGTCACCTTTGTGGAGTGGGAAGCTTATGGTCTCTCCTTCAGCTGGCAGAGAACCAGTATTAGTTTATAGCCCCTTCTCTTTCTGTCTGCACCAAAAATTGTGACTAAAAGCATTGGCTCTAGTGCTTGATTTTCCCCACTATTCCAATATCAAGAGGCCCATGTACCTCAGCTAACACCATACCTGATCAAGGGTAGGGAGTTATGAACAGATAACCTCCTGAAATCCCTTTTTACAGTAAGTGTAATGTTTCTAAAGTTCTGACTTTATCAAGATAAATCATGTGAAAGGGAAATTTGCAAAGGAAGGGGTTCATTCTGCCTATGTTTCATTGAATAGCCAGCTATCCAGCCCTTTGTCATTTATTATTTCTTGACATTATATATACAAAATATGAAAGGATTAAGTGCAATTATCGTGTAACATCATAACCACAATGAGGGACATTGAGCAAAGACAGGTGAGTGTGCCATAACATCCTAAAGTTTTAAGTATTTTTGATTGACTCCTATCTTCCATTTTATGTCATGCCTCTTTACTAAATTCTCCCAACCTGTCCACACTAAACACCATCAAATGCCCATGGGTTATTCCCTTCCTAGGAATACCGTTGCATGAATGAAATGCAATGCATTTCTAAATCGTCAATTCAGCTTTGTGTTTATGCTTAACATTTTGACTTTGGGATATTGCATTTAGAGATGCAGAATTAATGTCTCACTAAGAATCATAGTCTTGGGCCTCCTTGCTGGCCTAGGAGTTAAGTCTCAGTGCTATCACAGCTATGGGCTGAGTTTGATCCCAGATTAGGCAACTAATTCACATATGGTACAGCAGAACTCTCTGTCTCACCCATGCTCACCTTAGTATTGTGTTTCAGTAAATCTGCCTGTTTTGCTCTCCACTCTGTCTCTGGTGAATCCTCTCAACCCCACACCTGTGGCCTGTACCCCAGTTTTTCTACATGCACAAGCACACACACACACACACAAATGTAGACTTTATAATGATGTTGCTAGAGTTGAAATCTGGTTACTAGTACTTGGTAAATGCATAATATCAGGCAAATTACATTGCTCTCTGTCAACCTTATTTGTAAAATTGAAGGAAGATAATAATCTTATAAATGGTAGAAATTTAATAAGACTGAAGACTTGCATACTTTCAGAATAAGAGTTGGCATTTGTCTAGTGTCTAAATATATTTAAGTTTATTATTATTACTTAGAGACATGGCATGGGTGAAGAAATGCTAAAAGGAATTTTATCACAGATTTTTCCCATATGACTCCATTTAGGAAACGAAACCTTGCTTTTCAGTATTTTAGAATATTCTACCTGAATGACACAGAGGTTATACTTTCACATGATCAGATGCTGGACTTTGTTGTTGTTGCTGTTGACCTTGGTGGCGGAGTGGCTGAGGATATTTACTTTGAATTTTGGGTGTACTAGGATGTCATTTCTATGTAGGGTATCAGAAATAAATAATTATGACCCAAGCTCTATTAACTTATCCTGTTTTGTCAAAAGAAAATTACCACAGGACTTTTCTTAGTGCCACTGCAGCTTCAACTCACCTACACCCACCTCTGCCATCTGCATCTATGCCCACCTCCTTGTCAAGAGCATGATCTACTTTGCCATCATCACATGCAGTCTGTGCAGGAGAGCAGGAGGCTGTGGCAATGGAAATGGTCCCCAACTGATGGTGGCATAAAGGTTTCAGCTTTTGTTATCATTTATTGTCCCTAAGATGTCTGCTGAGGATCTAGCTGGGGTGACTCTCTGGGTTCGGATTATTTTAGTTCTTGTGTGTATTTTTCTATGTTATTATTGTGTAATGTTTCTTCAAAAACTCAGCCAAAAGGAAATTTTACTCTGGAGCAACAACAAATTCGCTATAACTGAGGGGCAAGGCCAAGAACTATCTCACAGGAAACTTTTAGTACAACTATCTCAAATCTCCATAAACTGTTCCAGTCAATTCGTTTAATCTTGCCCTCTGAGTACAGACAGCCTGTGGCTTCCAGTCACACTCCCTTAGTGATCTTTAGCCACATAGTGCCTTGAAGATATTCATCTTATACACCCTGAAGCTGCAGTCTGTGCTACTTGAAATCTGTATTTTGTTTTCATAACACAACAAGTAAAAAAAAAAAAAAATCATAGCACACTTTTAATATCTGTACTATAATTGGATTGAAAGTAGAAGAGAAGAAACTGCATGACAACTGAGCTCTCAAACCCAGCATTGATTGTTACAGTAATCATGCATATTTCAAAATCCTTGTCAGAGATGGAGGTGGTAGCAATTTCTTTAAGGCATTCACTCTAAGGGGAACTGTATCAAATGAAGGTGCCCATCTTACTTGTCTTGCAAATGCCCCCAGATTCACATTCAATTGGTTTGGGACATTCCCATGGCAACTGCCTGAGTTAAACATGACTTGCACTGGGTGTACTGGTGTTTAAGGAGCCCCATGGTTCATGATCCTCACATAATCCGGAGAGCTGCACAAACATGGGCAAGGCATCATGGAGGAGGGTGAAGGCCTTGCACCATAGGTGACTGGCTTTGAATCTTAGGTTTGGTGTTTATATCATGTGGCCTTGGGAAAGCAATATGAATCTTTTTGCCATCATTTCTTGATCTGAAAATGAGGTTACAGCTCCTAGAGTTTTGGGCTTAGATGAATGAATTGTGTTTAGCACGTAAAACCCTCAACAACAATCCACCTCCTCTGGTAACTCTTCTTTAAAAAATGCAGACAAGGGCCTCCCTGGTGGCACCACAGTTAAGTGTTGGACTGCTAAGCTGCCCCCAGCCTCTGCAGCACAGGGAGTGCAGACCTCTCCTGCAGTGCCGCTGCTCCCCTCAGCAGTGTACCTTGGTCCTTCTGCCTGCTCTGCTTCCCACTCTGGCTCTGGTGAATTCTCTCGCCCTCCCATGCTTCTGACTGTACCCAGTGCTTTTATAAATAAATAAATACATCTTTAAAAAAAATGCAGACAACACACATAAAAGCACTGACAATCACCTGGATCCTGTTGCCCCGCAGAGAGGTCAGATATGGATGGAACAGGGATTTGGTGAGTTTCTGCTAAATTCTAGGCCATTGTTTAAACTTATAGGGGCCCTTCAGGGGAGAAACAATTAAGTGCACCATTTAAATGATTGCACAGACTATGTTATTTGCTCAATGTCACTGTATAATAATTGATTTTCATACTTAAAAAACCATGAGTCTCTGAACTCAGAGCCCATATTTTTTAATCCATTATTGTTTTTCAAATTAGTAAAACAAATAAAGCACTTTTGCTTTTAATTGAATAAATCCTCCAAGGAGCCAGTTGGAATTTCTTAAGAACTGTGGGTTCCCCTATGTTATCTCCCTATATACATACTCCAGCACTACCAGGACAGCTCTTGTTACAGAACTGTAGCAGAGACTGCCTACTCTCCTGTTGGGAATCAGTCACTGCAGCTTTTGTTGGGGTAGCTGAGATATGGTCTCACAGTCTCAGGCAGAACACATCTGCTGAAGGAGCACTTCAGTTATACCCCAACTCCACTGGGGTCATTAAGTGAGCGCCCATATTGGTCCACAGGTTCTGCCAATAGAGAAAGGATAAATAACCCACAGGAGAACAGCTAGTAAGTTAATGTGTGAGAGAGTTCTAGTTAGTGTTCACAATTGTTTGCACACATTAACCCTCCATCATAAACTATAAAAATACCTCTGTTATTAATTCTGTGTTTTGATTCTATGCCATGGAGAAAACAAAGTTAACCTTTGTGGCTTATTTGCTAATTGATCATTTATACTGCTAATTTTATTTTATACATTACCAGGATTAGAGTTTATTCTCTGAGTACCTGAAATGTCCCTCTACAAGTTTGCTTTCCAAAACAAAAAATAATAAAAATTCTATTGTTTTTGAAGCCACCTATAAATTAAGTGAAAAAAAAAAAAAAAGAATGTCCTTTGATGCCTGCATTCTTTTTATATAGTACCCACTAGGCACCCCATGGAAGAACACCTAGAGCACTCTGCAAGTGTGCCACACATGTTCCCTTATTTGTTTGACAGTTTCCAAGGCCATGGCAGCACATTCATCCCCCTCCTCTGCTCAGTGAAGGACCTTGGCTCTAATCCTCAGTGCAGGGAGACCATTGAGGAAAGGAGATTCACAGGAAAGACTGACATGGAGCCAGCCTGCCAGACTTCCTCCCCCTACTCTGTTGCACACCTTCTGTGATTCTAACCTGTCCATGAATCCTGACCAGCCTATCCAGTCAGTGTGTGTCAAGCCTGATTTCTGGAACCTATCTAAGGACTGTCTGGTTACTTTCACTTTAAGAGAAGCTAATGTGGAGAGCAGGACCTGAGGGAAACATAAAGACCCTGAGTAGAGGTCCTTTTCAGACAGGAATGCACAGATGGATTTGTCAGCATCACCTCTGACTTTTTCAAAAGGGGCATCTAGTCCCCAAAGGAGATGCAAAAATGAGGTGTGTTTGGTAAGTCACCCTATCTTCATACTTTAAAGTATGTTTCCCTGTCAGCTCTTTCCATGTTGGCTAAATGGTGACTAGAAGGCAAGTGTCAGTATACTACTGAGCCATCATTGAGAATGTTTTGTGGGTTTATTAATAATATTTTTAGGTAAAACATTTTATGAACAATAGAATTTTATTTGCCAATTATGTTGATTGAGGTAATGTGTGTATGTCATTATATCTGTTTTGGGGCAACAAGTTCAACTACCTCTACAAGTGTATATTTCTGTGTTCATGGTATCTCCCCTGCCAGGTGAGTATATTTCACACAGCACCTACCACACGTGCTCCAATAATCCTCCACATTGTCCCATTGGATCCCACCCTTCCCTGCTCCAAATTCACCCACTCCCACTATTGCCCCAGTTCTGCAAAATATTCATAATATAATATATAGAAAATCTCATGAGTATATGAAAACCTTTAAAATCAACCCACTGATAGAAGAATATAAAAGGAGGAAGTGATTCTCTAACATTTTAAGGATAATTATATATTTGTTCTTCCATGTAATTTGATCAACTTTACATATTTTCCTATAAGACAGTATGGTTTTAATGCAAAGATTTTTTAAAAAGTAATTTTTGCTTATCTGATAAAAATAGTATTATGACTTGAAAGCATCCCTGAAGACACATGGTACACCAGCTTTTAATATCAGTGTTTTCTGCATTACCTTCATGTGACATCATACTGTAAGCCTCTAAATCTCTCTAGAAGATGTGAAAACCTAGATATGCAAGCTACACATATGTAATTAATTTTCTTTGGCCATAAAATAATATTCATTAGATTATTTAAAACCTATAGTATTGCTCACATAAGTTATATAAAATTACATAAATCAAACACATAGACTCCACTTGAACAATGTATACTTATATATAAAATGCCAAGTAATCCTATTTCTATTAATATGTATGTAGTGATAATTCAAAGTAAAAGTGAATGATGGGAGACTTTATTGTCCTTTTGAATACCTCATCTTACTCATTCTCTAAGAGCAACCATTATTTGTTTAAGTTCTCATATTTTTCTGGTACTATGTTTTTGAATGAATCTTGTCTCTTTTTTATTGTACTCATGTATTTAATGGCGATTCATATAATAGCAATATCATAGGACTGCTGAATTACATGAAACAATAAAATAAAACTTTTCAAACAATGCCTGACAATAGCCAAGTCTTCAGTGGATATTAGGCGCCATTTGAATTTTAAAGGTTATCAGTCATATTAAATACACATTGCTTTGACAATACCCTTGCATGTGAGATAAATATTAAGGGATAGTCCAAGGTCCAGGGTGAGGAGATGTTTCATTCACTGTTTGCTTTTCTTCATAAATCCTCCCTCAACTGAGCTCTTTTCCACTCTTGGAGACTCTCAGGATTTAGGTGAAATTTACTTTGTCCAAGTCATAATCTGTGTGGTAACATATTTTAATTTAGAAAACATTAAAATACCCCAGTATGTATATATGGCACTGAAGTCCTAACAGAGGACAATGCAGTAAGATTAATGAGAGGTTGAAGACAACAGGTGTATCCTCAGTTTTGTATCACTATCTCACAATGTAGAATTTCAAGGATTAGAGGACATTCACATTTTTCCCATTGAATAAAAACAGTGCCTCCCCTATTCCAAAAAATATGATTTCATATTAGAGATTATTGTGATTATTGACAGGTTTTAAACACTCTTATTAGATCTGTCAGCACCATAGCTCTTTGAAAGTCACAGAGATATTCATGTCTGTAGCAGATCACGGTGACCTCAGTAACCTATCAGTCACTACTTCCTCTGAGACACCAGAACTAGCCCCACTCTCCTACCACTGGCCTAGTTTTCTTGCTAACAGGGACCTCAGTTTCTGAACTTCTCCCTGGGAGCCAGCCAGCCAACAGGATGCCTCTCCTGGAAGTTTTCATCTTCTCTTTCCTCTGGTCATGTGAGTTGTCCACAGTCTATAGGAGACTGACATGCAAGCTTGGTTTTCAGTTTCATGTAGCAAGATTTATCAATATGTTTGGTGGCAAATTGAATATTAGTTGTAGTTATCAACTCATTACTTTACCACATATTGCACAGCAACTATGATAAATTTTTCTGTAGAGGGTCAGATAACAAATATTTTAGACATTGTGGACAATATTGTCTGTCATGTGGTTACTAACCTCTGATATTTAGCTCAAAAAAAAAATCATAGGCAGTAGATAAATGAGTGGGCACAAAAGTGTTCCATAAAGTCTGGGGAAGTCAACAGGAGACACTGAGAAAATTCTTTTTGATTTATATCATTTGTTTACTTCTTTGTTTGCAGTTGGTGCTGGTCAGTTTAAGTTGGAACAACCTGCTATATCAATTTCCAGACTAGAATATCACACTGTCCAAATATATTGCAAGGTATCCTCTCGTAGCTTTAACAATGATTACATACACTGGTACCAACAGAAACCTGGCCAGATAATAAAACATCTAATGTATGTGCAATCTACAACGGAACCTGCTCAGCAGAAAGTAGATAGTATCATCAAAATCGAAGCCAGCAAAGACTCGCACACTTCTACTTCAATTTTGAAAATACATTACTTTGAGAAAGAGGATGAAGCCACATACTACTGTGCCAGCTGGGACCACAACATTAAAACTGCCAACATAACGTACACAAAAATCAACTTAGGTCTATGCCCACCCACATCCTTCCCAATATGGGCACCACAGAGGCCTAACATCTGGGTGCCCATCCTGAGCCACCCTTCCTGCAGAAAGGGAGTTAATTACTGTGGAGATGTGACCTATAAGTAAATATATGTATCAGACACAAATAAAAAATCATTGCATTGCGAGCAATGTACTGGCAATAGCTCATCTTCCATAGTCAACACAGCACATCTGCAATGTCATGTTCATTTTCCCAATAAATATGCACAACCTCAGGCTAACAGAGATAAAATAATTTTAGAAGTTCCATACCCCTGCTTCTTCAACTCTGTCAGGGGATCCAGAAGAAACTCACTGTTTCTTTATTTTAACAAGTGGGGAGAATGTGGGGAGAAGCTCACATCCTCTCTTCAAGATGGGGAGCACAAGTGTTCATTCTACTTGAGGGATTGTGAGAGCCCAGCCAGGAATTACTTTTGCACAGTAGCTCATTTCCTGGAGTTTGTAGTGAAGGGTTAGATAATCTCCAACACGTTGGATTCCCGATCACTTCCATTTCCCTCGTAGTTTGTTCTGAGCCTGCCCAGAATCCCTCCCAGCTACAGCTCTTTCTCAGGTACCATTCTGAATCCTTAAATTTGATTCATGTTATGCTGTAACAATACCTTGACACTGGAGCTGTCATGATGCACATGTATAGGTAGGAAACTGACATAGAGAAGTTATTGCCCTGTGGTCTAGAGTTAATGAATGGAACAGGACTGGTTTCTTATTTAGCATCTGTCATTTTAAAAACCATGCATTCATCTTATGAAACCCAATCAAAGAATTGGCATCTCATCTATGATTCCTAAGTCAAAAAGCAAACTCCTTTCCAAAAATTAATTATTGAGACAAATAGAGGACTATTCTATGATGAGTTTAAATTTAATGTTAAACTTCTTACAATGAGTGTAAATATCATGGCAAATTTGACTTTATGACTAAAAAATCACAAAATATAAAAACTATCAAATTATAAAACAGAAAATATCTTCTTTATTATTTGAAAGAAAAAGAAAAATAGTTGACTTTTCTTACAACATTTTCTAATGGAGATCTGTCCCCGACACTATGGAATTCATCATGCCTTTTTATTTAAATACTATCTGTGATTGTTCTTGAGCTCAATGGCAGAGATGAGTAATCACAGTAGAGAGCATATCTAAAATATACTTTATCCTTGCCTCTATGGAGAATATTTGTCACTCACTGCTGGGAACATGTGGTAAGTATTGAGTTTATAATCCAAATATTTAAGAGGCATCAGGAGAAAACATTGATATGTATACTACATGAGAATGGAAAAAAAAGTTTGCATGTCAAAAGGCAACATAAGTTAAATCAAAGAGCAAATTATGGAATTCCACTAAGACAGTGGCAGAGTGAAGATGTCTGGATCGAGACCCCCAACTGGCACAAGAAACTCGATGCAAAGCAAGTCCAAAACCTATGATAGAAAAACAGATCGTCACACAATAGGAGCATCAGTCATCATAAATGAGTAGGAAAACTAACTTTTTTAGAATTATAATGGGACAGTACAGGCCAGAGGGATAGGTGAGACTGTGGTGCAGAGCTTCCTGTAGTGACTTTCTCAGTCATATGCAACAGCAGCATTTCTAAGAACTAGCACTTCACTTGATAAGGAGGCACATGAGCAGGGCCCCAGGATGGAGTGGTCCTTGCTGGAAAGCAGCAGAGGTGGGGCCACTGGATGAGGACCACTGGTTTGAATGTGATCTCGTAACACTGAATAGTTGTAGTCTGAGTAGGGTCAGAGGATCCAGACTACCCTATAGAAGATGCTATGACTGAGGGCCACTAGGATATCTGAAACACCTACCACCACCCAACCCAGCCTGAGATATCCCAAACAGCTGCTACCCCTACCCCAAAGCAATGCTTCACAACAGGAAGTTTAATTCCTGAGGGTTCTGGAGAGCATCCTTTGATGACTGTTGCCTAATTCCTCCGTTAACCTACTACCCCTCACTAGTTCCTTATCCCCAACTGCTCTAGCAGGTGCAAAAACAACAGTTGAATATCTGTCATTATTAAAACCCATATAAAATTGAAAATGAGAAGATAGAAGAGCACAGTACAAATAACAGACAATAAAACACTGAAAGGAGTCCCCACATGGTGGGGTTATGAGCATTATAGAAAAACAATAGAAATGATGCCTGAAAGTATAGTTTTATTGTGGAGCATGGTAGAAGAGAATTCATGGAAACAGTACTGGCTAGATAACAGACCTTAAATAAACCACCTCACACCATGAAAATGACCATGTTTTCAGCAGAAACAACAAATGCTGGTATGGATGTGGCGAAAAAGGAACACTTTTACAGTGCTGGTAGAAATACAAACTGGTCCAGCCATTATGGATAGCTGTGTGGGGTTCCTCAAAACACTAAACATGGACCTACCATATATATCACCCAGTGATTCCACTCCTAGAATCTATCCAAAGGACACGAAAACACTAAACTGAAAGGAAGCCTGCATTCCTATGTTAATTGCAGCACTGTTAACAAAGCTAAGATATGGAAACAACCCAAATGCCCCCCAAAACATGAATGTTTCAAGAAGATGTGGTCTATATACAGAATGAAATACTATTCAGGCATCAAAAATGGATAAGCTCATGCCTTTTACAGCAACAGGGATGGCACTGAAATGGATTATGCAATGTCAGGAGAAAAAAGAAAAATACCATATGATTTTACATGTATGTAGAATATAGAGAAACCAAAGGACAAGGGGGGAAAAAAGCCAAGACTTGCAAGCTGTCCATGTATCTGGGGCATATGGCAGGGGAGGGAGAGGGATCAAAGCAGGGGAGAGAGGAGTACAAGGGACTATGTTGGTGGGAGAATTACAGTGACCACAGCAGAGGTGAGAAGTCAAAACCAGTTCAAAAATTAGCACAGATAAGAAAATCAGTCCATTAATTTTTCAAAAGCAAAACATATAAAACAACAGGAGAGAAAGATAACAAATATAAGTGGTAGCTATCTTCAGAAATAATGGAGTTAACTACAGCTGTTTTTAAAAAGGCAATTATTGAGTGCCTCATAGCAGACACAGAGAAGCAATGAAGACAGTTAAGATCTCAAAAACACAGTGCTAGAGAACACAAGAAAAGAACAGGAGTGCCTCCCCTGGTGGTGCAGCAGTTGAGCACAGGGCTGTGAGCTGCCTGCAGCCTATGCAGCACGGGTCTGATCCCTGGCTGGCTAGCGAGGGACCCATATGGAGTGCAGACCTCTCCTGCCGTGCCCACTGCACCCCTCAGCAGTGTATTTTGTCAGTCTGCTGTTATGCTCCCCACTCAGACTCTGGTGAATTCTCTCACCCTCATGCGCTTCTGACTATACCCAGTGCTTGTATAAATCAATCAATCAATCAATCAATCAATCTTAAAAAAAATAAAAGAACAGGAAAAGAGAAAATGGAGCAGTATAAAGCTCTCTGGGACAATTTAAAGAAAAATAATATCAGTATCACGGGGGAGCCTAGAAGGAAAGAAAAAGAAAAAGGCTGAGACAACCATCTCAAGCCGGGAGATAAAGCACAGGTTGTGATGCAAGAGACCTAAAGAGTTTGAAACAAAATAATACCAGCCTTACTTATACCCATGCACATAAAACTAGAAATCAAACTATTACCAAACTATGAATACACGGAGATTAAACAAGCTTCTTTAGCTACTGCATGAGAAAAAAATTAATGCAGAGATTCAGAAATTTTTTGAGATAAACAAATGTTACAAGTTACCAAAATCTATGGAATAGAGGAGAAACTGTTGTAAGATAATTGCATTAATCCTTAGCTAGGCTAACAAAACATTAATAAGCAGAATCATAAACGAAACAGAAGAAATCACAACAGATAACACAAATACAAAAAAAAATAAGATTCTGATGAATAATTCTATGCAATAAATTCTATAACCTTGAAAATACTGAACAATTTCTATCAACAAGATGTAAGAAAATAAGTCAGGAAGAGACAAGTATAGCCTAAGTGAATTAATGCAATAAAAAACTATAAAAATTAAAGAGAAACATGAATGATAATATCATTAGATGAAGGCAAAACACTTGACAAATTTCAACATCCATTTATGATAAAAACTCTAACCAAGAAGGTAATAGACCAAACTAACTTCATATAATAAATACCAAAAAATCACAAACCAACATCCCACATAATACTCAACAGCAAAACACTGCAAGCTTTTCCTGTAGGATCTGACACAAGAAAAGGGTGCCCTTTGTTACCTCTTCTGTTTAACTTATTTCCACAGGTTTTTGCCCGAGCTATCATATGAACACGGGATAAAGGGAAACCATGTAGGAAAAGAAGAAATGAAGCTCTCACTATTCATCTTTTTCCAATTTTATTTTTTATTTATATACATTTTACATCATTGCTCATGTTTGTCTATTGTTCATTGTGCAGTGTTTGGTTTCTGTTCTCAGGTGTAGTCCCCATAGAATTTCCACCACCAATTCACCTGTGCACCATCACCACAGTCCCTTGTGCTCTTCCTGCCCTTATTTTGATCCCTCTCTCTCCTCTTCCCTGCAGAATGTCTCAGATTTATAGTTGATGTTTATTTCTGCTTTGTTTTGCTGTGTTTTTCAATATTTTTATTATATTTCCCTGATTTGATTCTCCTATATTCTTCCTGTGTGTGAAACCATCTGCTAGTTTTCTTTTTCCTTCTGATTTATTTCACTGAGCATAATCCCTTCTAGTTCCATCCATGTTGCTGTGATGGCATTAGTTTATCTTTTTTTTATTGCTGAATAGTATCTATATAAACCACATCTTCTTGATCCAGTCATCTATTTTTGGACATTTGGGTTGTTTCCAAGTCTACTTGGAAACAATAAATAGTGCTTCAATAAACACAGGTGTTCAGGTGTCCATTTGAATTAAAGATTTTGTGTCCTGGGTAAATCCCTAGGAGTGGAACATTATACCTCTGTGGAATAAAAAGAGATTTCCAAGACACATTCACAAGTTAGTTCTTGAGGAAACTTAACATCTAAATATGATGTTACTAACATTTTTATTTTGGTGATTTACCAAAATCTAAACTCAAACCCCTTTTTTTAGAGCACATCCAAACTCTCATTGAGTGCATAAAATGGCCTAACACAACCATATCCTCATGGCTAAGACACAGGTGTAGGAAGAGGATAAACTGAAAAGACCATTGCGATTGTTTCCTTCATCCTACAATTACTTTTTCAAGAGGTCTTGAAACTTAAAAAAATGTGTATGTATTCCTTTTTGCATTATTTATATTGATGTATATACAACTCTCATTTGAAGTTTTAAATAATCAAATATCTGAATGTAACTTGATCTATCATCCTTATGTCTGGAAAGAATTATACTAATGCTTAGTTTCTACAATTAAAAGTCTTTTGCTAATAATAAAATAATAATGAAGATCTCTATAAGAAAAGGTATTTTAATTGCCCATGATGTTGGAATAATGTTGTCTGTCTATAGGTTACTTTCTATTTTTATGGATTATTTCTAATAAGTACTTCCAATATATCCTATCTCATTCAAGTGCCACAGGGATTGCCTGTATTTTCTTTTATTTATGTTTTAATGACTACTTTTGTTGCATGAAGTTTTCTATGCTTTGTCTTGTACATTTTCATGGAGGCAGACTTTTTGTTACTATAGATGTATTTAGTGCATGTCATTTGTTTTGTTAATCGCTACCTGACACAGAGCTTTTTGTTGTTGTTGTTGTTGTTGTTGCTGACTCTGAAATCACTGGTATGATCTTGGCAAGTTACTTACAATTTCTACATTTATTTCTGTCTGTGTCACCTGAGCCCTCCAGGTCACAATTCACTTCATTGTGACTGGGGCATTGAATGAGTGAATGGATTTAACATGATTTCTGGCACAGGAATAATCACTCTATAGATATTAGCTTTTTAAAAATACTTTGTCATGTCCACAAACCCCATAACTTTAGAAAATCATGTGCCTGACTGGAGGATTCAATGATTTGAAAAGTTATGGCTGCTTCACTTTGCACAGATGAGAATATTCCTAAACTACATTCCTTTCAACACGGTGGAATTGGGTGCAGATTACAGGATAAATTAAATCATGTGATAGAGACCAAGTTAGCAGTGAGTGGTGTGTGCTGAAGACTATAAAACAACCTTTTATTTTTTTCTAGCCAACCAGTATTTATCAAACACCTACACTGAGGCAAACACTCTGCCAGGAAAGGAAGGAAAAGAAGATGGCCTGAATTCACAACTCCCGAAGTAATGAAAGATGAAAATGTAAGTTTTGCCATGTGCTGGCTTTCCTGACATGCAATAGCATATTTTTTTCTCCTGCATAAGGTCACTTTTAAACTTGCCTGGTAGAAGATATAAAAATGGAAGAATTTTGCATAACACAATGAGTGATATTTCAAATCAATTCATAACTTCCTAGGAGGCACCTTAACACAGAAAATGCTGGCTTGGGTATGAGATGACGGACACTGGCGTGTACAGTTATATGTTCTGAATTATTACACAAAGGACTTCACTCAATTGTGTTACTTATGTTTTTCACGTCTGGGGGAAAAGATATCAAATTGCTTTTATATTATTTTTGAAATCATTGGTTCTTCCCTATAGCTAATAAGCCTTAGCAAAACATACACAACCTGAGAACATTATTATAAAGGATGTTGTGCTATGTTTTGAATGTATTTCTTGCTGAATTCTCATAATTCTCCTATGAAGTGGTATATTTTCCCCTAAACCATTTTACAGATGATGTGAGTTAAAATTAAATAAATTCCTTCTACTATGTCACAGACCTCAATATGTGGGTTTCTACCTATGGCATCTCAATTTCTTTGAGGCATTCAGTCTAAGGGGAACTACATCAAATGAAGGTGCCCACCTTACTTGTCTTGCAAATGCCTCCAGATTCACATTCAACAGGTTTGGGACATTCCCATGGTAACTGCCTGAGTCAACCGGGACCTGCACTGAGTGTACTGGTGTTTAAGGAGCCCCTTGGTTCCTGATCCTCACATAATCCAGGAGAGCGGCACAAACATGGGCAAGGCAGAGTGGAGGAGGGTGAAGGCCTTGTACCGTCAGTGATTAGCTTTGAATCATGGGTTTGGTGTTTATATCATGTGGCCTCGGGAAAGCTACATGAATCTTTTTGCCATCATTTCTTTATCTGAAAATGAGGTTACAGCTCACTGTCTCCTAGAGTTTTGGGCTTAGATGAATGAATGGTGTTTAGCACATACAACCCTCAACAACATCCACCTACTCTGGCAACTCTTTAAAAAATGCTGACAAAACACATAAAAGCATTGACAATCACCTGGATCCTATTGCCCTGCAGAGAGGTCAGATGTGGAGGGAACAGGGAGTTGGTGAGTTTCTACTACATTCTAGGCCATCCTTTAACCATACAGGGGCCCTTCAGGGAAGAAACAACTAAACATGCCATTTAAATACAGGAGAGACTATGTTATTTGCTCATTGTCACCATATAAAAATTGATTTTCATACTTAAAAGCCATGACTCTCTGAACTCAGAGCCCATATTTTTAATTATTTTTGGCCAATTTGTGAAACAACATCAAAAAAAGCACTTTCATTTTTAACTGACTACATCCTTCAAGTAGTCAGTTGGAATTTCTTGAGGATTGTGGGTGCCCCTAAGTTATCTCCCGTAAACATACTCCAACACCACCCTAACCATCCCTCTTGTTACCAAAAATATGGTCAGATTGCCTGATTCTATTGTTGAGAATCAGTCATTTCAAATCTTGTTGGGGTGCTGAAGATATGGTGTCACAGTCTCAGGCAGAATACATCACCTGAAGGAGCACTTCGGTTATATCAAGCTCCACTGGGATCATTAAGTGAGCCCCATATTGGTCCATAGGTTCTGCCAATAGAGAAAAGAGAAATGACTAGGAAGAACAGCGAGTAAGTTAATGTGTGTTAGTGTTCACAATTGTTTGCAACACGCCTTTATCTCTCATCATATGCATGAAACCACCTCTGTTATTAACTCTTCAACTCATGCAGTGAGTGAAACCATGTGTCTCAGGAACTTGTCCAAATCACACAGCTGGTCCTTGGCAGAGCAGTGCTGGTCTCAGGTCACCTGGATGCAGACACCATCCTCTTGCTGTGAGGAAAATAAGAAGTGCTGTGCCTTGTTTTCACCCCAGGGAGAAAACAAAGATAACTCTTGGGCTACTTGCTAATTCATCATTTTATATACCATCACACTACCAGGATTTGAGTATTTTCTCCAAGTACCTAAATGTCCATCTAATAAATTTGCCTTGCAAAAAAAAATAACTATTCTATTGTTTTATGAAGCCACCTCTAAATTAAGTATATAAAAAAAGAATGTCCTTTGATGCCTGCATTCTTTTTATATAGTACACACTAGGCACCCCATGGAAGAACACTGAGAGCAATTTGCATGTGTGCCACACACGTTCCTTATTTGTTTGACAGTTTCCAAGGCTTAGAAAGGAGGTTCACAGAAAAGACTGACATGGAGACAGCCTGCCAGACTTCCTCCCCTTACTCTGTTGCACACCTTCTGTGATTCTAACCTGTCCATGTATCCTGACCAGCCATCCATCAGTGTGTGTCAAGACTGATTTCTGGAATCTATCTGTGGATTTTCTGCCTACTTTCACTTTAAGAGAAGCTAATGTGGAGAGCAGGACCTGAGGGAAACAAAAAGACCTGAGTACAGGTCCTGTTCAGACAGGAGTGCACAGATGGATTTGTCAACATCACTGCTGCCTTGTTCACAGGGGGCATCTAGTCCCCAAAGGAGACGCAAAAGTGAGGTGTGTTCTGTGCATTCCCCTATATTCGTGCCTTAAAGTATGAATCCCTGCCAGTTCTTTAATGTAGGTTAAATGGTGACTAGAAAGAGTCAGTTGAATTACATTGCATTCCAAGGATATACTACTCAGCTGCCATTGAGAATCTTTTCTGGGTTTATTAATAATTTTTTTGAATAGAACTTTTTATGAACAATAGAATTTTATTTGCCAATTATGTTGATTGAGGTAATGTGTGTATGTCATTATATCTGCTCTAGGGGCTACAAGTTTATCTCAGCCTCTACAAGTGCATATTTTCATAATCATGGTATCTCCCCTGCCAAGTGAGTATATTTCCCACCGCACCTACCACACGAGCCCCAATAATCCTCCACATTGTCCCGTTGGATCCCACCGTTCCCTGCTCCAAATCCACCTACTCCCACTATTTCCCCAGTTCTACAAAATGTTCATAATATATAGACAAACTTGTGAGTATATGAAAACCTTTTAAAATATAAATTGCTACATTAATAGAGGAATAAAAAGGAGGAAGTGATTCTCTAAAATTTTAAGGATGATTATTACTGAAAAATAGATATTTTTATTATTTCATGTACTTTGAACAACTTTACATATTTTCCTATAAGATAGTTATAGTTCTATTGCAAATATATTTAATGAAGTAATTTTCTCTTTTCTGATAATAATAGTATTACGAATTGATAATAATGCTGAAGACTCAGAAACATCAGGTTTGATATGTGAGTGTTTTCTGCATTACCCTCATGTGACATCACACTGTAAGCCTCCTAATCTCTCTAGAAGATATGAAAACATAGATATGTGAGCTACACATTTGTAATTGAGGTCCAAGAATATTGAAAACTCAGCTGATGTCAAATAGGGTTTAGTGGCATAAAACAGTGTTTAATTTTCTTTGGTCAACAAAATAAAATTTAATTAGATTGTTTAAAAACCTGTAATATTGCTCACAATAAGTTATATAAAATAATAGATAATAAAGTCAAACATGTAGACCCTTGTGAGCAATGTATACTTATACATAAAATACCAAGTAGGGTTATAGAAAATACCAAGTAGAGCGCAGCTGTTGAGCGCTGGGCAGAGAAGCTGCCCGCAGCCTCTGCAGCACCAGTTCGATCCCTGGCCACCTGGCGAGGGTCCCACGTGACGCCTGCCGCCCGCTGCTCCCCTCAGCAGTGTCCACCATCAGTCTGCCTGTTATGCTCCCCTCTCTGGCTCTGTGAATTCTCTCACCCTCCCGCATTTCTGACTGTACCCAGTGCTTGTATAAATAAATCTAAAAATAAAATAAAATAAAATACCAAGTAACTCTAAATTTATTATGCAGAGATAATTCAAAGTAAAAGTGAATGATGGGAGACTTTATGTCCTTTTTAATACCTCATCTTATTCATTCTCTAAGAGCAACAATTATTTATTTGAGTTATTGTATTTTTCAGTACTATGTCTTTGAATGAATATTGTCTCTTACATTGTACTTGCTTATTTAATGGTAATAGCAATATCACAAGACTGTTGAGGGAATTAAATAAAACAATAAAAAAAAACTTCTGTAACAATTCCTGACAACAACCTCATCCTCAGTGGGTATTAGATGCCATATGAATTTTAACGCTTATCAGTCATATCAAATACACATTGCTTTGACAGTTCCCCTGCATGTGATATAAAGATTAAGGGACTCTCCAAGATTCTGCATGAGGAGAAGCTTTATTAATTGTTTGCTCTTCCTCATAAACCTCCAGCAACTAAGGTCTTTTCCACTCTTGGAGGCTCTCAGGTTTTAAGTGAAATTTGATTTCTCTCAGTCATAATCTGTGTGGTAATATCTCCTAATTAAAAAAAAAATAAAAATAGCCCAGAGTATGTGCATGTGGCACATTAAAAAATATTGATGAGATATTGCAGTTTCTGAATTTGTTTTCTTGTAATACAGGAAAAAATGTCTTCATACTCAAGCCCTAAATAAATCACTGGTACATTGCAGAAAGATCAACAAGAGATTGAGCACAGCAGGTACGTCTTCACGAGGTTGGATCATAAACGTCAATGCGTATAAGTCAAACCCCTCTCCTATCTCAGGAAATATGATTTCATCCATCGGATTATTTGCAGATTTTGAGCACTCTTATTAGATCTGTCAGTACCATGGAGCTCAGGAAGTCTCAGAGATATTCATGTCTGTAGCAGATCATGAACAACCTCAGCAACCTATCAGTCACCATTTCCTGTGAGACACCAGAACCAGCCCAACCCTCCTCCCACTGCCTTTAGTTTTCTTGCTAACAGGGACCTCAGTTTCTCAACTTCTCCCTGGGAGTCAGCCAGCCAACAGGATGCCTCTTCTGGAAGCTGTCATCTTCTCTTCCCTCTGGGCATGTGAGTTTTCCACAGTCTATGGGAGACTGACATGCAAGATTTGTTTTCATCCTCATGTAGCCAGATTTATCAATATGTTCTATCATTTCTTGAAAGTTAGTTGTAGTTATCCACTCATTCCTTTATCCCATTTGCACAGCAGCTATGATAATTTTTCTGTAGAGGATCAGATAACAAATATTTTAGACACTGTGAACCATGTTGTCTGTCATGTGATTACTAACCACTGCATTTAGCTCAAAAAAAAAAAAAAAAGATGGACCGTATATAAATGAGAGGGCACAAATCTATTTCATGAATGTCTGGGGATGTTGTCTTTTCAGTCAACAGGAGACACTGAGAAAATTCTTTAGCTGAATATCATTTGTTCACTTCTTTGTTTGCAGTTGGTGTTTGTCAGTTAAAGTTGGAGCAACCTAAAATATCACTTTCCAGGGGAAGACATCAGATTGCCTACATATCTTGTAAGGTGTCCTCTGGTAGCTTTAACAGTGATTACATACACTGGTACCAACAGAAACCTGGCCAGAATATAGAACATCTAATATATGTGCAATCAACAACGAAAGCTGCTCAGCAGAAAATAGGTGATAATATCAAACTTGAAGCCAGCAAAGACTCGCGCACTTCCACTTCAATTTTGAAAATTATTTACTTAGATAATGAAGATGAGGCCATATACTACTGTGCCAGCTGGGACCACAACATTAAAACCACCACCATAACCTACACAAAAATCAACATCAGGTCTGTGCCCACCCACATCCTTCCCAATATGGGCACCACAGAGTCCCAACATCTGGATGCCCATTTCTGAGCCTCCCTTCCTGCAGAAAGGGAGCTTATTACTGTGGAGATGTGACCTAAAATGAAATATATGTATCAGACACAAATAGAAAATCATTCCATGGCAGGCAATGTGCTGGTGATAGCTCACCGTCTACAATCATCACAGCACTTTTGCAATGTCATATTCATTTTTCTACATGAATATTCACAATTTGAGGCTAATAGAGATAAAATAAATTTTAAAATGCAAAACCTTTTACTTCTTCTTCTCTGTCTGGCCATCCAGAGGAAATTCACCTCATCTCATGTTGCCAAACTCAGTCTCGCCTGGTAATAATCTCTGAGCCTGGGCATCCCTTCTTACAAGCACGTGCACCCGTTGCTCATGCTCTCCTGCTTCTTGGCCTGTGTGTCCATGATTACAGGGGCTGGTGCTCATGCTACCAAGTGCCTCTTGCACTAACACGATATCATGTGTGGTCAGTCAAATGTGGAATTATAGCAAAGTCACAGGTGACCGCTGTAGAGGCCAGTGACAGGAAGGTGGGAAAAAAAGCCTGATTTAATGCCATTTTCCCCATGCTCCTTACACAAGCTTCTTCTATGTATATCTGTAAGCAAGCAAAGTGTCAGGTTTTCCTGCCCTCCTACCATTAGATTAAATGCATTCCTGATGGCGGACACCTGGACTAGGGTGTGGGCATGCATAGCTGGGCACACCTGGCTGAGAGATTGGGCTTATAAGGGCTGCGTCACGGAGATGCCAGCAGAGCTAGAGCAAAAGAGAGACTGGAAGAGAACCAGCAGAGTAGCAGAGGCCTCAGAGAATGCAGGAGAGCCAAGAAAGTGTGAAGATTCATCGGGGACTGGAGGCCTGCCAGCTTCCCGGCCTCCTGCCACCCCTGCCTGCTGTGTACCTGGTAAATCCCAATAAAGCCCTGCAAAAGCCATGAGGGCTCCAGGACTCTCCTTTACCCATCTGCTCCAATCACAGAAAACCTTCTCTGTGCCCTTCCTGTCACTACAATATCATTTCTGAATAAGCAATCAAAAACACAGAGTTTCATCCAACATATTTTTCTGTAGGTGCTGCATAAATTAAGACATATCTGAATAGTGTCATGTCAAGTACCCAAAGTGCCAAAGAAGCCCCAAGAGACTAGAAGATCATCATGTTCAGAAGGAAGACAGATGGTGGAATTGCTAAAGGGTAAAGTTTGCTTGAAAGGAAATGACCTGGCCTCTCCCAAGCACTGGCCTGGGTTTTTATAAACAAGTAAACCCAGAACTTTCCAATTCTTAGATATAAGATTGTGCTTATAGAAACATCTTTGTGCTTGAAGGAAGCATATCTGATATCATGTAAGCAGTGGGGAAAATCATGTGTGTTGTGTGAGGCTGTATAAGCTGTATGCTCCCAGATAGAATGCAATTTTATCTCCTGCATGTGTCAGATAAGAGGTTTCCTCTGTTTTAATAATCTTAGCTAGTTTTCTCATCAGAATTCACTCTAGTACTAAATTTAATGACAAGTCAATGATTTCTAGATTGAAATCATTGTGGCTAAAATGCACAAATTATCATTTTATTTTAAGATAGCAAGCAAACTATTAAATGAAACATGAGCTTCATAGCTTTTGATGATCTACCAAAATTAAGTTAAAATTTGTTAAGTATGATATAATCAAATCTGAAGAAATGATGCAAAACTACAAGTAATTTGAAACCGAGTAACTACAGAGGAAAGTGATGACCACGTTGGTGGGTCCTCACCTGCGTGCACTTGTGACTACAGGTCAGGAGTCAAAAGCAATACATGGGGTAAGCGAAAATTACAATTATTTTTTTTTACATAGAGAGTGAGACAAGGAATAAATTAAGAGTATCTGAATAGTGAGAGAGTGCATCTAGGCTGGCACACGGCTGCCTGCAGTCTTTCCTACCCAGCCAGTGTCCATGGTTTAGAGACCCAACTCCAAGCAAGGATCCACTGAGCAAGATGGCCCCTGGCTACTCAGCAGAGGAAGCAGGAGCTGCCTGTGAGAAAATGGCCACTGGCCCATTTCAGCCAGACTAAGCAGGATCTGCTGCAAGGAATGAAGAGCAGGTCTGCTTATCAGAAGCAGAGCATCAGGACTATATATGAGCAGAAGCAAGTAGGAGCTAATCTAGGCTTCAGGAGCATCTGAGCTGACACATGGAAAACTGACCAGAGCAAACAACAACACAGGAATCAGAGCACAGTAACGCGGCCCAAAGAGACATCAGCCTGCTTGTATCTGGCTCTTTAAACTCTTTAATGGCTTCTCTGATCTTTTCCTAACTCCAAACAGCCCCTGTTCAGAAGGTCACTGGGCTTACATCTGTAAATCTCCACATTCTACCTAACATCATCCACTGCCTTCTAGGATGTTAGTTCCAGTCACCATGGGGGAAACAGAGTTGGGTCAGGAGATGAGGAAGGTGGCTGCGGGGCCCACTGTGCAGATCCAGTGCACGTGGATCCAATACAGTGTGAAGACCCAGAGGACACTGGCCTGGATGCTCTCTGCCCTCAAGTACAACCTGCTCTGCCTCATGGTGTCCCCCCTCCCCACTGGACACCATGGTCGCTTCAACTGTTGCTCTGGAGGTGAAATTTATGACCATGTCCAACGCCCACCCCCATGCACTAGGCAAACACTGGTGCTTGCACATGCAATGGAGCACCCTAAGCACACAAAGCATGACCCGATGCTCTTGAAGTGGGAAGGATGCAAGAAAGGTGGAAAATTCTGTTTTACTTCATAAGACTTGCTTGTTTTTTTTATCTTTAGTTTTTCAATCTTTACTCTGATGTAAAATATGTTTCCTCAGTTGGCCACATCAAACATGCTGAGTTGACGGTGTGCAGGTGAGTTTTTGTTGCATGAGTCAGGGTTAGAAGATAAATAGCTGATTCTTGTACATAAGATAAAATGTTTGTTTATTCTTAGAAAGTAAGTTTTCTGTGCCTGAACTTTTGCTTCACCTGTTTTAGAAACATGTTATATTGACTTTGCAAATGCATTGAAAAACAGATAATATCATTTCATTTTGGAGATGAGGAAGTTGCAGGTATGGAATTGCATCAAGGACGTATCTCCAGAGTGGAAGAACTGGAATTTGATCTGATATCTGTGATTTTGTCTTTTTCTTCACTTTTCACCTGCTTAATGGTCATTTTATTTTTTTATCACATGAGAACCTATAAGAATTCTAACTAAACTAACTAAATAAATAAAAGAAAAAAAAAAGAATTCTAACTAAACTCTTAGTATTTATTGCACAAGTCCTTTATCAATGCCCACTGTCACTGTAAAACCATGGGTCCTGGGATGATACTTGGTGGGTTATGGCCACTACCTCTGAAGTTTGTTCATTTCACCAATACTGCTGAATGACCATCCCACCATTATGCTCATACATTTCATCATTTTCCTCCATAAAATTCAATAAGTCCTCACCATTTATTCATTTTTTAAAGAAATGATCTTTGAAATACTCTAAAAAAGTAAAAGTACTTAAAATCCTTCCTTCTTAAAAATTAAGTATTATGTGAACTTGATTCCTAAATTCTTTTAATTCCAAGTAACATCCCCAAATGGACAGTTTTCTTGTAAATGTTCTACTAGTTCACATCTCTAGATGATTTTTAATTTAATTTCAATCTACATGGAACCTATTTTATATTGTGTGAGGTTGAGCGCTATTTCTATTTCCCAACAAATAATCAATACTCCAAACTCAGCTTTAAAATAATCTATCATGGGGCCTCCCTGGTGGCGCAATGGGTTGAGTACAGTGCTGTGAATCTGTCTGCAGTCTCTGTGGCACTGGTTCGAATCCTGGCCAGCCAGGAAGATACCCCCATGGCACAGAAGACCTCACCTGTCTCTCCTGCTTCTCCCCTCAGCAGTGTATTTAGGTCCTTCTGCCTGTTCTACTTCCCACTCTGTCTCTAGTGAATCCTCTCACCTTCCAGTTCCTCTCTGGCCTGTACCCCAATTCTTGTATAAAAATAAATCTCAAAAAAAAAATCTATCATGGGGCCCCCCTGGTGGTGCAAGGGGTTAAGACACAGCACTATGAAGCAATCCACACCTTTTGCAGCACGAGTTCAATCCCCCACCAGCCAGGGAGATACCCACATGGCGCAGCAGACCTCTCCTGTCTCACCTGCTGCTCCCCTCCGCAGTTTATATGAGTAGATCTGCCTGTTCTGTTCCCCACTCTGTTTCTAGTGAATCCTCTCACCCCTGCACCTCTGGCCTGTACCTCAGTTCTTGTATGCATAATTTTTTAAAAAATAAAATAAAATAATCTATCATATCTCTATATTTAAAAATATCAAATCATATTTTAATATCAACATGTACTTGAAACAGAAATCCTCCTGGAGTATTTATCCTTTATGTTTCATTCTACTCACATTATTATCATATTATGCTAAAAGCTTTGTAATAAGATTACTAGCCAAATGTCTATTCACTATTTAAAAAATTACTTTTCAATTATCTCACATTTCTACTTCCTAATAAAATTTAAAATACACTTCTAGTGGATCCCACCCCCAACTTGTACATAATAGATCAAAAATAAACTGTCTTGTTAATTTAGCTTTTTTTTTTAAGATTTTTTTATGTATGCATATAAGAATTGGAGTATAGGCCAGAGGTGCGGGAGAGTGAGAGGATTCACCAGAGAGAGAGCAGGGAGCAGAACAGGCAGACTGACTGAAATACACTGCTGAGGGGAGCAGCTGGCAAGACAGGAGAGGTCTGCTGTGCCATGTGGGTAGCTCCCCGGCTGGGGCTAGAACTCATGCTGCAGAAGCTGAGGACAGTTTCATAGGTTGCATCTTAACCACTTGCGCTACCAGGGAGGCCTTGTCTTGTTAATTTTGATGGAAACGGTTATCAAATTTTATATATATATATATATATACACACACACACAAACTTTAGGCCGCCTCTCTTAGTTCCCACCTCAACACTCTCTCTCCACTATCCTTAATTTTACAGTCATGTTTCTAGCGTTGTTTTGGTTTACATTTTTTTTTGTTTTGGTTTAGGTTTATCTATTCCTTTGCTTTGTATCTCATAGTCCACATATGAGTGAAATCATACAGTATTTGTCTTTCTACTTCTGAGGTATTTCATTTAGCATAATATCCTCTATTTCATATATGTAGTGCCATAAAATGGCAAGGTTTTATCCTTTTCAAATAATTGAGTGTGTTCCATTCTGTATTTATACCACACCATCTTAACCCATTCCTCTGTTGTTGGACACTTAGGTAGTTTTCATAACTTCACTATGTAGGTAGTGCTGTACTGCATATAGGAGGGCATATAGCCCTTCTAATTAATATTTTTACAATCTTTGGATAAATGACAAAATATGGAATTGCTTGATCATGCAATAGATCTATTTTTAATATTTGAAGAAACTTCACCTTGTTTTCCATAGGAGCTAAACCTTTCTCCACTACCATAAATAGTGTATGAAGTTTATTTTTTCCCCATACTCTCACCAACTTTTATTGTAAGTGTTTAATTTTGATATAGGGCATTTTCATGGGTTGAGGTGGTTTCTAATTGTGGTTTTGATTTGCATTTTCCTGATGATAAATGAAGTTAAACACTTTTTCATGTGCCTATTGGCACCTGTGTGTCTGCTTTGACTAGTGTCCATTTAGCTCTTCTGTGTGTTTTTTTGTTTTGCTTTGTTTTTTTAATTTAAACTTTTTTTATTTTCTTACGTGGTCATTAAATTTTATACAATAGTTGATTTCTCCCCTCAATTGTAGTCTCCATAAATCTCCCATCACTGCATCACCTCTCAACTGTCACCATGGTCCCTTGTGTTCTTCTCTCCCATGTTTTGATCCCTCTTCACCCCCTCCCCTGCTGTATGTCTCAGATCTATAGTTTGCCTACAAGTTTTGTCTTTTTTCTTACCCTTTGTTTGGCTTCCTTATATTCATCCTATAAATGAAACCACCCAATGTTTTTCTTTTTCCTTCTGACTTATTTCCTGAGCATTACTCCTTCCAATTACATCCATGTTGCTGCAAATGGGCTCGGGTCTATCTTTTTGATTGCTGAGTAGTATTCCACTGCATATATATATATATATATATATATGTGTATATATATATATATATATATATATATATACACCACATCTTCTTGATCCTTTCATCTGTTTTTGGGCATTTGGGTTGTTTTTATATCTTAGATTTTGTAAGTAGTGCTTCAATAAACAGAAGTTTCTGCATTTTTTTTTTATTGTGTTCTTTGTTTTCTTCTTATAGCTGTATGAGTTCTTTGTAGATCTTGGATATTAATCCCTTCTTGTATATACAATGTGCAAATATTTTCTCCTACTTGATAGTATGTCTTTTCACATTAATGATATATGTGTTTTAGTTAGATACAGCCATACTTGGTTGTTTTTGCTTTTATTATCATGCTGTTAGAATTCCTGAGGACACCACTGATATCATGGAGTGTTTTGCGTGTGTTTTTTATGCATTTTATGGTTTAGGCCTCATGTCCAAATATTTAATCCATTTTGCATTGATTTATGTATATGCTGAGTGCATGGTCTACTTTCATTTTTCTGCACGTGGTTGTATAGTTTTCCCAATAAAATTTGTTAAAAAATACTTTCCTTTCTCCACTGTATACCCTTGGTTCTGTTGCTGTAGATTAATTACCCACATAAATGTTAATTCGTTTCTGGAATCTCATCTCTATTTGATTTGTCAGCGTGTCAACTTTAATTGCAATAACATTCTATTTTGATAATTATAGACTATAGCATGGTGTGAAGTCTGGGAGTGTGATACCCCAATTCTACTTTTTTGTCAAAATATCTTTGACTATACTGTTTTCTGGTTCCACATAAATTTCAATAATGTTTAATATATTCTTTAGAATTCTAGTGAAAGTTTCATAGGAATTGCATCTTATCAGTATATTGTTTTGTGTAGGATGGCCATTTCAACAATGTTAATTCTTCCTAACCATGGATATCTAACATTTTTCCATTTCCTTGTGTCTTCTATACTTCTTGTTATTGACTAGTTCTTTCACTTGCTTGCTAGGTTTATTCCTAGGTATTTACTACTATTGTAAATGTGATTGTTTTCATAACTTCTTTCCATTTGAGGTAGTTATTTACATAGGAGTGAAACCCAATTTTGTAAATAGATTTTGAGGCTGTCATTTCATTATACTGATTTACTGTTTCTTATAGTTTTTCAATGGAGTCCAGAATTTTCTATTTTCAATCTCAAGAAGTAGTATGCTTCTAAGTATTTCCCCATTTCTTGCGTAGTTTCCAATTTGTTGGCATAAAGACATTCATGGTAGTTTCTTATGATCTTCATTTTTCTGAGGTGTCTATTACAACCTCTGTTTCATTTCTGATTTCATTTGAGAACCCCCCTCCCTTTTTTGTGAGTCTATAGAGTTTAGTATAGTATGTTTATTTTTCAAAGAAACAGCTTTTGTTTTCATTAACCTTCTGAACTGCCTATTTAATTTTAATTATTTCCACTCTAATATTTATTAGCTCCTTCCCTCTACTAGCCTTTGGCTTCATTTATTCTTTTTTTCTAGTTCCTTCCTTAAGGTATAAAGTTAGATTTTCCATGTGAGCTCTCTCTTCTTCTTGATATGGGTCTGCATTGCTATTTACTTCATTCTGAGAACTACTTTTGCTGCATCCCTAATGTTCTGATATGTTGTGTCTTCATTTTTGTTTCTCTAAATATTTTTAGATTTTTTCTTTTATATCCTCATTAAATCATTAGTCATTCAATAGTATGTTGTTTAGTCTGTGCATATTATTGGGTTAAAGCTTTCTTTTTTTGGTCAATTTCTAATTTGATAGCATTGTGACCAGAGGAAATGCTTGATATGATTTCAATATTCATGAACTTAGTGATATTTCTTCTGTGGTAAACCTTGGAGAATGTCCCTTGTACATTTGATAAGAATATATATTCAGACTTTGGGAGGTGAAATGCTCTACAAATGTCCTTTAACATCATTTGGTCTAATTCCTTATAAAAGATGATTATTGCCTTCTTTTTTGTTCTGTCTGGTTCATCTGTGCATTAATGTAATGGTACTGAAGTGTCTTCCTACTACTGTTTTGCAATATTTTGTAACATATTTTTATATATATTTATATATAATTATATGATATATTATTATTATATGTATTATTGTATATTATTCATATTATTATATCTTGTAACTCTCTTTTTTCTAACGGGGTCCTTAGTGCATTACTATCTTTGATGTAACTGGTTTGTTCCTCCATTGGATCTATTCTACTGACATAGCATTCTTTAGCATTCATTAATCTCATGTACTGAGAATTTTGCCTCCTGATTTCCTGGTGTTTTTTTTAAGCTTCAATTTCTGTCATTTGTTTATTGATTTGATTTTTGAGCTCATTAACTTTTTTCGTGAAATTTGTTGGAACTTTTTGATTACTTTTCTGAATTCTCTTGAGTTTTTATGGATTTGCTTTCTCAGTTCTCTTATATGACTTTGAGTTGTCCTTTATCTTCTGATTTCTTCTTATCTCTTTAAGTTTCTTTATCATAAAGTTCTGGCCTCTCTATCGGATAAGGAGATATATTCTTTCATCTTTTTATGTATGGATTCTGGAGAGTTTTATTCAGCTAGCATTGTTATGCTCTTTTGTGATTTCATATTTCCAAATGTTAACTATTTGACTTTTATGGCAGGTGATGTTTTGTCTGATTTTTCTGTATTTTGGCCTTTGCTCAGTTATAGATATATTGGTCTTTGTTTTGTAGTTGCTGAGTCAGTAGGGTAAGGGAGGAACTTGGAAATTTCCAAATCTTGGTGTGCATGAGTGTGGCTAGCTCGTCCTTGCGGTAACCCCAATATCCTTCCTTTCTGGGGTGTGAGATGAGTGACTTGGCATTCCTGTGCATTCGTTGTACTTCACAATGTCAGAATGAGTCAGATTGTGTCGGAAAGAAGACTATAGAACAGAATGCTTTCTCTCCTATTTTTTCTACCAGATTCCAACTGGTGTAGGGCACTGCTGCTTCTCCATAACATTTTCACTTCCTTCAGAGGTATGTGCCTCCATGCATCCTCTGGTCTCCCCCAACTCCTGCTTTCCTGGATGATCTGACAGCTCTGCCATTGGAATCCCCTGTTCCAGCCCACAATCCCCAGGTACTTCTCTCCACCCACTTCCTGTTTAATGTATGGTGAAACTCCTCAGTGTCAACTTTATTGAAGTCAGCACTGGTCTCTGCTATACAAGGGATAATCAATCCCATACTATTTATGAGGCCATTTCTCATACTCTGTCCCTTTAACTAACTGGACTAAATACTTCCTCCAGTTGGGATCAGGCTCTGCTGTTGGGAGCTGGTCCCCAGGGCTGTGAATGGTGAGTTGACTTCTTGACAGGTGGGCTCCATATCTGGCAGCAGGGACTCACAGCTGGTGGCTGTTGGAGAGGTGGCTCAATGACTGGCAGTCCTGGGGAATGGAGCTTCAACTTACAGGGTGTACTCCTTGCTTGTGCTGGTGTTTGTGCTCATGGGGGGGGGGGTGGTAAGCCTGTGTTTTGTGGGGCTGACTTATGGCTCATGGCAGGGGTATTAGGTTTGTGACTCTGATTCTCTAGAGTCTACCATATCAGGGATACATACTAGTTCTGCTTTGAGACTTATGGAACCATTTGCTGCCTGTGGGGTCTTATGGGTTATCTATCTAGGGCCAACTCAACTCTCCCAAGTTGCAACTTGTTTGGCTCCACTATTCACTGGGGTCTTCTCTAATATGGAGGTTACTCCTGGTATCTGCTATAGTTATAACTTTTTCCTTCAGGGGTTATTGGCTTTGTTTTGCCCTGATCTAGCTGAAGGTATAGGGAGGAGTTGAGCCACAAATCTTCATTCTGTCACCATCTTGTTACTTCTTTCTTTATAAAATTTTATATTCATATGTTTTATATTAATATAGATTTTGAAAATTTAATAAAAGATTTAAAAATCTTTACCTACTCTTTAATAGTATTGTTTAAATACTTCAGAGTTCTTGACAAATAGACAGTTACTAAAGGACCTGATGATTTTTGCTCATGGTCTTACCATAGTAAAAAAAAGAGGACAAGGTGTCAGAAAGGGATTGAGTGTGCATCACTAACATCTGCAACAGATGCACAGGGTAGTTACAGCTCCAGCTAATAATAATCTGGAATGCTTCTTTTGTAAAAAAAAAAAAAAAAAAAAAACAAGAAACCTTCCAATCATAATTTTTATCCTGTTCTTTCCTCTTCCGCCATTGTATTATGGTCTGTGAGCTGCAGTGAATGGGCTTTTGTACAACATGACCACATGGTACTTCCATTTTTAGGGGGGACTGAATGCTTGCTATTAGGATTTAGACAGCATCAGGGAAACTGGAGTGGACCCATATCCTCTCATGTGACCTATCTGGGTCCTGTCCTGCTGATAGACTTTGCTTTTATACTTGCAAGGCCATTCAGATCCTTTTGGACATTTCTTTAACCCCTGATCCAAGAGGAGCAGCTTTAAGATTAGAGAAAAGCCTCCAACAATATTCTTCTGTCAATATATCGGAAGATTGGATTTTTTTTTCAGTTTTAGTTTAAATAAGGGATCTTCTGTTTGATAGGAGCAAATAATCATGTTGCCAAATGGCAAATACAACTTTATTAAAAGTGGAGAACCTTGGGGGGGGGTGGATAAATGGGAAAAATATCAGTGGTATAAAGGTGGATGGAAAATAGAATTTTAGTAATGGTCATGATATAAAGCCTATAGATGTTGAAGTATAATACTGTATACCTGAAACTTGGTATGCATCCTTATAAACCAATGTTACCTCAATAAAGAAAAAAACTGAGAACTGTGCTCATATTGTTAAATGTATTCATGTTGGTATATTTATACTTTCAGTTACTGAAGCATTTCCTCCTTTCAGAAATCCTTTCTTAAATAACAAGTGAGTCAGCCCCGGTGTTGGTGAGAATAAAAGGTACTTTCCTTTGATGCAATATCTGAGAGGTTTTACATAATTGAACACCTGGAAATTAAAATGTCTTAATTATATGAATAGTTTTCCTTGGTAATTTTATAAAAATGTTTGACCATTACTGCTTTTCTTGCTCTTATGTTTCCTATTTTCTATCACCAATTTCCAATGATTGCTGCTTTGGTGGAAAACAGATATTTGCATCAATTTGTCTGAGGAAATTGTAAATTATCAGATGCTTCCAAAGAAACTCAGTGTCAGATTTTCTTTATTATGTGTTTCAACTGATAATCAAGTCATGTGCTTAGGGGAACCCTGAGATTTTTGTAGAAGCTGTAACCAGTGTGATAGAACAGCTTGGATCAAGATATTTGGAGAAGGGACTAAGCTCATAGTAGTTCCTCCTGGTAAGTGAACTTTCTTCTATTTTTATCTCTATAATAAGTGACTGATAGGTTCTCTTTAGAAAAAAAAAGCAAGTGAGGATTCTATCTAGATTCTATCTATCTATCTATCTATCTATCTATCTATCTATCTATCTATCTATCTCTATATCTATCTATCTATCTATCTATCTATCATCTATCTATCCATCTATCTATCTATCTCTGCTAAGCTTGTGAATAAGTATGTGGACTTGGTATAGGATTACTAATTTTGCTGCTACTGCTTACCTCATATGTAAACTAAATAACTATAAATGTTTTCTTCATATTCTTGCTTGTAAGCAGATTGAAGTTCTACTTTTGAAAATACACACAAAAGTGATAGACTCAGACTATCTTAAAAATATATGAGGCATCATATCTATATACCATTACTGTAAGCTGTAAGATACTCATCTTATAATCAATAATCAGTCTTTAAATTGAGAGACATTTTTATTAGTTATTGTTTCTCTATTTTTGAGTTTAAACAATATCCTACAAAACCTGTATGATTGTATTCAACCTCATTTTTAACACCAGTGAAAGAAATGCCTTATTATTTTTAGACCATGAATACATTTTACTTGTTCTGAGTACTCTCGTTTACTGGAAGTTAGAGTGAGACCAGTCTAAATTTCTGCCACTATCACGCATTATATTGCCTATAAATTGACCAGTTTCTGAAACTCTGAATTCAAAATGTCATTTCATCACCTAATTCCATGAAAAGAGACTATGTGGTTTATATCCTCATTTGTTCATTCATTTCCCAGCAAATATTGATAAGACAGTTAGCAAGGTGTGTGTGTGTGTGTGTGTGTGTGTGTGTGTTACATACTAGTTATAAGGGTGAATAAGAAACAGTAGCAACACTCAAAAACCTTCTAGTCTGGTGGATAAGCATTCTAGAGTCTTGATTAACTGGGATTGATGTTCTTTTCTGTGATTACTAGCATGAAGTTTTGGATTCATGGGCATTTTTTCTTTTGTTAATTTATATGCTAGCTAATGCTTACAACATCCATGTATTTTGTTTGCTGAAGAATTTTATAAAATGGCCAAAAAATATCCCATTAAGGGGAATAATATTATTATACAATGATTATTGATGGTCAGATAGCATGTTAAATTGTTTCAGTGCTTTATGTCATTCCTCAACAGTCCTCTTCTATTAAAGATAAGGAAACTGAGGCTTAATGAGTTCAGTTATTTACCCAACATAAAATGACTAGATTCTATGGGATTCAACAGGGACTTTTGCATTACAATGTGCATTACATTACATTACTTTTGCATTACAATTTGCTGCTATGTGCTATTGGAAATATTGCCATGTTTATATTCTGAATATTTATTTTTCCATAGCCTGATTTCTTAAATGGATTCTGCAATTACCCACCTAGTCAGTTACAGTTGATCATTTGTGTTACTGAGCATGTGTGAAAAAAATTCTCCTGCTTCTGATCATGGCACTGAAAATACATCTCTGCTGCAAAAAACTCCAGTCCTGCTGAATTTGCATTTATTAAAATACCCAAATTATGATTATTTTTAGGCTAGTTCTCAAAAATGACAAGTCAGTCTTACATCATTCCATTCAATTTTCTTTCTGAATGGGCTTCAAATTTCCAGAAATATTAAAGTTGATAACAAACAGAACAATAGCAATCGTCTTAAACTTCATTACAAAATTGTTGAACTCAAGGTGTTTCTAATGCATGATTGGACAGCTGCAGAAATACCCAAACGGGATCTCTACATGTACTGGTCTCCTTTTTTTGAATTCATTTCAGTAAATTTCCTCATTGTTCATTAGTTTAAAAGATGGAATTTTTTCCTGGAAGGGGGAGACCATCTCTCAAGCATTTTCCTTGCTTAATAGATCCAGTCAAATGAAAGTTTTCAAAAAAATTTCACATTGATGAAGCACTGAAAAAAATGAAAGAGATGCTGTATTGTGGCTTCCTTGGTATTTGTGATCATATGAATAAGTGAATTTGTAAATAGAAGTGAAGCCTTCCAGTGCTCTTCTTCCAAGCTGACTACGCACACAGTGTAATCATAGCATTCAAATTAAATAATAAAAAAATGGAAAAAAATCATAAAAAATTAGCTTAGAAAGCTATGGTGCAATAAAAGATAAGGACTTTTGTTGTGGGTTAACACTGTATAATCATCCTATAACAAATATGTTTTGATTCATATTTTATTAACAAATATTAATTAACACATTCCCATATGGCACAAATGAAAATACAAAATATTTTAAAAATATAAATTTTAAAGTGACTATAATATAATCACAAATAAAATTTAATGTATTTCTACCCATTCATTTTGCCAATGTCATTTTAAGTTACTAATGTAAGGAATAAATGAAATTAAATATATAACTATCCTACCACAAAGATTGGGACATGGGGCGAGAACCACATGTAAATTCTCCAGAATTCAAATTACCACACATGGGAGTTCTTTATGAAATTAGGAGTATGGATCAATGTATTAATTCCCATCTCATCTACAATTCAAACAAATGGTCAGTAGTTGCAAAATAAGTTAATTTCTAAGACTAATAGTTTCCTCCTTCTCAAAATGATTAGAATGTTATAAGCATTGCCCAAAGTATTATAAGACTGATTTTAGGGTGATCTATCATTTTCCAATGAAATTATGTAGAATAAAAGGACATGTTTTGAAAGTTCAGTATATAAACTTACAGTGATGTAGACAAAAAGTCAAGTGTTCCCTTATTTTTACATAAAGTATGACAAACTTAATTTCCTTGATTTGCCCATCCACATAACTTCTCATGAAAAAAATAAACCAGAAACAGAGCCTTAATCTCAAATTGCAGGCAGTCATACTTCCACAAGAAGCTGAAGAACTCAGTGAAACTAAATTAGCCTGATGTTTTTGATATGCGTTGAATCACTGTGTAGTTATGGAAAAATATTCGGTGATGGAACAAAGCTTATTATTACAGGTAAGTAGCAGAGAATGTAATATTTTTCAAGGCAATTGAGGGACAGCAAAAAGCAATTAAATTAATAGTAAAATGTTTAGAACAAACAGAATGTGAAGAAGATTAGATTGGAAACCTTAGAAGAGATTTTTAAAATGAATCCCTACAATAGAGTATGTCATAGAAAACATTGAGGAGTTCTCAGAATAGGATTTGGCTTTATGTACACGTGAAATTGTATAGTGTTCCACACATAACATATGTAGGTACTATGAAATTGTTTCTCTTAAGAACAAAGTTTATTATTACAGACAAGTTTTGTGAGTTGACACATTACCTTTTCTGATGGTGAAAGGGTGTTGTAAAAGTGCTAGGACTTTGGAGTCAGACCCATCAGGAGCTCTGGTTTCACCACTTTCTACTTATGTGATATTGACAATTATTCTCTGGCCTCAGTTCCCTATCCCATTAAATGGGATAACAATATGTATACAGATCAGTTTCTGTGAGAATCAAAGGAGTTAGTGTGAATGAAATAACACATAACTGGTACTGGATTGATATAATGATGTAAAATCAATTAAATATAGTTAGAAATAACACAAATTTGAAATTTACATTTAGTTATGGCATAACTTATTTATTTGAAAAAATAATAAGAAAAATCTGGAACACAAGTCAATATTAATATGCAGGTTTGAAATATACGTTCAGTTGAAAACATGGTTGCCATTTGTAAATTTATATAAAATTCATGCTGTTGAATCTTAATGAAATGTAAACTACTGAAACATTGAACTCAAATTGTTATTGAAATATGAAAATTAATACATATAAATGAATTGGACAGTTTATTTACTTTTTTAATCTGGTTTCCTCTCTATGCATTATGAAATACATGTTGACCGAAAACAACATTGCTGATAAATTTTTAAAAAGAAAATTTAAATTTAAAGAGGGCCTCCCCGGTGGCGCAGTGATTGAGCGCTGGGTGCAAAGCTGCCTGCAGCCTCTGCAGCAACGGTTTGATCCCCAGCAGCCAGGAGAAGGTCCCACATGGCGCGCAGACCTCTCCAGCTGCCCGGCTGCTCCCCTCAGCAGTGTACTTCCTCAGTCTGCCTGTTCTCTCCCCGCTCTGGCTCTGGGGAATTCTCTCACCCTCCCGCTCCTCTGACTGTACCCAGTGCCTGTATAAATAAATAAGTAAATCTTAAAAAAAAAAAAAAAGAAACACTTGCATCCCTTTAAAAAAGAAAGGAAAGAAAATTTAAAGAAAAAATATGCGAGATAAAGTTTAGAATATGGACATTAACTATATAATTATTATCTAGTTAAATATTACTTGGGGAATATTATGGAAGTTCAAAATTCATTTTATAGAGAGAAGAATAACTTTTAAATAATGTAGCTAACAAAAAGGATAAGAAGTAAAAATAATTTGTTACATATAGAAAATTCTAGATATATCAACTGATTTTCATTAGATGATTCATTAGATGATTGGAACTAGTCTTATGAAGAAAAATACGTTTCTAACAATAAATTTAGATTATTTAATTTATTGGCTGGAGACTAAAATTATGTGAGTATAATGCATAATTGAATGCATAATATAATGCATTTAATGCATGCTTTACGTCATGTACTAAAAAAAATAAAGTACAAGTTGGAGAAATACATAATCTCTTACTCTTATATTCAACAAATACTATTTTCATTAAAAGCAGAATGTATGAAATTAGTAAAAGCACATTGTAAAATCATTATTTTACAGCATAATCAAAACATCGATTTCTGATTTAATATAAGAATCATGAGTTTTGATACCCAGGGAGAATCCTCAAGAATTATTTCCTACTCTTTTAAATGAGAAAATTAATTCTCTTCATAAGAAATTACACCTCTGAATTATTAAACTAGCTCCAAACTTACCCAAAATAAATACTAGTAGAAGATACAAGTTTCTATCAGTAATCAAGTTAGAAAGCATCCATACATCTAAAATTTCAATAATTTTTCACATCGTTCTTTATTTTTGTATGCTTTCTCATCTCTGTTAACATATAAAATAAAACATATAATACAAAAACTTCAATAATTAACAGCAAATGTGTCATCACATAATGTTCTAACATTCTCGTGACAGGTAAACATATGGTGTTTTGTGATCTATTTTGACATTACTCCTTCAAATACCTCTGGAGCTGTAACTTGTAACAACAGACCAATTATATAGGCACTCTGTTCAGTAGGTGAAAAAGAAAACATAATCATGGAGTTGTGAGACAGCTCAGGAGCCATCCACAAGGGGCAGATACAAACAGGGAGAAAATAGATGCAAAATAAGGGGTTCTGATTAAATTTCAAATTAAATTGCAAATGAAATGTGATTTTTATTCAAGTTTCTAAGTTGAAAGAAAATTTGGATACATTATACTACATTACATGTAATAAATAGCAGTAAAATATGAGGTATCTATATTATAATAGAGGAACATTTATGAAAATAATATATTTTAATATAAATTTTGGAAATATTGCTATTTTGCTTCTAAAATCTATGCCATAAATTCTTTGGAGGTCAGCTTTAATGTTGTCCTACTAAAAAACTTGGAATGGTTGAGATATGAAATTGAATGTCTCATAATATTAGAAATCAAGTAGGAGAACTCTATTGTTTTAAGAGGGCATGGGAACCACAGTTGAAGCTCAAAGTTCAACTTGATGAACTGAGAGGTACACTTGGAAGTAGATTCTCATTAAAACAAGTGACTGTGGTGATTTTAAAAAAATTATATTCTTCTATATGGTAAATAAGATAACATTCAGAGCAATTAGGTAAAGAGTGATGTTCCACAGAGTTGCAGAATATGAGAATGTGTTTGCATATGTTATAAAACTCACAAGATGGAAAATGTAATTATTTTTGAAGCAATCCACAGTCTATAAAGATATGACCAAAGTTATCTGGTCTTCTCTCCATCTCCACCATCATCCACCTTGAAAACAGTTTCCACTAAACTAGAACAAAAGAGAGTTTTTAAATAAATGTGTTCTTCAATGTTGGGAGCGTGATATGGGGCAGTTAAAACTCACATAAATGTTAGTATGTGGAGAGAGAACAAAGGTCAGGTTTTAATTCAGACTCTGCCTCCTAAAATCTGTGACTTAGGGCACAAGTTATATAAACACTTGAACTCCTTTTCCAACAAAATACTGTGGATGAATGACAACTTAATGGTAAGAACTATTACTGTGGCATCTTTTTTTCCTTTCGCTCCACCCTAGGTTTTTGCAAACAATATAACACTCATGTTTCTCCAGTAATTCTTTTTAATTGCTACTCTATTTCCTCCACAGATAAAAGAATTGGCTCAGCTTTTGCCCCTAAGCCCACAGCTTTTCTTCCTTCAGTTGCTGAAAAAAACCTCCATAAAACTGGAACATATCTTTGTCTTCTTGAGAATTTTTTCCCTGATGTTATTAAGATAGATTGGAAAGAAAAGAATGGCAAAAACTTCCTGAAATCACAGCAGGGAAGGACCATAGCGACTGGTGACACGTACATGAAATTCAGCTGGCTGACTCCGTCTGAAACGTCGCTAGATAAAGAACACGTTTGTGTTGTCAAACACGAGTTTAATAAAGAAGATCAAGAGATTTCTTTTCCGCCAATAAATGACGGTATGTATATAAATAGACATATAACCTCCCAGGACCCTGCTCTTCCCTAAAGACAATACCCAACCTTGCTGTCAAGTATTAATGAAAACAAAAATTATAAACATTTCTAAAATGTTACATTGAACATTCACATAACTGTCCTCTACTACCCTACAGAATTAAAATAGTGTAAGTTTTGAAATATAAAAAAGGAAAAATTCACCTACTTCCTCAACTTCAGTTTCATCATCTATAAAATTAAGGTCACAATGATACTATTTTGGATTTTCCTATGGAAAGAATCTTGCAATTTATCATACAATAAGTGTTCAAAATGGCATTCAAATTTGATGATCTTGATTGATCAGGAAATAAGAACAATTATATATATTTCAGGAATTTTCTAAATAGCAAGAAGACATTCTTACATCAATCCTGCTCTATTCAACATATAATCAATAAATAACAATTTATTAGCTGACAAAATCATGCTCTACAGAGAGAGTGAGACCATGTCTCTACAAAAAATAGAATAATTTGGCCCTGCAGATTTATTATGGCCTTAGGTTTTTCAGATTTGTATCTTATGTACCAACTAATGGTACTATTTCAAACTTAAAGATGGGTGAGGCCAAAGTGTACACACATGCTTTTATTTAACTTAATGAATGTATTTCCAATCATTAGTAATTGCAGCTCAAAACACATTTATTGCAGTAAATGAGTACCTGGCCTGGCAGGGATGTGGGGTGAACACACTAAGACGAAGGACTGTCTCAAGGAGGCTGACTATGTAGTTAAGAGAATATATTCTTTTCTTAGTCACTGAGGGTCACTAGTAATTCAGGAATGACATTCTAAAGGAGTCCCTTTATGCAGAGGCTGTGCACATCTACATGGTTGAGGAGAGCATCGAACATGACCCCTTGGCAGTGGTCCCAGAACTCAATAGACTGAGTATGTAGAAACTTGAGGATGAACACAGCAGACCAAAGGCCCCAGAGTGTCCCTAAAAGGAATCAATCTGTACTTTTTCCAGTTGTTAACAACCCCTTTTAAGCAGAGGTGGGAGGAGAGAAGCACTTAACAAAATTGAGAAGAGATTTTATGTGTTCTTGTCTGAATTTCAGAATTAATCTTTTACCTTCTTTGATTCTAAATTCTCCATTAATCAAATTTGATTCAAACACAACCCTGATTAGGTTCCAAATGAAATAATATCAGAAAAAAACACTTGCTGCTTAAAAATATAACACAATAAATTTATTCATATATATTATATATGTATCCTTTCTTTAACTAAAGTAAGATTACAAAATGAAACTCAATTTCTTATTTTTAAGAAGCAGAGGGGAAATAAATATACAAAGTGTAAACTTCAGATAATGACTGAGCTTAGGTGCCTACTGGATTTTTCTGGTGATGAGGGAAACATAAGAAGCATAACAAGTTCTGTGGTGATGTTCTCCGTAAAGGAAGGAAGGTCAGTTTCCAATGTTTTACAGGGGGCTTAAACGGCAAAAAATTTTTTCCATGAGCATCTCATGGCAACAAAGCTGTTGTCATTACTGTTAACATTTTAATGCCAAAGGATTTTTTGTTATTAGTTTCTGGTTTTGATAAGAGCTGAAAGTAGAAAATGGAAGCACAAATGAATGAAATGATTCTGAAGAGAGAGAAAAATTTTCATCCAAATTTTCAACCAAACTTGACTGGGAAAAAGAACGCAAGATACATGCATTTTATTATGAAAAAAATATATATATCTTTGTCATGTCCACAAACTCTACACACTAGAAAAATCATGTGTCTGATTAGGGGACACAATGAATTGGAAAGGCCTTACTTTGCAGGTTAGATTTTGGTATGGATTCCAGAAATAAACTAAATTTTGATACTGACCCTTGAAGACAGTGGTGTGTCTGTCAATCACTTTTTTTTTTTTTTTTCCTAGCGAAAGAGCATGTATCCAACACCAACAATGATGCAAACACTGTGCTTGGAAAGGAAGGAAAAGAAGATGGCTCTGAAGTGATAAAAAATGAAAGCGGTAAGTTTTGCCACATGCTTCCTTTCCCGACATGCAATAGCATAATTTTTCTCCTGTTCAACTTAACTTTTAAAGTAGCCTGGTGTACAATATGAAAATGGCTGGATTTTGCATTTTACAATGAGCAATACTTTAAAACAATCCATCATTTCCTAGGAGGCATCTTAGCACAGTAAATGCCGGTTTTGCTACGAGATGACTGTCATTGGGGTATAAAATTGTATGGTCTGAAGTATTTCCACAAGACTTCATTCACTTGTGTTACTTTTGTGCCTAATGTATGAGAAAACATGATATCAACTTGTTCTTAGATTATTTTTGAGGTCTTTGTCCTTGCCAGTTGCTGATAGCTAGTGGCACAGAAAGAGAACGTCTTATAAAGGACATTGAGCTGTGCTTTGAATGATTTTCTTATTGAATTCTCATCATTCTCCTATGAAGTGGTCCAATATTTCTTCATTAGCCTCACTTTGCAGATGAGGACAATGAGATAAAATTTAATTAAATTCCTTGCACCATGTCACGGTTAGCTAAGGGGTTTCCACACAAGGCCTCTGATCAAGAGTTCATATACTTCTCAGTTCTTCCTCTAAGGTATAGTTATAGAGCAAGATCTCAAAGTTAAAGCTCTGAGACATAATGGGGTGGGGGGTGTAAGTGCATGGATTTCAGAGAATCCCAGATCTGACTTAAACTCCAGTTCTTTTGTTATTCATTAGATGAATATGGACAAATAACTTACATTATCTGAGCAATACATTTCTCAGCTGCCTATGAGGGCAATTACAACCAATTCAGTTATTGAAGAGATATAGTCACCTTTGTGGAATGTCTAGCTTAGGATCTCTGCTTCTATCTGGCACAGTGTCAGTACTAGTTTCTATCCTCTTCTCCCTACATATATACCAAGAAAGTGACTAAATGCATTGGCTCCTGCCCTTGATCTTCCTTCCCCTGATATATATCAAGGGGTCGCTGGACCATACTTGATGAAGGGTAGGGTATTAATGAGCACATTATCTCTTGAAATCCCTTTTAATATCAAGTGCTAATGAGGCTAGAATTCTGACTCTATCAAAATAAAGCATGTGAAAGGGACATTTCCCCAGCAGAAACTCACTCAGCCTGTGGTTCGTTGAGCATCCAGTCTGGCTAGCCTTGCTGTCATGTATTCTTTCTTGCCATCATATATTTCTTGCAAAATGTGAAAGGCTATTATGTGCAATTATCCTATCACATTGTAGGCAGAAAGAGGGACATTCAGGAAAGACATATGAGTGAGCCATAACCTCTTAAAATTTTAGAGCTATTGGGTTAGCCTTTCTTTCATTTTATGTAATAACCTCTTTACTAAAACCTCCTACCCTGTCCACTATCTGCACCATCATATTCCATCATATTCCTAGGGATATCATTGCATGATACTGTGTAATGACTTCTAAGGCAGTCTTACAGCTTTATATTTGAGCTTAATTTTCTGATGTATAGATATATATTACAATTAGAATTAGAGATGCAGAATTACAGAGTAGCCAGGAATATATCTTTAACATTGTGTTGTTGAAGTAGAAATCCGGTTTCTGTTATTAAGTAAATGTGTCACATCATGCAAATTTATTCCCTCTCTCTCTATCTTATTTGTAAAATTGGGAGAAAGATAATAATCTTACAGATTTGGTAAAAATGTAATAAGGCTAAAGAGCTACAAGCAAGGATTTCAAAATAAGTGTTCTGCATTTGTTTAGTGACTGTATAATCTTATTATTTAGAGATATGGTCTGGGTGAAGAATCACTGAGCGCTATTTATCCAACTTTTTCCCTTACGATTTTTCATTAAAAATGAAACCTTACTTGTTATTTTGGAATGCTCAACAGGAATGTAGCAGAGGTTGTAACAGCAGATCCTGGTGCTGGATCTGTTGTGGTTGATTGTTGTTAGTGGTTGATGATGATGATGGTTGTAGATGTTTACTTGAGTTTTTGGTGGTACAGGGATGTCACATCAATGTTGGCGATCAGAAATAAACGATTGTGACCCCACCCTTATTAATGTGTCTTATTATTAAAAGAGAAACTAATCACATGTCTTTTCTTAGAGCCACTGCAGCTGCAGTTAGCATACATCTCTGCCTATTACACCTACGTCCTCCTCCTTCTCAAGAGCATGGTCTACTTTGCCATCATCGCCTTCAGTCTGCTCAGGACAGGCATCTGCAGCAATGGAAAGAGTCCCTAACATGGCACAAAGGCTTCAACTTCTATGATCATTTATTATCCCTGAAAGTGTCTCCTGAGGATCTAGCTGGGCTGTACTTCTGATTTTGGGTTATTTTTGTTCTCTTATATTTTTCTATTATGTTATTATCACATAATGGTTTTTCAACAACTGGGCAAATAGAAAATTTTACTCAGTAACAACAAAAATTTTATTTAGTCAGGGGCAGGACCAAGGACTATCTCTAGAAACTGTTTCTACCACCACTGTATAATCTCCATAAATTAGTCCTGTTGACCCAATTATCCTGCTCTCTGAGTATAGACAGCATGCAGATTCCATAATCATTTTAACCATTTTAATGCCTTGAAGTGTTCATCTTATACACCTTGAAAGTGCCATATGTACCACTTGAATTCTGTGTTTTGCTTTGTAAAATAGATACAACAAATTAAAAAAAAAATTAAAGTCTACTTTTGTCTATGTGTACTTTAATTGTAATAAAGTCTAATTGAAAGTTGAATGTAAGGGCCTCCCTGGTAGTACAAGGGGTTAAGTCGCAGCACCATGAAGCTCTCTTCAGCCTCTGCAGCACAAATTCGATTCCCTCACTAGGGAGCTGATCCACATGGCAGAGAAGACCATTCCTCTCCCTCCTGCTGCTCCCCTCAGCAGTGTATTTTAATCAATCTGCCTGTTCTGTTCCCCACTCTGTGTCTGCTGAATCCTTTCACTCCCCACACCTCTGGCTGGTGCCCCAGTTCTTGTATGCACAAACAAGTAAATCTTTAAAAAAATAGAAAGTTGAATGTAAGAAACAGCACGACAACTGAACTATCAAATTTAGCATTGAATGTTACAGTAGTCAATGTTACAGTAGTTTCTAGTTCGTTTTCAGAGATAGTGGTTATGGCCATTTTGGGGGGCATTGACTGGGAAAGTCACACAAAATGAAGGTGTTCAGGCACTTTTCTTGCAAAAGCTGCTAGTTTCTGATTTTATGGTTTGGGACACTTGCACAGCAAGTGGCTGAGTCTGCCATGATTGGCACTATGTGTACTAGTGTTTCTCAAGCTCTGTGATTCTCAATCATCACGTAATCTATGAAAGCTACACAAACACAGGAGAGGCAGAATGAGGGGGGTGAACCCCCTACAGTGTGCCTGGGTTTGAACCCTCAGCCTGTGTTCACAGCTGTGTGGCCTCAAGCAAGCTACGTGAGTCTTTATGCATCATTTCTTCATCTGAAAATGAAGTTACAGTGCCCTGCTCAAGATTTATGGGATTAGATGAATTAATGGTGCTTTTTTTTTTTTAAAGATTTACTTTATTTACATAAGAACCAGAGTGCAGGCCAGATGCGCAGGAGGGTGAGAGGATTCACCAGAAACAGAGCAGGGAACAGAACAGGCACACTGATGAAATATGCTGCTGAGGGGAGCAGCAGGTGAGACAGGAGAGGTCTGCTCACCATGTGGGTTGCTCCGAGGCCGGTGGAGATGGAACCAACGCTGCAGAGGCTGCAGACAGCTTCACAGCACTGCCCTCAACTGCCTGCGCCACCGGGGAGGCCCTAATGGTGCTTTTATATGCAATCCAACTTTAGTATTTACCATTGGTAACTATTCTTTAAAAACAGGCCCCAAAAATAGATGACTGGATCAAGAAGATGTGATACATATACACAATGGAATATTACTCAGCAATCCAAAAAGATAAATTCATGCAATGTACAGCAACATGGATGGAGCTGGAAGTGATCATGCTCCGAGAAATAAGCAAGAAGAAAAAGAAAAATACCGGATGGTCTCACTCATAGCAGGAATCTAGAAAGCCTAAATAAGGGACCAGGAAAAAGAATAACTATAAGAAAGAAAAAATCAAAATCAGCAAACAACTATAAAAGAGACAAACTATGGGGGGCGGGGAAAGGAGGAATTGGAACCAAAATGAGGGGGTGCAATTGTATTGTATGGGGAATACAAAAAAATAATAATAATAAATTGGCAGGCACCCCAAACACAAACACTGACTTATACTCATCTGGATCCAGTTGCCCTGCAGAGAAGTGAGATGGGGATGGACTGCGGAGTTGGTTGCTTCTACTTCATACCAGACATTTCTGTGATTTTCTAAGAACCCTTTGAGATAGGGACAGTGCTAGTGCATGATTTACAAGACTAAAGAGACTAAGTTACTTGTGGAGGGCCTGAGTTATTGTCATGCTTTAAAGCTCTGGTCTCTGAACTCAGAACCCATATTTTGCAACTCATTATTAATATTTTTATCAAATATGAAAAATAAAACCAGCAGGGTTTTGTGTGTGTGATTTGTTTTTTGTTTGTTTGTTTTATATCTTCCAAGGAGCCAATGAGAATTTCTTAAGAACTTGTGGGTGCCTCTACATTATCTCCTCATATACACAGTCTGGCACTACCAGGACTGCCCCCCTGCTGCTTGTTTACAATGGTATGCAGAATCCCCCTGATTCTGAAGGGTGAGTACTCCATCATGTGCATCTTTTAAGGGGTGCTGAACCTATGGACTGAAAGTCTCAGGCAGAAAAGATCTGCTGAAGGAGCACTCGATGTACCCCACTGACACCCCAGCTCCTCCCATTGCCTGAGTGAGCTCTGGTGTTCTCCGAATCCCCTTGTACCAGACCATGGCATGTCCAGGTGCACATGTGAGGTAGGAGGAAGGTTAAATATATCTCTTCACCCAGCACTTTCCCACCACAGCAAGAAGCCACTTGGACGTGCTCTGGGTCATTTGTTCCTCACAGTGGCACATTAAATAAGTTTCACCTTTAGAAGTGATTCCATTTAATAATTTTAGATTGTGTAATTTGCATAACCAGTGTTTAACATTCTAATGAATACAAACACTGCAGAGTGCTGCCTAAGACCCTAGTGCTGGTCTAAGTACATCCTAATCTCACAAGAGCCCTCTGATATAGGCAGGATTATCTCTGCTCTAAGGATGGAAAACTGAGGCACATGGCACAAGAATTACCCATGGCCAGGCAGGTAATAAGCAAAAACATTTTCTCTACTGTTTTGGAGTCTTTTTCTCATAGACTTTAGTTTTGAGTGCCTTCTATCTAACCAGCAGGCCACATTCATGGAATAGCTGATTTTCCCTTTTATATAAATCCAGTCCTATCTATGTACCAACTTGATATTCTGAGCAATACATGATACTATACCAATGTCATACATTTCGGTCACATGTTTCTTTTGAATCCTCCCTTGCTTATGAAGGTTCAGGGAGGAGCTGTGATTTAAACTCTGAAATCTGGAACAAAGCAATCGATTCTGGTGTTTTTAACTATGCCACCTGGGACAGGCATAGTGGTTCAGATTTCCCTTTGCCTGCACAAAAATCTTGCTTGTGTCTGCAGAGAGCAGCCCGGGTATACAGGTTAAACCAGCCCCTCCCTCACTTCCTGCCCCAATTTCACTGTACTCAGAAAGAAGAGAACCCTGAGTTCAATGCCCATTCTCCAACTTATGCCCACTGTCTTCCCTCTCTCCCATCATGACCTGTGCCATAAGACTTTCCTGAGGACTGAGCTCCCATCCCTAGGTCTTAGTCAAGTCACCTGGAAAAGAGTCCTTTCAGCCTGGGAGCCAGGGAAGTCTGCTCCCTCGACAGACAGTATCTATTCTATCAGGGAAGACGTTTGGGAGAGCAATGTGGAAAGGCTGGCTGTACTGAATGATTTATCCATTCATGATGCAGAGAAACTATCTGGTAATGGAGCTATTCCAAACTCCATTTCCAGAATATGGGAAATATGGCAGCACAAATTCAGATATCACGAAGACCTCAAAATGCTATCCAATACCTTTTCTTATAAACACAGTGCTATTTCTGTCAACATAACCAACCATGATTCTGTTAATATAGTAACATATCTATTAATATAGTGAAGGAGAAAAGTGATTACTGTAGGTCATTTTGTTCTAATTAACCTTCTTTGATATTTCCACCCAGAAACAGCTTAAACAAGTAACGCTAAAGCTTTTATGCACCAGAATCCCCTAATGAAGTATTGGCTAAATCATTCAAGGGGATGAGATTTACCAGATCACTTTTTCTCAGCAATTAAAATTTAGGGGCACCTTGGTGAATAACCAGTTAAAGGACACAATATATTTATATTGAATCATAGGAGGCTGTGGCTGTCATATTGAGCTTTGTATAAGAATGTACAAATAATACCAAAGAACATAAAACCAGAATAATTTAGTATCGTCTCTTGTCCATTGTAGCCTCCAACTTTTTACCAGAACTCTTTATTCTAGTTCTTAGAACAGTTTTTCTAAAGTGTGGTCCATCAACCACCTGCATTGTGGCACCTGGCAGGCTTTGAAAAAATGTGTAGGTTTTGCTTAGAACTAACACAATGAATCAGAAACTTGGTATGAAGTGAGAGAATGTACATTTCCAAGAACCTCTACAGAAGATTTTTATTCAGGCTAATTAAAAAAAAATTTCCAACCATTAACAGATAGAGTAATGTATCTCCTGCTGAAATGGACCAGTTCTCAGTTTGACACATGAATAACTTCTGGAAAGATCCTGAGGGGCTTCCCCCCAACTCACAGACCCCTTCCTCCTTATGGCACTTGGGTTCCCCTTCAGTTCATCACTTTTCTTCATCATGAACAAAAAAACAAGTCAAAACTTTTACTTGGTTAACTTCTGTGACCTCAGGCAAAAAGGAATTTTGTACTAACTGAATCAGCATTAATTTGCTGTATTGTGTTCAGAATCATGTTTAAACTATTTTAAATTTTTAAGAGTCTGTTCCTTAATTGAAGCATAAAAACTACTTACAATTTAGTGTTATGATTTTCTTCTGCAACATATTTATTTGAGATGTTTTAAACTAATTTGTAAAGATTTTATTGAAGTGACATTACAATGTGACATGTATTTTCAGACATGCATTGTCGTATAGTCAGAAGTGCAGGAGGGTGAGAGAATTCACCAGAGCCAGAGCGGGGAACAGAACACGCAGACTGACGAAATACATTGATAAGGGGAACAGCGAGCGCTTCAGGAGAGGTCTGCGCACCATGTGGGACCCTCGCAGGAGGCCGGGGGGATCAAACTGGCACTGCAAAGGCTGAAGGCAGCTTCGCAGCCATGCTCAACCGCTGGGCCACCAGGGGAGGCCCTATTTATTTATTTTTTATTTAGTTAATTCATTTCTTTTGTATCCTTCTGCACGTTCTTAAAGTGAAATCATGCAGCATATGTCTTTCTCTTTTGGACTTATTTCTCAAGCTAATCCCTGTTGTTGCAAATGGTAGGACTTCATATTCTTTAAAGGTGAGTAGTATTCTATTAGGTATAAATATAAATTTTCTTTATGCAATTGCCCTTCATGAGCATTTAGATTGTATCAAACTCTTGGCTATTATAAAAGGTGTTTTCGTGAACATGCAAACACATTACCTGTTCAAAGCAGTGTTTTGTTTTTTTTTGTTGTTTGTTTGTTTTCAGTACAACTCAGAAGTAACACTACTTCATAATGAATAAAGGTTTTGTCTTTATGGAGTGGAAACAGTCTAATCCAATTTATCACATCACCATCCAGAGACTTCCAGGTAAATCATTGGGAACCAGGATCCCTAGATATAGTACCTATACATCACCATCCATAATTTTCATAAGACCTATACATTATAACTGTTATCCACCCATTACAGAGATAAAGAAATTAAATATGGGGTTAAAGATATTGGTCAAAACAAGAAATCCATGCTTTTCTTTTTTATAATGATGATGTCCTGAAAGATTGTAGTTTACAATTTAAAAAAATCAAATACTTGAGTAAATTGGGGATGGAGCAAGTGTCTTTTCTTGGAGGGGAGGAGAAATATGGGTTTTCACAAGGACCTTCTAGGATGATGCCAGAAGAATAGAGTTCTGAGCCACAAGAGTGATGGTTCTACTTATAAAGATGTGGGAAGGCTAGTTGTACTGAATGATTTATCCATTCATGATGCAGAGAAACTGTCTGGTAATGGAGCTATTCCAAACTCCATTACTAGAATATGAGAAATGATGGCAGCACAAATTCAGATATCATGAAGACCTCAAAATCCAATCCAATACCTTTTCTTACAAAGTACTAACCATAAATGAGTGGGATACCCCACAGAAGAACAGCTATTTGGTACTGTGTGAGAGAGTTCTCAATTACTGTTTTCATTACTGCACATACTAAACCCTTTAACACTTATAATAAACTAAGAAGCCTCTTCTGCGTTCATTAAGCCCTTTTACTCAAAGGGAAGTGTCATTATGTGTCTCAGGGACTTGCAGACTATGTGTCTCATGGACTTGTCCCCATCACACAGCGGGTATTTCACGGTGCTGGGTTGGACTCAGGGTACCTGAATGCAGAGACCATCCTCTTGCTATGAGGAAAACAGAAAGTGCTGTGCATTGCTTCTACCCCAGGGAAAAAAAAAAAAAGAACTAACCTCTATTATTTCATAGTGAATCATGTCACCAGGATTGGAGTATTCACAGAACATGAAATGAAAATCATTTTGCTTTCCAAACATAAAATAATAAAATTTCTATTGTTTTACGAAGTCACCTCTGAATTAGTGTGGGAAATGAAGATTGTCCTTTAATCCCTGAATCTGTTTATGTATTACCACTAGTCACCCTATAGAAGAACACTGATGACAACTTGCATCTGTGCTGCACATGACCCTTATTTATTTGACAGTTTCCAAGCTCGAGGCAGCATATTCAAATCCCTCATTCACTTGAAGAAGAGCCTGGTGGGCCTGGTTCTACTCTCAATTCAGGGAGGCCACTGGAAGAAAGGAAATTCAAAGGGAAGATTAACATGGAATCAGCCTGTCAGCCCTTTTCCTCCTACTCAAACTTCCGACCTTCTGTGGCCCTAACGGCTCCATGTATCCTGACCATCACATCCAGACAGGGTGGGCCATGACTGATTTCATAAAACTACGTGGGGCCTGAGTTGTCGGGGGGCCCAGACCTGAGGCCCAGACCTGAACATCCAGGTTCTTGCCTGAAGGAGGTACTGAATGTTAGCTCCAGGGAAGGTTTCAAGTTTCCTATTGTGACGACTGAACCTTTCCCCCTGCTTGCTACTGTGGCTTGTTTGCATTGGTGGGCTCTCCTTGCTAGAGATAACGAGAGACCTCCTCCTCTGAACCCTATATAACATTGTACACATTCCTGAATAAATGAGACTGGCAATGATCCTGGCTTTGTCTCCACTCCTCGCGTACCCCTGTCCCATACCAAGCCCCTGCTTCCTCCCCCGGGTACCCCGTTGATCTGCCCGGCTGGCCCGGACACTGAGTGGTTACTTAAAGAAATGAAATAAAGTAGAGAGAAGGACCTGAGAACAACACAAAAAACTTTCTGAGCGTGAGTCCTTTTCAGACAGGAAGGCACAGATGAGCTTTCCCCTATCTCTACTTCCTTCTTTACCTGGATCTCCTGCAGCACTCTAAGAGCCTCACAAAGCAGTGACGAGGAAGCCACAGTGAAGCACCACATTTTCAAATCTCAGAGGAGAACTCCGCATCAGCTCTGTAGGTGCTGGAAAGTGGTGGATGGCAGGGAAAGAGACAGCTGGACTGTCTTGCATTCAGATGGCACAGGTGATGCAGTCACTCAGAACACAGTTTTCAGAGTTTTATTAATACATCTTTTTTGAGTAGAAAGCATAGAATTTCATTTTATTTTTAAATTATGTTTATTGAGGTAAAGTGTTTACATCACTGTGTCTGTTTGGGGGTTTTAGGTTGAAACACTACAGTGTCTATTTTTACACATGCCCACCACATGTGCCCCAAGAATCCACCATGTGACTTCCCTCCCTCACTGCCAACCCACCTCCTTCCCAGTCTAATAGCACATTTCTGCATAATAGTCACAGTACAGTAGAAATAAAAATTAATGAGCACATGAAATCTTTTAAAATATAAAAGCTACCTTCATAGAAGAATTTAGGAGGAAGGGAATCTCCAAAATTTTAAGCATGACTATTCCTGAAAGTAGATGTTTTTGTTACTCTGTGAACTTTCATTAACTTTACATATTTTCCTATGGGATACTGAGATACTAAATGTGATACTGTGATTTGATTGCAACACTATGTAATCAAGTAATATTCATTTGTCTCATAATAGTAGTAATAAGACCTGAAGACATCATTGTGGACTCAAGATCACCAAGTTCTAATGCCTGAGTGTTTCCTGCATTCCTCATGTAATGTGTTAATGTAAGTGAATACCTCTAAAATATACACCTATCTACATAAGGTACATATGGGAAAATGAGACTTAAAAAGTTTCAAACACAGGAGGCTAAGTGACATTTAATTTTTGTCATTATAAGATATTTAATTTTTGTCACTAAAAATAATATTCAAATAGATTGAATGTAAAAACCTGCAATATTGCTCACAATGACAACTTAACTATTGGAAAAGAAGAGAATATAAAGCCAAATATGCATACCTTCTTTTCACAATTCACACTTCCATATAAAGTACAAGAACTTCTTTTTCTATTGATAAATATGTAGGGGAAAATAAAGTGGCAGAGTCAAGATGTCTGGATCGTCACCCCCAATAAGCAAAACAAAACTGATGCAAAGCAAAGTCCAAAACCTATGATAGAAAAACAGCTCATCACACAATAGGATCATCAGTAATCATAAATGAGTAGGAAAAACTAACTTTTTTAGGATTATAATGGGACAAACTTTCTTTGCTCCAGTGCATATTCCTTGTTCTTTTGTCAAATATTAGTTGACTATAAATCTGTGGGTTTATTTCTGGGTTTTCTATTCAGTTCCATTGGTTCATGTGTCTGTTCTGATTCTAATACTATGCAGTTTTGATTATTATGGCTTTGTACTATAGTTTGAAATCTGGGAAAGCATTGCCTCCATTCACTTCTTTTTTTTTTTTTTTTTTCAGGAGGGTTTTGGCTATTCGGGGTTTTTGGTGGCTCCATATAAATTTCATCAATATTTTTTCTATTTCTTTGAAGAATGACATTGAAATTTTAATTGGAATATCATTGAATCTGTAGATTGCTTTTGTGTGATGGCCATTTTGATAATGTTAATTCTTTTGATCCATGAGCAGGGGATGTCTTTCCATTCAAAATCTACAAAGAGCTGATGAGACTCAACCAAAACAAAGAAAATAATCCAGTCAAAAAATGGGCAAAAGAGCTAAAAAGAAACTTCTCCAAAGAGGTAAAATAAATGGCCACCAGGTATATGAAAAAATGTTCAACATCACTTGCAATCAGGGAAATGCAAATCAAAACTACAATGAGATACCATCTCACACCAGTGAGAATGGCACATATTAAAAAAACTAGCAACAACAAGTGTGGGCGAGGATGTGGAGAAAAAGGAACTCTCCTGCACTGCTGGTAGGAGTGCAAAATGGCCCAACCACTATGGAAAGTAGTGTGGAGATTCCTCAACCTACTAAAGATAGAGCTTTCATATGACCCAGCAATTCCACTCCTAGATATTTACCCAAAGGACACAGAAATATTAATTCCAAAGGGCACCTGCACCCCTATGTTTATAGTAGCACTATTTACAATAGCTAAGCTATGGAAACAGCCCAAATGCCCAAAAATAGATGACTGGAACAAGAAGATGTGGTATATATACACAATGGAATATTACTCAGCATCAAAATGATAAACACATGCAATTTGCAGCAACATGGATGGAGTTGGAAGGGATCATGCTCAGTGAAATAAGCCAGAAAGAAAAAGAAAAATACCGGATGGTCTCACTCATAGCAGGAATCTAGAAATCTTAAATAAGGGACCAGGAAAAAGAATAACTATAAAAAAGAAAAAATCAAAATCAATAAACAACTATGAACCAGAGACACACTATGGGGGGAGGCAGGAAAAGAAGGAATTGGGATCAAAATAAGGAGGTTGCAATTGTATGGGGAATATAAAATTAAAATTAAAAAAAAAGAATTATCATGGAACAGTACAGCTCAGAGGGACAGGTGAGGCTGTGGTGCAGAGCTCCCTGTAGTGACTGTCTCAGTCATATGCAACATCGGCATTTCTAAGAACTAGCACTTCACTTGATAAAGAGGCACATGAGCAGGGCCCCAGGTTGGAGTTGTCATTGCTTCAAAGCAGCAGAGGTGGGGGCACAGGGTGAGGACTGCTGGCTTGAATGTGATGCTCATAACACTGAATAAAAATAAAAAACAAAAAACATTGTGATTGTTTCTTCCATCCTACAAGTACTTTTTCAAGAAGTTTTGAAAATTAAAAAATGTGTTTTGCATTTTTTTACATTGATGTATATACAACTCTCACTTGAAGTTTTAAATGATCAAAGATCTGAATGTAACTTGATCTATCATCCTATCTCTGGAAAGAATTATACTAATGCTTCCTTTCTACAATTAAAGGCCTTTTGCTAATAATAATGAAGCTTTCTATAAGAAAAGTTATTTTAATTGCCCATGATGTTGGAATTATCTTGTCTGTCTATAGGTTACTTTCTATTTTTATGGATTATTTGTAATAAGTACTTTCAATATACCCTGTCTCATTCAGTGCCAAAGGGATTGCCTGTATTTTCTTTTATTTATGTCTTAATGACTACTTTTGTTGCATATAAGTTTTCTATGCTTTGTCTTGATACATTTTCATAGAGGTAGACTTTTATCACTATTGATGTATTTAGTGCATGTCATTTGTTTTGTTAACCACTATGGAAAGCTCTGTGGAGATTCCTCAACCTACTAAAGATAGAGCTTTCATATGACTCAGCAATTCCACTCCTAGATATTTACCCAAAGGACACAGAAATATCAATTCCAAAGAGCACCTGCACCCCTATGTTTATAGCAGCACTATTTACAATAGCTAAGCTATGGAAACAACCCAAATGCCCAAAAATAGATGACTGGAACAACAAGAAGATTCACTGGTATGACTCTTGGCAAGTTACTTATACTTTCTACATTTATTTCTAACTCTTTAACCTGAGCCCTCCAAGTCACAATTCACTTTATTGTGACTGGGGCATTGAATGAAAGAATGAATTTAAAATGATTTCTGGCACAGGAATAATCGCTCTACAGATATTTGCTTTTTAAAAATACTTTGTCATGTCCACAAACCCCATAACTTTAGAAAATCATGTGCCTGACTGGAGGATTCATGATTAGAAAAGTTATGGCTGCTTCACTTTGCATAGGTGAGAATATTCCTAAACTAAATTCCTTTCAACACCTTAGATTTTGGTGCAGATTACAGGATAAGTTAAATCATTTAATAGGGACCAAGTTAGCAGTGTGTGGTGTGTGCTGAAGACTATAAAACAACCAATTATTTTTTCCTAGTCAACCAGTATTTATCAAACACCTACACTGAGGCAAACACTCTGCCAGGAAAGGAAGGATAAGAAGATGGCCTGAGTTCACCACTCCTGAAGTGATGAAAGATGACAGTGTAAGTTTTGCCATGTGTTGGTTTTTCTGCCATGCAATAGCATATTTTTTTCTCCTGCACAACTTCACTTTTAAACTTGCCTGGTATAAGATATAAAAATGGAAGGGTTTTGCATAATAGAATGAGTGTTATTTTAAATCAATTCATAATTTCCTAGGAGGCACCTTAACACAGAAAATGCTGACTTGGATACGAGATGACTGACACTGGAATGCACAGTTATATGCTCTGAATTATTTCCACAAAGGACTTCACTCACTTGTGTTACTTATGTTTCTCATGTCTGGGGGACAATGATATCAAATTGCTTTTAGATTATTTTTGAAATCATTGGTTCTTGCCTATAGCTAATAAGCCTTAACAGAAACATACACAACCTGAGAACATATTATAAAGGATGTTGTGCTATGTTTTGAATGCATTTCTTGCTGAATTCTCATAATTCTCCTATGAAGTGTTGTATTTTCCCCTAACACCATTTTGCAAATGATGACGTAAGTTAAAATTAAATAAATCCTTCTACTATGTCACAGAGCTCAATATGGAGGTTTCTACCCATGGCTTCTCATCAAGTTGTCAATTCATTTAATTGTCAATTCTTCCTCTAATATAGTTACACACACAAAAAAAAATCTCAACGTTAAGGGCCTGAGGAATATGGGGTTGGGTTGGAGTGGGTGGGCGTAAGCACCTGGGCTTCAGCATACCACAGGCCCAAATTTAAATCCAGACCTTTTGATTATTCATTGCATGAATATGGGTGAACAATTTATATTTTCTGAGCAATACTTCCTCATCTGCCAACTGGGAATAATTACATCTAACTCAGTTACTGAAGAGATACAGTCACATCTGTGGTGTGGGAAGCTTACGGTCTCTCCTTCAGCTGGCAGAGAACCAGTATTAGTTTCCAGCCCCTTCTCTTTCTGTCTGCACCAAAAATTGTGACTAAAAGCATTGGCTCTAGTGCTTGATTTTCCCCGCTATTTCAATATCAAGAGGCCCCTGTACCTCAGCTAATACCATACCTGATCAAGGGTAGGGAGTTATGAACAGATAACCTCCTGAAATCCCTTTTTACAGTAAGTGTAATGTTTCTAAAGTTCTGAATTTATCAAGATAAATCATGTGAAAGGGAAATTTGCAAAGGAAGGGGTTCATTCTGCCTGTGTTTCATTGAGTAGCCAGTCTAGCCAACCCTTTGTCATGTATTATTTCTTGACATTATGTATACAAAATGTGACAGGATTAAGTGCAATTATCGTGTAACATCATAACCACAATGAGGGACATTGAGCAAAGACAGGTGAGTGTGCCATAACATCTTAAAGTTTTAAATATTTTGGATTGACTTTTGTCTTCCATTTTATGTCATGCCTCTTACTAAACTCTCCCAACCTGTCCACACTAAACACCATCAAATCCCCATGGGTTATTCCCTTCCTAGGAATACCGTTGCATGAACGAAATAAATGCATTTCTAAATCATCAATTCAGCTTTGTGTTTATGCTTAACATTTTGACTTTGGGATATTGCATTTAGAGATGCAGAATTAATGTCTCACTAAGAATAATAGTCTTGGGCCTCCTTGCTGACCTAGGAGTTAAGTCTCAGAGCTATCACAGCTATGGGCTGAGGCTGATCCCAGATTAGGTAGCTAATCCACGTATGGTGCAGCAGAATTCTCTATCTCACCCCCTGATTGCCTTAGTATTGTGTTTCAGCAAATCTGCCTGTTTTGCTCTCCACTCTGTCTCTGGTGAATCCTCTCACTCCCACACCTGTGGCCTGCACCCCAGTTTGTCTACAAGCACAAACACACACACACACAACACACACACACGGTCAAATGTAGACTTTATCATTATGTTGCTAGAATTGAAATCTGGTTACTGGTACTTGGTAAATTTACTTTTGAATTTTGATTGTATTTACTTTGACTATTTACTTTGAATTAGAGTGTACTAGGATGTCATCTCTATGTAAGGTATCAGAAATAAATAATTATGACCAAGCTCTATTAACTTATCCTGTTTTTCAAAAGAAATTAATCACAGGACTTTTCTTAGCACCACTGCAGCTTCAGCTTTCCACACCTACCTCTGCCATCTATACCTACACCCTCCTCTTTGTCAAGAGCATGGTCTACTTGTGTTAGGGGGAAAAGGATGTCCTAAAGCTAATTCCATACAGGCTTTGTGGACTCCACCCCCACCCCAGACCAAAGCCAAAAGACACTGGGAACTCCAAATCCCATCACCACCAAAGGGAAGGTGGCTGAGACCTGAGGGTGGGGTTAAGCAGCCAGGTGTGGTATAAAGCCAGACACGTGGGCTTTGGAGGGGTTCCCCCATTTTGGCTCCCCACCAGCTCGCAGAGTCCAGCCTGCTCTGAGAGTGCCTTTGGGTTTCCAGGTCGGCGGATCGGGTAGGACTCATTAGACTTTATTTCCCTATTTTCTCCCTGAGTTGCACATTTCCTTAATTCCCTTTCCCTTGCAAATAAACCTTTTATTAACCTTTTGTGTGTGCCTGTAGTGGAGTATTAATAAGTCCCTTTTAAGCGCAAGGGTGAGGACCCACAGCCAAGCAACCTGTTTTATTTTATATCGGGGTTGCCCTATAACAGTTTGACGCCCAATGTGTTTTCCAAGCTTCACCCGTGGTTGACCAGCCCAGAGAAATTTTTCTTGCGTTGGTCACCATAAAGCATACTAGGTCTGCAGGACCCACAGTGAAAATCTTTGTTTCACGTCTTGAAAAGTCTGTTTTTTTTTCCCCATGCATACAGCTCTTGTGGGTGTGGTTTTGACCCAAACGTGGCCTCAACCATGAACTTAAGCGGTTTTATCCCTAACGAGTTCTTTCTGTTTTTTCCAGCCCTGAATTTAAGTAGCTTTTTTCCGTTAAATATTACCAGAAGTTTGATAAGTGTAAATAATTGGATTAGTGTATGGCACATGATTTTACTTCTGTATACATATGTGGGTGGTTTACAAGCCATCCCTTTACAGTCTGTGCTTCTGGGTGTTTTTTTGGTAATGTGCATAGACGCCATTTGCTACATTCTTGTTTCTATGAGAGGTAGAGGTTCTACTTCACATATTGAGAATGTGCTGCAACAAATTCAAGCTCTTAACTTAGCTATGCAACAACAAAATCAGGCTTTTGATTTAACTATTAAGAGTATAAGGGATGAAAATCGTAACGTTTTTGAGTCAGCTTTTAAAAGCATGCAGGATCAAGTGTAACAACAAAATCAGGCTTTTGATTTAACTATTATGAGTATAAGGGATGAAAATCGTAACATTTTTGAGTCAGCTTTTAAAAGTGTGCAGTATCAAGTACAACAATAAAATCAGACTTTTGAGTCAGCTTTTAAAAACATGCAGGATCAAGTGCAACAACAAAATCAGGCTTTTGATTTAACTGTTGAGAGTGTGAGGGATGAAAATCGTAACGTTTTTGAGTCAGCTTTTAAAAGTATGCAGGAAGGGATCATGCTCAGCGAAATAAGCCAGAAAGAAAAAGAAAAATACCAGATGGTCTCCCTCATAGCAGGAATCTAGAAAACTTAAATAAGGGACCAGGAAAATGAATAACTATAAGAAAGTGAAAATCAAAATCAACAAAAAACTATGAACCAGAGACACTCTATAGGGGGTAGGGGGCGGGAGGGGAGGTATTGGGGTCAAAATAAGGGGGTTGCAATTTTATGGGGAATATAAAAATAAAATTTATTATTTAAAAAAAAAGTATGCAGGACCAGATACAGGCCACCCTCCATAAATTGGATATGGCGGAGACGAAGTCTAGGCTAATGGCACAGAGAACCTTCTCTTTCCCATGAGGACTGCAGAAGGGCGGAGTTAGAAGAGGAGGAGTATCATTTGCTAAATACCTTAAACACATTGGGACAAAGGCCTTCTCCAAGTAAAGAGGCCCCTCCCACGCAGACTCCTGAGGCTTCAGGACAAAGGCCTTCGCAATGTGAGGACACCCCTCCCAAGGCCCCTCCCACGCAGAATCCTGAGGCTTCATAGCCTCCATTGCCCTCCGGGGAGGAAACTAAAATGGCATCTCCTCCCCACACTAGAAGCGGCACCCATTTTGGCAGGAGGGATCACCCTGAGGCAGGACAGTTTCCTCTTCGCCAGTTGCCAATGGGTGGCTTGAATGAACACGGGCAACCTGCTGGGTACTTTTGGTCACACCATCCTTTTAGCACTGGGGACCTCCTAAATTGGAGGGGCTCTGTTCCCCTGTACCGACAGGCTCCTAAGAAGATGGCGAACTTGTTTGCCTCCATCTTCGTCTCCCACCACCCTAACTGGGCAGATATAGAGTCAATGTTACATACTTTACTAGGTCTAGATGGGTGGAGGTTGGTAGTGAGGAAAGCCAGGGAGAAGCCTACAGTCCCTGCCAACAGGATAGCCAATCCCCAGAGCCAGAGATTGCTGTCCCAGAGGAAGATCCTGGATGGGATCCCAACGATGGAGGAATGGTGAAGTTGGATCTGTATAAAAAATGTTTATTGATAGGACTGGAGCAGGAAATCCCCAAACAAGAAAATTTTAACAAAATATTAGAACTTGCACAAGGGGCTAATGAGGATCCATCAGAGTTCCTTGAGAGGATTATTCAGACGTATACAAACCACACAGATATAAATCCAGATACCCTAGAAAATGCTGGTTTGATCACTATGGCGTTCATCACATATAGTGCTCCAGACATAAGGAGAAAGTTAACAAAGGTAGACGGCATCACAGAGATGAGTCCGTCCCAGGTAGTGGACTTAGCATTTAAGGTTTATAATAATAGAGAGGACAGGAGACTGAAACCTGCAACTGTTTTCCTACAAAGAGAGCACAGGACAGGGTTTCGGGGAAACAGTAATGGACAGAGACATGAACCCCTAGGAAGAATTCAGTGTGCTTTCTGTAGGGAAGAGGGACATTGGAAGTACAGTTGTCCCAGGTTACAGGGAAGAGGCAGACGCAGTAATTACAGAAGGCAGGATAGAAGACTGAGAACACCACGACAGGATGATTCACGTAGGGGTTACAGGAGGGAATATAGGAGGAGTACACAAAACCAGCAACCAAGGAGAGAGGAAAGAAGACAGATGTTAGCACAGAGTAGAGGCTCAGATGATGATAAGGAATACGGACAGAGAAGGAATCGAGAGCCCAGCACAGAGGACAGGAGACAAGTGATAGCACAGAGTAGAGCCTCAGGTGAAGATAGGAGGGAATATAGACAGAGTAGAAGGAATTTGGAGCCAAGTGTGGAGGAAAGGAGACAAATCATAGTTCATGGAGAAAGTTCAGATGAAGAATAAGGGTGCCCAGGGGCTCACTAGATCATAAACCCATTAAAATAACCCCCTCGGAGCCCCGATAACCCTTGCTGTGGGGAATCGTCTGATTGATTTCTTGGTGGGCACTGGAGCAACATACTCAGTTTTAAATTCGAAATTAACTAAAATGAGCAAAGAGACTGCAGCAGTCACTGGAATTATGGGGAAGCCACAACAGAAACCCTTCCTACAACCTTTGGAGTGCCGGCTAGTCACCACACAACTCCAGCACAGCTTCCTATACATGGAAGAGTGTCCAATCCCTCTACTTGGTCGTGACCTTTTAAGTAAGCTCAATGCACGAATTATATTCTCACCCAAAAATCAGAGGCTTCACCTACAGGTTCCTCCAGAGCATGCTCTGCGGTTCCAGATGTTACTTACTCAAGGTGCTCCACCAAAAGGTGAAATTTTACCTCCAGAAATTGTTGAAAGAGTAAGTAAATGGGTATGGGCTGATGGTACCCCAGGATGTGCGAAAAATGCAGAGCCTGTAAAGATAGAAGTGATAGAGGGGAGCAAAACCCCGAGAAGGAAACAATACCCCTTAAAGGAGGAGGTCTTGAGAGGAATTGAGCCAGTGTTGAAAAGGTTCCTTCAATCTGGACTCATTTGGCCCTGCCGTTCACCGTACAACACTCCAATTCTGCCAGTGAAGAAAACCCATATAGGCGAGTACTGTTTTGTCCAAGATTTAAGGGCTATTAATGATATTGTACAGGATTTACATCCCACTGTGCCTAATCCGTACACCCTATTAACTGCCATACCTGGTGACTTTGGGTGGTTTTCAGTATTAGACCTGAAGGATGCCTTTTTCTGTATCCCAATAGATGTCCAGGATCAACTGCTTTTTGCCTTTGAATGGCAAGACCCTAAGTCCAAGAGCACTCTCCAGTATTGCTGGACTGTGCTTCCACAGGGATTTAAGAACTCCCCAACTATTTTTGGGGAAATACTGGCCAGGGATCTCAGGAAGGTTCAGCTAAACCGGGGTGTCTTATTGCAATATGTAGATGATTTATTGATTGCAAGTCCAGACTACAAATCTTGTCTGGAAAATACCATAGTGGTACTGAACCACCTGGCAGAATGTGGCTACAAGGTTTCACCTAACAAGGCACAGATATGCAAACAAACTGTGACATATTTGGGGTTTGAAATTAAGAAAGGCAGAAGGAGCCTGATGACGGAAAGAAAACAGGTAATTTCGGCCCGTATAGTCCCCAGCAACCAGCGACAGTTGCGCGGATTTTTGGGTATGGCTGGGTTTTGTAGGATTTGGATTCCTAATTTTGGACTAATAGCAAAACCCTTATATGATGCTCTCAAAGGCCTGGACTCTGAACCTTTGTCTTGGACTCCAGAATGTCAAAAGACTTTAGATGAAATAAAAGAAAAGTTGATCTCAGCACCAGCATTAGGGCTTCCAGATCTTGAGAAGCCATTCAGACTTTATGTACATGAGAGACAGGGGGTTGCCCTAGGAGTGCTGATCCAATTGTTGGGGTCAGAAATGCAGCCCATTGCATATCTGTCCAAAAAACTGGACCACACCACTAAGGGATGGCCTCCATGTTTGCGTGCTGTGGCTGCCACTTGTGACCTCCTACAAGAGGTGTAGAAGTTTACATTGGGTCAACCCATCTCTGTATGTGTGCCACATCAGATCTTGACATTGCTGGAGCAGAAGGGTGGACTTTGGTTAACCGCTGGGCTAATGGGAAAATATCAAGGAGCTCTGCTGGACAATCCAAATGTGAAACTGCAGGTTTCTAATTCCCTGAATCCTGCCACACTACTTCCAAGCAAAGCAGACGGATCTGAGGATGACACTTTAATCCATAATTGTTTAGAAACCATAGACACAGTATGCCAGCCGACCAGATCTAACTGACCAGCCTCTGCCGGATCCAGAGTGGGAGCTATTTACAGATGGCAGCAGCTTCATGGACCAAGGCCGTCAATGTGTGGGATACACAGTGGTGACACTCCAGAACACTGTGGAGGCCAAGGCTCTTCCGGCAGGTACATCAGCGCAGAAAGCCAAATTAATAGCCCTGACCCGTGCCTTGGAACTCTCAAAAGGTAAAAGGTCAATATATTTACTGACTCAAAAATACTCTTTTATGATTCTCCACATGCATGGGGCCATTTGGAAGGAGCGGGGACTTCTTACCACTAGTAACAAGGACGTCAAACACCCATTAGAAATCCTGGCCTTGTTAAAGGCAGTAGCTTTACCATCAGCTGTTGCCGTGATGCATTGTCCTGGCCACCAAAAGGATGGGTCTGACATGGCAAAGGGCAATAGGGCAGCTGATCGGGTGGCTAAGGCCACTGCCTGTTCTGCCCGTTCTGCCCTCCAAGGTGCACTCATCCCTCTTGTGGACCTGACTCAGTATGCTCCTGAATACACTGAGCGGGATGAGGAGAGAGCTCGTGCATGGGGATTTACTGAGTTTGACTGACCCCAGCTCTACTTGGAGAGTAAACTCCCATGAGATGATACTCCTCCCAGAGGCCCTGGTGTATCCGGTGCTAAAACATCTCCACGAAGGATCTCACTATGGGAGAGATGCCTTATTAGAAACAGTGCGCCCATATTTGAAGGGACCATATTTGCACAGAATAGCACAACGAATCACCCGAGGTTGTCAACTATTGGCCAGGAATAACCCCAAGACTGACTTCCACCCTAAAGCCATTGGGGTTCAATATCGAGTCAAGTGCCCTTTTGAGGACTGGCAGGTGGACTTTACACAAATGCCTAGAACAATAGGCAACTTCAAATACCTATTGGTTTTTGTGGACACATTCTCGGGATGGGTGGAAGCATTTCCCACAAAGACAGAAAAAGTTTCTGAGGTTGCAAAACAGCTGCTGAAGGAGATAATTCCTCGCTTTGGGTTGCCGGACTCTATCCAGAGTGATAATGGGCCATCATGTGTCTCTGACGTTACTCATGCAGTAAGCGGTGCATTACAGATCAACTGGAAATTGCATGCTGCATGGAGACCGCAGTCTTCTGGACAAACGGAGAAAATGAAACACACCTTAAAGAAAACCTTGGCAAAACCATGCCAAGAAACACACCTTCGTTGGGACCAGGTACTATCCCTTGCTCTCCTCCGGATAAGAGTGGCACCTAGAAGTGGGCTACAATTAAGCCCCTTTGAAATTGTGTTTGGAAGACCTTTCCAGGCCTCAGTTCTGAAAGCCAGTCCGGAAATAGCACAAGATTGCCGGATCACACAATATGTGAAACACATCCAGGAGGTTCTGGCAGTAATTCACAACTTTGCAACCTCGAGGATCTCCATGCCTCCTGATCAACCATTGCATCCCTTCAAACATGGAGATCAGTGAAAGGTCCATGCAGGGGGCCGGAATGCAGGAGCCAACCAGGAAGCCCACCTGGGGGGCAGGAATGAGGATACCTGCCTGGAGGATTCAGGTGGTGCGCCTCCCCCCTCCCCCCAGGAGTCTCTTCTCAGACAAAGAACCCCTACCTGCCCCACGGAACCTTTTCTTCCGAGGTTAGGGTGGAGGAGAGGATAACGTAGATATCATGCCAAGTAAGGTCATAAGTCTGAGTTAGGTATCGGAATTCCTTGATAAAGGTTGTGGGGTTATTTGTGAAAGATCCAAGACGTTTTTCAGTTTGAGAGAGGTCAGAGAGAGAGAAAGGAACGTGGACCCGGACAACGCCCTCTGCCCCAGCAACCTCCCTCAAAGGACACACAAGAGGCCGGTCCCTAGACCGAGTGTGGTGGCTTGGAGGTGAGAGGGGGGTTGGAGGGGTGGGAGTTGAGGGTTTTTCAGATAGTACTGGATGTTCCTCTTGTCCGGGATAAGGAGGAGGGTGGGGAGCAGTAGGAGGTGAAGTGAGAGTTTCAGGAGGATCAGTGAAGGCGGATGGAGAGTCGGAGAATGAGGTGCTAAGAGAACCTGCGGAGGAGACTTTGTCAGACCGGGTTGGGGTGTCGCGGGCAAGTAAAACCTGGAAAGTGTGACAAGTTTTAAGGAAGGAGGGACGGGAGCGCAAGAGAAAGAAGGCCTGGACATAAGGGATCTCTGACCACTTTTCATTGCGGAGACAGAAATTGTGTAGGTCTGTAAGGACCGAGAAGTCAAAAGTGCCATGCTCGGGCCAATGGGAACCATTGTCTAATTGATACTGAGGCCATGCAGTGTTGCAGTAAAAGACCAGACGCTTAGGGCGTATATCCGGCCTAAGTCCCAACGGATTGAGGTTCAAGAGAAGGCATCCCAGTGGAGTGGCCGGGCTCGGCTTGGAATTTGCGGACCCCATGACTAAGTCAGCTCCTTTCCCAACTAACGGGGGCACAGAGTCAGGATGCAGCGTCCCACGAACCTGAACTGGCCTTCGGGGGCGCAGGCCCCGAATCACGGCATCCCCTGATTCGGTCCTGGCCTTCGGAACAGAGGCAGACAAGCGAGGGGGATGTCTCCACCGCTCGGTTGCGCCTAGGATTCGGGCACCTAGTCTGGAAGGGCGTCCCCAGATCCAGGGTCTAGGTGTACGGGAGTTGGCTGACGTGGGCCCACGGTTTATGGAACAGCCAACCACGGTACGGTACGGGAGTCAGGAGAGGAGCCGAATAGCCAGAGGCGAGGGCCTCCCAGGAAGGAGGGTCAGGCAGTGACTTACCCCAAGGATTAAGGCCGGTGGTGGGTGTGAGGTGTCTGCAATGAAGAGGAGAGGTCCCAGGGACGAGAAGGCGGCCCCGGTGCCAGGGGACACGGCCTTCCCGGGTTTGCGGCAACAAGATGAAAGGTACGGCGAGGTAAAGAAGAGCCAGGCCAAGTTTCCTTGGGGGGGTAAGGGAAAGTTTATTGCTCCCGGGCGGACCTCACAGACCCAAGGCGGGGGTCAGTGGAGTCGCGCACGTTGTCAGGGGGAAGCAGGGTTTTATAGGGTGAGGAGAGGTCAGGTGGGCTAGTTCTGAGGGAAAAGTTTGTAGGGCGCGAAAAGGTTCCTGGGGCAGGTAGGGGTTCTTTGTCTGAGAAGAGACTCATGGGGGGAGGGGGGAGGCGCACCGCCTGAATCCTCCAGGCAGGTATCCGCATTCCTGCCCCCCAGGTGGGCTTCCTGGTTGGCTCCTGCATTCCGGCCCCCTGCATGGACCTTTCAATCAGGTCTTACTGAAGACCTGGCAGAGTGGGGATGCCCAAAACCAGCTGTCAGAAAAATGGACTGGTCCCTATGATGTCTTGTTGAGCACACATACTTCTCTGAAACTTGCAGGCATAAAACCCTGGGTACATCATTCCAGAGTTAAGAAAGCGCCAGAAGGAACTGACCCAGAGACGAAGTCCACTGGTCTTATGAACCCATTGAGGACTTGAGATATTTGTTTAAGAAACAGAAAAAAACTTGAATGTTACTGACTTCTTTTCCAGTTATTGTTGCAGGATACCCAAGGACTCATTTTTTTCTGAAGAAACCCTGAGAAAAAAACTAACATGCTCTAACCAATCTTCTTCCTTTCAAAGCTTAGGAGACGTGAAATAACATCTAGGATCATGCATATGCTGGCAGTATTTTTTTTTTTACATAGAAAGGTTTTCAATCTTGATTTTGTTATTTCCTATCAACTTTTTGTTTTTTTTTTAACTTTGAGGTTTTTTTTTTTTCTCTGCTTGTTTGTTTTTTTTTGTTACTTTGGCCTATGAGTGAAACTGCGGTTGTATGAGATATCCCATGCGTGACAAATGGTAACTAAAGAGCTTTTTGTGTCTATATGTTGTCTGTCTGTATGTCCTTGTGTCTAACTGTCTTGGCCTCCAGTGATTGACAAGTTGGTGTACATGGTGCCCATAGACGTTGAAAAAAAAAAAAGAGTCTCCAGTTATGAGAAAAACTAAAGGTTATGGTTTGATTGTCAACATTGTGCTACTGAACTAAGCTGGTGCCTTCATAGAGATTGAATGTTGTTGTTTCTGTTGTTTTTCTGATATTTATGGCAAAGCTTCCCAGAAATCTAAATTCAAGTACAAATTTGGTAGCCTGTCATTTGACCGACGCAAGGAAATTTTGTGGAACCTCAGTAGAGCTCCTGAGACACTCCACAAAGTTTCTCCCTTTCCTCCTGGGAAAGACATTAGATGAATTTGTTCTATTTGGCTTTTACCTAATGAAGTAAAACTGGAAGGGAAGCATTGTCACTTGGGAAAATGGTAAAACTTTGGCATGTACAGAAATGTTAACTAAGTTTTCTTTGACAAACTATTGATAATTTTTTTTGCATTTTGTTCTGAATCCACAAAGTTTTCTTGTTTTGGTGACCAGGATCTGCTGCGGCAAGGTTGCATTTTTTTTCCAGCAAAGCTAACTTGTAACATTTTCTCTTCCCTTGATACCAACACAGCATACAAATAGTGGTAGTAATTTTTTTGCTACTTATCTCAGAGTCTGTTTTTGCATAACTTCCATAGGGATTTTGTCTGCTTAAACAAAAAAATTGGACATGAGTTTAATTGTGTGGCTTTGTGTGGAGTTCTTCCAGAAAGTTGAAAAAGAGATGAACCAAGAAGAGGAGAACCTGTTTGCTTTGTTTGTAGGGTTCCAGAGACCTCCAAAGAAGGTGAGGAAGCTTGCCTCCATTGGCAGGACTGGACAACCTGGCCAACGAAAAAGCCCTGGTACCCTCGAGAAGAGGAAAAACCCAGGTGGAGTTTGATGAGACCAACTTTATTCCTGAAGCCTACATCGACTGGATACCAACGGTTCGCTCTGATCCTATATGGAGTATTCCAACAAAGCCAGCTAAAAAATGGCTGTTTAGTTATTCTGCCCTGTGATTTTATGCAAAAATAGGGAAAATGGTTTAAAAGTAGATTTAGTTTGCAAACTTTTGCTATGCTTTAAAAGTTTGGGATCAAGGTTGAGAAAATTTGTGTTTTACATCAGTTGAACCATTTTAAGATTTTTTTTCCCTGTGATTTTGACGTATTTGCTGTGCAAGATAGCAGGAGGCTGTGGCAATGGAAATGGTCCCTAACTGATAGTGGCACAAAGGTTTCAGCTTTTGTTATCATTTATTGTCCCTGAGATGTCTGCTGAGGATCTGCCTGGGCTGTCTCTTGGGTTCAGATTATTTCAGTTCGTGTGTGTATTTTTCTACGTTATTATTGTGTAATGTATCTTCAAAGACTCAGGCAAAAGGAAATTTTACTCTGTAGCAACAACAAATTTGCTATAACTGAGGGCAAGGCCAGGAACTGTCTCAAATCTCCATAAAGTGCTCCAGTCAATTCGTTTAATCTTGCCCTCTGAGGACAGACAGCATGTGGCTTCCAATCATACTCCCTTAGTGTTCCTTAGTCACATATTGCCTTGAAGATTTTCATCTTATACACCCTAAAGCTCTAGTCTGTGTTATTAAAGTTTGTATTTTGTTTTGCATAATAATACAACAAATAAATATCATAGCCCACTTTTGTCTACATGTAAGTTAATTTGTTGAAAGTTGAAGAGAAGAAACTGCATGAAAAATGAGCTCTCAAATCCAGCATTGATTGTTACAGTAATCATGCATATTTCAAATTCTTTCCCAGAGATGGAGGAAGTGACAAATTCTTTGAGGCATTCACTCCAAGGGAAACTGTATCAAATGAAGGTGCCCACCTTACTTGTCTTGCAAATGCCTCCAGATTCACATTCAACTGGTTTGGGACATTCCCATGGCAACTGCCTGAGGCAACCAGGACTTGTACTGAGTATACTGGTGTTTAAGGAGCCCCTTGGTTCCTGATCCTCACATAATTCCAGAGAGCTGCACAAACATGAGCAAGGCAGCATGGAGGAAGGTGAAGGCCTTGCACCGTGGGTGACTGGCATTGAATCTTAGGTGTGGAGTTTATATCCTGTGGTCTTGGGAAAGCTACAAGAATCTTTTTGCCATTATTTCTTTACCTGAAAATGAGGTTACAGTTCACTGTCTCCTAGAGTTTTGGACTTAGATGAATGAATGATGTTTAGCACATAAGACCCTCTGGTAACTGTTCTTTAAAAAATGCAGACAACACACATAAAAGCACTGACAATCCCCTGGATCCTGTTGCCCTGCAGAGAGGACAGATGTGGAGTAAACAGGGATTTGGTGAGTTTCTCCTACATTCTAGGCCATCCTTTAAATTACAGGGGCCCTTCAGGGAAGAAACAATTAAGTGCACCATTTGTTGAGACTATAATATTTGCTCAGTGTCACCATATAATAATTGATTTTCATACTTAAAAGCCATGCGTCTCTGAACTCAGAGCCCATATTTTTTAATCCACTATTGTTTTTCAAAAGAGTAAAACAAATAAAGCACTTTTTTTGTTTGTTTGTTTGTTTCAAATATTTATTTGTTTGTTTGTTTGTTTATTTATTTATACATGCACTGGGTACAGTCAGAAGCACGGGAGGGTGAGAGAATTCACCAGAGCCAGAGCGGGGAGCAGAACAGGCAGAAGGACCAAGGTACACTGCTGAGGGGAGCAGTGGGCGGCAGGAGAGGTCTGCGCGTCATGTAGGACCCTCCTCCGGTGGCGGGGCATAAAACCGGTGCTGCAGAGGTTGCGGGTAGCTTCGCAGCCCAGCGCTCAACTGCTGCGCCACCGGGGAGGCCCAAGCACTTTTGTTTTTAATTGAATAAATCTTCCAAGGAGCCAGTTGCAATTTCTTAAGGACTGTGGGTGCCCCTATGTTATCTCCCCATGTACATACTCCAGCACTACCCGGACTGCTCTTGTTACCAACAGTAGCAGACACTGCCTGATTCTCCTGTTGAGAATCAGTCACTGCAGTTCTTGGGGTAGCTGAGATATGGTCTCACAGTCTCAGGCAGAACATGTCTGCTGAAGGAGCACTTCAGTTGTATCCCATCTCCACTGGGGTCATTAGGTGAGCCCCCATATTGGTCCATATGTTCTGCCAATAGAGAAAAGAGAAATGACCCACAGAAGAACAGCTAGTAAGTTAGTGTGTGAGAGAGTTCTAGTTAGTGTTCACAATTGTTTGCACACATTAACCCTCCTTTAACCTTCATCATAAACTATAAAACCACCTCTGTTATTAACTCTGTGCTTTGGCTCTATGCCATGGAGAAAACAAAGCTAACCTTTGTGGCTTACTTGCTAATTGATCACTTATACTGCTAATTTTATACTTGCTAATTTATCATTTTATGCATTACCAGGATTTGAGTTTTGTTTTTTTTTTTTTCCGAGTACCTGAAATGTTCCTCTACAAGTTTGCTTTCCAAAACAAAAAATAATAAAAATTCTATTGTTTTTGAAGCCACCTATAAATTAAGTATAAAAAAAGAATGTCTTTTGATGCCTGCATTCTTTTTATATAGTACCCACTAGGCACCCCATGGAAGAACACCTAGGCACTCTGCATGTGTGCCACACACATTCCCTTATTTGTTTGACAGTTTCCAAGGCCACGGCAGCACATTCATCCCTCTCCTCTGCTCAGTGAAGGACCTTGGCTCTAATCCTCAGTGCAGGGAGGCTATTGAGAGAAAGGAGATTCACAGGAAAGACTGACATAGAGCCAGCCTGCCAGACTTCCTCCCTCTCAGGCTTTAGGTGAAATTTGCTTTCTCTCAGTCATAATCTGTGTGGTTACGTCTTTTAATTTAGAAAACATTAAAATACCCCAGTATGTACATATGGCACATGAGAAAAGATTGATGAGATATTGCAGTTTCTGAATTTGTTGTAACATAGGAGAAAAGGTATTTGGGCCTCTCAGGTGGCGTCAGATGTTAAGCACAGTACTGTGAAGCTGTGCCCAGCCAGTGCAGCAGGAGTTTGACCCCTGGCTGGCCAGGGAGCTACCCACATGGCACAACAGACCTCCCTGTCTCACCTGCTGCACCCCTGGAGGTATATTTCAGTCAGTCTGCCTGTTCTGCTCCCCACTCTGTCTCTGGTGAATCCTCTCACCCCTTGGTCCCCCACACCTGTGGCCTGTACCCGAGTTCTTGTATGCATAAATCAATAAAACTTTTTTTTTAAAAAAAAAAAAACAGCTTTTGCACTTAAGTCCTAACACAGGACAATGCAGTAATATCGATGAGAGGTTGAACACTTTAGGTGTATCCTCAGTTTTATATCATGATCTCACAATGTAGAATTTCAAGGATTAGAGGACATTCTTCATTTTTCACACTGAAAAAGAACAGCGCCTCCCTATCCCAAGAGATATGATTTCATATTAGTGATTATTGTGGTTATTGACAGATTTTGAACACTCTTATTAGATCTGTCAGCACCAAAGCTCTTTGAAAGTCACAGACAGATATTTATGTCTGTAGCAGATGACGGTGAACTCAGGAACCTATCAGTCACCATTATGACGGTGAACTCAGGAACCTATCAGTCACCATTTCCTCTGAGACACCAGAACTAGCTCCACCCTCCTACCACTGGCCTAGTTTTCTTGCTAACAGGGACCTCAGTTCCTCAACTTCTCCCTCAGAGCCAGCCAGCCAACAGGATGCCTCTTCTGGAAGCTGTCATCTTCTCTTCTCTCTGGGCCTGTGAGTTGTCCAAAGTTTATAGGAGACTGACACACATGCTTTGTTTTCATCCTCATGTAGCAAGATTTATCAATATGTTCTATCATTTCTTGAATGTTAGTTGTAGTTATCAACTCATACCTTTACCACATATTGCAAGCAGCTATGATAACTTTTTTCTATAGAGGGTCAGATAACAGATATTTTAGACATTGTGGACCATATAGTCTGTAATGTGGTTGCTAACCTCTGATATATAGCTAAAAAAAAAATCATAGGCAGTAAATAAATGAGAGGGCGCAATGATGTTCCGAAAATGTCTGGGGAAGTCAACAGGAGACACTGAGAAAATTCTTTTTTTGATTTATATCATTTGTTTACTTCTTGGTTTGCAGTTGGTGCTGGTCAGTTTAAGTTGGAACAACCTGAAATATCAATTTCTAGGCTAAGATATCAGACTGTCCAAATATATTGCAAGGTGTCCTCTGGTAGCTTTAACAATGATTACATACACTGGTACCAACAGAAAGCTGGCCAGAATATAGAACATCTAATGTATGTGCAATCTACAATGAAACCTGTTCAGCAGAATATAGGTAATTTTACCAAAATTGAAGCCAGCAAAGACTCAAACACTTCTACTTCAATTTTGAAAATATATTACTCTGAGAAAGAAGACGAAGCCACATACTACTGTGCAGCCTGGACCACAACATTAAAACCGCCAACATAACTTACGCAAAAATCACTCTAGGTCTGTGCCCACGCACATCCTTCCCAATATGCGCACCACAGAAGCCTAACATCTAGGTGCCCATTCTGAGCCTCCCTTCCTGCAACAGGGAGTTTATTACTGAGGAGCTGTGACCTAAAATGAAATATATGTATCAGACACAAATAGAAAATCATTCCATTGCAAACAATGTGCTGGCGGTAGCTCATCTTCCATAGTCATCACAGCACATCTGCAATGTCATGCTCATTTTTCCACATAAATATGCACAACTTCAGGCTAACAGAGATAAAATAACTTTAAAAATGCCAAAGCCCTGCTTCTTCAACTCTGTCAGGTGATCCAGAGGAAATTCAGTGTTTGTTTATTTTACGCAAGTGGGGAGAATGTGGGGAGAAGCTCACATCCTCTCTTCAAGATGAGGAGGACAAGTGTTCATTCCACTTGAGGGATTGTGAGATCCCAGCCAGGAATTGCTTTTGCACAGTCCACTCATTTCCTGGAGTTTGTAGTGAAGGGTTAGATAATCTCCAACACGTTGGATTCCCTATCTTTCCATTTCCCTCGAAGTTTGTTCTGAGCCTGCCCAGGATCCCAGTGGTCATTTCTTCACAGGTAATGCTCTTTCTCAGGTACCATTCTGAATCCTTAGATTGAATTCATGTTATGATATAACAATACCTTGACACTGGAGCTGTCATGATGCACATGTATAGGTTGGAAACGGACATAGAGAGGTTATTGTCCTGTGGTCTAGAGTTAATGAATGGGGAACAGGAAAGGTTTCTTATTTAGCATCTGTCATTTTAAAAACCATACATCCAGCTTATGAAACTCAATCAAAGAACTGGCATCTCATCTACGATTCCTAAGTCAAAAAGCAAATTCTCTTCCAAATGTTAATTACTGAAACAAATAAAAGACTATTCTATGATGATATTAAATTTAATGTTGACCTTCTTACAATGAGTGTAAATATCATGGCAAATTTGACTTTATGATTAAAAAATTCACAAAATATAAAAACTATCAATTATAAAACAAAACATATCTTCTTCATCATTTGAAAGAAATAAAAATAGTTGACTTTTCTTATGACATTTTCTAATAGGAAATCTGTCCCCAACACTATGGAATGCATCATGCCTTTTTATTTAAATACTATATGTGATTGTTTTTGAGCTCAATGGCGGATATGAGTAAACACAGTAGAGAGCATGTGATCCACAGGATTTAAAATATACATTATCCTTGCCTCTATGGAGAATATTTGCCATTCCCTGCTGGGAACATGGGGTAAGTGGTTGAGTTTATAACCCAATCATTTAAGAGGCATCAGGAGAAAATGTTGATATGTTATACTATATCAGAATGGAAAAAAGTTTGTATGTCAAAAGGCAATGTAAGTTAAATCAAAGAGCAAATTATGGATTCCACTGAGATGGTGGCAGAGTGAAAATGTTTGGATTGTGACCCCCAACAACTACAACAAAACCATGCAAAGAAAAGTCCAAAACCTATGAGAGAAAAACAGATCATCACACAATAGGAGCATCAGTCATCATAAAGAGTAGGAAAAACTAACTTTTTTAGAATTATAATGGGACAGTACAGCCCAGAGGGACAGGTGAGGCTGTGGTGCAGAGCTCCCTGTAGCGATTGTCTCAGTCATATGCAACATCAGCATTTCTAAGAACCAGTACTTCACTTGATAAGGGGCACATGAGCAGGGCCTCAGGACAGAGTGGGCCTTGCTGGAAAGCAGCAGATGTGCGGTAACTGGGTTAGGACCACTGGCTTGAATGTGACGCTCATCACACTGAATAGTTGTAGTCTGAGTAGGGTCAGAGGATCCAAACTATCCTATAGAAGATGCTATGACTGAGGGCCTGACTAAGATATCTGAAACACCTACTACTCCCCAACCCAGGCTGAGATACCCAAAACAGCTGCTACCCTAACCCCAAAGCAGTGCTTCACAACAGGAAGTTTAATTCCTGAAGGTTCCGGAGATCATCCTTTGATGACTATTGCCCAATTCCTCCGTTACACCTACTACCCCTCACTAGTTCCTTAACCCCAACTGTTCCAGCAGGTGCAAAAACAACAGTTGAATATCTGTCATTATGACAACCCATATAAAATTGAAAATGAGGAGATAGAAGAACACAGTACAAATGCCAGACAATAAAACGCTGAAAGGAGTCCCCACAGGGTGGGGTTTTGAGCATCATAGAAAAACAATAGAAATGATCCCTGAAAATATAGTTTTAGTGTGGAGCATGGTAGAAGGAGTATTCATGGCAACTGTACTGACTAACAGAACTTAAATAAACTACCTCACAAGTGAGAATGACCATATTTAAAAAAGCAGAAAAAACAAATGTTGGAATGGATATGGCAAAAGGAAAACTTTTACATGCTGGTAGGAATACAAACTGGTCCAGCCACTATGGAAAGCTGTGTGGAGTTTCCTCATAACCCTAAAAATGGACATACCATATATATAACCTGTGATTCCACTCTTAGAAATCTACACAAAGGACAGAAAAACACTATACTGAAGGAAGCCTGCACGCCTACGTTTATTGCAGCACTGTTTACAAAAGCTAAGATATGGAAACAACCCAAATGCCCCCCCAATACATGAATGTATCAAGAAGATGTGGTCTATATACACAATGAAATACTATTCAGGCATCCAAAAAGATAAACTCATTCCTTTCACAGAAACACGGATGGCTCTGGAATGGATCATGCTCACCGCAATAAGTCTGACTTATTTCACTGAGCATGATCCCTTCTAGTTCCATGCATGTTGCTGCGATGGCGTTACTTTATCATTTTTGATTGTTGAATAGCATTCCATTGTGTATATATAACACATCTTCTTGATCCAGTCATTTATTTTTGGGCATTTGGGTTGTTTCCAAGTCTACTTATTATAAATAGTGCTGCAATAAACATAGGTGTTCAAGTGTCCTTTTGAATTAATGTTTTTATGTCCTGGGGTAAATCCCTAGGAATGTAATATATACTTGTAGGAATAAAGAGAGACTTTCAAGACACATTCACAGGTTAGTTCTTGAGGATACTTAACATCTAAATATGATGTTACTAACATTTTTATTTTGGTGATTTACCAAAATCTAAACTGAAACCCTTTTCTTTAGAGCACATGCAAACTCTCGTTGAGTGCATAAAATGACCTAACACAGCCATATCCTCAGGGCTAAAACACAGGTGTAGGAAGAGGATAAACTGAAAAAAAACTATTGTGATTGTTTCTTCTATCCTACAATTACTTTTTCAAGAAGTTTTGTAACTTAAAAAATGTGTATGTATTCCTTTTTGCATTTTTTACATTGATGTATAGACAACTCTCACTTGAAGTTTTAAATGATCAAAGATCTCAATGTAACTTGATCTATCATCCATATGTCTGGAAAGAATTATACTAATGTCGAGTTTCTACAATTAAAGGTCTTTTGCTAATAATAAAATAATAATGAAGATCTCTATAAGAAAAGGTATTTTAATTGCCCATGATGTTGGAGTTATGGTATCTCTCTATAGGTTACTTTCTATTTTTATGGATTATTTGTAATAAGTACTTTCAATATATCCTATCTCATTCAATTGCCAAAGGGATTGCCTGTATTTTCTTTTATTTATGTCTTAATATGATTACTTTTGTTCCATGTAAGTTTTCTATGCTTGTCTTGATACATCTTTATAGAGGTAGACTTTTTGTTACTATTGATGTATTTAGTGCATTTCATTTGTTTTGCTAATCGCTACATGCCACAGAGCTTTTTTGTTGTTGTTGTTGCTGACTCTGAAATCACTGGTATGGCTTTTGGCTAGTTACTTATACTTTCTCCATTTATTTATTTCTGTGTAAACTGAGACCTCCACATCACAATTCACTTCATTGTGACTGGGGCATTGAATGAGAGAATGAATTTAACATGATTTCTGGCACAGGAATAATAGCTCTATTGACATTAGATTTTTAAAAATACTCTGTCACGTCCACAAACCCCATAACTTTAGAAAATCATGTGCCTGACTGGAGGATTCAATGATTTGAAAAGTTACGGCTGCTTCACCTTGCATAGATGAGAATATTCCAAAACTACATTCCTTTCAACATGGTGGTTTTTGGTGCAGATTATATGATAAATTAAATCATGTGATAAAGACCAAGTTAGCAGTGTGTGGTGTGTGCTGAAGACTATAAAACAACCACTTATTTTTTTTAGTCAACCAGTATTTATCAAACACCTACACTGAGGCAAACACTCTCCTGGGAAAGGAAGGATAAGAAGATGGCCTGAGGTCACCACTCTGGAAGCGATGGAAGATGCCAGTGTAAGTTTTGCCATGTGCTGACTTTCCTGACACGCAACAGTATATTTTTTTCTCCTGCACAACTTCACTTTTAAACTTGCCTGGTAGAAGACGTAAAAATGGAAGGATTTTGCAAAATAGAATGAGTGATACTTTAAATCAATCTATAATTTCCTAGGAGGCACCTTAACACAGAAAATGCTGGCTTCGGTACGAAATGACTGACACTGGAGTACACAGTTATATGCTCTGTATTATTTCCACAAAGGACTTCACTCAGTTGTGTTACTTATGTTTCTCATGTCTGGGAGAAAATGATATCAAATTGCTTTTAGATTATTTTTGAAATCATTGGTTCTTGCCTATAGCTAATAAGCCTTAGCAGAAACATACACAACCTGAGAACATATTATAAAGGATATTGTGCTATGTTTTGAATTTTTTTTTTATTTTAAGATTTTTTTAAATTTATGTATTCATTTATACAAGCACTGGGTACAGTCAGAAGTGCGGGAGGGTGAGAGAATTCACAGAGCCAGAGCGGGGAGCAGAGCAGGCAGAAGGACCAAGATACACTGCTGAGGGGAGTGGTGGGCGGCAGGAGAGGTCTGCGCGCCTTGTGGGACCCTCACCAGTGGCCGGGGTTTGAACCAGCACTGCAGAGGCTGTGGGCAGCTTTGCAGCCCAGCGCTCAACCTCTGCTCCACCAGGGGAGGCCCTATTGTGCTATGTTTTGAATGCATTTCTTGCTGAATTCTCATAATTCTCCTATAAAGTGTTTACATTTTCCCCTAACACCATTTTACAAATGATGACATAAGTTAAAATTAAATAAATCCTTCTACTGTGTCGCAGAGCTCAATATGGAGGTTTCTACCCATGGCATCTCAAATTCTTTGAGGCATTCAGTCTAAAGGGAACTACATCAAAAGAAGGTGCCCACCTTACTTGTCTTGCAAATGCCTCCAGATTCACATTCAACTGGTTTGGGACATTCCCATGAAAACTGCATGTGTCAACCAGGACTTGCACTGAGTTTACTGGTGTTTAAGGAGCCCTGTGGTTCCTGATCCTCACATAATCCAGAGAGCTGCACAAACATGGGCAAAGCAGCATGGAGGAGGATGAAGGCCTTGCAGTGTGGGTGATGGGCTTTGAATCATGGCTTTGGTGTTTATATTGTGTGGCCTCGGGAAAGCTGCACGAATCTTTTTGCCATTATTTCTTTACCTGAAAATGAGGTTACAGCTCACTGTCTCCTAGAGTTTTGGGCTTAGATGAATGAATGGTGTTTAGCACATACAACCCTCAACAACAATCCACCTACTCTGGTAACTGTTCTTTAAAAAATGCAGACAACACACATAAAAGCACTAACAATCCCCTAGATCCTGTTGCCCTGCAGAGAGACCAGATGTGGAGTGAACAGGGATTTGGTGAGTTTCTCCTACATTCTAGAACATCCTTTAAATTACAGGGGCCCTTTAGGGAAGAAACAATTAAGTGCACCATTTGTTGAGACTGTATTATTTGCTCAGTGTCACCATATTATAATAGATTTTCATACTTAAAAGCCATGTGTCTCTGAACTCAGAGCCCATATTTTGAATCCATTATTTTTTTCAAATTAGTGAAACAACATCAAAAAAGCACTTTCATTTTTAATTGACCACATCCTTCAAGGAGCCAGTTGGAATTTCTTAATATTGTGGGTACCCCTAAGTTATCTCCCTAATATATACTCTAGCCGTCCCTAACTGTCCCTCTTGTTACCAAAAACATAGGCAGACTGCCTGATTCTATTGTTGAGAATCAGTCACTTCAACTCTTATTGGGGTGCTGAAGATATGGTGTCACAGTCTCAGGCAGAATACCTCTGCTGAAGGAGCACTCAGTTATACTCAGCTCCACTGGGGTCATTAGGTGAGCCCCCATATTGGTCCATAGGTTCTGCCATAGAGAAAAGAGAAATGACCCACAGAAGAACAGCTAGTAAGTTAGTGTGTGAGAGAGTTCTAGTTAGTGTTCACAATTGTTTGCAACCCTCCTTTAACTCTCATCATACACAATGAAACCACCTCTGTTATTAACTCTTTGACTCATGCAGTGAGTGAAACCAAGTGTCTCAGGAACCATGTGTCTCCAAATCACACAGCTGGTCCTTGGCAGAGCAGTGTTGGACTCAGGTCACCTGGATGCAGAGACCATCCTCTTGCTAAGAGGAAAATAAGAAGTGCTGTGCCTTGCTTCCATCCCATGGAGAAAACAAAGCTAACTCTTGGGCTGCTTGCTAATTCAACATTTTATATACCATCACACTACCAGGATTTGAGTATTTTCTCCAAGTACCTGAAATGTCCATGTAATAAATTTGCCTTTCAAAACAAAAAATAATAAAAATTCTATTGTTTTATGAAGCCACCACTAAATTAAGTGAAAAAAAAAAAAGAATGTCCTTTGATGCCTGCATTCTTTTTATATAGTACACACTAGACACCCCATGGAAGAACACCTAGAGCACTCTGCATCTGTGCCACACACATTCCCTTATTTGTTTGACAGTTTCCAAGGCCATGGCAGTACATTCATCCCTCTCCTCTGCTCAGTGAAGGACCTTGGCTCTAATCCTCAGTGCAGGGAGACCATTGAGAGAAAGGAGATTCACAGGAAAGACTGACATGGAGCCAGCCTGCCAGACTTCCTCCCCTTACTCTGTTGCACACCTTCTGTGATTCTAACCTGTCCATGTATCCTGACCAGCCATCCATCAGTGTGTGTCAAGCCTAATTTCTGGAATCTATTTGAGGACTTTCTGGCTACTTTCACTTTAAGAGAAGCTAATAAGGAGAGCAGGGCCTGCAGGAAACATAAAGACCTGAGTACAGGTCCTTTTCAGACAGGAATGCACAGATGGATTTGTCAAATGACTGTTGCCTTTTTCACAAGGGGCATCTAGTCCCAAAGGAGACGCAAAAGTGACGTGTGTTTGGTGAGTTTCCCTATTGTGTACCTTAAAGTATGAATCCCTGTCAGCTCTTTACATGTTGGCTAAACGGTGACTAGAAAGAAAGTGTCAGCTGAATTACATTGCATTCAAAGGATATACTACTGAGCCATCATTGAGAATGTTTTGTGAGTTTATTAATAATTTTTTGAATAGAACTATTTATGAACAATAGAATTTTTTTGCCAATTATGTTGATTGAAGCAATGTGTGTATGTCATTATATCTGCTTTAGGAGCTACAAGTTTAACTCAGCCTCTACAAGTGTATATTTTCATAATTATGGTATCTCCCCTGCCAGGTGAGTATATTTCACACAACACCTACTACACACGCCCAGATCATCCTCCACATTGTCCCCGTTGGATCCCACCCTTCCTCCCTCCAAATCCACCTACTCCCACTATTTCCCCAGTTCTACAAAATATTCATAATATATAGAAAAACTAGTGAGTATATGAAAACCTTTTAAAATATAAATTGCTACATTGATAGAAGAATAAAAAAGGAGGAAGTGATTCTCTGAAATTTTAAGGATGATTATTACTAAAAAAATAGATATTTTGTTCTTCCATGTACTTTGATCAACTTTACGTATTTTCCTATAAGATAGTATAGTTTTATTGCAAATATATTTAATGAAGTAATTTTCTCTTTCTGATAATAATAGTATTACAAATCGATAATATTGCTGAAGACACATGATACATCAGTTTTAATATGTGAGTTTTTTCTGCATTACCCTCATGTGACATCATACTGCAAAACTCCTAATCTCTCTAGAAGGTATGAAAACATAGATATGCGAGCAACACATGTGTAATTGAGGTCCAAGGATCTTGAAAACTCTGATGTCAAATAGGGTTCAATGGCATAAAACAGTGTTTAATTTTCTTTGGTCAATAAAATAAAATTTAATTAGATTATTTAAAAACCTGTAATATTGCTCACAATAAGTTATATAAAATAATAGATAATAAAGTCAAACACGTAGACCCCACGTAAGCAATGTATACTTATATATAAAATACCAAGTAACTCTATATTTATTAGTATGTGGAGATAATTCAAAATAAAAGTAAATGATGGGAGACTTTCCTTTTTAATACCTCATTTTATTCATTCTCTAAGTGCAACAATTATTTATTTGAGTTCTCATAATTTTCAGTACTATGTCTTTGAATGAATATCGTCTCTTTCATTGTACTTGCTTATTTAATGGTAATAGCAATATCACACGACCGTTGAGAGAATTAAATAAAACAATAAAAGAAAACTTCTGTAACAATGCCTGACAACAGCCTCGTCCTCAGTGGGTATTAGATGCCATATGAATTTTAACGCTTATCAGTCATATCAAATACACAAGGCTTTGACAGTACCTACCCCTGCATGTGAGATAAAGGTTAAGGGACTCTCCAAGGTTCTGCATGAGGAGAAGCTTTATTCATTGTTTGCTCTTCCTCATAAACCTCCAGCAACTGAGGTCTTTTCCACTCTTGGAGGCTCTCAGGTTTTAAGTGAAATTTGATTTCTCTCAGTCATAATCTGTGTGGTAATATCTCCCAATTAAAAATAAAAATAGCCCAGAGTATGTGCATGTGGCACATTAAAAAATATTGATGAGATATTGCAGTTTCTGAATTTGTTCTCTTGTAATACAGGAAAAAAAAATGTCTTCATACTCAAGCCCTAAATAAATCACTGGTACATTGCAGAAAGATCAACAAGAGATTGAGCACAGCAGGTACGACTTCTGGAGGTTGCATCAAAATCTCACAATGTAGAATTTCAGGGGGAACGGGTAAATGCATATAAGTCAAACCCCTCTCCTATCTCAGGAAATATGACTTCATCCATCGGATTATTGGCAGATTTTGAGCACTCTTATTAGATCTGTCAGCACCATGGAGCTCAGGAAGTCTCAGAGATATTCATGTCTGTAGCAGATCATGAACAACCTCAGCAACCTATCAGTCACCATTTCCTGTGAGACACCAGAACCAGCCCAACCCTCCTCCCACTGCCTTTAGTTTTCTTGCTAACAGGGACTTCAGTTTCTCAACTTCTCCCTGGGAGTCAGCCAGCCAACAGGATGCCTCTTCTGGAAGCTGTCATCTTCTCTTCCCTCTGGGCATGTGAGTTTTCCACAGTCTATGGGAGACTGACATGCAAGCTTTGTTTTCATCCTCATGTAGCCAGATTTGTCAATATGTTCTATCATTTCTTGAAAGTCAGTTGTAGTTATCCACTCATTCCTTTATCCCATTTGCACAGCAGCTATGATAATTTTTCTGTAGAGGATCAGATAACAAATATTTTAGACACTGTGAACCATGTTGTCTGTCATGTGATTACTAACCACTGCATTTAGCACAAAAAAAAAAATGATAGACCGTATGTAGCTGAGGAGGCACACATCTGTTCCATGAATATTTGGGGACATTGTCTTTTCACTCATGGAGACACAGAAAATTCTTTAGCTGAATATCATTTGTTCACTTCTTTGTTTGCAGTTGGTGTTTGTCAGCTGAATTTGGAGCAACCTAAAATATCACTTTCCAGGAGAAGAAATCAGATTGCCTACATATCTTGTAAGGTGTCCTCTCGTTACTTTAACAGTGATTATATACACTGGTACCAACAGAAACCTGGCCAGAATATAGAACATCTAATGTATATCAAATCAACAACGGAACCTGCTCAGCAGAAAATAGGTGATAATATCAAACTCGAAGCCAGCAAAGACTCACGCACTTCCACTTCAATTTTGAAAATTATTTACGTAGATAATGAAGATGAGGCCATATACTACTGTGCCAGCTGGGACCACAACATTAAAACCACCACCATAACCTACACAAAAATCAACTTCAGGTCTGTGCCCACCCACATCCTTCCCAATATGGGCACCACAGAGTCCCAACATCTGGATGCCCATTACTGAGCCTCCCTTCCTGCAGAAAGGGAGTTTATTACTGTGGAGATGTGACCTAAAATGAAATATATGTATCAGACACAAATAGAAAATCATTCCATGGCAGGCAATGTGCTGGCGATAGCTCATCGTCTATAATCATTAGAGCACTTTTGCAATGTCATATTCATTTTTCTACATGAGTATTCACAATTTGAGGCTAATAGAGATAAAATAACTTTTAAAATGCAAAACCTATAAACATAGGGGTGCAGGTGCCCTTTGGAATTACTTTTCTGTGACATTTGGGTAAATCCCTAGGAGTAGAATTGCTGGATCATATGGAAGCTCTATGTTTGCATGGGGAATATAACCAAAATGAAAATGCATGCATTGTGCAAAGATGAAAAAAGATGTAAGAATTATATAAAATAAAATATTTAAACAAAAAAAAATTTAAAAATGCAAAACATTTTGCTTCTTCAACTCTGTCTGGCCATCCAGAGGAAATTCACCTCATCTCATGTTGCCAAACTCAGTCTCTCCTGGAAATAATCCCTGAGCCTGGGCATCCCTTCTTATGAGCACGTGCACCCCTTGCTCATGCTCTCCCGCTTCTTGACCTGTGTGTCCGTGATTACAGGGGCTGGTGCTCATGCTCCCAAGTGCCTCTTGCACCAACACGATATCATGTATGATCAGTGAAATGTGGAATGAAAGCAAAGTCACAGGTGCTCGTTGTAGAGGCTAGAGACAGGAGGTGGGAAAAAAAGCCTGATTTAACGCCATTTTCCCCATACTCCTTACACAGGCTTCTTTTATGTATATCTGTAAGTAAAGTATCAGGTTTTCCCGCTCTCCTGCCATTAGATTAAATGCATTCCTGATGGCGGACACCTGGACTAGGGTGTGGGCATGATATCTGGGCACACCTGGCTGAGAGACTGGGCTTATAAGGGCTGCGTCACGGAGATGCCAGCAGAGCTAGAGTGAAAGAAAGACGGGAAGAAAACCAGCAGAGAAGCAGAGGCCACGAGGGAATGCAGGAGAGCCCAGAAAAAGTGAAGATTTGCCGGGGGCTGGGATGCCTGCCAGCTTCCCGGCCTCCTGCCACCCCTGCCTGCCATGTAACTGGTAAAATCCTGAAAAAGCCACCAAGGGCTCCAGGACTCTCCTTTACCCGTCTGCTCCAATCCCAGGAAACCTGCTCTGTGCCCTTCCTGTCACTACAATATCATTTCTGAATAAGCAATCAAAAGCACAGAGTTCCATCCAACATGTTTTTCTGTAGGTGCTGCATAAATTAAAACATATCTGAAGAGTATCATGTCAAGTACCCAAAGTGCCAAAGAAGCCCCAAGAGACTAGAAGATCATCATGTTCAGAAGGAAGACAGATGGTGGAATTGCTAAAGGGAAAAGTTTGCTTGAAAGGAAATGACCTGGCCTCTCCCAAGCACTGCCCTGGGTTTTTATAAACAAGTAAACCCAGAACTTTCCAACTCTTAGATATAAGATTGTGCTTATAGAAACATCTTTGTGCTTGAAGGAAGCATATCTGATATCATGTAAGCAGTGGGGGAAATCACTGTGTGTTGTGTGAAGCTGTATAAGCTGTATGCTCCCAGATAGAATGCAATTTTATCTCTTGCATGTGTCAGATAATAGGTTTACTTTGCTTTAATAACCTTAGCTATCTTTCTCATCAGAATTCATTCTAGTACTAAATTTAATGACAAGTCAATGATTTCTAAATTGAAATCACTGTGGCTAAAATGCACAAATTATCATTTTATTTTAAGATAGCAAGCAAACTATTGAATGAAACATGACCTTCATAGCTTTTGATGATCTACCAAAATTAAGTTAAAATTTGTTAAGTATGATATCATAATCAAATCTGAAGAAATGATGCAAAACTACAAGTGATTTGAAACCGAGTAACTACAGAGGAAAGTGATGACCACGTTGGTGGGTCCTCACCTGCGTGCTTTGTGACTACAGGTCAGGAGTCAAAAGCAATACATGGGGTAAGCGAAAATTACAATTTTTTTTTTTACATAGAGAGTGAGAAAAGGAATAAATTAAGAGTATCTGAATAGTGAGAGAGTGCATCTAGGCTGGCACATGGCTGCCTGCAGTCTTTCCTACCCAGCCAGTGTCCATGGTTTAGAGACTAAACTCCAAGCAAGGACCCACTGAGCAAGATGGCCCCTGGCTAGTCGGCAGAGGAAGCAGGAGCTGCCTGTGAGAAAATGGCCGCTGGCCCATTTCAGCCAGACTAAGCAGGATCTGCTGCAAGGAATGAAGAGCAGGTCTGCTTATCAGAAGCAGAGCATCAGGACTAGATATGAACAGAAGCAAGTAGGAGCTAATCTAGGCTTCAGGAGCGTCTGAGCTGACACATGGAAAACTGACCAGAGCAAACAACAACACAGGAATCAGAGCACAGTAACGCGGCCCAAAGAGACATCAGCCTGCTTGTATCTGGCTCTTTAAACTCTTTAATGGCTTCTCTGATCTTTTCCTAACTCCAAACAGCCCCTGTTCAGAAGGTCACTGGGCTTACATCTGTAAATCTCCACATTCTACCTAACATCATCCACTGCCTTCTAGGATATTAGTTCCAGTCACCATGGGGGAAACAGAGTTGGGTCAGGAGATGAGGAAGGTGGCAGCGGGGCCCACTGTGCAGATCCAGTGCACGTGGACCCAATACAGTGTGAAGGCCCAGAGGACACTGGCCTGGATGCTCTCTGCCCTCAAGTATAGCATACTCTGCCTCATGGTGTCCACTCCACCCCCACAATCGACACCATGGAAAGGACATGCTGCTCCTGAGCAGGAGCGTGCCCAGGAGAAAGCCATCAGCCTCACAGACATACATGCAGGAAGCAGCGGTAGGCAGGTGGCAGGCTCTGCAGCTTGCCTGCCAGGGCCCAGGGCTGACTCTGGCAGCAGCAGCCAGGAGCCCCTAGCAGGGCAGCTGCAAGGAGAGATGGTGGGCACTACTGCCCCTCTCAGATCAGCGTGGACACTACTCCAGCAATTCAGTGGTAACTTCTGTTTTACTTTATTAGACTTGCTTGTTGTTTTTATCTTTAGTTTTTCAATCTTTACTCTCAAGTAAGATATGTTTCCTCACTTGGCCACCTCAGAGCATGCCAAGTTGACAGTGTGCAGGACAGTTTTTGTTGCATGAATCAGGGTTAGAAGATAAATAGCTGATTCTTGTACACAAGATAAAATGTTTGTTTATTCCGAGAAAGTAAATTTTCTGTGCCTGAACTTTTGCCTCACCTGTTTTAGAAACATGTTATATTGACTTTGCAAATGTATTGAAAAACAGATATTATCATTCCATTTTGGAGATGAGGAAGTTGCAGGTATGGAATTGCATCAAGGACATATCTCCAGGTCCGAAGAACTGGAATTTGACCTGATATCTCTGATTTTGTCTTTTTCCTCACTTTCCACCTTCTTAATGGTCTTTTTTTTTTAATCACATGAGAACCTATAAGAATTCTAACTAAACTAACTAAATAAATAAAAACAACAACAAAAAAGAATTCTAACTAAACTGCTAGTATTTATTGCACAAACCCCTCTATTGATGCCCACTGTCACTGCAAAAACATGGGTCCTGGGATGTTACTTGGTGGGTTATGGCCACTACCTCTGAAGTTTGTTCATTTCACCAATACTGCCGAATGACCATTCCACCATTATGCTCATACATTTCATCACTTTCCTCCATAAAATTCAATAAGTCCTCACCATTTATTCATTTTTGGAAGAAATGATCTTTGAAATACTCTAAAAAAGTAAAAATACTTAAAATCCTTCCTTCTTAAAAATTTAGTATTAAATAAACTTGATTCCTAAATCCTTTTAATTCCAAGTCACAGCCCAAAATGGATAGTTTTCTTGTAAATGTTCTACTAGTTCACATCTCTAGATGATGTTCAATCTACATGGAACCTATTTTATATTGTGTGAGGTTGAGAGCTATTTTTATTTCTCAACAAATAATCAATACTCCAAACTCAGCTTTAAAATAATCTATCATGGGGCCACCCCGGTGGTGCAGTGGGTTGAGTGCAGTGCTATGAAGCTGTCTGCAGTCTCTGAGGCACTGGTTGGAATCCCGGCCGTCCAGGGAGATACCCCCATGGCGCAGCAGACCTCGCCTGTCTCTCCTGCTTCTCCCCTCAGCAGTGTATTTTGGTCCTTCTGCCTGTTCTGCTCCCCACTCTGTGTCTAGTGAATCCTCTCACCCTCCCACACCTCTGACCTGTACCCCAGTTCTTGTATAAAAATAAATAAATCTGTTCCCCACTCTGTCTCTGGTGAATCCTCTCACCCCCTGCACCTCTGGCCTGTACCCCAGTTCTTGCATGCATAAATAAATTTTTAAAGAATAAAATAATCTATCATATCTCTACAATTTAAAAATATCAAATCATATTTTAATATCATCATACACTTGAAACAGAAATCTTCCTGGAGGATTTCTCCTTTATGTTTCTTTCTACTCACATTATTTTCATATTATGCTAAAAGTTTTATAATAAGATTGAGGACTTACTAGCCAAATGTCTATTCACTATTATCTTTAAAAAGTTACTTTTCAATTATCTCACATTTCTACTTTCTAATAAAATTTAAAATACACTTCTGGTGGATCCCACCCCCAACTTCTACATAATAGATCAAAAATAAATGGTCTTTGTAATTTAGGTTTTGTATTTTTTTTTAAGATTTATTTATTTATGCATACAAGAACTGAGGTGCAGGCCAGAGGTGCGGGAGAGTGAGATGATTCACCAGAGAGAGAGTGGGGAACAGAACAGGCAGACTGACTGAAATACACTGTTGAGGTGAGCGGCTGGCAAGACAGGAGAGGTCTGCTGTGCCATGTGGGTAGCTCCCTGGCTGGGGCTAGAACTCATGCTGCAGAGGCTGTGGACAGCTTCATAAGTTGTATCTTAACCCCTTGCACCACCAGGGAGGCCCTGTCTTGTTAATTTTGATGGGAATGGTTGTTAAATTATATGTATATACACACCTTCAGGCCCCCTCTCTTCACCACAACACTCTCTCTCCACTATCCTTAATTTTACAGTATGTTTCCTTGGGATGTTTTGGTTTAGATTTATCTATTCCTTTGTATTTCTCATAGTCCACATATGAGTGAAATCATACAGTATTTGTCTTTCTCCTTCTGAGGTATTTCATTTAGCATAATATCCTCTATTTCATATATGTAGTGCCAAAAATGGCAAGGTTTTATCTTTTTTCAAATAATTGAGTCTGTTCCATTGTGTATTTATACCACACTATCTTATCCCATTCCTCTATTTTGGACACTTAGGTAGTTTTTATAACTTCACTATTGTCTGTAGTGCTCTACTGAATATAGGAGGGCATACATATATCCCTTCTAATTAACATTTTTACAATCGGATAAATGACAAGACATGGAATTGCTTGATCATGCAGAATATCTATTTTTAATATTTGAAGAAACTTCCCATTGTTTTCCATAGGAGTTATCCTGTCTCCCTTGCCATAAATAGTGTATGAAGTTTATTTTTTCTCCATACTCTCACCAACTTTCATTGTACCTGTTTATTTTTGATGTGGCGCATTTTTGTGGATGTGAGGTGGTATCTAATTGTGATTTTGATTTGCATTTTCCTGATGATAAATGAAGTTAAACACTTTTTCATGTACCTATTGGCAACTGTGTGTCTGCTTTGATTAGTGTCTATTTAGCTCTTCTGTGTGTTTTTTGTTTTGCTTTGTTTTTTAATTTAGACTTTTTTATTTTCTTGCATGGTCATTCATTTTTATAAAATAGTTGATTTCTCCCCTCAACTGTAGTCTCCATAAATCTCCCATCACCGCATCACCTATGAACTGTCACCATGGTCCCTTGTGTTCTTCCCTCCCATGTTTTGATCCCTCTTCATCCTCCTCCCCTCTGTATGCCTCAGATCTAGTTTGCCTACAGGTTTTGTCTTTTTTTCTCATCCTTTGTTTGGTTTCCTTATATTCCTCCTATAAATGAAACCATCCAATATTTTTCTTTTTCCTTCTGACTTATTTCACTGAGCATTACCCCTTCCAATTACATCCATGTTGCTGCAAATGGGCTCGGGTATATCTTTTTGATTGCTGAGTAGTATTCCACTGCATATATATATACCACATCTTCTTTACCCTTTCATCTGTTTTTGGGCATTTGGGTTGTTTTTATATCTTAGATTTTGTAAGTAGTGCTTCAATAAACAGAAGTTTCTGCATTTTTATTGTGTTTATTGTTTTCTTTTTATAGTTGTATGAGTTCTTTGTAGATCTTGGATATTAACCCCTTCTTATATATGCAATGTGCAAATTTTTTCTCCTACTTGGTCATATGTCTTTTCACATTAATGATATATGTGTTTTAGTTAGATGCAGCCATACTTGATTGTTTTTGCTTTTATTATCCTGCTGTTAGAATTCCTGATGACATCATTGAATCATGGAGTGTTTTAGATGTGTTTTTATGCATTTTATGGTTTTAGACCTCATATCCAATTATTTAATCCATTTTGCATTGATTTTTGTATATGCTGAGTGCACGGTCTACTTTCATTTTTCTGCACGTGGTTGTATAGTTTTCCCAATAAAATTTGCTTAAAAATACTTTCCTTTCTCCACTGTATACCCTTGGTTCTGTTGATGTAGATTAATTACCCACATAAATGTTAATTCATTTCTGGGATCTCATTTCTATTTGATTTGTCAGTGTGTCAACTTTAATTGCAATAACAATCTGTTTTGATAATTATAGACTATAGCATGGTGTGAAGTCTGGGAGTGTGATACCCCAATTCTTCTTTTTTGTCGAGATATCTTTGAGTATACTGATTTCTGGTTCCACATAAATGTCAATAATGTTGAATATATTTTTTAGAATTCTAGTGAAAGTTTCATAGGAATTGCATCTTATCAGTATATTGCTTTGTGTAGGATGGCCATTTCAACAATGTTAATTCTTCCTAACCATGGATATCTAACATTTTTCCATTTCCTTGTGTCTTCTATACTTCTTGTTATTGACTAGTTCTTTCACTTGCTTGCTAGGTTTATTCCTAGGTATTTACTACTATTGTGAATGTGATTGTTTTCATAACTTCTTTCCATTTGAGGTCGTTATTTACAGATAGGAATGAAACACAATTTTGTAAATTGATTTTGTAGGCTGTCACTTCATTATACTGATTTACTGTTTCCCATAGTTTATCAGTGGAGTACAGAATTTTCTATTTTCAATATCAAAAAGTAGTATGCTTCTAACTATTTCCCCATTTCTTGCATAGTTTCCAATTGTTGGCATAAAGACATTCATGGTAGTTTCTTATGATCCTCATTTTTCTGAGGTGTCTATTACAACTTCTGTTTCATTTCTGATTTCATTTGAGAACCCCCTTCCCTTTTGTGTGTCTAGATAGAGTTTTGTGTAATATGTTTATTTTTTTCAAAGAAACAGCTTTTGTTTTCATTAACCTTCTGAACTGTCTATTTAATTTTAATTATTTCCACTCTAATATTTATTAGCTCCTTCCCTCTACTAGCCTCTGGCTTCATTTATTTTTTTTCTAGTTCCTTCCTTAAGGTATAAAGTTAGATTTTCTATGTGAGCTCTTTCTTCTTCTTGATGTGGGTCTGCAGTGCTACTTACTTCATTCTCAGAACTATTTTTGCTGCACCCCAAATGTTCTGATATATTGTGTCTTCATTTTGTTTCTCCAATATTTTTAGATTTTCTTTCTTTTATTTCCTCATTAAACCATTAGTCACTCAATAGGATGTTGTTTAGTCTGCGAATATTATTGAGTTACAAGCTTTCTTTTTTTGGTCAATTTCCAATTTGATACCATTGTGACCGGAGGAAATGTTTGATATGATTTAAATATTCATGAACTTAGTGATATTTGTTCTGTGGTAAACCTTGGAGAATGTCCCTTGTACATTTGGTAAGAATATGTATTCAGACTTTGGGAGGTGAAATGCTCTACAAATGTCCTTTAACATCATTTGGTCTAATTCCTTATAAAAGATGATTATTGTCTTCTTTTTTGTTCTGTCTGGTTCATCTATCCATTAATGTAATGGTATTGAAGTGTCTTCCTAATACTGTTTTGCAATATTTTGTAACATATTGTTTATATATATTTATATATAATTATATGATATATTATTATTATATGTATTATTGTATATTATTCATATTATTATATCTTGTAACTCTTTTTTTCTAACCGGGTCCTTAGTGCATTACTATCTTTGATGTAACTGATTTGTTCCTCCATTGGATCTATTCTACTTACATAGAATTCTGTAGCATTCATTAATCTCATGTACTGAGAAGTTTGCCTCCTGATTTCCTGGGTGTTTTTTAAGCTTCAATTTCTGTCATCTGTTTATTGATTTGATTTCTGAGCTCATTAACTTTTTTCCTGAAATTTGTTGGAACTCTTACTACTTTTCTGAATTCTCTAATTTTTTTTGGATTTGCTTTCTCAGTTCTCTTATATGACTTTGACTTGTCTTCTATCTTCTGATTTCTTCTATTTCTTTAAGTTTCTTTATCATAGAAGTTCTGGCCTCTCTATCTGATAAGGAGATATAGTCTTTCATCTTTTTATGCATGGATTCCGGAGAGTTTTATTCACCTAGCATTGTTGTGCTCCTTTGTGATTTTATATTTCCAAATGTTTACTTTTTGGTCTGCCCATTTTGTTACTTGTATTCACCTTATTTTACTATTATTTTGATATTTTCAGGAGTAATTTATGTGACTAAAGTATTTGACTTTTATGGCAGGTGATGTTTTGTCTGATTTTCTGTATTTTGGCCTTTGTTGAGTTATATATATTGGTCCTTGTTTTGTAGTTGCTGAGTCAGTAGGGTATGGGAGGAACTTGGAAAGCTCCAAATCTTGGTGTGCATGAGTGTGGCTAGCTTGTCCTTGCGGTAACCCCAATATCCTTCCTTTCTGGGGTGTGAGATGAGTGACTTGGCATTCCCTGTGCATTCATTGTACTTCACAATGTCAGAATGAGTCACAGTGTGTCAGAAAGAAGACTGTAGAACAGAATGCTTTCTCTCCTATTTTTTCTACCAGAGATCCAACCCGTGTAGGGCACCGCTGCTTCTCCATAACATTTTCACTTCCTTCAGAGGTATGTGCCTGCATGCATCCTCTGGTCTCCCCCAACTCCTTCTTTCCTGGATCATCTGACAGCCCTACCATTGGAATCCCCTGCTTCAGCCCACAATCCCCAGGTATTTATCTCCACCCACTTCCTTTTTAACATATGGTGAAACTCCTCAGTGTCAACTTTATTGAAGTCAGCAATGGTCTCTGCTGTACAAGGGATAATCAATCCCATACTATTTATGAGGCCATTTCTCAAACTCTGTCCCTTTAACTAATGAGGCTAAATACTTCCTCCAGTTGGGATCAGGCTCTGCTGTTGGGAGCTGGTCCCCAGGGCTATGAATGGTGAGTGGACTTCTTGGAGGGTGGGCTCCATATCTGGCAGCAGGGACTCACAGCTGGTGGCTGTTGGAGAGGTGTCTCAATGACTGGCAACCCAGTGGGAATGGAGCTTCAACTTGCAGGGTATACTCCCTGCCTGTGCTGGTGTTTGTGCTCATGGGGCAGGGTAAGCATGTGTTTTGTGGGTCTGACTTGTGGCTCATGGCAGGGGTATTAGGTTTGTGACTGTGATTCTCTAGAGTCTACCACATCAGGGATACATAAAGTTCTTCTCTAAGACTTATGGAACCATTTGCTGCATGTGGGGTCTTATGGGTTATCTGTCTAGGTCCATCTCAACTCCCCAAGTTGCAACACGCTTTGCTCCACTATTCCCTGGGGCCTCCTCTAATTTGGAGGTTACTCCTAGTATCTGCTATTGTTCTCAGTTTTTCCTTCAGGGGTTATTGGCTTTGTTTTGCCCTGATCTAGCTGAAGGTTAGGGAGGAGTTGAGCCACAAATCTTCATTCTGTCACCATCTTGTTATTTCTTTCTTTATAAAATTTTATATTTGTTCTTCATATAGATTTTGAAAATTTAATAAAAGATTTAAAATTTTTTACCTACTCTTTAATTGTATTGTTTAAATACTTCAGAGTTCTTGACATATAGACAGTTACTAAAGGACCTGATGATTTTTGCTCATGGTCTTACCATAGTAAAAAAAAGAGGACAAGGTGTCAGAAAGGGATTGAGTGTGCATCACTAACATCAGCAACAGATGCACAGGGTATTTACAGTCCAGCTAATAATAATTTGGAATGCTTCTTTCTTTCCTCTTCCCCCACTGTATTATGGTCTGTGAGCTTCAGTGAATGGGCTTTTGCACAACATGACCACACATGGCACTTTCATTTTTAGGGGGGACTGAATGCTTGCTCATAGGATTTAGACAGCATCAGGGAAACTGAAGTGGACCCATAACCTCTCATGTGACCTATCTGGGTCCTGTCCTGCTGATAGACTTTGCTTTTATACTTGAAAGCCATTCAGATCCTTTCTACATTTCTTTAACCCCTCATCCAAGAGGAGAAGCATTAAGATTACAGAAAAGCCTCCAACAATCTTCTTCTGTCAATATATCAGAAGATTGAATTTTTTTTCAGTTTTAGTTTAAGTGAGGGGTCTTCTGTTTGATAGGATGCAAATAATCATGTTGCCAAATGGCAAATACTTTTATTAAAAGTGGAGAACTTTGGGGGGTGGATAAATGGGAAAAATTATCAATGGTATGAAGGTGGATGGAAAATAGCATTTTAGTAATGATAATGATATAAAGTCTATAGATGTTGAAGTATAATACTGTACATACCTGAAACTTGGTGTGCATCATTATAAACCAATGTTACCTCAATTAAAAAAATAAAAAACTGAGAACTGTGCTCATATTATTAAATGTATTCATGTTGGTATATTTATACTTTCAGTTACTGAAGCATTTCCTCCTCTCAGAAATCCTTTCTTAAATAACAAGTGAGTCAGCCCCAGTATTGGTGAGAATAAAAGGTACTTTCTTTTGATGCAATATCTGAGAGGTTTTACATAATTAAACCCCTGAAAATTAAAATGTCTTAATTATCTGAATACTTTTTCTTGGTAATTTTATAAAAATGTTTGACCATTACTGCTTTTCTTACTCTTATGCTTCCTATTTTCTATCACCAATTTCCAATGATTGCTGCATTGGGGGAAAAAAAATATTTGCATCGATTTATCTCAGAAAAACATAAAATATCAGATGCTTCCAGAGGATCTCAGTGCCAGATTTTCTTTATGTGTTTTAACTGATACTCAAGTCATGATGCTTAGGGGAATCCTGAGATTTTTGTAGAAGCTGTAACCAGCGTGATAGAACAGATTGGATCAAGATATTTGGAGAAGGGACTAAGCTCATAGTAATTCCTCCTGGTAAGTAAACATTCTTCTATTTTTACCTCTGTAATAAGTAACTGATAGGTGCTTTTTAGGAAAAAAAAAGCAAGTGAGGATTCTATCTAGATTCTATCTACCTCTACTAAGCTTGTGACTAAGTATGTGGACTTGGTATAAGATTAGTAATTTTGCTGCTACTGCTTACCTCATATGTAAACTAAATAACTTTATAAATGTTTCCTTAATTTTCTTGATTGTAAGCAGATTGAAGTTCTACTTTTGAAAATACACACAAAAGTGATAGACTCAGACTATCACAAAAATATCTGAGGAATCATATCTACATACCATTGCTGTAAGCTGTAAGATACTCGTTATATAATCAATAATCAGTCTTTAAATTGAGAGACATTTTTATTAGTTTTTGTTTCTCTATTTTTGAGTTTAAACAATATCCCACAAAACCTATATGATTGTATTCAGCCTCATTTTTAACACCATTGAAAGAAATGCCTTATTATTTTTGGACCATGAATACATTTTACTTGTTCTGAGTACTCTTGTTAACTGGAAGTTAGAGTGAGAACAGTCCAAATTTCTGCCACTATCACTCATCATATTGCCTAGAAATGGACAAGTTTCTGAAATTCTGAATTCAAAATGCCATTTTATCACCTAATTCCATGAAAAGAGACTATGTGGTTTATATCCTCATTTGTTCATTCATTTCCCAGCAAATATTGATAAGACTTTGAGAGTGTGTGTGTGTGTGTGTGTGTGTGTGTGTGTGTGTGTTAGATACTAGTTATAAGGGTGAATAAGAAACAGTAGCAACACTCAAAAACCTTCTAGTCTGGTGGATAAGCATTCTAGAGTCTTGATTAACTGGGATTGATGTTCTTTTCTATGATTACTAGCGTGAAGTCTTGGATTCATGGGCACTTTTCTTTTGTTAATTTATATGCTAGTTAATGCTTACAACATCCATGTATTTTGTTTGCTCAAGAATTTTATAAAATGACCAAAAATTATCCCATTAAGGAGAATAATATTATAATACAATGATTATTGATGGTCAGATACCATGTTAAATTGTTTCAGTGTCTTATGTCATTCCTCAACTGTCCTATTCTCCTATTAAAGATGGGGAAATTGAGGCTTAATGAGTTCAGTTATTTACCCAACATAAAATGACTAGATTCTATGGGATTCAACAGAGACTTTTGCATTACCCTGTGCGTGATCGGTGCCGCTATGTGCTATTGGAAATATTGCCATTTTTATATTCTGAATATTTGTTTTTCCATAGCCTGATTTCTTAAATGGATTCTGCAATTACCCACCAGTCAGTTACAGTTGATCATTTGTGTTACTGCTCATGTGTGAAAAAAAATTCTCCTGCTTCTGATCATGGCACTGAAATTATATCTCTCTTGCAAAAAACACCAGACATGCTGAATATGCACTTATTAAAATACCCAAAATATGATTATTTTTAGGCTAGTTCTCTAAAATGACAAGTCTTTCTTACATCATTCCATTCAATTTTCTTTCTGAATAGGCTTCAGATTTCCAGAAATATTAAAGCTGATAGCAAACAGAACAACGGCAATTGTCTTAAACGTCATTATAAAATTGTTGAACTCAAGGGGTTTCTAATGCATGATTGGACAGCTGCAGATATACCAAAATGGGATCTTTACATGCACTGGTCTCCTTTTTCTGAATTCATTTCAGTAAATTTCTTCATTGTTTATTAGTTTAAAAGATGGAATTTTTTCCTGGAAGGGGGAGACCATCTCTCAAGCATTTTCCTTCCTTAATAGATCCAGTCAAATGAAAGTTTTCAAAAAAATTTTCACAAGCTGATGTAACACTGAAAAAAATGAAAAAGATTCTGTATTGTTGCTTCCCTGGTATTTGTGATCATATGAATAAGTGAATTGTAAACAGAAATGAAGGTTTCTGGTGCTCTTCTTCTAAGCTGACTACGCACACAGTGTAATCATAGCATTCAAACTAAATAATAAAAAATGGAAAAAATTAGAGTAGGAAGGTGTGGTGCATAAAAGATAAGGACTTTGGTCTGGATTATCATTCTCTGTATAATTATCCTATAACAAATATGTTTTGATTCATTGTTAATATTTTATTAACAAATATTAATAAACACATTACCATATGGCACAAGTGAAAATACAAAATATTTTAAAAATTTAAATTTTAAAGTGACTATAATAACAACTAAAATTTGATATATTTCTACCCACTCATTTTATCAATGTCATCTTAAGTGAATACTATGAGGAATAAATGAAATTAAATGCAAAACTATCCTACCACAAAGATTGGCACATGTGGCTAGAACCACATGTAAATGCTCCAGAATTCAAGTTACCACACATGGGAGTTCTTTATGAAATTAGGAGTATGGATCAATGTATTAATTCCCATCTAACCTACAATTCAAACAAATGGTCAATATTTGCAAAATAACTCTAATTCCTAAGACTAATAGTTTCCTCCTTCCCAAAATGATTAGAATGTGATAAGCATTGCCCAAAGTATTATAAGACTGATTTTAAAGTGATCTCTGATTTCCCAATAGAATTATCTAGAATAAAAGGATATGTTTTGAAAGTTCAATATATAAACTTACAGTGATGTAGGTAAAAAGTCAAGTGTCCCCTTACTTTTACATAAAGTAACCATGACAAACTTAATTTCCTTGATTTGTTCATCCACATAACTTCTCATGACCAAAATAAACCAGGAACAGAGCCTTAATCTCAAATTGCAGGCAATCATAGTTTCACTAGAAGCTGAATAACTCAACCGAACTAAATTAGTCTAATGTTTTTGATACGCGTTGAATCACTGTGGAGTTATAGAAAAATATTCGGTGATGGAACAAAGCTTATTATTACAGGTAAGTATCACAGAATGTAATTTTTTTCAAGACAATCAAGGGAAGGCAAAAAGCAAATAAATTAATAGTAAAATGTTAAGAAAAAACGGGAATGCAAAGAAGATTAGATTGGAAATTTTAGAAGGGATTTTAAAATGAATCCTACAATAAAGGATCTAATAGACGACATTGAGAAGATGCCAAAATAAGATTTGGCTTTGTGTACATGTGGACTTGTATAGTGTTCCACCCATAATATATATGTAGGTACCGTGAAATTGTTTCTCTTAAGGACAAATTTTATTATTACAGGCAAGTTTTGTGAGTTGACACATTACCTTTTCTGATGGTGAAAGGGTGTTGTAAAAGTGCTGGAACTTTGGAGTCAGACCCAACTGGAGCTCTGGTTCCATCACTTTCGATTTATGTGATCTTGAAGATTATTCTCTGGCCTCAGTTTCCTATCCCATTAAATGGGTAACAATACGTATACTGCTAGGGTTCTGTGAGAATCAAAGGAGTTAGTGTGAATGAAGTAACACATAGCTGGTACTGGATTGATATAATGATGTAAAATCAATTAAATATAGTTAGAAATAGTACAAATTTGAAATTTATAGTTATGACATAGCTTATTTATTTGAAAAAATAATAAGAAAAATCTGGAACACAAGTCAATATTAATATGTAGGTTTGAAATATACTTTCAGTTGAAAACATGGTTGACATTTGTAAATTTATATAAAATCTATGCTGTTGAATCTTAATGAAATGTAAACAACTGAGGCATTAAACTCAAATTATTATGAAAATTAATACATATAAATGAATTGGACAAGTTTATTTACTTTTTTAATCTGGTTTCCTTTCTATTCATTATGAAATACATGTTGACCATAACCAACACTGCTGATAAATTTTTTAAGGAAATTTAAAGAAAAAAAAATGCGAGATAAAGATTTGAATATGGGCATTAACTATATAATAATTATCTAGTTTTAAATATTATTGGGGAATGTTATGAAAATTCAAAATTCATTTGACAGAAAGAAGAATAAATTTTAAATAATGTAGCTAAGAAAAAGGATAAGGAGTAAAAATAATTTGTTACCATATAGAAATTACTAGATATATCAACTGACTTTCATTAGATGATTCATTAGATGATTGGAACTAGTCTTATGAAAAAAAAGTTTCTAATCATAAATTTAGATTATTTAATTTACTGGCTAGAGACTAAAATTATGTAAGTGTAATGCACAATTGAAAAATTATCATGCTTTATGTCATGTACTTCTAAAATAAAAAAAATAAAGTACAAGGTGGAGAAATAGTACTCTCTTACTCTTATATTCTACAAATACTATTGGCATTAAAAGCAGAAAGTATGGGGCCTCCCCTAGTGGCACAGGGATTGAGCGCTGGGACAGCGAGGGTCCCACAAAAAAAAAAAAAGCAGAAAGTATGAAATTAGTAAAAGCAAATTGTGAATTCATTATTTTATAGCATAATCAAAACATTGATTTCTGTTTTAGTATACTATAAGAATTATGAGCTTTGATACCCAGGCAGAATCCTTATGAGTGGTATCCTACTCTTCTAAATGAGAAAATTAATTCTTTTCATAAGAAATTACACCACTGAATTATTAAACTAGCTCCAAACTTACCCAAAATGAATACTAATAGAAGATATGAGTTTCCAGGAGAAATTAAGTTAGAAAGTATCAATACATTTAAAATTGCAATAATTTTTACATCGTTCTTCATTTTTGTACAATGTATGCTTCCTCATCTCCATTAATATGTAAAATAAAACATATAATACAAAAACTTCAATAATTTAACAGCAAATGTGTCATCATATAATGTTCTAGCATTCTAGTGACAGGTAAACATATGGTGTTTTGTGATCTATTTTGACATTACTTCTTCAAATACCTCTGGAGCTGTAACTTGTAACAACAAACCAATTATATAGACACTCTATTCAGTAGGTGAAAAAGAAAATATATAATCATAGAGCTGTGAGACAGCTCAGTAGCCATTCACAAAGGGCAGATACAAACAGGAAGAAAACAGATTCAAAATAAGGGGTTCTGATGAAATTTCAAGTTAAATTGCAAATAAAATGTGATTTTTGTTCAACAGTTTCTAAATTGAAAGAAAATTTGGATACATTATACTACATTACATATAATAAATAACAGTAAAAATATGATGTATCTACATTATAATTGAGGAATATTTATGAAAATAATATATTTTTAATATAAATTTTGGAAGTAGTTATTTTGCTTCTAAAATCTATACCATAAATTATTTGGAGTTTGGCTTTAATGTTGCCCTACTAAAAAACCTGGAATGGTTGAGATATTAAATTTAATGTCTCATAAAATTAGAACTCAAGTAGGAGAACTCCATTGTTTTAAGAGGTCATGGGATCCACAGCTGAAGCTGCAAGTTCAACTTGAAAGTAGATTCTCATTAAAACAAGTGGCTGTGTTGATTTAAAAATATATATATATATAACCTCTATATGGTAAATAAGGTAACTGCAGAGCAGTTAGGTAAAGAATGATGTTCCACAGAGTTGCAGAATATGAGAATGTGTTTGCATATGTTATAAAACGCACAGGATGGAAAACATAAATATTTTTGAAGAGATCCACAGTCTATAAAGATATGACCAAAGTTATCTGGTCTTCTCTACATCTCCACCATCATCCACCTTGAAAACAGTTTCCACTAAGCCAGAACAAAAAAGAGTTTTTAAATAAATGTGTTCTTCAATGTTGGGAGACTGATATGGGACAGTTAAAACTCACATAAATGTTAGTATGTGGAGAGAGAACAAAGGTCAGATTTTAATTCAGACTCTGCCTCCTAAAATCTGTGACTTAGGGCACAAGTTACATAAACACTTGAACTCCTTTTCCAACAAAATACTGTGGATGAATGACAACTTAATGGTAAGAACTATTACTGTGGCATCTTTTTTTCCTCTCACTCCACCCTAGGTTTTTGCAAACAATATAACACTCGTGTTTCTCCAGTAATTCTTTTTAATTCCTATTCTATTTCCTCCACAGATAAAATAACTGGCTCAGCTTTTGCCCCTAAGCCCAGAGTTTTTCTTCCTTCAGTTGCTGAAACAAGCCACCATGAAACTGGAACATATCTTTGTCTTCTTGAGGATTTTTTCCCTGATGTTATTAAGATAGATTGGAAAGAAAAGAATGGCAAAAACTTCCTGAAATCACAGCAGGGAAGGACCATAGCGACTGGTGACACGTACATGAAATTCAGCTGGCTGACTCCGTCTAAAACGTCACTAGATAAAGAACACGTTTGTGTTGTCAAACACGAGTTTAATGAAGGTGGGAAAGATCAGGAGATTCCTTTTCCGCCAATAAATAACGGTAAGTTTATAAATAGACATGTAACTTCCCAGGACCCTGCTCTTCCCTAAAGACAATACCCAACCTTGCTGTCAAGTATTAATCGAAACAAAAATTATAAACATTTCTAAGATGTTACATTGAACATTCACATAACTGTCCTCTACTATCCTACAGAATTAAAATAGTGTAAGTTTTGAAATATAAAAAAGGAAAAATTTACCTACTTCCTCAACTTCAGTTTCATCATCCATAAAATTAAGGTCACAATGATGCTTTTTGGGTTTTCCTATGCAAAGATCCTTGCAATTTACCATGCAATAAAGGTTCAAAATGGCATTCCAATTTGATGATCTTGATTGACCAGGAAATAAGAACAATTATATATATTTCAGGAATTTTCTAAATAGTAAGCAAAGACATTCTTACATCAATCCTGCTCTATTTAACATATAATCAATAAATAACAATTTATTAGGCAACAAAATCATGTTCTACAGAGGGAGTAGGACCATTTCTGTACAAAAAATAGAATAATTTGACCCTGCATTTTATTATGGCCTTAGGTTTTTCAGATTTGTATCTTATGTACCAACTAATGGTACTATTTCAAACTTAGAGATGGGTGAGGCCAAAGTATAAACACATGCTTTCATTTAACTTAATGAATGTATTAATTATCATTAGTAATTGCAGCTCAAAACACATTTATTGCAGTAAACAATGAGTACCTGGCCTGACAGGGATGTGGGGTGAACACACTAAGACAAAGGCCTGTCTCAAGGAGGCTGACTATGTAGTAAAAAGAATATATTCTTTTCTTAATCACTGAGTGTCACTCATGATTCAGGAATGACATTTTATTTTTATTTTTTTAATTTAAATATTTTATTTTATATAATTCTTACATCTTTTTTCATCTTTGCACAATGTATGCATTTTCATTTTGGCTATATTCCCCATACAACTGCACCCCCTCCCTTTATTTTCATGCTCAGCGAAATAAGTCAGAAAGAAAAAGAAAAATACCGGATGGTCTCACTCAGAGCAGGAATTTAGAAAACCTAAATAAGAGACCAGGAAAGACTAATCAATACTAAGTAAAAATCAAAATCAACAAGCAACTATAAACCAGAGACACACTGGCGGGTAGGGGGAGGGGGGCGGGGAAAGGAAGCACTAGAGGAATGACATTTTAAAGGAGTCCCTTTATGCAGAGGCTGTGCACATCTACATGGTTGAGAGCATCAAACGTGACCCCTTGGCAGTGGTCCCAGAACTCAGTAGACTGAGGATGTAGAAACTTGAGGATGACAGCAGACCAAAGGTCCCAGAGTGTCCTTAAAAGGAATCACTGTAGTTTTTCCAGTTGTTAACAACACCTTTTAGGCAGAGGTGGGAGGAGAGAAGCACTTAAAATTGAGAAGACGTTTTATGTGTTCTTGTCTGAATTTCAGAATTAATCTTTTACCTTCTTTGATTCTAAATTCTCCATTAATGAAATTTGATTCAAACACAACGCTGATTATGTTCCAAATGAAATAATATCAGAAAAAAACTCCTGTTTTTTAAAATTATAACACAGGGTCTCCCGTAGTGGCGCAGCAGTTGAGAGCTGGGCTGCAAGAGGCTGCCAGAAGCCTCTGCAGCGCCGGTTCGTTCCCCGGCTGCCAGCAAGGGTCCCACAAAAATAAATAAATAAATTAATTAATTAATTAATTAATTGAATAAAATGATAACACAATAAATGTATTCCTATATATTATATATGTATCCTTTCTTTAACAAAAGTAAGATTATAAAATAAAACTCAATTTTCTATTTTTAAGAAACAGAGGGGAAATAAATATACAAAGTATAAACTTCAAATAATGACTGAGCTTAGGTGCCTAGATTTTTCTGGTGATGAGGGAAACATAAGAAGCATAACAAGTTCTGTGGTGATGGTCTCCGTAAAGGAAGGAAGGTCAATTTTCAATGTTTTACTGGGGTCTTAATTCTGAAACAATTTTTTTTCATGAGCATCTCATGGCAACAAAACTGTTCTCATTACAGTTAACATCATTTTGATGCCAAGGGATTTTTTGTTATTAGTTTATGGTTTTGATAAGAGCTAAAAGTAGAAAATGGGAGCACAAATGAATGAAATGATTTTGAAGAGAGAGAAAAATTTTCATCCAAACTTTCAAGCAACCTTGATTGGGAAAAAGAACTCAAGATACATGCATTTTATTATGAAAAAAATATTTTGTCATGTCCACAAACTCCACACATTAGAAAAATCATGTGTCCGATTAGGGGATACAATGAATTAAAAAGACCTTACTTTGCAGGTTAGATTTTGGTGTGGATTCCAGGAATAAACTAAATTTTGATACTGACCCTTGAAGACAGCGGTGTGTAAAGCAATCACTTTTTTTTTTTTCCTAGCCAAAGAGCATGTGTCCAACACCAACCATGATACAAACACTGTGCTTGGAAAGGAAGGAAAAGAAGATGGTTTTGAAGTGATAAAAAATGAAAGCGGTAAGTTTTGCCACATGCTTGCTTTCCTGACATGCAATAGCATAATTTTTCTCCTGTTCAACTTAACTTTTAAAGTAGCCTGGTATACAATATGAAAATGGCTGGATTTTGCATATTACAATGAGCAATACTTTAAAACAATCCATCATTTCCTAGGAGGCATCTTAGCACAGTAAATGCTGGTTTTGATACGAGATGACTGGCATTGGGGTATACAATTATATGGTCTGAAGTATTTCCACGAGATTTCATTCACTTGTGTTACTTTTGTGACTAATGTATGAGAAAACATGATATCAACTTGTTCTTGGATTATTTTTGAGGTCTTTGTCCTTGCCAGTTGCTGATAGCTAGTGGCACAGAAAGAGAACATCTTATAAAGGACATTGAGCTGTGCTTTGAATGATTTTCTTATTGAATTCTCATCATTCTCCTATGAAGTGGTCCAATATTTCTTCATTAGCCTCACTTTGCAGATGAGGACAATGAGATAAAATTTAATTAAATTCCTTGCAGCATGTCACAGTTAGCTAAGGGGTTTCCACACAAGGCCTCTGATCAAGAGTTCATATACTTCTCAATTTTTCCTCTAAGGTATAGTTATAGAGCAAGATCTCAAAGTCAAAGCTCTGAGACATAAAAGGGTGGGTGGTGTAAGTGCATGGATTTCAGAGTATCCCAAATCTGACTTAAACTCCCGTTCTTTTGTTATTCATTAGATGAATATGGACAAATAACTTACTTATCTGAGCAATACATTTCTCAGCTGCCTATGAGGGCAATTGTCACCTTTGTGGAATGTCTAGCTTAGGATCTCTGCTTCTATCTGGCACAGTGTCAGTACTAGTTTCTATCCTCTTCTCCCTACACATGCACCAAGAAAGTAACTAAATGCTTTGGCTCCTGTCCTTGATATTCCTTCCCTTGACATATATCAAGGGGTCACTGGACCATACTTGATCAAGGGTAGGGAATTAATGAGCACATTACCTATTGAAATCCCTTTTAATACCAAGTGCTAATGAGGCTAGAATTCTGACTCTATCAAAATAAAGCATGTGAAAGGGACATTTCCCCAGACAGAAACTCACTCAGCCTGTGGTTCATTGAACATCCAGTCTGGCTAGTCTTGCTATCATGTATTATTTCTTGCCATCACATATTTCCTGCAAAATGTGAAAGGCTATTTTGTGCAATTATCCTATCACATTATAGGCACAAAGAGGGATATTCAGGAAAGACATATGAGTGAGCCATAACCTCCTAAAATTTTAGAGCTATTGGATTAGCCTTTCTTTCATTTTATGTAATAACCTCTTTACTAAAACCTCCTACCTGTCCACTATCTGCACCATCATATTCCATCATATTCCTAGGGATATCATTGCATGAATACTGTGTAATGACTTCTAAGGCAGTCTTGCAACTTTATATTTGAGCTTAATTTTCTGATGTGTGGATATATATCACAATTAGAGAAGCAGAATTACAGAGTAGTCAGGAATGTATCTTTAACCTTGTGTTGTTGAAGTAGATATCCGGTTTCTGTTATTAAGTAAATGCATCATATCGTGCAAATTAATTTCCTCTCCCACTATCTTATTTGTAAAATTGGGAGAAAGATAATAATCTTACAGATTTGGTAAAAATGTAATAAGACTAAAGAGCTACAAGCAAAGATTTCAAAATAAGTGTTCTGTATTTGTTTAGTGACTGTTTAATCTTATTATTTAGAGATATGGTCTGGGGGAAGAATCACTAAGCGCTATTTATCCAACTTTTTCCCATATGATTTTTCATTAAAAATGAAAACTTACTTGTTATTTTGGAATGCTCAACATGAAAGTAGCAGAGGTTGTAACAGCAGATCCTGGTGCTGGATCTGTTGTGGTTGATTGTCATTAGTGGTTGATGATGATGATGGTTGTAGATGTTTACTTGAGTTTTTGGGGTACGGGGATGGGGGATGTCACATCAATGTTGGCGATCAGAAATAAATGATTGTGACCCCACCCTTATTAATGTGTCTTATTATTAAAAGAGAAACTAATCACATGTCTTTTCTTAGAGCCACTGCAGCTGCAGTTAGCATACATCTCTGCCTATTACACCTACGTCCTCCTCCTTCTCAAGAGTATGGTCTACTTTGCCATCATCGCCTTCAGTCTGCTCAGGACAGGCATCTGCAGCAATGGCAAGAGTCCCTAACATGGCACAAAGGCTTCAACTTCTGCTATCATTTATTATCCCTGAGAGTGTCTGCTGAGGATCTAGCTGGGCTGTACTTCTGATTTTGGGTTATTTTTGTTCTCTTGTATTTTTCTATTATGTTATTATTATATAATTGTTTTTCAACAACTGGGCAAATAGAAAATTTTACCTAATAACAACAAAAAAAATTGTTATTAGTCAGGGGCATGACCAAGGAGTATCTCTTGTAAACTGTTTGTAGTACCACTGTCTATAATCTCCATAAATTAGTCCTTTTGACCCAATTATCCTGCCCTCTGAGTGTAGACAGCATGCAGCTTCCATAATCATTTTAACCATATAATTGCCTTGAAGTGTTTCATCTTCTACACCTTGAAGGTGCCATATGTTCCACTTGAATTCTGTTTTGCTTTGTATAATAGACAGAGCAAATAAAAAAATTAAAGTCTACTTTCGTCTATGTGTACTTTAATTTGATAAATTCTAATTGAAAGTTGAATGTAAGGGCCTCCCTGGTAGTGCAAGGAGTTAAGTCGCAGCACTATGGAGCTCTCTGCAGCCTCTGCAGCATAAATTCGATTCCCCCACCAGGGAGCTGATCCACATGGCACAGAAGACCATTCCTCTCCCTCCCGCTGCTCCCCTCAGCAGTGTATTTTAATCAATCTGCCTGTTCTGTTCCCCACTCTGTGTCTGCTGAATCCTTTCACCTCCCACACCTCTGGCCAGTGCCCCAGCTCTTGTATGCATAAACAAATAAATCTTTTTTTAAAAAAGAAAGTTGAATGTAAGAAACAGCGTGACAACAGAACTCTCACATTTAGCAGTGAATGTTACAGTAGTCAACAAGTATTTCTAGTTCGTTTTCAGAGATAGTGGTTATGGCCCTTTTGGTGGGCATTAACTGGGAGAGCCACACAAAATGAAGGTGTTTAACACTTCTCTTGCAAAAACTGGTAGTTTCTGATTTTTTTGGTTTGGGACACTTGTACAGCAAGTTGTGAGCTGCCATGATTGGCACTATGTGTACTAGTGTTTCTCAAGCTCTGTGATTCTCAATCATCATGTAATCCATGAAAGCTGCACAAACACAGGAGAGACAGAATAGGGGAGGGTGAACCCCTTACATAGTGTGTGCCTAGGTTTGAACCCTCAGCCTGTGTTCACAGCTGTGTGGCCTCGGGCAAGCTACGTGTCTTTGTGCATCATTTCTTCATCTGAAAAGGAAGTTACAGTGCCCTGCTCAAGAGTTATGGGATTAGATGAATTAATGGTGCTTTTATATGCAATCCACAGCTTTAGTATTTACTATTGGTAACTATTCTTTAAAACTTGGCAGGCATCCCAAACACAAAAACACTGACTTACAATCATCTGGATCCAGTTGCCCTGCAGAGAAGTGAGATGGGGATGGACTGCGGAGTTGGTAGCTTCTACTTCATACCAGACATTTCTGTGATCTTCTAAGAACCCTTTGAGATAGGGTCGGTGCTAGTACACGATTTACAAGACTAAAGAGACTAAGTTACTTGTGGAGGTCCAGAGTAATTGTCACTTTAAAGCTCTGTGTCTCTGAACTCAGAACCCATATTTTGCAACTCATTATTAATAATTTTTATCAAATATGAAAAATAAAACCAGTAGGGTTTTGTGTGTGTGTTTGGTTTTTTTGTTTGTTTGTTTTACATCTTCCATGGAGCCAATGAGAATTTCTTAAGAACTTGTGGGTGCCTCTACATTATCTCCTCATATATGCACTCTGGCACTACCAGGACGGCCCCGCGCTGCTTGTTTTCAATGGTATGCAGAACCCCGTGATTCTGAAAGGTGAGTACTCCATCATGTGCAGCTACTCGTTTAAGGGGTGCTGAACCTTTGGACTGAGAGTCTCAGGCAGAAAAGGTCTGCTGAAGGAGCACTCAATGTACCCCACTGACACCCCAGCTCCTCCATCGACTGAGTGAGCTCCGGTGTCCTCCGAATCCCCTTGTACCAGACCATGGCATGTCCAGGTGCACATGTGAGGTAGGAGGAAGGTTAAATATATCTCTTCACCCAGCACTTTCCCACCACAGCAAGAAGCCACTTGGACGTGCTCTGGGTCATTTGTTCCTCACAGTGGCACATTAAATAAGTTTTACCTTTAGAAGTGATTCCATTTAATAATTTTAGATTGTGTAATTTGCATAACCAGTGTTTAACATTCTAATGAACACAAACACTGCAGAGTGCTGCCTAAGACCCTAGTGCTGGTCTAAGTAAATCCTAATTATTCTCACAAGAGCCCTCTGATACAGGCAGGATTATCTCTGCTCTAAAGATGGAAGAGTGAGGCACATGGTGCAAGAATTACCCATGGCCAGGCAGGTAATAAGCAAAAACATTTTCTCTACTGTTTTGGAGTCTTTTTCTCATAGACTTTAGTTTTGAGTGTCTTCTATCTAACCAGCAGGCCACATTCATGGAATAGCTGATTTTCCCTTTTATATAAATCCAGTCCTATCTATGTACCAACTTGATATACTGAGCAATACATGATACTATACCAATGTCATACATTTCGATCACATGTTTCTTTTGAATCCTCCCTTGCTTGTGAAGGTTCAGGGAGGAGCTGTGATTTTTACTCTGAAATCTGGAACAAAGCGATTCTGGTGTTTTTAACTATGCCACCTGGGACAGGCACAGTGGTTCAGATTTTTCTTTGCCTGCACAAAAATCTTGCTTGTGTCTGCAGAGAGCAGCCCGGGTATACAGGTTAAACCAGCCCCTCCCTCACTTCCTGCCCCAATTTCACTGTACTCAGAAGGAAGAGAACCCTGAGTTCAATGTCTGTTCTCCAACTTAGGTCCATAAGACTTTCCTAAGGACTGATCTCCCATCCCTAGGTCTTAGTCAAGTCACCTGGCAAAGAGTCCTTTCAGCCTGGGAGCCAGGGAAGTCTGCTCCCTCGACGGACAGTATCTACTCTATCAGGGAAGACGTTTGGGAGAGCAATGTGGGAAGGCTGGCTGTACTGAATGATTTATCCATTCATGATGCAGAGAAACTATCTGGTAATGGAGCTATTCCAAACTCCATTTCCAGAATATGGGAAATGATGGCAGCACAAATTCAGATATTACAAAGACCTCAAAATGCTATCCAATACATTTTCTTATAAACAGAGTACTATTTCTGTCAACATAACCAACCAACCATGATTCTGTTAATATAGTGACATATCTATTAATATAGTGAAGGAGAAAAGTGATTACTGTAGGTCATTTTGTTCTAATTAACCTTCTTTGATATTTCCACCCAGAGACAGCTTAAACAAGTAACGCTAAAGCTTTTATGCACCAGAGTCCCCTAACGAAGTCTTGGCTAATTCATTCAAGGGGATGAGATTTACCAGATCACTTTTTCTCAGCAATTAAAATTTAGGGGCACTTTGGTGAATAACCAGTTAATGGACACAATATATTTTGATTGAATCATAGGAGGCTGTGGTTGTCATATTGAGCTGTGTATAAGAATGTACAAACAATACCTAAGAACATAAAACCAGAATAATTTAGTATAGTCTCTTGTCCTTTGTAGCCTCCAACTTTTTACCAGAACTCTTGATTCTAGTTCTTAGAACAGCTTTTCTAAAGCGTGGTCCCTGAAGCACCTGCATCAGTGGCACCTGGCAGGCTTTGAAAAAATGTGTAGGTTTTGCTTAGAACTAACACAATGAATCAGAAACTTGGAATGAAGTGAGAAAATGCACATTTCCAAGAAACTCTACAGAAGATTTTTATTCAGGCTAATTAAAAAAAAAATATCCCCCCTACCATTAACAGATAGAGTAACATATTTCCTGCTGAAATGGACCAGTTCTCAGTTTGAGACATGAATAACTTCTGGAAAGATTCTGAGGGGCTTCCCCACAACTCACAGACACCCTCCTCCTTATGGCACTTGGGTTCCCCTTCAGTTCATCACTTTTCTTCATCATGAACAAAAAACAAGTCAAAACTTTTACTTGGTTAACTTCTGTGACCTCAGGCAAAAAGGAATTTTGTACTAACTGAATCAGCTTTAATTTGCTGTATTGTGTCCGGGATCATGTTTAAACTCTTTTAAATTTTTAAGAGTCTGTTCCTTACATTGAAGCATAAAAACTACTTACAATATAGTGTTAAGATTTTCTTCTGCAACATATTTATTTGGAATGTTTTAAACTAATTTGTAAAGATTTTATTGAAATGAATTTTCAAACATGCATTGTCGTATCAGTGTTTGTACATGTTACTATAGCTTTAACAATAAAGGTGAAAAAATTCACATACTGTTGATGGCTTTTACCAGATTTACCAACCCCTTCATACTTCCCTTTGATAACTATTAATTTGATCCATAGTCCACTTATTTATTTATTTTTTAAGATTTATTCATTTATTTATACAGGCATTGGGTATAGTCAGAAGTGCAGGAGGGTGAGAGAATTCACCAGAGCCAGAGTGGGGAACAGTACAGGCAGACTGACGAAATACATTGCTGAGGGGAGCAGCAAGCGCGACAGGAGAGGTCTGCGAGCCATGTGGGACACTCGCAGGTGGCGGGGGATCAAACTGGCCAGCCCTCAACTGCTGGGCCACTAGGGGAGACCCTATTTATTTATATTTTATTTAGTCAATTCATTTCTTTTGTATCCTTCTGCACATCCTTAAAGTGAAATCATGCAGCATATGTCTTTCTCTTTTGGACTTATTTCTCAAGGTAATCCACGTTGTTGCAATGGTAGGACTTCATATTCTTTAAAGGTGAGTAGTATTCTAAAAGGTATAAATATAAATTTTCTTTATTCAATTGCCCTTCATGAGCATTTAGATTGTATCAAACTCTTCGCTATTATAAAAGGTGCTTTCGTGAACATGCAAACACATTACTTATTCAAAGCGGTGTTTTGTTTTGTTTTGTTTTGTTTTCTTTCAGTACAACTCAGAAGTAACACTACTTCATAATGAATAAAGGTTTTGTTTTTATTGAGTGGACTCAGTCTAAGCCAATTTATCACATCACCATCCAGAGACTTCCAAGTAAATCATTAGGAACCAGGATCCCTAGATATAGTACCCATCCATTATTTTCATAAGACCTATTCATTATAACTGTTATTTACCCATTATAGAGATAAAGAAATTAAATATGGAGTTAAAGAGACTGTTCAAAACAAGAAGTCCATGCTTTTCTTTTTTATAATGATGATGTCCTGAAAGATTTTAGTTTACAATTTGAAAAAATCAAACACTTGAGTAAATTGGGGATGGAGCAAGTGTCTTTTTCTTGGGGGGGGGGGAGGAGAAAGATGGGTTTTCACAAGGGCCTTCTAGAATGATGCCAGAAGAATAGAGTTCTGAGCCACAGGAGAGATGGTTCTACTTATAGAGATGTGGGAAGGCTAGTTGTACTGAATGATTTATCCATTCATGATGCAGAGAAACTATCTGGTAATGGAGCTATTCCAAACTCCATTACTAGAATATGAGAAATGATGGCAGCACAAATTCAGATATCATGAAGACCTCAAAATCCTATCCAATACCTTTTCTTACAAACAAAGTGCTAACCATAAATGAGTGAGATACCCCACAGAAGAACAGCTATTAGGCACTGTGTGAGAGAGTTCTCAATTACTGTTTTCATCTCTGCACATACTAACCCCTTTAACCCTCATAATAAACTAAGAAGCCTCTTCTGCGTTCATTAAGCCCTTTTACTCACAGGGAAGTGTCACTATGTATCTCAGGGACTTGTGGACTTTTCCCCATCACACAGCGGGTATTTCACAGTGCTGGGTTGGACACAGGTCACTTGGATGCAGAGACCACCCTCTTGCTATGAGGAAAACAGAAAGTGCTGTGCATTGCTTCTACCACAGGGAGACAAAAGAACTAACCTCTATTATTTCATAGTGAATCCTGTCACCAGGACTGGAGTATTCACAGAACAGGAAATGAAAATCATTTTGTTTTCCAAAACATAAAATAATAAAATTTCTATTGTTTTACGAAGTCACCTCTGAATTAGTGTGTGAAATGAAGACTGTCCTTTAATCCCTGAATCTGTTTATGTATTACCACTAGTCACCTCATAGAAGAACACTGATAACAATTTGCATCTGTGCTGCACATGACCCTTATTTTTTTTTTCTGTTTCTCAGCAAACTTTATTTATTTTTTATTTTTTTAAATAATAAATTTTATTTTTTATATTCCCCCATACAATTGCAAACCCCCCATTCTGACCCCAATCCCTCCCCTCCCGCCCCTACTCCCCAAAAAAGTGTCTCTGGTTCATAGTTTTTTGTTGATTTTGATTTTCACTTTCTTATAGTTATTCATTTTCCTGGTCCCTTATTTAAGTTTTCTAGATTCCTGCTATGAGTGAGACCATCCGGTATTTTTCTTTTTCTTTCTGGCTTATTTCGCTGAGCATGATCCCTTCCAGCGCCATCCATGTTGCTGCAAATTGCATGTGTTTATCTTTTTTGAATGCTGAGTAATATTCCATGGTATATATGGGTATATATGTACCACATCTTCTTGATCCAGTCATCTATTTTTGGGCATTTGGGCTGTTTCCAAAGCTTAGCTATTGTAAATAGTGCTGAGACTCAGCAACAACAAAGAAAATAATCCAGTCAAAAAATGGGCAGAAGAGCTAAAAAGAAACTTCTCTGAAGAGGAAATGCAAATGGCCAACAGACATATGAAAAAATGTTCAACATCACTTGTAATCAGGGAAATGCAAATCAAAACTACCATGAGATACCATCTTACACCAGTGAGAATGGCACATGACCCTTATTTATTTGACAGTTTCCAAGCTCAAGGCAGCATATTCAAATCCCTCATTCACTCAAAGAAGGGCCTGGTTGGCCTGGTTCTATTCTCAATTCAGGGAGGCCACTGGAAGAAAGGAAATTCAAAGGGAAGACTGACATGGAATCAGCCTGTCAACTTTTTTCCTCCTACTCAAACTTCCAACCTTCTGTGCCCCTAGCCACTCCATGTATCCTGACCATCATATCCAGACAGGGTGGGCCATGACTGCTTTCATAAAACTACATGGGGCCTGAGTGGTTACCTAAAGAAATGAAAATAGTGTAGAGAACAGGACCTGAGAAGAACACAAAAAATCTTTCTGTGCATGAGTCCTTTTCAGACAGGAAGGCACAGATGAGATTTCCCCTATCTTTGTTCCCTTCTTTACCTGGATCTCCTGCAGCACTCTAAGAGCCTCACAAAGCAGTGATGAGGAAGCCACAGTGAAGCACCCCATTTCAGATCTCAGAGGAGAACTCCACATCAGCTCTGTAGGTGCTAGAAAGTGGTGGATGGCAGGGAAAGAGACAGCTGGACTGTCTTGCATTCAAATGGCACAGCGATGCAGTCACTCAGAACAATGTTTTCAGAGTTTTATTAATAAATCTTTTTGAGTAGAAAGCATAGAATTTCATTTCATTTTATTTTTAAATTATGTTTATTGAGGTAAAGTGTTTACATCACTGTGTCTGTTGGGGGGTTTTAGGTTGAAACACTACAGTGTCTATTTTTACACATGCCCACCCACATGTGCCCCAAGAATCTACCATGTTTCACCATGTGACTTCCCTCCCCCACTGCCAACCCACCTCCTTCCCAGTCTAATAGCACATTTCTGCATAATAGTCACAGTACAGTAGAAATAAAAATTAATGAGCACATGAAATCTTTTAAAATATAAAAGCTGCCTTCATAGAAGAATTTAGGAGGAAGGGAATCTCCAAAATTTTAAGCATGATTGTTCCTGAAAGTAGATGTTTTTGTTACTGTGAACTTTCATTAACTTTTCATATTTTCCTAAATGGGATATTGAGATACTAAATGTGATACTATGATTTGATTGCAATACTATGTAATCAAGTAATATTCATTTGTCTCATAATAGTAGAAATAAGACCTAAAGACATCATTGTGGACTCAAGATACACCAAGTTCTAATGCCTGAGTGTTTCCTGCATTCCTCATGTAATGTGTTAATGTAAGTGAATACCTCTAAAATATATACCTATCTACATTAGGTACATAGGGGAAAATGAGATTTAAAAAGTTTCAAAAGCAGCAGGCTAAGTGACATTTTATTTTTGTCATTATAAGATATTTAATTTTTGTCACTAAAAATAATATTCAAATAGATTGAATGTAAAAACCTGCAATATTGCTCACAATGAAAACTTAACTATTAGAAAAGAAGAGAATATAAAGCCAAATATGCATACCTTCTTTTCACAATTCACACTTCCATGTAAAGTACAAGAACTTCTATTGTGTCTACTGCTAAATATGTAGAGGAAAATAAAGTAAATAATGTAAAAGTGAATGATGGGAGCCTTTATTGTCGTAGTTCCTCATTTTAATCAGATTTTCTCTAATGAGTAGCAACTGTTACTAATCTGAATGTTCATATTTCCCAACACTATATCTTTGAATGAGAGATTCCTCTTTTCCACTCTCCTCACTCCTCAAGTGGATATTATCATAACTACTATCTTGTAAGACTGTGGTGAGAAGAAATAAAGTAAGAAAACATTTAGAAAAATGTCTGACAAGTTCCAAGTCCTCAGTGGGTATTAGATGCTATAGGCACTTTAAAGTTATCGTTACATGCTGAACACACTGTGCTTGGAAAATACTCCTGCATGTCAAGGACAGCTCCAAGATTCAGGGTGTGAAGCTCATTCCACATTTTGCTCTTTCTCATAGACCCTTCAGCAGTGCAGTCCTTTCCCTTCTTGAAATTACTCATAGTATAAATGAATTTTGATTCTCAGTCATAACCTGTGTTTAATATCACATTTATTTTAAAAACTTAAAACACCACGATGCATGTAGCACATCAAAAAACATTAATTGGTATTACAGTATCTGAATTTCTTTTGTTTTACTTTAGAAAAAGCAAAGATTTTTATGAAGTCCTTTATCACTGTCAATTTCAGAAAGATAAAGAGTGACTAAACAAAGCAGGTGGGTCTTCCTGGTGGTGCAAAGGATTAAAGGTTTAAAGGTAGCAGTTATCTGCAACCTCTGCAGCACAAGTTCAATCCCTGGCTGGCCCAGGGAGCTACCCACATGGTGCAGCAGACCTCTCCTGTCTCACCCGCTGCTCCCCTCAGCAGTGTATTTCAGTTGGTCTGCCTGTTCTGCTCCCCACTCTGTCTCTGGTGAATCATCTCATCCTCTGCACATATGGCCTGCACCCCAGTTCTTGTATGCATAAATAAATAAATCTTAAAAAAATACACAGCAGGTATATCTTCATATGTTTGGAACATGATCTCTCAATGTGGAATTTGAGGGGGAACACGTGAATGCATATAAGAAACATCTCTCCAATATACCAAAATATATGATTTCATACCAGGATTTCTCCCCAGATCTTTTGCACTCTTACTAGATGTGCTAGCACCATAGAGCTGAGGAAGCCACAGAGCTACTCACATCTGTAGCAGATCTTGAAGAAGCCCAATAAACTATCTTAGCCACCAGACCAACCCACCCTGAGACCTCCTGCTCACAGGGACCTCACTTTCTTACCTTGTCTTGGGAGCCAGCCAGCCAGCCAACAGGATGCCTCTTCTGGAAGCTGTCATCTTCTCTTCCCTCTGGGTTTGTGAGTTGCCCCCATAATTTAAGTCTACTGGAGACACTGGGGAAAAAAGCTCTATTGGTGCTTCTTTATATTATCATTTGTTCATATGGATATCACTTTTTTGTTTGCAGTTGGTGTTGGTCAGTTAAAGTTGGAACAACCTAAAATGTCAATTTTGAAGACAGTAAGTAAGACTGCTCACATACCTTGTAAGGTGACCTCCAATAAATTTAATAATGAATATATACACTGGTACCGACAGAGACCTGACCAGAATATAGAACATCTAACATATGTCGTCTCATCAGCAAAACCTGTTCAGAAGGAAATAAATGGGAGAACCAAACTTGAAGCAAGTAAAGACCCCAGTACTTCCACTTCAAACTTGATAATTAATTTCTTAGAAAAGGAAGATGAGGCCATGTACTACTGTGCTGTCTGGGACCACAGCATTACAATTGCCAGGATCACCTTCACAAAAATCAGCTTCAGGTCATGCCCACCCACATCCTTCCCCTATCAGCTTCCTCTGCCTGGGATTTTACCGTCAGCCTGCCCAGAAATACAGCCTCCTGTCCCTCACAGCTACTGCTCTTTCTCAGGCAAATTTTAAATCCTTTAGGCTCAATTCATCCAGTACTGTGACAAAATGTTGACTTTGGTGTTATCATATTGCACATGTAGAGATTAGGATCAGGCATAGAGAGGTTATTGACTTCTGTGTGGTCACTGATTTAGTGAATGGGGGTAGTAGACTGGTTTCCTCTTTCACTGTCCTTTCCTGTTAAGTTGGGTATGAGCCAGCATGTACCCAGGGACACGCTGAGGGGCAAGTTGTGGATCAGGTTTGCAAGGCAAGACTGCTGCTTGGTGAGCAGCCCACTTGTTATTTATTAGCAGGAATAAACAAGCATGATTAATTATGTGACAATGGCAGAAGGAGAGGGTCCACGGGAGACAAAGGGTAATCAACGTCCCCTCCTGTAGGGGACATGCTGGCCATGTACACAGGATGAGCTCCCCGTGCAGGTACTTGGCGTAAATTCTGAGCTACACCCAGACCACCTCAGACCATGGCCTCACAATCAGTCAGTGGCTACCTAGGCATCCCAGGCTACCCCATGATAGGGGCCGTTGTCTTAGACAGTCATGCAGGACTGCTTTATCCAAATCTGTCACACACACAGATGCATAGAGATGCCGTACACACAGGTGCAGAGGTCCCAAGTGGTAGAGCCACCGTAGATCCTGCCACTGAAAATTAATAGAAATATGGCACCTAATGTGTAGTTTCTACAACTTATGAGAAAAACAGTCTTATTCACTAATAAATTACTGAAACAATATGCTGAGCTTGAATTTATGGTCTTCCTCCTACAATAAGTATAAGTAGTATAGCTGATTTGACTTTCTGCATATTTTTTGAGAAAATTATAAAACATTAACAAAATATAAAATCTAATACAAGCATATTATTTCATCTAAAAATATAATTAACAGAAATTGATTTAAAAGGAAAGTCTTCCTTTAGAACAATTTTTAATAGAATATCTGTCCCTATCACTCCTGGAACATAGCCCTGTCTGTTCAGTAATTATGGTTTATGTCTTTTTTTTGAGCTGAGATGGCAGAGGTGAGAGTAATCACAGCAGAGACATTATGCTCTGCAACATCTAAATCATTTGTTATCTGACTCTTTACAGAAATCTTTTGCTTGTCTCTCCTGTGTAAGGGAGTAAGTTTTTAAGTACATTAAAGTTCAAGAGAAAAAAATAGATACATATTATTTTATAAAAATGAAAAAGAATTTTATGGCCAAAAATTTAAGTCAATGGCAAATGAAGAACCACTAGAAAATATTTGCAACATAGTAGAGAAAAAGTCTACCCTCTCTAATATAGAAAAGCATTTTAAAAGCAGAGAATTTTTTTAAGGATTTATTTATTTATTTATACAAGCACTGGGTATAGTCAGAAGTGCAGGAGGGTGAGAGAACTCACCAGAGTCAGAACGGGGAACAGAACAGGCAGACTGATGAAATACACTGCTGAAGGGAGCAGCGGGTGTGGCAGGACAGGTCTGTCGCACCATGTGGGACTCTTGCGGCCGCTGGGGATCGAACCAGCACTGCAGAGGCTGCGGGCAGCCCTGCAGTGCTCAACCGCTGCACCACCAAGGGAGGCCCTAAAAGCAGAGAATTTTTTTACAAAGGACAGTCAAAGTAGTTTGAGTAGACCTAGAACATACACAGCTGTTGAAGCATATCCAAGTTTTCTTGAGAAAAGTTCGTGACCCAATGGCATTATCAGTGAATTCTACGAATCTTTCAGAAAATCTAACACCTATCTTCATCAAACTTTACAAAAAAAATTAAAGAGGAAGATTTCCCAAACAATTAATTAGGTCACCATTACCTTGTTCCCTAAACCAACGAGTACCAAAAAAAAAGGAAACAATAGTCTAATATCCTTACTGAACATAGATGCAAATCCTTAACAAAACCTTCATGAATCAAATCCAGCATATCTTAAAAGCATCATCTATCAGACCAGGAGGATATATTCTAGGGATACAAGGATACTTCAAATATGCAAATCAGTCACTGTCATTCACTACATCAAGAAAAGACAAAAATCATAGATGCTGAAAAGCATTGGACATAAATCAACAACCATTTATGATAAAATGGAAATAAAAATAACTTATCTCAATGTAATAAAGACCATAATGACAAACCCACAAGCTATATCACAATCAATGGTGAAAACTGACAGCATTTTGCCTAAGATTAAGAATGAGACAATGATGTTCACTTTAACCATCATTGTTCAACTATCATGGAAGTCCTAGCCAGAACACTTAGGCAAGAAAAGAGATTAAAATTGGAAAGCAAAATTAAAACTATCACTATTTGCAGAAGGCATGATGACTAATGTAGAAAATCTAAAATACTACCAAAAAACTACTAGGAATAGCAAAAGAATGTAGTAAAGTCACAGAATACAAATCAATACACAAAAATCTATTATATTTGTATATATATAAGCTATGAATTTGGGAATAGGAAATCAAGAATACAATTTCATTTAAAATCATATCAAAGATGATTAAGTGCTTGGGAGTAAACTTACCAAAGAAGGTAAAGGATCTATCAACTGAAAGTTCTAAAACATTGTCAAAGGAAGTAAAAGAAGATGGAAGGAATTAAATGCAACCTCATGAAACTACTTCCCTCTCTCACCATCTTATTTACAAAATTGGAAGAAAGATAAAAATCTTATGGTATTGGTAAAAATGTAGTTAAGACTAAAGAATTAAATGCAAAGATTTCAAAATAAGCGTTCTGTATTTGTTTAGTGGCTAATTAGTCTTATTTAGAAACATGGTCTGGGTGAAAATCATTAAAAGCTATCCAATTTTTTCCCTTAAGATCATTAAAAATAAACCTTTATTGGGTCTCCCTGGTGGCGCAGGTGGTTGAACACCGCACTGTGAAGCTGTCCCCAGCCTCTGCAGTACAGGTTTGATCCTGGTGGGCTAGTGAGAATCCCACATGGTGTGGCAGACCTCTCCTGTCTCACCGCTGCTCCCCTCAGCAGTGTGTTTCGTCAGTCTGCCTGTTCTGTTCCCTGCTCTCGCCCTGGTGAATTCTCTCACCCTCCCGCGCTTCTGACTGTACTCAAGCACTTGTATAAATAAAAAAAAAATAAATCTTTAAAAAATAAAAATTAAAAAAAAACCCTTACTGAGCCTCCCTGGTGGCACAAGGGGTTGAGTCTCAGCCCTATGTAGCTGTTGGCAGCCACTGCAGCACAAGTTTTTACCCCTCAGCAGTGTATTTTAGTCAGTCCGCCTTTTCTGCTCCCTACTCTGTCTCTGGTGAATTCTCTCACCCAGCCCTACCTCCGGACTACATGCCAGCTCTTGTATGCATAAATGAAAACAGATCTTTAATAAATAAATCAATCTATCAAACCTTACTTGTTATTTTGGAATCTTCAGAGGTTTTAAGAACAGATCCTTGTGCTGGATCTGTTGCTGATGCTTGTCATTATGGTGGATGGTGATGGTGGTTGTAGATGTTTATTTTATTTTTGGTGGTACAGGGAGGTCACTTCAGTGTAGGAGATCAGAAATAAATGATTGTGACCCCACCATTATTAATGTGTCCTATTGTTGAGAGGTATTAATCACATGTCTTGTCTTGGGCCATTGTAGTTGTATTTACCCACACCGCTGCCAATTACACCTATATCCTCCTCCTTCTCAAGAGCATGGTCTACTTTCCCACCATCAACTTCAGTCTGTTCAGAACAGGCATCTGCAGCAATGGAAAGACTCCCTAACATAATGGCACAAAGGCTTCAACTTCTGCTATCATTTATTGTCCTTGAGAGTGTCTGCTGAGGATCTAGCTGGGCTGTGCTTCTGAGTTTGGGTTATTTTTGTTCTCTTCTTTTTGTATCTTTCTATTGGTTATTATTATATAATGTATTTTTTTCCAAAAACTGAGCAAACAGAAAATTTTATTCTGCATCAACAAAAAATTTTGCCTTCAGTCAGGGGCAGGGCCAAGGAATATCCCAAGGAGACGTTGTCTAACATCACTGTCCATAATTTCCACAACTGCTACTGTTGACCCAATTTTCTTGCCCTCTGAGCACAGACAGCACGCAGCTTCCAGCCACCCTCCCATAGTGCCCTTAAACCACATGGGTGTTGCCTTGAACGTTTCATTTTATATACCCTGAAGCGGCCATATGTGCCACTTGAATTCTGAATTTTGCTTTGCATAATAGACACAACATAAAAAAAAAATGAAAGTCACTTTGTCTATGTGTTCTTGAATTTGATAAAATCTAACTGAAAGTTGAATGTAAGAATCATGTGACAGCTGAGTTCTCAAATTCAACATCGAGTGTTACATTAGTCAACAAATATTTCTTGTGCTTTTTCAGAAGTAGTGGTTATGTTTCTTTCTTGGGGCATTTGCTCTGGGAGAGACACAGAATGAATGGGTTTAGGCACTTATCTTGCAAAAACTGCTAGATTCAGATTTTTTTTGGTTTGGGACACTTGCACAGCAAGTGACTGGGTCTACACAGGACACTGTGTGAACTAGCATTTCTCAAGCCCTGTGGATCCCAATCCTAACATAATCCATGAGAAATGCACAATCACAGGAGAGGCAGCATGGAAGAGGGTGAAGCCCCTGATGGTGGGTGACTGGGATGGAAACCTGGGCCTCTGTGCACAGCTGCGTGGCCTCGGGCAAGCTGTATGAGTCTTTGTGCATCATTTCTTCATCTGAAAATGAACAGTGCCCTGTTCAGGAGTTTGTGTTTGGATGAATTAATACTGCTTTTATACGCAATCCACAACATTAGTATTCACAATTGGTAACTATTCTTTAAAAACTGACAGGCACCCCAAACACAAAGGCACTGACTCACAGCCATCTGGATCCAGTTGCTCTGCAGAGAAGTGAGAGGGAGATGAAGTAGGAAGTTGGTAGCTTCTATTTCACACCAAGCAATTTCTGTAATCTTTCAAGAACCTTTTGCGGCAGGGGCAGTGCTAGTGCACAATTTACAAGACTAAAGAGACTAAGTTACTTGCTTAAGGTCACCAGAGTAATTGCCATATTTTAAAGCCCTGTGCTTCTGAACTCAGAGTCTATATTTTACAACCCATTATTAATATTTGTTTTTCCGGTAGAAAAACAAAACCAGCACTTGTTTTTAACCAAAGACATCCTCCAAGGAGCTTGTGGCAATTTCTTAAGGTTTGAGAGTTTCTCTATTTTATCTTCTCATGTTCACACTATGGCCTTACCAGGACTGTTCCCCTTGTTATCAAGGGCAAGGATACCCTCCCTGATTCTGAGGGTTGTGCAGTCCAAGTGAAGCTACTCTTTTGAGGGGCACTGAATGCATGGACTGAGAGTTTCAGGCAGAACAGGACTGCTGAAGGGGACTTGAATGTACACCACAGGCACCCCGGCACCTCCCATCAACCAAGTTGGCTCTGGTGTCCTCAGAATTCCCTTGTAGGAGATCGTGGCATGTCCAGGTGCACATATGAGGTAGGAAGAAAGTTAACTATATCTTAACACAGCACTATCTACCACAGCAAGAAGCCATTTGACCGTGTTCTATGTCGTTTGTTCGTGACAGTGTGACATTACCTAAGTTAAACCAACTTTTGAAGAATGTTATTCAATTCATTAATTTTAGATTAATTGTGTAATTTACATAACCATTGTTTAACATTCTAATGAATACAAACACTACAGAGTGCTTCCTGAGTACCAAGCACTGGTCTAAGTACATGTTAACTATTCTCACAAGAGCCCTGTGAGAGAGGCACGATTATCTCTGTTCGGAAGGGATCATGCTCAGCGAAATAAGCCAAAAAGAAAAAGAAAAATACCGGATGGTCTCACTCATAGCAGGAATCTAGAAAACTTAAATAAGGGACCAGGAAAATGAATAACTAAGAAAGTGAAAATCAAAATCAACAAAAAACTATGAACCAGAGACACTTTTTGGGGGGTGGGGGGCGGGAGGGGAAGGATTGGGGTCAGAATGGGCGTTTGCAATTGTATGGGGGAATATAAAAATAAAATTTATTATTTAAAAAAAAAAAAAGAATTACTCATGGTTAGGCAGCTAATAAGCTCTCCACTATTTTGGAGTCTTTTTCTCATAGACTTTAGTTTTGAATGCCTTCTATCTAACCAGCAGGCCACATGCATGTAATAGCTGATTTTCCCTTTTATGTTAATCCAGTCTTACCTATGTACCAACTTGATATTCTGAATAATATGTGATACTATACCAACATAATATACTTCTGTCACATGTTTCTTTTGAATCCTCACTTGCTTATGAAGGCTCAGGAAGGCCTCTGATATTTTACTCTGAAATCTGGAACAAAGTGATTCTGCTGTTTTGTATTCTGTCACCTGGGACAGGCACAGAGATTCAGATGTTCCTTTGACTACACAAAAATCTTGCTTTTTATGCAGAGAGAAGCCTGGTATACAGATTGTGTCTGCAGAGAGCAGCTCTGGTACAGAGGTTAAACCAACCCCTCCCTCAATTCCTGTCCCATTTTTTTTTTTTTAATAGAGGCATGCTTTATTTATTTGTTTGCTGGTTTGTTTGTTTTGTTTATACATGCACTGGGTACAGTCAGAAGCGCGGGAGGGTGAGAGAATTCACCAGAGCCAGCGCGGGGAGCAGAGCAGGCAGAAGGACTGAAGTACACTGCTGAGGGGAGCAGCGGGCGGCAGGAGAGGTCTGCACGCCATGTGGGACCCTCCTCCGGTGGCCGGGGAGCAGCCGGGGATCGAACCGGCGCCGCAGAGGCCGCGCGCAGCTTCGCAACCCAGCGCTCAACCGCTGCGCCACCGGGGAGGCCCTCCTGCCCCATTTTTGCTTTACTCGAATGGAATAGAATCCTGAGTTCAATGCACACACAAACTTCTGTCCACTGTCTGTCCTCTCCCCCACTGTGTCCCGAGCCATAAAACTTTCCTGAGGACCAAGCTCCCATCTCTAGGTCTTAGGAAACAACATGGCACAGAGTCCTTTCAGCGCCCCCAGGCGTGGGAGCCAGTGGAGTCTGCTCCCTGCACAGACGAGGTCTCCTGGGGTATGTCTAGTAGAGGAGACATGGAGAGACCAATGTGGGAAGGCAGCTGTAATGAAACATTGACCCAATCCTTATCCAGAGATGAGGACTGGGAATAGTGCTTATCCCAAACTCAGGAAAATGGGAAACAATGGCAAAACAACTTTGGATTTCACGAAGACCTCAAACAGGTATCCAATTCCTTTTCTTTTAAACACACTGCAGTTTCTGTCAGCATAACCAGCATTAGTTCTGTCAATACAATGCATGTAAAGGAGAAAGGTGATTGCTGTAGATACGACATTCATGGTGCTCTGATTAAACTCCTTTGATATTTCCACCCACAGCCAGAATTGTTCTTTCTTAAACAAGTAAACTAAAGCTCTTATGCAGCAGAACCCCCTAACAATGTTCTAGGTAAGTCATTAAAGGGGATGAGATTTACTATATCACTTTTTCTCAGTAATTAAATTTAAGGGGAATTGTGGTGAATAACCTAAGTTGAATCATAGGAGATGGTGGCTGTCATATTAGGCTATATATAGAATGTAAAAATAATACAGAAGTACGAAAATCCAGAATAATTTAGTATAGTCTCTTTTCCTTTGTAGCCTCCAACTTTTTACCAGAACACTTGATTCTACTTCTTGGAACTGTTTTTCTAAAGTGTGGTCCATCAACCACCTGCATCAGTGGTACATTTTCCAAGAACCTCTATACATGATTTTTCTTTAAGCTAATTAAAAAAAAAAATTCCTAGCAATAACAGAGTAACATATCTCCCTCTGAAATAGACCAATTCTCAGTTTGACACATGAATACCTTTAGGAAAGATCCTGAGGGGCTTCTACCCAGTTCACAGAGCCCTCCCTCCTTATGAAGAACTGGGTTCAACTTCAGTCCATCACATTTCTTCATTATGAGCCAAAAACTAAAACAAAGCTGTAACTTGGTAGCACTTCTGTGATGTTAGACAAGAAGGAATTTTGTACTAACTGAACTAGCTTTAATTTGCTGTACTGTATCAGGGACCATGTGTTTAAACTATTGAAAAATTTTAAGAAATTTTAAGAAAGCCTGTTCTTTGTATTGAAGCATAAATGCTACTTATAATATAGTGTAAAGAATTTGTTCTACAACTTATTATTTTGATATGTTTTGATGTTTTAAACTAATTTGTAAAAGTTTTTATTGAAGTAACATTAAAAGGCAACAAGTAAGTTTCAGACATGCATCAACATAAATCAGTGTTTGTACATGTTATAAAAGCTTCAAAAATAAAGTTGAAAAATTCTAACCTTGGACACACTGTTGATGACTTTTACCAGATTTACCAACCTCTTCACACTTCCCTTTGATAACTCTTAATTTTATCTCCAGTCTAAACACTTATTAATGTTTTTTAGTTAAGTCATTTGTTTTGATCCATATGCACCTCATAAGAGTAGAATCATCAGCATATGTCTTTCTCTTTCTGACTTGTTTCTCAGAGTATAATATCTACAGGCCAATCCATCTTGTTGAAAATGGTAGAACTTAATATTCTTTAGCTGAGTTGTATTCCATTAAGTGTAAATACAAATCTATTTTTATCCCATTATCCTTCAATGAGTATTTAGATTGTATCAAACTCTTGGCAATTATATATAATTCGTCTGTGAACAGCAAATGTATTATCTATTCAAAACAGTATTTTTGTTTTCTTTCAGTAATAACCCAGGAGTAATACTACTTCTTCTTTTTATTTAAAAAAGATTTATTTATTTATACAAGCACTGGGTACAGTGAGAAACGCGGGAGGGTGAGAGAATTCACCAGAGCCAGAGAGGGGAGCAGAACAGGCAGACTGCTCAAGTACACTGCTGAGGGGAGCAGCGGGCACAACAGGAGAGGTCTGCACACCATGTGGTACCCTCACCCAGTGGCCGGGGATTGAATCAGCACTGCAGAGGCTGTGGGCAGCTTCGCAGCCCAGCACTCAACCACTGCACCACTGGGGAGGCCCAATACTACTTCTTAATGAATCAAGGTCTTGTGTTAGTTGAGTGGACACCATCTAAGCCAATTTATTACATCTCCATTCAGAGAATTCCTATAACTTGAATGTCTTAGGCAGAGGGAGTAAATCATTGTGTGCCAGGATTCCTAGATATCTTACCTGTAATTCACCATATATAATTTTCATAAGAACTATGTATTAGAACTGTTATTCCCATTATGCAGATAAAGAATTTAAAGATAAAATTAATGAGATTGTTCAAGTCAAGAAGTCCATGATTTTCTTATATATAGTGATGATGCCCTGCCAGATTTTATCTTACAATTTTATAAAAGCAGACACTAGCAGAAAATGTGAGGGAGAGAGAGCAAGGGTCTTTTTTTGTGGGGGAGGAGAATAATGGGTCTTAGCTTCACATTCAGGGACCTGCCAGCATGATGTCCCAGAACAGAGGTGTGAGACTCTGAGGTCATTAGATGAGCCCCCCATATTGTGAGAGATGGTTCTGCCAATAAAGAAGAGTGGCCCACATGAAAACAACTACTAAGTAAGTGAGTGAGAGAGTCTCATTTAGTGTTCCTTCTCTGCACATATTAACCCCTTAAGCCCTCATCATAAAATATGAAGCCACTTTTATTTTTATTTTTAAGACTTTTGACTCAAGAGATAAGTGATCTTGTGTCTCAGGGACTTGTCCACAACACACAGCGGGTGATTCACAGTGCAGGGCTGGACTCAGGTCACCTGGATGCAGAGACCATCCTCTTGCTATGAGGAAACAGGAAGTGCTGTGCATTGCTTCTACCCCATGGAGAAAACAGAACTAACCTCTGTGGAATATTCACTAATTTATTATTTACAGTGAATTATGTCACCAGGATTTGAGTTTTCACAGAATTGAAACGCAAGTCAGTTTGCCTTCCAAATCATAAAATAATAAAATTTCTATTGTTTATGAAGTCACCTCTGAATCAAGTTGTGCAAAATGAAGACTGTCCTTTAATCTCTGAATTCTTTTTATATATGACCCCTAGACACCTCATGGAAGAACATTGATAGCAACTTGCATCTGTGCTGTACATGATCCTTATTTATTTGACAGTTTCCAAGCTCAAGGCAGCATATTCAAATCCCTCATTTGCTCAAAGAAGGGCCTGGTTCTATTCCTCAATTCAGGGAGGTCACTGGAAGAAAGGAAATTCAAAGGAAAGACTGACATGGAATCAGCCTGTCAGCTTTTTCCCTTCTACTCTGAAATTTCCAACCTTCTGTGCTTCTAGCTGCTCTGTGTATCCTGATCATCATATCCAGACAGGGTGGGCCATGACTGCTTTCATGAACTACGTGGGGCCTGAGTGGTTACCTAAAGAAATGATAATAGAGAGCAGGATCTGAGAGAAAAAACAAAAAATCTTTCTGAGCGTGAGTCCTTTTCAGACAGGAAGGCACAAATGAGATTTCCCCTATCTCTACTTCCTTCTTTATCAGGATCTCCTGCAGCACTCTAAGAGCCTCACAATGCATTGACAAGGAAGACACTGTGAAACGCCCCGTGTTCAGATCTCAGAGAAGAACTCTGCATCAGCTATGTAGGTATTGGAAAGTGGTGGATGGCATGGAAATAGACAGCTGGACTATCTTGTATTCAAATGGCAGAAGGTGATGCAGTCTCTGAAAACAATGTTTTCAGAGTTTTACTAATAAAACTTTTCTGAGTAGAAAGCACAGAATTTCATTTTATTCTTAAATTATGTTTATTGGGGTACAGTGTTTACATCACTGTATCTGTTTGGGGGTTTTAAGTTGCAACCTCTGCAATATATATTTTTACACATGCCCACCCCATGTGCCCCAACAATCCACCATGTTCCACTGCATGCCTTCCCTTCCCTACTACCACCCCACTTCTTTTGCTTCATGTTGCCAATTTCTGCATAAGGTCACAGTACAGTATAAACAAAATTAATGAACACACAAAAATCTTTAAAATGTAAATCACTGTATTGATAGATGAATTAAGAAAGGAAGAAGGGAATCTCCAAAATTTTAAGGATGATTATTCCTGAAAGTAGATGTTTTTGTTTGCTCTGTGGACTTTCATTAACTTACGCATTTTCCTAAGTGAGATATTGAAATACTAAATGTGATAGTATGGTTTGATTGGAAGAATATTTGATTGTAATACTATGTGATCAAGTAATGTTCTTTTGTCTCATAATAGTAGTAATAAGACATGACATATCATTGAGGACTCAAGACACACCACATTCTAATGTCTGAGTGTTTCCTGCATTACCCTCATGTAATGTGTTAATGTAAGTGAATAACTCTGAAATATATACTTAGCTATGTAAGATACATGTGTGTCAAGAAGAATTAAAAGGTTTAAAACAGCATGCTAAATGACATAAGGTATTTATTTTTGTCATTAAAAATAATATTCAAATAATGATGTAAAAACCTGCTATATAGCTCATAATGACAACTTAACTATTGCAAAAGAAGAGAATATAAAGCCAAATATCTAATATAAAGTCTTACTTACAAATATGCATTATAAAGCCTTAGTTTCACAATTTACATGTCCATATAAAGTACAAGAAATTCTATTTCTATTCATAAATATGTAGAGGAAAATAAAATAAAATAAAAATGAATGATGGGAGCCCTTATTGTCATAGTATCTCATTTTTCTCAGATTTTCTCTAATGAGTAACAAATGTAACTTTTTTAAATTCTCATATTCCCTAGCACTATGTCTTTGAATGAGTGCTTCCTCTTTTCCACTGTCATCACTCATCAAATGGTGATTATCATAACAGCTGTCTCATAGGACTGTTGTGAGAATGAAATAAAGTAAGGAAACATTTAGAACAATGCCTGACATGTACCAAGTCCTCAGTGGGTATTAGATGCTATAGGCACTTTAAGGTTATCATTACATATTTAACACACAGTGCTTGGAAAATATTCCTGCATGTGACATGATGTTCAAGGACAGCTCCAAGATTCAAGGTGTGAAGCTCATTCCACATTTTGCTCTTTCTTATAGAACATTCAGCATGCAGTTCTTTCCTTTCTTGTAGAGCTCACAATATAAATGATCTTTGATTTCTCAGAGTCAAATCTGAATTTAATGTCACATTCATTTTTAAAAATAAAAAATACTCCATGGTACATGCAGCACATTTGAAAAATGGGTGTAGTTTCTGAATTTCTTTTGCTTTACCTTAGGAAAAAACAAAGATTCGTATGCAAATCCTTTATCATTGTCAATTTCAGAAAGATAAACAGCAGCTAAACACAGCAGGTATATATTCACATGTTTTGATCATGATCTCTCAGTGTGTAAGTTGAGGGGGAACAGGTGAGTATATATAGGAACCATCCTTCCAATATACAAAACTGTGTGATTTCATACCAGGGATATCGCCCCAGATCTTGAGTACTCTTACTAGATATGCTAACACCACAGAGGTCAGGAAGCCACAGACCTGCTCATATCTGTAGCATTGGGAAAACCCAAAAAAATACCTGAGCCACCAGACCAACTCCACCCTGAGACCTCCTGCTCACAGGGACCTCACTTTCTTACCTTCTCACTGGGAGCCAGCCAGCCAACAGGATGCCACTTCTGGAAGCTGTCATCTTCTCTTCCCTCTGGGCTTGTGAGTTGTCCCCCTATCATTTAAGTCTACTGGAGATACTGGGAAAATTCTCTATAGTTGCCTCTTTATATATCCTTTGCTCATATGGATATCACTTTTTTTGTTTGCAGTTGGTGTTGGTCAGTTAATGTTGGAACAACCTAAAATATCAATTTCCAAGACAAGAGATAAGACTGCCCACATACCTTGTAAGGTGACCTCCAATGATTTTAACAATGAGTATATACACTGGTACCAACAGAAACCTGATCAGAATATAGAACATCTAATATATGTCAACTCACCAAAAAGTCCTGCTCGGAAAGATATAAATGGGAGAACCAAACTTGAAGCAAATAAAGACCCCGGTACTTCTACTGCAAACTTGAAAATTAATTTCTTAAACCAAGAAGATGAAGCCATGTACTACTGTGCTGTCTGGGACCACAGCATTAGAATCACCAGGATCATCTTCACAAAAACCAACTTCAGGTCGTGCCCACCCACATCCTTCCCCTACCAGCTTCCTCTTCCTGGGATTTTATCATCAGCCTGCCCAGAAAATACAGCCTCTTGTCCTTCACAGCTACTGCTCTTTCTCAAGCACATTTTAAATCCTTTAGGCTTAATTCATCTCATTCTTGTGACAAAATGTTGACATTGGTATTACCATCATTCACATGGATAGATTAGGAACAGGCATAGAGTAGTTATCAATGTGTCACTGATTTAGTGAATGGATGTAGAGGACTGGTCTCTTATTTCACTGTCTTTTCTTGTTAAGTCAAGAAAGAGCCAGCATGTCCCTGGGGACACGCTGAGGGAGGAGTTGTGAAGCAGGTATGAAAGGCAGGACTCTGCTGCTTAATAAGCAGCCCTTTTATAATTTATTAGCAGGAATAAACAAGCATGATTGATTATGTGACAATGGCAGCATCCGGAGAGACAAAGGGTAATCAACTTCATGGGGAACAGAAGGGTACATGTTGGCCATATATACAGAATGGACTGCCATGCAGGTACTTGGTGTAAATTCTGAGCTACTCCCAGACCACCTCAGACCATGACCACACAATCAGCCAAGGGCGTCCCTGGCTGCCCCGTGAGGTGGACTATTGTCTTAGGCATCATGCAGGAGCACCTTATCCAAATCTGACACACACACAGATACATAGAGAACCCATACACACAAGTGCAGAGGTCCCAAGGGGTAGAACGACCATAGATCCTGCATCTGAAAAATAAGCAGAAAAATGGCATCTAATAAGTGTTTTCTACAACTAATGAGCAAACACTCTTATTCCCTAATAAACTACTCAAACAATACCTGAGTTTGAATTTATGGCTTTCTTCCTACATTAAGTATATACACCATGGATGACTTGACTTTCTGAATATTTTTTTACAAAATTATAAAAACATTCACATAATATAAAATAGAAGACCACAATATTATTTCCTTTTAAAAATATATAAATAACAGAAATTGATTTAAAAGGAAAGTCTTCCTTTAGAACACTTTTTAATAGAACATCTGCCTCTATCACTCCTGGACACAGCCTTGTCTGTTCAGTAATTATGGTCTATGTCTTTTTTATGAGCTGTGATGGCAGAGGTGAGGGTAATCACAGCAGAGACATTATGCTCTGCAATATCTAAATCATTTGTTATCTGACTCTCTGCAGAAATCATTTGTGTGTCTCTCCTGTATAATATAAGGTAACTAATTTTTAACTATGATAAAATTCAAGAGAAAAAAATTGGTACATATTAGTCCATAAAAATGAAAAAAAAATTATGGCAAAAAAATTAAGTCAATTGTAAATGACGTACAATGAGAAAATATTTGCAATGTAGTAGCAGAAAAGGCCTACTCTCTCCAATTTAGAAAATCATTTTAAAAACAGAGAATTTTTTTATAAAGGACAGGCAAAACTGTTTGAATAGACCTAGAACATACACAGAAATTGAAGTGTATTCAAGTTTTCCTGAGACAAACATCTGGGACCCAATGGCATTACTAGTGAATTCTACAAATCTTCCAGAAATCCAACACCTATTTTCATCAAACTCTTCAAAAAAATTAAAGGGTAGGAATTTCCCAAACAATTAATTAGATCAACGTTAACTTGATCCCCAAAACAACAAGTAGAGTACAAAAAGGAAAAAGAAAACAACGGTCCAATATCTTTACTGAACATAGATGCAGAAATCCTCAAGAAAATCTTCACAAATCAAATCCAGCATATATTAAAAGAATAATCCATCATGACCATAAGGATATATTCCAGGGATACAGGGATGCTTCAACATATGCAAATTCAGCCAATGTCATTCACTACATCAAGAAAAAGACAAAAATCATGATGTCATCACAATAGATGCTGAAAAAGCATTGGACAAGAATCAACAACCATTTATGATAAAATGGAAATAAAAATAACTATTTCAATATAATAAAGACCTTAATGACAAACCCACAAGCTATATCACAATCAGTGGTGAAAACTGACAGCATTTCCCCTAAGATCAAGAACAAGACAAAGATGTTCACTTTAACCATCATTGTTCAACATATTATGGAAGTCCTAGACAGAACATTTAGGCAAAAGTGACATAAAAGAAATCCAAATTGGAAAAAAAGAAGTAAAACTATCACTATTTGTAGATGGCATGATAACCAATGTAGAAAATCTAAGTGACTACCAAACAACCACTAGAAATGATAATGTAAATATCACAGAATGTAGCAAAGTCACAGAATACAAATCAATACACAAAAATCTATTACATTTGTATATATAAGCAATGAATTAGAGGAAAGGAAAATCAAGAAAACAATTCCATTTACAATTACAACAAAGCCAATTAAATGCATGGAAGTAAAATTACCAAAGAAGGTGGTGGATCCATCAACTGAAAGTGTTAAGACAACACCAAAAGACACAAAAGAAGACACAATGAATTAAATGCAAGACATGATGCAAACTACTTCCCTCTTTTACCATCTTATTTGTAAAATTGAAAGAAAGATAAAAATTTTATAGTATTGGTAAAAATGTAGTAAAGCTAAAGAGGTACATGCAAAGATTTCAAAATAAGTGTTCTGTATTTGTTTAGGGGCTAATCAGTCTCATTATTTAGATACATGGTCTGGGTGAAAAATCATTAAAAGCTATCCAATTTTTTCCCTTAAGATATTTCATTAAAAATAAACCCTTGCTGAGCCTCCCTGGTGGCACAAGTGGTTGAATCTCAGACCTATGGATCTGTTAGTAGCCATTGCATCACGAGTTTGATCCCTGGCCCAGTGCTAACACACATAGTGCAGCAGACCTCTCCTGTCTTGCCTGCTACTCCCCTCAGCAGTGTATTTCAGTCAGTCCACCTGTTTTCCTACCCATTCTGTCTCTGGTGAATTGCCTCATCCTCCTCCCTACATCTGGACTACACCCCAGCTCTGGTATGTATAAATTAAAAAAAAAAAAAATCATAAATAAATAAATAAATAAATAAAACCTTACTTGTTATTTTGGAACAATCAGAATGAATGTAGCAGAGGTTATAACAACAAATCCTTTTCTGGATCTGTTGCCATTGCTTGTCATTATGGTGGATGATGGTGTTGGCTGTAGATGTTTACTTTGGTTTGGTGGTACAGGACTCCCATAGTGCCCTTGAACCACATGGTGGTTGCCTTGAATGTTGCATTTTATATACCCTGAAGCAGCCATATGTGTCACTTGCTTTCTGTATTTTGCTTTGCATAATAGACACAACCAAGAAAAAAGTTAAGTAACTTTATGTATGTGTACTTTACTTTGATACAATCTAACTGAAATTTGAATGTAGGAAACAGTATGACAACTGAGCTCTCAAATTCAGCATTGAATGTGACAGTGGTTAACAAATATTTCATGTTCTTTTCAGAGGTAGTGGTTATGGCTCTTCTTGGGGCATTAACTCTGGGAGAGTCACACGAAATGAGGGGTTCAGGCACTGCTATTGCAAAAGCTGCCAGATTCCTATCTTTTGTTTGGGACACTCCCATGCCAAGTGGCTGGGTCTACACAGAACACTGTGTGTACTAGTGTTTCTAAAGTCCCGTGGATCCCAATCCTCACATAATCCATGAGAACTGCACAATCACAGGAGAGGCAGCATGGAGGAGGGGGAAGCCCCTGATGGTGGGTGAATAGGTTGGAAACCTGGGCCTCTGTTCACAGCTGTGTGGCCTTGGGCAAGCTACATAAGCCCGTGCATCATTTCTTCTTCTGAAAATGAAGTTACAACGCCCTGTTCAGGAGTTACGTGTTTGGATGAATTAATGGTGCTTTTGTATGCAATGCAAAACAATAGTATCTGCAATTAGTAACTATTATTTAAAAATTGTCAGACACCCCAAACACAACGGCACTGACTTACAATCATCTGGAACCAGTTGCCTTGTAGAACAGTGAGATGGGGATGGATTAGGGAGCTGGTACTTCTACTTCATGCCAGGCAATCTGTTACCTTCTAAGAACCTTTTGCAATAGGGACTGTGCTAGTGAACAATTTACAAGGCTAGAAAGACTAAGTTACTTGATCTAGGTACCAGAGTAATTGTCATACTTTAAGGTCCCTTGTCTCTGAACTAGAGCCTATATTTTGCAACCCATTATTAATATTTGTTTTGCACCTAGAATAACAAAACAACCTTCTTTTTTTTTTTTTTAACCAAAGACATCCTCCAAGGAACCAGTGGGAATTTCTTAAGGACTTGTGGGTACTTCTATTTTATCTCCTCATATACACACTCTGGCACTACCAGGACTGCTAACCTGTTATCAAGGATAAGGAGACCCTCCCTGATTTTAAGGGGTGTGCAGTCCCTGTGTAGCTACTCTTTTAGGGGGTGCTGAACATATGGACTTAGAGTCTCAGGACAAGCAAGACTATTGGAGGAGATTCAAATGTACCCCACTGGCACTCCAGCTCCTCCCATATACTGCATGGGCTCTGATCTCCCAGAATCACTGCAGGAGACCTCGGCATGGCTACTTGCTTTTGTGGGCTAGGAGGAAGGTTAAATATTTCTTGACCAAGCACTTTCCCACCACATCAAGCTGCCACTGGTCGTGCTCTATGTCATTTGTTCGTGACAGTGACACATTTCCTAAGTTAAACCAACTTTAGAAGAATGTGATTCAGTTCCATAATTTTAGATTGATTATGCGACTTACATAACCAGTGTTTAACATTCAAATGATACAAACACTGCAGAGTGCTTCCTGAGTACCAAAGCAAGCACTTGTCTAAGTACATGCTAATTATTCTCACAAGAGCCCTGTGAGTCAAGCACCATTATTTCTGTTCTATAGATGGAAAACTGAGGCACTTGAGTGCAAGAATTACCCATTTAGGAAGGTAATAAGCAACAACATTCTCTCTACTGTTCTGGAGTCTTTTTCTCTTAGACTTTAGTTTTGAATGCCTTCTATCTAACCAGCAGGCCACATGCATGAGATAGCTGATTTTCCCTTTTATATAAATCCAGTCCTATCTATGTACCAACTTGATATTCTGAGCAATACATGATACTATACCAACATAATGTACTTCTGTCACATGTTTCTTTGAATCCTCACTTCCTTATGAAGGCTCAGGATGGACCTGTGATAATTTACTCCAAAATATGGAACAAAGTGATTCTGGTGTTTTGCACTCTGCCAGCTGGAACAGGCACAGAGATTCATGTTCTTTTGACTGCACTAAAATCTTGCTTGTGTCTGCAGAGAGCAGCCCAGGTATACAGGTTGAACCAACCCCTCCCTCACTTCCTGCCCCACTTTCACTGTACTCAGAAGGAAGAGAAACCTGAGTTCAACGCCCATTCTCCAACTTATGCCCACTGTCTGCCCTCTCCCTACCATGTTCCAAGCCATAAGACTTTCCTGAGGACCAAGCTCCTATCTCTAGGTTGTAGGAAACAACATGGCACAGAGTCCTTTCAGCTCCATTGGCCTGGGAGCCAGTAGAGTCCTCTCCATTGACAGATAATGAGTCTGAGTCATAGGGTTGACCTATCAGTGGAGAAGATGAGCACCAAGTGGGAAGGCTAGTTGTCCTGAATGATTTATCCAATCGTTATGCAGAGAAAATATCTGGTAGCAGAGGTCATCCCAAACTCAGGAGAATGCGAAACATTGGCAAAACAACTTTGGATTTCATGAAGACCTCAAACTGGCATCCAATTCCTTTTCTTTTAAACACACTGCAGTTTCTGTCGGCATAACCAACATTGGTTCTGTTAATATAGTGCAAGTGAAGGAGAAAGGTGATTGCTGTAGATATGACATTCATGGTGCTCTAATTAACTTCCTTTGATAGTTCTACCCACAGCCAGAACTATTCTTTTTTAAACAGGTAAAACTAAGCTCTTATGCACCAGAACCCCCTAACAATGCTCTAGGTAAGTCATTAAAGGGAATGAGATTTACCAAATCACTTTTTCTCAGTAATTAAATTTAAGGGGCACTTAAATTTAGGTTAAGTCATGGGAGGCCATGGCTATCATATTGAGCTATGTATAGGAATGTAAAAATAATACAGAAGTACAAAAATCCAGAATAATTTAGTATAGTCTCTTTTCCTTTGTAGCCTCAAACTTTTCACAAGAACTCTTGATTCTAGTTCTTAGAACAGTTTTTCTAAAGTGTGGTCCATCAACCACCTGCATCAGTGGCACCTGGCAGGATTTGGGAAAAAAGTAGGTTTTGCTTAGAACTAACACACTGATTCAGAAACTTGGAATGAAGGGAGAAAACATACATTTTCCAATAACATCTATAGATGATTTTTATTCAAGTGAATTAAAAAAAAATTTACCTAGCAATAACAGTAACTTATCTCCCTCTGAAATAGACCAGTTCTCAGTTTGACACAGGAATACCTTCTGGAAAAATCCTGAGGGGCTTCCACCCAATGCACAGAGACATCTGTCCTTCAGTTCATCACATTTCTTCATCATGAGCCTCAAACCAAAACAAAGCTTTAACTTGGTTGCACTTCTGTGACATCAGGCAAAAAGGAATTTTGTACTAATTGAACCTAACTAATTTGCTGTACTGTATCAGGGACCATGTGTATAAACTATTGAAAATTGTTGAGAAATTTTAAGAAAGCCTGTTCTTTATATTGAAGCATAAACGCTACTTATAATATAGTGTTAAGATTTTGTTCTACAACTTATTGTTCTGATATGTTTTAAACTAATTTGTAAAAGTTTTTATTGAAGTAACATTAAAATGTGACAAGTAATTTTCAGTTTTGCATTGTCATAAATCAGTGTTTGCATATGTTTCAATAGCTTCAACAATAAAGTTGAAAAATTCTAAATTTGGACACACTGTTGATAGCTTTTACCAGATTTACCAACCCCTTCACACTTCTCTTTGATAACTATTAATTTGATTTATCAAACATTTGCCAAATATATATACTGCTGCAATGAACAGCAAATATATTATCTATTCAAAACAGTGTTTTTGTTTTCTTTCAGTAATAACCCAGGAGTAACACTACTTCTTATGAATTAAGGTCTTGTCTTTGTTGAGTGGACACCATCTAAGCCAACTTATCACATCTCCATCCAGAGACTTCCTCTAACCTGAATGTCTCAGGCTGAGGGAGTAAATCAATGTGGGCCAAGATTCCTGGATACACTATCTATACATCACTGTACATAATTTTCATAAGAGCCATGTATTAGAACTGTCATTGCCATTATTCAGATAAAGAAATTAAAGATAAAATTGAAGAGGTTGGTCAAGTTAAGAATTTCATGCTTTTCATTTTTATAATGATGGTGCCCTGAAAGATTTTAGCTTGCAATTTTATGAAAGCAGACACTGAGGTAAATGTGGGAGGGAGCAAAAAAATCATTATCTTCTTATGTCACTTAACCTGTTGTGTTTTAAGCTGTTTGGGCTTCTTTGACACTTATATACCTTACATAGCTAAGTATGTATTTTAGAGTTATTCACTTACATTAACACATTACATGCAGGAAATACTCAGACATTGGAACCTGGTGTATCTTGAGTCTTCGATGACATTGTCATATCTTGTTACCACTATTAGGAGACAAACAGATATTACTTGATCAAATAGTATTACAATCAAAACCATAGTATCACATTTAGTATCTCAGTATCCCATTTAGGGAAATATGGAAAGTTAATGAAAGTACACAGAACAAACAAAAAACATCTACTTTCAGGTCATTAAAAATAATATTCAATCAGATTATTTAAAAACCTGTAATATTGCTCACAATGACAACTCAACTAAAAGAAGAACATATAAAGCCAAATATGCAAACATTACTTTCACAACTTACACTTCCATATAAAATACAAGAAATTATTTTTCTATTCATAAATATGTAGAGGGAAATAAAGTCAAAGTGAACGATGGGAGACTTTATCATCATAATACCTAATTGTTCTCAGATTTTCTCTAATGAATAATAACTGTAAATTATTTGAATTCTTGTATTTCCCAGCACTATGTCTTTGAATGAGAGATTCCTCTTTCCCACTGTCCTCACTCATCAAATGGATATTATCATAACTGTTATCTCAATGGACTGTTGTGATAATGAAATAAAGTAATAAAACATTTAGAACAATGCATGACATGTACCAAGTTCTCAGTGGGTATTAATTGACATGTGATTTTTTAAAATTTATCATTAAATATGGAAGACAGAATGCTTGGGAAATAATCCTGCAATTGACATAACGTTCAAGGACAGCTTCAAGATTCGGGGTGATTGAAACTCATTCCACATTTGCTCTTTCTCATAGACCCTCCAGCAGTGCAGTCATTTTTCTTCTTGAAAGCACACCCAATATAAATGAACTTTGACTTTTCAGAATCATAATCTGTGTTTAATATCACATTTATTTTAAAAAATAAAACACCACTGTGCATGCAGCACATTAAAAAACAATAATGGGTATTAAGTTTCTGAATTTCTTTTGTTTTACTTTAGAAAAATCAAAGATTTGTATGCAAATCCTTTATCACTGTCAATTTCAGAAAGATAAACAGCAGCTAAACACAGCAGGTATATCTTCACATGTTTGGATCGTGATCGCTCAATGTGGCTTTGAGGGGGCACAGGTGAGACATATAGGCACCGTCCCTCCAATAACCCAAAATGCATGATTTCACAACAGAAATTTCTCCCCAGATTTTGAGCACTCTTACCAGATGTGCTAGCACCCGTAGCTCAGGAAGCCACAGAGCCCTCAAATCTGTGGCAGATCATGAAGAAGCCCAATAAACTCTCTGACACACCAGCCCAGCCCCACCCTGAGTCCTCCTCTCGCAGGACCTCACTTTCTTACCTTGTCCGTAGGAGCCAGCCAGCCAACAGGATGCCTTTTCTGGAAGCTCTCATCTTCTCTTTGCTCTGGGCTTGTGAGTTGTCCCCCCATCATTTATGTCTGCTGGAGACACTAAGAAAATTCTTTAATGTTGCCTCTTGGTGTATAATTTTTCATACAGATATCATTTTTTTGTTTGCAGTTGGCGTTGGTCAGTCAATGTTGAAACAACATAAAATATCAATTTCTGGGACAAGAGATCAGACTGTCAACATCTCTTGTAAGGTGATCGCCACTAATTTTCACAATTTATACATATACTGGTACCGACAGAAACCTGACCAGAATATAGAAATTCTAACACATGTCGTCTCACCAACAAATCCTGTTCGGAAGGAAATAGGTGGGAAGATCAAATTTGAAGTAAATAAAGTCTCTAGTGCTTACACTTCAAACTTGACAATTAATTTCTTAGAGCAAGAAGATGAGGCCACATACTACTGTGCTACCTGGTATCACAGTGTTAGAATCACCAGGATCACCTTCACAAAAACCAACTTCAGGTCATGCCCACCCACATCCTTCCCCTATCAGCTTCCTCTTCCTGGGATTTTACCATCAGCCTGCCCAGAAATACAGCCTCCAGTCCTTCACAGCTACTTGCTCTTTCTCAGAAACATTTTAAAAACTGGAAAACTGGACCATTATTTAATACCATAGTAAATTAATTTAAAATTGATCAAAAACTGGGATATAAGACCTGGAATCATAAAATACATAGAGAAGGGCCTCCCTGGTGGCACAAGGGGTTAAGATGCCTGGACAGGGAGCAACCAACTTGATGCAGCAGAACTCTTCTGACTTGCCTGCTGCTTCCCCTCAGCAGTGGATTTCAGTAGATCTGCCCATTCTGCTTCCTGCTCTGTCTCTGGTGAATCCTCTCACTGCCCGCATCTCTGGCCTGCGCCTCAGTTCTTGTATGCATAAATAAATAAGTCTTTAAAAAAATAGGTGGTAGATCCCTGGATATTATCTATTTTGGGATAAACTTTATTAGCAGGGGAAAGAAAAGCAAAAGTAGACAAATAGGACTACAGCAAACTAAAAAGCTTTTTACCATGAAGGAAATCATTGCAATAGCTAAAAGGTAACCTATGGGCTGGGGGAAAATATTTGCAAATCGCATGTCCAACAAGAGTTTAATTTCCAAAATATATAAGGAACTTGTACAACACAACAACAAAAAGGCAAACAACCCAATTAAAAAAAAAATAGGCAAAAGAACTAAATAGACACATCATCAAAGAAGATATTCAGATGGCCTACAGGCACTAGAAGAAAAAGATCATGTCACTCATTAGGGAAAGCAGGCAAAACCACAATGAGATATCACCTCCAGCCTGTCATTATGACCTATATAAAAAAGAAAACAAATTTGTCAAGGAAGTGAAGAAAAAGGAACACTCATTCACTATTGGTGGGCATGTAACTTGGTACAGCCACCATGGAAAATAATATGGAGATTCCTCAAAAATGCCATGGAAATTCCACATAATTCAATAATACCATTGCTAGGCATTTACCCAAAGAATATAAAAAAACTAATAAAAATTTTGCACTCATATGTTCATAGCACCATTATTCTCAATAGCCAAGTAATGGAATCAAACAAATGCCCAAACATAGATGAATGGATAAAGTAAGTGTGGAATACAAACCCTATGGACAACTATTCAGCTCTTTAAAAAGTTGAAATAGTGTCTTTGGACAAAACAGATGGATTTGGATGTAATTATACTAAGTGAAATAAGTGAGAAAGTGAAAGACAGTTACTGGATGGTTTTACACATTTTCACAACTTTAAAATAAAATCAATTGACAAGACAGCAAAAACAGTTCTTGGAATGGAATCTTAAAATGTTACAAAAAGAGATAGAGGAGAAAGGGAAAAAGAATAGTGGAGAGAAATGGATTGGTTATGGCACTGGGACACTGGTGGAGGGTGACTGAAACATGTACATATGAAGATGTGATGCTATAATTTCAAAATGCTGTAGCTGTGTAGGTGCTTGGCAAATGAACTCTTAACAACCTAAAAGAAAATAGTCAAAAGTTATAAATAATTAAGCTTAATGAGGAAGGCATGTTGAAAGATCACAGTGTCCAAAAGCTAGACCTCTTACTCCAGTTAGCCAAGATGTGAGTGAAAGGAAAAGTTTTTGAATAAAATTAAAATTGTTTATCCAGTGAACACATGGGTGATAAGAAAGAGCTATAGCCTTAGTGCTGATATGGGCAAAATTTTAGCGGTCTGAATAAAATATCAATCCAGCCACAAACTTTCTTAAAACCTAGTCCAGAGCAAGGAACCAAGTCTTTTCTTACTATGAAGCTGAGAAAAGTGAGGAAACTGCTGAAAAAAATTTTGACATCAGCAGAAATTGGTTCATGAGGGTTAACAAAAGGAAATGGTTTCCAGAACATAAAAGTGCAAGGTGAAACAGCAAGTGCTGATGTAGAAGCTGTAGCAAGTTATGTAGAAGATATGATGATTAGTGGCACCATTCATCAACAGACTTTCAACGTAGACAAAATAGCCTCATAGTAGAAGGTGGATGGATTTGGGAAAAGTTAATTAAAAACCTCTGGGAAGGATTTACTATTCTATATCCCAGTGATAACACTCATGTTTCACGAGAGGAAGTCAAAATATTAACATTACCAGCAGTTTGGAAGAAGTCAGTATCAAACAAATGACTTTGAGTGGTTCAAAACCTCAGTGGAGAAACTAACTGCAGATATGGTGGAAATAGCAAGAGAGCAAGAAATAGAATGGAATCTTAAAATGTGACTGAATATAGATAACTTTAGACAAAATTTTAAATAAAATCTTGAATCTTGATGCATCCAAGATGCAAACATTAGATGAAATTTTACCAGATGAGTTGTTTCTTATGGAAGAGCAGAGAAAGTAGTTTTTTGAGATGAAAATTACTCCTGGTGAAGATGCCATGAACAACCTTGAGAAGATAGCAAAAGCTGTAGAACATCATACCAATTTAGTTTATAAAGTAATGACAAGTTTGGAAAAGAATGACTCCAATTTTGAAAGAAGTTCTACTGTGGAGAAATTCTGAAAGATAGCATCACATACTAAAGAGAAATATTTCTTCTGTGAAAAAGTCAGCCAATGCATCAAATGTTATTGTTGACTTATTAAAGAATATTACCACAACAGCCCAACTTTCAGCACCCGCCACCCTAATCTGTAAGCAGTCATCAATATCAAGGCAAAATCCTCTACAGCAAAAAGATTATGACTTGCGAAAAGCTCAGATGGTTGGTGGTCAGCATTTTTTAACAACAATTTTTAACTAAGATACATGTTTTCTGAGACATAATGCCATCACATACTTAATAACTTACATCCTAGTGTAAACATGACTTTTTTTATGAAGCGGAGAAGTAAAAACATTTGCTTGACTCAGTTCATTGTATTAGTTGCTTCAATGCAGTATTCTGAAACTGAATCCACAGTATTTCTGAGGGGTGTGTGTGCTCCATTGCAACTGAAAATTCATTGGTACCTTTAGGCTTCCTGGGACAAGGAACTGTAATTAATAACTTTATCAAGAAGTCACCTGACAGGGTAAAGGGACACAAAAAACTTGTCTTACTTTGGAATACCCAGAAGGTATGTCTCATGATTTCAGTATAAATCGTTTACTAGGGATGTACATGCAGATTAGCAGGACAGGAAGGAAGTGAATTAGTGAAGGGTGAGCAGAAAATAAAGGTGTTTCAGAAAGTAGTGGCAGGGTTTGAGAGAACCCTCAAGTGAACAGCAGGAGCATAACATTGGTTCAAAAACATTGATAAATTAAGTAATGAATTTCTTTTTCTGCTGCTATATTTTGTGGGAGTGGCCATCTAAAATGAATAAGATCTATAGAACAATAGGTGATCTGTAGGCCATTGAAATGGTGAACAAGAAAATCTTGCAAAGAGTAAGAATCTTGTAAGAACACTTCAAGATGTACCTTCAGAGTAGAAAATGTTCCTGATGTAGAGTCAACTAAAATGGAGTCGATTATGTCAAGGACTAAATGGACATGATTAAATAAAGTGTATAAAGGAAGCCTAATCTATAGGGATTTACAACTCTTGTCACCAAAACAATAGAGGACACCAGTAAATGCTTAAATGCCAAGTCTTGACCTATTTGTTCCCCTAACTCAGCTTCCCTGCACCAAATAAGAAAGAAAATCAACAAGCAACCCATCAGCTGAAAAGTTCAAATAAATTCTATTTTTACTCCATAAAAGGCCTTAGTCTGTGAACAACTTGGAATTTGTTGCTCCTATAAACTTATGTTTCCTGGCTTGAAAGTTGAAGCCTGTAAAAAATCTATCTGCTTTGTTTTATTTAGCATGTAGTTTGGGTTTTGATATCTTAAGTAGTAAGCATAAAATTGAATATACAGTATTATTATACTTACGTAAAACAATATTTTCAAATGAACAGAAGTTAATATGTTAGGGAATATACCAAACACTTAACGGTAGAAATCTCCTGGCAATGGGACAGAGTGATTGATTTCTCTTTTATTAGATATTCTTCATGATCTGTACTGAATATATTCCCTCAGTAATAGAAGATAGCAATGTTTGTAGTTTTAAAATTATGTTAAGCCACTCCAAGAACAGCAATCTCTATGGCTTCCATTTGATGGTAACATTCAATAAAAAAGAATCTGAAATGTTTCCTTTGACTGATTTGTCTAAGTATTGCATAAAGCTGGATCCCAAGAAAATTGCTTCTTTACACTAACGTCATCTGATGACACATCTGATGACTCTAACTCTAAATCACACAGTAGGGCAAGATTGCTGATAAATTTATACGGCCATTTACGCAGGATGTTTAGGGAAAACACTATGAGCTGCTTTTTCTGCAGTCTGCGGGTGTTAGCTGTTCAAACTGCTGCCACTCCCTCTTACTAAATCAGCCCTCAGATTTGCTCTGCTATCATCTCCTTATTCAATTACCTTTCCTGACAGGTGCCAGAGGGATGCTGTTCTTGTCGCAGGTCATCCTGTTGGCCTCCCTTTGGATACGTGAGTGACTTTACCCAAGGGGTAGCTCATTTATTTTAAGGGAAAAATAGAAAGCAGGGACAGTGAAAGCAGCCCATTCTTTAGGAAGAAACACTCATGATGATTCAAACTAAGCTGGCAAATTCCACCATGACCTTGAAGTTTTCAGGAAGAAAATACAAAATTCAGACTCCAAAGCTTTTCATGAATGAATAGCAAATAAATGCATATTATTTTAATGAATCTGAAAATTTTGCTAATTTTAATTTTTCACCTTTCAGATACAAGTGGAGATAATTTACTAACACAAGTCAAAATATCTATTACCAAGAGAAAAGGAAGTACAGCATTTCTTGAATGCCTCATAAACACAAAAAACTTCCAGAAGAATGTGTATGTCGGGCCTCCCCGGTGGCGCAGCGGTGGAGCGCTGGGTTACGAAGCTGCCCGCAGCCTCTGCGGCGCCGGTTCGATCCCCGGCTGCTCCCCGGCCACCAGAGGAGGGTCCCACATGGCCCGCAGACCTCTCCTGCTGCCCGCTGCGCCCCTCAACAGTGTACTTCGGTCCTTCTGCCTGCTCTGCTCCCTGCTCTGGCTCTGGTGAATTCTCTCACCCCCCCCCACCCCGGCCCCCGCGCTTCTGACTGTACCCAGTGCTTGCATAAATAAATAAATAAATAAATAAATAAATAAATAAATAAATAAATAAATAAATAAATAAATCTTAAAAAAAAAAAAAAGAATGTGTATGTCCACTGGTACCGACAGAAGCCAGAACAGCCTCTACAACGAATTCTGAATATTTCTTCAAATGAAAACGTTGTCCATGAGCAAGGTATTAGTGAGGAAAGATATGAAGCAAAGAAACGGCATGACCATTTGCCAGCGAGCCTCAGGATACACCGAGTTAATGAGTCTGACGCCGGGCTGTATTTCTGCCCCTGATGGGATCACAGTGTGAAAGTGCTCCAGGGGCGCTGAACAAAAACCCTCCTGTGGGACGGCACCTGTGCGTGCATGCGCAACACACACACACACACACACACACACTCTGCTCTGTGTTCCTCTCCCAGTGGAACCTGACTAATGTGCACAGAGGGCTTTTCTCTTGCATGTGTCTGAGCAAGAACCCCACTCTTGAAGCTCCTTTCAAATAGATCACTCTGTCATTTAGCCTCAGTTCTCTAGGCCTTAGTCTGACTTTTTTAAGTGTCCCGAAATTATCTGTGCTTTGTCATCTACCAGAAGCCACCTGGGAAATAATCCATAATCCAGTGCTCAACATGATGTGTAGACTTCAAACTAATGCATGAATGAATGAATGATGAGAGATAAAAGGCCTTTTGAGTGACATAGAATGTGTTTCAAGTTCTTGCTTAGCCACTCACTGACAGTGTGATCTAGAAAAGTACCTAAACTATTTTCATTCTTTTTTCCCGTTTTAAGTGGGCATAGTTTTAACAACCTCTTAAAGGTGCTGAGAACTGAATGAGGTCTCAGATATGAAAACTGTATTATAGTGTTTGACAAATCATTATGAATAAACCATGTCACTGAGTTGTCTAAAATGGGAACTCAGAAACTCCAGAAATTACATCTCACATTTTCTTCAAACAATGATAAAGTGCAGCTTTAATTATGAGGAACTAAGCATTGTGAATAGGAAAAAGGTGAAGGGTAACAAACCAAGGTGAACTTTTTCCCTTCAAAATCTTTCTTCATTCATAGAAGAGTATAGTAATGACATAATAACTAAAACAATAACTACAGTGACTGTGAACGTTGATGAAGCTTCTTGAACTTTTGAAGATTACTGATCTGCAAAATGTATGTGCTTCTGCATAACGTGAGATTATGATCTCAGTTGTGAAACCATTATGATGCTTTCCTTCTAACTCTCATGAAGCCATACATAGCTACCCACACTCACAAAACATGTTGAAAAATGTATAACCTGTCAGTGAAAGATAGCTCAAGGATAGGTATATTTGAAGCAAGTTAAAGGCAAAATGGGAGCAAATCATCCAAGAGAAAATGAACATTGAATCACATAGGTGTTCAAATGAGGTCTTCTGAGATATTATAGTTCCTTTATACAGAAACATGATAAAGTCACACTGCAACTGACCTTCCTGAAGAATTTTATTGGTTCTAAAACAAACCTCCCTCACCTGTCCCTGCCTTCACAGAACAAAAAGACTTCACAGAACCTCCCTCCCCTGTTACTACATCCTGAGTGCTGCTCCAAACCCTTAGTAGTGTCTATTCTGACCAAACTCCAGCAATGCCAACTCTTTGGATTTTCCTTATAAATTTTGCATGGTCTTGTAGGTTAACGTTTCTTCTTACTTGTCTTTTGTGGTTGTTATTTGTGGTTGTTTTTGTGTTCAGGCACTTTTTTAAGTTCCTGATTTCCCTCTCTTGCTTTTCAGATGGAGACACCAAAATGAGAATATCTCAAGACCAACTCACTTTTACCCAAAAAAAACAAGCAAAACAGTACATATAAGTTGCAAACTGTCTAGGGTTCCTTTTGAAAATACCATTGTGCACTGGTATCAGCAAAAAGAAGGGGAACCTCTGACACGGATCCTTTATGGTTCCGCCAAGAATTTCAAGCAAGACAAACCCAATTCCCGCTTGGAAACAGATAAGAAAAATGATGGAGTCTTTTACCTGATAATCAATGATGTCATCAAGTCCGATGAAGCTACTTACTACTGTGCCTGCTGGGATCTCACAATGTCACAGAGTTGGGAGAGACCTGTAAGAAAACCTTCTCTGTTACTAACCCTCAACTTCTTTCACACTCAAATAACCACAGCAGACTTTTTAATCATAGGCTCATGGACTGTTGGGACAGGAAGGGCCGTTGTGACATATTTAGTCCAATGCCTTCACTTCAAATGAGGAGGCTGGGGCCCAGAGTTTGCAAGTGGCTGGTCCAAAGCTGGTTAAACACAGAATTAAGGCTACACCTGCATCTTAGATTGTCGGTCCAGTCCCTTTTCTTCCTTTTCTTGTGGTCAATGTTGAGATTCTTTTAACAAAAGTGTATTTATTTCAAAAGGGGGTTATGACAACAATGTCTTGTCTTCATAAATTATACCCTCAGGACCCAATAAGCTCTGTAGGCAAAGTATATGATTGTCATATTGTTGAGAAGGAATAAAGGTCAGCAGGGAAGAGTTTCCCTTTCACCTATCCACTTGTTTTTTCCCATGGCTACACACTCCCCTTCGTTTCTATAGCTTCCTTCCCCTTCTAAAATCCCCAATAATTGGAATAGTTTCCCTGGCACACAGTGTTTACCGTGTGCATGTTGGCATATGGGATGTGATATATATGTTTCTTCAAAAATGTGTTTTTTGGACCTCCCCTGGTGGTGCAGGCAGTTGAGCACCACGCTGTGAAATTGTCCGCAGCTTCTGCAGCGCCGGTTTGATTCCCGCTCCCCGGCAAGGGTCCCACATGGCGCGAAAGACCTTTCCTGTCGTGCCCGCTGCTCCCCTCAGCAGTGTATTTTGTCAGTCTGCCTGTTCTGTTCCCTGATCTGTCTCTGGTGAATCCTCTCACCCTCCCATGCATCTGGCCTGTACCCCAGTTCTTGTATAAATAAATAAATCTTTAAAAAACAAAACAAAACAAAAAATGTATTTTTCAATTCTCAACCAGTTACAGAATGACCTACAGAACCAAATGCCAAATTCCCTGCTTTTCACTCTCATATATGGAATCAGTCCCAGAGGGTCAGCCCCATACCTGAGATCAGTCCCAACTGGATGATCATGTACTTGCTTTCAAGTTTGGCAACTCTGACTTATTAGAGTCAGAGTGTTATTAGAACTTTATTAGAGTGACTTCCACTTTATAGATTGACTCCCCACTTTACAGTTGACTCAGGACATTTTTCATGCCCACGTTCTCACTTGCCATCTTGAGAACATAAATACAAAAAAAAAAAAAAAACCCAAAAAACAAAAACAAAAACCGGTAATAACAAAGTCTATACCATTACATTACAATGAAATGTCTCTCTTCTTGGTTATCTGATAAGTAGCAAGGATAAAAGTACTGATCCCAGTGCCACTCCCTCATCCCAATTCTCACCATCAGTATTATTTTTCTCCCCCACTCAGTAAAAGGCAAAAGTGTATTGTGTCATTTTGCACAATGACAAGGATGGTTTGTTAAGCAGGTGTCCTCATGACTTCCCACAGCTTAAAGTTCACATCTCAATTATTTAAGATATGAAATAATTGCTCTGAATACAATTGAAAATAACTGAGTTCTGAAAAAAAGAAAGGAGACACTGGGAACTATGGTTTCATCTGCCAGAAATTAAGCCACACCCAATCAAATTCCTCCAGCATTTTTGGTGACTAAAACTGCTGTTAAGACAGAAGGCAGAGGGCCTCCCCGGTGGCGCAGCGGTTGAGCGCTGGGTTGCGAAGCTGCCCGTGACCTCTGCGGCGCCGGTTCGATCCCCGGCTGCTCCCCGGCCACCACAGGAGGGTCCCACATGGCGCGCAGACCTCTCCTGCCGCCCGCTGCTCCCCTCAGCAGTGTACTTCGGTCCTTCTGCCTGCTCTGCTCCCCGCTCTGGCTCTGGTGAATTCTCTCGCCCTCTCGCGCTTCTGACTGTACCCAGTGCATGTATAAAACAAACAAAAACAAAACAAGTAAAATAAAATAAAATAAAAAAAGCATGCCTCTATAAAAAAAAAAAAAAAAAAAAAAGACAGAAGGCAGAACCCAAACTTTCTGATCTAATGGCGAGAACTCCCACTTTTCTCTCTTTAAAACCTCATGCTTGTTTAGAAACTCTTCACTTTCCAACTTAAATGTGAAGGCTAATCAATAAGCCCCTAACATAAATAAACTCAATCCTAATACTAATTATAATTCTTAACTGTATGACCCAAATGCTTTTGTGGGCATTTTAATCTCTTAATGCAGTTCAAGGACAAGTGAAATGAAGCTAAAGTGTGATGATTTTTGTGGGATATTTAGGTGAAACTAGACCCAGTCCTCACAGATTCTTTCTTTCTTTTTTTTTTTTTTTTAGAGGCATGCTTTATTTATTTATTTTATTTGTTTGTTTGTTTATACAAGCACTGGGTACAGTCAGAAGCGCGGGAGGGTGAGAGAATTCACCAGAGCCAGAGCGGGGAGCAGAGCAGGCAGAAGGACCGAAGTACACTGCTGAGGGGAGCAGCGGGCGGCAGGAGAGGTCTGCGCGCCATGTGGGACCCTCCTCTGGTGGCCGGGGAGCAGCCGGGGATCGAACCGGCACTGCAGAGGCTGCGGGCAGCTTCGCAACCCAGCGCTCAACCGCTGCGCCACCGGGGAGGCCCCAGATTCTTTCATTAGGCATTTGTACTAATTTCCTGTTGCTTTCAAGGATATTCAAGAAGCCATTTCATCTGCTCTTTATTTGGCTTGATATTTCCTGTGATTCTTAGAAAGCAACACCCAACATCTTATACTTGAACATTGAAGATACAGATTCACTCTCTATATTTTTTAAAAGGTTTATTTTATTTTTATGCATACAAGAGCTGGGTACAGGCCAGAGGTACAGGGGGGTGGGGGAGTGGGAAGTTTCACCAGAGACAGAGTGGGCAACAGAACAGGCAGACTGACTGAAATACACTGCTGAGGGGAGCAGCAGGTGAGACAGGAGAGGTCTGCTGCGCCATGTGGGTTGCTCCCTGGCCGGGATCGAACTTGTGCTGCAGTGGCTGCGGTTAGCTTCATAGGTTGTGTCTTAACCCCTTGCACCACCAGAGAGGCCCCAGATTCTCTATATAACACAGACCTGAAAACTATTTTCCTGCCACATACATCTTTTAATCTCTATCCAACACGGTAATGTAGTAGAAAGAACAAGTTTGGAATCTTGCAAACTTGAACTCAGATCTCTACCCAGTTTGAACTCACTAACTCTCAGTTTTCCACTCTGCTATTTTGATAATGATAAACCATTTCACATGTCAAGATAAAAAGAGATGAATGTATGGATGATGCTTAATTCATAGCAGACCCCGTTTTTACTTCCAAAAAACAGAGTCATGACTTGAGAACTTGCTTGCATGGTTATAGAATAATCCTGGGGTTAAAGGAACAACCTGGTTTGTAAGTCCTCACCTCCTGCTTCAGAATGCAGGAATAGTCTCAAAAGAAGACACACAGAAAGAATAAAAAAGCATTTACTTACATAAGGAGTGAGAAAAAGGGAGAACTGAGAGAGAAAAAAAGGAAAGAAAAATTTATTGGCCAGGATGTGGCCAGATTCTATCTGTCCTCCTCCAGGTAGCACCTGCTGAGCAGGAACAAGAGCGGCTAAAGAAATCAGTGGGAGCCACCCATGGCGAGACTCACTGTGTCCATAGAGCAAACTGGGTGCAAGTGGGAGCCACAGGCAAAAAGGAGAGCAGCCTGCATGTATGCCATCATTTTAAAATCCACATGGTAGCCCCACTGGGCCCCTAGTTTCCAGCATCCCCCATTCAGGAAGTCAGGGAGTAGAGTGGAAATCTCCTCCTATCCCTAGAGGGGGCAACCAGCCTTACCCAGTACTTGGAGATTCCTCTAAGTATACCAGAAGGAAACAAATTTCTCCCACGCAAGTGTCTTTCATGTATATCTCTTCACAACAAACGAAAAGAAACAAGTGTACAGCCAAACTTATTTGCTTGTGGGTGCTACATGAATTAAGAAGCATCTGAATTGTACACAGTGATGTGTCAAGTACCCAACATGCAAAAGAAGTCTTAAGAGACTAGATCATCAAATTCAGAATGAAGACAGATGGCAAAATCGCTAAAGCAGTTATCAAGAGGTTGAATGAAAATAAATAACCAGGGGTCTCCCAACACCACCCTTCATTTTTAATAACAAGTGAACTTAGAGCTTTCCAATGACCCTCTGCACTCTGTGGAAACATATTTGATACTGCGTAAGCAGTGGGTAGAATCATTGTGCATTGTGTGAGGCTGTGAGAGCTAGTGGCCCTCAGATAGCATGTAACTCTATCTCTTGCTTTTTTCAGATAATAGGTTTACTTTACTTTAACAATCCTAGCTGTCTTACTCAACCTATCAGAACTTACTCAAGTACTAGATTTAATTAAAAGTTTTCAAAATATCTAGAAGATAAATCAATGTGATAAAATGCATGAATTATTGTTTTATTTCAAGATAGTGACCAAATGAGTATGACAAATGAGATTCATAACCTTTGATAGTCTACCAAAATTCATTGCAGTTGGTAAATTATGAAATAATCATCAAACCTGAAAAAGTGAATCAAAACTACAGATAATTCAGTTGAAATTTGTGCTTTACTTCTTTATAATTGCTTATTGTTTATATATTTAATCTTTCACTCCTCACCCTGTTTCAAGGGGGATTTACCTTCCCTCAGTTGGTTACCTCAGAACAAAGAGGTGAGTGAGAGCTGTATGTGTGCACACACGTGTGGGTTTGTTACATAAACCAGTTAAGAGCAGAGTCATTAGTTCTGGTACACAAGTCTAGGATGTTTCTGGTCTTTCTTATAATGTGAATTCTTTGTCACTGAAAGTTTGCATCATCTGTTCTAATCACATTATGTCATATGAATATTACAAAAATCCTGAGTAGCAGATATTATTATCTCCATTTGAAAGATAAGTTGAGGGCCTCCCCCGGTGGCGCAGCTGTTGAGCGCTGGGCTGCGAAGCTGCCTGCAGACTTTGCAGCGCTGGTTCGATCCCCGGCCACCGTTGAGGGTCCCACATGGCGCGCAGACCTCTCCTGCCTTGCCTGCTGCTCCCTCAGCAGTGTACTTCGTCAGTCTGCCTGTTCTGCTCCCCACTTTGGCTCTGGTGAATTCTCTCATGCCCCGCCCCATGCTTCCGACTATGCCCAGTGCTTGTATAAATAAATAAAATCTTAAAAAAAAAAAAAGATAAGTTGAGGCTGTGGAACTTCTGTCAAGGACACATTGCCAGAGTAGAAGAATTTGGAATTCTTCAATTTTGGAATTTGAACCTGTTGTTTCTGATTTTAAAATATATTTTACAACTATAAATAAGAACCACTCTGCAGGGGAGGGAGAGGGATCAAAACAGGGGAGGGAAGAACAGAAGGGACTATGGTGATGATGCACGAGTAAATTTGTGTGGGCATTATATGGGGACTACACCTGAGAGAAGAAAGCATGTGTTGTACAAAAAGGAAGAATGATGTAAAATATATACAAAATTTAAAAAATGTCTTTTTGGAAAAATTGCATTTTTACTGCTAAGTAGTATTCAATTGTGTTTATATACCACATCTTCTTAATCCACGTGTATATCTTTGGGCACTTAGATCTGCCATTTGTGACACGGCTGGAACTGGCAGGGACTGCAAAATAAGCCACAAGACTGGAAAACAGCTACCAAATGATTTCACTCAGATGTGTAATATAAAGAAACAAAGCAAAGAACAGACAAAGTAAACCAAACCAAATCTTAGAAATCTGACTGTAGAACTGAGGTTACCAGAAGGGGAGGAGGGCAGGAAAGGGATGGGGAGAGGGGCTGAGTGGACTGTGGTGCTTTGGTGATGAGCCCCGTGTGGTAACTGCATTTGAAGAGGTATGAAGCCAACTCATAAAAAAAAATTATGAAGTTTCCTCAATAACAATAAATATTACAAAATAGAATAAATATTTTCTACATTTTCAATCTTCTTAATAATAATGTAATTTTATTACATGAGAATCATTTTAAAATTCTGATCAATTTGTTAATATTTACTACATAAACCCTCCCATTCATGCCCTTTGTGACTGTAATAACATGGATCCTTGGAAACCTCTTCTCTAAAACTACATCTTAGAAATTTATTCACTTCAACAAAATTGCTCACCTGACCAACAAACCTTTCTGCTCAGACGTTTCTCTTCCTAAAGCAAAAATCTAATCATGGCACTCTTCCTGAAAACATTTAGTAAGTTCTCACCACTTATTCCTTTTTAATAAATGTTTATTTGAAAATACTCTAAAATGCAGAAATTTTCTCAGGTATTGAGTAACATTTTCTCCCACCCCCTTCACATTCCAAGCTACTCTCCCAAACGGATATAATTGTCTTCTACTTGGTCTACCTAACTCACATCTCTACATGTTTCTTAATTTAAATTTTAATTTACATGGATCCTACTTTATTAGTGTGATATAGAGTGTGATGTAGAGAGATAGTTTAAATGAACTATCATATCCCTACAAATTTAAAATACCATGTCATGTTTTAATATTAAAACATATTTGAAAGTTTTTCTGGAAGATTTGTTTTATTTATGTTTCATTATTCTTACACCATTATTGTCATATTCAATAACTTTGTAATAAGAGTAAAGGTCTATTTTGCCAAATATCTATTCCCTAGTATCTTTCAAAAATTACTTCTCAATTATATCACATTATTCTTCTTATTGTAATTTCATTTAACTTAATCAAACCCACCTCAACTTTCAGACCAAAAACAAAAACTTTATTTTAATTCTAATTTGAATTGTAGTTAATTTATACATATATATGTATGAATTAAGGAAAGATTCACATCTCTATGATAGTGAGCTTTTCCTTCAAAAATAAAATGTCTCTCCATTTATTCAGTTTTATTTTATGCCTTTTATTAAAATCTTAATACTATTTTGTTCATATAGACTTTATAAATTTAAAAGATTTTATAACTCTTTACTTGCTCTTGCATTTTATTGTTTAAATTGTTCATGGATCTTGATATGTAGACAGTTCTAATGGATCTGATGAGTCTGCCAATTGTCTTACAACAGAAAAGACAGAAGACAGGTGTCGGTGCATTTCCTCTCTGGGTTCTGCAGGTAGACAACTCATATGAGCTCAGAGGAGTATTCCGTTCCTCTGGACATTTCTTTATCCCCTGGTCTAAGTAGAGGAGCATTAAGGTTTCTGTCAATAAATCAGAAACTTGGATTTTGTTTTCAAAATTTATCAGATCTAGAATTCTAGAAATTTCTCTTTTCATTATTAGAAAAAAGTCCTCAAAGAAGTTTTCTTATTTGGCATTGCCCTGGTAAACAATTATGTTACCAACTGGTATATTTAGCTCCGTTAAAAAAATGCAGATCTGATACACCCAGAAACTATGGTGGAATAAACTGGTTCCAGAAAATGTCTCCCTATAATCAGCCAGAGAATTACTTCAAATCTCTTACTTCTCCTGTCAGCTTACCACTGGAGGACACCTGATTACTCACACAGCTGCACTATTGAAGGTGGGTAGCAGAAAAACCACTGGTCTTGGTGCAGCTGGGAGAGGGAATTGAGTCACAAATACAGCGGTGGCAGAGTGTACAGCTGCATCCTCTACTGCCATGACTGTGTGAAAGCAGGGAATGGGCTTGGAGGCTCAGGTTAGATGGGCATATATCTCTTAAACTCATGCAACAGTGGCTGAGAGGACCCCCTCCTGATGCTAATGGGAGTGGTCAGATTTGGGATCCTTGGAACTTATCAGGTATAGAATGTAGGGGAGTCTCCTCTCATCAAACTTAGGAAAAGCACAGAAGCCTATTTCAGTGACCAACGTTAAACTGCTTGGGACACAAAACCCACTCTACTTCATCTCAGCTTCTTGACCATTAGAGTTGGGTGAGCCCCCCTTAGTATAAGGAAAACTGATGGCTGGGCATTCCTGGGTTTGGTTTACCTAGGGCTGCTGGGCGTTAGCTGGGAATCTCAAAAATCACCTAACCCTCCCCGTCTCTGGATTACTGGATATCTCTGGATTCTTTATCAGTTAAGACCGGTGAGTCCCTCTACTATAAAGAGGACTAATGGCCTGGAAGCAGTTGAGTGACACATCTCAGGCAGCTGTAGTCTAGATCATTAGTTCCAAAGTCATCTGTCCCTTGCCCACATGGATTCCCAGGTTTTCCCTTGGTTCCTAGCCAACTACCTCTCCAAAATAACTATGACTATTGGTTAGGTCTCGAATTGATACATCAGGGTTGTCCTTAAAGCTACTTTTCTTCGGCACCTCCCATATTCCTTGAGGTTACCCAGAGCAACTGATGCACTACAGGCAGGCAATACTGCTTTTCATAAGGAGCACTGACTGCTAAGCTGGTGCTGAGCTGCTAACACCTTGAACTGCTGGTGTCTAGTTTGGTGGCTCCAAGAAGCAACACCTCTTCTTCTGTTTGGGTTTGGTGGGCATTTTGACAGCTGAACAACTATGAAATCTGAAAGCTCTTGCAGTAATTGCCTATGGCCCAAGTCCAGAGCCTCATGGCCACTCTGTGCATATCAGTCTCAGGAAAAAGACAGCTAGCAAACCTGCTGAGACATGAAATAAGCTACAGCTGAAAGATCGGCTGAAATTTGGGAGTTCTGGGAGAACGTAACTGTTGGTCTACCTTGATCAGCCCTGACCAGACAATGACCACATGTCAATCCCTCAGCTCAAGTGACTGAAGCACCAAGGAAAGTTTTTGGTGGCAATATACTGCAGCAATATACTGCAGTAGCCAGCAGAACCCCCACATATCTGGCCCATACCCTGTGGGCTGGGTGTTTGGACCATCACTCTGTGCTGGTTCTTGAACTTCAGTCATCTTGATTGGTGGATGAGATTTTAACTAACATAGCCATAGAAAGCACAGCCTCTAAGGCCAAGAATCCTGGCACAGAATTCTAAAGCAAGAACATGACAGCAGGAAAGAAAAAATCAGTGAGACAGAATATAGAGTAGTGGAAATCACCCAAAAGGCAAGCAAGAGTATAATTAAGAAAAATTAAGAAAAATGACATCAACATAAGAGCCTCATGGGAAAATATTAAAAAGCAACTATACTCCTAAAATATATATAGTGCTGTAATTTAAGATTACCTCTGGAAATGAAAAATAGTTTAAAAACCTTAAAATAAAATGTAAAATAAAATTGTGCTCTACATAAAATAAAGAAAAATGAAGAAGAATGTGGATAAATAGGCAAAAGGGGTCAGTTAACATGGGAGTAGATGGGAACTAGATTTTTTGGTAATGCTCATGTTGTAATATATGCATATGTTGAAATACAAAACTGTATACCTGAAACTTACACATTTTTATAAATCAGTGTTACATCAATTTTAAAAATTGAGAATTATGTTCACACGTCTTAAATTATTCATGTGGCATTTTTGCACTTTCAGCTACTGAAGCATTTCCTCCTTTCAGAAAAACTTTTCTAAATGACAAACAGAGCAGTGTTGTTTGTGAGAAAGGCCCTCCCTTTGATGCGATAGCTGAGAAGTTTCACGCAACTGAACACCTGGAAATACAAGAGTCTGAATTCTCTGAATACTTTTCCTTGGTAGTTTATGAAAGTTGGTTTTGTTCCCATTCACTTCAAGCTTTCATGTTCTTATCCTTTCTTATTTCTATTACCATTTTTCAATGATTATCACCTTAGTGGAAAACAGACATTTGCATCCATTTGTCCTAGGAAAACTTACAAAATATCAGATGCCACAAACCTGTATGGAGGACTTCCAAAGGAACTCAAAATATCAGATTGCATTTACAAAACGGTTTAACTGGTTGTCATGTCATGACTCTTAGAAGAATACTCGGATTTTTGTAGAAGCTGTAACCAGTGTGATAGCTCAGGCTGGATCAAGAAATTTGGAGAAGGGACAAAGCTCATAGTAATTTCTTCTGGTAAGTAACTTTTTTCTTTTTATATTTATATTAGTAATAATAATAAAAAAAACCTGACAGATGTTTTCTACAAAAGCATTTGAGGATCAGGTTTATCTCATGCACATACTTGGCCTTAGTGTATGAACAGTAATTATGCAGCTACTGATCATTCTATATGGAAAAAAAGACATCCGTATATGGTTTATTTGTTTGCTTGCTTGTAAGCAGATTTAAATTTTACTGTTTTTTAGAATAAATGAAAAAATGATAATCTCAGGCTAGGTATTAAAATATTTGAGGGACCAATACTACATACATTAGTGTAAGTTGCTGGTTCAAGAAAAAAGATACTTTTTTCTTCTAAGAGATTTTCAGCATGAGAAACACTTTTATGAACTAAATGGAATGGATGTCCTTTGGTCTGTGGCTATTAGTGTGCTAGGAGGTCTTAGATTCATGGATTTTTTTCCTTTTGTTAATTTTTATACTACAATAGTCACTGCTTACAACATACATGCATTTTGTTTACGAAAGAATTTTATAAAATAGTCCAAAACTACCCCATGAAAGAGAAAAATGTTATTATCTAACAATTATTGATGGTCAGATACCATGTTAAATTGTTTAAGTGTCCTATCTTATTCTTCCACAGCACTATTCCCCTTTCAAAGATAAGGAAATTGAGACTTAGTGAGTTCAGTTATTTACCCAAAGTCACATTATTAGATTATATGGGATTCAATAGGAATTTTGCATTACAAAGTGCATGGTCTGTGCCACTATGTGCTATTGAAAATATTGTCATGTTTATATTCTGAATATTTATTTTTTCCATGGTCTGATTTCTTAAATGGATTCTGCAATTACCAACCTAGTTAGTAGAAGTTGATCATTTGTGTTACTGTTCACATGTGAAAAAAATTATTTTGTTTCTGATCATGGCATTGAAATTCTTTCTCCCTGCAAAAAAAAATCCAGTCATGCTGAAAATGCACTTATTAAAATATCCAAAATACGATTCTTAGAGTATTTCTGTAAATGACAAGTCAATCTTACATCATTCCATTCAGTTTTCTTTCTGAATGGACATCAAATTTCCTGTTAAAGCTGATAACAGGACAATGACAAGAGTCTTAAACTTCATTACAAAACTGTTGAATGCAAGGGCTTTCTAACACATTATTGGACAGCTGCAGAAATACCCAAATAGGATCTGACCATGTACTGGTGTCCTTTTTTTTTTTCTAAATTCATTTCAGTAAATTTCTTCATTGTTTATTAGTGTAAAAGATGGAATTTTTTTCTGGAAAAGGGAGGCCACCTCTCAAGCGTTTTCCTTGTTTAATAGATCTATTCAAATGAAAGTTTTCAAAAACTTTTCACAAGCTGATGAAGCACTGAAAAAAACGAAAGAGATGCTGTATTGTGGCTTCCTTGGTACTGTGAACATATGAATAAGTGAATTAGTAAATTGAAATGAAGCTTTTTTGGTGTTCTTTTTACTAGTTGGCTACATACACAATGTAATTGTAGTAATCAAATGAAATAATAAAAAACGGGGAAAAATAACAAAAAATTGGTTCATGAAATTGTGGTACAAGAAAAGACAAGGACTTTGATTCTGGGTTACCACTCTGTATAACCAGCCGAAAGCAAATATGTACTGATTAATTAATTAATTTTTTATTAACAAATAAAATCAAGCACTCCCATTATGGCACAAATTGAAAATACAGAATTTTTTTAAACTTTAAATTTTATAGTGATTATAATCACTGCTAAAAATTGATATATTTCCATCCATTAATTTTGTGTTACAACCATCTTAAGTGAATACTGTGAAGAATAAATGAAATTAAATATGAAAATATCCTACCACATAAATTGGGACATGAAACAAGATTTACATGCAAATACTGGAGAATTCAAGTTACACATATGGGAGCTCTTTATGAAATCAGGACTATGGATCAATGTATTAATTTCCACCTTATTGACAAATCAAATTGACAAATGGTCAATATTTGCAAATACTTTTGATTTCTTTTCTTTTCTTTTATATGTATTTTACATTGTCCTTCCTCTTTGTACAATGCATGCTTTCTCTTTTCAGGTGTAGTCCCTGCAAAGTTCCCACCAACAATTCACCTGTGCACCATCACCACAGTCCCTTGTGTAAGAACACATTCCCTCCCCTATGTGGATGCCTCTCCCTCCCCCTCCCCTGCAGAGTGTCTCTGATTAATAGTTGCCTGTTAATTTTGGGGTTTTTTGATTTAATCATTTTTTCCTGATTCCTTATTTTGTTCCCTATATCCCTCCTATAAGTGAAAGCACCCAATATTTTTCTTTTTCCTTCTGGATTATTTCACTGAGGATAATCCCTTCCAGCCATGTGAATGGCATGAGTTTATATTTTTTGAATGCTGAATAGTATTCTATTGTTTATATGCACCACATATTCTTGATCCAGTCATCTATTTTTGGGCATGGGGTTGTTTCCTTTTCTTACCTATTGTAAATAGTGTTGCAATGAACATAGGGGTGCAGATATCCTTTTGAATTAATGTTTTTGTGTCCTTTGGGTAGATTCTTAGGAATGGAACTGCCAGGTCATATGGAAGCTCCATTTTTAGCAGTTTGAGGAACTTCCACACAGCTTTCCATAGTGGTTGGACCAAAATACTTTTAATTTCTATGACTATAGTTTCCTGCTTCTCAAAATGATTAGAATGTGATAAGCATTACCTAGAGTATTATAAGACTGATTTTCAGGTGATCTCTCATTTTCCAGTGAAAATATATACAAGAACAAAAGAAGATGTGTTTTAAAGCTTGAGTATACAAATTTATAGTGATATAGATAAAAAAAATCAAGTGTCCATTTGTTTTCACATAAAGTAAGCAATACAAACTTAATTTCCTTGGTTTGCTCATCCACATAACTTCTCATGACCAAAATAAACCAGGAGCAGAGCCCTAATCTTGAATTGCAGGTGCAACTAAATTAGTTTGATGTTTTTGATATGGGTTGTATCACTGTGGAGTTATGGAAAAATATTCGGTGATGGAACAAAGCTTGTTATTACAGGTAGGTATCGGAGAACACAATTTTTTTCAAGGTTATATAGGGAAGACAAGAAAAAAAATTAATAGTAAAATATTTAGAAGAAACAGGCATGTGATGAAGATTAGATGTGGAAATCTTAGGAGAGATTTTAAAATAAATCCTTGCAATAAATGATCTAATAGGCAAGATTGAGGAGTTACCATAATAGGATTTGGCTTTGTGTACATGTGAACTTGTATAGTCCCTATATATGGATTATATCCATAATATATGTAGCTACTGTGAAATTGTTTCTCTTAAGGACAAAGTTTATTATTACAGGTAAGTTTTGTGAGTTGACACCTTACTTTTTCTGATGGTGAAAGTCTGTTGTAAAAGAGTTGGAACTTTGTTGTCAGACCCATCTGGAGCTCTGGTTCCACCACTGTCTGCTTCTGTGATCTTGGCAATTATTTTCTGGCCTCAGTTTCAGTCCAAAGGAACGGTCTTGATGCAATGAATGGATTAAAAGATCAGCATTGGAAATTGACTGTAGCAACTCATCTAGCCTACAGTCAATGGGATTAGATTCTAGAAGGAATATACTTTGGATTCTAGAAGGAATATATTTTGGAATAAATACAGAAAAGCAATACATATAAATACATATAAATAAAAATACATATAAATAAAAATACATGTCTTAAAATATATCTAGTGTACAATTATAATGTCAAAAAATATTGCTCCTATTTATATATTTTTGAAAACTAAAAAATTATTAACTCTAAATTACACTCCAATAAAGTACTGACTTAATATGTGAACATTATTCAAGGGGTAGAGTTAGGAGATTCAGGAAGAATCGTGAGGAAAGATTAAAAAGCTAGACTCATCAGCATATGTGAAGGGATACCAGAAAAGACATTACTCAAAGTTTCAGGCAGAGAACAGACAACTCTTGACTACATTTTTCAACTCTTGACTACATTTTATATCTAATATGATTTTTCTTAACTACATCTTTCCTTAATGTTAGTAGGATCAATCTTTAAGTAATAATATTGAAAATATATGAGCACAGTTAAAAGACACAAGAGGAGATTTCTATAAAGGCTTTTTACACAGTGGGTACAAAGGAATCAAAGTGTTCGGTCTTGGCACACAGCTCATTGTTACAGGTAAATTTTCTTTAATTCTTCAGGAGGAAGGGAGGGAGACAGGTAATCAGGTGTTCCAGGATAGGTAATGGTGCTGGCTTAGAATTCTTGGTTTGGTCCAGTCTGGTCAGGAATCACGGTAGCATCTTTGGAGGGTTGATGATTCTGCTACGTCCTTAGAAACAGTTGTTTGCCTGACCTGGCATGCACGACATAGACAAAGAATTAACTAGGAAAAGAATCTGTGGATCTCTTTGCTAAGGGGTAGAGACATTAGGTCCATTTGATATTTCTTTGTTGATAGATTTGTGAAGAAGTTTTATTTATTTGATTCCAAAAATATAAGTAATGGCAAAAGTTACTAATCATTTAGCAAGACAATGGTTAATATCAAGTATTTAACTCTGAATAATATTCAACAGTGTCATATGCTGATTTTATTTTTCTAAATGTAATACAGTATTTTGTTCATTCTTCATTAGCCTTAAAGATGAAATAGTGCCTGGAGATGGGAGACTATCTCTCAAGGATGTTCCTAGCCTACTAGATCCATTTAAATGAGTTTTAAAAGAATTTTCACAAGCTGATAAAGCCTTGAAAAAATGAAAGAAATACTATATTTTGGTTTCCTTGATACTTGTGATCATATGAACACATAAATTCATAAATTAAAATGTGACATTCTGTTATTCCCCCCCAACTGACTTATACACAATGTAATTGTAACAATCAAATTAAATAATGGTGACACAGATATAATTTATGAGGAGTCTGAAAAATTATTTCTAGGAAAGTAGTGCAAGAAAAATAAGATCTTTGATTTGGGGTCTATCACTTTCTGTATAATAATCTCTTGACAAATGAATTTTGATTTAATGGCTAACATTTTGTCAAAATAAAAAAAAAAAGCATGCCCTTACAAAAAACAGTAGAAAATACAAAGATTAAAACAATAAAATAAAATGTTATCGTGATATGTAACTATAACATTTTGATATAATTCTACTCATTTATTCTGTCAGTGCATCAACTGACTCAGGTTGATGTTGTAAGAATTAAATGAAAATTAACTACTACAAAAGTTGGGAAATAGTCAATGATAATAATGTCAATTGTCCACAATTCTAATTAGCACTCACTGGAATTATTTCTGAAATCAGGAGTACAGGTGTATTTGTTTATTGTCATTTAGTTGACAGTTTAAATATATGGTCAGCAAAATTCTTTTAATTTCTAAGACTAATAATTGCCTGTTTCTAAAAATGATTTTAACAAAATTTTAGCATTGTCTCAAGTATTATTAGCTTGAATATAAGGTGATCCATCATTCTTTACTAGGAATATCTGGAAGTAAGAAAAGAAATGTTGGAAATTTGACAATTTGTACATATAAATGTATTATTATACAGATAAAAGGTCAACTATCCACTTAAAAATATTTACTATCTTAATTACACTATGGCTACAAAGTTAAAAGATATATCAATTATAATATCATTTGTACAATATCGGGGTTTTTTTGGCCCCTCAATTTCATTAAAACTTTTGTTCATTCTCTTCAATTGAGTTTATTTCAGCTTGATACCTTGTCTAAGTAGTATTTTTTAAAAATCAAAACAGAGTATTAAAAGAGCATCTTCTAACGTGAAAGTTTGTTCAAGGACTAAGACAAGGTAACCCATGTTATGCGAGGGATAATTTAGAGGAAAAAAATTCCATCTTGTTTTCTGGCACTTTTATTCTGTTTGAATTTTGATTGTTTTGTATCCATGTCATAGAACTAGAATTTAAAAACATATTCTTCCATCTACTATATCATATTCAATCGCTTCTCGGCCTTTTGGCTAAGATCAAGTGTACTATATCATATTCAAGATAGACCTCACTAAACTATCAACCTCTGTGGCAGAAAAAAAAGCAAAAATTCACAAAATCTGTCATTTATTTATATTGTTATTTCCAGAATCTATTTGAGAAGACCTAAAATTAGATACACATACTCTGTGACCATAGTGAAAAATAGAAGCTCAAAACACTAGGGAAAGCCAAAAAAAAAAAAAGGCCTGTGATCATCTAGAAACCCAGAGTAGAGTTTTTTGTTTAAAGGTAGGAGAAAAATGTACTGGAGTAACATACTTTTTATTATCAAATTAAGAGAAGTACAGCAAAATTTCCACTATGTTTTCTTAACTATATAGTTAAAAGGACATCAACTCAAGTCTTTTAAGAGAAAAGTGAAACAGGCTAGTGGACACTGACTTCAACATTCACTTTATAAAGTGAAAGAAATGGTCTTTAAACAAACCCATCTTACACCATCGCCACATCATTGCTTTGGGCCCCATAACATTTAATGTCATTCACCAGTGGTGACCCTCAGCAGATATGGTCAGGCAGGTAATGTTTTAATGACCTATGGTGATCCTAAGAGGATGTGAGGATCAGCTAGGTATCTTGCCATTTCTCCAGGCATTTTCCTTGAAGGTCTGTGGTCATTAATCTTTGAGGCTGAACTTTTGGCATACTCTGTTCAGGTTAAAGTTTCTGGTGAAGCCTGGAATGCAAAACGATAATACTGTGGATTGGGAACGAGCCATTTGTTGTGGACAACACAAGTGAAGCAATATCATGTTTTGACTGCATATGCTACACTGGAGCCAAAGGGTTCTTAATACACGGATAATGCAGATAAAACAAGACAAACGATTGCCTTAACTGTGTGTGTGTGAAAGATAGGTTTCTTGTGATGATGGCTATAAATTCAAGACATTAGAGCGAGGTAACATGTAAATGAAGTAATGAGTCTTTACCCTTAATTCCCATGGACCTAGTTGCAACTCCAAAATATTGAATTCCTTAGTAAGGTCAAGGTTTTGTCTAATGCCATTAAAATGTCATGTTAGAGCATATAACAATCACAAATTCCTAACAAGAATGAAATGATAATGATAGTAATCATAATCTTTCATTGCAATAGCATTTTTTTATTTTTATTTTTTTTAGATTTATTTTTATTTATTTATACAAGCACTGGGTACAGTGAGAAGCATGGGAGGGTGAGAGAATTCACCAGAGCCAGAGCGGGGAGCAGAGCAGGAAGACTGATGAAACACACTGCTGAGGGGAGCAGTGGGCGGCAGGAGAGGTTTGTGCGCCATGTGGGACCCTCCTCCGGTGGCCGGGGAGCAGCCGGGGATCGAACCCGTGCTGCAGAGGCTGCGGGCAGCTTCGCAACCCAGCGCTCAACCGCTGCGCCACCGGGGAGGCCCTGCAATAGCATTTTAAATAAATTAGTTTTCAGATCTTGTATCATTTGATCTCACTTCACTACTGGTAATGATATATGCTAACATCATTTTCAGATAAATAAGGCAACACAAACTATTTCATTGATTTGCTCAAGCAGACTCTTATGATCAAAATAACCTAGGAGCAAAATGCTGATTTTGAATCACAGGTCATCATAGTTCCACCAGAATCTCAAGAATTCAAAGAAGTAAGCTAGTGTGAAGTTTTTGATACTGGTTGAATCACTGTGTAATAATTATGTAAAGCAGTTTGGTGGTGGAACAAAGCTTATTGTTACAGGTAAGTACCAGAGAATGCAATTTTTTCAAAGTAATAAAGGAAAGGCAGAAACATTAAATTAGAAGAATAGTAAAATGTTTAGAAGTAACAAGAATGTGATGAGGATTAGATGTGGAAATCCTAGGAGAAATTTTACAACAAATCTGTAAAGAATCTTGTAGATAACACTGTGCAGTACCAGACTAGGATATGGTTTTGTGTACATGTGGACTTGTATAAAATGCTGTGTATATAATGGGTGTAGATTTCATGAAAGTGTTTGACTCAAAGACAAAGTTTATTATTACAAGTAAGTTTTTCTTTTCTGATGGTGAAAGGGTGTTGTAGAAGAGCCAGGACTTTGGAGTCAGGCCCACCTGGAGCTCTAGCTCTACCACTTACTGTTTATGTGATCTTGGTGATTATTCTCTGGCCTCAGTTTCCTATCCTATAAAATGGAATAACAGTATTTATTCATGAGACTCGAATGAGGTAGTATGAATAAAGTTGTTAGTACATTGAATATGAAAATCAATTTAAAACATAGTTACACATCACATATTTGCAATTAATATCTAGCTATCAAATATTTAATTTTTTCTGATAATACAAGGAAAATTGCAGTATTCAAGTAACAGATCTTTTAAAACATATGATGTTTTGTGATATATTTTGACATTATATTTGTAAGAATCTCAGGAGTTTTCATTTTTAAGATTAGATCAATTATAGGGATACCCCATTCAGCAGGTGAAAAAGAAATAGAAAAGAGTAGAGCGCTAAGATAGTTCAGCAACCACATATGTTAGATACAAATGGAGGGTAGAAATGACAATCAAAATATGGTATATTCTTATTCCTGCTCAAACTTCAAAAAATTCCAAACTAAAAGTTTCTTTGGGCAAAAATTTTGTAAAGCAAAGCAAAATTACATTAAGTACAGCATTTGATAAAATTAATAGAGGCATTTCTGAAAATAATAACTTTTTTAGGCATTTTGAACATATATCTATGTTGCTTCCAAATTCAATGCTAAATGAGTAATTTGGATGTCCAGTTTTAATATTGCCCTACTCAAAAAACCTGTGCATTTCAGACATGAAATTGACTGTTACATAAAATTAGAAATCAATTAGGAAAACTCTATTTTTTGAGTGTGGGCATGGGATTCATATTTGAAATTAAAATTCAACTTGACAAGTTGATAAGTACTCTTGGAAGCTGATTCCCATTAAAACAAGTGACTGTTGTTTTAAAAAAAAGTCAATTTTCACCTGATGTTTATTTACATGAAAATAACATAAATATGGTGCCTTCCAGTATAGGTAGGTGAGGAGTGATGTTCCACAAAGTTGCAGGCATGAGAATGTGCTATTTGGTCAAAGTGTTTAAGTTCCAAAACTCACAAGATAGGAAAAGAAATTACTTGAGAAGTGATTCTACCTGTAAACATCATCAAAATGATCTGGTCGCTTGTCCCATCTCTACTACCATCCACCCAGAAAACATAGTTCACTATGGTAGAACAAAAGAGATGTTTAAAAGTCAATGTGCTCTTGATTGTTGGGAACCTGATAAGAGACAATTAAAAGTCATATGTGATGTTAGTATTTGGAGAGAGAACAAATGTCAGGTTTTAATCCAGGGTCTCAATAGCTCTGATAATCGACCCAAGTTCCATAACCTGTTGGACCTCATTTCCCACAGAAAATAAGTACAGTAGTAAGTCCCTCACAAACTATTATGAATAAATGACCATTTAAAGTCAGCACTAATCCTAAGGCATTTCTTCTTTCACTCCATGCTAGGTTGTGCCAAACAACACAGCACTTGTGTTTCTCCAGTAATTCTTTTTAATTGCTATTCCGTTTTCCCCACAGAGAGAGACCTTAGTGAAGACATTACACCCAAGCCCACAGTTTTTCTTCCTTCAGATGCTGAAGTGAAGCGCCGTAAGAATGGAACATATATTTGTCTTCTTGAGGAGTTTTTCCCTGGCGTTATTAAGATAGACTGGAAAGATAAGAATGGTGATACAATTACGGGATCACAGGAGGGAAATACCACCAAGATTGGAAACAATTACATGAAATTCAGCTGGCTGACGGTGTCTGAAACATCAATGACTAAAGACCATGTTTGTGTCGTCAAACACGAGTTTAATAAAGGAGGAAAAGATCAAGAGATTATCTTTCATGCAATAAATAATGGTACGTATATAAATATACATATAACCTCCCAGAGTTCTTTTCTTCCCTAAAGGGAACCCCAACCTGTCAAGTATTAATGAAAAACAAAACATATAAATCTTTAAAAAATATTTTATGTATTTGTAGCATAACTGTCCTACTTACCCATAGAATTAAAATAGTATAGGCTGTAGAACATAAAAAAGAAAAAGAGAAATTTACTTTACTCAGGTTTAGATTCATCATACAAAAAAATTAAGGTCACAATGATGATTTTATGATTTTCCTATGGGTTAAAGGAAACGCACAAGAAAACCTCTCACAACTTACCATATAGCAAATGTTCAAAAAGAGATTCCACTTTTGATGATTTACTGATCAGGAAAGAAGAACAATTATAGGCCTTTTAGAAATGTTCTACTTTGCAAGCAAAATCACTCTCACTTCAACCTTGCTATACTCAATGTAAATCAAAAAATGAGTTATTACAAATCATGTTCATCTGAGGGAGCAGATCATGTCTCAACAACAACAAAAAAGAATAATTTGGTCTAGCAGTTTTATTTTGTTTCTTGGAAACTCTTTGTTGTTTTTGTTTCTGAAAAAAAGGTAAAACTATAACATAACATCACAAATCAGTGAAGTGTTTTTGACAAGAGAAAAAACTAACCAGTTCTAATTTTTTTGATCACCCTGTTTGGAAAGGAGAACTTAGGATACATAGATTTTATTATGAAAATTCTATTATGAAAAATGGATTGTTTTTGCCTCAACCAACATGGTAATAAGAGACTTTTCTTTTTCTTTTAATGAACAAAGTCACTTTAAGAAATAGAAAAAAGACTTTAAAGACACATTAAGATACTTAACATCTAAACACTGTTTTACTAATATTTATATTCTTGCGATTCACCCAAAGCCTATAGCTCAAACATTTCCCTTTACAGCACACCTGAAAAAGATCGTATTGAGTGCGTCAAATCACATACAAAACTATATTCACATGGGCAGAACACATCTAGTAGGAAAAGGATAAACCAAAGCTACTCTTGTTACTGTTTTCCTCCATCCAATAGTCAATTATCTTTTTAAAATATCTTGAAATTTTTGAAACTTTTTATGTACATCTGCCATTTCCATTTTTTTCATTATAGATAAATGCAACTGCCAACTCAGGTTTTATTTCTCTAACAGTAAAACCTACCTTTCTACTCCTGGAAAGGATTGTGTTAAATGATAAGCTACTGTAATATAAAAAAGTCACTTGCTTATAAGGAAATATGGTGGAATTATGTTATCTCTCTAAAGATTAGTTTTATTTCTATGGATTATTTTTAATTCTATTAATTAGAATGAATTAATTCTATTAATCTTTAATTCTATTAATTTAATTTTAATTTAATATTTTTAATTTTAATGGATTATTTTTAATTCTCTTCATATTTTAATCACCCACAATGATCATTTGAATGCTGGTTCTGCCAATCACTGCATGATTCTTGACAATTAACTTTTACTATGTAAACTTATTTCTTTTTTTGTAACATGGAACTCTTGAAAATACATCTCACTTCAGTTCAACAGAGGGATTCAGTGAGATGATGTATGTGTAGCATTGAACCAAACAGGCATTAGCTTTGCAAAATGTTATTGTCATGTTGATAAGCACAATTCCAGAAAATCATGGGCATGAGTTGAGGCTATGGTAGATACATGCAATTTGAAGTTATATACTTTTTTTTTTTTGCTTACATGGGAAATTTGCCTAAACCAGACTTATTCAAATACTCTAAGATCCTGGTGTAGAAGCTAGGCTTAGACTAATTCATTTCGATGGCAACCTTCATGTCAGTCAGTCATGTGTGCTGAAAACTCTAAAGAGTCAGTTCATTTTTTTCTTTTCCATTCAATAGTATTTGCTAAACACCTACTTTGTGGTATGTACTGTTCTGGGCAGTATGAATATTGAAGGAAAATGAGATGGTGTTGGGCCCTACTCCAGTTGTGAGAAAAATATGTGCTTAATGAATTCTTGTTCAGAAACAGAGTGTAGGAGTTAAAGTTATTGAATTATGTGGAATCATAGCATGTATTTATGGAATTGTGGGGCTATGTTTTTAAAGCTCCCTCCTATATGTTGGCATATCATCTATCCACCTATGTATGTATGTATCTATTATCTATCTATCTATCTATCTACCTATCTATCTGTCATTTGTCTAAATACACACATAGATGTGTACTGTAAAGTAATGGACAAAAATACTTAATACATGCTCTTATTCCTTCTAGACTCTAAGCATGATACTACAGAGTTTAGACAGAAGGATGAACATGGTAAGTTTTTGCACGTTTGCTTTTATGTCATGCTGTAGTGCATTAATCTCCTGATCAGCTTAACTTATGAGCTTCCATGTTTACAAGGTAGAAAAATGGACAGATTTTGCATTAGCGAATGAGTGATATTTTAAACCAAACCATCACTTCCTAAGTGGCATCTTCAACAGTAAGTGCTGGTTTGAGTATGAGATGACTAACCTTAGAATTCACAGCCATATGCTCTGAAATGTGTCAACAAAGGACTTAATTTATTCATGTTACTTTTGTTTCTAACATCTGGGGAAAACCTGATACCAATTTGCTTCTAGATTGTTTTGAATTCTTTGGTCCTTGCCATTTGCTAATAGCTAGTGGCATGAAGTGATACTTAGAGGAAACTTCTTATACACATCATTGTGCTATGTTTTGAATGTGTTTTCTCCCATGAGGTTGTTCAATATGTTTTTCCTATTGTACAGATAAGAACACAGACTAAACTTAAAATCCAGTTATTCTGATTATTCATTGAGTATGTGTGAACAATAATTTTTTAAAGATTATTTTATTTATGTATACAAGAGCTGGGGTACAGGCCAGAGATGAGATGCAGGGGGTGAGAGGATCCACCAGAGACAGAGCAGGGAACAGAACAGGCAGACTAACTGAAGTACACTGCTGAGGGGAGCCACAGGCAAGACAGGCGAGCTCTGCCTCGCCATGTGGGTTTCTCCCTGGCTGGACGGGGATTGAACTTGTGCCGTGGAGGTTGTGGACTGCTTCATAGTGCAGTGCTTAGCCCCTTGCACCACCAGGGAGGCCTGCATGAACAATTTAAATCTTTTGAGCAATGCATTCCTCAGTTGCCTGTTGGGGATTATTGCATTAAACTCAGTTATTGATGATACGATAGTTTTTAGGCCCTTCCTTCTACATATGGACCAAGAAAGTGATAAAAAACATTGGCTCCAGCCCTTGGTGTTCCCTCTTTTTTCATTATCAAAGGGGCTCTAGATTCAGCTAACAGATCAAGGGTAGGGAATTATGAACACATCAACTCTTGTCATTGTTCCACACCAAGTGCTAATGATTCTGGAGTTTAATTCTATCAAGATAAAGCATGTGAAAAGGAAAATTCCACAAGAAAAGTTTAGGCCTTCCATCAGGCCAAGCAGTATGATCAACCATCATTGTCACTAATATTTCTTGACATCATAAATTTATTGCAAAACGTGAAAGAATATCCTACCACATCATAGCCACAATGAGATACAGTTAGGAAAGATCAGTGAGTGAGAAATGACCTCTTAGTTGTTTTTTTTTTTTTTTTAAAAGATTGATTTATTTATTTGTACAAGAACCGGGGTATAGGCCAGATGTGCGGAAGGGTGAGCGGATTCACCAGAGACAGAGCAGGGAACAGAACAGGCAGACTGACAAAATACACTGCTGAGGGGAGCAGCGGTGAGACAGGAGAGGTCTGCAGTGCCATGTGGGATACTTGCCAGCTGGCTGGGATCGAACCGGTGCTGCAGAGGCTGCGGACAGCTTTACAGCATGGCACTCAACTGCCTGCACCACCAGGGGAAGCCTGACCTCTTAGTTTTAGAGAATTTGTGTTAACCGCTTTCTTCCTCTTTAGTGCTTATACCTCACCTACCACACTTGTGAAGGTCACCAAATTCCCATGAGTTATACCCTTCCTAGGAATATCATTGCATGCAAAATGACTCACATACTTCTAAATCAGCAATTCAATTTTATGTTTGTGCCATTTTTGACATCTGGATATATATTACACTTGGAGATGGCTACAAAGTAGCAAAGAATGTATTTTTTAAAGTTATGTTGCTGAAGTTGAAATCTGGTTTCTGGTACTTACTAAATGTACCACATCATGCAAATTACTTCCCTCTCTGACGATCTCATTTGCAGATAGGAATGAAGATAATAATGACATAGGTTATCGTAAAATCTAAATTAAATATTTGTATGCAATGCTCTAGAATAAGTGTTTGGCATTTGGTTAGTAGATAAAGATTGTTAGCTCTTATTATTACTTAAAGAAATGATCTGGGTGAAGAAATACTAAAAGTTATACATGACGATTATTTTCTCTTTAAACTCATGCATTACAAATACAACTGCTTAATGTTTTGGAATGTTCTACATGAATGTAGCAGTTTCTTGCTTGACTTGAACTGGTACTGGATTCTGTTGCTGTTGCTCTCGCTCTTTGTGGTCATGTTGGTTGTTGATGTTTACTCTGGGTTTTGGTGGTATGGGGAAGTCACTTTGATGTTAGCTATCAGAAATATATAATTGTGACCCCACCCCCATTGTCCTATTGTTAAAAAAGAAACTAATCAAAGGACTTTTCTTAGGTACACTGCAGCTGCAGGTCGCCCATACCTCTGCTTATTATACCTACATCTTCCTCCTTATCAAGAGCGTGGTCTACTTTGCCATCATCATCTTCAGTGTGTTCAAGAGAACAGAAGACTGTGGCAATGGAAACTGTCTCTAACAGAAGGTGGTACAAAGCGGTCAAGTTCTGTTATCATTTGTTGCTCCTAAAAGTCTCTGCTGAGGCTCTACCTGTTTTTCTTTTGTTTTCCTGGATTTGGGTTACTTTAGTTTTCATGTGCATTTTTCTATTATATTATTATTGTGTAATGGATTTTCAAAAACTGGGGAAACAGAAAACTTTACTCTGTAACAACAAATTCTGCCATTAGTCAGGGGCAGGGCCAAGGAGTATCCCAAGGGGATGGTGTCTAGTACCACTATGTCCATAATCTCCTCAAACTGCTCCTGTTGACCCAATTATCGGGCCCTCTGAGCACAGACAGCACGCAGCTTCCAGCCACACTCCCGAGTACCCTTTCACCAGATAATTGCCTTGAAGTTTTTCATTTTATATATCCTGAACTCACCATCTTTGCTATTTGAATCCTGTATTATTTTGTTTTGCATAAAAGACAAAACAAATAAAAAAAATTAAAAGTCCACTTTCGTCTATGTGTACTTTAATTTGATGAAATTTAATTGAGAGTACAAAGCAAGAAACAATGAAAACCTGCTACAATAGTGGTCAGCATTTGCTGCAATATGGTCAACACCACATTCAAATTCTTTCATACCAATAGTGGTTTTGATTTTTTTTTTTTTTGAAATTGGATCAGTGGTACAATCTAGAAGGTATTAAGATTATTTGTCTTTTAAAGGTCACCAGATTCAGAGTCATTTGGTTTGGGACAACCCATGGAGACTTTCTTTATAAACTGGACCATGACCTGCACTGGGTGCTTAGCTTCTACTTGTGTGTTATGTGCACCATGCTTTTGCTCCTCAGCGCACCTTTGTGAGAGCTGCACAGACACTAGTCAGCAGCACTGTGGAGGGTTAAGCACTCAGACTCTGAATATGTTGTCCTCAGAATCCTGACTTTGGTATTAATATTTGTGAATACTCCAGCATGCTACTTGACCTCAGTGCCATAATTACCTCATCTGTAAAGTCAACTCCTGAGGTTGTATGGATGAGATGAGTTAATGCCTCGTACATGCAATCACTTACAGCATTTTGTGTCTATTATAGGTAGCTCTACTTTGAAGGTAGCAGATACCAACACAACAGCGCTGACAATCATTTTTAATTGTATTTCCCTGCTGGGAAGTTAGATGTGGATTGAACAGGCCCTCAGTAAATTTCTGTTACAACCATCAACCACATTATTACTCTGAAACCTTTGAGGTACGTACAAGTTTTAATGCATAGTTGATAAACGGGAGAGATAAGTAATCTGTTCCTGATCACAACTTTGCAAGTAATAGTCATAATTTAAAGCCAAGTCTTTTTGATCGCATCTGTAATTTATAACCATCTAATATAATAGTGTGACTTCCCATTCATTCCTTACACTGGGAAAGACAAAACAAGCATTGTTTTTGTTTTTACTAAAGACATCCTCCACGGAGGTCGTGCTCCTCTCCCACTCCTATGCTGTGGAATAGGACTTTGGGGTGCACTATTTTCTCCTGATATACACACTCTGGCACTAACAGGATTGTCTCCCTTGTTACCAATGATATGAGAAGCCCACCTGATTCTGTAGTGTGTGTCCTCCACGTACAACTGCTCTTTTGGGAGTTTCTGAAGAAATGATTCAGTCTCAAGTATAACAGGATGGTTGAAGAAGCACTGTACCCCACTGACACCCCAGCTCTTTCCATAGACTGAATGAGCTCTGGTGTCCTCAGAATCCCTTCTGGGAGACCGTGGCATGTCCAGGTACACTTGTGAGGTAGGGGAAAGGTTAAATAACTCTTTACCCAGCACTTCCTACCAGAGGAAGATGCCACTTGGCTGTACTTTAACTGTGTCATTTGTTCTTAACCATGTCACATTACCTAAGTTTGGAAAGAAGTGTTTAATTTAAATACATTCAGATTAATAGTGTAATTTTGGAATCAGTGTTTAACCTTCTAATGAATGCAAACACTGCAGTATTTCCTAAGTACTGAGCACTAGTCTAAGTACATGCTAATTATTCTCACAAGAGTCTCAAGAGATATGCTCAATTATCTCTGTTCTATAATTGAGAAAATGAGGCAGAGTGGCTAAAGAATGTCCCTAATATTAGGCAGCTAATAAGCAACACATTGGGATTTGAATCTAAGCAGCCTGGCTCAGGAGCCCCTGCTCTTAACTTCCAAGTTAGTTTCAACTAGAGTAGAAACAGGTTACCTTTAGTCTCAATTAATACAGGAAAAATTTCTTCCTTCATAGGTTAAGATCTAGTAAAGAGAATTGCCTTTTTACCTTCCACATTTCCTCTCCTTGTTCCTTTGCTGTTCCTATAAGTAGAGGGTCATAGATCAACCTGACACACAATATTTCACTCTGGAAAGACTTTTATACACTGACTTCTGTCCACTTGTAAGATTTCTGTGTTTATAGTCCATGGCACTTGGTTGGATAAAATAAATGCCAGGGAAAAATGCTATATGCACAGATGAGCAAAAGAAAGATCAGGCAAAGACTGACACATTCCACACAAACCCTCGCATCTCTCAGTTCTCACAGAGCTAGAGTCCTCCGCACATATCTAAACTAAAAAAAGGGAACCATCAGGGCAACAATACTCAAAATTTCCCCACTAAACATTTTCGCTAGTGTTTTGGAGCATTTTCTTCATAAACTTCATTTTTTGAAGGCTTCCATCTAACCAGCAGCAGGCCACACTCATGTGATATTTGATTACATTAATGTACATTACATTAATGTTTATATTAAGCAAAGTCCTATCTACTTGCCAATGAGAAATATAAGAGATGCCCAGAGATACCACACCAAGATGATAAAATTCAGTCACACGCCTAGTAAGTCAACATTTTCATCACGGTGAAAGCGGGTCTGAGTGAGTGCATGGTCTCTGTCGTATCCTGCGAGGTTATCGGATGCAGCTTTATTCGGGTGTGTTTGAAAGCAGCACCCACCCTTTGTGGGCACCAGGCTTCTGCCTGGCAGGTTCATCTTCAGGCCTGAGGTTGTGAACTGCCCCCAGTACAGGTCTCTCGTCATTTCACTGGTGACAGAGCTAGTGCCCACGGAGGCTAAAACAACGCTCGGATCAAACACAGAGCAGAGCTCAGTCCATGATTCCAGTTCTGCCTGACACAGCTGCTGCTCTCTCCAGGACACAGACTGGTGGCTGTTGGGGGGCAGACTATAGAAGAGCAGGTATCAGGACTGATACCTCATGTATTTATTTTGAGAAAGGATGATTGTTTTTTTCTTAAAGACATACCATTATTTTATATCCTTATTTGTTTTTTTCACAGTATAGGTTTTCTCTCCTCAGGGGTGGTCTCCATAATCCCTCCTTCAGCAATGTTAATGTGCAGCCAGGCTGGAGGCCAGCAAGCCCCTGAAGAAGCTCTTAGCTCCAGGGCTGTGGTGCAGACCCCAGGCAGCCAGAATCCTTCATTAACTCCTTTCAAGTGCAGCACAGGCTTCCCTTTGACCGTGTTCCTGACATCTGACCAACTGATTTCTGAAATATATGAAAGGTTATATAATAAGATTTTTGTGTATGATAGATAATAGTCTTTCACCATTTATAGCAGCCCCAAATTAACTCAAATGCCCTATAAGAAACTAAAAATAAAATAAAATAAAAGGTATTCTATAAAAGCCTTTTAAAAAGATATACATCTTTTTTGAAGATAAACATCTTATGCTTAACGAAATGGAAAATTAATCAGCAAGTGTTGTTGAAAAATAAGCATAGCATAACCTACTGAAGTTGTTAGATAATATGTTCACATGGTTCAAAAATTAAAATAACAAAAATTAAAATAATCTGCAAAATGCTCTAAGAGATCGAGCCTCAACTACTCTTTCTACTTCTCTTAACCTCTTACAGGTTACTTTCGCTTCTTCGGCATCCAGTTTTTATTTACACAAATATGAACATATATATTTAAATATGCATGTACACACATTCTGATTTCCACCCTTCTTACCAAAGGTGGTGTACAATTTACAGCAGGTCCTTGAATAACATGGTTTCATTAAATGATGCCAAATAAAACTGATAAAAATAATGGTGATTCCCACAGGTCCACTGTGTGAAGTTTGCACTTTTGCATGGGCTTTCCCCAGGTGCTCTAGTTCCCTCCCACATCCCAAAGATGCGTGCAATAAGGAAACCATTGTGTCTGAATTATCCCAGTGTTGGCGAGTGTGATGTGTGTGTGATGTGCCCTGTGGTGGAAGGGCATCCCGCCCAGGGTGGATCCCCGCCTTGAGTCCTGAGCTGCCAATTGGATTTTGAACACCCTGACCCGAAACTGGAATGAGTGGATTAGAAAATAAATGAATGAATACAAATTATGATTTAATATTACAAGTATTTTGGGTCTTAATTTTTTTTTTTAATTTATGTTTACATGGAAGAACTGAGGGGACCTGCAGCTGAGACAGGAGAGGTCTGCGGCATCATACATGGGTCTGTTCCCTTACCAGGGATCGAACTCAGGCCATATTGGTGATAGTACTGAGACTGAATCCCTAGGTCACCAGGGAGGCCCTGTTTTAGGTCTTTCTTTAGAAGTATGATAATGTTTTTATGACGAAAAAATGTTCCACAACTTAAATTTTGTTTATGTCAATTAAACTGTGCTAACACTGGTTTCATTCCTACATTGTTTCATTGAATGTTGCAGTTTCCAAGAATTTAGCAAAGATGCTAAGTGAGAATGCATTGTATCTAATTCTGTACTTCTCACTTAACTATTCTAGCGCTCTTTTTATATTAGAATATTGGGCCTCTTGGAAAGCATGGCATTTCACTGGTGAAAGAGTGTACAATACTTTGAACAATCAGTTCGCTGTGATAAACCACTGCTTGTTTCCAATTTTTGCTGTTATAAAACTGTTGAAATAATAATACTGTCTTATGCCATTTTGAATGTGGGTATGGATCACTTGGATAGGCGTTACCAATTTGCCTAGGCAGAGCATTTCTACCACAATATAGAAGAGTTTGCTGTCAAATGTCTGCCTTTTGCTAATCTGATAGTTGGAAAGAATAACTCATCATAGTTTTAATTTGCTTTTCTCCTACTATGAGTGAGGATCAGCATCTTCTCATATTTTTAAGGCCTACTTATATTTGTTTTTCTGTGAAATATTTGTTAATGTCCTTTGATCATTTTTTTCTATTGAGTAGACATACTAAAAAGCATGGTACCTATTTATGTATTTTGAGGGCATAGGCAGAATATTTATTTTAGGTGAAAAAATAAGGGACTATATATTTTTCTTTTTCTATAATGAATTCTTTCAAAGCAAAAACTCATAATGAAATGAAAGCAATGTCTGATTTAAAATTGGTAAAGTTTTTTGGTTTGCTTACTATCAGTTTTGGTTCTTTTAAACAGCTTCTTTAAAAAAACAAATAAATGTTCTGACTTGGAAACAAAATAAGACCTACCAGATATAAGAAAAATGAAATTTAATTGGATCTATTCCTAGATTTTCATGGATTTAATCAGGCTTCTTTAGGTCAAATACTTGACCTACAGAGATTTGAAATTATTTTGCACTGGGAAAGCTTAGAAGCAAAAAAGGGAGACTTGCAATTAACTGAAAGTTTTGCTGGGGCCCCACTTGGTAGTACGGCCCTTGGTTTCAAACCTCTCAGAGCTTCCTCCCTCAACTCGACCTGGGTTCCCTTGAGCCCCGTGTTGCAGCAAGGATGAGTGGCTGCGTTGGTGGGGGAGGAGGTAGGGTGGGTGGTAGGGGGCGCTGGTGTGGCTGGTGGTGGTTTATTTTCTCAGGCTTCTTTTATTGATGTGCTCTATCAAATGCGGTTGCTTCGTGGAAAATGCGCAAAGTCAACTGGCCCCTGCTGGCTGGGGCTGTACAAGTGGTGGCAAGGGTGTCATAAGATTAAAATAGGGACAGTTAAACCACAGGCAACTTTGCTCACTTCAAAAGGCCACAGCTAATGGAAAGAAAATATCTGTTTACACATGTACAAGATTGTTATCAGACATATTCTTAGCGTGTGGGCAAGGTGGTTTCCCACTTTTAAAAGCTGACTCCAATTAGCACTGTTTGAGTTGAGAATCTTATGCCAGGACTGTGCAGCTGCTGTGCCTGACAGTGACCCAGCGGAAAGAGCACACAGGCCTTCTTGTAGCACACAGATAACACATACATATCTTTTATGCCCACAAAATTTATAAAGTTTGTTTTTTTCCCTCTGATTAGGAAAAGGCTTTGTTACACTAACAAAACCCGATGATAAATAAAATGAAAAAACAAACTAGAAAAATTATTGGCAATATTCTTAATGGGCTAATATCCTACAAATACAAAATGTCAGTCAGTAAAATGTAGAGGTGATTTTGATGAAGAGATTTATCCTGTCCTTTGCCTACTAGGCCTTTATAATTCTATACATGTGCACGCACACACATACACACACACACACACACACACTCCTAGAGACTCCCAAGCTCTGCCCTTATCAACTCATACCCACTCTTACCTGTAATCCTGAACTTACACCACACACACATCCATTCTTACTTACCCACACCTGTACCACTTACAACCCTATACCACTTCCACAGCAAACCTTGTCCTTCACACCCACCCTTCCCTATAATCCCACATCTGTGCACACACATACCCTTGCTTATGCACATCACCTACACCTATAAAATTACATCCAAATATATTCATACCTGACCACACCTTACCTAGCAATTATATACCACATATTTGAAACACTCATAAACCATCCCTTAAAATAATATAATTTAGTTTGGAATTACAAAACAACTCTTTGATTTTACAGATAAAACTTTAAGAGGTTAAATGATTTAATAACCTTCAATAATATCTTTAACAAACTCTTCTCACAATTTAAAATTAAGGAAACCTATGAAATGGAGGTTGATGGATCCTATTGTTGTGTATGTGATACTCCAACAGCCATTCTCCCCAGACCATATTTATTTGCCAAGCCTAGGAATCTCATCCCCCTTTCTAGTGTTTAATTTAGGAACAAGCATGATCATCAACAGAGTGAAAAGGCAACCTATGGAATAGGAAATAATATTTGCAAAAAAACTTATATTGGATAAATAACTGATAGTCAGAATATATAAAGAATTCATAGAATTCAATAATAAAACAAAATGACCCAATTAAAAATGGGCTAAGAACTCAAATGGGCATTTTTTTTTTCCCCCAGAGAAGATGTATAAATGGCCAATAAGTGTATGGAAGTGCTCAACATCATGGGGACTAGATAATTCCTTCTTGTGAGGGACTGTCCTGGTCATGCAGGGTTTTTCCAGCCTCAGTGGGGCTAAATCATCCAGAACAAGAACCACTCCTAGGTGGAAATACCCTAAAACACACATTCTTAATCAACCGACTGTTTCATCTGGTTTTCTCTTTCTAGTTTCTAGGTATAGGTGTAATGTTAAATTATTTATTTGAACGCTTTTTATGGGCCTGTATTGCTATCTGCTTCCATCTTTGCTAGGGAACTAGCCTGTATGGAGCACCCTAGCGCCTCCACAAGGTTCCCTTCCCCCCTTTCAAAGGAGTGTGGCTCCACACAGCCCCCTCTCCCTTGGAACTCTGGCTAAACTGATGGCCCTACCAGGGTTGTTCCCTCCTCCAGGGTACTACCAGCAGGATCCTCTCTCCACTCACCACCTGTTCAATGTAACGCCTCTCCTCAGTGGCAACCTTTTGTAGTCTGTTGTGGTTTGTACTGATCAAGGGATAATTAATCCCACTCTCATCTGGGAGACCACCTGTCCTAACAGTGTCCTCTGGCTTCCTGCTCCAAGAACCACAGCCTATACAGACCAGGTCGTTGCCTCTACCCAGTCCTGTCACATCTGTTCCCTTTGCCAGTACGTGGGTCTGGGTTGTTTCCAGGACCTTCCTTGTGGTACCCTGGTGTACGTGGGGGGCTAAGCAGTGGGCCTACTTCCTGGTCCTATTTTGGGGCTTGTCGAGGTCTGTTGAGGTGCATCATGGTGAATGGTGTTTCCAGAACTCTCCTGGGGCTCACTGCAACTCCAGACTCCTATCTTAGAGTTCACTAAGACTTGTCAGGGCCTACTATGGTGGGTCTGCTTCCAGGACCCACCCTGGAGCTCACCGAGGCTGGGGCTGAGGGAGGAGTCCTTCCCAGGCGGGTCTGCTTCAGGTCCTCGCCGATGTCTGTGGAGGGATACATATGTGGGGGCTGCTCCAGGACCCTTCGCAGAACTCCGAAGGTCCGCCCTGAGGTCTCCTACCAAGGCCTGACCTAGGACTCTGGGCACACGGACGTCTGCAAAGGGTGACCGTGTAAGGGTCTTGCCAGTTATGTGCTGCTGCTTGCAGGGCTGACTGCTCAACCGTGTTTCACCTCGCACTATAGGGGTGCGGGTTACCTCCCGACCCATTCCATTGCTCACTGGGATACCCCTCCTCCCGATGTTGCTCCTCAAGTGGCAGGCGATGTCCTGTTTTTCCTTCAGGAGTTGTTGGCTTTGTCCGGCAGCCCGTAGGTGTGAGGGAGTGGAAGGGAGCCCGTGGCCAGCCCTGCCGCCATCTTGCCCACTGCCTTGTGCCTCAGGCCTTGGCGCCCTTTGCAGGCCTTTTTGGATGCGGAGCGGACCCCTCCCTCCCGCTACAGGCCAGCCCCGGCGCCTTGGGCTGCTGGGGACCTTGGCTCACTGCCACTTTTTAATTTGAATAGAAGACAGCAAAGTTTGGGCCTCCCCATTGGTGCAGCAGTTGAGCCCTGGGCTGCGAAGCTGCCCGCAGCCTCTGCAGCGCAGGTTGGTTCACGGCCCCCAGGAAGGGTCCCTCAGGGCACGCAGACCTCTCCTGCCGCCCTCTGCTCCCCTCGGCAGTGTACTCCGGTCCTTCTGCCTGCTCTGCTCCCCGCTCTGGCTCTGGTGAATTCTCTCACCCTCCCGCGCTTCTGACTGTACCCAGTGCTTGTATAAATAAATAAATAAATAAATCTTTAAAAAAAAGAAGACAGCAAAGTTTATTCAAAGTTCTATTACAGAATAGCCAAAGCTTGTTTTACGATGTGAACAAGAAGAACGAGACTATGGAAAAGGTAGGCCTTGTGAGACATCTTTTGAATTCGGTTCTCTCCTTGCTGCCCCAAGGGCCTGGGCGGTGGAGGCGCTGAGCTCCAGTTACATTCTCCAGTCTGTCAACGCTGATATCAAAATACACGGCCAGAAACTGTAAGAAACATATTTGCTGCCCCCTCATGTCTTACACAGGTATAGACACCCCAATACACCCCATGTGTAAACTCCGGGCTCCAGCGCCGCACAGGGAAGAGCAAGGACCTGCCTGCGGGTGCTGCCAGGACCGGTCTGTGCCCAAAGGCCCTAGGACTGCCAGGGCAGAACGGCCCTGGGAAAGGTCTCTAGGTTTTAGGAGGTGTGTGTGGGAATTCCCCCACCCCTCTGGATTCTTCTTGGGCTGAACAGCAAACAAATTAACATCAGATAGCTTAGTCAGAGAAAAAGACCAAATTTAATTACAGATGCACGGAGAATTTACAAGTTGGTATTTAGCAAAACAAGCCAATGGTTTATTTCTGGAGTTAAAGAATGGGATAGGGCCCTGGGGCCTCAAGAAGAAAAGAGAGGCGTCTCCTACTATGATGAGATGATGAGGAGATAGTTTCATGTGACTAAACCTTATTCAGAGATGTTTGTGCTGCCCAAAGAGAGGTTTCTGTGATAAAAAGATGTTAAAAAGGTGAACCTCACTCAGGGTGATCTGCGTTCTTTTATTTATTTATTTAATTTTATTTTTTTAAAGATTTATTTATTTATTTATACAAGCACTGGGTACAGTCAGAAGCGCGGGAGGGTGAGAGAATTCACCAGAGCCAGCGCGGGGAACAGAACAGGCAGACTGACGAAACACACTGCTGAGGGGAGTGGCGGGCACAGCAGGAGAGGTCTGCCTTGCCATGTCGGACCCTCGCAGGTGGCTGGGAATCCAACCTGCACTGCAGAGGCTGCAGGCAGCTTCTCAGCCCAGCACTCAACCACTGAGCCACCAGGGGAGGCCCCCCGTTTTTTTAAAAAAAGATTTATTTATTTATGCATACAAGAACTGAGGTACAGGCCAGAGGTGTGGGGAAGGGGAGGGTGAGAAGATTCACCAAAGAAAGAGTGGGGAACAGAACAGGCAGAATGACTGAAATATACTGCTGAGGGGAAGGGCGGGCAAGACAGGAGAGGTCTGCTGTGCCATGTGGGTAGCTCCCTGGCCAGGGATGGAACTCGTGCTGCAGTGGCTTCGGATAGCTTCATAGGTTGCGTCTTAACCCCCTGCACCACCAGGGAGGCCTGATCTGTGTTCTTTATGTAAGAGTAGCAGTTTCTTCTGATGTCCAAGGCAAAAAATACTGGGAGAAGTTTGCTCTTGACCTTTGGAACATTTTTGAGTAGGCAGAGCCTCATGTATTTCCACTTACTCCTTTTGTACCTCCTTCCTCACCCTGATAAGAACATTTCTTGCTTAGCCAGTGGGTCCACGAAGAAAGTGGGGGTAAGTGTTGGAGCCACATTAAATGTTACTTGACACTCCCAAGTATGGGGTGGTTTATTGGACTGCGTTGGACAGCTGCTGACTAGCTCGCTATTTACCAATGAACTTGAAAAACTAGAAAATACAGAAAATTTTTAAGCAATGTATTGGGGTAAAAGAGGTCCAAGAAAAAGTAGAAAATCTGAATAGAAGTATTATCACAAAATACAAAATGGATATTGCAAAGTTCTGCTACAGCCAAATGACATGTTCTATGAAATCACCAAATTACGGATTATTCCCACTCCATGTAAGCTATTGCCGTTCATGGAAAAGATGAGAAAGTATCCAGTGCATTTTTAAAAACTTATGTGGCATTGGTAACAATGCAAGACTAGAACAGAGAAAGAAAATCACAGACCTAGATTAATTGAATGTACATGCAGAACTCTTAAGTAGGTTAGGAGCCAAAACTGTATTTTAAAAGAAGTATTGTTAGCATTCAAAAGTTAATAATAGTATTTAAGTAATACTGTAGCAGCGCTAAGGGAAAATAAAGTATCCCTTTATTCACGTAATTTTTTCCATCATTAAATGTCCCTCCTAATCTATCTTCTACCCAAACCTAGCTGAACACTTCCTTTGTGATATTCCCTGAGGATTAGTTAAATCACTTTTAAAATTGAATTTATCCAGTGAATGTGAATCCTCAAAAAGAATTATAAAAAACTTTGAAGATGGTCACTGGGAATTCTTCACCTGATGGCTCTCAGATTATCTTGCGAAAAATAGACCCTTAGTTATTAGTGATGGGTGTTTGCTCAGAACATGGAATGGGATATTTTAAATAGCTTCCAGACAAAAATTAAAAATAAGTAAAATCTTTAAATAAAAATACAGACTATAATGCATCCATGATAACAACTACTTACATCTGTATATTACTCTATAATATCTAAGTATCATATGTATCTTTTTTTTTAATAGAGGCATGTTTTATTTATTTATTTGTTTGTTTGTTTGTTTGTTTATACATGCACTGGGTACAGTCAGAAGTGCGGGAGGGTGAGAGAATTCACCAGAGCCAGAGCGGGGAACAGAGCAGGCAGAAGGACCGAAGTACACTGCTGAGGGGAGCAGCGGGCGGCAGGAGAGGTCTGCGCGCCATGTGGGACCCTCCTCCCATGGCCAGGGAGCAGCCGGGGATTGAACTGGCGCTGCAGAGGCTGCGGGCAGCTTCGCAACCCAGAGCTCAACCGCTGCGCCACTGGGGAGGCCCTCATATGTATCTTTTTCCTATTTAATATTTTAAAATTTGTGAGTTGTGTTTGTAATCCCTATGATTCTACTTATGCTAATTGAATTGAAGTGACTTGTTCCTGGTTTCACTAATAAATGGAAAGGCGAAACCTGAATGTTGGTCTTCTCAAATCATGTCTCTAGTTTTCTATTATATAATTTACTGTTTCTTCAACCCAAATACCCAAAAATAGATGACTGGATCAAGAAGATGTGGTACATATACACAATGGAATATTACTCAGCAATCAAAAATATAAACACATGCAATTTGCAGCAACATGGATGGTGCTGGAAGGGATCATGCTCAGCGAAATAAGCCAGAAAGAAAAAGAAAAAATACCGGATGGTCTCACTCATAGCAGGAATCTAGAAAACTTAAATAAGGGACCAGGAAAAAGAATAACTATAAGAAAGTAAAAATCAAAATCAACAAACAACTATGAACCAGAGACACTTTATGGGGGTGGGGGGGTGGGGAAGGGAGGGATTGGGGTCAAAATAAGGTGGTTGCAATTGTATGGGGAATATGAAAATAAAATTTATAATTAAAAAAAAAAATCCACCCTTCTTTTCTTCCTGGCTGTTCTTTCTGTCTTTGTAAACTTGGACAGGTCATTAAGCTTTTTGTACTTCCATTTATTTCAGGAAGTAAATAAAAATACCTTGGAAACTTTTTGAAAATCCTAAAAAAATAATACAATAATTTACTGTTTCTTTTCACAATAATTTAATTTAAAAATATTAAAGTGATTAAGTTTTGTTAACTTGATCACTGGCATACATATCATAGAAGATTATTAAACACCAGAAAATTATTTAAAAAAGTGAAAATTGGGGGCCTCCCTGGTGGCACAAGGGGTTAAGACACAACCTATGAAGCTGTCCGCAGCCACTGCAGCATGAGTTCTATCCCCGGCCGGCCAGGGAGCAACCCACATGGCGCAGCAGACCTCTCCTGACTAGCCCGCTGCTCCCCTCAGCAGTGTACTCCGGTCAATCTGCCTCCTGTTCTGTTCCCCTCTCTGTCTCTGGTGATTCCTCTCACCACCCCGCAACTCTGGCCTGTACCCCAGCTCTTGTATGCATAAATAAATAAATCTTTAAAAGCAAATAAATAAAACAAAAAAGAGAAAACTGGAAAAATTCTGGGAATGAAGTGTGATTCGATTAGGGTTAATTTCATCATCTCATACAGAAATACAGATTACTAGGAGAAGTTATTAAAAGTTCGTTTTCTTTTTGGCAGGTTGCAAATTACAGTGAAAAAGAAGAAATCTACAAACAACTAGAAAAAATATATAATGAGTAGGAAAATTTAATTCTGAGGAAAGGATGGAAATAATTGATTGTAAGAGGAAAAATAAAGTTTTTAAACTCGGGAAATTCAAACTGACAGTAAACATTTGCAAAAATATGGATGCAATTGGAGGGAATTGTACTAAGCAAAGTAAGTCAGATGGAGAAAGAAAAATACTGGTTGATTTCACTCATTTGGAATATAAACAAAATCAAAACCAGCAAATGGTAGTAATATGAGTACAGAGAGGAGAAAGCTAGTGTTTTTAAGAGTGACCTAGTGCTGTGTAGCACAAGTCACTGATTTATAGACTTGTTGTCCCTTTATTATTTATTTTTGTAGTTTAGCTCAGATATATTTAAATGTTTTATATATATAACATAAACAGTATATGATATTTAAATTTCAAAGTACTTAGTTATCTTTGGTTTTTGTGTACCTGCGGCTTGAGTCAGTGGCTATACTGCAATTGTCCACGAGGTGGCACTACAACACAACATTTACTTTGGAACTTGCCTTGTGTTTCTGAGGGTAACAATTAAATCGCTCCTGTTCTGAAGCACTTTGTTATTAGCTCTAGCAGTTTTTGTTTTCAATTCAACGAAGTATAAAAGAAATAATACAATTTGACCAAGTTAAAGTAACCAGAATGTAAAATTGGTGTAACACCAATTAGGATTAATGTAAGTCACTATAGTATTAGGCTAAAGAAGAAAAGTTACATAGTCAATATAATGTATTATTTAGTTTTTAAAAGAAGATATAGATGATAACTTCCTTAACTTTTTCTTTAAAAAATACATCTACTAGATTAGAAAATATACTTATTTTATATACGTTAGAAAACATTTCTGTTTAAAATTTAGAATCAAGAAATGATTCCTGCACTGCACTTTGATTTAACATTACATTAAAGGTATTAGCCAGTGAAGAAAGAAAGACTAGGGGGAAAAAAAGACTATAAAAATTAGATAAATTCACAGATTATTGGATTTTTTAATGTGAAAACTCAAAAGATTGTAAGCGTAGTTATAGAGCTTAGCATGCTTTACAGATAAAAGAGCAACACAATACATTGAATGCATAGCGAAATCTCCATTCAAGCATAGATCATTATTTTTATATATTTGCTTCAAACATAAAACTAAAAAGTAAAAATTAATCCATGTATATAGAAGTAACAATAACAAAACAGCAAAATAACATGCCCAGAGTTAAATTTAATAAGTGCAAGACTGTTTTGCAGAAAATTATAGAAATTATTAAAGGAGTTCAAAGCAAGAGCCACATAAAATAGGGGAGCAAGAAAATTCAAAATAATGATTTCCCCTGAATTAATATGTACATTCAGTCTCATTAGCAGTGCAGTTATAAGCTATCTATAAGTAAATACATTTTTTAAATGAGTGATAGATTTCATGATAAAACTAATATTTCACATGGGGAAAAAAAAAAGAATTAGATGGCATTCTGCTATGTGAACCTATTTGAGTCCCAGCTGAACTATAATTCCATCTGCCATCACGGCTCGCAGAATATGGGCTCACGTGTAAGGAAGAGGGAGATATTCCTCCAGTTGTGTGGTGGCAGGCTTCACAGTAGGTATTTGATTTAGCAAAAGTATCTGATGACCCTTCATTTCATTTCTGTTATATATATTTTTTAAAGAGTTATTTATTTATGCATACAAGAACTGGGGTACAGGCCAGAGGTGTGGGGGGTAAGAGAATTCACTAGAGACAGAGTGGGGAACAGAACAGGCAGACTGACTGAAATACACTGCTGAGGGGTGTAGCGGGAGAGTCAGGAGAGGTCTGCTGTGCCATGTGGGTATTCCTGGCAGGGGATCGAACTCGTGCTGCAGTGGCTGCAGATAGCTTCATAGGTTGCATCTTAACCCCTTACGCCACCAGGGAGTCCCCTGTTTTCTATATATTTTTTTAACTTAAGTGACTTAAGCAAATAACATCATGATATTTCTGCCCCTAAGTATGTCACTATACATTACCAAACAATAAAAACATTTTCCTACATGACTGCAATGCCATCATCACAGGTAACAAATTTAACACTGATTTCCTAGTAACTGTGACTGTACCCTGTGCAAGGTGTCTCGGTCATTCCTTATACACTTCCTTTTACTTCCATTTTCTCAGCTCTTTAGATCACACAACCTTATAATGCTTACACCTCCTCATTCCAGCGATATCACAGAGGGCCTTTCTGACCCTCAGAGTTGACTTACTACATAATTACTTCACTTCTCTTCACCTTAAATAGCTAATTTGATCTTACCTTGGAATAAGAGAAATTAGTCACTTGTTTACAGAGTCCATGAAGATGGAAATTCTTATGCTTTTTTTTTATTTGCTGTCTATATAAAATGCTCAGAAAAGGCTAAATTCAAATTATTGGCATTAATGTGAGTTGTTCAACTTAGAAGTTCTAAGTTAGGTGGCTATATCTGATTATTTCTTGTATCTCTTTGCATCCCCTATGGAAAATGCTGTTCAAATATTTGCTAATTGATAGATACCACCTCAATGCAAATTTCTATTTCCAAAGTGCTTAAACTACTAAATGTAGTTTAGTATGAGGATATTTTCGAAAAATTATTCCAGATTTTTAGACTGAGTATTTTGTACTAATTTCCCTACTTCTTTCCCCATCATGTCATTATTTGGTGTTAAACTTCTTAACTAATGAAATGACAAAAAGTAAGCCACAACATTTTAATGTCTCCTACCTTTGAAGTGCATGCGATTTAGAAATCTGGAGAGCAGCTGGAAGTGCTTACATCAAATATAAACATTGATAAGATCTTTAGCTTAATTAAGGCCATAGGAACAGACCTGGCTCCAATTTCTAAGAGCACATTGGGGAAATTTACCCTGAGATCTTGGACCTAAGATCTTGGATTGATTAGGCGGGTGGAGACAGGATCCTTCTCTCAGTAACTATCTTTTAGAAGCTAATGTTGTTGTTGTTTTTTTTTATGTTAGTCATATTCACTGCTCTCTCTACCCACAAGCTCTTGAGTGAGTTTTGCTTTTTCAAAATTTTAATGAACAAATCATTCATCTAAGTAAACATAGCCATCAGCATTAATTTTAGCCACATCTGAAGAAGACTTTTATTCCTTTGTAGTGTTGCCTTGCTAATCACAAAAATAACTTATTCCACCCTGCATTTCTAAGTAGGTAAACTACTGGATTCTGTGGGGACTTCAGAATGATGGTGCATATTTATATATATTCACATATTCGATAAACATTTATTAAGCATTTGTGAATTAGTAAACGGTTCTCAGAAGTATACTGAGAGATGGACGGACCAAATGATATGTCTGTTCTCTGTGACTGCCTCCATCTGTTTCTGTGTTCCTTTAACTCTTTCTGCCTGTCTGTATCATTTGCAGTGCTGAATCTCCTTACCTACACTACTAGGCATAATACTTTGTTTATCTCTTTTAGGAAGTGTTCTGTCCTATTGTGAAACTTTTCTATCATTAGACAATTAAATATATTTAATGTTCTTCTTATTTAATTTTTGGACTGAAAACAAATATTTCATGATTTTTATTATACGCCTGGAACATACCTTTAAATTTGGTAACAACTTAATGAGATATAATTCATTGACCACAAGGTTCACCCTTTAAAGTGTATAGTTAGTGGTTTTTAATATTTTCATAGAGCTGTGCAATCACCACCACTATCTAATTTCTTCGTAATTTTTAGCACCTCAAAAGGAATTTCCATACCCATTATAGTCATTTCCCCCTCATCCCCACCCCTGTCAACCACTATTTACCTTCTAGATTTGCCTACTCTGAAGAACATTTCATATAAATAGAAATTACAATATGGATGTTTTGTATCTGGCTTCTTTCACTTAATATTTTTAAGTTTCATTCATGTTGTAGCATGTATCAATATTTCATGCTCTGTTAGGGTCAAATAGTATTCCATTGTGTGGATATATCACATTTTTGTTTATACATTTGTCAAAAAATGGACATTTGCATTGTTTTCACTTTTTGATTATTGCCTGTAATGCTGCTATTAATATTCATGTACCTTTTTTTTTTTGTTTTCAGTTCTAGAAGTAGAATTGCTAGGTCACACGGTAACCATTTAGCCATTTGAGGAACTGCCAAAGTTTTTTCCATTCTGTTCCATTTTACATCCCAGCAATGTGTGAGGGTTACAGTTTCTCAGCTTTCAGTGCAAAGAAAGTCTCTTGATGGAGCTACTGTGGCCTAGCCTCCCTAACTCTTCAAGTCACTTCTACCAGGCAACTTAGTCTGTGTTGTGCTTGGATACTTAAGAAACTAACCTCTCCACTCTAGTTTTGCAAAGTTTGTTCCTTCTCAAATATACTAACTGTACTCTTTGCCTTCCTACATTAATCACTGAAGATTGGGCTACAGAATGTCTGTATAATTTCCATTTTTAAACGTCTTACCTATGAGGGATTGTTGTAACTAAATTCAATCCATTTTGCTTGACTGCTTCACTATGAAATCCCACGATTCCCAGGTAATCCCTCATTAGGTTGACACCGCTGATCCTATCTCACACTTTTCCCCACCGTTTCACTGTGCCTTCTGGAATTTCATCTTCTATGAGTGTTAAAGGACAGATGCTGAATCTCAAGTTAAATCTTCCCATGTCTCTTGAGACTGCAGTACGACAGTAAGAAGACTTAACTTGCTTCCTCTGCATCATTAATATGTTCTTTCTTTAATATGGGCCTTGGCTTATGATCCAGGGATAAAAAATTTGGAAAGCAACTGGGTTATCTGTGTTTTTCTGTCCTATCCATTAATAAGGATGTTATCCAGCCTGCAAAAACAACAGCATTCCTGGAGCTAAGAGCAGGGATCAGCCACTAAAATTTTGCTGGCTTCTGTCTATAACTATTACATTTCATAGAATTTTAGAACCAGCAGACATCTTAGAGACAATCTAATCTAACCCACTTATTTTTATATGGGACAACAAGGAAGTTGTTCTGATTAACATGCTTCTATGCTCTGTTTTCCTCATAACCAATTCTGTACTCTCTGCTTATTGAAAAGATACATTCATTTACTTTCAAGTGATTGGAGATCAAGTTAAGACAAGTCTTCTGGTCTAATTTCTAAATTTACAGATTGCAAGATTTGAAAAGATTAAATGACTAGCCACATTCAAAAGATTAGTGTCCCTGGGGCTGGGAGACTAGCCCCAGGTTTCCTTCTGGATTTGTGTTTTGGGACACTTTTTATCACGTGAATTACATTAAATTTTTAAACGAGTAGAAAATACTAGTTACCAGCAATATAAATCCTTCTATTGTAATTCTGTAAAAATAACATGAAATACTACAACAAAAAAAGCAGTTTCCTAGGCCAATTCTACCTTTTAAAAATACATTTTAAATAGTCTTAAAAGTAGAAGGAACAGTATAACAAATACCCATAGACACTCAATTATCATCAATATTTCACCTCACGTATTTCATGCATTCCATTTTTTTCTAAAATATTTTAAAACAAATCCTAAGCACTGTATTTACTTCAACATATATAAGTAAAAAATGGGCTTAAAAATCATGAAACCATTATTACTCCTAACAAAAAATGAACAATTCCTTAGTATAGTCTACCACATTCAACACTTAAGATTCTCCAAACATTTCAGAAATATCTTTTTACATTTGATTTGTTAAATGTTAAATCAATTTTGATTTGTTTAAATAAGGGATTCGCACAAGGTGCATACCCGTGTCCAGTGAAATCTCTTAAGTAGGATAATTCCACATCCTCCTTGTTGTTGATTTACTGAAAAAAAAAAAATGGCTTATTTATCCTGTAGAATATCCCATATTCTGGATTAGCCTGTGTGTTTTCTGTTGATGGTGTTTAAATGTTACTTTAGCCCTTGTGTTTCCTGCCAACGGGCTTAACCCAGGCACCCTGGGATTTAGGTTTCCCACATCTGTGCTGCCAGGTCCTTTGGGGACAGCACACGGCCTGGGGTCTAGTTCTCTCATGTTTGTGATATTAACCCATCAACTTTTCATCGAGTAATTTTATCGACTGATTAAAACCTCCTGAGTAATCTCATTGGGCCCAATGGTGATTTTCTCTCTTTTTACTTTCATTAAGTGAAATTTTTCTGTAGAGAAAATCTTTCCACTTCAACTAGGGCTATTTAGTTATTATGTAGTACAGAAAAGTCAAGACAAATGTTTCTTTTCTTTCTATTAATTTTCAAAGTAAATATTCAAAATACTTATTATAATGGTGGTTGAGTAGATTTGTGTTTCTTTCCTCCTTCCTTCCCTCCCTATCTCCCTCCTTCCCTCTCTTACTTTTCTGCCAGTGATGCTTTGTCAGTTAGCAACACTGAGCTAGGAAGAGACACCTAGATAGGATAAGAGATATGTTGGAGGGATGCCTTAAAGGAGAAAGGAGGATGGTTTCACACTGCAGTGTGGGCCTTACTCATGGGAAAGTGGGAAAGGTGATATAGAAGGAGATTCAGGTCCCAGTGCAGCTGTGAAAACGCTTGGCCGGATTGAAGGGAAACACCCAAGCACAAGTTGCCTATTGGCAGAATCTCGAATGAGGCAGGAATGGTGCAGCTCCAGTACCAACGCCTGTTACCGGCCAGGAGCAGCATGGTGACTTGGTAGACCTTGGGTGACAGGTGGTGCACTGCAGGGTGAGGCAGCTGGGGACTGTGAGTCAGCTACCCCCCCTGCAGGGCCTTGGAAGGGGCTTCTGAGTAGGTCATCTCCACGGCTGTTACTGATGTCTACTTGATATATTTAACCATTTTTACAGGGCTGTTTTTATTATTTATTTCTTTTCCATTAAAACAATTTTGACATTCTTCTTCAAATGGGGAAAAAATATCAACCAAAAAATTGGTTTTCTTGCTACATATCCCTAAATGTCTATTAAGAATTTACATAGTTGGCCTCCCTGGTGGAGCAAGGGTGAAAATCATAGTGCTATCAAGCTATAACCAGCCACTATGACATGAGTTCCATCCCCAGCCAGGGAGCTAGCCCACAGCTAGCACAGCAGACCTCTCCTGTCTTGCCCACTGCTCCCCTCAGCAGTATATTTCACTAGATCTGCCTGTTCTGCTCCTGATTCTGTCTCTGGTGAATCCTCTCACCCCCCTGCACCTCTGGCCTAGACCTCAGTTCTTGTATGCATAAATAAATATAAATAAATCTTTAAAAAAGAAGAATTTACATAGTTTTATATTAGAAGATGTGAAAGAAGAAAATGTACCATTTATCATTATTTAGCATTTCAAGAATCAGAGGCAATCTGAATAGCTCTTTAAGGAACTCTGTGCCTTTAGTCTTGTCATTTTTTAAAGGTTTGGTATTCACCACTGACTGAAAAGTCCAAACTGGAACTGGATATACCTATTTCTGATCAGTTTGTCCTTTGTACTATTTTGATTTTGATCTACTATCAATTTGTTTTTAACTGAATCACTGGCTTCTGAAAGGACCAGGAAAACTCCTCAGCTGAGCCTCAGGTTATCTGTGGTTGGGTTCTGTTCTCTTACAATGGAGCTGTGTGACCTGCAGAAATTACTTCACCCCTTAGGCTTCAGGTTTCACATCTGTGAAATGAGTTTATTAGATTAGATAATCTCCAGGATTCATCTAGTCTGTGAAATATAATAGTTAAAGTTGGAGATTAGGAATAAAATGTTTCTATATTTGTTATCAAAAACTAAAGGCATGAAGCTATATTTAGGAAATGTGTGGCAAGCACATATTTTGGAAAATGCAATTCTTGAACAGTTTTCCAGGAAGAAAGGAGAGATTAATTTCCACAAGGTAAATTAAAATAAGGACATGAGCTATTTGTTTTTGTTAAAAATAATTCCCTTATTTGAGAACAGTTTTAGATTTACAGAATTTTTAGAAAGATAGTACAGAGTGCCTGTTTGGTTTTCTTTGCACTTAAGTTTAAAAATATTTATGGCAATCAGTGTTGGAGGAGTGGTTTCGGTGGAGGAAGTGGGTTGGTGTGGTTTTAATAGTGTAGATTGTGGAGAGACTGGATTTAACACTTTATGTGAACAGACTTTCAGCGTATTATTTGAAGTGATCTAAACAAACCTAATTAAATAAAAACTAGTTTAATAAGAACATATAACCCAGAATAGAGAAGTAGCAATCACAACTTACTCTAACTTGAACATACTTTACCGAAGTTCTGTTTTTGGTTCAGAGAACTGTCTTAAAAGAAACATTGTAGGGTTTGTATGAGATCCAAAGAAAATAATGCACAGAAAGAAAAACAATGTATGATTTCACTTATATGTGATATGGACAGAAAACAAACAGATGAATAAAACAAAAATAGGGGCCTCCGTGGTGGTGCAAGGGGTTAAGATGTAACCTCTGACCTGTACCCTGGTTCTTGTATGTATAAATAAATAAATCTTTAAAAAAATAAAATTTTAGATTATAAAACCAATTAGTGGCCACCAGAAGGGAGTGGGCAAATCAGGTAAAAGTGATCAGTTGTTGGGCCTCCCCTGGTGGCGCAGTGGTTGAGCGCTGGGCTGTGAAGCTGCCTGCAGCCTCTGCAGTGCAGGTTGGATCCCTAGCCGCCTGCGAGGGTCCCACAGGGCGCACAGACCTCTCCTGCCACCCGCTGCTCCCCTCAGCAGTGTATTTCGTCACTCTGCCTGCTCTGTTCCCCGCTCCGGCTCTGGTGAATTCTCTCACCCTCCCGCGCTTCTGACTGTACCAGGTGCTTGTATAAATAAATAAATCTAAAAAAAAAAGTGATCAGTTGTTTGGTGAAGGATTGGAGCAGAATGATGAAAGATTTAGAAAACATTATGTAAGAAGGATTAAATGAGCTGGAGAGGTTTAGCCTGAACAAGATGACCCAGCAGAAATATGCAACCTGTTACTTTTAAAATTGAATCTGTTTTAAAAATTGGGTAAAACACTGATTCATTTAAAAATTACAATGACACAAAGGACATTCAGTTTTTCCTCCCTTTTCCTGTAACCTGTTTAGGTATGACTTGCTACTAGTTTGTTTGTTACTCTTTCCTCTATTTGTTTAGGGAATTACAAGCAAATACACATTAACAAAAGAAGTCAAACTGTATATGTTATTTTGTGCCTTGATTATTTTTACCTCATAATATGTTTTGGAGATCTTTTCAAATGTGCTTTTTTTTTTTTTTAAAGATTTATTTATTTATTTATACAGGCACTGGGTACAGTCAGAACTGTGGGAGGGTGAGAGAATTCACCAGAGCCGGAACGAGGAACAGAACAGGCAGACTGACAAAATACACTGCTGAAGGGAGCAGTGGGCGCAGCAGGAGAGGTCCATAGCACCATGTGGGACCCTCACTGGTGGCCGGGGTTCGAACTGGCGCTGCAGAGGCTGTGGGTAACTTTGCAACCCAGTGCTCAAACGCTGTGCCACCAGGGGAGGCCCTCAAATGTGTTTTTAAAGTTGTCTCATTTGCTTTAAACAACTGCATAGAAGTCCTTGCTGTGAAAGTATTAGAGTTAATGTGACCAGTACCAAAGCTGAATTTTTATATTCTTGCCCATATTTCATTTTTACAATGTTGTCATTCATAAAAATATGAAAATACCTATTTTTCACTTCAAATTCTTGCAGGTTATCTATAGGATAATCTCTGATAATCTCAGGGGTCAGGTGCCCTGGCAAGAACTTTGCCATGCATTTAAATTTTGGATTAGATATTATCTAATTGCTGTATGTAGGGGATGACCCCAGTTTGCACATTCAGGAGCAATGTCTGGGAATGTGTGTTTCCACAGCATTACCCACAGAGTGTATACTCAGACTTCTGGATTTTTGCCCATCTCTTAGATGAGAATTGGCATCTCAATGCAGTTTCAGTTTTCATGCACATCTATGAATGAAGTAGACATATTTTTTTATATATTGAAGAGCCCTCCAACCCCCACTGAGCTCTATTCATACTCTGCACACTTCTCATTGCATTGTGTAGCAGTTGTTAGGTCTGCACTCACGTCCTCTTGGCATTTCCCGCTAAAGCTGCTTGTGTGAACACCTTTAACACTTTGCCTGAAGGCTTCTTTTTCCTGGCTAAGGTGGTAAATGCCTCAAGTATATAGGGAAGTCAGAAGGGCTGAACGTTAATGCCTTGGAAGCTTTTCTCATCCAATAACAAACAGGAATTTGTTGCGTAAATCCTCATCTTCCTCTCCCCTTGAAGGGGTAATGCTGAAAAATATCTGACACAATCTCAAATCAACAAGAGTTTCCCAGTAGAATTGAGTGGTACCACTCTGGTTGCCTGGAGAGGTAATGAGCTTGGACACCCACACTTTGTTCCTACTTCATTCCCAGTGCTTAATGATTTCATTTCCAGAATAAACAATTTACATTAGCGTCCTTGCCTCAGGTCAGCTTCTGGAAGAATCCAAGCTGAACCAGGTTGAGGCCTGTCTTTGAGTGCTACCCTGGGGCAGGGAGCTGGGGGTGGGGAGGAGCTGCTGGATGAGCAGTTTGTTATCAGTCTGATATTAGCAACGTGAGCTTACAAGTTTGATGTTGCCACACTTTTTAAGTATGTGATTTTGTGTTATACACACACACACCTGTGATAAATTAGAAATAGACAACCAAACAGCTGGCCTTTACCACTGATGGTTGGAAAGGATATTGATGGCATTAGATTAAAATAGATAGGGATAGAAAATGTTGATTTGATAGAGAATTTTCTAATTGTCCAGATTGTCTAAAGAAGGAAGAGATGCACTTTTGGTGGCTGTCAGTGCTCTCACCATAAGAAGTGCTAAGCCTACTTGCTGAGTGTTGAACTCTGGAGCCTGCATTTGATGGCAGATTCTGATTTTAGTACACTCTGCTCTACCTTATGAAATTCGAACAGTAACTGCCATTCTTACTCTTCTCTTTCCGTGAAAGAAGTATTCATAAAAATGAAACTAAGGCACTGGTGGTATTGCTTAGAAACATGTGTTGACTCTCTAAAAATCGTAGGGGAATGTTTAATTCTAGGTGATTCACATTCTGATAGCTTTTTATTTGATGTACTGTGAATTCTACTCCAATAACCCTTCATATTTACAAAGCTAAGAAACTGGCAATAATAGATGTTTTCTTTTTAACCTTCATTTTTTTCAGCATAAAATTCTTCAACTAGTATCAAAACACTAACTGAAAAGTGTTATGAGAATTCCTGGGTGAGTCAATGGATTTCAAGAACAAAAAAGTTCACTCAATGCACAGAGCAGTAAGGCAAAACCAGAGAGAAAAAAAACATTTGCCTTTTAGTTCTGGGAGAAAAGCTGTTTTCCCCTTGCTATTCCTTTGAGTCCTGCTGTCAAGGTCTTGTCTACCTCCACCTGAACAAAGCTCCCTTTGGAAGTTGGGAAAGCTGCAGCCAGCTTGGGGTGGGAAGATTAAAATAGCATTTGCAACAGAGCTGAACTCTGTTCTTCAACAATAGATCACGTGTCATTACAACCTTGTAGGGTGTTTAGAAATGAGCAGTAAGCAAACGTTGAGGCTTAAGGACTTGGGCAGTCAGAAATATTTAATGTTTTGATGAGCTTCTTGTGCTTAAAGCATACAAGTGCCCCTTCTTGTGTTTTAAAATGTTTCATAATAGAGTTGCCAGTAGTTCAGTCCAACCAGGCTAATATATGGACTCAAAGGGACATTTTGGAGGACAGCATGAGTGTCTTCTGTTACACTGAAGTGCAGAAACAGAATGACCCTGCAGTCAGATTGCTTCGATTCTTATCTCACTCTGCCTTTTACTAGGCAAAGCACTCAATGTTTTCAGTTCTTTTGTTGAAACCCAAAGGAAATCATCCTGTACCTCTCTAGATTTTTCACTCGGGCCAGACAAATAATCAAAACAGCATCAAATGGGCTAGCAAAGGAAAAATCAACTTAATAACATACGAATGGAGAATTCCAATGGGATATTTACCCTGTGTTTAGGGAACCAGGTTACCAAGGTGTGGGGACTCTGCATCACAGGTGACGAGGAGTTACCTATCCTTACTCTGCTATTTTTAGAGAGGACACATGCACTGTTAGACCTACATTTGGATGAGGTCACCCAAACTACATTCTTCTAAGTCATAAAAGGGTTGCAGTGATTATTCCTTTTATTATAAAAGGGAAGATGAAGGACTCAGCAAGACAGTGCTGCTTCTTCTCAAGGGATTTCAGTGCTCTTAGCTCAAAATACTCAGCAAGTCAAAGTAGGGCATCTTGAAGAGACCAATTCTGAGAATTTTGGTATGGTCTGATTTAGGCACCTATAGTTTCTGAAAAAAACTTTGAAAAATTGGAAAAATAAAAGGACATAAAAATTGGAATAATAATCATAGACTTGTGGGTCTCCCCTGGTGGTGCAGCAGTTGAGTGCTGGGCTGCGAGGCTGCCCTTAGCCTCTGCAGTGCCGGTTCATTCCCTGGCCACCAGCGAGGGTCCCACCAAAAAAAAAAAAAAAAAAAAAAAAAAAATCATAGACTTGTGAGTATTAAATAAAATGGTATATGTCAAGTTTTACCATGGGTTTTTCTCGTTGGATTACATTCAGACCTGGGGGCCTGGGAACTCCTGGAGGCTCTGTCTTAGAGTCTTGTCTTAGTGAGGAAAGAATTCAATGTTGAGACCAGAGTTAGAAACAAAGCAAGAGACTTATCGATAGATAAGAGGAAAACTCTCTGAACAGAGAGGGTCCCCAGGGGGTTGCCACTAAGGGGCAAGAAGCAGGTGTTTATATGGGTATAGTGGGCAAGGAGTGGGGTTTTGGCCATGAGTATCTTGTGTTCAGACTCTTGCTCATTAGTTGGGGCCTGTGGGGTCTCCAAGGTTACTGAGGCTCACTGAGTTTACCTTTTTGTTTTTTTAAGATTTATTTTTATTTATGCGTATAAGAACTGGAGTGTAGGCCAGAGGTGCAGGGGGTGAGAAGATTCACCAGAGACAGAGTGGGGAGCAGAACAGGCAGACTGACTGAAACAATCTGCTGAGGGGAGCAGTGGGCAAGACAGGAGAGGTCTGCTGTGCCATGTAGGTTAAATCCCAGGCTGGGAATCTAACTCATGTTGCAGTGGTTGGCCATAGATTGATAGCACTGATACTTAACCCCTTGTGCCACCAGGGAAGCCCCCCACTGAGTTTTCTTAAGTTACCTGGCCTGCCTTTCTGAAACTAGCTTTGGTCCATTGCGTTACTGTGTTGGTGTTCTGAACATTCCATTTTTAATTGGGTTAAGGGGCACCATGACTCCAACTGCTTGTCAATCAGATTGATAAATGGACATGGGACACCTAGGTTTGGGGACACCTCCTGGTTTCAACTAGTTGTTCCTTATTCATATTGATAAATCGTCTTGGACACTGGGGCTTGGGCTTGAGACACCCTGTTCCTAGCTGACTACCTGTACCTAACTTCCTCATGCAGTATTACATAATAAAAACATCATTAAGAGTCTCTGAAGGTTCCCTTTTAGGCAGAAAAATTGTAGAACTGGATGCTTTTGGACTAGAACTGCATGTTGGACTAGGGCATGTACACTGTCTTTCTCATTCACACGCCCCTTTCCTCCATACCTTGCCCCTTCAACTTTTACCCTTGTCCTCTCTCATTGGGTCTTTTTCTTACTTCTTCTTATCAGAGAGTTCAAGAATTTAGGTGGAAGTTGCCCCATGTACCTGTTGATGTGATGTGTTTGTGGGAGCAAGTAGATTCATGAACATTTTATGTCGCCATCTTGAACTGGAAATCTTAGGTCTCTACCTTGAACTTGAGAAAGCGTAATGCATAGAAGTGTAACATTCTCTTGAACTAATTTTACTAAAGAAGTCTTTAGAAGACTGGGGAATTTTCAACATTTAATTCTTTGTAGAAAATTGTAGCAGGATCACTAAAGGGTGTTTTTGGTGCATGAGTGAGTATTGGCTTTATAGATGATAATGTGATAAAAAGTGAAAATTTTGAACTCCATGTACAGCATCTTTTAAGAGAGTTATTTTTCTATCTATAACATTTCATTATTTTATTTAATTAGTTTTGAAATGATTTATTTGAGTTCATATTGGTTTATGTTATGTATAAGTCTCAGAGGAATAAGTTCATCACCTCTTAGATGTGCAACACCACCTTCACCCACCCCAGAGCACCCACATCCCTTTACCATATACCATTGGGACCTGTCCTCACTATCTTCCCACCACTGGCCCCCCCTCTAGCGACCTCAACTCTGCAGTCTTTGCTAGATTTTGTTTCGGTTCAGTTCTGTCAATTCTTTTGTTTTGTTTCTCTGTATTTCATACGTGAGTGAAATCATCTGGTACTTGTCTTTCTCTCTCTGACTTGTTTGACTTAGCATCATCCTCTCCAATTCCCATGTGTCTCAAATGGCAGTAGTTCATCTTTTTTTTCTAGCTGGATAGTACTCCATCGTGTATATGTACCACATCGACTCTACTCATCTGCCCTTGGGTATTTAGGTTGTCTCCATAACATGGCTGTTGTAAATAGTGCTGCAGTGAATTTAGGACTGAGTATATCCTGTTGAATTATCTTTGGATAATTGCCAAGGAGTAGAATGACTGGATCATATGGGTATATCTATTTTAAGTATTTTGGAAACTTCCATTACTGTTTTCTATTGATGCTGGACCACTTTGCTTTTACTTCTCAGTTGTTGCCTCTTGGGGCTGCAGAGTGGGGAGAGGTGCAGGATGAGAGAGATTACTCAAAGTCCATGTGAAGAACTAAGAAGTCTAGAAGGGCTACACTGGAAGTAATGTGCAGCCCCCATCCAAGGACAGTCTCTTATTTATTGGAATCAAGTTCGAAGGTGGGGCAAGTGCATAGGGAGTGTACATGTGTGGGGGATGCATAATAGGGCATGTAAACTAGGGTAGGGTGACCAGGGGCCATTCCCTGCAGGGCTCCATTGTTCCTGCTGGTCAAAGCATATTATCTCTATTCTAATATCGGCCTGCTGTTCTCAGCAGATACTGGTTTCCCGGTATGTTCCTTATACCAGGACTTTTGCCTTTGGTGAGAGGCCCCACACCTACCTGACAAGCAGGAACTCTGGCACCAAGACAACATCCCTGGGGTTCCCACACTCACTCTGCCAACATTTGTTGTTGTTGCTTTTTTTTTTTTTTAATAAGGATCATTCTTGCTAGAGTGAGGTGATATCTCATTATGGTTTTTAATTTGCATTTCCTTCATGAGAAGTGATATTGACATTTTTAGTATTTTTAGTTTCAGCTGATTCAGAACCTCTCAGTCACTTTCTACAGAATGTTGAGTCAAACTAGAATTAAATAAAACTAGAAAATATTTTTTTAAAAATGATGTTTAATGAATACACATTTACAAAAGTAATCATCCCTTAGCATAGGAAAAAACATACAAAAATAAAAGGCCTGTAAGCTTAATAATATTTTTCCCTAGAATACAGGAAACTTGCCAACAAGTGAAAAAGTCTAATTTCACTTTTTTTATCTGAGAAGTTTAGACCTATGAAAAGGGGTACCGTTCACTCAAGCACCTATCATCTGTTCCAAACTAATTTTTTTTATACTTTAGATAAACTGGAAGAGTCAGCTGTGTTAATAGGATCATGCTGATTTGATGATTTGAGGGAGGAAGGTGGCACTGAACCAGGAAACAGACTGTTCCTGGTCAGCTGGTGGGGCCTGTGCCCTTGTGGTTGGTGCTGACGGTAGCAGTGCAACTCTTATATCAGAACCACTAGAGGGCTCTCTCTAACTTCAGATTTGTTTGGCTTTGATTAACTTTCATTTTTACTAGGTTACAAAAACAGAGTTCTTTCTTATTATTCTAAGTAATGCTTTTTTAACCTAATAGTGGAGTTTCTGTTTTTAGTTATGAACTGTGTCCCAGTAAATACATAGCACAGTTTTACCAAAATGGAGTGTGGTTGACCCCAAAAGCTTTCTTTAGAACAACCTGAATAGTACTGCATTTTAAATGAACTAGTTTTCTAGTCAGAGAGCAGCCTCACCTCCAGAACACTTGGTTGTTTTGTATAAAATCATGCAGCTGACATGTCCCTCTTTCCCATAGATGCTTTACTGCCAGTACCACACACTACACTCCTGCTCAAAGTCTTCTGGCCTTTTTTATACCCTTACTTGGTTGAATAAGGATAAATTAATGGAGGAAATGTTTTGTGTATCTTCTCAGTAAATACAAATTGAATACAAAAATGTACGAGACTTTGATGAAACCAGCACTCTAACCCAATGCCAATAGTATTGATAAGGTCATTTTAGAAATAACTTTATACTATATCAAAAGCTATGAAAAGTTCTTTAATTTTGTAGTCGTAACTCTGACAAGTAGTCTGAGGAAGTAATTTAAAATATTGAAGAAGTTTATAAGTACAAAGATATATTCTGAACTGTTATTTGTTTTAATAAAAATGGAGATAATCTACATGTTTCATCAGGGCAGTAGTTATGTAAATGTCCACCTGATGTAATATTATGCAGTCACTAATTAAGTACATATACTATGTAAGTTATAGAATAAAACCACTAACTTTAGCAAAAAATGAAGGATTTAAAAGTAAATACACAGTGTAGATAAAACCCTTTTCAAAAGTTATATATATGTCAGTTGTACCTACATATAAAGTGAGAATAGGTTTTATTAAAAAAAAGGTACTGGACTGTGGATTATAATATATAGAATATATTATATAATAGAACATATTATATAATATATAGAATATAATATATAGACTGTGTTATAATATATAGAAAAATAGAGAAAAGTAAAAATACAGAAAAGGCAGTCAGTGGGCTTTGTAGAGCAACGTCAAACCCATAGCCTTTTGGTTATCTCCATATGTGGGAAGATTGTGCGTAAGGCTCCTTTTTGTTCAGGCTTGATCCAGACAGGCTAATCTGTTCCATTTTGGAAATGGAACTATCAGCACAGAAAAAGTGAGAACTATCCTTATCCTATTGAGGATTTGGGAAAGAATCAAATCTTGCAAAACAATTGCTATTCATACCTTTCTGCTCTAAGATGTCCCATGATTCTTTTTCATCTATGCATTGGTCACTCTTACACTTTTCATTTTTATTAAATTTCACTATTTAAATTTATAATAAACTATGCCAAATTATAGAAGCTGGACATACTAGAGATGCATCTCATACATGATTAATTTTAAACAATGTTTGGAATGTATAATTTACAAAGCATTCCACAATACGTAAGTACCACCAAACCTAATGCAGGGCAACTTTACATGTTTATTTAGCTTAATCTGTGAAATTTTGGGTTATTTGAACTTTTTGTGTAAGGGCTGTTATCACTTTTCCTTATTATTGCACATTGAGAAAATGCAAGTGGATAGATAGCCTTTTGTCCTTTCACATTTACCCAACCTTTACTATACCAATCCTTGTAAGGAAGGATCTATGACAAATGTCTAGTTTGCATCTACCCTGCCCATGGTTACTTTCAATCAATTGGGATATTTTTTGTTATGTCATAAAATATTCCCCCTAGTACATATCCACATTGGTTAACAACCAAGGAGCACATTTAATTATAGAATTCAGTATGGCAATACTTTCAATCACCTTTATTTCTAAAAAGCAACAAAAGTATCTCATTTCTTTTACTTCATTTGGCATCTTCTTCAGACACACCTAACATCACTTTTACCTTACTGTTTTCTCTTGTACTCCTCTCAGCCCTTGGACTAGAGAAGAAAGTTGTGTATATTTCCCCTGAATTTTGCAAGACATTAGGTCATGCATGTTACCCACAACAAAGATTCTTATTGTGAAACTTAAAACCACAGCTTATCTAGACCTCACCCCCCTGCCTCTTGAGAAAAGGACAGACAACAGACTTGCACCAATTCATAACTAGCCAAAGATAAAATGGTGCTCTCTTCTAATCTGTTAAATTTTTCCAAGTCAGGCAACATTTCCTTCTCTGTTTACAAACTTCAGGCCATGTTGGAAGAAAAATGCTTTCTTAACTGTACCCATTATTTTTCTCTAAGCCTATAGTATTATAATACTATAGGTCTTAAGTCCAGGCAAATAATCTTGCTTTAAATAACTGTTTTCCCATTCAGTGCTGATTTCGAGAATTTTGAGTCCCTTTCCCAGCCCTGGCGGATCCGTGTGAGGGTCCTGTCTATGCATGGCAGGATAAGGATGAACTTGATCACCAGCAAGGTACAAGGGATGATGAGTGCTAATACATAGGCTGAAGGAAGGTACCATCTGAGAATCGTAGGGCTGAGGAAACGCTTCCCTCCGTATATTAGGGTGTGGGCAGTGCACAACACCAGGGTCAAATAACCGAGTTTGGACTAAAAGCAAGAAACAAAAATATGTACATTAACACAAATTATAGCTTAAAATGAAACATTCTAAACCAGTGAAGGATACTTGTTAATAATCACAGACTTGAGACACACTACTCCACTAAGTACTAAAGAAAGCATTAACCCTCCATCATCATGATAATTAACTCACTTCAAAAAATGATTATGCTTAGGAATGACACAGTGATTTCATCAATTTGGCTAGATGGAAAGTTCCCAGGAGTAAACTCTTTTGAGTACGAGTAAGTAATGTACCTTGCCTTCTTCCCAAATAGAAATATTTACCTTGATCATCTCTCCTGGAGACCAGAGATGACTAAGTTACAGAATGTCCTCTAGAAGCACATTAGTATATGTTATTGATGAAAAGCAGATGCTAGCTAATTTCTATCGCAATAAAGAACAATCAGCAAACTTTACTTTTGTTTGTTTGCTTTGGCCTAAACTCTAAAACTCAATGTTTATTCCTGTCTTAATGCTTTGAACAAAGGTGTTAACATGTAAAAAAAATGGTGACTACATACAGTCCCTGGGAGAAATGGTAAGACTTTTGAAATTCAAATTTAATTTTAATCACTAATGTTCTACACTGTTTCAGAATGAGCAGGCATCAGGATCATTGGAGGGCTTGTTAAAACAAATTGCTGGGCCACACCTCCCAAGTTTCTGATTTGTTAGGCCTGTGTGAGGTTTGGACATTTAGGTCTAACAAGATCCTGGGTGATGCTGATGCTGCTGGTCCTGGTACCACACTTTGAGGACTGCCTATCTGTGAGACTAGTTAGCAGTTGTCTTTACTGAGGTGTCTGGTGGTTTATATATGGAAAACCTGATTTTCTTCTTACAGAGTAGCATTGAGTCTGGTATGATGACAGTCTCGCTTATCTTGCTTGGAAGGTTTTAAGCATTCTATGCCTTTACATATCAGTTTGTCTATATTCTAAGGTTGATTTTTGGAAGTAGAAATTTTTTGTCTTTAAGTTTCTCTTCACCTTGAACCTAGTACCTCTCCACATATAGTTTAATCATTGTTGGTGTGTTTCACTCTCTACTCTTAGTTATGGCTCCAGCTGTAGTTGGGAATCTTGGCAGTGGATGTGCTGCTAGGAAATCCAATCTTTATGGAATCTGCCTTTTTGTACCAGAGTTTAGCATTTTCTAATTTGAACTTGTTTCAGTTGCTATTTTTACAAGATTGCTAGGGAAGTGATGGAGCAATATGAAAATTTATGCATGATCTGAGAGAAAAATGAGTATATTTGTGAAGCCATACTCATTTTGTAACATAGAGCAGATTAAATTTGAAGTCCTTACCTGAACAAATCGAAATTCTCTCCAGTTGACCATGTTGCTAACTGATGGCAAGGAAGTGATTCCCAAAAGCACAAACAGGAAAAATCCAAGGATTCCCAAAGCCACATAGGAATCACTGAGCCAAGCAGAAGAGGCAATAAATGGATTTTCTTTCTTAAATGTTGCCTAAGAAAAATTAAAAGCAATTTAAAAAATTATATCTTTTTAATAAAATGTCCAAATTTTAAGGATTCTGAAACATACTTCTGCATCGTTTTTTTGCTACAGGGAAATTGTATGACATTTCTTAGTAATAATTTGAAAATAACTGTAAAGAAAAATGTACTTAGAAAATATATTTCAGGGTAGAAAAAGTAATTGGTTTTGTTTGGACTTTATTATAATAGTTGACTCCGATGATTGTATAGGGAATTTTAATTAACCCTATAAATCTTAAATCAAACTGAACATTTACTTAAACCTATGCCATATGGCTTCCTGTTACTCAATAAAAGCTTGATGTTCTTTATCGATTACAGCAGGATTCTGTTTTTTGGCTCTATGTGCTGATTATTCACACAAATAATTTGGGTTTTTTCACATTTATTTTATTGTAGTATAGCATCAAGTGTATTGCAACACAGATCACGAGGTATCAGAGGTGTCACTCTTATGCAAGAAACTCCCATGTATTGTTAGGAAAATAATGTAGCAAAATCCACAGAAGCACCATCAATAAGTTAATGACCAATGAACTTTGAGACTGTAGTAAGATTGATTAAAATCAGTTATTTCCAAACTAAGACTGATGTATAGCTCTTCATCTGGAACTGCATTAAGATTTTCAGAGCTAATTATTTCTGATTTTTTTGACTATGCAGAAAATAGTATTTGATATTTGTTGAGAATTATTTAACTTTCTAGTTACCTAGGGCAGCTTCCCACAAGTCAAACATTAATGGAGTTATAAGCACTCTTTTGTGAATTTGTTTATATTCCTGTGACGCATGTTTGCTCATTCCCCTTCCTTACAAAATGGTTGGTTTTCACTTCCAAGAGGAAGCAGCATGTGTAAAACGAGAAGCTTGAAAGCACATTGGTTTATATTTATTATCTACCCTCTAAAGGCATTCAAGTAGATGTCATTATGTTTCCTGAGCCCCTAGATCTGTTCACCTATCAGCATCCTAGTAAATACTAGGAATCAGAATCTGAACCCATGTGAACCTAGAAATTTAACTTTAATTCTCAATAGTTGTGCGAGATCTCAACTGGGTATTAAAAAAATAAGACATGAGGTTTCTACTTCCAAGTACTTCAAAAAGAAAAGGTACTTTTTTAATAATTGTGAAATAGAGTGTGATATGGCAAGAGTCAGCTTTGATTTACTGAATAAGAGATTAGAATGAGTGGAGATTTACCTGGGTAATTGTTAGGTTTCTTATCCTCCATCGAACATAATAACGAATAGGAATCACAAGTGTATAGAGGACGTGAAGGAAAGCAAATCCAAGTGCCAACAAGCCAAGCTGCTTCCTGCAAAGCATCCAGTGGTCAAGCCAGTCTGGGAATCGGCGGTATTTTGTACCTCGGTACAGTTGCAGAATGGCGGCAATAACACCAGGGACGTAAACCAAGGCAAGCAGTGTAAGTGCTACTATTGGGAAGACACGATTTGGGATGGAAATAGCCATGCGAAATGTGTTATCTTCCATGTTATGAACATAAGGGTAGATTACTTCTCTTACGACACAGTAGAAAAAGAAGAAGAGACACAGAACAGCAGACAAATAGAAGGGGAATTTCCACATTGGAAATAGTTGCAGGGGGTAGTTTTCTATTTCATTGGCTGCCATGAGTGATCCTTGATCCAATGGAGTAAGTCCAATAGTACGAACAATATCCATCACTCTTTGCTTGGCTTTGCTGTCATTTCCACAAACAAATACCTGCCAGAAAAGAATTCATTTTATATTTATTCTTTCTTTCATAATTATTTTTGAAAATCTCTGTAAACACTGCGGAACAATGGCATGTAATAGTAAATTATTTTTTAAACAAGAATATAGAGTCTATGAAACAAGATGATGTTTTAAATTTGCCACGTATGCTGGATAGCTCAGTACAGGATTTTAAGTTGAGTGTGGTTTTAGGCACATCACAATGATATGATAAGTTTTGGTTCTTCAGTGTGAATAGTTTGGTCTTTCTTCCATATTTGTGGGTACTGCATCACTTTTGGATTGCTTCTAATCTCAGCGAATAAATGGAACCAGTTTCATACAAGGTAGCAAGAGTGGTAAAAAGTATTGATCAACGTAGTTTAGCTTTGTTATTTTATAGTGCTGACCAGAGGCCTCCATAGCTTGACACCATCAAATAAATGCCTAGGGTACAGATGGCGGGGAATAAATCACAGCGGTTAACTACCCTACTTGGTTGAATGCTAGAAAATCATCAATGGCACATAGTAGCAGAATCAAGTGTTTAGAGATTGTTTTATTTTGGAATCTTTGAGGTAAATGCATTAAAAACATACTTTTAGAGACTGACTGCAAATTGATCATTGGATCTTACCTGCCGACTTGCATCTAGTGCTCCCGACTGGAGGGCCCAAGCCGAGATGGTATTTAGAGCTTTAACCACGAGGGCTCCTGGCATCAATTGAGCAAGATACTCTGCATTAGATTCTGGATACTGATTGATTTTGAGATTGTTGCTGATGTCGACTAGTATTTTCCCATTGAGAATGTTAGTTAATTCCGTGAGAAAATCATAATGCTCCCTGTGGATTGCTAAAATTATGATGTCAGATTTCTGGGCTGCTTCTGAATAGCTCAAGACTTCTGCACCGCTGGGCAGCAGACTGGACATCTGGGGATTTCGACTTCCAAAAACAACAGAATAACCACACTGGAGCATTTTAAGTCCCAGGGATCTTCCATAATCTCCAGTTCCAAAAATACACACAGTCTCTTGTTTTTCTGAAGAATTCATGGTAAGAAGAAATGCAGCTGCATGAGTTTTCTCCATAGCTGAAAGATAATAATACAAATACCTAAATTATGAATGCTCAGTGTATGGAGAAATTAATGAGAATTATATTTAGGAAAATATGTAAATGAATGACATTCTATTTTTCAAATGAATTGTTTTAAGTGTATTCCCCACAAAATTTGGAAGGACTAAAAATTGTCATGTATATTCTCATATGTGTGTATTTTAGTCAATAAAATCATTGGTGAAAAGCCTGCTCTGTCAGAACAAGAGATAAAGTGAAAAACCAACACACTGTTGGATGTTTTAATCTATGGACATAAATTGCAATTATATTGGATTGATTAAATAGCTATATTTCCAAAAGTTCTCAGAGCAAAGTCTGACAAGGAATGCACTTAATAAGGGAAGTATAGGCCAAGCCACTGATGTTTAGTATTACAAAAATTCTAAATAAAACATTAGCGAAAAGAATCCAACAACTTGTTAAGAAAAAGATTATGTTGCTCAAAGGAGATTATTCTAGGAATGGATTACTTCTATAAATATGATATTAGAAAATCTATTATATAACTTATCATACAAGAAATATAAGGAGAAATATAGTTATAATGACTTATACTAAGTGAACATGTTAAAAAAATGACTTTTTTTCTTGATTCATAGTAAAAGCAGATGTTTTCTTAACAAAGTATCTCTCTGAAGCTAAAATCAAGTATCATGCTTGAAAGAGAAAAACATCCCCAATAAAGTCAGAAACCAGATCAAATGTATGTGCTATGACTATGTTAGCTATTATTGTTTGGAAATTCTAGCCAATGCAACTTGACTAGAGAAAGAATTAAGAGGTACAAAATTTCAAAAACAGATTGTGGATGATCAAATTGTAGTCTTAGAAAACAGTATTGAAAATAATATAGTATTGGCACAAAAAAGATATATGTATCAATGGAATAGAATTGTAAGACCAGAAATAAATCCATGTACAGATCAATACCTAATCTATGATAAAGCAGCTATGACCATATGATGGGGAAAAGAAATTCTCTTTAATAAGTAGTGTGGAGAGCCCCACATAAAAGAATTAAGTTGGATTACTGACTAAACCCATACAAATAAACCACAAGTCCCAAAAATAAACTACAAATGGATTAAAGATTGGGATATAAAACCTGCAATAAAAATATATACATATAGGAAAATAAATAAAATACACAGAGGAAAACACTGGTAATATGTTCCATGATGTCAGTAATAAAGATGCTTTTTGTGACTTAACCCTTATGTCAAGGGAAATAAAGTAAAAATAAGAGATTGGGATTATCTCAAGTTAAAAAGATTTTTGATAGTGAAAGAAAATACAAAATGATTAAAAAGATACCCTATTGAATGGGAGAAACTCACACAATATGTAACTGATAAGGGGTTAACATCCAAGATAATATAAAAATTCACATGATTCAGTGACAATAGTAAAAAAAAAAAAAAATACATGTGGAGCAGATATGAACAGACCATTCACCAAAAAGTGTATTTAGAAGGTCAATAGACATATGAAAAAATGTTCATCATCACTTTGAATAAGAAAAATGCAAGTTAAGGGGCCTCCCTGGTGTTGCAGGCGGTTGAGCGCAGCACTGTGGAGCTATCAGCAACTCTGCAGTGCCGGTTCAATCCCCGCCAGCCTCAGAGCAACCCACATGGCGAGCAGACCTCTCCTGTCATGCCCACTGCTCACCTCATCAGTGTATTTCGTCAGTCTGCCTGTTCTGTTCCCTGCTCTGTCTCAGCCCCCACACCTCTGGCCTGTACCCCAGTTCTTGTATAAATAAAATAAATATTTTTAAAAAAAGAAAAATGTAAGTTAAAACCACAGCACTATTCATGAGAATGTTACATATTGAAGGCTTCCAACAAGTGCTAAAAAGCATAGAGAGAGAGAAGAACTCTTATTACACTGTTGGGAATGTAAATTGGTGCAATCATTATGAAAAGCAATCTGGATTTACCTTAAAAGACTGAAAATGGAAATGCTGATGACCCAATACTTCCACTCTTCAGCATCCATCCAAAGAATAGGAAACCATCCACAACAATAAGCCACATTATAACAGCATTATTTACTCTAGCCAGGAAATGGAAGTAGCCTAAAAGTCCATCAGAAGGTGATTGGGTGAAGATGTGGTTTATTTACATTATCAATGCTACTGAGCCATGAGGAAAGATGAAATGTAAACATTTTCAACAAAATGGAAGGCGTTTGAGAGGATTATGTGTAGTAAAGCAAGTCAAAAGGATAAAAACAAATACTAGACATGTACAGAACAAATGATTTGAAAAGTAAAATGCAAAAATTAGTGGACATCAGTAAACAATGTGAGGGCTCTGGTAAGGGGGGGAGGAAAGGGGATAAGGGGACACAAAGACAGTGATGGGGGAAATAATATTGAAAAATATTATAATGCTAAAATAATGAAACAATATGGTGCTGTCATAGAAATGGAAAATATTCAATGGAATATAGTAATAAAACAAAGCAAAGAAGAAATGAACTACATGACATTCAAGTTAGTGAGAAAAAGGTGGATTATTTAATGGTTAATATTGGGACAATTAAAAAGTCAATTAGCAGAAAATGTTGAATCTATACTTCACACTTCAGGGCAATGTAAATTTAAAAAATATTGAAGATAAAAATATTTCAATGGAACTAAAATAGGGCTAGACATTTTGAAATCATGGAGAATTCTTTTACAAATTTAGAGGGGAAATTTTATACAAATTTCTGAAACTCTTAAAGAAGAAAGGAATAAATGCGATTGCTTGAAGTCAAATGAAGAAAAAAAGAAAGAATAAAGAAAAAAACTGTAAGCAAAGTCAAAAGATAATCAGCAAGTTGTGGAAAATATTTTTAATTTGCACAAAATGAGAAAAAACAAAACAGTGGCCAAAGGATATGAGCTGACAGTTCATCCTAAGGGAATATGAAAGATATTTTTTAAAATATTTATTTATTTATTTATTTATACAAGCACTGGGTACAGTCAGAAGTGCAGGAGGGTGAGAGAATTCACCAGAGCCAGAGCGGGGAGCAGAGCAGGCAGAGGGACCGAAGGACACTGCTGAGGGGAGCAGCAGGCGGCAGGAGAGGTCTGCGCGCCATGTGGGACCCTAGATGGCTGCCGGGGATCAAACCGGTGCTGCAGAGGTTGCGGGCAGCTTCGCAACCCAGCACTCAACCGCTGCGCCACTGGGGAGGTCCTGAAAGATTTTTTTAAGTGTAGTAAAATATTCTTAATCAAAAGAAAATAAATGCATGTTAAAACTATAATTAAAATACTGTTAAAAACCACTTGACTAGGGCCTCCCTGGTGGCGCAGCGGTTGAGCGCTGGGTTGCGAAGCTGCCCGCAGCCTCTGCGGCGCTTGTTCGATCCCCGGCTGCTCCCCTGCCACCAGAGGAGGGTCCCACATGGCGCGCAGACCTCTCCTGCCGCCCGCTGCTCCCCTCAGCAGTGTACTTCGGTCCTTCTGCCTGCTCTGCTCCCCGCTCTGGCTCTGGTGAATTCTCTCACCCTCCCGCGCTTCTGACTGTACCCAGTGCTTGTATAAATAAATAAATAAATCTTTAAAAAAAAAAAAAGAAATGTCATATTGTAAGGATTAAAAAAAAAAAAAAACACTTGACTACATTATTTTTTAAAGTTTGTAAAATTTAAAAACAAACCCACCTTCTTGAAGATTCAGTGATCTAATATAATAATTTAAGGTATTATCTATAATCTTAAAGAGTAGTATTACTTTTTTCCAATGTTGAATTTTTCTCAAAAAGTCTTCCCAACAGGGCCTCCCCTGGTGGCGCAGCGGTTGAGCGTTGGGCTGCGAAGCTGCCCACAGCCTCTGCAGCGCCAGTTCGATCCCTGGCCACAGGTTGAGGGTCCCACATGGCGCGCAGACCTCTCCTGCTGCCAGATGCTCCCCTCAGCAGTGTACTTCGGTCCTTCTGCCTGCTCTGCTCCCCGCTCTGGCTCTGGTGAATCCTCTCACCCTCCCGCACTTGTGACTGTGTCCAGTGCTTGTATAAATAAATAAATAATCTTAAAAAAAAGAAGTCCTCTCAACATATGTGTAGCATTTGGTTTAAACTTTCTGCTCATCTTTTTTTTTTTTTTTGTCTTCTTTGTTTAGGGATGTATCCTTTGTGCTACAAAGAGCACTGACTACACTGACTCTGACAGACTATGCTTGATAAGTATTTGTTGAACGATATTAGAGAGGTGTAAGGTTGAGTTGGAAGCAGTGACTTATTCTGTGTTCCAGGCACAGTGTGTGTACAAGATGCAGAGGAAGCTGAGTGATGGAGTAACCAGAGGGGAAGTAGAAGGGAGAAGGAGAGCGGTGGAGGGAGGATGTTTTAACGATGTCTTTTCTTTCACCAAATGGGTTTAAAGTAAAAGTCAGTTAATTTGATGTAGATTTTCATACCAGACAAAAATCATTCTTCATTTCTTCCATGGTGGATTTCATGGTGACTATATGAAGCTTGTACCTTTTTAATGATATTTCAGAAGTTTGATATTTTTACTTTTGTCTGTGGAAAACACCACAATTTTATCTGAGCTTATTTAAAGATGTGCACCTCTGTTACAAATAGATCGTTCAGGTTTTGTAGGTAGTTATAAGAGTTGGAAGAATTGAAAGACTATATTCTATAAAAACTCTTTGTTAATTGAATTTAACACAAATATCTGAACCATTTTGTAAACTAGCAGGTGACTGATATCCTGAAGGGTGTGGCCACAAATGGCAAGAACTTGCCAAAAATCAGAAACAATCATATGGAAACTTTAGCTGTGCCTTTGAAAAGTTCATAGCAGCATCTGCAATGCAGACAACTTCAGCAGCAATTGCATCTGTTAGTTGTTACTCATCAGTTAGCTGGTTCTTGTAACTCAAACTCTCAAACTGCTAAGTGAGGTTTTAATTACTCTATTTTGTTGAATAGTTTGAGAGTGTCCTGAAAGAATGCCAAGTGTGCCTGCTTATCTCATTTTTTCTCCAGTCCTCTTTCCTAATAAATGATTTTTCACTCTCTTACATTGGGGCGGACATTTGTTTGTTTGTTTTTTGTTTTGTTTTTAAGATTTATTTATTTATTTGTATGTCACTGGGTACAGTCAGAAGCGCAGGAGGGTGAGCCAGAGCAAAGAGCAGAACAGGCAGAATGACGAGGTACACTGCTGAGGGGAGCAGTGGGCAGCAGGAGAGGTCTGCGCGCCATGTGGGACCCTCGCTGGCAGCTGGGGATCGAACTGGTGCTGCAGAGGCTGCGGGCAGCTTCACAACCCAGTGCTCAACCGCTGAGCCACTGGGGAGGCCCTGGGGCGAACATTTGTAAGCAAAATACAGATTTGATGAAATTGACAATGCCGTGTAATAAGGTGGATGATATCTTTATTGAAGTATTCTCACTTTGATCATCTTAATCATTTTAAAGAGCAAGTGATGCCAGCCTCTATTTTGACTGTGGTAATTAAATTATTTGATTCTAACATGCAATAAACTGAAAAAAAAATTAACTACACCATATTATTTTTTTCTCTACCTTTTATTAGCAGTGAGACTTTGGGTAAATTAGTGAAACTTTTGTGCTTCAGTTCAATCACCTTTAAAATGAGAGATTAATAGTACCTATTTCAGAGACATTATGAGAATGAGGTGTATTAATATATTATTTTAAAATATATATATTTTACATCATCGTTCATTTTTATACAATGTATGCTTTCTCCTCACAAGTGTATCCCTGTAAAATTCCCACCACCAAGTCACCCGTGCACCATCACTGTAGTCCCTTGTGCTCTTCACTCCTGTTTTGATCCCTCTCCCTCCCCTGCAGAATATCTCTTGATTTATAGTTTCCTGTTACTTTTGTAAATATATATATATATATTTTTTGTGGGACCCTCGCCAGTGGCTGGGGATCAAACCAGCGCTGCAGAGGCTGCGGGCAGCCTCGCAACCCAGCACTCAACCACTGCGCCACCAGGAGAGGCCCCCTAAATACATTTTAATACAGTTCTTGAGGCAGTAAATGCTCAGTAAAGTGGCCATTATTGAGTCATTTAATAATCTTGTCTAATTAATGGTGCTGACCATGCTACTCATGCTGTCTGACAAGGTCCAGGCATGAGGAAAGTTTCTGAAAAGTCAGAAAACTCCACAGCTGACTCCTGCTACTTCCTTTCATTTGTTCGTGGCCATTATTGAAACCATGAAATTTTCTATAAGCTTTAGAATAACACAATGAGCGTTGGCATCAATGCCAGTTTCAGTAATGCACACTTCAGTAGTTTGAGAAAAGTACCTTCCAACATGATTGATAAAGAAATGGTTTCCAATTATTCTCCACGCCCTCCAATTTGTAATTCAGTTACCATGAGTAACACTGAGTTCTTTAACAAACCACGCTTGATAGAACTGATGGAACTGAGTCCGGTAAGAGTCCATACTAGGGAAGGCCCTGAGGCACCCCGGGAGGAGAAATGGTCCGAGAGAAACACACCACATATTGTTCCCAAGGTACCGGGACCCTTTGGTTCTATATAGAAAATAGGAAGCCGCCCTTGATTTTATAATACCTGCTTAGCCTTGTTTTAGTTACCTAGCTTGACTGCATAAATCAGTTGGGTGTAGCACCTGTTTCTATTTTCTGAATAACATACATCACCTAGGCAAATAATGTAACCAAGTTAATGTAACCAAGTGACCAAGTTAATCATAGACTGGGAAAATTAAAAAAAGGACTGTGTACTGTTAATGATCATTAATAATTTCTGAAACAATGTAAAAGTAAAATCACATGATTACATGATGTAATGATCAAGTAACAATTTCTGATGTATAAATAAAGACCCGCTGAGACCCTCAGCAGCAGATGTCTGCACCCTGATCAAGTGTCAGTGTCTCCTCACTACCTCATCTACCTCATCTCTCCTCTCCTCTCATCCCTCTACTTCGCCGAGGCCGCCTAATCCTTGTGGGAATCCTGACACGACATTTTGCTGGAGCTGGCCTCCAGCAAATTTATCAATTGATTAATTATACAATTAGTGAAGGTTTATGTAAATTTTATATATTAAGGGTTATTTGTGTTGATATAACTGTGATGATTGTAAATATATAAGATTTATGTAATGTAGCATTCACTGATTCTTTATTAACTCCTGCTTTCCCTCCTTATTTCTTATTAATAAAACCCTCTAAGAAATGGCTTTAGGGCATTTGAATTTATCAAAACATAGATGTAAAAACAGCTCATATAAATTTCTCTCTTCTAAAAATGTAGTTTGGCAATTCCATGTGTTGTTTTTTTTTTAAAGATTTGTTTATTTATACAAGCACTGGGTACAGTCAGAAGCGCGTGAGGAAGAGAGAATTCACCAGAGTCAGAGCGGAGAGTAGAGCAGGCAGACTGACAAAAGACACTGCTGAGAGGAGCAGCGGGCATGGCAGGAGAGATCTGCGCACCATGTGGGACCCTCACCCTGTGGCTGGGGATCGAACCGGCGCTGCAGAGGCTGCGGGCAGCTTCGCAACCCAGTGCTCAGCTGTTGTGCCACGGGGGAGGCCTGGCAATCCCATGTTACATGCTTGGGCTGCTATCCTGACCACTAAAATTTATTTACACTCATAAACCAGAGACATCACTGGACAAGCTAAAGATACAAGGTATTTAAATATCACTGGTTGACTTCACAGAAATACAGTAATTCCATTTGGCAGTTAGTCACTATGTCAAGCTATAGGAGGTATAAGGGTGCCATCATGGCTAGCTTAGTTGGTAGAGCATGAGTCCCTTATTCTCAAGGTCATGGGTCCAGAAGTTCTAAGTGATAATTTTGTTGGCCATATCTTGAGCTCCACTTCAAATCTTCCTGGTTCTGTTTCCAAGTACTAATCTATGCTCAGCTTCTCTGCCTAGCAGAGGCTCACTTTTGGACCCCACATCTTGATTATGTCCCAGACCTCTCTGAGACCTGTGTTTGCTTAGCACTCAGGTACAACCTCTGGGGCCATGATAGGACAAAAGGGCACAGGACTCCATGGGTATGTGCTTCCCCTTCCATCTTCTGGTGCATATATTTGACACATTTCACATACTCCTCAGAAAGTCCTAGTGGACTAGAGCACCACTCATCTATGCTGGTGGCCAATTTACTGTGTGCTCATCCTTTCTTCCCCCCTCCTGCCTCTCACTCCAGCTCTCTGGAATCAGTTCTGTAAGGAACACTGTACGCAAGCCTTTGCTATAGGCTGCTTGCAAGGAAACTCAGGATAATATAATATTTTGATTATTAGTATTAGTTATGGAAAAACAATGATCATATCTAGGGTTACCATGACTGAGATGACGTAAATAACATGTGAAAACAACAGCATTTTTTTGGGAATAATTTAATTCTGAACTCTTGGAAAAATATTCTAATAATAGTACTTGACAAAAATGGAATCTGTGCATACTGTAAGCCACAAGGGAGATCAAATTGAGGGTGCATTTTACAGTAAGTACTTTATAAAGAAGGACATTACTTCCTTTTCAGACTATTTGTAACTCAGAATAACTTGTGTGCAAACATGGATTTATGGATGTAGTAAAGTTTCTTGTTCAAAGACTTAACGAAGTTTTCTAGACCTGTTCACTGTTAGGTAGAATGGAAGGAATACAGTAAATTAGAAAGGTAGTAAACAGGAAGCAGAGTTATTCAAGGAAAGATGGATTAAAATAGTTCATAAATAACATATGGGTCTCCTCTCCCTTACTGAGGTCTTATGAACATCAATTATTTAACAAAAAACACACCAGAAATATGTGTTGGTTTGGAAAAATCTTCAGGACTGGTTTTGCCTTCGATGGAAGTATCTCCCAGTGAGGTTCCTTGAGAAGAGAGCCAAGATCCAGTAAGAGTATTTAGAGTGATTAAAGACTGACAATCAATGACACAGATGCAAAGGTGACACACATAACTGACTCTGAAGGCTGTTGGTGGCAGTCTTCATTGACAAGCGTGTGTATGTGCTTGTGTGCATGCATACATGTGTGTGCATGTTCATGTGTTTGTGTTTGAATGTATTTGTGTGTATTTTGAGGCCTAAGAGGGGGACCAGGCATGGGTCTTGCCTGTCATCTTCCATTTTCTGCAGATCCCACCCCTGGCCTTGGGAAACTAAAGTAGTATTCTTCTGCAGTGTTCCCAACTATATATCCCACGACCTTTCAGAAGTCAGAGGTCAGAGACACCCAGGCCACTTCCTGTTTTAGAGGATTCCAGCATATTAAAAACATGAAAATGTCCCATTAGGACTACGGAAATTACATATTTAAAATATTTAACCAATAATTGACCAAATCAATGCTCATAAAAAATAGTTTTTTTATTGGAAATAGTTATAAATTCACAGGGAGCTGTAAAGATAGTGTAAGAGTTCCCTGAGCATCCTTCACATACTTCCTCCAGTGGTTACATTTTAAGTAACTGTAGTACATTGTTAAAACCAGAAAGCTGACATTAGTACAATCTGTGCATATAGTTTGGTGCCATTTTCTGGCAGGTATAAGTTCACATATCCATCATTGTACTCAGGATACAGAACTATTCCACCAAAACAAAGACACTCTCATGCTATCTCTTTAAAGTCATACTTGTTCCCACCTCCCACTTCCACCATCAACCCTATTCATCTGTTCTCTATTGCTATAATTTTGTCATTTTGAGAATGTCATATAAATGAAATCACATAGTATTTAACCTTTAGAGATTGTCATTTTAAACTCAGCATAATGCCCATGAGGTCCATCCAACTCATTGCATGTATCAGTAATTCATTTCTTTTTCCATCTGAGTTGTATTCCATAGTAGAGATATACTACATTTTATTTAATAGTCTGCTGTAGAACATTTGGTTATGTCCAGTTTTTGATTGCTACAATAAAACTGCTATGAACAACTTGTACCTGTTTGGGCATGGGCAAACCATGTTTAACTTCTCTGGGATAACTATCCAAGAGTGGGATTACTAAGAGTATATTTAATGTTCAAAGAAGCAACTAAACTGTTTTTCCAGAGTCTTAGCATTTTACATTCTACCAGCAGCTCATGAGCTGAGTGATCCAGTTTGTTTGCATCCTCACCAGTATGTGATATTGTCCTCTTTCTCATTTTAACCATAGTGATATTTCATTACAGTTTTTGCATTTCCATGCTGGTTAATAACAGTCACATCTTTACATTTCCTTACTTGTTTTCTGTGTCTTTTCTGGTAACAAGTCTCTATATCTTCTGCTCATTTTCTAATTGGATTGTTGGTTTTTAACTGTTGAATTTTTATAATTCTTCATTCATTCTAGATAGTTCTTTGTCAGATATGTAGTTTTCAAATCTATATACTTTTCCCTAGTCAAAACATGCCTCCTTTATTTTTTCATTATCTTATCAGATTCATTCACAGAACAAAAGAATTTAATTTTGATGAAGTTCAACTTATTGATTTTTTAAATGAATTATGCTTTTGATTTCACCTGTAAATTCTTCATCATGCTCTAAGTTCTGAATTTTTTTCTCCTAAAACTATGTATCTTTCATTTAAATGCATTATCTATTTTGAGTTTACATTTCTATAATGTGTAAGATTTAAGCCAAGGTTCATTTATTTTTGTTTTTGGCCATGAATATCCAATTGCTTCCCTATCGTTTGTTAAAATGCCATCTCTCCTTCATTGAATTACTTTTGCATATTTGTCAAAAATCAGTTTTCTGCACATGTGTGGATCTATTTCTGGCTTCTTTGTGTTCCACTGAGCGTTGTGTATACCCTCTGCTAATACCTACAATCATGAGGACTTTAGTTACATAGTAAGACTCAAAATTGGATAATTGATTTTCCTGCTTTATTCTTTTCAGAACTACTTTAGCTATTCTAATTCCTTTTTCTTTCAATATACATTTTAAACTAATTTTGTCCATAACTATAAAAATGTATTTTTAAATGCTTATATTTAACAAATAAGTGTTTTTTAATAAATTCACAAAATACAAAGTAGCTTATTTGTTTCATTTAGAAAATAATTATAGACTATTTTAAATATTAATTCATACTAAAGCATAACAGCAGTGTACAGATACCTGATAAATGGGCACAATTTAAAGTTATATGATGAATATCTTTCCATTGTAAATGCAGTATATTTCTGCATATACATGGCCTCATTTGGAGAATACATCAAAATAAAAATTTGAAGTTCTTTGTGTATCAGCAGCCAGATACAAAATGTCCCATCTACGCTGCCCATTTCACTTAGTAAGAATATAGCTCAGCAACCCAACCATGCCCCTTACAAAAGACAGGCACTATCATGTCTTGCTCTTGGAAAATGGACCATTTGTTTTCCCCAAAGTTTTCATAGAATGGAGAAAAAGGTATTTAACACCTTATGTATATATGATCATTTGTAGAAGAACAAGGAAGAAAATCTTCCCTCCTGGATTCCCCTCCCCTTATATAGATAAACCTGAAAGGAAAAATTAGCTTCATAAAATCATCTTTTATTCTGATAAATCCAAAGGAAGTGCAAGTTAAGATAAATGTCTTTATGTGAAGTTTTGAGCTTAATTACACACATTATAGGGAATCTTATTTGCTTTTTAAACAAATTAAAAATGCAAGAAGTGTTTCATGTAAAAAAAAAATTGGGAGGTAATTATAAAAACAGCTATAAAGACAAAACTATCATCACAACATACAGCTTTGAATAATAGAATATAAATCATCATAAAATGATAAGTAGTCAAAGAAAGACCTACCTTACAGGGTGTGATGTAGAGGGAATGGAAGGCAAGGGGACATGGTGGTGGCACAAACAGACATCTCTCTGGCAGTCATGTCAGTCTTTCATTTAATCATTGTAGGGTAAATTATTGTCAGGCTTTTTTGCTCTCTCACCATTAGGATTGATGATGGATCCCTGTGGTCCTGAATGCATGCCTGATGTCACCTGGAGTGGGGTGTGGGCATGCGTAGGTGGGATTCACCTGGGCTGAGATGGGGCTCATAAGGCCAGTGTCATGGGGAACAGAACTAGCAGAAGAGAAGAGAACGAGAGAGAAAAAGAAGCAGAAGAGAGAACAAAACCACGAAATAACATCAAGAACCCATAAAGAGTGAAGATTTGCCGGGGCCAGGAGGCCTCCTGGCCCCTGGCACCCCTGCCTGCCGTGTACCTGGTAATATGCCAATAAAACCTTGAAAAAGCCACCAACGGCTCCAGGACTCATTCTTCACCTGTCTGCTCAGGTCATAGAGAACCTGCTCTGTACCCTTCCTTCCCCCACAATGATCAACACAACTTCTTAAAACCACTAAGGCTTATAAAAAGTGAATAGTTTTGCAAAGGATTACACTAGAAAGTGGTTCTCAACACTGTTGAGCATGAGAATCACATGAGGAGCTTTTACAAAATACTGAAGAGCAGGTTTTTGGAGTGTCTGAATCAACTAGTCTAAGGTAGAGTGAGTCTAGACATGGTTTTTGTTTTTGTTTGTTTTAAAGCTCCTCCTGTAAATTTATAATAGAGCCGAGATTGTGAAAGCTAAGCATTGCAGTTAGCTTTCAGTTAATAGCCTACTACCTGAATTGAAATTAGTTGGGCGGACCATTAAATATTAGGCACCAGCTCATGAGAGTCTGAATAATTTGTTCTGATTTAGGCCCCAGATATTGTTTTTTGTTTGTTTGTTTGTTTGTTTGTTTGTTTGTTTTGTGTAGACGATCTGGGGTGTAGGCCAGAGGTATGGGGGCATGTGAGGATTCACCAGAGACAGAGTGGGGAGCAGAACAGGCAGATTTACTGAAATACACTACTGAAGGGAGCAATTGAGTGAGACTGGAGAGGTCTACACCTTATATAGGTTAGTTCCCTGGCTGGGGATCGAATTCATGCCATAGCCATGATAGCACTGAGACTTAACCCCGAGGCTACCAGGGAGGCCCCCATAAGTATTTTAAAAAACCAAATCAAACCAAACCAAAAGCACTTCTAATGAGCATCCAGGGCTGAGGGCCACTGCAAATGGAAAAGATTAAAGGTATCTTTTTAGGAATGGGATGGTGTGAAGGGGAAAGGCAGAGAGGAAATAAAATGTTCATGGGTTATGAGCATTGAAGAAACATTTTATAATTTCTTCCCCAAAGTAATAATTGGCTGCATCCAAGAGGCTAGAATTACCATTTTTATGAAAGTCAGAGATAAGAGTGTATGGGGAGAGAATTAAGGAATACCAGACTTGGTGTCAAACCACAGGCATTGCTCTGTAACTCTCTCAAGAAAACCTTGAAGAACTGTCTTCTAGGAGTCACAAAGTTATAGTTTGATCAAATTCACCCACAAATCTACCATGGCACACCTTAATAGCAGCTCTCACATACTGCCTACAATATCTTGTTTTCTGTTTGCATGAAACCATAATTAAAGGCATTTTGCCCAGTGTTCCATTGGAGAATTCAGCATTGAGTTCTAAAATGATTGTTCATACAAGATTATGAATTCCTGGGATAGTATTCCCTCTGGCATGGGTGTATGCCCATTTTGTGTTATAATACACAAAACCAGTGACCTGGTTAGTTTTCTTCCATGGAGTTGAATATGATAATACTTTTAAATTCTATAGGATTTGACAAGATTTTCCATTTTAATTTGAAACCTCTGAACAGGGATTTTATTTTTTTAGCCCTTTCTTTTGTTTTATTATTCCTTCTGAATTTCATCCTGAAAGCCCTAGATGATTTGATAACATATTTGTAATGAGCTGAAAATCACCAATCAAATATTTCCTTTCATCACAAGGCACAGGGGCAGGAGGGTGTTCTGCAACTATGTCAGCCTTCTCGTGATGCAGAGCATTTGGTTTACTATATTCCAGGGACAACTGGAAGGCAAAATATTTTAAAAAATATTTTTAAAACCTTACACTAACACATGAGCCCATTCAGTATATACACTGAGATATTTCTGTATTTAGTGAGATCAAGGCTTTTAAGAGAAAGCAAGCATGTTCATATTTGAGCTCGTATTTTGTTGCTGAAGGATATATATTACTATAGCAAAATTGGAAGACCTTGGTTAAAAAAACATAGATTACAGTTTCTAAAAAATTTAATTTGCCCTTGGTTTTTGCATTGAGTGCTTTGGGAAGACTTTGGAGGGTTTTGAGCAGAGGAGTAACCATATGTCAAAGAATCACACTAAAAAAACAAATTTAATGTGACCATAATCAATGGATTTATCTAATTTTTTTGGACACTCACACTTCAGTCTTTATGTTACTTGAAAATATAATAGTATTTTTCTTATTGTATTCTAGCAGTTAGACGTATCTCTTTTAAGTAATAGTCATAGACTAACAGAGACCTGTCATTTAAATCTCTTAAATAAAGAAACCACAGCACAATGGGCGCTGAACAACTCTTACAATATTTTAATTGTCTTGTGAGAAAATTTTTTCATGTAATTTATAGCAACCTAATTCATAGAGAATTAGTTTTTATGCTAGCCAATAGAATGACACAAAAGGAAACAGTAATTTAAACTGGTACATCTGATCAAGTCACAAGGGCATCACTAAATATAACATTTACATTAATGTTCTGTGGGGATATATACTTTTATAAGAATTGCTAATAACTAGCTTGTACTGTAACTAAAATGAGTTTTGTTGGTAACATTTGACTATCATCAACGAATTACCAGGAAAGTAAGGCAATGCAGATCTATATTCTTTAATTGTACGTTAAAAAATACATTATTTATAAATTATTTGGGGGAATTCTACATCAATTACGAATCTTATCAGTACATGTTTTCAACTTGAGATCTCTGCTTCATCTGTCAAGTTAAATGAAGACTGTTTTATGATTCCCTGTCTAGGAATTTCATCACATAGGCTCATTATCCACTGTCTGGGTTGGTTAGTTTATTTGATTAACGCCCAGGGCTCCTGACAACAAGGTCAGGGATTCAGTCATGTCTGAGTTAATTTACCTTGACCTTCCTTTACATGCTATATCCTGAACAACTTCTCACAATGTTTGGTTCACCAGACATTCAGCATCTGCCTGAGGACCTAGATTGCCTCCATGAGAAAAACAACACTCTCTCACTGATTGGATGGTATTTGGCTTATACAAACTAGTGGGTTTTACTTTTGTAAGACTGCTATAGTCAGAGATAGTTAAGAAATGATTTGATCATTTCAATTTTGAATTAACTGTTTAAATAAAATTTCTTTATGAATAGTCATTTATCTTTGCAATGAGGGCACTGGGAATTATCTAAATCTGATCATTACTAAATCAGCTTAAGGACAGAGGAGTTTTGCTATATATCTGACAAATCCCAAGAAACTCTGCTATGGGGAACTCCATTCTTTTAATTATTTTTTAGAAGTATCTAGGGGGTAATTCATAAATTCTTATTAATAGGGTCCTTCATGTTTGGGATACCATTTTTTCCATTTCTAAGCTGATTCCCTGAGGGAAGAACTTCCAAAGGACACAGTGCCTCTAAGGTTTGCAGGACCTTTCAGTTCTATCAGCTGGAGGTGCAATTTCCTGCATGACCAGGCCTTGCAGTTGCATCATTTCTCACCCCAGGAGAGATAGTGCTCTTAAAATTCCCTCCAGCTTCCTTGTGCTCTGATAATGCAAACCTGAGAGCAAAACTAGTGACAAATATATTTTAATGAAACAGGTTCTTCATTTTAATTTGTAAGTTTTAAATCTCTGCTCTTTTCAGTGGTGTGACTGGGGGCCACTTCCCAGCTGAAAGCTTAAAATCAGCCATGTTAGGAATTTTTACACCGTGGAAACCAGCAAAGGTTACAAATCAGTACATTTTTTCCTTAGAGAAATATTTACCTACATGCCACTGACTCATTTTCTACTTCTCATCCCCTTCTCTCCAAGACTCTGGCATGTGACCTTGGAAATGAGAAAATAATTGGGGAGAGGGAAGATACAATTTTCCAGTCTCTATTACACCTCGGACCTAAGTTTTTTAAGGTGTCTCCCTTCTCATAAAGCATTAAATAGGTTCTTAACAAAGCATAATCCACATGGCTTCCCCTGCTTCCAGAGAGGTCCTATACTTTTTCTACCTCATGCAGAAAATTAACATAATTAGGCTATAAATCTGATACCTCTAGACTTTTAGTTCTTCCCTCAGAGAGAGATACAGGGACCTCTTTGTATACCAACACCCCCAAATCCATATATTCCAATTTTCAGACATGTCTCATAAAAGAAAAAAAATCACAATTTGGCATCCCAGTCTAGGAAAACCAGAGATAATTCTCACACTTTCATTATTAACCCATTTATCAAACTAATTACCTTAATACCTTTTCCTTAATACCTATGTCAGAGCAATTTTATAAGATGAGGAAATTATTTTAGTGCTTGGGTAATGGAAAAAATATACTAGAAGCATGATTTTTTTTTAATAAGAATGATTTGATATAACTTAGTTTCTTTTGTACTGTTCACTAGGATTCATATCTTATGCCATTCCTTCAGGTATCAAGAAAGGCAAAAATGTTTTACTTAAGTTAAATTAATTAAAACTTTTAAAAATTCAGTATTCCAGTTTTCATGACTTTAGTCAAATGCCTTGATCACATTTCACTCTTTCAGATGAATTGACTCCAAAGTATAATAGTAACAAATTTATTATATAACTCACTATAGCAACAAAAGAGTTACTAAACTTAAGATAATGAGAACAAATAGCATACCTCTTAGAATTTCCATTTGCTTTTTTAAAAAATAGTTTCCATAATTTCCACTATTTACTTTATATGTATTGTACAACACAAGTAATCTTACACTTCACCCAGAATGCCAAGTAGTTGAAATCTAGATTTTGCAAGCATACTTTGACACTATTAACTAGTATAGTTCAAGGGACAATTATGCTCATAATTTGCTATGTCCGCACTCATCTGCATCTTCCAAAAGTAAAAATCAGTATTATCAACAGTGTCTTCGTAGGATTTCATGGTTTCAACAGATTTATCAAACAGACGTATTAATCAGGCACTGTACTATGTGAGAGGGACAAAAAGGGTGAAATTAAGGCTGTCCTGTCCTCAAGAGGGTCTAGTCTTGGGGAGGTTGTGCACACATAATGGAACTGCTAAGATAATTGCATGCAAGGACCCAAGCAGAGGAATATGGAGAGTGGATCCCAGCCCAGAGAAGGGCGCTGATTGATCCGGGAAGCAGAACTACAAAGTTTACTGAAGTCTGTACAGAATTGCTTCAGCCACCATTTAACTAGGGCTCAAAGCTGTTCCAAGAGCAGGTACAGATGAAAAATGCACAAAGTTGATTGTCAGTCAGTCTCTGCACCCTGTTTCCATCACCTGTTTTTATCATCCTGTGCCATGACAACAGAAGACATGATTGGAGTCTCTGTTCTGTTCTTTTTTTTTTTTAATATTATTTATTTATTTATACAAGAACCGGGGTACAGGACAGATGCGCTGGAGGGTGAGAGGATTCACCAGAGACAGAGCAGGGAACAGAATAGGCAGACTGATGAAATACACTGCTAAGGAGGGCAGCGGGCTTGACAGGAGAGGTCTGCAGCACTATGTGGGACCCTCACCAGCCGGCCGGGATTGAGCCTGCGCTGCAGAGGCTGCAGGCAGCTTCACAGCGCAGTGCTCAACTACCTGAGCCACGAGGGGAGGCCCTCTGCTTTGTTCTTAATGCTGATTTTTTCTTTCAACCTTCGGAGTTTAGGCAAAATACACTATCTAGTTTGTGTTCTAATAACCCTCCAACTGGTGTGCTATGCAGTTACATTAAGTCACCTCTTAGCTTTCTTTTTTTTTCAGAATTTTAATTCCTAACTTTTCAAAATTATCCTTGGTCCACATTTTCTTTCCTTTTATGGTGAATAGTGAACTTCATCCTGCTATTAAGATTGATCATATAATACACATTGAAGGAAATATTTCTCTCAAAATAACTTCTCAGAAATATATGACTATGAAAGTACAATATGGTAAGACTTCTCTGCACATGGTTGAACAAACTCTTCTAGAACATTGTGGACAATGTTAGCATTTAGTTAAGGCATTAATGTCCTGCCTAGTTAATTAGAGTGGAAATACTTCTTTAGTACACTGTTGCATTCTTTTTGCTGTGATATATTTCTGAAAGATGATCTTCAAACAGTATAAACATTCTTTGTTCTCTTCTCCTTAATGATTTTGGAAGAACAAATTGTTTATGCATATAGGCCAAGAATGTTTTCATATCATGTATTATGTTAAGCAATAATTATCCTTTAGTTATTTACTTACCTTTATTCCTTCCAGAACTGATTTCTTCTCCAAAAAAGAACAAGTGTTAATTAAAATAATTTTAGAAATGACCTAAAAGTCATTCAAAATATCTTGAGTAGGTTTAACATATCATGTGGAATTGCTCAGGAAGTCCTTTTAATTAACTAAATGACACATTCTCTTTGCATACACAAAGAAGAGAGACAAACAAGTGATTTCAGAAGTCTCATCTTTGCTTAGCAAATCTTTCTATTATTTCTGGCTGTATTACAAGTTCACAAAAAAAATCCACCCCAGAAAACATCATACCCACAGCCTGTCTTAGATTTTTACTGTAGGCATTATAGGTAGGTATAGATGCAGATACTTAAACCATCCCCTCTTTGCAGGACAACTCAGAGGAAATAAGCTACAGAGTGCCTTAGCAAGTCTTCATGTTTGGAAGGAGATGGTGTGTTTTTATTTTTGCCAGCAACTTACTATCCTTCTTTAGATTTAAAAAAAAAATGATTTTTTTCAATAGCAGTTTATAGGAAGTCCAAATGATTTATAAAGAGAACTAGATGGTAAAGATAATGAAATACTGGTTCGGTTTTTGAGGGTGACTGCAGAGTCAACTATTTGAGGGACTTTAAAAGGAGACTCTATATCCTTTTAATAATAGCATTCATGATGTAGTGTGATACAGGGGTAGTCCTTCGGAAGACAGGATATTGCAGCATGACTGCTCAGGGTTTCTTCAGTTTTGAAGTTCTATGACAAATGAACCTGTTTTTCTTAAAACTGTTTACAGAAAGGCTCAAGGCTCAGGGTTTTCAATTTATAGACAGGCTTATAAAATTTATTTGGTTATTTCTAACAATAGTTAGCAGATGTAAGCAAGGTAGAAGTCTGGAACTCATTCTCAAGTTGGGGGTCAGGCCTTGTACCTGCTGGTTTCCATCCTTAAGCTGCTGTGTGAACTTCCTCAGAACCATAAAGGTTGCCAAATGGAGAAAGTGTTATGACCCAATTTCTCTATACACATGTACCATTTACTTTACAACCTTGAAGCCTGATAAATAGGGAGTGCTTCATCCTGTTTTCTGGGTTAGCAGTGTTTGCCATGCAGGTGGAATACAAGCAGGTAGAATTTCATACTGTGCTAAATCACAGCATTCTGAAAAACTCAGGGCCTTGCAAAAGGCCATATCTCAAAAAAGTTACTGCTTCAAATAAATGTGCCATTTTATAAAATTACACCTACTGTATCAGAAAAAAATGTTCTTTCATATGAGTGACATTTATATGACTGCCATTTATAGGACTAGGACATTCTCACATAGCAAGTTGAAGAATGGTTTTGAAAGAAGAGAGTATTCGCTGAATAATAAATGTGGTAGAAATGTAAGATATAAAGTATGGGGAGAGACTCCACAACTGTGTGGTTTCCCTCTAAAAATGAAACCTGGATTATTATGAAGAAAGTAATTGCTTGATTATACTTTATAGAATTAGCAAGATTTTCAACATATTTTAAATCTGCAAGCATATTTAGTCATCGATTTTCACCTTGTTAAAGATGGATTTTGTGGATCAACGTGGCCCAATGGTTGCTTTTTTTAATCTGGAAACTGAGGCCGAGGTTTTGAATTTATCATTAGAATTAGGAATAGAATTTCCAGTGCCCCATCCCTCTTCGCCATCCAATACACTTTTCATTATACCAGTTATCTATTAGAGGAAGTTACCAAATTGCCATCCAGGGGTGAATAATATCTATCTTCCAGTTGTCTCTGCACACAGGGAACCAAGGTTTTATTTTCTCTTCACGATAAATTATATTCCAACTAAGATTTCTCTGAAAAGCAACTGCTAAACTGTAGAAGGAGATTTAAATCAAGACCAAGGCTGGAAGTGGTTGCAGGTATCAGGACTAATTTCAGTTCTTTCTCAAAAGGCAGCCTCAGGTCTGAGACAGCGGAGATTGCCCAAATCACTTTTTTGCCAGGATCCTTCTGATGAGTACCACAAGATTGCTCTAATGCAGAAATAAGACACACACAGGAATACACCTCCGCTCCCCCCACCCCAATCCCCCTCAAAGCTTACTCCTTTGGTCTTCTGGACACCTGGGATGGAGATAAGCGAGAACACTTCAGGAAGTTAGAAGCAACTGAATTGCTGAACTATTCTGTGCTACAGCTTTGTATCTTTGTATGGGCTTTCCTGCGAAGGGGTTTAGGGGCATCTTCTTTTCATTATCAGCGAGCTTGGAGAGTGGGGTTCTGAGAACAAGGACAAGAGGTGGGCTAAAGCAGGTAAAAGAGGGGGCCCTTGTGACAAATGGTACAATCAATCAATAGCCAGCAGCTCGACCCACCTGCAGGAGAGGTACTTCCAAAGGCAGCTGCAGCCTGGGCGCCCTGGGGCCAACTGCGGGGCCGGAGAGCAAAGCTTCGCGGAGCTTCAGCGCTGTGCTGTGTGACTCGCTGCTCTTGCCTCTTTAAGAAGCCAGAGTGGGCGGGGGGAGGGGAAGGGCCCGCTGATTTCGTAAGAGAAGTAGTGAAGAAAGTTCCAGGAAGAGTTCAGACTGGGAATCCCTCTCAGCTTGAAAGGACTAGAATTTCCTGTGCTGCCACTGCCTTCCTTGCTGCAGTTATTGCCACAGATCCGCAGATCTTTGGCCAGCAGGGTTTTTCCCGGAGTTCTTTTTTTTTTTTTAAAGATTTATTTATTCATGCATACAAAAATTGGGGTACAGGCCAGATGTGCGGGAGGGTGAGAGGATTCACCGGAGCCAGATTGGGGAGCAGAACTACTGAAATACATTGCTGAGGGGAGCAGCGGGTGCGACAGGAGAGGTCTGCTGGGACATGTGGGAATCTCCCTGGCCGACCGGGATAGAACCCTAGAACCCGCGCTGCAGAGGCAGCTGACAGCTTCACAGCGCTGTGCTGACCACCTGCACCACCAGGGGAGGCCCCTTCCTGAAGTTCTTGGGATCTGTGCATCCCCAGATATTTGAGTCTTGGACCTTTTTCCTGACGCAGCCAGAGGAGTCTCTTTGAGGAGCTGAGAAAACACCACCTGATCTAATCTTTTAGGCGTTTCTCCTTTTCCTCGTTTGTCTCGATTCAGAGAAAAAATGGTATCTTTCCCCTCTGCCTGGAGGACCTCCTTAGTTCTTATAGTGTTCATAGCTTGGATGATCTTGAATTTGGAGGTGCTGATTTAGAGATTAAACAGTTCAAAAGAAACAAACCAAATGAAAGAGGGAAGATGATGAGGACACCTTATTGAATATATCTATATAATATTGCATAATAATGTGCAATAACATGCATTGCATTATATATGTGATACAGTTAACAAGTTCGTCTTTCCCCCATTTTTTGCAATTCCCCTTATCTAGCATTAACAGGATTGATGACTTGTCTTTCCCATTTGTTGCAGCTCCCCCTCCCCTTCGCGGATGCCTACCCATCTCCCCCTGTATAAATACCCCTGCCCACTGCCAAAGAGGAGGACGGTGGTTTTTCGGACATGAGTCTGCCTCCCTCCTCATTTGTCGACAAATAAAACCGCTTTCCTTTTCCTCAAACTCAGTTTCCTTTTATTGGCTGAGGGAAACTGAGGCCGGCGTTCGGTAACAATTTTGGCGAGCCAGCCAGGAGGTGGATGCCACTTCGGCTCTCCCAACCCCAACTCTGACTTCCAACTGACGGAGCTGTTGCCTGCTGCAGCGCACCAGGGCTCACCTATCTATGCTGGTCTGTGCTGTCAGAGAGGGGCCTGGACATCCCGGGTGGCATCCTGACCCTCCTGCTGAGAGGGAGCACCCTCTCTCCAGGAGGATGAGGGAGAGTCCCAGCAGCTACTGGAGTTCTTTTTCCTCCGGGGAACTTCCCAAGTCCTCCTCGGGAGAGGCACAGCTCTTCTCTGCACCCTGGATTTACCTTTGAGGAGATGGAAACTGGATGGAAAACCGCGGTCCCCTGGCGTTTGGTGTAAGTTCCCCTGGTGTGCTCGCCAAGACCTTGGCCTTCACACGTTCGGGAGGAATCTGAGTCCCCTTGCGGAGGGAGTTCAGGTCTCCTCATTTGGGAGGGAGTCTATGAGTCTCCCTCAATTTGGAGCGCTCTTTGGTGTGTTAGGCCCGGTTGAGTGGGAATTGGGAAACATTTGGTGTTTTTGTCACTTGATATCTATTTGGTATTTGGTATTTGGAGTTTCCCGTTTGTTTTTGGAAGCCAGGGATTTAGTTAGACTTATGAGAGGTGCCGTATTTGTTCCATCTAAAAGCCCCTTGGGGAAAATATTAACTGAGTGGTCGACCTGTAGCTACAAACCTATGTCTAAGAAGCAACCCCTATCACGGTTTCCCTGCAGGAGCCCAGGAAAAACTGATTGTGGGGAACAGACTGATTTTTTTTTAGCACAAGAGCCAGGCAATATACTCTCCTTTTCCACATTGGCTGGCTCACCTGTGAGCTCCTTTTATCTATGCTCTGCTAAAATCTTACCCTGACATTCAGTGTCAGTCCAGATGCTTTGGCTTTAGGCAACCTAAGATTATTCTGACTCTTCTAGGACATTGGCAGATGGCTGGAAGGACTGTAATTGTTCCAGAGAGAAAACTGGGCTTGGACCAGGATTTCTACTTGATGTTGTTTTTGGAGTTAGTGGGTCTGGAGTGCGGGGGTCTTTGGGTTCACTATGGGAAAGGTGTTGCCAGAGCTCCTGTTTCAGGGACCTGCAGCAAGCTTCCCAGGCCAGTTTCTCCAGGAGACAGAGACATTAGTTATATTGAAAGGGCAGGTTTATTAGGGAAAGGGGACAAGGAAAGTAAAGGAGACACAAGCGGGCAGGAACAGCTGCCCCAGGAGGGACAGGTTTGCTGAGAGAGGCCTGCGTGGTTGCAGGTGGGTGGCTTTGAGGAGAGTGACCTCCGCTGAGGGAGGTCAGTGAGGAGAGGCCCCAGAGAGACAGGTCATGGGCAGGCAGGGAGGCTGCTGCCCTGCAGAGGGAGAGGGTTGGTGAAAAGAGGAAGCTACTTAGGCACAGGTGGGCAGACGGAGTGCTCTCCAGAGCCTGTGCAGAGATTGAACGGATATAGTTGTCTTCTGTTTGGGAGGGATTCGCCCCTTGTGAGCCTTCGGGTTAGTTGCTGATTCTGGATAATTATGTAGAATCTGAAAGTGACCAGAGATTCTACAATAGGCCCAATTCTACAATAGGCCCAATCTCCATATCTTTAAACCTGCTTGGGTGTTATGCTTTGTAATCTAGGCATTGGAGACTGAGGATCTTGGTTTCCATAGCTGTGTCAATGGCTATGCTAATCCCTTCTACCCAGGCCTCCAGCTCTTGGCATTTTGTGAGCCAGGTTTTTGGTCTTGTGGACACCTCTTTTTCAGTTTTTCTATTCTTGTCTTACCTTACCTTTTCCCATTTTATGCAAATAGATTTGTGAATCTGATCTTTGTGCCTGCGTAAGGAATTCAAGCAAGTATCTGGAATCAGGTCTTGGATAATTTAAAAATTTGGTATTTTTTCTGCTTTTTATGTTTTAGTCAGATACCTAACTCAGTATTTACCAGTCACTGTAATAATTGGATGTAAAGTAAGCTGAAGAGAGTGTTCTCCACTTTAAGGAGGTGTTTTCTTCCTCTAAATTTGCAGGCTTTTTCTGATCACGTGCTGAGACTTCTGGGATCAGGCTCAGATGGTTTCGTCAAGATTACTTTGGACTTTCTAGTTAGCTATAAAGGAAGCTTGCTAGTTGGTTGGAAAATTTCTAAACTTCTTATTGACCATAAAATTTTAGGTTTCCTTGAAAATCTAAGTCTCTTAAAGTAATCAATTTACTAATCAAACTACATAGTAGGTTTCTGTAAATAATATTCCTTATCAAATTTCTAGTAAGAATCTAAGAACAAATAAGCTGCCAAGTTAAGATCTTAATTTGCCTCTTCTGCTGTCCTTCTCGTGGCCCATGTATATCTCATGGCCCATGTTCTATCTTTCTTAGGACCAGGCCTCATCCGTGAGGTCAAACAGAAACTAGGACTCTGTGAAGCAATTTGAGTTTTCTATGCTTGTCTTTAAAAATGGTTCCAATCTTGGGTTCTAGAGGTTTTAAAATGATTAAAATGGGATGCTTATTAGAACATGTAAGGACTTTAACTTCCATCTCTCTTATTGGAAACCTCCTTGATTAAAACAAAAACAAACAAATAAAAAAAAAACAACAGAACTTAGATGGCTATATCAACTTAACTTGAAAACTTAAGTTGTTTTAGGAATTAGTCTATCTTTGTATTGAAAGGGATATAGTTTTGGTGAAACTGTCTACCCATCCAATATCTCTTCTAGGAATTTAAAGGAATATGTGGCCTTAGAAAACTGATAGGGAATTTTATGCCCCACTTTCTTTAGAACCTAAGGGGCATTCTTACAAATATAACTTGAGAAATGTTTTCTTATCTGAAGGAGTTAGTTAGAAAAGATATTAAAAAGCAAATTAATAATTGTTGTCAGTGTTGTCAGAAATATTGGTAAAATAACTATCTCTAAAAATTAGTGCAAATGGCCAAAATTCTAAATGAAAGAGATCTCTGTGTCTATGTCTTTGCCTTTGTGTTTTTTGTCTCTGGAGGGTTACTGTGTTAAAAATCATTTTAAATGGCGCCTATATAAATTCTAATAGAAAAGAACCCAAATTTTGAGATCGCGATCTAAAATTTTTGGTAAACAAAAACTAGTTCAAAATGTAATGGTTTAATTAAAGCACATATGTCTTAGATTTATAATGTTGGGAGTTAAAAGTTTTATTGTATGTTAAATGTGTTTTAAAAAATTTGGAGTGGTCAAAAAAAAAAGAAAAATATTGACCTGGTCTATGTTAACAGAGATAAGTGTGATTTTGTTTATAGCTGGACTTCTTTTTGATAAAATTCTCTTCTAAAAAGATTGGCCCACTATTTATTTACCTTGAAAGAAATACCTTTGTTCCCCAGGTAAGCAACTTAATTGATTTTTCCTTCCCTTGTCCTAGCCAAGGAAAAAAAAAAGAAAAACCTCTGGTATATAAATTTGTTTCATTTATAACTCTGCAATTTGAACTTCGTATCCTAAGAAAAACTAGAGCTACAGTTGGTATCTCTGTTCTTCTTATCATTATTTAAATGGTGGTATATTTTTCCTATAAAACTAAGGATTTACTAAGTTTAATAACGAAAGTTTGTTGACTGCTTGATGAGCTTTTGGTGTATTTTTGCTTCTTATAGTAGGAAAACAAAACTTTATTGTTATCATCCAGGAAAAAATAAAACATGTGTTTATGTATGAGTTATCCAGTACAAAGGAATAATAGCATAACAGCTCTAACAATGTCTTAAAGTAAAAAATGTGAGGCTTGCCTGTTAATTAGCTGAAGTTTTGTTGGGACAAGGCCTGAGTGGACTAAAAGTTTCAGGGAGTGACTGATGGACTTTCTCTGGCCAGGCGCCTGACTTGTGTGCCCCAGATGACCAGATGACCTCTTGGGAGTCTCCAGCTTCTGTACTCCCTGCTTGCTTTAAAGTGCGAATGTGCCTCTGCTGGGGCAATGGATGCTCTATTGCCTAATTGCTGGGGGCTTGAACTTTGGGAAAAGATCTCTGGGCCTGTGGGCATAAATAAAGACAAAAGTCTTCTATAACAGTCTTACAATCTAAAAATTAAAAACTAAAATGTTGTAACTCTAAATGCAAATAAAGCGAGATTGTGTTAAGATATGTATGTAAAAAAAATATGCTAAAGGTCTGAAAAATTTAGTGTCAAAACAAAATAGCTATCTTGAAAAAAAAAAAAGGTGTTAAAGCTTTGCAGATCTGAGAGAGGTATCTTAGTAAAATGCTATGTGCTAGAATGACTTGCTTTAGGAATATTCAAATTTATTATCAGTGGTGTACTTACGTAAAACCAAAATTTAATTTCTTTTCCATCTGCAGTAAAGGCTCAAGTATTCTTAAACTGCTTTTACTAGTTCTTGATGACAAATTAAAAACTGTTTAGGTAATCTGAAATCTTGGTTCTCTTTTACCCTTGGACTTGGTAAACTGAAAAATATAGTCCTGTCAGCATTGTTGAGCACTGTGAAAATATATCTACTTTTAAAAACCTCTAGTTATCACTCTGGGCACCTTAGTGTTGTTTTATAAAAATCTGTATATATTATTGAGCCTGTGAAGAAACTTTTCTTGGAGTCAAATTTCAGAAATGGTAAAGTTTTTTTTGAATCAAGTAAAATTATTTGATGCGTCTTAGGACTCTTAATAAATTATTTTCCTTATAGCAAAATGCTAAAACACATTGGACCAATCTAGAAATGTTAAAACTTCATAAAAATTGTCATTGAGGGAAAAAGTTATACCTTTTCAGCATATATAAAATTGATTAAAGTGTTCTAAAATATATGCGATTTTTGAAACCTAGTATGTTCTGGTATAATATTATTGGATGGTTCTGATTATACTGAAATATATATATGTGTATGTGTGTCACAAAATTGAGCAAACATCCTTGTCTTTTACCTTAAGCCATGATTTTAGGTATGGTCATTTTCGAGTTTTTGTTCTTTCTAAAGTTTATTTGCTGAGCTTTGTCTTTAAAAAAACTCACAAAAAGAGACTGACAATATAGATATGTTTTGGAACTGAAAAGACCTACCGAGCCTATAAAAATTTGATTTATGAAAATTACCAACAGAAGATGGAGACTTAATATATGGAAAGTACACTGAGGAAGATTTGAATAATATTTCATGACTTTTAAAAAAAAAATTAGTTTTTAATGTTTTGGTTTTTTGGGTCTCCAGAAACCTTGTCTTTAAGCTGGGCTATGATCTTAACAATGACAATTTGCATCTTTTTATAAACAAACTGAAACATTTGCTTTTCTCTTGTCTCATCCCAAAAATTTATAAGCAATATTTGTACTTCTCAGGACAATGTCTATCTTTGCATAATCTCAATAGGGAATTTTATTTATTTCTCCTTAACCTGGTAAATTAAACATGTTTTGTTAAAAGGCTTTGATTGAAATTCTTCTGGGAATAAACCGTGCTGAGCTGAGAAGAGCGAGCCAAGAAGATCCTGTCACCTTGCTTACTGGGTTCCAGAGACCTCCATGAAAAATGAGGAAGCTGCCTCCATGGACAGGACTGAGGAAAACCCTGGAAAAAGTCCTGGGAACCTTGAGAAGAGGAAATCTCAGGTGAAGATTGGTGAGACTGTGACTTTGATAAAGCCGGCATGGACTGGATGTTAAAAAGCTCACGCTAAGGCCTGTGGAATTTTCAACAAAGCCAACAACACTCTACTTGTTTACTCTGCCCTATGAGTTTATGCAAATATAGGGAAAATTGTTAAAATTAGATTTGGTTTACTATTTTACAGAATTGGGATGAGGGTAGAGAAAAATTATGTCTCCGTAACTATATTATTCTCTGGTCCTCTGCGGTGAGGGCTATAGCCTTAATGTCATCATCTTGAGGAAGAGAAAAAGTAATCCCTCTTACATTTAGGACTACGCTGTGTTGTATATCTTGTCGCTGCCACACCAGCACCAAGACCTTAACATCATGTCGGGAACTATGGCACCAATAAGTGCAGGCCTTCCATCGTAAACCCCCCACCACGATGACCCTGTTCAGCAGGAAGCAGCCAGATGACACGACGCCCCTTTTCCCATAGAAATGGAAGGTCATAACTGAGAGTGGGGATTATGATACAGTTAACAAGTTCGTCTTTCCCCCATTTTTTGCAATTCCCCTTATCTAGCATTAACAGGATTGATGACTTGTCTTTCCCATTTGTTGCAGCTCCCCCTCCCCTTCGCGGATGCCTACCCATCTCCCCCTGTATAAATACCCCTGCCCACTGCCAAAGAGGAGGACGGTGGTTTTTTGGACATGAGTCTGCCTCCCTCCTCATTTGTCGACAAATAAAACCGCTTTCCTTTTCCTCAAACTCAGTTTCCTTTTATTGGCTGAGGGAAACTGAGGCCGGCGTTCGGTAACATATGCAACTGAATTAGTAACCTCTTTCTCTATGGGAAAAACTCAAAAGCCAGTCACAGTGATTTAAGATTTATCTAATTACCAGCCCTCCCAATCTGCCTCTCACTCAGTCATTTGGTCTTAAATTCCATGGTATGCTTGCTGAAGTCCAGATGTTTAGTCACAAAGGAGGCCTGTTCCCAGCACTTTTGAGCTAACCCTCCTTTGCCTGGATTTTGGCTTTCCCCAGAGCATTTCATGGAATCTATTCATTTCTCTGAGTCACTTAATTGCAATGAAATCTTTTCTTTCTCCATGTAGTGTAGTTTGTGCTTCTCCATCAGCAGTTGGGAAATTTTCTTAAGAGAGTTATCATTGTGCATGTATCTTCTCTCCTAAACTGCAAGCTCTGAGGGTTGGCACTCCATCCTCTTCAGTCTGGAATTCTCCACCACACTTAGCACTGTGCTTTGCATATAATAAGTACTCAGTGTTGGTACTCATTAACAAACCTACTGCTGATTATAATAATACAATTTGGGGGGAAAAAAGCATCTGATAGTATTCTTTGAGCAGGGGAGAACTTAGGCCTTCAATTATCTTATAGCATCTAAATTTCTCAGGTGGGAAAATAATGTGTAATAGGGAAGAAGGCCTCCTGGTGTGTCCCTGCAAGGCCTCATGACTGATTAACATTGTTTTCATGACTTTCCACTGTTTTAGCATCTGGCTTTGAGCCTTTTGGGCACATAAACTTACTACCACCCCAACCTGTAAAGCCGCAATGCTGATTGGTAAGTTTTGGTAAGTTTTCCCTGGAATAGAAAGCAATAGTTACTGTGGAAATACAGTTGCTGAAGGCAGCAGACATTCTAGCCATCATATTGTTACAGGGCAGCCCCATACAAAACGGGTTGCCTGACTGTGGGTCCTCACCAGTGCGCTTTAAGGGACTTATTAATACTCTACTGCAGGCACACACAGAAGGTTAATAAAAGATTTATTTACAAGGGAAGGGCAAATGAGGAAATGTACAACTCAGGGAGAAAAGTGGGAGATAAAGTCTTAAATGCGTCCTACCTGCTCTGCAGATCTGGAATCCCAAACAGCACTCTGAGAGCTGCTGGTGAGCCAAGAGCCATGAAGCCAAGAAGCAAGAGCCCCCAAGGCCCACATGTCTGGTTTTTATACCAAACCTGGCTGCTTAACTCCACCCTCAGATCCCAGCAACCTTCCCTTTGGGGTGATGGAATTTGTCTTTCCCAATGTCTTAATGGCTTTGGTCTGGAGTGGGGGTGGAGTCCACAAAGACTGTATAGAATTAGCTCAGGACATCCTTTCCCCCTAACAAGGGGCGTAGTGGCCGAGACAGGAGAGGTCTGCGCTGGCTGACATTTGTGGGTTAACTCCCTACCAGGCCATTGAAACTCAGGCCATAGTAGTGACAGCTGAGACAACCCCTAGGCCACCAGGGAGGCCTTCTTGTGAACAAACATTTTGAAACCTGATTTTTATGAGAGGAAGATATATTTCAGTTATGTAAGGTTTTTATTTAAAATTTTTTTTTTCTTGGCCAAAGATAGAGACCAAAGGAAAGTCCCAGAAGATGGAAATAATGTCTTTATTAGGTACTTGACTTATTTGCCTTGTAGTTTAAAGGCTAATTTTCCTCTTGGTACTAGGAGGAATATACAATTTATAACTCTCCTACTCTTTCCTTAAGTGCTTGCTGCAGGAGAAAATTAAGCTTTCAAAAAGGCCAGCAGCTGGATACCCAAGGATTTCCTCTGGGCAGGATCATCCCTGGCTCAGAAACACTATCATTGGAACTCTAGATGTGCCTTCCCAGATGTTGCACAAGAAGAATTCCTTTTCAGAGTTTTCCGAATTTATTATGTCTTTCCTGCTATTTCCTCACCATCAAGTCTGCTACCTCTGACTCAAATGTGGACAGTGCAGAACTTAGGAAAACTGATGAAGTAGGCCTACAGCTAGTGTTCAGTAAATGTTATTAAATGATTGAATGAATGTGTCTTAACATTTTGCATATCCTATATTTCTATGTCATTTTATCCTTTTCAGGATCACCCATCTGTACTGGTTCAGGTCTTGGCCACTCCTTCTTCCCCCAGGCATCTCCTTATAGTATAGCATTCATTATCATAGGGTGTGACTTTCAATTTGTGTTGGTTCTGAAGATGGCTAGTTTGATAGCTTATAATTAGCACGTATATTGACTTAAAGATTTGCCCTCTAGTTGTTCTTGGGGATAAAATAAGCAAACAAACCAAAAACAGGACTTATAAAGCTGTCTGTACTTAACTCAAAGAAGTGAATCTCTAATGATGAGGATTTCGGGCACTCTGGGAGATATTTTTGAATAAGGGCATAATGAATATTTTTGTCTTACTGACACCATAATTTCAGGTCTTCAGGTCTAGTCTCCCACCAGGAATGGATCCCAGGCTGCAGTGGCAGCGCTGAGTCCCAGCCACTAGAGCACCATGGGTTGGGGGTCTCATGAAGCCCCAACAGGAACTCCGCAGATGCTCAGGCAAGCAAGAGAAAAGAGGCAGATTTACTTAGGGAAAGAAAAAGTTTATTAAGGGAAAAAAGAATGTAACAGTGTGGTCCACAGGAAAGGAGGAGGTTCCAGGTTGGGCAGGAAACCTGGAACCTCCCCCTTTCCTGGGGACCACCCTGTTACAGGAACAGAAATAAAATGGGACTCCTAGGCTGGTGGAACCAGGCCAGGGAGGGGCAAAGAAGCCTAATTGGAGCCCTGCCTCAGGGAATATATCCCTTCTTTCCCTAATTCTTCTTTTTTTTTTTTTAAGATTTATTTATTTATTTATACAAGCACTGGGTACAGTCAGAAGCACGGGAGGGTGAGAGAATTCACCAGAGCCAGAGCGGGGAACAGAACAGGCAAACTGACAAAATACACTGCTGAAGGGAACAGCAGGCAGCAGGAGAGGTCTGTGCACCATGTGGGACGCTCCCTGGCGGCTGGGAATTGAACCGGCGCTGCAGAGGCTGCGGGCAGCTTTGCAGCCCGGCACTCAGCCGCTGCGCCACAGGGGGAGACCCCCTAATTATTCTAAAGCTCCACCAGTCTCTTTGTGATTGGTTAGTTCTTGGTGGTCTTGCTCACTCTGTCTTAATGGCTCTGTGCCCAGAACTAAGTCTCTGTGTCCCAGCCCTTATCTTAGCAGACTTTTCTTTCTTGCCTTTGTCCAGGAATATCCCCTATCCTTGGTCCTGGGGTGTTTGATTAACCAACCCCCTTTGGACAGTTGTCCTTATCTCTGGAGCTTCCCTTATTCCTTTTGTTTCCCTATCTCAGAAGGCTCTTTAACTCCTCCCAAGCCCCTGCCCTTAAACTGTGCCTGAAGCTGCCTAATTATCCCTAACTTGCCAAAGGCTTCAAAAGGGGCAGGAATTTACAGGTAGGGGTAATAAAATTTGGCTGATTTATTTTACAAAACCCACCAGGCCCTAACCTCCTGTTAGTTAGATAAGTAGAAGTTTTACAATTAGTGTCACCTGTGTGTGAGATAAACTAATAGGGTTAGAATCAAGCTATAGGGTTTAAATCACTTTGTTCTGAAATGTGCATAGCTGTTTTTCAGAAATGCTAGATGGAGAAAATTCTGTGGTGGTAACAACACTGTTAAGGATCCAGGAATATATGTGCCTTAGGCCTGGCCAACCAGAGCACACAGCCCTTCCACAGTGATGGATTCAGTGATGGCATGTGACCTGAACTGGGGCAAAGCGGAATCTTTCAGAAACAACCCAGAAAGAAGCACGCACTTTACAGATGTTGTGCTGCTGGAATGTAACCCCAGTCACAGCGAGGAGAGAGCAAGCCTGAGAAAGAAACTACTTTAAGGGAAAGGAAAGCAAAGAGACAGGAAGTGCCACATTTTGGAAATTGTTGGAGCTCCATACTTGGAGAGAATCCTATACCATGGGCTCTTTAGTTCCATGAGTCTCTCATTGGTTATCTGTTATTTATGTAGTCTTGCTTTGCAAATGGTATTGGGTAGAATGAGAAGGGCACTTACTCAGCCTTGCTTTTTCAAACATAGTGTCTAAGGTAAAGTCATCACAACCTACAATCAGAATGAGGATGACATAGGGTGTTTGAAAAAAAATTCCTGAATTTTCTTGTAGTTGATTTGGGATTTGGGTCAGCAGTCAACTTTGGTTATCAGAGTTCCTCAGCTACTTTCCTGCAGATTTGAGAATTTAAATTCTTGTCTCAGCAAACTTTTTTTTTAACATTTTTTCCAGCACTAGTGGGAAGTGGGATAATAGAACCATTCCCCTCCCCACTGACTGTGCAACTGTTAAGGGTAGATAAACAAAGCAGACCATTGACCTAGTGTTAACCAATATCTAGAATTCATGCCAACATAGAGCGGGAAGCAAAACCAAACAACATTTTGCCACCCACCCATATCCAAAAAAAGGACTTATGGGGAATATAGCAGACACTAACAAAATTGGAGACTGGGCTAGGTGGTGATGTCAGAAACAACAATACAGAGTTTAAAAATAAGACATGTCCTAAGGAATCTGACTCTGCTACAAAAAATTCAACAGAAGGCAAAAGTAGAGAGTTGAATGTGTGAGATGAGTGAAGAATAATATTTTGAAAGTCACTGAACACAAGTTAGGGAAAGTTAATTCCTGGAATTGGATATGAACAAAGAATCTGTGTCCTCTTTATCTGGGTTTGTGTCTGCAACTGTGCTAATGTGGACAGTCCTGGGCACAGTGGCAGGCTGTGACCTGACCGTCATCACTAGAAATCTGGAGATGACCCAAGTCACATCTGTTGACCTCAGAGGAGGTCACTCAGCTATGATGTTATTAAAGAACAAGTGTTCAAGATAGTTGGATTAGATGGAGAAACATTTACATTAAGTGACTTTTTGGATAAATGCAGCTGATATTATGGGAGGTGTTTTTTCAGTAATTCAAAAACTGAAGGTAAGTCATCTCAGATTTACCAGCTTCCCACTAGACTTGCTGACTTGTCAACATGATTCAACAGGGGATGGTGGTTACTGTTAGTACTGGACATATTACTGGTAAAGGTAATTCCAGTGCAGCCTATCTGCCTAGTGCTAGTAAAAGAAGATTTGTTGAATTTTCACATGCTAAAGAGGAACACAAAAAAAGAATGAACATAATTTCATTCATTATCTTATTCACTTTCAAATAAAATTAACAGTAAGATGATTATAAAGCATATCATAAGAGGAAAAGGACAAGAAATAATGAAAATAATAAATTTGTTTCTGCATTTTTTTTTTTACTGTTTGTAAAGATCAATTGCTTGTTACGTTTTATTTTTCTTAGTATTGCCTTAACAATGACTATGTTTGATCATACTGGCAGTGAAATACCAAATATAGATGGTTTATTTTCTTTCTTTTTTTTTTTTAAGGATTTATTTAGTTATACATACAAGAACTAGGGTACAGGCCAGTGGTGTGGGGGGGAGAGGATTCACCAGAGACAGAGTGGGGAACAGAACAGGCAGATTGACTGAAACACACTGCTGAGGGGGGCAGCGGGTGAGACAGGAGAGGTCTGCTGTGCTATGTGGGTCACCTCCCTGGCTGGGGATTGAACTTGTGTTGCAGTGGCTGCGGATAGCTTCACAGTGCTGTGCCCCAACCCCTTGCGCCACCAGGGATGTCCTAGATGGTTTATTTTCTATTCAGAGATTATCTGTCAAGCAATTGATTTAATTACTGCAGACTGCTTTAGGTTCTATAAAAATGTTTTAAAGAGTTCGTTAAAATGTTTGAAAAGTTGATGCACAGGTACGAGATTCAAGATATGAAAGTGGTATATTACAAAGTCTTTTTGCAGTTCCCTGGAGGCAATCATGTTGATGATTTATCGTGAAACTTTCATTGACAGAGGATTCATATAAAAGCATACACATTTATTCTTAAAATACTCAAGTGGCAGCTTATTAATCATATCTTCTACCTCTTACTTTTTTCACCTCACAGTGTAACTTCAGATCGTTCAGAACAGAGTAGCCAAGACAGCTCTTTTTAAAATTAGAGTCCTCCTTCCCTTTACTTGATCCCCCTTACTTTATTTCCACAGTAATCATTACTTTCTATCTTACTATAATTTCATTATAATGTTTAATGTTTGTTTTTTTCCTTGAATGCAAGATCTATGAAGACAAATTATTTTTGTGTTATTTGTGCTCTACTGTATATATAATACCTAGAATGGTGACTAGCACATAAAAGGGTCTCAATAAATATTGCTGAATGAATGAGTGAATGAATGGTTTGAAGTGAGAGGAAACCGTAAGAGGAATGTAGAAATTTAAGATCTTTGAAACCATTCTTGTTAAAAATACACTGGTGAAACTAAACCTGTGCTTCACCAGCTAAAGTGAAATGCTCTGGTTACTTTATCTCTTGCTATTCCCAAGGTTCTGCTTTTTTCAGACTCCTTTTACACCTATAACCTTTTCATTTAATTACTTCCTTCCTAACTCCATATCTGCTATGACTGCAATAGCATTTTGTGAAAATATAATAGAGTTCCTGAGCCTTTTTTTTCTGAAAGTCTCTGTAGTGAGATATTACTTCCAAAGTTCCAGGAGTAGACAGTTGTAAGCAGACTATAGATGGATGTCCAACATTTATTATGTAAAAAGGAGTGAAGGCTACTCCCTCTTCACCATATGCAACTGAACAGCAGACCCTGAAAGAGTTTTGATTACTTAGAATTGTCATTTGTGTTTTTGGGCCTCCACGGTGGCGCAGTAGTTTAGCGCTGGTTTGCGAAGCTGCCCGCAGCCTCTGCAGCACCAGTTCGATCCCGGACTGCTCCCCGGCCACCGGAGGAGGGTCCCACATGGCGTGCAGACCTCTCCTGCTGCAGCAGTGTACTTAGGTCCTTCTGCCTGCTCTGTTCTCCGCTCTGGCTCTGATGAATTCTCTCACCCTCCAGTGCTTCTGACTGTACCCAGTTCTCATATAAATAAATAAATAAATCTTTAAAAAAAAAATTGTCATTTGTGTTTTTTTTTTATTTTTTTTTAATTTTTTTTTTATAGAGGCATGTTTTATTTATTTATTTGTTTGTTTGTTTGTTTGTTTTGTTATACATGCACTGGGTACAGTCAGAAGCGCGGGAGGGTGAGAGAATTCACCAGAGCCAGAGCGGGGAGCAGAACAGGCAGAAGGACCGAAGTACACTGCTGAGGGGAGCAGCGGACGGCAGGAGAGGTCTGCGCGCCTGTCATTTGTGTTTTTATGTAATAATTGGAGGAAAAAGGGAGATGGACTTGTGAACTCAAATGGTGCAAGTAAAATATTTTTATCATTAAAGAAGGAAGTAGAGAACAACAAAATAAATGGCTTACTCTACAGGTCACTTTAGATATCTGATTTGGGTGGGTTAGAGGTTATTTGGGGATATTCTTGATGTGTGCTTATGTATGTGTGTGTGCTTATGTATGTATGATGTGTGCTTGCAGTATGTAAAGCAGTGATTTCATGTTAGATTATATATATGAGAAAGACCTTGAGGGAAAGAAGCCTTAGAGGCAGTGGGGAGGTAGTTCAAATGTGAACATAAGACCATAGACCAGAATTATTTTAACATTGAACTTAAATCCAGGGCTATTAATAACTTTAAGACTATTTCCTAAGATCATTTATAAACACAAGAAACATTTTAATTTAGAAATTTAAATAGTGAAAAGAAGTTTCTCAGGGCTCAGCAGCATCCTAACTCTCCGAAATGACTCTTTAAAGTGGTATTACTTCCTTCTTAGGTAAAGTTGGTTAACAATGCTGTGTTTGATTTACATGTATAGACTCATAGACTCATATCTCCTGAAATGATTCCTTAAACCTCTACCTCCCTTCCCCACTCACTCACATCATTTCATCACAGTCTAATTTTTTTTTACCATTTGATCTAAGAGCCCACAGTATTCGTACTCAAATACTCCGCCATGTGTTTTCTTGTTTTTTTGTTTTTTTGTTTTTTTTTTTGTCTCTTTTTAGGCCATTCCCTCCAGAAATATACTTTATCCCACTCTATTCTACTTTTGTAAAGACTTTGGTCCTCCAGTTATCCTCTTCCTAGTCTGTTTATCTCTTTCCTCTGGGTTGTATTGACAGCATTCCAGTAATGACTTAATACACCAGCCTTGAACATTTGTTCTTCATAGGATGCTTGCACATTGAAGTTGCTCTTGCTTGTGTTTGGAAAGGTCTTTTTGCATATTTATAAGTGATTGCCTCTTTATTCTGGTCTCCCTCCACCTTCCCTTTTGTAACCTTTAATGACCTTTTTTTTCTTTAAAAAAAAAAGATTGATTGATTTATTTATACAAGCACTGGGTACAGTCGGAAGCACGGGAGGGTGAGAGAATTCACCAGAGCCAGAGCAGGGAGCAGAACAGGCAGACGGATAAAGTACACTGCTGAGGGGAGCAGCAGGCACGGCAGAAGAGGTCTGCATGCCATGTGGGACCCCCGCTGGCGGCCAGGAATCGAACCAGTGCTGCAGAGGCTGTGGGCAGCTTTGCAACCCAGAGCTCAACCGCTGCACCACCAGGGGAAGCCCACATTTAATGACCTTTTAAGCTCAAATTAACTTTCCTGTCCACCATCTTCGAGGCAGGCGCCCTATGTCACATTGTATATGATTCACATGGCACAACATTATTTTCTTCATGATACATATTATCTGAAAGTATCCGTTTTTCATTGGTATTTATATATTTCTTTTTCCACTAGAATGTAAGCTTCAGTTACTGTGTTATTAGAGAAAATAATAGGTGCTCAATAAATAGTGACAAATTGACTACTTAAATGTAGTAGCTTCAATAATATATCACCCAGCAATGCTGAATAAACTGTGTATCATTATATTTATTTGTTTTTTAATATTTTTAATTTTTTATTCCCCATACAATTGCACCCCACTTATTTTGGCCCCAATTTCTCCTCCCCTCCCCTCCGAGTGTGTCTCTGGTTTATAGTTTATTTTGATTTTTTCTTTCTTATAGTTATTCTTTGTCCTGGCCCTTCATTTAGGTTTTCTAAATTCCTGCTATTAGTGAGACCACGTGGTGTTTTTCCTTTTCTTTTTGGCCTATTTCGCTGAGCATGATCCCTTCCAGCTCCATCCATGTTGCTGCAAATTGCATGTGTTTTATCTTTTTTGATTGCTGAGTAATATTCCATTGTGTGTATGTACCACATCTTCTTGATCCAGTCATCTATTTTGGGGCATTTAGGTTGTTTCCAAAGATTAGCTATTGTAAACAGTGCTGCTATAAATGTAGGGCTGCAGGTGCCCTTTGGAATTAATGTTTCTGTGTCCTTTGGGTAAATACCTAGGAGTGGAATTGCTGGGTGGTATGGAAGCTGTATCTTTAGTAAGTTGAGGAATCTCCACACAACTTTCCATAGTGGCTGGACCAGTTTTCAGTCCCACCAGCAGTGCAGGAGAGTTCCTTTTTCTCCACATCCTCACCAACATTTGTTGTTGCTAGTTTTTTTTAATATGTGCCATTCTCACTGGTGTGAGATGGTATCTCATTGTAGTTTTGATTTGCATTTCCCTGATTACAAGTGATGCTGAACATTTTTCCATATGCCTGTTGGCCATTTGCATTTCCTCTTTGGAGAAATTTCTTTTTAGCTTTTCTGCCCATTTTTGATTGGATTATTTTCTTTTTTTGTTGAGTCTCATCAGCTCTTTGTAGATTTTTGTGATCAGCCTTTTATCATTAGTGTTGTGTGCAAAACTTTCCTCCCAGTCAGTGGGGTTTCTCTTTGTTTTGGTTATTGTCTCTTTTGCTGTGCAGAAGCTCTTTAATTTGATTTAGTCCCAGCTGTTTATCTTTGCCTTCACTATCACTGCTTTGGGTGATAATGTCATGTAGTGTTTTGCCTATATTTCCTTCAATATATTTTGTGGTTTCAGGTCTTATGTCTAGTTCTTTAATCCATTGTGAGTTGGTTTTTGTGCATGGTGTGAGGTAGTAGTCAAGCTTCATTCTTTTGCATGTAGCGACCCAGTTTTCCCAGCACCATTTACTGAACAAATTTCTTTGCTCCAGTGCATATTCTTTGCTCCTTTGTCAAAGATTAGTTGACCATAAACCTGTGGGTTTATTTCTGGGTTTTCTATTTGGTTCCATTGATCCATGTGCCTGTTCTTGTTCCAATGCATGCAGTTTTGATTACTATGGCTTTGTAGTATAGTTTGAAATCTGGGAGAGTGATGCCTCCATTCCCTTCTTTTTTTTTCACAATGGTTTTGGCTATTCAGGGTTTTTGGTGGCTCCATATGAATTTCATCAATATTTTTTTCTATTTCTTTGAAGAATGACATTGAAATTTTAATTGGAATAACATTGAATCTGTATATTGCTTTTGTTAGGATGGCCATTTTGATAATGTTAATTCTTCCGATCCATGAGCAGGGGATGTCTTTCCATTTCTTTGTGTCTACTTCTATTTCTTTTAATAGTGTTTCATAGTTTTCTTTGTATAGGACGTTTACTTCTTTTGTTAGGTTTATTCCCAAGTATTTGATTTTTTTTGTTTCAATAATAAAAGGGATGTTTCTTGATTTCTCTTCTTGATTTTCTTGATTTCTTCTTCTTCAGATTTATTGTTTGTGTTTAGGAAGGCTACTAATTTATGTGTGTTGATTTTGTATCCTGCCACTTTACTAAACTGATTGATGAGTTTAATTAGTCTTTCTGTGAAGTTTTTGGGGTTCTCTATGTATATTATCATATTGTCCATGAATAGTGATAGTTTGGCTTCTTCCTTGTCAATTTGTATTCCTTGTATGTCTTTCTTTTGTCTTATTGCTCTGGCTAGGACTTCTAGTATTATGTTGAAAAGCAGTGGTGAGAGTGGACATCCTTGTCTTGTTCCAGATCTTAATGGGAATGCTTTCAGCTTTTCACCATTGATATTGATATTGGCTGTGGGCTTGTCATATATGGCCTTTATGATGTTAAGGTATGTTCCTTGTATCCCGAGAATTTCAAGGGCTTTTATCAGAAATTAGTGTTGTACTTTGTCGAATGCTTTTTCAGCATCTATGGATATTATCATATGGTTTTTGTATTTCTCTTTTTGTTGTGTTGGATTACATTGATTGATTTTCGGATGTAGAACCGTCCATGTGTCCCTGAAATAAATTCTACTTGGTCATGGTGAATTATCTTATGGATGCATTGTTGGATTCTGTTGGCAAGGATTTTGTTGATGGTTTTTGCATCAGTGTTCATTAGGGAGATTGGCCTGTAATTTTCTTTTTTTGTGCTGTCTTTGTTTGGTTTTGGTATCAGTGTAATGTTGGCTTCATAGAACGTATTTGGTAGTATTCCTTCTTTTTCAATTTTTTGAAAGAGTTTGTGAAGGATAGGCACTAATTCACTGCTGAACATTTGGTAGAATTCATTTGTGAAACCAGGGCTTTTGTTTTTGGGGAGTGCTTTGATTACTGCCTCAATTCTGCTGCTTGTTATTGGTATGTTTAGTTGTTCTATTTCTTCTTTGTCCAGCTTTGGATGATTATATTGTTCTAGGAATTTGTTCATCTCTTCTAGGTTGTTGAATTTGTTTGCATATAAGTGTTCATAGTAATCTCTGATTATTCTTCTGATTTCTACTGAGTCTGTTGTGATTTCTCTTCTGTCATTTATAATCCTATTCATATGTGTTTTCTCTCTTTTTTTCTTTGTGAGTCTGGCTAGAGGTTTGTCTATTTTGTTTATTTTTCCAAAGAATCAACTTTTGGTTTAATTGATCTTTTGGATTGTTTTTTTAATTTCCAATTTGTTTATTTCTGCTTTGATTTTTATTATTTCCTTTCTTCTACTGGCTTTAGGGTTTTTTTGTTGCCGCGGACCAGCACAGCAGTGAACGATGAGGCCGTCTCAGGGTTGAGAGATGGCGCAGGGTGGTCAGGGATTCGGCGAATAAATGACAAACAGACACACTTCAAGAGAGTGAAAATCTGAGTGTAATTTTCTTTGAGTTGGTGACCAGTATATATATGTTTTCTAAAGGCATAGGAAAGGCGAACATCAGTGAAGAAATCAGCTTGCTTATAGGTTTAGCTTATCATTGACAGAGCAGTGATTTACATCTGGACCCAGGTGCATTCCTAAGTAGTTAGGCTATTAATTTTTCTTTTTGTTTTATGTGATTACTTTTTTGTTTAAACTACTCACTACCACTAAATTACTATTAATTAGCACGGGTGAGTTTTACTTTTCATAATGTAATATTTTTATCATTAAGATTAATGCTAACAAGGCTAAGCATACAAGAGAGAAATTATTAAGCTAACAGTTCTATTAATACACAGAGTTTAGTAACATTTCATTTGAATTAGCCTAGTTATTAGATTTTGTATGTTCTTTTTTAATCAGCAAACCAATGATCTTTTTAGACAGAGAAAGAGAAGAGATTTTAGAAAGAGAAAAGATTTCAGAGAGACAGTTGTATTAGAATAAAGTTTGTGGGCCTTGAGAAGGCGAGATAAGGTTCCATGAGGTCAGCATTCCTGTAGTGGCTCCTGGGGGTCGTTATCTTTCAACAGGCTTCCTTCTTATCTATGTCTTCAGGGTGTTTTGCTGTTCTCCCCTGGTGCACTGGTTCCTTGCCCAGCTGGACCTAGGGACCTTGGCGAAAGCCATTAGCCCTAAAGATCACTGCAGGGGGAGGTGCAGCATTTTGTTGTTCTTTTTCTAGTTCCTTGAGATGTGAGATTAGGTTGTTTCTTTGAGTTCTCTCTTGTTTGTTAATGTGAGCCTGTATTGCTATATATTTTCCTCTTATTACTGCTTTTGCTGCATCCCATACATTCTGGTAAGTGGTGTCTTCCTTGTCATTCAACTCAAAGTATTTTTTAATTTCTTCTTTGATCTCCTCATTAGTCCAGTGGTCTTCCAGTAGTGTGGATTTCAATCTCCATGAAGTGGGAGGGTTCCTTGTTTTCTTTTCATGATTTACTTCTAGCTTGATGCTACTTGGAGAAGATACTTGGAATGATTTTGATTTTCATATATCTGTTGATGTTTGTCTTGTTTGTCCAGTATGTGATCGATTCTGGAGAATGATCTATGTGCTCTTGAGAAAAATGTGTACTCGGATTTCTTTTGGGTGCAGTGTCCTATAGATGTCTGTTAAGTCCATGAGTTCTATGTCTTTATTTAGGGCTCTCGTGTCTTTGTTTATTTTTTTCTCATTGATCTGTCCATTGGTGAGAATGGGGTGTTGAAGTCTCCCACTATATATGTATTTTCTTTAATATCTGTTTTCAGAGCTGATAATAATTGTTTAATATATTTTGGTACCCCTTCATTTGGTGAGTATATGTTGATGAGTGTTATATCTTCCCGATGTATTGTCCCCTTGATCATAATGTAGTGTCCATCTATGTCTCTTTTTACCTTTCTTAATTTGAAGTCTATTCCATCTGATATTAAGTATGGCTGTTCTTGCCTTCTTTTTTGGTCCATTTGCTTGTAGGATTGTTTTCCAACCTTTTACTTTCAGTCCGTGTTTATCTTTTGTGTTTAAATGTGTTTCTTGGAGACAGCAGAAGGTTAGATTTTGTCTTTTTTTTTTAAAGATTTATTTATTTATTTATACAAGCACTGGGTACAGCCAGAAGTGCGGGGCGGGAGTGAGAGAATTCACCAGAGCCAGAACGGGGAACAGAACAGGCAAACTGATAAAATACACCGCTGAGGGGAGTAGTGGGTGGCAGGAGAGGCCTGCGCACCATGTGGGACCCTTACCCGGTGGCCGGGCATTGAACTGGGGCTGCAGAGGCTGCGGGCAGCTTCTCAACCCTGTGCTCAACCACTGCGCCACCAGGGAGGTCCAGATTTTGTCTTTTAATCCAGCCTACTACTCTGTGTCTTTTTATTGATGAGTTTAAGCCATTTACATTTAGAGTTAATATTGATGTGTTGGCATCTGTGTTTGCCATTTTGTTTGTCTTCTTTTCTTCCTTGCATTATTCTGTTCTTCTTGTTCATTCCTCTGTTGGTTTTGGCTTTAGGGCTTCTTGTAGAATTTTTTGGAGTGGGAGTTTAGTTGTAATGAATTTCTGAAGTTTCTGTTTATCTGAGAAGGTCCATATTTTTTCTTTGTAGAGGAAGGAGAGCTTTGCAGGGTAAAGTATTCTTGGTTGGCATTTGCTGTCTTGAAGTTTGCTGAATATGTTACTCCATTCTCTTCTTGCCCATAATGTTTCTTCAGAGAAGTCTGAAGTTAACCTGATTGGTTTTCCCTTATAACTTATCTGTTTCTTCCTCCTTGCCAGTTTCATTAATTTTTCCTTGTCTTGGACTCTTGTAAGCTTTACTGTTAGGTGTCTTGCTGTAGTTTTCTTTTCATTATGGTAATTGGGAGTTCTTCTCGCTTCTTGTATGTCTATATTCATCTCCTTTTTCATGCTTGGGAAGTTTTCTTCAATTATATCCTTGCATAATTTCTCAGTTCCTTTGTCTCTCTCCTCACCTTCTGGAATGCCTATAACTCTTACATTTCCTCTTTTCATGGAGTCTGATAATTGTCTAAGAGTATCCTCCTACTGCTCCATTTGCACTTCTCTCTCCTTTTCTCTTTTGGCTCTTTTTATTTCTGTATCTTCAATAGTACTGATTCATTCTTCCATTTTATCGATTCTGTTTTCATTGCTTTTCCCAGAGTTCTTTATCTCCTCTAGTAATCTTTTTATCTCCTGTGTTTCTTTTCTTTCCTTTCTTAAGGTGTCAATTTCATTCTTCAGTTCAGTGATTGTCTCAAATCATTTTTGACCTTTTCATTTTCTTTCTGCTTTTTAATCATGATGATTATTAATCCTCTATCTGGTAGGCTGAGAAGTTCTTCCATGTCATTGTTGAGCTCTGGTGACTGTATTTCTTTTTGTGGTGTGTCCTCCTGCGGGCTTGCTTGGTTATTTATATTTTTTCTTCTCCCTGTTGTTTGCTTTCTAATTAGTTTTATGTGTTGGGATGTTGTGCCACTGGTGTTCATGGGCATCTCTTTGGAGTGGTCCTTTAGGGGTGTCGGAAACTGTTTACCAGACTGAGATCAGCACTGGTAGGCCAAAACTCCACCAGAGTGTTGATGCTGTGTTGCTGGACACTGTCCCTTACAGTTCCCTCCCTCTGTATTTACTCAGTTCCAACAGGGAATCAGCTAGTTGGTGATTTTGTTCTGGTCACGAGGTGGCGCCAGAGACCCGTATTTGCTGACCTGTGCTTTTTTCCAGTGGTTCTCTGAGTAGTGGGGGGGGGGGCAGAGGGGAGCACCTCAACACAGGGGCTCTTATTCAAGCTGGGTGCCATGTCTGCCCCATGTTCACCAGGTGCTGTGTCTGCCCTGTGTTCACCTGGTGCTGTGCCCACAGCTGTATGGATCCCAAGCCCTGAATTCTGCACTCTAAGTCTCAGTTCCAGGGCTATCAGATCCAAAATACTGGCTGTCACCCTGTGCAGTGCCTGCTGCTATGGCGCGTCCCACGCCCCACATCCTGTGCCTGGCTCTCAGTTCCAGAATGGGGTCTTGCTCCATGCCTTATTTCCCTCCTTATCCCCTTTTGCATGGCCCACCCTCTCTCAGAACCTGAGGGTGTTTTTGGGATCCCTGGTTTCCAACGATAGGGTGTTGGTGATTTTTTTCTGGTCGGCCAGAGATCTTTCCTAGTGTCCTTCCAGAACTGTTTTTTTTTTTTTTTTTTTTGTGGTTCCGGGGGAACAGAGTGGGAGTGGAGTGCCTCAATGGCGCGGGGGTGCTGTGTCTGCCCTGTGCCCCACCATCATGGGGATTCCGCGCCTGGAATTTCATGCCCCGGGTCTCAGTTCCAAAGCCCTCAGATCCAGGACATGGGCTGTAGCCTAGTTCAGTGTCCGCAGAAATGGTGCCTTTCGCACCCTGCTCCCGTGTCTGGGCGCCTGGTTTCTGATTACTCACTGAGGGACATTCACCCCAATGAGGGCTCCCCATGCATCTCCCTGCAAGCCTAGGTTGCAGGTGTGGGGACCTGGGCAGCCACAATCCGTGTATGCTTTTCAAGCGCGACTCTGTTCCGCACAAGCTTAAGGGCTGGCCTTGGGCTATTTGTAGGTCTCCTGGGAGAACTTTTCTATCATTATATTTAGTCTTTCAAAAAAACCTACCTTGGGAAGGCTAGGGCATAGGGTAAATAAGGACAAAGTAGAAAAATATAAAGGATAGAATTAAACTTTCAGTTGTGAACCTAATATAGTATATACATACATTGATTTTCAGTGATGCATTGTAACTTATATAATGTTAGAATACAATGTGCTTCAAATAAAAAAAGATTATACAGAACTTTCTATGCACCCATTACTCATCTAATCACTTTTCAAATATTAGCTAATTTAAACCTCCCAACAACCCTCTGAGGCAGGTACAATTATAACCCCCATTTTACAAATGGCAGAGTGTACCAGCATAATTAGCTGCTGCCCAAACTCATATTTCATTATGGCATCAGTGGAAGAAGTATTGAGCAGTGTCTTGTTGCATGGGGCAACACCACACTGACAAAGACATGGGAGTTGTGGAGCAGGCTACATAATGCGGGATGCTGGCTGAGAGCAAGATCCTGGCCATTTTTATTGATAGACTAATCATACAGCATCAGCTACGTGCGTTAGTAGGACAAGGAGAAAAGGATGGGTGAAACTCAGGAATGTCATCTAGGGCTTGGGGGGGACACATGTCTGCTGACCATGTTATCAGCTTGATGACCAACTGTTGTAATCAAAACCAGACCCCAGACCCACAGCCATGGTCCTAATCTTATCAACAAGGCATTCCACTGACCGGCTTCTGGGGTGGGTCCCTTGTCATATGTCGGTCCTCGGCCCCCCAGGGATTCCCGTTCATATCTCATGATGTATGATTTGAGAGTAAGTTTATGCATCCATCATCAGCCCCGCCGGGCGTTCCCAGTCATACCTCTTGATGCATGCCCTTCCCTCCTTGGGTGATCAAGCTTTCTATGCTTGATTGATATGAAAGGCACCTTGTAAAGTTTGGCTTCTGTGACTGATTGACCAGTTCTGAAGGGCAGCTCTGACTTTGTCTAGGAATGCAGACCTGCAGGTAAATATAAAGGTAGCCTAACAGGCCACTTAAGTTTAGCAGAGCCATAGTGTGTAAACAACATGGATCCCTTCAGTTGTCATCACATGCTTAGGTGGTACATTCCACACCACTGATAATAGATTCACTTTATTTATTTTTCCTGAAAGATTTATTTTATTTGGTCTCCCCGGTGGCGTAGAGGGTTGGGCATGGCGTTGTGAAGCTGTTTGCAGCCTCTGCAGCATGGGTTCAATTCCTGGTCGGCTGGGAAGATTCACACATGGCACGGCAGACCTCTCCTATCCTGCCTGCTGCTCCCTCAGCAGTACTTTCAGTCTGTCTGCCTGTTCTGCTCCTTGCTCTGTCTCTGGTGAATCCTCTCACCCTCCTGCGTCTCTGGCCTGTACCCCAGCTATTGTATAAATAAAAAATGAATCTTTAAAGAAAAGATTTATTTGGGCCTCCCTGTTGGTGCAAGGGATTAAGATTCAAACTACGAAGCCCTCCGCAACCACTGCAGCATGAGTTCAATCCCTGGCCAGCCAGAGAGCAACCCACATGGTGTAGCAGACCTCTCTTGACTCTCCCGCTGCTCCCCTCAGCAGTGAACTTCGGTCAATCTGCCTGTTCTGTTCCCTACTCTGTCTCTGGTGAATCCTCTCACCCTCCACACCTCTGGCCTGTACCCCAGTTCTTGTATACATAAACAAATAAATCTTAAAAAAATATAAAAAAAGAAAAGATTTATTTTATTTATTTATGCATACAAGAGCTGGGGTATAAGCCAGAGGTACAGGGAGTAAGAGGATTCACCAGAGACAGAGTGGGGAACAGAACAGGTAGACTAACTGAAATACACTACTGAGGGAAGCAGCGGGTGAGACAGGAGAGTCTGCTGTGCCATGTGGGTAGCTCCCTGGCCAGGGATGGAACTCGTGCTGCAGTGGCTGGGGACAGCTCCATAGGTTGCGTCTTAACTCCTTGCGCCACCAGGGAGGCCCTACGGTGTGATCTAAATCCTATATCTGTGTCCTTATAAGAGAAAGGGTAGGGAGACTTGAGACCCAGAGAGATGGTCATGTGAGGACAGAAGCAGGCACTGAAGTTATTCAGTCCCAAGCCACGTAGTACCAAGGGTTGCTAGCAGCAACCAGAAATTAGACAAGAAGCATGGAGCAGGTTCACCCTGCCAAATCCTCTAGAACTAGGAGAATAAATTCTGTTCCTTTAAGCCATTTTATAGTAAATTGTTATGACAGTTTTAGGAAATGAATACACTTGGTTTTAGGTGGACAAATAGTAAATTTATACTTGAGTAATGCCATAAAAAGTCTCACCTATTACTGGTAATTACCTCTTTATGATTATTTCCTGCCTTATATTTCATCCTATCCCCACTTTGGCTATAATAACCTCAGCTAAAGGCTACTTCTCCCACCCTTTACAATAAGGACAAGTTAATACCACCAACAATCCCAACTAAACAAAAAGAAATCTGTGCTTCTGTGATTTTGCTTTTTGTTTTTAAGATTTATTTATGCTTATAAGAACTGGGGTGTAGGCCAGAGGTGCGGGGGTGAGAGAATTCACCAGAGACAGAGTGGGGAGCAGAACAGGCAGATCTACTGAAATACATTGCTGAGGGGAGCAACAGGCAAGACAGAAGAGGTTTGCTGTGCTTTGTGGGTTAGCTCCCTGGCCAAGGATAGAAGTCATGCCGCAGTGACTTACAATAGCTTGATAGTGCTGAGACTTTAACCCTGAGCCACCAGGGAGGCCCTGATTTTGATTTTAAAGTAGTTTATATGTTTTACATATATTCGTACTATACAATTCCAATTATCATATTTTTATTAATATTTTAATGAACACTTGGTGAAATTAAAATCTTTTCACGTCAAATTTTAATCAAGTATTGCAGAGAGAAACATAGTAACATGAGTTTAGACACAGAAGATTGTCATTTGCATATTATGGGTTTTCAGGACACAGAATACAAATCACATTGGGCCAAGATAAATGAAAGCACTCCAGGGCACTCATCTTTTTTCAGGGCTTTTCTGGGGTCCAGGTTAGTGGTAAAATGAATTTCTTTGATGTTGCTTATCAGAGTGCATCTGAGATTCTCTCCACCTGAGCTTTAATCTTTCCCTTGCCGGTTACAGGCATAGGTCTGAGTCTGTGTGCTCTTTCACTCAGTGAAGTCTTAATAGTTCCAGAAGGAAAAATATTGTGTTTATTTATTTAATAATCACAACTGCTGAATCCCATTTACATTGGTAGATTTTGTGAAAGAGACAGTCTGGGGTTCTTAGCCCAGAAAATTGTATTTCTCCATTTATTATTGAGGTATATTATTTATCACTGTACATGATTTATGGGAATAGGCCCACACCTTCTCAGGGGTGTCACCATACTGCACTGATGCACCCACAGACCTTAACCAGAGACTTTTGGGTCCCTCCTCCTTTGGTTTATACCATCATCCCTTTAGTAGCCTCAACTCTACAGCCTTATCTCAAGGGTTGGTTTTTAGTTTGATCCATTCCTTTGTTTCGTTCTTCTATATTCCATGTGTCAAAAATTCTTCATCTTCATTAAGTTCAAACTAAAACAGAATTTATTTCAACTATGACTGTCGGCTCCAAACCAAGAAGCCAAGGAGTACTACATTGTGTTAGTGCATATCTTTTATTATGTTATAGTAGAAATCATTAATATTTTTGTATTTCCTTACACGTTTTTTTTTCTGAGATTGTTGTTTACATTAACTACCATATTGGTGTTACAGTAGTTAGTAACTTTATTACCACTGTTGATAGTTAATGTGTTAGTAAAGAAATTGAGTTTTATCAGATCACAAATTTCTAACATTTTTGATAGCTTTTTGTCAGTTGTTTCAATTGCATACCAACTTCAATTGTTTTTGCAAACTAGATTTTATGCATTTATAAATTTTATTCTGAGTAGGAGTCCATCGGCTTCACCTGACTGCAAATATCTGTGGTGCAAAAATTGTTAAGTCTCCTGAAATAGCTCTCAGAGGTATAAGTCCCCTAAATCATTTGCTTCTTTGGAAAACTGAGGGTTTTTTTTTTTGTTTGTTTGTTTGTTTTGTTTGTTTATTTTTCCTTTGTGGAATATTTTTATTTTTTTATTTTTTAAATAAATTTTATTTTATATTCCCCATACAATTGCAACCCCCTTATTTTGACCCCAATCCCTCCCCTCCCTGCCCCCCACACCCCCTAGAATGTCTCTGGTTCATAGTTGTTTGTTGATTTTGATTTTCACTTTCTTATAGTTATTCATTTTCCTGGTCCCTTATTTAAGTTTTCTAGATTCCTGCTATGAGTGAGACCATCCGGTATTTTTCGTTTTCTTTCTGGCTTATTTCGCTGAGCAGGATCTCTTCCAGCTCCATCCATGTTGCTGCAAATTGTATGTGTTTATCTTTTTTGAATGCTGAGTAATATTCCATGGTGTATATGTACCACATCTTCTTGATCCAGTCATCTATTTTTGGGCATTTGGGTTGTTTCCAAAGCTTAGCTACTGTAAACAGTGCTGCTATAAACATAGGGGTGCAGGTGCTCTTTGGAATTGCTGGATCATATGGAAGCTCTATGTTTAGTAGGTCAAGAAATTTCCACACAGCTCTCCATAGTGGTTGGACCAGTTTGCACTCCCACCAACAGTGAAGGAGAGTTCCTTTTTCTCCACATCCTCGCCAACATTTGTTGTTGTTAGTTTTTTTAATATGTGCCATTCTCACTGGTGTAAGATGGTCTCTCATGGTAGTCTTTTTTTTTTTAATAGAGGCATGTTTTATTTATTTATTTGTTTGTTTGTTTGTTTTGTTTATACATGCACTGGGTACAGTCAGAAGCGCAGGAGGGTGAGAGAATTCACCAGAGCCAAAGCGGGGAGCAGAGCAGGCAGAAGGACCAAAGTACACTGCTGAGGGGAGCAGCGGGCGGCAGGAGAGGTCTGCGCACCATGTGGGACCCTCCTCCGGTGGCAGGGGAGCAGCCAGGGATCCAACTGGCGCCACAGAGACCGTGGGCAGCTTTGCAACCCAGTGCTCAGCCGCTGCGCCACAGGGGAGGCCCTCATGGTAGTTTTGATTTGCATTTCCCTGATTACAAGTGATGTTGAACATTTTTTCATATGCCTGTTGGCCATTTGCATTTCTTCTTCAGAGAAGTTTCTTTTTAGCTCTTCTGCCCATTTTTTGACTGGATTATTTTTTTTGTTGTTGTTGAGTCTCATCAGCTCTTTGCAGATTTTTGTGATCAGTCCTTTATCATTAGTGTTGGGTGCAAAAATGTTCTCCCAGTTGGTGGGGTTTCTCTTTGTTTTTGTTATTGTCTCTTGCTGTGCAGAAGCTCTTTAATTTGTTGTAGTCCCAGCTGTTTATCTTTGCCTTCACTATCACTGCTTTGGGTGATGTGTCTGTAAAGATGTCTTTGATGTGCATATCACGGAGTGTTTCGCCTATATTTCCTTCTATGTATTTTATGGTTTCAGGTCTTATGTCTAGTTCTTTAATCCATTTTGAGTTGATTTTTGTGTATGGTGTGAGGTAGTGGTCAAGGTTCATTCTTTTGCATGTAGCGACCCGGAAAACTGAGTTCTTTAGTACACTTACTTTCTAGGGCAATGTGATGTAAGTCACATTATATTTTCCAAAATGATTCAGGTTCTTGTTTTCTTTAATTACTTTGAATTTTATTCACATTTTGTGTAGCAGGTTTTTGCTATCACATAGAGCAAGTTTTATTAGATTTTCTGCCAAAAGGTACAGTAGGTTTCTGTTAGGAGAGACCCTGTGCAGTGAGCAGAAGGGCCTTGACCTGAGTCTCTAAGGCATGTGAAAACACATGTGTCTCGGAGGAAAATCTCTGAGTGACGGGACCTGGTATTGAGTGCCAGAAAGTGACCTGCATAGAGTCATGCCTCAGTATCTCCACAGCCAAAAACCAATTAGGAAAAAACTCCTCTGCTCTAGCTAACGTAGGAGCTGACCACCTGGTACTTAAGTCGGGAGTAGGCAGATATCAGTAGCAAAGTAAAGTAGTTAATCATTTAAGTTGTCACTGTATGGTATGCTTTGATGTTATGCCTAATGCACTCTGAGAAAGTATATAATGAGCGCTAAGACAATAAAGATTCACTGCATGCTGGATATGACAGTCTCCCGTGTCTGTTTTCCCTCACCATCGTGTCTCAGGTCCAGGACTCACTAGAAGTCCACAGTTTCAATCATCAATCATGATGCAATCATGCAGCTTTCAATTTTGATTTTAAATGTGTAAGAATCTTTACTTTGCCTGTTCATATACTGACCTACCTTATTTGATTTGTCACTGGAAATGGAAGGCAGGCTAGCTTCAGGATGTAAGTGCTTGAAGCCACAGAGTCATTTTATAGGAGAACAGTGATGTTAGAGAAAGGTCACATGGAAAGGGTCTCATGGAATTTCTTTTGTGGAAATGAAAATGCTCTCTGTATTACTTTGCCTTTCATAATGGTAAATTATTCTGATGATGATAAGATTTCTGCGTTTAGGGCCTCCCCTGTGGCGCAGCGGTTGAGCACTGGGTTGCGAAGTGCCCACAGCTGCAGCCTCTGCAGCGCCGACTTGATCCCGGCTGCCCGGGCGAGGAGGGTCCCACATGGCGCACAGACCTCTCCTGCCGCCCGCTGCTCCCCTCAGCAGTGTGCTTCGGTCCTTCTGCCTGCTCTGCTCCCTGCTCTGGCTCTGGTGAATTCTCTCACCCTCCTGCACTTCTGACTGTACCCAGTGCTTGTATAAATAAATAAATAAATCTTTAAAAAAAAAAAAAAGACTTCTGAGTTTATATTTGTGGCTGAATTAACTTGGATATGATATATAATTATATTTCTCATCTCTGATATTCAAGGTTAGTGGAGCTTATTTTCATTTCTCGCTCTCCATAGGGCTAATGGCTATTGAATGCTGTTCTTTTCCTAAACTAATTTTTTTAAAAAACTGTCAGCAAAAAACCTTATGTGCATGTATTCCGTGTGTGTATTGTAGGGTAAATGGTTTTCAGGCTTTTCTGCCCTCTCACCACTGGGATTGCCCTGCCTGATGGGGTACCTGCAGTTGTTACATTGTTGTAAGTTATCTTGTTTACTTCTTTCGGCCATGGAGGAGTGTTGAGATAGTCACCAAGAGAAGCAGAAGCAGGAGCTAGGCAGGAGAGAGAAGGTGAGAAAGAAGGCCTAAGAAGCCCAGTGTGAAGACTTGCTGGGGGCCTGGAGGCCTCTTGGCCTCCTGGCACCCCAGCACCCCTGCCTGCTGTGTACCTGTTTGCCATACTACATGTAAAGCTCAATAAAAGGCTGAGAAACTCACCGAGAACTCCAAGACTCTCCTTTACCTGGTCTGCTCCTATCAGAGGGAACCTGCTCAGTGCTCATCCTGCCCCTACATGTACGTATGTATTTGAGTAGCACATTCACTTATTTATTCAACAAACATTTAACTACTATATACCTAGTAGGCCTGCACTATGGATTATGATTTCAGATGCTAATATTATCTTTTTTTTTTAAAGATTTATTTATTTATTTTATATAAGAACTGGGAATAGGCCAGATGTACAGGAGGGTGAGAGGATTCACCAGAGACAGAACGGGAAACAGAACAGGCAGACTGACGAAATACACTGCTGAGGGGAGCAGCGGGCACTCCAGGAGAGGTCTGCCATGCCATGTGGGACCCTTGCTGGCCGTCCGGGATTGAACCGGCACTGCAGAGGCTGTGGACAGCTTCACAGAGCGGCACTCATCTGCCTGTGCCACTAGGAGAGGCCCAATATTATCATCTTTTTAGGCCTCTCTTGTGATTTTACAGAGAAGATGGAAGACATCAGACTGTTAACTGTCTTTTGCTCCAAATAAGATTTCCTTCAGCAACATTGGTACTTTTTGTGCCCTTCAGTATCTTATTTCTTCCAATTTTATTCTCTTTTATGCATTTGCTTTTTAAAAAGTATATTTCTCTTATTAGTTTATAAGCCTGTATGATCTAGAGGTGTAGGATCATACCCTTCAGTATTAGTCATCACACCACACTCACCACCAAGGCACCCATAGTCGCCACCATATAGTCCATGGTGTCCCCTTGGCACTTTGTTCTCTCTGCCTCTCCTTCTGGTAATCTCAATTCTACAGGCACATTTAGGGTTTTATATTGTTTTGGTTTTGTCTGACACTTTGTTTTCTTTCCCCGTATTCCACATATAAGTGACACCTGGTATTTGTCTGTCTTCTGATTTATTTTACTTAACAAAATTCCCTCAAGTTCCATCTATGTTGTGCCAAATGGCAAGAATTTATCTGTTTTTATTTTATTTTTCAGCATTTATGTTTCCATGTATTTTTTGAAAATTGTTTATTGGTAATCAGGATACCATTGTTCCACGTCTTAGCTAGGGTTTTGACAGAACAGGATTTCCCTCTTCAGGTGTCACCATTGCACTCCCATCACAGAAGCACCCAAAGTCCTCCCCCATACTCCATGGTGTCCTCCCCCACACTCCCATTCCCCTGTTATCCCTCCTCTCCTTTCCCTCTGAAAGCTGAAGATCTGTGGTCAGTTTTCAAAGGTTGGTTTTAAAGTTTGTCTGATTTTTCTGTATTTCACAGATAGTGACACCAACTTTTTTTGTTTTTTTCTTTTCCTTCTGGTTTATTTTACTTAGTATAAGCCTATCCAGCTCCACCCATGATGCTGCAAATGACGTGAGCTTATCTTTTTTGATTGCTGAGTAGTTTTCCATTGTGCATATATACTATATCTTTAATGAATTTTCTTTGTTTTAGTTTTAATTTCTTTTTTTAATTTAAAAATTGTTTAAATTTTAATTGAGGTAATATTTGGATATCTTCATTAGGTGTTACCACTGACTGGGTGCATTTTCAACCTGTGTTTACTTATCCTTTCCCTTTTATGTACAATTGGAGGCTCAACATTTAAAAAAATAAAAATTAAACAACAAAACTCCCCCAGCCAATCAACCAACTAACCAAACAAACAAATAAAAATTTTTGAAAAAGCCAAAAAAGAAAAGAAGAAAAGGCTCATGATCAGGTTTCCCTTCATCTCTGAATACACTTGACTTTTTCTCACTTATCCCTAACTACTCACTCCTGAGACCTTTGTGATTTGATGTTCTTGCTTATTAAGCTAGTGAAAGTGTATTAATACGAATTTTGGTTGTTACTCTCAAATTTAGTATTCTTCTGACCTCTCTGAGATGTTTGAAACTGTTTACCCTCTCACTAAAACCTTCTTCTCCCTTAGTAGTACTGATTGTGCTATGCTGATTTCCCCTGCTCTTTCTATGGTTGTTCAGTCATATTTCTCTCCATCTGTTCGTTCTTATTATGACTCTCCCGAAGGCTTTGTTCTTGTCCTTCTTTGTCTCTCTCTGCAATGCTCTGCCTAAGTAACCTTATGTCAACTGGCAGTCTTGCTGAACCACTCCCATAGCTGTAGCTCAGTATGCTTTCCTCTTGTATTGCTAGGCCGCTCTACTGATAGAAGACACCTCATGAGGTCCAACTCCTTAATTCAGTGCTTCTTCTGATTTCAAATTTGAGTTACTAGTGTTAAGTTTCTTGTAGTCAGCTAGGTCCCAGACTTGGAACAATTATCGTTGACTCCTCCTCACTACCCACCTCCATCTCATGTAGCCCCTTCATTGCTAAGTGTCATCCCTTTTCTCATAGCATTTTTCATATTTTTTCTTTTTTTCTGTATATAGAATCTTTTCTTTGTTGAGGCTCATTCTTACCTCCCAATTGATTCATCATCTATATTAGCTCCTTTCCCCAAACCCATTCTCTCCTATACTCTATCATCTGGCCCTTTTCCCGAAGGAGTATTAAGATAAATCTGGAAAAAATTCACACCAAATCCCTTACCAGGCGCACATACATCTTTGAAACCCAGGCCGTGAATCTCCTTCCTTACCCTTGGTAGAGCAGAATGGGGATTTTGAGAGGATGTGGCTTGATTGAGCTCTCTCTCTCTCTCCATATATATATATATATATATATATATTTATTTATTTATAAATTATAGGCATATAAGAGAGGTGATGGCTATTCACACACACACACACAAACTTACTTCCCCCTCTTTTTTCCTTCTTTCATCACTACTACACTTCTTTCTTTCCTTTCTTCTTTATGTCCTGCCTCTCTTCCTTCTTTCCTTTTCTTTCTTTTGACCACTATTCCTAGTTAATATTAACTGGTATTAAACAGATTTTACAATATTATTATTTAAGACTCTGATTTTAAGTAATGGAAACCAATTCAAGCTACATGAAAGCTTGGCATTGGAAAGATGGAATTGGTGAAAGGACTGGTAAAGGAACATTAAAGTTAGTGGGTGATCTTCTTGTGTGTGGATACTCTTTGTGCTTCTGTTTCACCCTTCTCTCTGTAGGTTTTTGTCTGACATTTGATCTCCAGGTGGAATGTGGCCCCTTATAGCTCCCAAATTTACATATTTTTGTTTGTGGCACGTGGAGAAACAGACTCTCTATATCTTGGTATTAATTTCCAAATTCTTTGTTTAGAATATCTGATTTAACGTGGATGGAACCAGAGGAGATTATGCTAAGCAAAATTAGTCAGAAGGGGAAAGACAGATACTGGATGATTGCACCCATGCAGGATATAGAGAAATAAAACAACAGATAAAACTAAACCACAATAAACATGGAAATATGACTAGAGAATTGAGGCTTCTGGAGGAGGTGGGGGTAAAAGGTAGGGAGGGCCCCAATAGTCCATGGTTAGGGGTGATAGGTACTTTGGTGATAAGCAAGTAGGTAACACCCATATAAAGAGTGTGAAGCGATATCCTTAAGTCATATACAATGTTTTGAACCAATATTATCTCAATAAAAGAGGTTACCAAAAATAAAGAAAAAGAACATGTGATTTTCCATCTTTGTCTAAGGTATACCTGATACCCAATTAATTAGGAGCTGAGCGAAGATGTTATAGGGTGCAACATGAATGCCCATGACTGCATGTACCGTCCCAGGTAGGGGAGGTCAATTCTAAGAGAAAAGAGAAGTAGTTAGTAATTTATGCACTGAGAGGAGTTTCCAAAGTCAGTTTAGTGAGAACTGGGACTCAGTGGTGGGATAATAGAAAAAAATCTGCCCCATCCACATACTAGCCATGTGACTTGGGCAAGTCATTAAACTTGATGAATTTTCTATAAGGTTACTGGGGAAATCAAATAAGATAATAAACTGTAAATTTTAGAGAATTGTGGAGTAAATATTTATTGTTTTTGTTGTTGTACTTTGTCAGGACCTGGAGATGAAGGAATTAAGAATTTTTCTCTATAGATAAATTATAAAATTAGTCCTTGCAAAGTGCAAGAAGTCATTTTTTTTAAAGATTTATTTATTTATTTTATACAAGAACTGGGGTATAGGCCAGATGAGCAGGAGGATGAGAGGATTCACCAGAGACAGAGAGGGGAACAGAACAGGCAGACTCACAAAATACACAGCTGAGGGGAGCAGCAGACGAGACAGGAGAGGTCTGCCGCGCCATGTGAGACCCTCACTGGCCAGCTGGGATTGAACTGCCTAGGCTGCAGACAGTTTCACAGCATGCTGCTCAACCACTTGTGCTACCAGAGAGGCCGGCAAGAAGTCTTAATACCAACAAATCTCCAAGGCCAACAACTGGACTCTTAATATTTTTTTGATTATGATAATTTGCTATGATAATTTTTGACGATGATAATTTATCTAGTGAGTCAATGTATCAATCACTAAGGCAGTGAGTGAGACTGAAATCTTGATTGTTTGATAGTAGATTCAATTAGTCATAATTTCAATGACACTTCCTCCAAAAATTCTTTGATTATTTAATCAGCAGTGGTCTCTTCTGAGCTCCTACATATTATGTTAAATTTCTTGCACTGAAAAATTTTGTTAGCAGGCTTAGGTTGACCGAAAGACAAGACATGGCTACCCTTTGAACAACTCAAACACATTTTGCTTTATTAAGGGTGCAGTGCAAAATGAAGTTAGGATAAATGGTAGCCAGATCAACATCATCTAGTCCACAGTGCAAGCTGCTTATTGCACCTGCCTAACCAAGAATTATACAATTATGAATGCAGATTGCAAGTCTTTTTGGGACTGTAACTTATCCCGTTCCATGCCCAATGTTTGTGCATTATACTCTCGCATGTGGTTCCACCTATACCTCAACAATCTCAGCATTATAAAATGCAAAATGGGATTGTGGCTGTATATTCAGTCCTTATTCTATTGACTCTTGAAGCTAGTTCAGCTGATCCAACCATTTTCTTGAGCTCAGGTTTGTAGAAAAAAGATTAAACATCAGTATTCCAGAATTCTTTGGCTCTATCCTTAGAAGGTTTTAGATAATTAAAAGGGCAATCCTAGATGACTTATTGCATTTTAAATAACATATAGCCATGCTATTATGGCAATTTTCCAGAGAAATCAGATGGCGCTCAGAGAGATGGAGAGAGAGAGATTTAATTGTCACACCAGCGGGCTCAGTGGGATGGCTCCCCAAAGGGCTGAATACCCAGGAAAAAAAAAATGGCTAGATTTTATACAGTTTGTATGAGGAAACTTGCTATCTCACCCATCATATTGTAAGCATTCTTGAATTGTTCAGGAAGGGGGTTCAAGATAGTCATGGCTATCACTGTGAACAAGCAGTGCAGTATACCCAGCAACTTCTCCGCTCCAGCAAGCAACAGAATCAAAGTGGTAGACACCCCCAAGCAGCAGGCTTGGGAAACTTCCTGCTTCAAAGTACTATGCATGTATGTTTTCTCTTAAATTTTAAAGTTATTGAAATAAGAGATTATATTTTTTCACATCTTCCATAGAACTAGCACAATGGATATGTGTGTGCCACAATTTTTTTTTTTTACTAACAAGTGAATATTCATTTTTTTTCTAAGAAATAGTAGATACTTGCTTCTACTTTCCTATTTTCTGCAAAGTACTACTTGTCTTTCAAAATACTCAGTTCATTTATCACCTTCTCTGTGACATCTTGACATTCTCCAAGAAGCTAGTCACTCCACTCCCATGTCCCCAAAAACAATTTGCACATAGCTCTAAAAGTCGGTGAAAACTTTTAGAAAGTATATCTTGTACTCACTGTGGGCTTAAGGCATGAACTATAATTTATTCATATTTTTTTTGTGTTCCTTTAAGCGGCCAAAGGTCAAGTTTGTTAGTCATAAATGTTTATATTTATGGAACAGATTATTTTGCTCTCCTTCCCCGCAGGATGCATAGTTTATAATGTAGCCCTCAAGTGAATGTGGCTAGTGGGCCCTCTCAAAGGAAAACAACATGTAAAGTACCAGGTAAAAATATAACTTTCAGAATTAGATAGCTTGTGTTGAATTTTATTTTTTTTTAAAGATTTATTTATTTATTTATACAAGAACCAGGGTACAGGCCAGATGCGTGGGAAGGTGAGAGGATTCACCAGAGACAGAGCAGGGAACAGAACAGGCAGACTGATTGAAATACACTGCTGAGGGGAGCAGCGGGTGAGACAAGAGAGGTCTGCCACGCCATGTGAGATTCTCCCCGGCTGGCAGGGATCGAACTGGTGCTGCAGAGGCTGCGGACAGCTTCACAGCCCTGAGCTCTACCGCCTGCACCACCAGGGGAGGCCTTGGTGTTGAATTTTAGATCCGATACTTATTAGCTGTGTGACCTGGGTCAAGTTACTTGCTCCTCTGTGCCTCAGCTTCCTTATCTCTAATAGAGAATGTTGCTAGTACCTATCTCATTGAGTTATTAGTATTGAATGAGATAGTATTTGCAAGGTACTTAGAGCAATGCCTGACTCATAATAGGTAAATATTAGCTGTTTTTATTAGCATAGTTTTTAATGCAATTTAGCAAATTGGGGCAAAGATAAAGACTAGAATGAGATATTTATCCTTATTGTGATAATGATTTTGCTTATTTTTTCCTTTCATCAACTCCTCACATTTTCCCTCCTTTTAAAATCCTTTGTTTTTATTTTTTAAAGATTATTTATTTATGCATACAAGAGCTGGGGTACAGGCCACAGATGTGGGGGGTGAGAAGCTTCACCAGAGACAGACTGGGGAGCAGATAGGCAGATCTACTGAAATACACTGCTGAGGGGAGCAGCAGGCATGTCAGGAGAGGTCTGCTGTGCCATGTAGATTGCTCCCTGGCCAGGGATCGAACTCGTGCTGCAGAGGATGCGGACTGCTTCATAGTGTGGTGCTAACTCCTTGTGACCCAAGGAAGGCCCTTCTTTTAAAACTCTTTAAATCCCATTTTATGTCATCTCCTTGATTTGAGTGGCAGGAGGTATTAATAATAGTCAATCAGGACTGGGCGTTGAAAAAGCAACAATTCTTGGAAATCACTGGATTAAGCAAATAATAAAGAGTTTGTGATATATGAGTCATTTGGAAAGGTTTCCTGGATGTGGGCCTAAAGGTTTTAGAAGTACTCAGAGATGAAAGAAATGTGAATTGGCCAATGTGTGAAGTACGTTTGCTAAACCTCCTTAGCTATTGCATAACTCTTTGTTTAATGTGAATAAAATGCCACTAACAAATTGGGTGAGCTGTACTTCCTTTTTTAGATTTAGGACTTCATGTCTCCAAGGTTGAGATTTCCTTATTTATGTTGAAATTTATACTTCAAGTTGTGCTGTATAAATCTTCATCTTTCGATCATTATGTTCACTCAAATTCTTTTTTGGCAAGTTTTTAAAAAAGATTTATTTATTCATGCATACAAGAACTGGGGTACAGGCCAGAGGTGTGGGGTGGTGGTGAGAGGATTCACCAGAGACAGAGTGGGGAACAGAACAGGCAGATTGACTGAAGTACACTGCTGAGGGGAGCAGTGGGAGAGTCAGGAGAGGTTTGCTGCACCATGTGGGTTGCTCCCTGGCTGGAGATCGAACTCATGCTGCAGAGGCTGCGGATAGCTTCATAGGTTGCGTCTTAACCCCTTGTGACCCCAGGGCAGCCCTTGGCAAGTTTATTGATACAATTTCTTATTATTGATATCTTGTATCTTATTATTGATATCTATATCTTATTATTGATATAATTTCTTCATTGGTAGTCATACAAAATGTGATCTGTCCAGGGCTGCCCATATTGTTTGTCCTTTAAATTCTGGGTGTATTTGATGACTCCCTTCAACTCCTTTGTAGTACAAAGGCTGGTACTAGAGAACAGAGCTATAGAATTTTTTTTTTTATTAGAAAGTTTATTTGTTGTTTTTGCTTAGAATTTTCTTTTAGTTCTAGATTAAAACAGTGCCACAAAAAAGCTTTACTCATTACCTTTAGTTTAAGCAGATGGGTTCATTTTAAACAGACATTTACATAAACAGCTTCCATTTTTAAGTATATTTCCTCATCTCTCCAGTCATACTCTCTTTCCTGTATGATCAATTATTTTGGGAAATCGGGAAGTGTAGGGTGGGGCATAGGGGTACTGTCAAGTTACTGTGTTCGAATGAGTTAGATTTTAAGTCTAGAATAAGACAAAGTTGTTAAATCCATTATTCAAGCACTGTGAAAAAGCCTAAAGTTAGAAGATTTTGAAAATGAATCTTACATGAAATAACTTTTCTCTTAGTAAGTAGAATGTTTGATTTGGGTAATAAGATGAGCATGAGAGAGAGACAGATACACTATTGTAATTGGAAGCTGCAACAAAGCTATCTGTAAATGCCTGGAAATAGATTCTGATGACACATTAACCACAAAGGTGAAGCTTGAGTGGCTCTCAAGGCCATCAAAATTCAACAGTAAGAGAGTATACTTATTCACAGTGTTCTTTTATTAAAGATTCTGGATGGATGCCTCACAAGGTCAATGAGAAACACGTGCTAAATGAAGTGCTCCTCTGGTTTTCTTCAAGGCCTCATTTAATAGCAGCACCCAAATGAAATGTCCTTGTTTTCTTCAGTTTTCAAGGGGTAGCCAAGCAGAAACTTTTAACAAGTCCTCCATTTTTATGTTTATATAATTCTTTGAGTATATTTATATATTTTTGACTGCTCAGTTGAGTAAGTCAGTAGGTTTCTGACACAAAGCTTAAGTTAATATGCCAATTCTGGCCTCAGCAAAAATTCAGTTTATTTATGGATGCATGTTTATTATGGAGAACTCTTCCAATTAGGGAGTAGTTGGTGTGTGGAAATCTTTGTGTCAACCGGAGATAGAGAGGGGTAATTCCATTTCCTCTGTTTATTCCCCATTACCACAAAAATTAACAATGGTGATGTAGGACATTAGATTTAAATATCTAAATAAGTAAATTTTATTTGATTGAAACACAATAAAATAATTCTTAGAATCTGCAAATTATACTAGCTGACAGAGGGGATGGGGGCAGGTAAAAGGAATGGAGGTAGGGAGGTGATGGTGGTATTGATACCAAAGCTTTGGTGCAGGGAGGGAGAAGCATGTACACATATGAAGGTGTGAAATTGTGCATCCAAAATCATAATTATGTAAACAATTGACAAATCAATAAAATTTGAGAAAAAATTTACTGACAAATGAATAAATAGATTTTACTTGACTAACTATAAAATGTAACACTTGCTTGTTTTTCTCTCTTTTTTTGTGATTAGGTGGTGAGGTAGGAGGAGGGTTCTAAATGTGCAACATGAATTCTGAAGCACTTCTACTTAGTACTTTTTTAAAAAGTCACTTTTTATTCATGGTAAAATACACATAAAACTTGTTGTCCAATCACAATAACCTTCATCTTCTTCTAGATTCAGATTTAATACTGTTTTTTAAAGTGAAATATTCACATCTCTCATTTGGCTTCAAGTGTGGAAATTAAGGAGTAGTGCTACCTCTACAATGAAAGAAATGTGAATCATGAATAAAGGTATAATTTAGTGATGTGGAGTTGACATAGTGGAAAAAAATGAAAAGAAAATAAGTGTTTCAAATGATTTTGTATTCTGTGATATTTGCTATTTTCCTAAAAATTTACTCCTTTTAGCTTTGTGCTTAACAGATGTTCCCTGTTTAAAGCTTTATTATATGTTTAATTGTCAAGGATTGAATTATATGCTGTGCTGTGTGCTGCTTTGGCCACAAGTAGGATGAAAAGGCAGGGGTCATAGTTTCTATTCTGAGGCTGGAAAGAAGCCCTTCACAGCTTTCAGAGGTTTGATGATCCCACTTGCTACAATCTCATGCCTTCTATGTGCATGAAGGTCACAACTTTAGGTTATAGAGAGGTCGTTATTTTCTCAAGCAGAAGCATTTCCCCCCAGTGTTTTGCATGTCCTGAGAAAAGTTCTAAAAATGGTGAGTAGCTGGTGCCAGAACAAGAGATCAGAGTATTCTGATTTAGTTGAGAATCTGTGAGAAGTTTCATTGTTTCCCTTGGTACTACAGGAGAACTCAACCCTAGCACTATAGGGCAGGACTGGGCTGAAGAGTGGCCAGAAAAGGGGAGCATATTTATATTTTTCCCCATGAAATCATCTCATTGAAATCTCATGTATCATTGCATTTTTTTCCAAATGTTAGGTCATGATCCATTAACAGTGGTGAAATTGAGGGCCTCCCTGGTGGCCTAGGGGTTAAGTCTCAGTGCTATTACCACTGTGGCTTGAGTTCCATTGCTGGTCAGGAAGCTGACCCACATGGCACAGCAGACCTCTTCTGCCCTGCCCACTGTTTCCCTTAGCAGTGTATTTCAATATAATGCCTGTTCTGCACCCACTCTGTCTCTGGTGAATTATCTCATATCCCTGCACCTCTGGCCTTCAACCCAGTTCTTCTACAATATATATATATATATATATATATATATATACATATATATAAAGGAAAAAATTGTGAAATTGATAGCAGAATACTACCAACATCTAAATAAACTGAAATAAAAGAGAGTAGAGTATATCACAATGAGTGTTACTCCAAGAAACTCTTCTTACAGGTGTGTGTGGGTATATTTGTTTATGTTTGTATGTACCAGTGGGAATGTGGGTATTCTAATAGGTATTTGTATGCAATGGAAAAGTTATTTTTTGCCAAGAAGTTATTGAGAAAAAAACTAGCCTTTTAGTTTTACAGAGAAAAATTTCCTTAAGATATTGACATCTGGGTGCAATTAAATCCTATCTCTAACCTATTTTCTAGTTTCTATTTTCAAGTAATTCTTAACTCAAGCTAAAAGATTCTTAGTCAATAGTAGAAATGGTAATCCACTACTAAAGTTAGCTAATATTCACCTTATTGTCCAGTATTGTTCTAAGACTACTATTATGTATTAACCCTCACTACAGTTTTGGGGATAAGAAACATAATCACCCCCAGTTTACAGATAAATAATGGAGGCACTCAGACCTTCAGTGAATGGCTCAAGATTCATAGTTGGTATGTGGTCAAGTGGGATTCTACCTCAAGAATCTGACTTTAGACTGCAAGGTCTTGACCCTCACACTATATTGTCTCTTATTATATTAAACAAGTATTTTATAAATAAAAACATCACATTTATAATATCACACTGTGGAGTAGAATCTTTGGTAACACCTGATTCTTAGTAATTAACATCTGGTTCAAACTAATTTAAGTAATGCTATCACTACTCTTTTCTGATAGCTCCATTTCAGAAAATATTTGCCAGAAAATATTTACTCATTGTTGCATTGCAAAGATGTGCTGTGATGCTGTGTTAATCTCTTAAATGAGATTAACTTATAGTTCATTTCCCTCTATGATGTTTGTATCTCTGAGTAGTGTTTATTGAAAGGTTGACTTTTTGTTCATATTCTCAGATGGCTGCTGATGGGGTCCAGAGAGCAATGATGCCATTGTTTTAACCAGAATAGTAAGGGCTATTGAATGACACTTTTCAGGCATTTTACTGTTTCATGAATTAAAAAAAAAAAATGATAGAGTTAGAATTTGAAATGAACTAATTGAAACTATATGCCTTGGATGATTTGAATCACTTTGAATGGTAAATACGTGCTATTTGCATCACCTCGTAGATAGGACTTATTATAATATTGAGGACTTACTATTTCTGGGTGCTCCAGAAGACTCCCAACTGTTAACTTCTGGACCATTGTGCCTGAGGTATGTTTTTGAACTGCTATACTGCTGTTGCAGTGCAAGTAGCAGGAACTGCTGGGGTATTAGCAACTCTGAAGTGCCCCATCAATGACTGATGGGGACTGGTGTATAAGCAGCTCAGTTTCCTCATACCTGGGGTGGGATGAATTAATTCTGAAGCATAGATTCATGCAGAGATTCCCTGCTGGATTAAATTCCAGACACCAGCCTGGCTGCTGGTGGTTCTAAATTGTAAAATAACCACAAATTCTCCTTTTCTCTGTCATGTAATGCTACAGAACCGTGATCAAAAAAGTAGAGTCCATTTCCCCAATCCTGAATCTAGGTGTGCACATGAATTTACTTCGGTCATTGGCAGACTGGCAAAAACATAACCCAATCAGAAGGTTGAAAAGCTTGGGTTTTGTTTTCCTGTGGCTTTTCAGAACTTGTGACTGCTATCTAAAAGAGCCCAAGCTAGTCTATTGGAGGATGAGAGTTGACTTAGCTATGAACTGTACTAACTAAAGTTTCCTAGACTAATCATTAGACAAGTGTGCCTGGCCATTGAAGATCATCTAGCTCTAAAAGAGCTGTAAACTGAATGGAGAGGGCAGTGAAGCCGACCCAGACAAGAACCATCTAGATGACTCATAGGGGTAGTGAATGTTTGTTTTTGAAAGTGAGAAAGTGTTGGAGTGGTTTGTTATGCAGCACAAACTAACCAATGTACTTGCTTAACAATTTCCTCTTTACTGTCTCGCTTCCTTTCCCTGCTGTACTGGAGATTCTTGAAATTTCCAAATAAATGTTCACTAAAATCCTTACCTCAAGAACTACTTCTTGGGGAATCCAAACCAAAACACCTCTTAGTTAAATTTTATGCACACTGAAATGTCTTTCCCTGGGGATTCTCAGTAGGGTTGTGAATTGTTAAGTGGCACTGAAAAAGAAGAAAACACAGACTGTGGTCACTGGAACAATCCCATAGAGCTCAGCTTTGACAAGCTCACAGGTTGAACTCTTCTCAACTGATTAAAACTTCCTGATTCCCCCAAACCAGAGTATAATGCATTCTCATTGTTCTTCCCCAGCAAGACAGTAAGGATCTGTTCATAAACCATCAGATATAGGTCATTTTGTCAGTCAAGGCTGGAGTGGAAGTGCAGATTTGATCCATTCCTCTTTGCATGAATGAAGAAAAGTTGACTATTTCCATGAAACTTAACTCTGACTCCTTTCTTCTTTAATCAAATTACTGTTAGTTTTGTTTGAATGAAAAAGAGTTCATAAATTTAAGCTGTGGCTTTATGAATCAAAGAAACTCAATTTCCTTTTTTTTCCTAGCAAAAATAGAGAATTCAGGCTCTAGTGTAACTTCAGAGAGAAGAAAATGTACCATGTAACAGTGCAAAGAAATACTAATTGTTTTGATATCATGGCAATAAGATGGGACTCTGTGTGTGTGTGTGTTTGTGTGTGTGTGTGTTGGGGAGCATGAAATCTTGGAAAAGGAAGAAATTAAAGAAAGAAAAAGTAAATTAAGATAAATTAAAGAAAGGAAGTACATTTGAAAGATAGATATATTCACAAACTTGAAGATAAAATGATTTTATAGACCTTTTAATACAAATAAAATTTTAAATGGGGTTATGTGTTTTCACATTTTTTTTTTTTCACAAATTCATTATGTGGTGATTGTATGACTCTAGTAACATGATTTTTGGAAACAACTATCACCATACATCAAACGTTAGGATAGTGGTTAATATCTTAAATGCAGTTAAAATTTACTGTTTAAGCTGCCTCACAAAGAATACTATTTGTCAAAAGTACAGTCTTCCATTCTCCAGTCCTTTATTCTACCAGCATCTTTCTTTAGGAAGCTATTGCATTTGCTTGATATATGGTTCTAGGGCTATTAATATTACTTTGGCTTCCTATTGTAGCACTTTGACACTGCTTCATTGTAAGAGTTGTTATTTATTGTTATTTCAAGGTGGCAAGATAGGACTATATCTCTAAGAGTTATCATGGAAATTATTCTCTGTCATTGCAATGGACAGCTGCTTTTCTTCACCTGCTGCATATAAAGTACATCTTATAGATCATACAGTTTAAAAATATATAGTACTTTTTATTGAAAGGTAGTATACATTCATTATTGCTCATTTTTGGAGAAAAAGTATAAAAGCAATAAATGAAAATTATGTGTAATTCAAATACTTAGGGTAAGCACTAATTACACTTGCTATTGCCTTTCAGAATTTTTTTGAGTAAAAGCACATTTATTTTTAACTAAATTGGTATTATACTGCATTAAAATAGAATACATTTAAAACTTAAAACTACATTATAGTTACTTTTCAGAATCTCTAAATATTTTAATATCATGTTAGCAGCTTCATCATATCTCTCTGCATGCATAGCCATGTCTTGTTTTGCTCAGTCCCTATTGTTAGACATTAATGTCCCTTCTAAATTTTTTTTGATTATGATTACACACAATGCTAACATCTCTGTAAGTGGATTTTTCTGCACATCTATGATTATTGTGTCAGTCTAAATTCCTAGGAGTAAAATCACTAGATCAAAGAATAGTACACATTTGAGGCTTTTGATATATTTTTCTTCTAAAGGGATCATACTTATCTCACTCTCTCAGGGTACATTTTAATATTTTTGTTGTTGCTGGCAACATGAATTTTGTATCCAATCACCAAATAGCATGATTCCCCAACCAAAGTAAAATAAGTATCTCTCTCTCTCTCTCTTTCTTTCTATCTATCATCTATTTCTCTGAGAATGTAACATAAGGACACATATGTACCATATAGTTATTCTCACGTTGTACTTTGTAAAAAAGAAAAGTGGTATTGAGCAGTGGTGTGACTCCATCTCTCTGAAACACTTCCTTATCTAAGTCCATTGTAATCTTATTTTGTCCTCTGCTCATGTCCAGTGGGTTTGGTGAGAATGTCAAGAAAAGCACCTACCATTATGTGATAGGAATGCTTCAGAGTGTGCTGTATCCAAACCATATTGGTTTGGAGAGCATATTGCTACCCAATTTGCCATTGCTGTGTAAATCAGAATGACAGTTGTACCACTCCCTTGGCCCATTCTGTTGTAAAAAAGTGGGCTTTAAAGAAGGTTAAAAAACTCTCAAACAAAATTCACTTTGTGAGGTACACAATTTAGTTTATCTAAGCTTGATTTTTCCTTTTTGAAAATACTGGAAAGTATTTTGAGGTGGAATGAGACTATAAAATAAGACAAAGTTGATGATACATATTTTTGACTAGATTTCAACACTAGAAGAGAATGTATCTAGTTAATGCATTCAGAGTTATTAGAAAAACCATTTAGCAAGCAAGAAAAGACATAGAGGAGAAATCTAGGCAGGTGTTTCAATGGAGTTAGCTAGCCTGGCATTTTGCCTCCATTCTGGGTCCCCGCTCTTCCTCCTGCACCCCAGCCTGCATTTGCCCTTTTTATTGCTTGTTGCCGTCTTCCTCTGCATTGCAGCCACTGAAACCTTGCTCTGTACCTCAGAGGCCTTACACATTCCTAGAGGTGGAGGCTTCCTACTCACCACCTGGCCCCAGAGCACGCATGTGTTGAAATGACATTGGTAGGGAGAGCAGCTTCCTTTGTGGGTCTCAGCCTACACTCTTCTCATGGACAGAAGATAGGGGGTTCTTCTATGGGCAGTGTACAAGCCAAAAGACAAGAGGGACTGAAGCAGTATCACTCAAGTCCTGAACATACACTCTTGACATTGTCTTTGAATGGAAATATCTCAGTGCTGAGATTTTATTTATTTATTCATGCATTTTTTGGGGGGGTTGGTTTATTTTTATATTCCCATACAATTGCACCCCCCTTATTTTGACCCCAATTTTCCTCCTTTCCCTCCCCCCCCATAGTGTGTCTCTGGTTCATAGTTGTTTGTTGATTTTGATTTTTTCTTTCTTATAGTTATTGTTTTTCCTGGTCCCTTATTTAGGTTTTCCAGATTCCTGCTATAAGTGAGACCATCCGGTATTTTTCGTTTTCTTTCTGGCTTATTTCGCTGAGCATGATCCGTTCCAGCTCCATCCATGTTGCTGCAAATTGCATGAGTTTATCTTTTTTGATAGCTGAGCAATATTCCATGGTGTATATGTACCACATCTTCTTGATCCAGTCATCTAATTTTGGGCATTTGGGTTGTTTCCAAAGCTTAGCTATTGTAAATAGTGCTACATCTAATTAATATAAATTGAGAAGTCTGTGTGTCATTGATTTCTAAATTGTGTAGATTTCATATTGAACAAAAATATAAATTCATAGTCATAATGGTGATTACAGTCTACTGGGGTGACAGATAATTAACAAATAAGTAGTTTTGTAGTGTAATGTTAGATAGTGACAAGTGTCTTGATGAAAAATTGAATGGAATACGAGAGGAGGAATGAGAGAGAGAAAGAGAGAAAAAGAGAGAAAAAGAGAAACTTTATCTGAGGAAATGACATTTAAGTAGAGACATAAATAAAGAGAATAAGCCACATAGATGTCTGTGGGATGTATAGAGGCCCTGATAGGAGAAATTAAGTGGGAGGCACTGAGGTAGGAGCTTACTTGAAAAGAACAAAGAGGCCAGTATATGTTGTATGTTGATGGACTATGTGAAGGGAGAGTAGGAGGAGATTAGGTCAGAGATAACCCGGAGAGTGAGGTTAAGGAGATATTGTGGGGTCCAGCTGATGGAAAGACTGGTTATTTAAAATGTGATGGCAAAACTGGATACCTGTGGTGTGGAGGCTTTCCAGAAAAACATGACATCACCTATTAAAAACTTTCTGTTGCTGGTATGGCTTTTTCTAATTCTACTTTCATGGTCTTGTTCTATGTCATTGAGACAGGAGGAAATTTCTTTTGTTTTTATCAACATCACCATATAGGAGATAGTATGGACAGATGTCTTTCTGCAGAGGCTTAATTAAAATTTCAGGGACTTTACATCAAACTTTACAGAAGACTGAGAGTGGTCAAGTTCCTATGAATTTCACATAAGAGAATTGAACTCAGGTTACTTGAGCAGACCTCACTAGAAAGTTGGAGGTATTTCTCTTGGAGTCTAAGGAATTGTCTGTCTAGGCCCTTGGAACAGGTTTGCTCCCTGGCCCTGAACAGCAGCCATTTGTGGTCCCTCTTCTGCAGTTTCACATTATTGAGACCAATAGTTTCTGGGTCCCTTTGTTTTAAAGTCCATATTATTGGGAAAGAGAATTTGATTGGTTAAACTTGATTCAGGTGTCCTTTTATGAACCAGTCAATTCCAGTCAAGGGGCAGTGACAGCAGACTCCCTTCTGCTCTGAGAAGACCCTCCTACATGAGGTTCATGGTTCCCAAAGACAGCTCTATATGGAGTGGCACGTGACTACTCTGCAGGAGCTCACCCATATACTTTATGCTCTTCGGTTTAAGCAGACATCTGAAGCAGGGGATTCTGGGCAGCAACTGTGGGTTTCCTTGGTCAACAAGATGTTACTATTTTGAGAATTTTGTTTATAGGCTCCTTGATACAAAGGCAGTTTTATCCCATTTTGTACATCTTTGAACAAAATAGAAGACAGAAAATATTTTTGGTGTTTAATTTTGCTTCAGGTCATGTTCTTCATGATCCTGAAGCTTCCCTGCAACTATCTAAAATTACAGATTCTGTTTTACATTCTTCAAAGATCTGCTGATAACTTGGCAGGCAGATACAGTTTTATTGTGAAGAAGTTTTTGCCCACCCTCACATGTACTGCTGTGCCAAGAACATGGAGTTTGGAGTCAGGAGACTATTAATTCTGGTTTCTGGGAAACGCTGAGATGGAGATTTTTGAGTGGGTGGTTTATTGTGGGGTGCTCTTGGAATCAGCACACATGAGGGGTAAGGGAAGCAAAACTGAACAGAGGGAGAAAGTGAACTATAATGCAATTTCAACAGAGGCTTTAGTCAATCCTCCTGGGATCGCTGGTGCTAGGATGTACTTCAGCTTATTTAGAAGTAAGGCAAGGGGGAGCAGGACTCTGTACCCTGTAGTGATCAATTTGGGGAGAACAAACAACCTTTGGGAAGGAAGTTCACCTAGGCCTGAGACTATGGCCTGAGAAGGCAGTAACTGTGAGCTCTCCTTCACCAGTCCTACCAGCAGCTGGAAAAGAAGTGCTCATGATCTTCAGCCTCTGTGGGGAAAAGGAGGATATGGTTGGTGCAATGTAGCATTCACTCCAGAGGCTTAAATTTCAATTCGGCTCTGCCATCTTAGGAAAATCCCCTAAATTTTGTGACTCATTCTCTCTTCATTAATATATATATATATTAATACACATATAATGTATTAATACATGTATGTAGTAATATAGATGTATCAATACACATATAATAAATCTATTAATGTATAATAAATATATTAATAAATGCATAACTAATATATTATACATGTAATATCTAACCAGGCAAACTAAATAAGCCTCATCTTAAAAGTAGAATTCAGTAGTGTGTGCATGGTGGAGGACACTTTCACTTAAACCGCATTGTTTGGTTCTCCCTGTGAGTCAATGACATATTGATTTTAGGGCAACTCTATTGATGAGGAGATAGATCTTCAGAGAGATGAAAGTAGTTTGCTTGACTTTATACAGGAAAGGCATACAGAAGATGCAGTCTCAGTTCTGAGTTTTAAATCCTTCTTTTGGCCAGTTCATTAGAGTTCCCTCTCAGAGGAGAAACAACATTCATAATACTAATACTTATAAAGACAAATAATGCCTATTTACATGGCTGCTAAGAGGATCAAATGAAAGACACTTGTAAATTATAAATTGCTGGGAAAAATCAGTCAATATCATTGCTTTTCAAATTGCTTTTTCTGTAACAAAGAGATTAGGGTATGTTCTAATTAGTCCTTTGGGACTGATAAGGGGTGGGAAGGTTTGCATGGGTTCCTGGAAAATTTCTCCTAGTTGACCTCTGAAAGGCAAAGGGTTGTAGTGTTGCTTCCAAGTTTCTATAACTGACATCTGGACTCCTCTGTTTCACTCTTTGAGACTTAAAAAAAAATTCAGCTCACATATTCTGAGCTGCAGCTTATTCTAGGAGGGTTGTGCTGTAGGGTAAGGAAATGAAAGAAATGTTGCCCTTCAGGGATAAAAATGAGACCAATCAGTGACAGTGATGGGAACCCCACCTGCAGGGAGAGGGACATTAAAGAGCTTGGAGACTCTGTGGATCTGGGTCAGACTCTTATATTGTCAAGGTGACTCACAGCATAGAAGTCAGTTTAGGGTTTGAACTTTATATGCTTGCATTTTCAGGACCAGACTTTAGAAGGTGAAGAAGTCATGGAAAAGAATCAGTCCATGGTATCTTTACAAATTTGAAAAAAAGTGCAACTTTGTATATGAGACTCACCCTCTACCCCACCACCCTGCCATGCCATTGGTACATGAAATGCCAAACAAAATCCTAAATCTAAAGTACACAGTGTTGTTTTGATCACACATGGCCACATGTGTTTTAAAAGGCTTTGTGATTTGATATTCATGAACCTTAATGCAAACTCAATAGCACAGGTGAAATTTTTTTTCCTTTTTGTATTTTATATATTTCTTACATCATTTTTCATTTTTGCACAATATATGCATTTTCATCTTGGTTATAGTCCCCGTACAATTCCCACCATCCTATTTTGATTCTACTCTCTTCTCTCCCCTCTGTCAGCACAGGTAAAATTTAAGTTGAAATGGTGCCTCCAGAAAATTGTGAAAGCCTACTTTTAAACTCATTTTGTAGTTACCTTGGTAGAAAATTGCATGTTTTGATAAAAATTTTACTGATTCTTCATTCTAGGAAATAATCAAATGTTACTGCTAGCTACAGTAGAGAATCATAGTTTAATATTTTTATTGACATAATTAATTTGACCAAAAGTATTGTTTTGCAAACCACTAAGTCTAAAGTTTTGGGTTTTCCTGTGTTTATTTTCTCCTCTGGCTTCATCTTATCAATTCTCAATTTCCCAGGGTAATTATTTCAATAGAGGTCAATGGATTCTCATGTCACTGGTTTGTTTACTTTTTTATCTCCACTTGATCTATATTAAAAAGTCAAGCTTTTTTGGCAAGAGAAATTATTTGAAAAGGAAGTATAATGTTTTGGGGAAGTTTACAGTGAGTTGGAAAATTTTATCTATGTAATTGTAGAGAGACCTAATAAGTCCTAAGTGTTTGGTTACTTTGTTCAATCACTGTTTCATTGCTCAGCTTCAGTGGTGATATGAAAACTTGTCTTTCAGGATTCTTAACACTCTGTGAACCATAGTCAGTATAAATGACTGACTTAATAATGCTTTTGTTGTATAGAGCTGGATAATGTTTTGGGAGTAATCTGGCATAATAAGTCAAATTGTAAAACACTATAGACACACATACTATAGCTAAAGAAATTCCTGGTTCTGATTTGCAGCAGAGGAGAAAAATTAGTAAAACCTTGAACAAGATTTTATTTTCCTTCTTTGTTCTCAAGGCTATCGTTATTCTTTGACTCAGAATTGTGATCAAAAGAGAGTGTTTCCTGGAGTAAAATGCAAAACCCATTAAACTCAACCATAGTCAAAAACAAATGCAATCACATATTTACTTTCTAAAGTATTGGTGTTAAGATATTCTTAAAATACCTCTGGAATGTATGTAACAAAAGCATCCTTCATATGTGTGCTCTAGCCAAAATTCCAAGTTTAACCTAGAAAATGTAAAATACAAGTATTCCTCTTATGACACAAGATTGGGGTTTCTTAATCTTGGCACAATTGACATTTTGGGCTGGTTAAGTCTTGTGTGTGTATGTGTGTGTGTGTGGGGGGCTGTTTCTGTATTGCAGTATGTTTCCTGGTCTCTGCCAACTAGATGTTGGTAGCAACAGTAACTTCTTTCCTATCCTAGCTGTGACAAGCAAAAACATTTCCAGACATTGCAAAACTTACTAGGGACTGGAGAAAAGGCAAACTCTCTCTAGAGCAGACTGCACACAAAAGGCTTTCCTTGGTTTCATGGTTAAATTCAGTATTAGAATGTAAAATGCAGAGTTTACTAATGGAAAATATTTGGAAGATCAGTAATATTTGCTAGGAAGATTTTTTTTTTAAAAAGGGAACTTTATCCTACATGCAGTAGATAATAGTCAGAAAAAATGTCTTGTGGAATTTCCACTGTTCCATAACAGAGAAGTAGAGAAGTAATCTCTTACGCAAAGAAGTAGGGATTATAAGGGCTTTTTGTATTCAAGTGCACAGAATTCAATTGCCTATTTTAAAAATTATGGTTAAAGTAACTGAAGTGTATATTGAGTTCTCATATTGACTTGATTTCAAAAAAAGAAAAATAACATTTAGATTTAGAGAGAAACAAGTTGTCAATAGCTTTAGGAAATCTCTAGGCATACCTAACAATGCCAAAGACCATGGGAATAAAAATTATGCCTTTCTCAGAAGTGTTATAGTAGAGAATCATATTTTAATTTTTTTGTTGACATAATTTTATTTGTGGTATCCAAGTATAGATTGGTAATATCATCATTATTAATATTCTCCTGTCAACAAATCTTCATGTATATTATTTTTTCCCTTTTATGTTTTCAGTAAGTTTTTATTTATATTTCTCTTGAGTTAAATAAAAATGGATTCAGAATATATTGGCTTTAGGATTTACAACAGTCTCCTTATGAGTAGACATTTTTGCATACATGAGAGTGTGTGTGCCTTGGTTCCTGGGAGGACACCCTATTGCCTTCATTTTTTATGACCATTTACAAGCTTATCCCTCTTCATCTCATCCACCTATATCAGGTGCATTGTTTTTGAAAGGAAAAGGTATTTTCAAGACCTTTTGAGTTTAAAGTCAAACTTTTGAGATACAGGTTCTCTATCAAAACGCATTTTAAAAGTTAGAATATCCCCCAAATTACAGAAGCCTGCCTTCTCAGTCTTGAGGTCTACAGTGCATGCAGTAATTTGGCTTTCTCTGGCCCTTCAGGGTTTGTGCTTTTTTTTTTTTAAGATTTATTTTATTTATTTATGCGCACAAGAACTGGGGTGTAGGCCAGAAGTATGGGTGTGTGTGTGAGAGGATTCACTGGAGAAAGAATGGGGGGCAGAACTGGCAGATCTACTGAAATACACTGCTGAACAGAGCAGCGGCCAAACAGGAGAGGTCTGCTGCATCATGTGGATTAGTTCCCTGTCTAGGGATCTAACTCAGGCCACAGGGGCTGGCGATTGCTTGTTAGCACTGAGACTTTAATCCCTGTGCCTCTAGGGAGGCCCTAGGGTTTGTGTTCTTATAGCTACTTGCCTGCCTGGGACTCCTGATTGAGTGGTCCACGTGAAGTCTGAGTGCCATGACAGATTCTCTATTAAGCATGTTAGGTTGTGCAGTTATTTTCTCCCACCGCCCTCACACTCCAATTTTTTTTTCAAAGTTAAAGATAATTTAACTTTTTCAAAACTAAAAGGAAATAGAAAAGTACAGAATGAAAATCGTGCATCCCACTATAGTCTCCCATCTGCCTGTTTCCTATCTTTCCTCAGCCACACTTAACTACTGCTGTTAATTTCTTATGTGTCCTTCCAGAATTTAATACATTTATATACAAGCAAATACTAATATCTTCTTTTCTTCTCTTTTACACATAAATGGAAAAAATGCTGTGCATGATGTACAGTACACTGAGCTTTTCATTTAGTAATTTTTCTGGGGAGAGCTTTCCAAATTAGTATACAGGGAACTTGTTACTCTTTCTTACAGCTGTAAATAGTACTCATTATATGAATGCACAATAATTTATTTAACCATTCCCTTACAGATGGACGTGTTATTTGGGGAACAAGTGCGAGTGTTTATGCAGGACAGATTCACAAAGTGAAACTTGTGGGGTCATATGGTGTAGTTCTAGATATTGGAAAATTGACTTCCACAGGTATAATCTTAACAGCAACATGTGGGAGAGTGCCTGACAAACAAAATTTCATTTGCTTTAAAATCACAATTTTAAATTCTAACAATGTGATAGATAAAAATGATGGTTTCAATTTACATTTCTCTTTTTATGAATGAGGTTGAGATCTATGTTTCAATCTTCATTGGGTCTTTTGAATTCCCGTTCGATTGTACCCATTGAACTCTGATAATGTACTCCATATGGAGGCATATGGGGCTGTTCAGAAAGCAAATCCCACACAGGACCCTCTATCTCCCATCGGTTGTGTCTGTATGCCAAGGTTGACACAGTTCAGACAGTGTTTTTAATCTGTGAAGTTCTGTTACTCTTAGAGTGAACCTAGTATTTATCAAATAACTTTGATGACTACTAATTTGTATTTTCTTCTGATTTCTGTATTATGTCTGTCGGTTTAATTAATTCATCTTTATTCATGATGCCACATACTCTTTCTTTCTTGTCAAATTTCTTTGGAATTACTAGTAAAGGAAAATCTTTTTCATCATGGCAAATTCTCCTTCTATTTCCATCATATGACGAGTAAAAAATGGAGGGTTTTGTCATCAAAAATTATCCTGTCAGGTACCATCTTCCCCACTGCATTTTCTTCTATAAAGACTAATGCAGCATACAGCGAAATAAGCCAGAAAGAAAAAGAAAAATACCGGATGGTCTCACTCATAGCAGGAATCTAGAAAACTTAAATAAGGGACCAGGAAAATGAATAACTATAAGAAAGTGAAAATCAAAATCAACAAAAAACTATGAACCAGAGACACTTTTTGGGGGGTGGGGGCCGGGAGGGGAGGGATTGGGGTCAGAATGGGGCATTTGCAATTGTATGGGGGAATATAAAAATAAAATTTATTATTTAAAAAAAAAAGACTAATGCAGCATATACCAACAGATAAATGTACTCAGATAGGGATTGAACATTCAACCAATGTGTATGTACTGAGTGGCCTACTATGGCCATGCATTGTTTTAGGCACGTACCATTGTCTACCACAACCTGGCAAAGAAGATATTTGGGACTTCATTAAATTTATCTACATTGTGTGTGAATAGGAAGGACTATGTATAAACGATGCATATTGCACACTTTATCGAAGGAGCAAAATTGGCAATTGAACTTGCCCTTGTCTTGCTGTGAGTATTGGGCAGGTTCTTTTATCTCTCTGGGCCTCAGCTTTCTCATGTGTGAAAAATGTAATGCTGATTAGAATAGATGATATTTACATTCTTAGTTTTAACATTCTGAGATCATAATGACCATATGCTACTTTTACAATTTAAAAGTAGATAAGAATTTACATACTAACAAAAAATAATTGTCCCTTTTCCCTTTTGTGGCTACCTCTCTAAGTGTTCATCCTTTTTCATCTGGAAGTAGCAAGACAGGAATATATAAGAATTTGTCATATGATAAATATGTGCCTTTAAAAAAACTCCCAGGACATTAAATATTCAACATTTATGACACATTTTTGTTGAAGCATTTCCAAATGATTTAAATGTCACAAAATATAAATCTCAGCCAAAAAATACTTTTCATATATTCTGGAGAAACCTAAAGAACCTGGGAGAAGAATGGGCATTTGATGTAGATATTGTGACCTTGGCCTCACACAATGTAATTTTATTAAACCGCTCTCACCTCTGTTTTCTCCATTTCCATCTAATTTTTCTGTCGTATTTATCCTGGGTTATTCTTCAGGTTCAGCTATTTCATCTGCAGTGGCAGTTGGTCAAATTATGAACTCAGTTTGATAGCTATTTTAATGGCTTTCATTTTAAATAGGAAATAATTTCATTGATTATCTTTAATGCCGACTATTTAGATTGACATTAGCTTATGTCTTGTTACTTTGGATAAATTGTATATCTTTATTTTTAAATTAACGTGATTTACCATAAAAGAAAACATTTTGAAATCTTGTTTTAAGTACGTTTCATCAATTACTGATGTAATTTACCTGCTTTATTACTTATCTGTGCCTGTTTATTTCTAAAATGATGATACCAGTAACTCTCAAATTGTTATAAGGTTAGAAATAATATATGAACACATAAAACTAAGCACAGTAGGACTCAATAAATGATAGTTGTTTCATCATTATCATTACTATGAGTGATCAAATAAAATATCCACTAGCAGTTTTTCCTCTAAATTTTTCATGTAAGGCAAAGATTAGAAAGTGAAGTCGTGCTGGTTTTATATCTTACTGGTATTTTAAAAATGTTTTCTATTGCTATTTGCAAACATCTAGCAACTTAGATGAACATTCAAATATTGGGCAAATTCAAGAGGGATGAAACACAGCTCACATAATCTAATTGCCGTGATAGAAAGTAGTGCACATGTTCCTAAAATGTCACAATAGAAGTCTTTTGTGAACAATTTTCTCTCACGATCGCTGTTCTTAAACTTAGTCGGTATCATAAAAAAGGAGCGAACGTTTTATTTAATCCAACTAGTCTTTGTTAGTATAGTTGGAAGAGATTTTTTTTGTTTAAGATTTATTTTTTTGCATATAAGAACTGGGTTCTAGGCCAGAGGGGCGGAGTGTGGGTGGGAGGATTCACCAGAGACAGTGGGGAGCAGAAACAGGCAGATCTACTGAAATACATAGCTAAAGGGGATCAGCAGGTGAAACAGGAGAGGTCTACTGCGCCATGTGGGTTAGCTACCTGGCGGGGCATCGAACTCTGTGCTGCAATGGCAGCCGATAGCTTCACAGTGCGGAGACCTAATCCCTTGCGCCACCACGGAGGCCCTAACTTGGAAGAGTTTTGAAGAAAGCAACTTTGTTTTTAAAAGAGGAGGAAAGACCGAACTCTCAGGAAGGGCTGGTCCAGCGGCAGGTGTGAGAATGGATGTCAAACTCCCTTTGCCTGACCTCCTCCCGGCGCAGTGTCGCTTCCGAGACGAGCCTCTAGGGGGCGCAGGAGCACCAGGAGAGGCGCGCTCCTCGCCGGCGCGCAGCGGGGCGCGCACACGGGCGCTCGGACCGGCTGCGCGCGCGGCCCTTCGGGAAGGGGTCGGGCGGGCGACAGGGGTCAGCCGGAGTTCCTGAGGGTGAGCGCAGGGAAATGCCTGACTTATATTTTCGCTTGAAGTCTGTCCTCCTCCTCCTTAAAAAATACTAAGTTACTTAAATACACGAGAGCGCGCTACAGCTCATGATTTTTTTTTTTTTTTTTTTTTTTTTTTAAGGAAAGGCGTGCCCGGGAGATTGGCTTTTCAGTGCTTTAGAAGTTACGACCCCCAGGCGGGCATAGGGGTTGGAGAGACAACCCACCCCCCTTCCCGAGCGGCCCTTGAGCAGAATGGTTATGGCCCAGAGGCGGAATTCCGAATGCTCTGAGTTTGAATCCTGATTCTCCCCTTTGGGTAAGGTAGGTGCTCTCTGAGCTTTGGTTTTGCCATAGATAACAAAGGAGACTCCCTCAAGTGGTTGCAAAGGTTAAAGGAGTAAATTGTGGGGCCTCCCTGGTGGCGCAAGGGGTTAAGACGCAACCTATGAAGCTGTCTGCAGCCACTGCAGCACCAGTTCGATACCCAGCCAGGGAGCTACCCACATGGTGCAGCAGACCTCTCCCGACTCACCCGCTGCTCCCCTCAGCAGTGTATTTCGTTGGTCTGCCTGTTCTGTTCCCCACTCTGTCTCTGGTGAATCCTCTCACACCCGCCGCCCCCCCCCCTTGTATGCATAAATAAATCTTAAACAAAAAAAACATGCAAAGGAGTAAATTGTGGTTAGGTACTTGGTGCAGAGCTGTACATGTATTGCCCCACAAGTCTGTATTTTTTCCCCCAAAGTAGAACAACATGCATCACTGAGGCAGCAGATTCTGAGGCCAGGCATCCGGTCAGCTTTTCATATCTTGCTATTTAAGTGAAAAATTCTACATTTCTTCCTGACAAAATGTGTTGTGGGAGAGAGGGGTTGTCATCGAAGTTCTGACAACAAGCTCAGGTGCACATTTGAGCAGGCTGCTCTGACACAGCTTCTCAGTAGGAGAATTCTGGTACTTTCTAAAAGTTTAGTGTATCTTGTCCACAACAGATTTTCATGGAGGAGAGGAAAGAGAAGGTGGGTGTAGGGGCAGAAAGGGTACAGAGCAGGTTTTCTATGACTGAAACAAACGGGCAAATGAGGAGTCCTGGAGGCCTCGGTGGCTTTTTCAGGCTTTTGTTGCCATTTTACCAGGTACATGCAGGCAGGGGGTGGGGGGTCAGGAGGCTGCCAGGCCTGCCAGCCCCCAGCGAATCTTCACTCTTTCCTGGGCTCTCTGACTTCTCTTGTGGCCTCTGCTTCTCTGTTTGTTCTCCTTCTGGTGTTCTGCTCTGCTCTGCTGGTGTCCCTGCGACGCTGCCCTTATAAGCCCAGTCTCAGCCCAGGTGTACCCACCTATGTACGCCCACACCCCGCCATCAGGTGCCCACTATCAGGCACGTGTTCAGGACCACAGGGATCCATCATCAATCCTAATGGTGGGTGGGCAGAAAAGCCTGACACTTACCCTACAGTGGGTTTTTCCTGATGCCCAAACAGCCTTTTGCTACCAGATCCTAGTTTAAAAATAGTGCCCCAAATAAGCACCTACCAAAGGAATCCAAGAGAAGTAACAGAAAGTGGTATTTTGGAAAATAATTTTCTAACAATTTAAAAGAAAAGCATTATAGGTATGTAAATGTAGCCCTCGTGGGAAAAACATGATGGTGACCAGTGTAAATATAGTAAGAGTTGTAGGGTAAGTGATTTAATCAGGCTTTTTACACCAGTAGCCTCTGTGGTTGTCACCTGTGGCCTTGATCTTGTGAATGCAGAAGGCACATAAGGGCGTGGGTGTGTGGGTGTGGGGCACATGTGCTTGATTTTGTACACCTGGAGCATGGTGTGGGCATGTGTAAGTGTGCACACTGGAGCCTGGACTATTAGAACAGCATCATTCAGAGACGGAGGATGGCTACAGGGATGAGTAACTATGGAAGAGGTGAGACCATGAGAGAATGTCAGAGAGAGCCCAGAGAAAGAGTAAAGATTGGTGGGGGGCTGGGAGGCTCAGTTGCCTGCCTCCCATACCATCTGCCTTTTCCCAGGCCCATGCCTCTCTCTCTGCCTGGTATGTCTGTGTACCTGTTTCCCTGAGAGAGCATTAAAGCCTGAAAAGCTCTGGGATTGTCCTTTATCCCTCTGCCCGAAGTGCTAGGGAACCTGCCCTGTGCCTGCTAGCACTACACAAGGGGTAAGAAGCAAATCCTTGAATACCCCACTCTCCTCATCTGCCATTTTGCCTTAGTTTTTCATTCTCAGTGAACTTTCATACATAAGTTAATTGGGAAGCACATGGGTAGTGCTATTAGAAGACAAAGGAGATAGAGCTTTAAGTTCTTTTCTAGATTCCTGTAGGGTAAAGAAAAATATCAGGCTTTTCTGCCCTCCTGCCCTCAGGACAGATGATGGATCCTTGCGGTCCTGAATGCATGCCTGATGGCGGCCACCTGGAGTAGGGTGTGGGCATAGGTAGATGGGATTCACCTGGGCTAAGACTGGGCTTTTAAGGTCGGCATCATGGGGGCGCCAGCAGAAGCCAAGAAGCTGAGAACGCCGGAGAGCCCAGATAGAGTGAAGACTTTCTGGGGCCTGGGAGGCTGGCAGGCCTCCCAGCCCCCCTGCACCCCTGCCTGCCGTATGCCTGGTGAACCCCAATAAAAAACCTGCAAAAAACCACTGAGGACTCTGACTCCTCCTTTACCCGGTCTCCTGGATATTAGAAAACCTGCACTGTGCCCATTCCTGCCCTTACAACACTGCCCTTACAGCAAATCTTCACTCTATCTGGGCTCTCTGGCATTCTCTGCTTCTGCTTCGGGCTTCTTCTCTTTTGGCTTCTACTGGCGTCTCCGAGACACCACCCTTAAAAACACAGTCTTAGCACAGGTGTACCCACTTCAGGTGCCCGCCATCAGGCATGCATTCAGGATCACAGGGTTCCCTCATCTATCCTGATGGTGGGAAGCAGAAAAGCCTGATTTTTTACCTTACCCTACAAGTGCCTATCTAGATCATAAAATGAATGGCAAAAATCCACACTTTGTATTCCATCATGGAAGCAGCAGCAGCTCTGTATTTAACTTACACCCTGTTCTTCATACCCAGGGTAGTGAAGAAATGAAAACCTGGGCTTTCTTTTCTGGTCATCCTCCAAGTGGCAGAATTAGCAGGCATGTCTTGGGGTTGTGATTTTCAGGACAAGAGCCATTCTTGCAGGTCTTCCAGATTCTAAGCCCTGGTACAAGCATGCTTGACTGAAAGTCCTGCCTCTCTCTGGTGAACTCACCTCCCCCAGCCCTCACCTGCCTCCCTTCCCATTGTAAAGGAATCAGTGATTCCTGTGGACCTGAAGCAGGAGCATCCTTTTCCCAAGTTTTCGCCTAGGCCAGTGAGTTCTCATCACTCTTTGGCAAATTGCACGTAATGGAAACAATTCTAACTAGGTTTTGAAGACCTGGAAGTATTTTGTAGGCTTCAGTAGATGTTACAATTGGCTGATTAAATTCCTTAGTTTAGATGGCAATTATTAGCACCTATTACATTTCAGGTCTGTGCTGCACATTGCAGATCCCAAATAGAGTAAGTCCTGGTCCCTGCTCTCAGGTATTAATGGAAGAGAATTGGATGAAGACAAAGAAATGATTGCATTGCTTTTGCACCTGGTTTATGACTAGTCTGTTATTTTCCTGGCGTCATTCTCTTTGAGATCTGTGGTGGCTGGTGATGGGTTAATTGTACACATGGTGTGCTGGGGTGAACAAGAAAAAGGGAGCTATCTCAACATCATATGTTCTGTTCAGATTAGTTCTGCTTTCTATAGCAAAGAACAGTCTCTGTGGCAAAAAATGTGGAGAGTGTAATCCTGTATGGTATAGTCTACTGTATTAGGAAGTCACATTCAGGGATGTGAAGGGCAAGCTGTAATATCCATGGTGACCCGAATGACTAGTTTTGTCATTTTTTCTCTCTATTGGAAACACCCATCACTATATTTACAATATGCTTTCTGAAATGTGAGGCAAGACCATAAGGAAAGTGATAGTTGTTTATTTCTTTAATTCAATTGGTATTTTATGGTTACAGGTCTTATTCCAAATCTTTAATACGTTTTGAATTTTTGTGTAAGGATTTAAGTTGGGATCTAGTTTATTTTCTGTTTCTTTTTTTTCCCCTGTGTGTGGCTGTCTGAACTATTATTGAGATCATGAGGAGAAAAAGAATCATTAAGTTACCATGGATTCATACATAAATGGGAACCATCCATTCCTTCCTGTAGAAACCCAGAGATTGACTGTTGGACGTCAAGAGCAACTGAATGTGTGTGTGTGTGTATGAGTGTGTATATTTCTTTTTTTTTGAGTGTGTATATTTCTATATGTCAAAATTCATAATGTATTTCTGCCATTTTTATTAAAAATTCTTTAAAATGTAAATATATAATGAAACATATATTCATCTAAAACATGAAACAACCCCCCCTCAGGAAAATCTTTCAAAACTTCATCTTCATCCTAACACCCGGGAAGTGTCAAGTCGTTCATCATGTATAATTAATACATCCCTTCTTTCCTTTCCTCCACAAGCACAGGCATTGCAAAATGAGTCATGTGGCTTTGTAGTAAATAACAATGTTTTCAACAATTTGTTTCCTTGTCTGGACAGATGTATCATTTAATTTGTCAATTCTGAAAATTTATTTATTGGTGTTTTTGTTCTCAGTTGCAAAAATACACATACTTTCTTATTGCAAATACAGAACAAAAAAAATTCATAATATTGGAAACCTATATTTTTTAAACATATCTTTCATTTTAAAATGATGTGAGTTATCAAAAACATAACAGTATTTAAGTAAATAAGATAGGGTAGTTTTATGAAATGCAGATAGGTCTTCTAGTAGAAAAAAAGGTCATTGGACTAATATAAGCATTTAGTCTATTCAGTTTTATATTTGTGCAATGATTTTCTTCCTCCAGAATGGGTTTTGTATTAGAAATAAATTTCAGCATTTAGTGTATTAGGCTAGTGTGTAGAATTTGTGCTCAATTAATACATAGTTATTTAAAGTAAATTTTGGACTACTCTAGGGGAAGTAAAATTTGACAGATAATACACAAAGATTTGCTTTAGCATCTTTTTTTTTTTTTTTTTGGAAGAATGCATTGAAAATTGAGCTGATAAATATTTATTTATTTTAAAAGATTTATTTATTTATTTATACAAGAACCAGGGTACAGGCCAGATGCACGGGAGGGTAAGAGGATTCACCAGAGACAGAGCAGGAAACAGAACAGGCAGACTGACAAAATACACTGCTGAGGGGAGCAGCGGGCATGACAGGAGAGATCTGCCACGCCATGTGGCACCCTCGCTGGCTGGCCAGGATAGAATCGGCACTGCAGAGGCTGTGAACAGCTCCACAGCGCTGCGCTCAACCGCCCATGCCACCAGGGGAGGCCCTTTGCTTTAGCATCTTAATATATATTTATTTGATTACCATTTATTGAAATATATGAGAATTTAAAACTTTATATAGAATAATCCAGTCATCTAGGTGAAAACTAACTCACTTGGTATTTTAGTTTTCTAATCCATGTTGGAATTTGGTAGCCATTTCTCAGGCACAGCTGTAAATCTGGCTTCTCTCTTCAGAGGTCAGCTCATGGAAGCTTCTTTTTTTTTTTTATCTGAGGCTGGGTACAGAGTGGGAGCAATCTGGACTCTGGGGGACTTAAAAGACCCCTGCACTCCCCTAAATCTTCTTTCAGAGTCCTAACCATAGTTGATACCTCCTGATTATATCATTTAATTCTTCTGTTTTCTGAGGGAGGGGCTGCCCATGGGCAGCAAATTGGTGGGGGAGGAGAGGTGGAGCTGCCCCATTTTTCCAACAGCTCCTACAGCTTAGGCCATGGTGGGAAAATGCAAGTCTTGTCCTGCAGTCATGCTGGAAACCCAGGTTTAACTTGCACCAAGGCTGCTGTCTCCCTCTCATCCTCTTCCTGCTTCTGCCACTCCCTCCTGGACAGGTGGTGCTGCCCTTGCAGGGCCTCAGATGCCACATGGACCTGCCACTTGTTCAGGTCCTTGATCTTCTGAAGGTTCTCCAAAACCTCCACCTCTAGCTTGGAGTCCTTGGTTTGGTTCTTCAGCACTTTTATGGGGTTGTTCAGCTCTTTGCCACCTGCTCCTTCTGTACCCTCTTCTCCTCAAGGAGCTTATCATTCTGGAAGTTCTGTGTGACTCCACTTTCCATGGTGTAACCTGTGTTCTCAGGGTCTATCTTGAAGGTGATCTTTGCTAGGTGGTGCACACTGTTAATGTAGAAGTGGAAGATGGGCAGGCCCAGGTAGGTCTTCTTCTGCACTGTCACTTTGCACATTGATCTTATTGCCCTTGTAGATGAAGTGTCTGTAGGTCTTACATCTCATATGGAAATGTGGCATCAAGTGTACCACATATTGTGTTCTTTGGGGAGCTTGAGTTTGGGCATCTTCCATGGTTCAGAGTGGGGTAGTATTTGTTCAAAACTTTCTGTTCTGACAAATTTTCTGCCTCCTCTCCTCACAAGTGCAAGAGATCTGGTTATGCTGAGTGTTTATCACACTGTCCGTTCTACTTCTAACATTATTTCATCTCTGATATTATTAGAACTTTTGGAAAATATCAGAGGATTCATGTATCCTGGCATGTATGTATGTCCACAATTTATTCCTTGTTGTCTGTTCTATACTCCTACTGGTGAAAAATAAAATAATGCTATTGCTTGATAGCTAACTGAATTTAGGAATCTCAGATATATGAATGAGCTAAGGTCCTAAGAAAAAGTTGCATAAACTGGAGTCATTAAAAAAACAAACATACTGCTGAGACTGTCTTTGAAAATGTGTTGCTTAGAATAAAGTGGCTGATTTTGCCACGATAGTAAAATTGTGGTATGTTAGCTCCTGCCATTTTGATTGCTGTTTAGAACTTCAGAATTCAAATGTTATGAAAATTCAGGAGCTATCACATGTGTATTTAAAAGACATGTACTTTAAGGGGGAAAAAACAAAGTTCATTTAAATCGCTATTGAATATCTACTTGTACTAAGTGTAGCATTCTTTTATTTTTTAAATCAGGCAAGTAAGAAATGAAAGGCATGGCAAGTAAGAAATGGTAAGTAAGAAATGAAAGGCATGGAAATTGAATAATTTAATTCAAGTTTCTTACTTACCCCAAATAGGAACAATTCTTATTAAACAGAACAGCTAAATATTACATTGTAGAATACCATAACTCATATAATAAACCAACTTAAACTTAAGAAATTAGGACCTCCCTTGGTGGCGCAGGCAGTTGAGCGCTGCGCTGTGAAGCTGTCTGCAGCCTCTGCAGCGCTGGTTCGATCCTGGCCAGCTGGCAAGGGTCCCATATGGAGCAGCAGACCTGTCCTGTCGCGCCCACTGCTCCCTTCAGCAGTGTATTTCATCAGTCTGCCTGTTCTGTTTCCCCGCTCTGTCTCTGGTGGATCCTCTCACCCTCCCGTGCATCTGGCCTGTACCCTGGTTCTTGTATAAAAATAAATAAATTTTTAAAAAAATCAAATTAAGAAATTAGTTTTACTTAAGGCCAGTTGTTAGTATCAGCTGCCATGGGACTGATGTGTTCATTATGTTTTTTCTCCCTTGTTGAAGTTTTACTGTAGTGCAATTTCTATACATGTATTCTTGAGAGAGTAGGTAAAATAATAAAGGACTGAACAAATTTCTCCAAGAGGTTAGAGGACTACAGAATTCATCACTGACCTCAGCGGAAGTTCAGTAACAATGTTATGCGGGAGTAGACGTAATTCCATCTACACCAAAGGCTAACTACTAAAAAATCGGAACTTTCCCTGCCTAAAAATACATAGTGAGGTAACTGAAAAACAAACAAGCTATCTATTTGTCTTTAATGTTCTCCTCGGGAATGGCTGCTTTTAAAAAATATTTTGTGCCCAGGAGAGGGGATTGCTCTGTAATAATCTGACTCTTGAAAGGTTATTATTAATAATCTATAGCTGACTCTAGTAATCTGACTCTTGACAGGCATTTACCTGTATTGCTCATTGTTTAATTTAAAATAAGCTGTAAATTTTTTTTTTTTTTTTAAATATTGCTGTCTGGGGATGTTCCCATAGTAACCTTGCCTTGGCAACGAACCATGAGTGCTGCCCAAATAGTTCTCAGAAAACAGAGTAGAACAGTAATTTGAACATAGTGAAATTGCTCTCCTCCTCCCCTGTGGAACCTCCAAAGAACTAGCAGGTAATGAAGAGATGGAAAAGATGGAGAAACAAAGGACATAAACTTGAGTGAAGACAGTTGAAAGGAAAAGGGATTTAAGAAAGTGCTTCCACCACAGATGAAGTAATTATGGCATTGAAGTAATTATGGTATTTTAAAAGTTAAACTGGAAGTAATAAAAAAAACTATGCTTGGTGTGGTGAGCAATTTAGCAAGCCATTCCTGGAAGTCACCTGAAGGACTAGCTAAGGTGGAGGGTGGGAGCCAAGGGAGGAGACAGAACACCCAGACCATGTGGTAGATCAGACAGACAGACATTGTGTGGTTTGAACACACAGCTTTCCAGCTTAATTTTAAGACCATATTTTAATGATATACTGTGTGCATGTGTGTACACATGCACATTTGTGAGTATAGAGTGTCTCTCTAGTTGAATCTAAACTGAGCTTCAAAGTTAGGTTGTGTTTAATGGAGGGCTGTTGTTCCCTTTCCTCTTAAGCATGTATTGTAATTTAGAAGTGATCTAATAAAAAAAAAATAAGCTTTTTTTTTTTTTTTTTGGTGGTGTGGGGACTCTGGAGTGAAGGCTATAGGAGAATGGTTGTTATTTCCTAGGTAGAGTTCTCTAGTGGGACAGATGAGCTGTTTTTCTACCTCATTTATAAGCCTGGAATCCTTTTTCTTGTTTGTTCCCATTGGCAGTTTGACTTCCTATCAAATTTCTTGTAATGAAAGTTGGTTTTCAGTATTTCTCCCTAGAATGCATTTCTCAGTAGATGGCAAAATGATTGTTCTGTAATGCTGGCTTCATCATGTCACATTGTCTTACTTAAAATCTTGAGGAACAGACTCTCAGTTTGTCCTTCATGATGTACCTGCCTACTTTTTACCTCACAGGTTGGTTGTCCCCCTGTCCTCATAATTTAGCCTACATTGTTAAATCTCCTCCTGGTTCCTGAGTCATCCAATTTCATACCTCCCCTCCTCTGGAGCCTGGAATCCTGACTTTTTAACCTCTCTCTTCAATTCCCAGTTTCCTCCAACTAGCAAGACGAAAGCAGTTGAGAAAGGAAACCATTTATCTGCTTGGCTTTATAAGTTTGAGTATATGTCATTTATTGAAATGGTGACCTGTCAGAAAATTTTCCAGATCTGTTTATTCAAAGAGAATTATGCTCTTTTCAGGAAAATCAGTTCTATTTATTAAAAATATATTGAGATTTATTGATAAATTATATTCTTCTAGTAATGGCAATATTATTTGCATGATACAGTTTTTGAAATACTATTTCTTTCTGAGTATATTACATGTGTAATTTTGCAATATTTACAAAATAAAGGCAGGTAAAGGTACAACAGCAGTACTAATCTTCTAACTTGTGGTAGTGGGAAAGGTATCCATAGCAATCCAGTTTAGGGGATGAGAATGACTAAATCATCCCAGACTTACTTGGGAAAATTCATACCATATGAATGTGTGCTCTGATTAATAACTGTGGATCCCCTCCTATGAGTTTAGAGAAAAATATGTGAAATCACTGACCATTCATTGATGGCAAATCAGTGCTGGGTTTTCCAGAAGTATAAATTAGAAAATTAGTTTATAGACATGGCATGCTGAAATAGGAAGAACCTGTCTTGAGCTAATTCCTAATGGAAGAAAAAAATTGTCACCTTACTTTTCAAAATAATTCTTCAATCTAAATTCATGATTTTCGAACTTGCGTGTGCATCAAAATCTGTTTAAACATTATTGCTTTCCATCCTCAGAGTTTATGAATTAATATATTTGGGATGCACCCTGAGAATGTGCAAGTGTATTATTCCTTTCTCCACGTTCTCTTTTGCAGTTGTTGAAAGTCATTTTGATGTGTAATAACACTTTAACAAGAATCAAACCCATTTTCATTTGCAGTTTACTTTTTGGTAACAGGGCAAGTGATAATAGAGTGAATCAACATTAGCTCTTTTATATATACATTATTTTTATTTAAGTCATATAAAATTTGACTCTGTCTTTATCTCAGGTTGAGTGAAAATTCAATTATTAAAACTTCATGTCCACCCTGACCCACACTTCACACTTGTGTTAAAAAAAGCCCCATAGGTTTTTATGCAGAGCAAAACATTATAGGAATCATTTTTGTTCTTTGTTTCAGTTATTTTACTAGTGATGTGATCTCAGAGTGTTATATGGTATTTTTATTATGAACCTCTCTCTAGATAGTATTTGGGCTTGGAAATCTTTGAGACTGGAGTCTTGGTTTCAGGGGGTGGTCGCCTCAGACAAATCATACTTCTCAGAGGTATAATGTGCCACAGATCTCTTACTAGTGACATCAGTAGACCATGATCATTTTTTATTCTTGGAGCATTATTACTATCTTTTTGAGGCTTCTGCTTATCTTATGAAAGCCACTTCTTCTTTCCTTATCCAAGATATCTGGATTAATCTTCTTAGTAACTTTAGATTTTCACGAAAACCAAGAAGAAATGTTGTGCAGCAATTTCTGATTTCTGCATTATAAACATTTCTCAGGCAAACAAAGACACAAAAACTTTCTTTTTGAATCATAATAGAAAAATTACATAGAATAGACCACAGCTAGCTCTCGTTCTTTTCTATTCTCTATCATTAATAACAGAACACAAATTAATGACTCAATAGATATTTTGTATTTTATATAACACTCTATGATGATTTTTAAGAGAACAGTTTGTTATGTTTATGAAGTAATAAGATTTCATTTTAACCATTCCAATTTTCCCCCCATTTTATTCTTTTTTTTTTTTTAAATTGAGGCAACATTGGTTTACAACTCTGTATATGATTTAAGGGCAGAGGCTCACACCTCCTCAGATGTGTACTACCAGATTACCACCAAAGCACACACAGTTCTTTACCCTAGACCCTGGGCCCCTCCCACTTTATTCCTACCTCTGCCATCCCTTCCCTTCTAGTAGCCTCAGTTCTGCAGGCAAAACATAGGGTTTGTTTGGGTTTAGTTTGGTCAGTTCCTTTGTTTCATTTCTCTGTATTCCACATGAGTGAAATCATCCAGAATTTACCTTTTACCTTCTGACTGACTTTATTTGTTGTAATCCCACCCAGTTCCATTTAAGCTGGCACAAGTACCATATATATATATTTTTTTATAGTAACCTAGTTGTGTACCATCGTATATGAATGCCAGATTTATTTATTTATTTAATATATTTTTACATCATTTTTCATTTTTGCACAATGTATTTTTTGTATGCATTTGCATCTTGGTTATAGGCCCCATACAATTCCCCCCCTCTTATTTTGACCCTAATTCATCCTCCCCTCCCCCCATAGTGTGTCTCTGGTTTATAGTTGCTCGTTGATTTTGATTTTTACTTTATTATAATTAGTCTTTTTCCTGGCCCCTTATTTGGGTCTTCTAAATTCCTCCTATGAGTGAAACCATCCAGTATTTTTCTTTTTCTTTCTGGCTTATGTCATTGAGCACATGTTGCTGCAAATTGAATGAGTTTATCTTTTTTGATTGCTGAGTAATATTCCATTGTGTGTATATACCACATCTTCTTGATCCATATATCTATTTTGGGGCATTTTGGTTGTTTCCATAGCCTAGCTATTGTGAATAGTGCTGCTATAAACATAGGGGTGCAGATGCCCTTTTGAACATCTGATAATAGAGTGAATCAACATTAGCTCTTTTGTATATACATTATTATTATTTAAGTCATGTAAAATTTAACTTTGTCTTTATCCTCTCAGTTCGAATGAAAATTCAATTATTAAAACTTCATGTCCACCCTGATCCACATTTCACACTTGTGTTAAAAAAATGCCCCATAGGTTTTAATGCAGAGCAAAACATTATAGGAGGCATTTTTGTTCTTTGTTTCAGTTATTGAATTAATGAATAAAGTTTGAATTAATGTTTGAATTAATGTCTGTGTGTCCTTTGGGTAAATACCTAGGAGTGGAATTGCTGGATCATATGGCACCTCTACTTTAGTAGGAATCTCCACACAGCTTTTGAGGAATCTCCACACAGCTTTCCATAGTGGTTGGACCTGTTTGCACTTCTACCAGCAGTGCAGGAGGGTCCTTTTTTCTCCACATCCTCTCCAACATTTGTTATAGCTAGTTTTTTTTAATATGTGCCATTCTCACTGGTGTAAGATGGTATCTCATTGTAGTTTTGATTTGCATTTCCCTGATTACAAGTGATGCTGAACGTTTTTCCATATGCCTGTTGGCCATTAGCATTTCCAATTTGGAGAAGTTTCTTTTTAGCTCCTCTGCCCATATTTTGACTGGATTATTTACTTTGTTTTTGTTGGATCTCTTCAGCTCTTTGTAGATTTTTGTGATCAGTCATTTATCATTAGTGTGTGCAAAAATTTTCTCCCAGTTGGTAGGGTGTCTCTTTGCTTTGTTTACTGTCTCTTTTGCTGTACAGAAGCTCTTTAATTTGATATTTTCCCAGCTGTTTATCTTTGCCTTCACTATCACTGCTTTGGGTGATGAGTGTGTAAAGATTTGCTGAGGTATATGCCATGTAGTGTTTCACCTATATTTCCTTGTATATATGTTATGGTTTCAGGTCTTATGTCTAGTTTCTTAATCCATTTTGGGTTGGTTTTTGTGCATGGTGTGAGATAATAGTCAAGCTTCATTCTTTTGCATGTAGTGACCCAGTTTTCCCAGCACCATTTATTGAACAAACTTTCTTTGTTCCAGTGCATATTCTTTGCTCCTTTGTCAAAGATTAGTTGACTGTAAATCTGTGGGTTTATTTCTGGATTTTCTGTTCAGTTCCATTGGTCCGTATGTTTGTTCTTGTTCCAATACCACACAGTTTTGATTATTATGGCTTTGTATTATAGTTTGAATTCTGGGAATGTGGTGCCTCCATTCCCTTCTTCTTCTTTTTTTTTTTTTTTTTTCAGGAGAGCTTTGTCTATTTGGGGTTTTTGGTGATTTCATATGAATTTCATTAATATTTGTTCTATTTCTTTGAAGAATATCATTGAAATACTTATTGGAATAACATTGAATCTGTAAATTGCTTTTGGTAGGATGGCCATTTTGATAATGTTAATTCTTCCAACCCATGAACAGGGGATGTCTTTCCATTTCTTTGTGTCTTCTGTTTCTTTTAACAGTGTTTTATAGTTTTCTTTGTATAAGTCCTTTACCTTTTTTGTTAGGTTTATTCCCAAGTATTTGATTTTTTTTTTGTTTCACTAAGAAAAGGGATGGTTTTCTTGATTTCATCTTCTTCAGATTGATTGTTTGTGTATGGGAAACAATAGGATTTTTGTGTGTTGATTTTGTATCCAACTTTACTAAACTGGTTGATTAATTAGGTTTTCTGTGGAGTTTTTGGGGTTCTCTATGTATATTATCAGATGTTAGGATTCTTTTAATGTATTGTTGCATTCAATGTGCTAATATTTTGTTTAGGATTTTTGCATCTATGTTCATCAGGATTATTGGTCTATATAATTTTCTTTTTTTTGAGTGCTGTCCTTGTATGCTTTTGTTACCAGTTTTGCTTGCCTCATAAACTGTGTTTGGAAAAACTTCCTCTTTCTCAGTTTTTGGGAAGAATTTGAGAAGGTTCAATATTAGTTCATCCTTGAAGATTTGGTAGATCTCACTAGTGAACTAGCTGGTCTTTTTTCGGGGAGGGGAAGACAGTGGATTATTGTTTCAATTTCCTCATTTGTATTCAATCTTTTCAGGTTTTAAATTTCTTCCTGATTTTGTCTCTAAAAACTGTATACTTCTAAAAATTGGATATTCCTTCTAGTTTATCCAATTTATTGCTATGTAGATGTTCATAGTAATCTCTTATGATTTCTGAGCTGATTGTTGTAATTTTTCCTCTTTTACATCTGACTCTATTTATTAGTTTTCTCTTTCATTCTTAGTGAGCCTAACTAGAGATTTGCCTATTTTATTTTATTTTTGAAGAACCAGTTTTTGCTTTCATTGGTCTTTTTGTCATTTGGATTTCTATTTTGTTATTTCAAATCATTATTCCCTTTGTTCTAGTGAATTTTGGATTCAATCATCTTTTTCTAGTTTCTTAAGGTTGATAGTTTATTTTCAATCTTTCTTGTTTCTTGTGTAGACCTTCATTGCTGTATACTTCCCTCTTGGTATTACTTATATTTTGTCTCAGTTTCAGGTAGTTTGTCTCCATTTTATTTTGTTTCCAGGTTTTAAAAATTTCTCTTAATGATTTGCTAGTTAACCCAGTAATCATTCAGTAGTATTTCATAATATTTAGTTTCCACATGTTTGAAAATCCTCCCCCCTTTTCTTTTTGTGGTTAACTTCTAGTTTTTCACCATTGTGATTGAATAAGATACTTGATAGGATTTCATTTTCATGAATTTATTGCCCTTTTTTTTTTATTTTACCCAAAATGTGGTCTATCTTAGAGAATGTTACATATACACTTTTTGTTTTTTAAAGATTTATTTATTTATTTATACAAGCACTGGATACAATCAGAAGTGCAGGAGGGTGAGAGAATTCACCAGAGCCAGAGCAGGGAGCAGAACAGGCAGATTGACGAAGTACACTGCTGAGGGGAGTAGTGGGCACAGCAGGAGAGGTCTGCACACCATGTGGGACCCTTGCCAGCAGCCCGGGATTGAACCGGCGCTGCAGAGGCTGCGGGTAGCTTTGCAGCCCAGCACTCAACTGCTGCGCCACCAGGGAGGCCCCTACATATACATTTGAGAAGAATGTGTACTTAGAATTTTTTGTGACTCAGTGTCTTATAAGTTACTATTAAGTTAGTCTGGTCCTATTTAATTTAATGCTGTTTCATTGTTGATTTTTTGTCTGTTTGTTTTGCCCATTGATTTGAGTAGGATGTTGACGTCTCCTACTAGTGTTGTGTTGCTATTGATGTTTGTTTATAGGTTTGTTAATATTGGGTTGTTGGAAAAGTCATGACACATTTTTTTTTGAAAAACAGAAAAAAATGTGTCATGACTTTTCCAACAACCCAGTAGTTGCTTCATATATTTTAATGCTTCTTTGATGAGTTTTATGTCTTCCTGATGAATGATTCCTTAATTATTCTATCCATCCTTGTGCCTTGTAATGTTTTTTAAAGCTCAATATCTATTTTATCTGATACAACTATGGCTGTATCTGCTTTTTAAAGGGTACCACTTGCTTGTAGTATTACTTTCCTACCTTTTACTTTGAGCCTTTGTTTCTTTTTGTGGCTTGGATGAGTCTGGTATATACAACAGAAAGTTGTTTTATTTTTTGTTTCAACCTGTAAAACTCTTTGCCTTTTGATTGGTAAGTTAAGTCCATTTACATTAAGGCTGATTATTAATATATGAGGAATTGCTGCCACCTTTTATCTTTAATTTTCTGGTTTTACCTATTTCCTTGTTTAATTTTTTATTACTTTTTCTTTGATTTGATAGGGGAGTACATTTCAACATTTTTTTGCAGGATGGGGAGTCTACTGCTGACAAATTTCATCAGCTTTTGTTTGTCTGGGGAGGCTTTTATTTCTCCCTTATATCTGAAGGAGAGTTTGGCAGGATATAGTATTCTCTGCTGGCAGTTTTGAATAGTTGAGTATTTTGAATATGTCATTCTATCCTCGCCTTGTCTATACACTTGTACTGAAAAATCTCATGAACACTTGATTGGAGTTTTATAGGTTACTTGCTTTTCTCCCCTAACGGTTGTCAATGTTCATTCTTTAATCTCAAAGTATTTCTAGTGTAACTACTATCTACATTTAGGTGATTTTTTTTTTTTTGTTTGTTTTCTTTTGTTTCATGGACTTCTATATGTAGTTCCTTTTCTCAGTTTGGAAGCTTTCCCTGTATTATTTCTTTGAAAGAGTTCTGTTTCCTTCTCTTTGTCTTCCCTCGCCTCCTTTTGGGGTACTCACTACCCTTATGTTGCCTTTTTCAGTGGAGTGGGGTAATTCTCAAAGTGCTTCTTTTGACGTTTTTCCATTTACATTTTATTTCTCTCTTATTCTACTTCAGTCTTTTGTATATTACTGTCTTCAAAATTCAATACTCGGTCTAGTCTATTATGCTTCCATAGCTTTCTCTAGAATTTTTAGGTCTCGTTTACTGAGCACTTTACCTCCTGAATCTCTTTTTCTATTATAAATTTCTACCTTGTTTACCTTCGTTTTATTTCTGAGCTCATTTGTTTTTCTGAATTTTCTTTTATCTCTTTGATTAGTTTTTCTGAGTTCTTTTGTATCTCTGATTTGCTTTTCTGCATTTTCTTCTATCTCTTTGATTTCTTTATTAAGTTTTGACTTCTCTGATAGGGTTATGTGATCTTCCCTGCCTTTGTCATTGGATTCTGGAGAATTGTTCTCTCCTTGTATTTCTGTAAAATTATTTTTAATTTTCTTATGATCATCTTTGTATTATCCTCACACAGAGATTAAAATATTATTTGCTATAAAGTCAAGAATATTTGCCCCAGTAAACATTTTATAAACATTTTCAACTATGGGATTGAGATGCTAAGTATTTTGCAAATATGTATTAATTGTCTAGAAAATGCACTTAATAAGAGAACCTCATTCCCTGATATTTGGCATCTGTAAGGTGTTTCATATGTGCTAATGATATTATTGGTTCCTAGTACGAAGCAGTTGTGTCCATAGAGCAAAGTGACATGTATATCAAATCCATATATTTAGCTTTATTAATCTAGTATTCTAACCAGCAGGTAAGTCTATATATTGTAAATTTTGAAAGGAATTATCATCCTTAAGGGGAATGAGTTAAAAACAAAATAGTTACTTTTATTCTTTTTTTTTTTTTTAATAGTAGCATGGTATTTGTTTTTTTTTTTGGATTTATTTATTTATACATACAAGCACTGGGTACAATCAGAAGCGTGGGAGGGTGAGAGAATTCACCAGAGCCAGAGCAGGGAGCAGAGCAGGCAGAATGACGGAAGTACACTGCTGAGGAGAGCAGTGGGCTGCAGGAGAGCTCTGCATGCCATGTGGGACCCTCCATGTGGCCGGGGAGCAGCTGGGGATCGAACCGGCGCTGCAGAGGCTGCGGGCAGCTTCACAACCCAACGCTCAACCACTGCTCCACCGGGGAGGCCCATTACTTTTATTCTTTTTATTAGCATTTAGAATTTATATATGTATGTAATGATGTAGGAAATAAACCAGCAGTATCTCAGACATTAACAGTAATAAGAACAGCATATTTATTAGCATTGAAATCCTATTATGGTCAAAAGTCTTACATTTGTATGATTGTGTCATCATAGTTAGTGATGTAGATCTTTTAAGTTATGGAAAATGATTTTATCTAAAAGTTTTCTTTAACTTACTGCAAACATACAACATATGGGAGCTAAATGAGAGCATTGTTGTAGGTGAGAACATTAATTTATTAATCTAGAAATTCTGTCAAGCCTCCCAACTAATCAAAAATAGATATATGAGCAAGTTGCTGTTGTGAATTTTGGGACTCTCCACCTCTCGTCAATTTCAGTTTTAGACTATTCTGTTGCTTAATTCTGATCATAACTAATTAATTTATAAATAATTTACACCCCCATCTTCTCCCAAGAAAGTATTTTGGGAGGCTTAATTTAACTAGGAAACTACCATAAATATATAATGAGGTGATTTCAGTATTCTCTCTTTGGTGATGAGAAGGTCACTCTCCTTTGCTTAGGAAAATAGTCAGGACAGCTTTCTTTGAAGGGGTCCCTCTTCCTCCTGCCCTGCCTGGCTCACTTTGGAGATTGGGAGGACTTATGGTCATTTTGCTAGTCATTAGGTCATAGACCAGGTTCAAATTCTGCTTGTTTGTATTAGTTTTGTGATCTTGGGCAAGGTACTTAATCTCCCTGTACCCATATTTTTTATCTTTAAAATGGGGTAAAAGTAGCATTGTTCAGATAATTTAATGAGTTATTATGCAGAGAATCTTTACTAAAATGACAGCTAGTAAGCAGTTCTTGAGTGGTAGCCGTTATTACAAACCCCTGTGTTCTTAATTAAAATGCCACGTCTTCAAAGATGGCTCACTGAGACACCGCCTTAAATCAGCCCAATGCATTGGTACAATAGGAGCCTCCACTTTTCCTCATTATATTTAACATTATTTGCCGCTAATAGTTTAGATGTTTAAAATGCATTTTTTGTGAAAGTGTAAGCTTCTGGTGGTCTAGAGTCTGTCTGCCTCAACACTTTATCTCTGAAATCTAAGATATCATCCAGCACAAAGCAATCCTGCAGTAATTGTTGAATGGATTTGCTGAGAGTAGCCTGTCTGTAAATATGTTGAGGTAGGATTACAAGTAATTCTTTTGTTAATTGTATAAATTTTAATTTTCTAAGTTTTGACATTTGATGTTTCACTTGGTACAATATAATTAAAGAAGGTAAAATCCTGTCATTTCACCTTTATGTACTATTGTTAAGTTTCTTCAGTAAGGCAGCAATGGGGGCTGTAAAATGGAATTCACAGTACCTTTTTTGTGGACCATTGAAATAGATTAAAATTTCTCCATTGGGAGTGATTTTGCTACCTCAGAGACCTTTTTTGATTGCCACAGCTAGAAATGTGCTACTAGAATCTAATGCTGGAATGCTCCTGGACATCCTACAATACACAGTACAGACTAACTCACTGAAAATCATTCAGTCTGAAATGTAAATTGTGCCCAGATTAAGATACCCTAGCATCAGTGTATCAAGCCTTGTAAAAAAGTAAGTTCATGTAACTCCCCAAATTAGTTGAGCTCTTTAAAAAATAGAACACCGTAAATTTGAAAGTTAAATAAAATTTACTGTGATATTTTTTATTTTAGTGGTTTACATTTGCTTTTGTGGTATGATTTGCTGATAGTTAAGTAGATGTGAATATTTAATAAAGCATATCCACCAATATTGTTTCTTTTACTAGTGAATTTTGTAGTCTTTTATAGGTTTTTCTCTTTACAACCAGTGGAAGTGGTTTTAAAAGTAAACGTCAGCTAAGTGTTTGCTCACATACTTCTAAAAACCCAACTAAACAAAATTGTTTAGAAAGAACAGTTTATGAGTTGATTTAGCAAAAACTATTGTGCAAAGAGTACAAATAGTTATATTGTTTATAAGTTGTTGTTTTATAGCTCTGGACAAATAAAACAGAAATAAGATAAAGCTATTTAATGTTTATGGAGCTTGGTCTGTCCCAGTTTGAGTTACATATGGAAGAGTATCACTAAGACAGGACAAGTTATGCTGCAGTAACAACACTGCAGTGACTTAACACAACAAAGGTTTATTTCTTCTTTGGCGTCCCCTGTGTATATTAGTGACTCTTCCAGATGGTGGTTTCTGTGTGACAACTAAACCACCCAGACTGAGAGAGATGGCGCCATCTTAGAGCTGTATCACGTAAAGACTCAGGGCTTTGTTAGTCAGTTTGGCAAGGAAAAGAACATGGGAAATTATCAGTTTTTTTAAGACGTTCACTTGCAATTGGCATGGGGAGCTTCCAATAAATTTCCTTGGTTCTGCAAGTTGCATGGCTGTGCCTACAGTTAGGGACTCAGTGAATTTAATACTTCAGGAAGCATTGCATAGAAGAAAGAGAAACATTTCTGAACATGAGCAATCACAGATGGCTTTAATATTTATTTAACTTTCATTGTGATTGTTCAGAATGGTTTGTAAGAAGGTATTTATAAGTGCACAGATACCATCTCTCTCACCAAATTGTTCTGATTACATTATGCTTATTTTGGGTCTGTAGTTATATTTCATTCATTGTTTTTGAAATTACTTCTAAATGAGAATCTTTGCCTCATGCTATGGTTCCTGGTTTCTCAAATGGGCTAACATACTCCACAAGGTACTGAATGATAAAGGATTAAAATGGTGACTTCTGTGTTTTACAATGGTAACTAAATCAAAACATTGTTTTTGTGGTAGGACATGCATGAGAATACAAGAAAAACTGGTGAATTTTTATGCTAAACTCTGAAACCTCAGTGAAATTTTGCACTGAATCTGGCTGCTTTTAGTTATATGCCCGAGAGAAATGTACTTTTCTCTGCCACAGGGTTGCTTTGCTGGACAGGATTGAGAAATACTGCTTATGTACCTAATTATTTACTCCATTCTGATTTGGATATTTCCTTAGTTATTTTCATTTTGGTGGAAATTATTGATTACCACGTTTTAAAAACTAGAACTTCTTCAGGGATCAGATATTATTACATCATTTCTTTCACAAAGAGAAAATCAGAATTTCTATCCTTTGTTCTACAAGCAGTTTGGTAGGAGAAAATATATAATAAAATTGATCGTTGTCTTCATTATTCAGGCCACCATATGAAAAGGTGAGAGAATATAAAACTACACACACTCTTCCCCATTTTTGGGTTTTTGGATCATATAGCCATTTGAATCTGTATTCTTCCTTTTATTTATTTATCAAACAACCTTTGAGCATCTATAATATGTGACTGACATTGTGCTATGTGCAGGAGATTAGGACAAGATAAATAACACAGTCCCTCCCCTCAGAGACATTATGTCTAGTAGATGGTGGCCACAGGGGTTGTGAAATCTCCATTTATTTTCACATATTTATTCAGCACTGAAGTGATAGGCATGGATATGTGACAGGCATTTAGTGATACTTTGGTGAACAAGAAACAATAGAGTATAGTGTTTAAGAGCAGTTTTAGCAAAATTGGAATTAGACTGCCTGGGGGACTTCTTGGAAACTATTCAACCACTAGCACCTTGTGTCCCAGTTCCCTCATATATAAAATTGGGATCAGGCCAAATTTATCCATGTTATAGAATCCTTATGATCATATGAGTTAGTAAATATAAAGTACTATATAAGTTCTAGCGCCTATTATTCTTCATTTTTTTCCTCACACTTTACTTCCTCTTCAAATCTGTATTTTCCCCATGCTTCCTTTTCATTCTCTTTCTAAGCAGTTATATTGTAATAATCATTTATTTGAATATTATGGTTTATTAGTAACCTGTTAAAAATATTGCCTTCATAAAAAATAAGGGTTTCTCCATTAACTATATGATCCAACAATTCTATTCCTATGTATCTACCTAGAGAATACAAAAACACTGATTCAAAGGGATATATGTACTCCTGTGTTCATTATAGCACTGTTTACAACAGCTGAGTTATGGAAACAACCTATGTCCCCAAGGACAGATGAGCACGAAAAGATCTGTATGTATACACAATGGCGTACTGCTTAGCTATAAAAGAAGATGGACTCTTGCCATTTGCTAAAATATGGTTGGAACTAGAGCGGATTAATACATGACATAAGTCAGATGGAGAAAAACAAATACCTTATGATTCATGCAAGTGAAATACAAAAAACAAAACAAAGAAGCAGAACGAAGCCAAAACCAACCCTTGAAATCTGACTGCATAAATGAGGCTACCAGGTAGGGTTTGGAGCAAAAGGGCGAGAGGACTCAGGGGACTATGGTGAAAGGATTATTGGTGTTTTGGCATTGGTGTGGTGTTATAATATACATTTGTGGAATTATGAACCTATACCCCTAGAGTGTACACTGTGTGTAAACCGGTGTTGATTCAATAAGCATAATTTAAAAACAAAAGCAAAATAGATTAAAAACAGGCGCTCAGGAGGAAAATAATGTTTGTAGTTTTCTGTGTTTTATGTAATCCTTTCTTATTTTTTAATCATGGAAAAAACCATTGCAAATCACATTCTACAAGGTACTTAACCAGGTCAGACATTTGATCCAAGGACAAGGCAACACCAATCAGAAGTTGTGTTTTGCAAGAACCTCTTTCACTTTTCCAGGCTCTGAAATTCTGAAATGTCTCCTGTCTGTCTTCATTACCAGGGCCTTATGCTTACTCTATGAGTGAGCATTCATCAGGGTTATATACAATTGTCAACAACCTGCAGGGCTACCTTGGCACCAGAGCAGCAAGTACCTGCTACTTAAAAATTTTATATTGCCCTTGTGAAAGTGCTTCACAGGTGTCATTTAATTTTGCAAAGGAATAGGTATAGAGAGAACTCACCGGAGACCCATTCTTTGGCAATATTTGCATTTTATAGGAAGCATACATATAAATTTCCCATTTCTATAGTAATATGGCTTTAATCTTAATGAATGCCATTTTGGCAGTTTTCTTCAGAGAGTGAAATTAACATTCACATGTGAACTGGAAATGTTAAAGTGTTATTAGTCTCCTGAGGGTTTTGCTTCTTGTTATGCAGTTTTAGAGATTTCATCATAGTTTTAGACGTAGCAAAATACCACAATTTCTGCTTGTTAGAGTGAAATTTTCCAAAGTTTCTGTTTATTTCAGATCAGTGTTTGATTTTTCAAAGCAAAAATGTAGTATTTCCTGGACCTTGACTGTAATGCCAAAATCAATTGATAAGCAAAATTTGGTCACAAATGCTATTAGGAAGATTTTTTGGTAAGTGTTTTCTTGTCATTATTAATATTTCTTTAACTTCTCTTTAATTGTAATATGGTGTCTGGAAATTTTAGAAGTTCATATATTTAGTTATTGACACCTTGCCCTTTTCCCTGAAGAATGTAATTTGACAAGCTCCCCCACCCTTTTTATTTTTTTTTTGCTAGTTGCCAGCTACGAGATTCAAGTATCACATAAAGTAATCATGGGTACATATTTTCATTTCCTTGCAACTGGTGAGGTAACTGAGTTCTGTAAAATTAAAGGACTTGACTAATGTCACAGCTTCTAAGTAGCAAAACTGAGGTTGACTCAGTCCTGGCTACCTCTGAAGGCAGCACTCTTCATTGTTACCTTTATATAATTGCTTCAGTGTCTTCTGTGACTGTATTGAAATGCAGAATTCTGAGTCCCAGTATCATGCTATCAGAAACTGCTTTTTAAGCCTGTTGGGTGATTTGTATGTGCTTTAAACTTTGAGAATGGATGTAAAGTTCTTAAAAATAGCTTCACACAGTTAAATACATGACACTGAAAAATTCCCATTTGAAATGATTTTTTTCCATCTGGGTCTTGATGAATTTTACCTAATATGTTAGATTATATTTTACTATCCTTTAGCTATTTTGATTATATGTCAGCCTTTGATTTAGACTAACAAGTTTTATGAGTTGTGCTGGATTCTGTGAACACATCTTAGTGATCTGTTTTGGTGGTTTTCGTTGAAATACCCTTGTTAATATACGACAAGCACTTTGATTCTGTCCTAATTGCTTGGATCCAAGGATCCAGGTAACCTTGTCACATTCACCATCAGGCTCACCCTTGTTTACTTAATTCTTAAACAGATTTGACTTTTTCCTTGTTTACTCCCTCAAAACTTTAGAAGTGGCTTGAAGTGATAAAGCCCACTTAGTGATAAAGCTCACTTTAAACAGGAAAGGTGAAAGGAAAATTATATAAACAAGTATAAGAAGGTGAAAAATATATCAAACATATGAATTGAATTATTTTCTACAGTTGAAAACTGAATTTAAATCTTGTCTTTTGGGGAGCATAGTCAAAAGGGAAAAAAGAGGCTGCTGAGTTCTCAAAGTAAGAAGTATAGACTCATTTTTTTTTTTTTAAGATTTATTTATTTATTTATACAAGCACTGAGTACAGTCAGAAGCGGGGGAGGGTGAGAGAATTCACCAGAGCTAGAGCAGGGAGCAGAACAGGCAGAAGGACCGAGGTACACTGCTGAGGGGAGCAGCGGGCGGCAGGAGAGGTCTGCACGTCATGTGGGACCCTCCTCTGGTGGCCGGGGATCGAACCAGCGCTGCAAAGGCTGCGGGCAGCTTTGCAACCCAGTGCTCAACCGCTGCGCTACCCGGGAGGCCCCCTAGATCATTCTTGTTCCCTGATCTAAAGAGAAACATATTTCCTGTTATTGAATATTAGGAATGTAGTAGATGTCTCTTTGTATAGTGCTTATAAGGTATCATAATATAGTCATGTTTTTGCAAAAGAAAGTGAAAAATATTTAAAAATTTATTTTTCATTTATTTATCTTCAATAATATTTATGGCTATAAGACTTAGATATAGCAAAATACCATTTTGTGAAGTGAGTTTTTTGGGAGCCTGGAAAATAATATGATGGCTGTATATTTCTTCTTGATAATCAAAAACGTAATAACCTCAATGACAAGAGCTTGAGAGCCTTATCTAAATGTATGCTTTAATATATTCCTTGCACTTAGCCTTCCTCTTGCATTAGGTATATCTGAAGTGGACTTTTTGGCAAGTGCTAGATCTCAGTAAGCTAAGTTTGACTTTTTAGGTGAATGTGTAAAATATAAAATGTTCTGCTGTTGTTTAAAGGCAGCTTAGAATACCAGGCATGTTAGCAGGCATGTTTGGCATCCCGTTGTGAAAAGCATTTTCCCTTCTTTGTGTAAACTCTCTCTGTTGCAGACCTCTTCTGGTCAGATAGTGGAGGGGACTATTCTGGAGAAAAAAAAAAATAAAGTTAGTCTTAAACTTGTAGCAAAAGAAGAAAATTTCAGGTATTTTTCCCATAATTAAAGACTATGGCTAATTAAAGACTATGGCTAATTAAAGACTATGGCTACATAATATAAATATATATTTAAAATTTCTTTATATATTTATATAACATGCATAATTTTTAAATAATTTATTTTGCTGAAGCAGATACTTTTTTAAGGTTGTAGGGACAGAGAAATTTTCCTCTACCCTTCTGGCCAGTGGTGCAATCAAATTAACATCAGACAGATTAGTAGAAGAAAAAAAAAGATTTAATTAAATATATTTGTGCAAGCCACATAGATGTAGATATTAAAACTAATGGGGGAAAGTGAGCATATCTATATCCTGAGCTAAGGAATAGCATATGGGCCTTCACGGAGAGAGCAGGGTGAGTCACATAAGACTAGTGTTCTGAAATTACACGTTTGTCTTACCATATAGTAGTTTCTCTAAAACAAGGGTCATTTCTGGTAAAAATCCTAACTCAAAGTAGAGCCTCTTATGTTTAATCTTTTAGTTAAGGGAGTGGTAAAAATTTCTTATGAACCTGCAGGTCCACGATTAACTTCAGTTCAAAATAATCTGAATGCTAAAATAAAACGTCTTAGGATATGTGTTCTCAACATCTTGGGATGCCCTTTCTTTCAACCTTATTCAACATTCGCTTTGAGTCTCAGCTTTGTTCTAGGTTTTTTGGTAAGTAGTGTAATAATTATTAAGTAAAACATGGTCTCAAATCCAAAGGAATTTGTAGACTGATAAAGGAATAAAACTCCCTTGACTATTAAGTAGAAATAGTGTTTTATATATTTGTATTGTGAATAAATACATAACCCTAAGAATCTGGATGTTATTTTACTTCAGAATCACTTGGGCAAGCTTGCTAACATTGCAGAAAAATTGATGTGAGTACCAAAAATCTCCATTTTAAATAAAACCCCCAGGTGATTCAGATATAGTAGTATTTGGTGGACATTTAGAGAAATAATGGATGAGAATGGTAACCTTATATTTGATGGAATGACTGGCCATTTTGGCTATGCGGAAACCCAGTTAAAGTGTAATGACTAAGGTCATATGTAAAGACTGATCTTAATAATCACCTTGTAATTTTACTTGAAGCAAGTTACCCATGCTAATCTGCAGGCATGAAATGTAATGATCTGTTTTATTATTGTTAATTTATACTCAAGATTCCTTTTGCTCTTCTTTTTAACCAACATAACAATTATACAGGTGAACTATTTGCCTCAGGGAGATACTGTAATAGGACTAATTAAATGTTTAATATTTTAAAGGACTTAAACAACCTTGTAAGTAATACATTAAGAGGAGATAAAATCATGATGTTCTCCTTAGGAGGAGGAATGTTAACGAAGCCCTGGGATCAGAATTCCTTTAATGCTCATGTTTATATCTGTTGGGAGACAGAATAGCATAATGGTTAAATTAATGACCTTGAAAACCTGTGACAGTTCTACTTCCTACCTGTAAGACCTGGAACAAATTTCTTAGCCTTTTTAAGCCAGTGTCATTTGTGTCACTTATAGAATGGTGAGAATACCACCTAGCTTTCTGGATTGTGATGATATGTGTCCAACAAAGGAAAGTTTGTTTATGACCATGAATTAATCCTATAGACTACCTATGTTACTGAATTTGAGACATGTAGACTTACTTCTAAAAGCCATATTTATTACAATAATGTCTCAGAATGAAATCATCACCAGGCGAGTCACATATTTTGTGGCACATACCTTTTCTCTGTATGTTACTTGCAGCAAGTGTTTAACTCATGGGAATTCCCATTATTGCTTTAGGTTTATTGTCACTTTTTCAGAGATGCCTTCCCTGACAAGCATAGCTGATGTTCCTTGCTCTGTCTTCTACCAGGAACTGTACTATTTTTCAGTCTGTTTCTTCACAATCTTTAATTATTGTATGTGTTTAACTTGCTCATCATCTCTCTTTCCCACAGGAGAGCAAATTTTGTGAGAGTAAGCACTTTTTCTTGTTTATGTGTCAAGGAATACTCTTCAGTGTTTGGCTCATACTAGGTGCTCAAGAAACACTTGTTAAAGAATGAATAATATGTAACTCTTATTCTTACTAGGACTGTTTAAAGTTTTTCTCACACCTGCTAACTTATGGATCTTCCTTTCACAGATTAAGGAACTCTACTTCATCTTCAGAGGGTCTTAGCTCTTCTAAGGACAATCCTCAAAACTATTATTCAGATTCTTTTTTCTCTCCTCTAAATATTGCTTATCATCCTCAAAGCATGGAGCATCCTCATAGCAGCTATTCATTTCTTTTTTCCCCCTTTATTAATTTAAAATCTCTTTTTACATTGTTCATTTTTGTACAGTATTTGATTTCTCCCCTCAGGTGCAGTCTATATATCCCAACACCACATCACCTGTGAACCATCACTATGATCCCTTGTTTTCTTCCCACCCATTCTGATCCCTTTTTCTCTCCCTCCCATGTTTTTATGTCTGAGATCTGTAGTTGCTTACATGTTGTCTTTTTTTTTTTTGACCCTTTGTTCATTTTACCTACATCACTCCTGTAAGTGATTTCATCTGATATTTTTCTTTTTCCTTCTGACTTATTTCACTAAGCATAATCCCTTCCAGCTGCATCCATTTTGGCTGTGAATGGCATGAGTTTATCTTTTTTGAATGCTGAGTAGTATTCCATTGTGTATATATACCACATCTTCTTGATCTAGTCATCTGTTTTTGGACATTTAGGTTGTTTCCATATGTTCCATATGTTTTTATCTTTACTATGGAATTTCAGTTTTATTCAGGATTCTTAATTACTTCATGTAGCCATTGCTACAGAGGAGGTCACACCAAACCCAAGCCCATGAATGAGTCCTAATTAATCTATCCATTCAGATGGTCTCATTAATGTTGGGAATTGATAAGGTGTTGTATCAATTGAAAATTGTCAACTGATTCCATTATTATACTTTGACATACTAATTGATTGAAAAAATCAGCATTATTTTTAATGTCACTGCTAACATTTAGCAATGAACATTTGCAGTGTTATTCTATCTTCTCCATAAATACCTTTCTTCCAGCACCTAATACATTGCTGTACATAGAGTCAAAGAGTTGATTGTCCATCAAAACTTCTGAGCAGTTCAATTTTAGTTTTGCAATTCTCTGTCTGCAAAGGTGGTAATCACAGGCAAGGAAATCTTTTATAATTGTAGGGCAATGTGAGTTATGGGATATTCCACATATTCCTTCTGTTCTCAGTGAGATGATCAACTTTTTTATTTCATACGTTGATGTTTTAAACTGTCTATGCTAGATTTCATGGAATTTCTTTAGTCATTTTCTAATGTTTTCATTAGGTTATTGGCATTTTTTATCAAGGCATCTGAATAAAACTCTTGTGAACTCCCTCCTTTGCTCTGGTCACTTTACTCTCTATCTCTAAAAAGAGACCTAATATTAACTCATACACAACCATTTCGTTTTTGTTTAAACATGGTCTGTACACCACGCTGTAGGTTACATTTAATCAAGCTTGTATATTCCTGCATACATATGGAATATCTCCAGTTTTTCACTATTATGTAAGATGGTGAAAGTTTAAATTTTTCTTTTAGGTTAATTCTTATATCCCTATTTGCCAAAGTAGAATGAACAAGTTAATGGGCAGAAACCATTTAACTCATTCATCCTTTTAGCAAACATTTGTTCATTTCCTGATGTATATCAGAGATTATGATGGTGACTATTAAAAAAATAAAAAAAAAGATATGGGTACTGCCTTTAATTTTATAGGTCTTGTCACACATGCCAAATTGCTTTCCAGAGTGAACAATTTGTAGAACTTCTAACCATTCTCATTCCTTCCATTCTTTCTATTGTTGACTTTTAAGTTTTATTTATTCTTTGCTAGTTTGATTACTATGTAATGGCACTGTAAATTATTTTGATCTACATTTGGTTAATAGTAAGGGAAGATGTGTATACTTCAAACATCATTTTGTTAATCTTTTCATTTTTTTATTTGATAGGATAATTGGCAAATTATTTCCCCCCTTTTAAATAGGTAATTCATTTTTTCTGGATTTTCCCCTGAGTGTTGTTGAGTTTTGAATAGAATGTAATCACATATAGTAAAAGAATGAAGTCTTACAATTCCAATAAATACTTTTGGGGGGGATAGATCATAGAATAAGTTTAAAAATCATTAAAGTAATTATAATGCAGTTGGCTTAAATGATTAAAAAACCCTTTGAGATCAAATAGCATTTTTGCTTATCTATAAATATGTAACACTAATTCTACAGCAGTATAACTAGAAGAAAAAGCATAAAACAAATAATGAGTCCTTTAGGAACAAAGCTAAATTAAATGCATTTTTATTTACTTAAAAAATTGAAAGCAAAAATTATCCAATCATAATTGAATAGACTTCTTCAGGAATCTACAGACATTGTGAATGAAAACACCCTCATGAGCTGATAGGTTTTCTGGCTAACAAAGAGCGGTTTCATAGCCACAGCACTCAAATAATCACTAAGCAACTAAGTTGTGGGTTTAACAGAAATAGTGCAACTTTCAAACATGCTGTTAGCCTGGCTGACTTAAAAATAATGCTTATTGAGGTTACTTAGATTTATAACATTCTGTATGTTTTAGGAGTATAGGTTCACACCTTTACTATTGTGTGTTATTACACCATACATACCACTGCAGTCCCATAATCTTCCGCCATCGTTCATTGGTCCTCTCTCCTCAGCAACTACCTTTCTGGTAGCCTCAGTTCTGCAGTCACATTTTGAATGTTGTTTTTGTTTTGTTATTGCCTGTGCCTTTGCTCTGTTTTTCATATTTCACATTCATTTAAATCATTTGTTGTTTGTATTTCTCTTTCTGACCCTTTCACTTAATATAATGCCCTTTTGTTACATCCATGTTGTCACAAATGGCAAGAACTCGTCGTCTTTTTTTTTTTTTTTTATAATTGAGTAGTATCCCATTGTGTTTGTGAGTTTGTGTGTATCATCTTTTTTTCTCATCTTTTGTTGTGCACTTAGGTTGATTCCATAACTTGGCTATTGTAAATGGTGCTGCAATGAGCATAGGAGTACATATGTCTCTTCAAATTAGTGTTTTTGTATTTTTTTGTGTAGATACCTAGGAGAGACATTTCTGGATGATATGGTAGATCTATTTTTGGATATTTTATTTTATATAATTCTTACATCATTTTTTCATTTTTGCACAATATATGCATTTTCATTTAGGTTATAGTCCCCAATTTGGTTAATTGCACCCTCCCTTATTTTGACCCTAATCCTTCCTCTCCCCACCCCCCAACCCCCAGTGTGTCTCTGGTTTATAGTTGATTGTTGATTTTGATTTTTACTTTGTATTAATTAGTCTTTTTACTGGTCCCTTATTTAGGTTTTCTAAATTCCTGCTGTGAGTGAGATCATCCGGTATTGTTTTCTTTTTCTTTCTGGCTTATTTTGCTGAGCATGATCCCTTCCAGCTATAAAACAGAGATACACTGGGTGAGGGGAGGAGGGATTAAGGTCAAAACAAGGGGGGTGGGATTTGTTCTATTTCAGAAGCATTTATAGAATAGCCTGGTGACTGCTGGGTCCAGATTCTGCTAGGACCTCTGCAGAATACAAAAGGTGTCAAGATTTGTCTCTCTAGTGAAGTTTGAGTTGAGCATAGTCAGAAATCCTTGGAATAATTTGAGAATGATTCAAAGGCATACAACTTAAGGAAAAGAGCAGGGTGAGTTCCTAAGCTGTGGTGGGGATTTGAAGTAAGAGAAGTGTCACCACTAGCATAGGTGATCATGCCTGGGAAGATTTCTTTGGAAGGAAGATTTCTGGGAAAGAAGCATGTTAATAAGCAAGGAAACTGTGCCAGGTGCCACGTTCTGTGTTAAATACATGCTAAGAATTAAACTGGAATAGATAATGTATGTTTGGGCTAATTGACGAGGGGTAGTATGCTTGATCCTTCCATTAGTTGTGTAACTGCCCAGATATTTAAAATGATTACATAATACTTTCTTAGATGACTGATTTATGGCATTAGGAGAGTTTAGGTATCTTGAGAATCTGCCTCATTTAATTCCTTTTGATTGCATAATTGATTTTCTTAGCAATGTCAGTGGATTTTTATTGTGAGTAAAGTAAAAGAAAAAAATGTTTATTGTATTTTTCAGGAATTGTGTTGGATTTTTCAAAATACGTAAAAAAGTATGAAAATTTAGCCAGAAACCACTGAAATTTACTTGATATTTTCAATATTCATGATTCTCACCAAAAGGAGATTATATTTTTCCTAATTCCAACTATCCAGGGGAGAAATTATATGACCTAATCATTTAATTTTTGGATAATGGAACAACTCACAGAACATAATAAAATAATATAATAAATGAAGGAGATTTTAGGGCTTTGCAGTGCTTTGAAGAGTGAATACTAGTAAGATTAGTAAGGTTCTCTTCTCCTAGACTTCTAGAAGTGAATAATAGGATTTCCATGTAGTCTGTCATGAATGCAAACTACATACAATATCAGAAGGAGAGAAAAACAAGATTGTCATTCAAATTTTACCTTCTTTTAAAGTATATTTATTGTACCTATAGGACAGACTAAACTATTTAATGACAGTGCCATGAAATGGGCATACCTTTCTTTCTGATATGTGGAATATATCTAAATCTTTATAGAAAGAGGAAGAAGATAATGACACAGTTTAAAAAAAAAATGAAATAGACTCATTTACCAAGATGATTAGGAACAGCCAAGTAAGAAAACAAAGTTTATTACTTGAAGTAAGTTTTCTCTATCATTTCAGCGCTAGGAATATTTTATCCTTAGCCCATATACAAAACCAAATTTTCATTTATGGTCTCTAACAGGATAGGAATGGAAATTGTTTAATCCAGGATCTCTGTATTACTTTAAGTTATTGGTATGCTGATCAATGATATGCCCTCAGCTGAGAACAGACATTTCTGGAATTAAAATCCATGCATTCCTCCCTCTTTATTTCTAACTTCATTTTGCATCAGCCTCTATTCTTGCTGTCTTTAGCAGTGAATACTTTAAACCTTGAAGCATCTGATAGTTTAGTGAGGCTTATTAAAATGTCTAAACCTAAAAAGTCACAATATTGCATTAGTATTTTTTTTTCCTTTCCAAAGTGTTTTGTGCATCTAATAACTCTTCCAGCATTCAGAGACTTGCAGGATCAAAGACTATGTGATTTATATACATTGCATATATATATGTAAATATGTATATTTACTTTGTCCCTTGCCCCATCAATGTGGCCTTTGTTTCTCTTTCCATTCTTTATAACCCTCCTTAAGATTTAGAAGATATTGTTCATTCTTAATAATCACTGCTAAATTCTTGATGAATTAACTTCAAAATTATACTATAGAGAGAAAAATCTGTGCCAACTAATTCACCAGTACATCTTTAACACTGTTTGGTTTATTCATTTATACATTTTTTTTTTTTGGACCTTTTTCTCTTATGGGGGAATAAAAGGATAAAGCTGAGAAATACTGGGACTTTTAGCTGTAGGCTGGCCCTTAAACCTTCTTGTAAAGGATTTTGCTGACAGGCCAGATAGGATCCTAAGGGTGTGATTTCAGGGTAAAGTGAGGTGAACAGAGAAACATTTATTCATTAAGGCATAAGTTGAAGTGAGGAGGAAGTAGAAGGGACTATAGACCTCTGAAGGAGAGAAATAGTTACAGACTCCTGGGAGTAGATATTGTTGGAAATTTTGAAGTCTCAATTACTGACTGAGGGCATTGTATTGCTTCTTTATGAGAAAAAGAGGCCTCAGGTTCAATTCATTTGTGTTGGGCTAATAACCAAAAATGTTCCCAGCACAGCCCTGTTATTTTTAAATATGAACAAAACAAATCCATGGAGGGAAAGGCATGCTACTGTATGCAAGAACTGTTGTACTAAAGAACATTTCAAATCAATGAGTGACTTGAAAGAAGATTCAGATTTGTGTTTGTTATTCTATTTTTAAGCCTTTATTTTATAAGGCTAGGAAGGAAGGTTATATAAAGTTTAGCCAGCTTTTTGTAAGATAATATAAATGCACCTTTTCCACCTTCTGTTCTCAGATTTGGCAGCAAAAAAAATTGTTCTGATCAGTTTCTTGAAGTATAATTACTTTGTCAAAAGAAAATATAATTAGAACTGATATTTTAAAATGCACCATAATTGTATTTAAAGATTTGATAATTTGTTCACGTAGGAAATGTTTTGTTAATTTAGCAGCAACCAGCAGTACTGGAGTCAGGAAATGATCTGACGGTTTTTCTCTTTCCTGTTTGAAAAATACTGTCTATTCTATCCTTTGTCTATTCAAAGAGATACAGTCAATTTCAGTGGTGGGTTGAATTAAATACTTGTCACAGCTTTATGAGCCGCAGGTTCATTTGTTTCCTGTGTTCTGCTGCACTTTTTTTTTTTTTTTCAAGCCTCATACCATTACTACAAGCAGTATAACAAACTTTCTGGATTCCAGTACATCCTTTCTGGTCTCCTCACTTGTAACCTCAATCAGCATAAATCTGTTTCTTGTTTCTTATCTCTGCCCTGAAAACTCTGGAAATCTTCTCCTCCCTTTTCCTCTTCTCATTTATCACATAAGAAAAATAATTTACTGACCCCCCCCCGCCTCCAGTAAATGATGAGTTCTTATGTGTATTGCCAAATGCAGATTTGCATTACTAAATCAAAGCTTTTTTTGGAATATAATATTTCTTATAAATGAAGGACTCCTTTTTCACAAACCATAATACTATATAAAGTACTGGATTTCAGAAGGGCCCAGGGATATCAAGTATTAGAGTGGGTAGAGAGCAATCTAAGTGAATAACTTTTGGTTTACATCATTTAGAATAGAATTGTCAAAACCAACAGAAATTGATGACTTCTTCCCCTTTTTCTGCTGAGTGTTCTTCCTGCTACTCACTTTTCTACATTCTGGAAACATGGTATTGAAATGTGGGCTGTTTCTGGAGATCAACTGTTGTGTGAAGTGACTTGGAAGACTATAAAGACTGGAAACCCAGTAGTCAGCTACCCTAACTTTAAGTCCCAGATCCCCCATATAACCTTCATCTTGTCTGAATTTCAGTTTCCTTCCTTATAAAGCAGGAGTAATGATAGTATTTTCAGTTGTTGTGAGACATGTAGAGTGGTTAGTTATTACTCTTATCATGCTGCATTAAATACTGTCTAGCCAAATATTTCAAGCAAATTGTGAATTAAGATAATTCTCCCTTAGAATTTAACTTTTTATTGACAGTGACCTTAAGTAGAATATATATATTTCTAGTTAATATTTCCTTCTTTCCCTTCACCTAATTTCTAGTGAAAATTAATCCTGTGATGATCATTTTCCAATTTACATTTTTTAATTATTCATTTTTTAAGTTTTCAATTTGAAGTTAAAATATTTATAGGAATTATATAGATAAAGTAGAATTTTCTCATTACTGACTTTTGTTGTCTTGTCTGAATTACTAATTGAGGTCAGAGTAACTGGAAGAACACAGAACCACATTTGGGGAATATAAATTTCAATCTTTCATCTACCTATACCTTCACAATGATCTGATGTTGATTTTTAGAAGTGGAATGGGTAGGAAAAATAATGATATTCAATTTAGGTAATTAAATAATTGAGCAGAAGAAAGAAATGTAATGTTTGCTGCTCCAGCTGCAGTGCAGCAAGGAATTCTCATTTTTGACATATATTGCTTAGCATGAGGTTGATAAAGAATAGAACTTTTTTCTTACAATGTTTTATCCAAAACATTGGCATTAGAATCATTTATTCACTAATTCCTCATGTCCTTCATGTTAAAAATTTTTAAGGTAGCAGCCCTTCTGCCCACCTGTGCCTATGCCTCTCTTTTAGCAAACCTGTCCCTTTCAGGGGCAGCTCTTTCTGCCCGTTTTGTGTCTGTGCAAGTGTCCTTTATTCATCTCTCTCTTTTTATAATAGACCTACCCTTTTGGATATTAAAAAAAATGCCAAATAAACTTGTTTTGTATCAAACTTTATTGACATTAAGTAAATTTATAAACAATAGCTAGTATTTGGTATTACCAGATAATACTAAATCTTTGAAATTTTGTTTGAATTATTTTTATTAGCTATACTGCTCTAATGCAGTAAAAGTGAAGGAACTGGACTTTGGTTTCTTAAGTGATCACAGTATTCTCACTTAAAGTTCAAGACAGATCCATCATAAATGTATGAGAATGCTTTCCTACAAAAACATCATTCGTTTTCAAGTAAGGTAGGTCATTCAGTTGGCCACAGAATTGACTTTGAAATAGAAGAGATTCTTTGAAAAGTTAAAGAATTTCTTTTAGACTGTTCTTAAAGAAATGTTCTTTTTTGGTTGATGTTAAAGAATGTTCATAGAACTAGCATCTTTAGTTTTGGGTAAAGACACATTGATTTCAGTCAGAATATGCAAGCTGGAATCATAAAAAGTTAAAAAAAAGCCAAAGAAGCAACAGATGACTTCATGTTTGCTCATTCTAACCACTGATAGAGCTGTGATTGACTCTGATTGTCAGTTTAATAGGACTAAGTAAATACTCATTGTTGATTAAGGTGAACTGGAGCATCAGTAAACATTCCAAAATCAAAGGTTTATTAATAATGTTAACTTGGCTAGAATTCCCAGAGGGAGTCTGGAACTGATTTTCTTTATTTGAATCTGTACCCTTAAGATGTAGAGATGCGACCTGTTATAATGTATGTGTTATTAAATACTATGTCTTGCCTCAGACCACATTGTGACTCATTTAAAGCTGACTGTATGCTGTATCTCATTAGGAATAGGAGTTATATAATTCCTTAAGGAGTTTCTAAAAGCAATGGGTTGTATAGTCTATATGTGATGTTAATTAGATCGAACAAAGCAATATTTGCTACCACATCTTTTTTTTCTTTTTGTCAAAAACTGGGGGCAGATAATTTTTAAAGTGCTGTTTTTCTCTGGCAGCATCTGCTCAATGATCTGAAAAATCTTTGTCATAGTAATTCAGATGAAAGTATTCTTTTCAGCTTGGTTCAATTTAGCAAATATTTATTGAGGCCCTGCACTTTACTAGGCACTTGGGGCTATAAAGATGAATATGACTCAGTTCAGTTTAACAGGAGTTGACAATATATGGGTGACATGGACTCATAAAATACCAAGACAAACAAATAATTGAACAAACAAAATCAAAACCAGAAAGCACTCAGTATGATGTGATTTACTAGATTAAAGTGTGCATTAAATAAGAAGGCTTCACAAGGAAGATAGATTTTTTTTTTTCCAGGAAGAGAAAGGAAAGGGGATTCCCAGTTGAGAAATAATGTGTTAAGTCATAGGGGTATGACAGTTCTTACTGCAATTACAAAACAGTGTGTAGTCCAAAGTGTGGTAAATTATAACAGAGCTTGTTTACCAGTTTTGCTAAATTTCACAGGCTTGGTCACCTCCTTGAACTGCTCTTTCTACTTTATTTCTTATGAGTCCTGCAGTATGCCATTTAAACCACTCCCTGAGTATCTATTTAAAAGATACAGAATTGTAATCACTGAATAAAAAATTGATCCATGGTGTCACTCAGTTTTTACTGGAATGGACCATGTTCTATATGTTGCAACATTCATTAACGATCTAGAGTTGGAAGTGCTGTTAATTATTATCTAATCAAAAAACTTCACTTGGGGATTGATTATAATGTTGAGTTAGAGATTAAATCAGAATTTACTTTGAAGCACTGAATGAAAAATGGAACCAGCAGGCCTCACAGATGGCCTTAGCATGAAAGTCAAATTTTTCATCTGCATCCTTTCCAAAAATTTGGGATTCTTTGATCACAAGTATATTGTATGTTATAGGGTGTAGGTGTCCAATAAATGTTTGTGGAAAGAATGAAGGGATTTATGAATTCATCACATATCTACTGGATCACATGGAGTCATAAATCTCTGCCTAGACTAAATTTTAACTGGAGATGATTGTCATTATGCTTATGGTCCCTATTCCAGAATTATAAAATCACCTCCCAGTGTTGTAAACCACTGTCACCTCAATTAAAAAAAAAGGAAAAGAGGGCCTCCCCTAGTGGCACAGGCAGTTGAGCACAGCGCTGTGAAGTTGTCCGCAACCTCTGCAGCACCAGTTTGATCCCCACCGGCCAGCGAGGGTTGAGGGTCCCCGGTCCCACATGGCACAGCAGACCTCTCCTGTTGCACCTGCTACTCCCCTCAGCAGTGTATTTTGTTGTCTGTCTGTTCTGTTCCCCACTCTGTCTCTGGAGATCCTCTCACCCCCCACACCTCTGGCCTGTACCCCGGTTCTTATATAAAAAATAAATAAATCTTAATAAAAAATTAAAAAAGTATTTAAAAAACATAAATAAAAAAGGAAAAGAATATACCCTATCATTTAATTATGAAAACGATAGATAGTTAGAGAGAGAGAGGGAGAGAGAGAGAGAGATAATAGTAGTAACTTCCTCCTCCCCACCCTCCAAAAAAAATCACCTCCTAGGCAGAATGCAAAATCCAACACTAAGTTCTGGTTTAGGTGTGGAGGTTAAGAGAGTTAACTGTTTAGGGGGTCAAGTTTAAAAAATAGTTCTAAGAAGTAGTTTGTGTTGCAGTGCAGTAATTGTTGATTATAAAAACTGCTAGCTTTTATTGTCTGCCTGTAATTTTAATTAGTTTTAATGAATGTAAATCATGTGGTACTCTACTAACCTGCTCAAGTTCATTACTCACTATGTTGTCTCCAGATGGTTGTTTTAGAATTATCTCTCATGCTTACAAAGAAGAGACCTTATAACTCACACAGCTTCAAGTGAAGTGGGTTTTCTTCCTCTAAGAATAAAATTCAGTTCACACAGAGCATTTGACTTCAGTGCTCAGGTTGTGTGTGGTGAGCTCATAGGTGGGAGGAGAGGAAAATTCTTAGATACCTGGTAGACATAGATCTTGGAGTTCATATATAAAGTGAACCCCAGAAATGCCTTTTCTGAGATTTCCTTTATTAGCATAATATGTCAATGTTTATGTATTATAGAAATTATAAAATTTGACCTCAGTGGCAAAACTGGGGAAGGGGAGATTTAGGACTTAATCTTTATAGTGCTGTTTTCTAGGTATGAGAGCAAATACCTTTAGTTTCATGATTGTTTAAACTGAAACAGTCTTCAGCCTTTTTTTTTTTTGTCTTTTATACCACTGACACTTTTGAAGAATACAGAAACTTCTTTTACAGAATTACCTTCCATTCGGCTATCTTTGATGTTTCCTTTGACTGCATTCAACTTACGTATTTTTTTGTAGAATACTACATATAAGTTATTTTTCCTTCTCATATTCAAAAGCACACCTTATTGGTAATGTTAATTTTGACAAGTAAAGTATTGCCAATTTTTTCATTCTGTTATTTTTTTTTTCTTTTGAAAATGAGTAATTTGTGGGAAAACAGTTTGAGACTGTTTGAGTAATCTGTCCCTTTTAAACTTTTGTCATCAGATTTGGCTAGCTCCCACTGATTTATGCCTGAAACAGTTTTGTCTATGATGGTTAAAAAATTATTTTTCAGCTCTGCCCTTCTGTATTTCTCAGTTAGTATTTTACTGTAAAGAAGAGCTTTCCTTTCTGTATTTTTAAATTCATATGTTTATTATATGCAAGGACCTAAGAAATCCTTTTTCATACATCAACTTTATTTAGTAATCTTCAGTTTGAAAATTTATATGCTTTTATGTGTACAAATTTATAATTGGACATGCTTTTACCTATGCACCATCAAAATTGCAGTGCCAGTGCCCCATCACCTTCACCTTCTTGATCGCCTTTTCTCTTACCTCTTTATATCCCCTCTAGTCACTTTCATTTATCACAGAGTCTAAGCTATTTTTATTGTTATGCCAGTTTATTTCCTTGGGTTATTTATATTCCATAAGTGAGATAAACCATCTAGTAATTTTCTTTCACTTTCTGATATTTCACCTTGAGTATTATTCATGTTGTTGCAGTGGGCAACTATTAAAATAGTTGAGTAGCTAAGTGTTATTTAATTAATTTATTTTTTAAATTTTTATTTAAAATATTTTTAAAAGGATGATTTTACAGTAGAGAGATTATTCCTATATCCTTATTCCCAAATATGCAGTCTTCTACATTATAAACATCACTCATCAGAGTGATACATTTATTACAACTGATAAACCTATACTGACACATCATAATCACCTCAAATCCATAGCTCACTTTTGGGTTCACTATTGATGTATTGGGCATTCTCTAGATTTGGGAAAATGTGTGAAGACTTGTATCCATCATTATAGAATCACAGAGTATTTTCATTGACCTAAAAATCCTCTATTCTACTTATTTATCCCTCCCTGCCTACCAATCCACCAGCTCTTGACAATAAGTGATCTTTTTATTGTCTTCATAATTTTGCTTTTTCTGTAATGTTAATAGTAGGAACATTATAATATGTAGCTTTTTCAGATGGTATTCATTTACTTAGTAATATGTCTTTATATATTTATAACTCCTCCATGTCTTTTCATGACAGTTGCTCATTTAAAAAAATATTTCACTATCAATATATTATTCCCTCTTTGAAAGATGTGTTGGTTGCTTGAATAAGTTGTTTGCTTAAATATGTGTGACAAACATGTATTTGTTTTATTAATAAATAAATCATCCTAGTTTTGACCACCAAGCAGGTCCCTGTGTCTTCTGGTTATTTCCTCATAATGTTTTGTGCACTTAATTTTTTCTGGTACATAGAAAAAATTGTATGAGATGCATTTTGAATTCCAGTCCTGGGATTTAGCCATTTCTTCCAAGAATCCTTGATTCCTTTAAGTGTGAAAAAGCATTTGGAAACCAGGATAGATGTCCTCAAAACAAGTCAAGCTTTAGAATGAATGTGATTTTATGTGATTATGGGAGCAGATATCCTGAAAATTAAACCATTTACTTTGGAATAAAGTTTACTCACTACTTGCTGAAAACAGGAAGGAAGAAAAACATTTAATAAAGAAAATAGTTAAATCTTATTGTTGATGTTTAGTTTTTTTAAAAAAATCTTATTATTGATGTTTACAGGACCTCCCGGTGGCCTAGGTGTTAAATCTCAATGCTACCACCTCTACACTCTGGCCTGAGTTACATCCTCAGCCAGGGATCTAACCCACAGGGTATATCAGACCTCTCATGTTTTACTTGCTGCTCCCTTAGCAGTGTATTTCAGTAGATTTGCCTGCTCTCCCTATTCTGTTTCTGGTGAATCATATAACCTCCCCACACCTCTGGCCTATACCGCAGTTCTTCTATGCAAAAATAAAATCTTAAAATCTTAAAATAAAATCTTAAAATTTTAAAAAATAAAGAAAGCATTACAGCTTAGAAAGAAAAGGAAGAGGAAACTTCATTTTGTAATCTTTGGTTTTCTTACCAGTAAACAGTGTTATTCTTGTTGCAGGAAACCGTCGTAGCCCCAAGCTTTTGCAAAATGAGTGACACTATTTAGGCCTAAATCAGTTGCAAAATGACCAAATCTTGGCAGTGACAAAATAGACTTGACATGTCACTTTATTGCAGATAAGTATTTGAGAAATGGAATATTGAAAGTAGTTGCTTAAAAAAGTAGTTGCTTTAGAATCGAAGACATGAAAAATGGGCTGTTTAGATCTGTGCTGTAGCTGACTCATGAGGAAGTGGAAAAATGTTGTACAATAGGGGAAGGAAGTTAGGAGCATTAGCCACCAAGGAATGACATGTAGAAATTAAAAGCTCTGTCTAGAAAAATTAGGAAATAAGAAACAAAGTGTCAACTGAGTATGAAAACAGTATGTTGTAAGAACATTTATAGATGTCAATAAGACAATAGGAATGAAGGTATTAAATCAGTTTAACAAATTATTTTCTTTGAGATAAAGAAAACATGTTATATTTGCACATACATTTGGTGAAATCTGTGGTATCGGATGGTGGTGAATGTTTTGGGCAGAGGGGTTGGTTAATGGTTTTACATGCAAACATTCAGGGACTATACTCGGGAGGAAAGCATTTTAGATTTTGGCATCAAGCAGGATGTAACATTTGGTACTGTTAAAATATGAAGAGTATTAATGCTGATCACAGGGAGAGAAAACAAAAGACCTGGCATACTGAGATTAGTTGAAGAGAAGAAAGACACTGATTCCTTCAGACTTTTAGGAAATAGGGAAGGAAACCAGTGTTTTGAAGAATGTGTTAGAGGAAAGCAAAGTTTAAATCAATGCATAATATCTGGTCTTTATGATTTTATATAAGCAATGCATGAGTGGCAATGAAACATTCTGTGTAGTTTGCTAGAAAATTTAGAAGTGGATACAGGGCACAGAAAAAAAAAAATATCACCCAGCCTGAAAGAAGAGGACTATAGATCCAAGCAGAGAATACAGTGTCTGATCACTGTGGCTGAAAGACTGCATCATTTCCTTAGTGAATGGAAGTTGGAAATTGCTCTCAGAACTTTGTATATCTTGTGTGTTCTATAGATTAAGGAAGTGTGTTTAATTCCTGTTATGTAAGTAGAATGAAGGTCTCCACAGTTTAGTTGATGGATTTTACTCTGAAAGCTATGAGAGTTACCTGTGGGGAGCTGTTTGGAGATAAGTAAATTTTTCACTAGGTAATGCATTTTTTTTGTGTGTAAGGATTTTGCTAACTGAAGCCAGAAATTTGCTTTTTGTAGCACAGGAATTACCGTGTCTTGAGATGGACACACATGTGTACAGCGCTGATTAGAACACATACTCCTGTTTAATAGTTTGTGCTGAGGGCTATTATGGTCACATGGAAACAAACATTCACATTTCTCTCTGCTGGGATTGAATTATATTTTACTAAAATTTATAGGGTTGCAACTCTGAACCCAAGGAGATGGTACTTATAAATGGAGCTTTTGGTATGTAGGTAAGATTAGATGAGGTCATGAGGGTGAGACTCTCATGATGGGTTTAGTGTCTGTATAAGAATATGAGAGAAAAATTGTTTTCTTTTCATGATGTGAGTACACAGAGAAGGTGGTCATCTTCAAGCCAGGAAAAGGCTCTCACAGGAATTAAATTAGCTGGCACCTTGAACTATCTGACCTTAAGATTTGTGAGAAATAAGTGTCTGTTAAGTTATTGAGTTAAAGGTACTTTATTGTAGCCATTCAAGTAGAATAATACACTATTACAGTCATTTGTGGGAATTCGTGTCCAGAAACTGCTTTGTTAGTTTATCATAAGATATCTTAATAGAGGGACTAGAAATCTTAAAGTCCTTGTTCTCAATGAATTCTCCCTCTACAACCAGAAATACATGGAAAATCAGTTCTTAATGAGAAAGTGATTGGGTGACCTTAGACTTAGAACAAGGGGGCATTAAATGAATTGAATATTAGATAGATGAATTGAAATGGTGTTGAAAAATTCAAGGAGCAGCAGTTTTCATCTCAGTTGATGAGCTCTCTTATTTCTAAAATCACACTTTCCTTTCCTCCGAAAGCACTACGCTATGTTTTTCTCTTGCTACTTTGACTGTTTCTTCTTAGTCTTCCTGAGTAGCTATTTTCCACTGGTCTCAACATAATGTTCTAAGCAAAACATGTATTTTCACTTGAACATGTTTTAACTTTTCCTGCTTTTATATTAATTTATATCTTCTTTATTTTTAGTCAAATATTCATCTCCTTCCTTTACACTCAAGCAAACCAATTATCTTTTAAGAATGAGTTTGTTATTTCTCCATTGCCCTGTCCTCAGCAGAAGATTCAGATTCCAAGTGGCAGATGAAGGCACAGGCATGGAAGAACAGTAACTAGAAGACAGGGACATCATAACTTTGTCTCAGGTTTGGTAACTCTTTAAAGCCGTTGATTTTGCCTGTAGTATTAAAATGATTAGCCAGACCCTAGATATTTGTGCATAGCACACTTCACTGAACTTCAAAGGGAAAAAATATTCTTTTTCTCCCCCCTTCAAATCCTATTTGACAGTTGTTTGTCTCCTAGTAAGATCGCATGAGCATGACTACATTAAAATAACCACACTTGGGCATCATGTCAATCCATTAGGATGCTTCATTTCAACAAGGACTTTCTTCAGTTCAGAGGAGTTACCACAGTCAGGTTTACGTATTTTTCTGACCCTTGAGTTGACATATGCTGAATATTTCTCATAGGTTTTAGAAAATGTAAGAAAAGCTCTCTTGAAGTTACTACAATGATCCTGAGTGGTCTTTTGGTCTGCAATCTTTGCAATTAGAATGAAGCCTACTAAATTCAAAGTGCATCATATGTTTTTCTCTCCTTTGGAAGATATTTCTTTCTTTTTCTTAACACTGATGATTTCATGAGCATATATATTATTCAAGTATCTATACCTTTGTAGTAGTTTTTTTTTTTTTTAACTGTTCAAGACCCAGCTATTGCCAGGGGAACTACTATTATTTTCACTTTCTGTAATTCTAGGATTTAGTTCCTTAGGTATTGCTAGTATTGTTTTTACAGTGTTATGCTATGTACAAAATAATATATCTCTGTCTGACTTAAGGGACTTGATATTTGACATAAAATTATGATTTTGTACTCTGAAACTATGTATTAAAAAAGATGAAACTGAATCATTCTATTTACTGGAGTCGATTTTCTCACCAAATAAACTGACTTTAGGTAAATTTCCTTCAACTCTTTCACCCTGCTGGGCATGGCTGCTTGCTCTGAGACACAGGTAAGTAGGAAGGAGGCTATTGTTATTTGATGGCAAATTAATTCAACAATTTCAGTCATGATTTACTGAATGCCTACTGTGTGCCAAATATAATGCTATGTGCTAGGTCTTCAAAGAGGAAAATCAGGTATAGTTCATATCTTCAAGAAGTTCACTATTGAGTGAGGTCAAAGAAATACTTGTTGGGCCTCCCCGGTGTCGCAGCAGTTGAGCGCTGGGTTGCGAAGCTGCCCAGAGCCTCTGCAGCGCCGGTTCGATCCCCGGCCACTGGGCAAGGGTCGCACATGGCGTGACAGACCTCTCCTGCCACTGCTGCTGCTCCCCTCAGCAGTGTACTTCGTCAGTCTGCCTGTTCTGCTCCTCGCTCTGGCTCTGGTGAATTCTCTCACCCTCCCGTGCTTCTGACTGTACCCAGTGCTTGTATAAATAAACAAACAAACAAACAAACAAATAAATAAATAAATAGACAAATAAATAATCTTTTTAAAAAAAGAAATATTTGTTTTTGTTTTATTTTGTTTTTAAATTTATTTATTTATACAAGAACCGGGGTACAGTCAAGATGTGTGGGAGGGTGAGAGGATTCACCAGAGACAGAGCAGGGAACAGAACAGGCTGACTGACGAAATACACTGCTGAGGGGAGCAGCGGGCGAGACAGGAGAGGTCTGCCGCACTATGTGGGGACCCTCGCCAGCTGGCCTTGATCGAACCGGTGCAGCAGAGGCTGCGGACAGTTTTCCAGCGCGGTGTTCAACCGCCTTTGCCGCCAGGGGGACCCAGTCAAAGAAATATTTATAATGAAATACTTCATAATAAGTGCTGAATTAGTGATGGTGCATAGGAATACTGCAAATAAATTATCTATTTTCATGAGTGATATCTGCACTGGATCTTGATTTTTAACAGTTGGAAATCACAGAACGGAAGTTTCAGGCAGAAGGCCAAAAAAAAATAACAAAAAACAACTTTCTATAGACTTTAGGATATATTCTGGGTGCCTGACTATAATGAGCCATTTAATGTGGTCTTGGAACAGAGATGAGGGCGTAAGTCCTCCTGTAAATTTGTAAAAAATGACATTTATATTATATTTTATGAGAGATGAAGGTACTTCATGTGATTTATGTTATTTACATTTCATAAAACATGTGAGATAATAATTATAGAAATATGTTTTACAAATTTTTAATTTTGAACTTTGCCTCACTTTGCAGAATGCCAATTCATTTTGTACCACTAGATGGCGATGGTGGTTGTGCACGGTCCTGTATAGTTGGGTGTTGTGATTGTATGTGAGGTCACAGTGCTTATGTTCTAGGCCTCAACCCAAAAGAGTGGGTCCTTTGGGAAAGAATTCACCAGAGAGGGCTAGGTATAGTTGAACCAGGCAAACCCAGTGCTGGAAAGGAGAATTTAACCTGACTCCCTAAAGGGAGTTAGAAGGAGATATTTAAAGGGTAAGTCCCCGGGCCTCCCTGGTGGCGCAGCGGTTAAGCGCTGCATTGCGAAGCTGCCCGCAGCCTCTGCAGCGCCGGTTCTATCCCCGGCCTCCGGAGGAGGGTCCTGCATGGCGCACAGACCTCTCCTGCCGCCCGCTGCACCCTTCAGCAGTGTACTTCAGTCCTTCTGCCTGTTCTGCTCCTCGCTCTGGCTCTGGTGAATTCTCTCACCCTCCTGCGCTTCTGACTGTATCCAGTGCTTGTATGTATGTATGTATAAATAAATAAATCTTTAAAAAAATAAATAAAGGGTAAGTCCGCGAGGCAGGGAAGAGAACAGTATCTTAGTGTGTTCTGGGTTGGGTTATGCCTGGACACATGCAGATGGATGACACTCTAGCTACGCATGTGAGCTCTTAGCCCTTTCCCTCCAGGGACTGGGAGATAATCATTAGTCAGGATATAATAGTTTTTGTCTAGCATGGCACCTTTTGGTCAGTGGGTTAGACCAAATTATTTGTATGGGACTATCCAGTCTTTGATTTTGTCCACTTGTTCAAACAGAACTTAGGGTAACTCATCCTACCTGCTCAAAATATCTTTTACCCTGGCCATCTCACTTACTATGAGTATTTCACAAGCATTTTTAACCATGCTATCTGTACAATGATATGTACATATATGTACATGCTGTATTTACCAATGTGGTTAATGTTCACAAGGCAAGGTAAATGTAGTGAACAGATCCTCGAGAGCTCCCATCAGGTCTCCTGGATCTGCTTTTGATTTCCATTGCAGTCATAGTTCTGGGAAGATACAAACTCCCTTCAAATACAAGTTTTACCCTTCAAGAGTGCAGTGTATGCTGTCCCAGGGTCTTCTCTGGATTGGTAGGAACTTGCTTAGATGACACCAAGTGCAGCCCAAAGTACAGGGAGATTAATGTGCTGGAGACAGTGCTCAAATTAATGCTGACTAGAACCTGTGGATAAATGCACTGTCTAGTAAAAAATTCTGGGATGCATTACTAATGATCATGGAAGAATTAAGCCCCTGTACTCCAGTAATTACTTCAGTAATTTGTTTTTCTTCCTCTTACTCAACTGACTGATAGAGTCATGAGAACAAGAAACTTGTTTAGTCCCTTAAAGAGTTCTGAGAAAAAAATTGGCAAATTATGTTTGTTGAATGCACTAATAGATGAATACATATATGACACCAGGAGGGTTGAGTGGAATGGAGTATGAAGGAACACTAGGGATGGCAGTGTTGCATATCTGTGTTGTGGTTTTGATTGATTGATCACATGGTTGTGCATATTTGCCAAAAGCTCAGAACTTGTATACATAATATATATGCATTTTTTTGTGTATAATTATATTTTAATAAAACAAAAATCTCTTGTGCCACTTTTAGCATGAATATTTTGGCTAAATTATATTATGTGAAACTCAAATATTTTATGTTATAAAGAAATATTTCCTTATAGATTATAAAATAAAATACAGTAATAATAGGTTTAATAATGCTTCCAAATTAGAAAATTTTATACATTTAAACTGTTTGAATTGTTGATGGATTTTGAATATAGTGCCTTTTTTAAATTCTCCAAATAAAATCTGTTGTAAACTGGGAAACATCCATGATTTGGGGACTGTAAATAGTAGCCTTTTAATTTAATTTTATTTTTTAAAGATTTATTTATTAATGCATGTAAGAACCGGGGTACAGGCCAGATGTGCAGGAGGGTGAGAGGATTCACCAGAGACAGAGCAGGGAACAGAATAGGCAAACTGACTGAAATGCATTGCTGAGGGGAGCAGCGGGCACGGCAGGAAAGGTCTGCCGCGCCATGTGAGAATCTCGACGGCCAGCAGGGATCGAACCTGCACTGCAGAGGCTGAGGACAGCTTCACAGCGCTGCTGCGCTCAACCGCCTGCGCCACCAGGGGAGGCCCAGTAGCCTTTTGATATATAACAGGTCTGTTTAAAACTATCCGCTTAACTCAAGTAATGAAAAAATATAAAATGTGACACACCATAGAAACTATTAAAATCCAGGACTTAACTCAGTAGACATTTTTGTTTCAGGTGCAACTCTAGGCTGTTGACATAAATGTAAAACTGAGTGAGTTCAAGTTTCTTCATAATGGAGCCCAATTGAAAAAATGTGATTAGTTGAAGTAGTATATCCCCTTGTCCCTGAGGAACTGAATGGAGAAGCTTGAGAAGTTTTAAAAGAATTTGAAGGTTCAGTTCCTTCTTGGGCTATATAAAAGGCCATAGGTAAAATTGAAAATAAGAAAAATTTGACTCTTAACACTTAGTATTATGGCTGCTGTTGGAAATTCGCTATGTGGGTAAGTGTACTACTACAGGTCGTTTCCAGTGGGTGCTAGTGGCGTGGCTACCCACTGTCTCAAAGGATAGAGCCCCTAACGGCCTAGACAACTGATTGATTTCACATATACTGATTGATTTCTTCCCAGCACTGTAGTTTGGAGGCTGGGATTCTGGTTCAACTTATGTCTCTTGTCATCATCCTTTCCATTCTCATTTACCCCTGTGATATCTGGGATGGCATTTTCTAAGTGTCATTAGAGCAAGTCAGAAGTTGCCTGTCCCATCTGTGTCCAATGATGAGAAAAATATCTGACATGTAACAGTCACAAAAGTATATATATGTTAAACTGAATGGAACGCATGCTTCTGCTTCTCAAAAATCATGAATAAAATAATAGTGCATCTTATATAACTCAGACCATAGGAAACAGTCTGGGCATATAGGTGGTGGACCTTGGCAGAGATTGGGTCAATGTGGAAAAGTTATGGGAGCCTGAACTAGATAAAAACTAGACTCGGTAAAGTAGAAAGCAGGCAAGAGAAAGACTAAAGTTGAATTTTAAATTCCTACACCTTTATCATCTAAGCATTCTTTTGAGAACTTTTTTTTTTCCTTTTCTAAATGGACTGCTTTCCTGAGAGAATAAAAGACAATTAGATGCATCTATTTTCCCACCATAGTCATACCTCACATATAGAAAAGTTTTACTTTATTTTTCAAGGAAGGTAAAGGCTAGAAGTATCAAAGAGTGACCAATCAGAATATCCTAATGTCAGTGAGATGACGCATATAAAATATGAATGTTTAATTTTTGAGCTATCACAAAAATTTGATTAACAGGTGCAAACATTTATTTAACTGAATTTTTTTTTTTTAAGATTTTTATTTATCCATACAAGCACTGGGTACAGTCAGAAGCACAGGAGGGTGAGCGAATTCACCAGAGCCAGAGCAGGGAGCAGAACAGGCAGATGGACGATGTACACTGCTAAGGGGAGCAGCGGGCGGCAGGAGAGGTCTGTGCACCATGTGGGACCCTCGCCCGGCGGCTGGGGATCGAACCGGCGCTGCAGAGGCTGGGGGCAGCTTTGCAACCCAGTGCTCAACCGCTGCGCCACCGGGGAGGCCCTATTTAACTGATATTAATTGATAACCTAATGTGAAGAACACAGTTGTAACTATAATTTTTAAAATTACCTCAGTTATATCCTTGCATTTAATTATTATTGAATACACTGTATTCATAAAATTAACTTATTGAATACACTATATTCAGTAGAAAATTGGTGAGTTGTATTCTGTGTTCTCTGCAAATCTTTGTTCTTATAGTATTTCCATGTAACCGACTCTGTTCAGTGATCTTCGCAGAAAGTTCTGTTGTCCGTGTGCACATACTGACTGAATATGCAAACATGTTTTATGTCTAATTGGTTCTTTAAGTTGACTTGCTATATGGAGTTGTAAGTCTGTAGATTTGATATGCCCATTTTACTGTGCATTAGAAATAGGTATTAGGTGTATTTTCTTTAGTATTGTGCCTATTTAGTATCCAGTACCTTATATTGAAATTGTGTGATGAAAACCACATATTTATGGAAATACAGCTATCTTTTAAAAAATCATATTAGGTGATGAAAATTGCAGTGTATAAGAAATACATTATAATCGAACATTTCAGATGCATAAGACATATTAGTATATTATTCACCTATCCTTTGACAATACAAACAAATAGTGCATCATATAAGATACAAATACTGCATTTAGAACATACAGTAATGAATAGGAGCCTAGTAAAACTTGGTATGGTTTCCTTAGTATTTAAAATGAAACAACCTTTCTAATATGCTATCATTCACTGAAATCATTACTAACAAGGAAGTTTTTCTTTCACTTTATTTCTTTCATACTTTCTTTAAAAAGGAAGTATGTTTAAGGAAATTTGCATTTGGAATTTTAATTTTTTTAAAAAAACTGTAGACTAGCCAATATGATAGCCCTGTATTCACTCAACTGTTAAGTAAAGTTAGATAACTGACCAGTGGCTTCAAAATGTTTTATCTTCTTTTGAAAGTCTCTTGTCCAGTAGTCTTATTGTTTCTTCTCAGCATATATTCTTTCTTTTTTTTTTAAGATTTATTTATTTATTTATACAAGCACAGGGTACAATCAGAAGCGTGGGAGGGTGAGAGAATTCACCAGAGCCAAAGCGGGAAACAGAACAGGCAGACTGATGAAATACACTGCTGAGGGGAGCAGCGGGCGGCAGGAGAGGTCTGTCGCACCATGTGGAACCCTTGCCGGCGCCGGGGATCGAATGGTGCTACAAAGGCTGCAGGCAGCTTTGCAGCCCAGCACTCAACCGCTGTGCCACCAGCATATATTCTTATGAATACCCTTCACTCAGCTTACATTGATACATTTTTGGTTTGCTACCATAACCAGATTCTCTTGAAGGCAAAGTATAACAAGTCAAGCTTACTAACTGCCCCATCATTATTATTATATTTTTTGTTCATTATTAAGAAGCAACCTAGGAAGCTATCTGCAGCCACTGCAGCACAAGTACAATCCCTGGCCAGGGAGCTACCCACATGGTGCAGCAGATGTCTCCTGCCTCACCTGCTGCTCCCCTCAACAGTGTATTTCAGTCAATCTGCCTGTTTTGTTCCCCACTCTGTCTCTGACGAATCCTCTCACTCCCTGGACCTCTGGCCTATACCCCAGTTCTTGTATACATAAATAAATAAATCTTTAAAAAAATAAAATTGAGGTAATGTTGCTATACACCCCTGTATATGTTTAGGAGTACAGACTTACACCTCTTCAAACATCGCAGACCACACTCACCACCAGAGTACCAGTAACCCTCCATCACAGTCCATTGGGTCCCTTCTACACTTCATCACTGCCTTGAGGTAATCTTGGTTGTTTAGTCAGAAAGAAGGGTTTGCTTTGGTTTTGTTTTATCTGTTACATTTCTTTGTTTCTTTATATTCTACATATGAATAAAATCATGTGGTGTTTATCTTTCTCCTTCTGACTTCTTTTAGCTTAATTCCCTCCAGTTCCATCCATGCTGAAACAAATGGCTAGATTTCATCTCCCCCCTCCCATTTAAATTCTCTCATTTTCTTCATCATCATTTTTGCTATTCATTCAGTGCCTTTAGCAGTCTCTTCTTTGTATGGAATTTCTTTAAGGCTGATCCAGGATCATATCAGAATGAAGGATTTGCACTTAAGTTTCTAGAATATTTCTCTATAATACATTTAACTAATGCAGCAGGTGTACACACATGCATCCCCAACACTCTTTTTTGCTCAAGATACCAGTGTAGGAATAATTAAAAATTGATTAAACATGTATGAATGTTAGAAAACGCCAGCAAAGTGCAGTAGTGGAAAGATATAGGGGTTATAAAGGGAGCAAACTTAGAAGCAGTGGGCTCAAAATAAACTTGGGAAGTAAGTTTATTAAGTAAGTTCTTAACTCACTTAAGTGTTTTCATCCATTAAAGGAATCTTGGACTATAGGTAGCACAGAAAAGATAAGCATCAGGTGTTTGATAAGCCTGGCTACCTCATCGGCTTTTGAGTCAGACCTTTTGGAGTCTAGATAAATCAGACTCTGCAAAGAACAGAGGCAGTAGCATTTTAGAGGTGCTAGGATCAAAGGCATTTTCCTCTAGGGAGAAAAAAAAAGAAAACTGCTCCATTTTCCATTTCTGTCCTTAGGGTTAGAATTTAGATTGATTCTCCCATGAGCATAGTCTAAAAAGGATTTCACTTACCTGATTCCTTTCTGTAAGTCTGGGCCTCTACTGTTGAATTCAAATTTTGGAAACTCAGCAATTTCAGAAATGTCCCTGCGATGCACAGTTGTCTCTTAGAGTATTTTAGTTCTCAATTCCCTGTACTTAGAGATTTATGAGCTATTATGGAAAATTTTTGAAGTGGAAAGTATATATCTGTGTGTGTATATGAGAGAGGGAACAATAAAGACTTTTCAGTAAATAATCTTTTAGTTTGTTGATAAAATGTGAAAATATAAATTAATAATTTAATTTCACATTTTTCTCCATTTATAGTCAGTTATCAAAATCACGAGTAAGTTAATTTGCTTTAAGCTCCCTATTTATTTAGTTCATTTGCAGTCTATATTATGCCTTTGTGTATGTAACTTCAAATATGTCTTTATAATTGTTAAAATACCAACATAGTGATTGTCTCCTTGCTAAAGTCATGCATTAAAGTATTAGGCTTCTATGTAAAGACTTCAAAATACTTTCTCTTCTTTTCTCAATTATAAGATTATCACTACCAGGGAAAGAATTTCTTCCTTTTGGAGTCTTCTGGATGTACAGTGCTGGGGATGATAATGTAGAGCACAAAGGGCACTTTTCCTCTGAGTATGCAAAGGAGATACTATAATCTAATGAACGAGATTTGAACCAAGTACTTATTTGTAATTGATGGGGTACTTGCAAATGACTGTTCTTCATTTTAGGTCTAAAAGTGACAACATGTTCTATATTTCAGAAGTGGAGAAATTGGCCAAGTAGGATACTTTACATGAGGTCATAATATATCTGTTAGATATATAGGAAGCTGCCACTTACTTAGTTTTTTCGAAGTGCCAAGTACTCTGCTATATCCTTCAAAGTAGGTGTTTGACCTCAATTTTATAGTGAAAAGGGTAGTCCTAGAGTTAAGTGATTTTTTTCAATAACCAGTAGCTCATATTGGTGGAAAAGTAAGTTTTAATCTTGATCTCCATAACTCTAAGTTGTGCTCATAACTTGTTTTTCTCCAACGGACTATTGTAGTTACAAAGTTTGTTAGTATCTTGTTAATGTAGAAATATCCTCACCTCTCTGGAAAAAAAAAAAAATGATTGGGTTCTGTTATTATGAGGGCAAGGATAAATGGGCTTGAATAATCCATGTGGTTATTTTCATAGCCTTTATAAAATTTTTAGATAAACTATATTATAGTTGATTTAATCAATACGCTCCTTTGAGAAACAGCATAATTAACCTCTGAACTAGGATTTATAGGAGGTTATAACATTTAAATCTAAAAAGAAAACCGAGCCTCCCCTGGTGGCACAGGCGGTTGAGCACCGTGCTGTGAAGCTGTCCGTAGCCTCTGCAGCGCCGGTTCGATCCCGGCCAGCTGGCGAGGGTCCCACATGGCACAGCAGACCTCTCCTGTCTCACCCGCTGCTCCCCTCAGCAGTGTATTTCGTCAGTCTGCCTGTTCTGTTCCCCACTCTGTCTCTGGTGAATCCTCTCACCCACGCATCTGGCCTGTACTCCAGTTCTTATATAAACAAACAAATAAATAAATAAATCTTTAAAAAAAATTAAAAGAAAACCTTGAGGATTATCTGGGACTGTCTTCTCATTTTATAGAGTAAAAGCTTTAAGAGGTTTTGTTTGATTTTGATGTATGTGAGATTACCTAAGAATTTGCTGCTGTTTATTTGTATGTTTATGTAAGGAGATTGTCATATTCATTGAGAAAAAAGGTATAATTGTATTGCATTTAAGACACTCCTATCAAAAGAAAGGAAAATCTATAATCTGTGAAAAGTGTGTTAAAGGAATGAACATGAATTGGTTTCTTCATTTATATTGGGTCAATCAGAATCATGACAAAATTAATTTTCTTTAACTTTATTTGCATACTTAGCAAAGCCTGTATATTTGTAGTCGGCCTTACACGTTTCTGTATTTGAATTCACTTTGCCTTTTTCTTGCTCACTAATTTTCCAACTTTTCAAGTATAAGAACCCTATTTTGAAAACAATCCAAATGTACTGAAATTCCCATATGAAAGTATTTTAGCATTCATTTATTGAGAAAATACAGAGTTTCAAAAGTTACTTTCAACTCAATAAACTTTTAAAATAAATTTCCATTTCATGAGTAGTAAAAGCATCTTTACACATTTGAAGAGCAGTAGTACATAGTACATCTGATGTGCTCTTGGATTCTTTTAGGTTGTCATAATACCATTTCTTTCATTTGTTAAGTCATCACACTAATTTTTAATGTAATGTATACTGACAGAACATGTACTGCATGCTAGATACTATGTATGCAGAAGATACTGGTATACAGAAGATGCCAAACAGGCTGGTTCCTAACATCTTGAAACTCTGAGAATGCAATAATAGAGGAAGTTTGCAAGGGACTAGAATGGCATTAGTCACGGCACTTGGCCTAACTTGGAGATGAGGAGATGCTTCTTGAATCAGTTTGCATTCTTTAAGTAATAGCAGTAGTCCTTCGGGAGGGTCTCAGTTGACCTTCAGTTCTCTTGTGAAGGTACAAGAGGCCTACTCTGGGCACAATGACAAAAGCCTCTCTGACGCTTTTGGGGTCCATAATATGGACCCAGTTTAGAGCCATTTTCTATGGAGCAATGGTATCATATATTGTGATCTTACTATTTCTCTGCTGATTGATAGTGGAATAATTGAGACCAGGTTAAAACATTTAGCAAAGCCCTAGTGAAGGCATACAGTTATCAGAAAGGTTTTACACTGCAGAAATTTATAAAACAACAGGCTCAATATGGATGCATTCAGAGTATAGGAGTCGAAGGTCAATTACATATGCTCCTTCTGAGGGATAATGGTCCCTCCCACTCTTAGTAGAGCGCTTGTGTGATCATTCCTTTATTCAGCAAGTATTTAGTAAGTGCCTTCTATGTGTTACTCATCTCTCTAGGTACTAGAATCATCTCATGTAGGGATATGTAATATTCCTGTCATCAAAGTTTACATTCTAGTGAGAAGGAATAAATACATATGAGGTGTAAAATTGGGAAGTGTCACGAAGATAAAGCATATTAAGCAGATGAGAGAGGTAGGGGAGTAGGGAAGAATGTTTTGGATATACAATGTATAGGTTACATGTCTCTGACCAAATGGCTTTTCATTTGGTCTGTAGATCTCTAGCTGAGACCTAGAGAGAGTAAGAATAAAAGAGTCCCATTGCTCCGTGCGGGGAAAGTTCACAATTTTCCATAACCTGTTAAGTCAGAGAGAATAATATGACCCTTTCTTTTTGTATTCTAAGGCTTACGTTCTAAGTCACATTTTCTGTCTGTAATTTGCTGTTTTCTAAGATGACTGACAGTGTTAATATTTATTGCCTTTAAGAAAAATTCAAAGGGAGGAAGTAGTTTGTGAAGGTCTTTTCTAACAAATCTCTCAGCTTGATATGCTAGTTTCAAATGTTTACTGACACCTATAATAAAGTATTATAACCTTTGCTACTTTAAGAATATTTTATTTACTTCACAATGTGGTTTTATTTCATTATTTTTTCAATATTATGGTCCCCAAAGAAGAATGTGGAATAAATAGAACTTACATGTGAGTCACTAGGGTATGCTTGGAAATGAAATTTCTCTCACTTTGATTATATAGTAGATTTCTTTTCTCTGCCAGTTTGAACTTAGTCTTGGCCATGTGACTTCTTTTGGACAACAAAAAGTATGTGAACTGAAGTGATTGATGTGTGTCACTGCAATATTATAATTTATAAGAAATACATATTTGATCATTCAGATGACCAAAACATATTTATCATATATATTTAGTGTTCTACCACAGTTCTTGGTTTACAATTCCCAAGGTGGCAACCTGGGCTTCTGACTGGTGACTGAGTTTGGGGCAGCATTGGGGGAGCAACCTTACAGGATTGAACCTTTAACCTGTAGAAACTAGTGCTGTCTCTAGATAGTGTCAGAATTCAGCTGAATTAAATTGTATAATGCTTAGATGGTTTCTGGTGGAACTGTTTTGTATGCAAGGGACCCCTCCACACCTCTCTGTTTCCTCCCACCCCCCTCAGAATCTTGTTTAGTGATTAGAAAACCATTCAGTCACTTCCAGGAAGAAGCTTTAAGTGCCATTATATAATTCATCATACTTTTCCCCTGCCATGGAAATCCATGTGTTGAGAAAAATCTGTTGCAGTCCATGCTCCTGAGTTACAACATTAAGTAGAGATCCCCACTATATGATAGAGTGGGTAAGAAATAAATTTTGTTGTTTTAAAGTCACTAAGTTTTTTTTTTTTTGGTCACAGTTTTGGTTATTCAACAGGGTAGGGAGTGTTCTGGTCCTATGCAAAATGTTAGGGGTCTGAGATTTACTTATGAAAGGTGTAGTGTGTAGTATGTAGTATGTATGAGCAGGAATGATACTATCCATGAGAAAAGGAGAGATAAGTGTATATCTAGGTAAGACTTGGTAGTAAAGGCCAGGAGAAACTGGATCTTACATCAAGCTCGAGACTGACATGGATATTAGAGTTCAGAATGCCAACTACACCTTTACGTGGATACTTACTCTTTTAAAAGTTTTCATTTATGCCTTTAAATCCTATGTAAAAACTAGTCATTGTAGAAAAAGTTTGCTGTCAATATTTTGGGTACTATTTTAGGTCTTGTACATGTATTAAAAATCTGAATCTGAAATAATATGTACAGCAATAATTTTTAAAGATCTTTTGATTTTTTTATGTAATATTACATAGATATTTTTAACAAAAATAAGACCCCATTAAGTATATTAGTTTGTGATTTATACTTTTCCCCCCTGAGAATGAGAGTTAAAATGGAATCCAAGGCATATGGTATTTGGAGTGATATATAATGAAACCAATGTGGCTGACTTTTTCATCAGCCTTTTCTTCCTTCCTCTGTCATTTCTGATGTTGAATAAATGGAGATGCCCACCTTATTTCTGATTTTGGGGTGTGTCTGTATGGTTACTTTATTGCTCACTACTATAGGTTCAATCTTCAGGAACTATTTAGTAGTCTCAAATATTTGAAGCCTGACTTTAGTCATGGGAATGTGTTTGAGGATGAGAATTTAAATTTGATCACAGGAGTGTGTGAGGAGCGTATAGTCATAGGAATGACATGTGGGCATAAAAGAGTTTAGGTGAGAAGATGCGATTGTCTTATTTTAGTTGTGAAGGACAACTAAGATTGTGGTCAAGTTTCAGATGTTCTATGTTATATGTAACAGAGATACTGCAGGATTGTGAGAAAGTCAGAGAGGATCAGATGAACAAAGTTGCAGAAACTTTCTCTGCTCTGGATACCAGAGCAGTTGAAAATTACCCAGCAAGGGAAGAAATAGGTAAATGGAAAATCCATTGGTGTTGTATAAAAATGAATGGCAACTGCAGTTTGTAGACCTTGTAGGTTAAAATATATCCGTATATTTGAAGAGCTTTATTGAGGTATGGTGCATATTCCCTATCACTCACCCATTTAAAGTATGCAATTTGATGACTTTTAGTATATTCACAGTTATTCATCCATCACCACAAATTGATTTTAGAATATTTTCATTGTCCACAAAGAAACCCCATACCCTTAATTTCCCCTCGACTCATTCATCCCTGTCAGCTCTCGGAAACCACTTTCTGTCCATATAAATTTGCTCATTCTGGACAGTTCACATAATGGAATCAAACTGTATTTGGTCGTTTGTGAATGACTTCTTTTACTTTCAGTACTGTTCATGGTCCATCCAACTTGTAGTGTGTAGTATGCATTTTATTTCTTTTTATTGTGAAATACTGTTCCACCCTCAGTATACACCACACTTTAGTTGTTCATTCCTTAGTTGATGGGCATTAGAGTTGTTTCCAAAATTTGGCTATTATGAATAAGGCTATTGTAAGTATCTGTGTACAAGTTTTTAGGTGGACATACGTTTTCACTTCTCTTGGGCATATGCCTAGGGATTACAATTGCTAGATCATATAGTAAATCTGTTTTTAAACTTTGAAGTGGTACACAAGAAATGTCCTCTAATAGGTAACTTAAATGCTACAGACTTCTGCAGAAGCTTCATAACCTGGTGAAGAAAATATTCTTAAATATTGATTATGAAGAATTTCAAGACTTTGCCCAAGTGACTATGCCATTTTATATTCCTATTTAGAATATTTGAATGTTCTGATTTTTCTTCATTCCCTTCAATGTTTTTATTATTTGACTTTTTGATTATTAGCCATCTTAGTCGGTACATCTCATAGTTTTGATTTTCATTTTCCTGATAGCTAATGATGTCAGGCACCCTTTTATGTGTTTATTAATTATTTATATATATTGTCTTGAGAAATATCTAGGGTTATTTCACATTTTATTATTGAGGTGTGAGAAATCTTTATATATTTTAGATATAAATCCCTCTGCTTTGTAAAATATGTCTCCATGTCTTGGTTACATTCTCACTTTCTTGATGGAGTCCTTTAAAGAATGAGTTCTGTTAAAGAATATATTTTGTAGACTATCTGAACCTGTGTTTCCCTGAAAGCAAAGCTGGAAGCAAAACTTGTATACAGGTGATTGTTTTGGAAAGCAAGTTCAGGGAGCAGGAGTGAGGGACAGGGAGATGGAATCAAAGATAGAAAAAAGAAAAAAAAAAGATGTTTTGTAATGGAGGTGGTCATAAGTGTGGGTTACTTGTACTTTATTCTTGCTGGGACTTTCTGAGAAGATTTACAAAACATGTTTCAGAATTGTCCATCTGGGGGACCAAAAGAGGGGGCGTATTTAGCTATCATTTCTCACTCAACCATCTGTTAAAGTGATCCCCAGGCATTAACTTCTGAGATGTGCATGATGAGTGCCAAGCTAGTTTCTAATGGTATCACAAGGTGTATTGGGTGGTTGGAAAAGTCATGATGTATTTTTTCTATGTTTTTCAAGCAAAATGCATCATGGCTTTTCTGACAGCCCAATATATCGGAGCATCCTTGGAGTAGAAAGCAAGAGGTATATCCTGCAGAGCTCAAGTGAAGGGCTGTCATATAGCACCTATTTTGAGCTGCTTGAACCTCCATTGAACTTGTCATTGCAGAAAGAGCTGGAGTAAGAGCTTGTCCAGTTGGATCTGAAGTGATGCACAAATGACATCTTTTCTAATAGGTAACAAAACACTATGTATTTATGAAAAAAGCTAGTAGTAATATGGTAAAGAGAATATTTCTAAAAATTCATTATAATTTAGATGATAAAAGCTAGTATTATGGATAATTTCTGGTACAACTCATTCATTTTTTTCATTTTTTAAGATTTATTAATACAAGAACTGGGGTACAGGCCAGAGGTGCAGGAGAGTGAGAGAATTCACCAGAGACAGAACTGGGAGCAGAATAGGCAGATAAACCAAAAACACTGCTGAGGGGAGCAGCGGGCGAGACAGGAGAGGTGTGCCGCACCATGTGGGTATCTCCTTGTCCAGCTGGGAATTGAACCAGTGTTGCAGAGGCTGTGGACAGCTTCACAGAGCTGCGTTCAACCCACTGTGCCACCAGGGAGGCCCTACAACTCATTTAAATAGTAATTAGGTGTTAATGTTTTTGGAAACATTTAATCTTCATAACTCTGAGTGGTAGGTTTTTTGGTTCCTTTCCTTAATATAAGGAAATGGAGGCTCAGAGATGATTAAATCACTTGCTCAATTTTGTTGCTTCTCAGTACTTACGAAAAGCTTGGTGAGAGGAATATTGATATGACACTGCAGAGGTACATATACTCTACCCATTTCTCCCTATCAGAAGTCTCAAACCCTTGTGATAATAGCAATGAGGTAGAGTTGATGACAGAGGTGGACAGTGGCTAATGGCAGAGCTGCTCTTACATTACCAATGACTCCCTCATGTGGGAATGCTGGCCCAGTTGAGCTAGATTTACTACTAGAGACAAAAACAAACCAAAGTTGGATTCTATTTGAAATATCCTGATTTAAATGGAGGAGATAATAATTTAAAAAAATACTATGTACACCAATGAAAATATATCTGTGGGATGGATATAGCTTATTTTTTGCCCATTTGTGACCTCCATTTCACTTTAAGTTCCCGTCAGAGTGTTACACCTACATACCATCCATCTAGTTTCTTTGGTAGAATTGTTTTATAGTATTGTACTTTTGTTTCCATTGAGATACATGATAAGAAATTCATTTTTGCATTTATTCTAAGGCTTTTTGGAGGATATTGTGCACTACATTAGTCCTTGTTATTAAAACCCAAGGGGGGGAGGCTCCCTGGTGGCGAAGCGGTTGAGTGCTGGGCTGCAAAGCTGCCCCAGCCTCTGCAGTGCCAGTTCGATCCCCAGCCACCATTGAGGGTCCCACATGGTGCGCAGACCTCTCCTGCCGCCCACTGCTCTCCTCCGCAGTGTATTTCATCAGTCTGCCTGTTCTGTTCCCTGCTCTGGCTCTGGTGAATTCTCTCACCCTCCTGTGCTTCTGACTGTACCCAGTGCTTGTATAAATAAACAAAGAAATCTTAAAATAAATAAATAAATAAATAGAAAAGAATCTTAAAAAAAAAAAAAACCCCCCCCAAAAAAAAAACCCAAGGGGGAAATTTCTCCCTAGATGCGGTGCCAGCAATAGTTGCCCATATCATGAAAACTTTTCTTACAACTTTTGTGGACTCTAAATCATGTAACTGAGCATGCTTTTCACTTGTCTTGCCATCTAGATGATTTAGAACCAAATTTGTGTCCTATAATAACAAAATATTAGGGTAATGACACATTATTTAAGTACTTATCTTACAGTGAGTTGTATTTCATCATCTGTCATTATTTAATCTTTGTTCCATTTCACTTATTCTTGAAAAAAATCTTGTATTGAATGTATTTTAAAGCTGCTACACACACATGATGGTGTACAAAAGATACATCTAGTTAAGGTTGGGATCTGAATTTAAACCCTGAACTTTTCTAAATTCAGTTTTCTTTTCATATAACACAATTTACTTTTTTCAGTCTCTAAAACTAAAAGTAGTTGTGTTGGATGGGGTATCTAATTGGTTATTTTAGTACCATGCAATTAATTTTCTTTTCAGAAACCATACTTCTTGTGTGCATACCTGTGTGTTCATGTACATGTGCATAATGCTATGCTGTGATGTTTAAAAAGGGCTAAGACATTGATATCTCCTTAAGGTGGTTACAGGAAGGCTGTAAAATACTTGCTCTGAGCTTTATGAAAATTAATGTTTTTCTTTCAATTTGTGTCCATTTCTATTTATTTTGATAGAATTTGTGTTCATAAGAGCTGTGAATATGTGTGCATATATCAGATCCAGGTTTGTATGATTTCTCTGGAACCAGAGTTATGATTAGCAGAAGGCAGGGTAACAATAGTGAAATCAGCTAAGGTCATGGCAAGCTGTGGAGCTGACATAAAACAGAGTACATGTTCCACTCATGTACTGTATCATAGCGTTGCTATTGAAGCTTATGATACAACACTTCTCTCTCTCAAATTTGAGTCCCAAGGTTTTTGAAAACTCTTTGTGCAGCTTCAAAAGAGCACCAGAATTATCCCTCCCTAACCCATTATTGTTTTATTAACTTAATGTCCAAAAACACATTCAATTTCTTATTCTCCTTTACCTTTGGGCATTTAATTATATCTAAAACCATAGGGCTATGAAAGCTTTCCAGAGGCCATTAGTTTGCCTTCTACTACCAAGCAAGACTGCATTTTTTCAGCATTTCCAGAAGAGTAGATTTTATAACCTCCTTTGGAAACACCTTTTGGCATTTAATCAGTTCTTGACTTTACTTAGACTTCATCCCTCTAGCTGTATCTTGAGCACAGTACTTTCTAAGTGAGAAAGGAAAAAAAAAATCAACTATACCAGTGTTTCTAAAACGTATCAGAATAATATGAGCTACTTGCAAAATGTAGGCTCCCAGGGCACCAGCATCAGAGGGATATATTAGTATAGCCTTAGTAGGACCAGCGCTGGACACAAGTTACTTTTACATGTTTCAAGAAGCACTGTTCTATACCTTCAACTACTGAGCTTCAGCCTTTGGAATAGAGTTTGTTAATTTTAAGTATATAACCTAGCTGCTTCCTGAAGAACCCGATTTTAAGATTGGATATTGATCCTTGGAATGCATAGAAACATTGTTGGTGATAATTTTCATCAGTCATTCGAGAGCTAGAGCATTAAATCATCTCTGATTTTCTCTTCCATAAATTTCAAGTTATTTAGTTTCACTTTGCTTGAAGTCAACACTTCAGTGTTAAATATTGTATTTCAACATATCCACACAATATGAAATAATTATAATCATGTATATAATAGTTCTTACCATATGGAGCAGAGTCTCTTAATATATATAAATGTTTAAAAAAGCTATGTTGTTCACATACTTAGGTAATTTTGGTTTAATAAATTAAAGTAAAACAACGCACATGCAGGAAAGTAGGGGAGAATAATATAACAAATACCCAGATTCCTACCATCTGGATTTAACATGTGTTGTCATATTACTATATTTAATTCAAATTTCTTTTATTTTTAATAAAATACTACAGATAAAATTGAAGCATTGGAAACTAACCTCTCTTATTTCTATCTCCCTCTTCTCATTGTAAGTAATCCCAAGTCAATATACATATATTTTTTTCCTGAGGCACAAGGCTTAAAAACAAGGCTTAAAAATCTCAACAAAATTGCTCCAAAGAAAGAGCATATCACTTTGTATTATTGCCTTCTATATATGTTTGCTCTTTCCTGTTATGCCATTGCCAAGTTGGGCATTTTTCCTTAAAAATTCTTAATTTTATAGGTGTGACAGTATATCATTGTTTGCGTTTTAACTTTCACTGTTATTATTGAATTTAATCATTTTTGATATATATTTTATATTTTTAATATTGTAATGCATACACATTGTTAAATCTAGAAAATATTTAAAGGTATATAATGAATACTGTCCTTCAGATCAACCTTATTCCATATAGATTCTGGATTCTGAATTATAGATAAAAAAGACCTTAAAAAGGAATCCTCCCATGCCTTCTCATCTTCATTTCAAAAGTTCTTTGTTTCCTTGTAATTTACCCTAGTGTGAGGTAAGAGTTATAGATTTAACTTTATTTTTCCAGATAAATTGCCTCAACATGATTTCATTTTGTGGTTGTTCTGTTTTCCACTTTGGGGGTGAAACTCCATCTTTATTATATAGTGAATTACCTCAAGTACTTTGGTCTGTTTCTAGATTTCCTTTCCTACATCTCTGGTCTATTCATGTGGGACTACAACATGATTTGATTATGGAAATTTAATAAAATGCTTTACTATTTTATAATAATCCACCCTTTATAGTTTTTCCTCATTTTTCCTGACTATTATATTTGATTGCTTTTCTATATGAATTTTAAGAGCAAATAATCTAATTAAAATTAATATTTTTGGTTTCATTAAATTTCTTTTTGGAAAGTTAAGATCATCATTTTGGGTCTTTCTCCTCAGTAACATAGTCTATCTTTTCATTTGTTCATGTCTTCTTTGTTATTTGACAGTACTTTAAAGTTTTCTTTATAGTGTTCTCAAAGAATATTTAATCTTTGGTTATTTGTCATTTTCCATGCTACTATACATGGGTACGCTTACTACATTTTGATTAGTTTTACTTAGACAAAATATATTTTCAATTCTGCTATGAAGATTATTGTCATTATTGAATTTTTTAACTAAATTTTTAGAATGATAGAAATTCTATTTTAGTTATTAAAATCCGCTGGAACTTTCTTCATAGAGTTCTGTTTTTTCATTGTTGATTTTTCTTTTAGCTTCTTAATAATTCTGAGAAGTTTTATTTTATAGTCCTTTTGAACTCTCAGGGGTCAACTTTATTAGTTTTTAGAATCTGTTCTCTCCTGCATGGCGCTTCTTTAAAATCCCTTAGAAGTCAAATGTTTTTATTCCTCTTCTGTTCAACTGCTTTTCTCTCATGGAAATCTGCTGAAACCCTGGTTGTGAGAATATTCCTAGAACAGTTATGAGTAGTTTTTCCAGAGCTTTATTGTTTTCGGTGGTTGTGGGGAGATCCTTATCTTATTTTCTTGTCTTCAGGATACCTTACCTTTTAATTAGCATAGATCAAGAACTTAACTGGGGTTTCATTTCTCATGAATTTATTTTTATTTCCTCTTAGAGCCCTGGGCAGATGGCAAACTTTCTTTTTTGCAGGCTTTTTAAACTTTTTTCTTGACGTGACAGCTCTTCCAACACTTTGTATTATGCAGAGGACTCTATTTCAACCACTCTGCTCACTGCAGGTAGAGGTCAGTCTTCTGTCTCTTTTTTTCTTTTTTCTTTTTTTTTTTCTTTTTTTTTTTAAGCTTTATCTATTTATACAAGCACTGGGTACAGTCAGAAGTGCAGGAGGGTGAGAGAATTCACCAGAGCCAGAGTGGGAAGCAGAACAGGCAGACTGATAAGTACACTGCTGAGGGGAGCAGCGGGTGGCAGGAGAGGTCTTTGCGCCATGTGGTACCCTCTCCGGTGGCCGGGGATGGAACTGGCGCTGCAGAGGCTGTGGGCAGCTTTGCAGCCCAGCGCTCAACCGCTGCGCCACTGGGGAGGCCCAGTCAGTCTTCTGTTTCTATGGGAGTGTTAACTTTTCTGCAGTCATCCACCTTCAGCCTCTGTCTTCTCTAAGGAGTCTTAGAATTGATGAGGCAGGACTATAAAACTAAATCTAGCAAAAAAAAAAATAATAAAAACAAATGACTAACAATGTTATCCTGGGAAATATCAGAAAAGAATTATCTTGTGAGTGTGGAAAGATTTCTTGCCAGTCTTATGGAGAATTCTCATAGGAAACATTGGAGAGAGAGAATACAATTATTATTATTATTATTATTTTTTTTTTTTTCAAATGGATGTCCCAGGGTTTTTGTCAGTTTGTTCCCTTACTTTAAGTAAAAGTTGATAGGGTCTGCATTTCTTTCTCTCACCTTCGTTTCTTTTTATGTCAGAAGTTAATTATCCATTCTATGTAATTATTACCAGCACACAGAGTTTTGGGACCTGTAAGAGGTTCAGAATTACATATGGGCTTTTTAGCAATTTACACAGTATGGGCTTTGAGCCAATTTGAGAAACACTGAAAGCCATTATCATCTATCTGTAAAATGCCTTGCCCTGTGTTTGCTGCCCTCAGAACAATGGGTTACAAGAAAGTCACAAAATACTGGTGAAATAATTGGGCATGCATTTGGGCATTTGGTATACACCCAATCTCTAGCAGCCTATTCACTGTATTTTTTATCTTGAGAAGTTTGGCAAGTTTTTCTTTTGTTCTAGAGAATCACTGTCCTATTCCAGTTATCCATTCCCTTCAGGCTATTTCTTTGCCACAATCCAATCTTTCCAGCAGATGATTTGATTTTATTCCGGGTCTGTGACTGCCATAACTTTCCTTGCTGGGACCGTAATTTTTGGGTGATATTAAGGTTTTTATTTTTGCTTTGGATCCACAGAGTATAAAGGGCTGGATTTCATCCAACAGTTGACATTTGTCAGTGTTTTTTTTCTCTACTGTAATTTTGATGCTTTTCTTTCCTTCCCTCTAGGAAGTTTTCATCTACTGGGACCATCCAAGCCTGTGAAATACTTTTTTTTTTTCTTTTACAATTTTTGGGAAAATGTTTCCAACTTTTATATGAACTACTTTTTGCCTTTGAAGAAGTCTTACGTTTTATGTCTCTTGACAGTGCTACAGGATAACTATATATCATCTTTTTCAGAGGTGAAAAACAACTACACTTTATCTTCTTGGAAAGTAAACAGTATCACCCACCAATCAATAAAGCACCATAAGAAACCTCCAATTCATGAACACTGGAATAATGAGAGGAGGCTAGCATTTTGTTGCATCCCCAGACCTCATCATTCTCAACCTCACTCAACTCTACATTTGACGGTGTATTTTAAGAATAAATCGTACACTTGTGAAAAACAAATATTGGATATTCACATAGCAGACAATTTGACAACATAAAACACTTTCAAACATCAGTGGACATCAGTAAATACCCTGAAGACTCAGACATTAAGAGGGAAGGGGCAGGAAAGGGACAAGGGGCACAGGAGGTGGTGATGGGGGAGGGTAGCACACCATGCACACATGTTGTTACATGGAAAGGGACACAAATTGCTTCCGCCTCAGGGATGCTTTCCCGGGAGCATATCCACCATTTCTGGATAAGACCTAGTATACACTGAGATTTGCTATTGGATCCAGAAATCTGCCTTTGGTGTTCCTAATTTAATCTCTTTTCCCTCAAGATAACAGACATTGGACATAGAATGGGATCTCTTCAATGCTGAGGAACTGATAAGAAATGAGAACAGCCTCTACTGTAATGACAGGGATTCCATTTGCAGTGCATACTGACTGCAATAGCAGTTTTGTGGGACTCTCAAGCCTCGCTAGGGATATATCGGGGGGAGAATGTGATGAGGATGGAAAAGTGGTGCCTCACAGCTCCCTGGGCTGCCTGAACTGATGTGCTGATTTAATTCAAGGATGTGCTGAAAAGACACTTCTCTGTTTGGAGTGTAACTGCTGGAGAGACGCGCCCTTGCACTCCATGAGTATGAGGAAATGCTGATTTTGAACCAAGAGCATTTATTCCTCAGTGAAGGTTTTCTCAAGGTTTGATAATTACAATGTGTGGTTGGGCTTAAAGCAGAGTTCTCACATCTCAGAATGAGTGGGTAAAACAGTCTATTTGACTGATGTGAGCATTATGTGTGTGAGTTTGCTGCTGCAGTTGACAGTATTTTAGGAGAGGTCGGCAGTGTGTCTCGATGGTGGCAGATGATTGTCTGCACATAGGGACAGTTAAGCAACGGCTTAAAATAAATCCTCATTTAATGTTTTTGATAGGTTCTTGGCAATGATGAGTTTAAGCAAAACAAGTTATAACTAAAGCAGGTCCTTGAATAATGTCATTCTATATCAGCAGGGATTTCTCATCAATATTATAAGGAAATGACTTTGACAAAACATTGATAGTTAATGAAAGGAAACTTCCTTTCAAGGAAACATTCCAGGACCTGCTGTATTTTAAATAGACATTTCTGATTCCTTCCCTCTTGCAGTAAATTGTGAGATAATTTATTTTAAATAACTTTTATTATAAAACAAAATATACTGTCTTGGCAAGGACAGTAACTATACTATTCATGACTTTTATATACTACCTTTCATAAGGAAATTCTAGTTTTATGAGTGAATGTGACTTCAACAACCTGGCAATCCAAATCCTTTTAACTTTGCTCTTACCTTCAAATATCTATATTATGTTCTGTCATGTTTTCTGTTTCATTCAAATATAATTCATTTTTAATGTACTTTGTTATGAAGATATTATTTTTAGGGCAAAATGTCTTATGAATTGAGAAATACACAAAAACTCTCTGAATACTTTTTGTTAGGGGAAGCTTGTTGATTAAGGAAAGGAGTTTTCGTTTTCAAGAATTAGACAGGTGCCACCGTCTCGATGGGTGCACAGGGCCAGTGTGGGAGCAGCGAGCCAGCCCTAGGCAAGGCCCCCCTGCACGTGTTCAGGGCCTGGCGGGCAGCAGCGGGGAGCCCGCCCTTGGTGTTGCCCCCGACTGCTCTCACCAAGTCACATTTTCATTTAAAAACTTAAAAAAACTTTCCTAAAAAAAAAAAAAAAAAGAATTAGACACTATGAAAACACTTTTAAAATTACTATGAAATGCTGTCTTGGCTAGCTACTGTATTGCAAACCTCACTGTTCAGGGAGGTTTCTCGCAACTAAATACAACAGGGAGATGTGGGGGCTACATCTTGGGGCCCCCCACATCTCCCTGTTTACTGTTTGGCTGCGTCTGCTTGGGAAAGTTGCTGACCCTGAATGTGACAATTTTGCCCCCTTTATTTACTAATGTGTCTGTGATGCAGAACCCATAAGTTAAGGAGCATAAAGCAAGCTATAGAAAAAATAATGAAGCAACAAAATGGAATTCAGTTTGTGAAAACATTCAAAATCATTCACACATGTTGAGCCAATGTTTCCATTCATCTTTACATCAATGTGTTAAGTGCCTCTAGTCATTGAGCAGTTCTTTGCTAAACTGTCAGTGTTGAACAGCTAGAGACCTTACGTTATCTTACTAAGTCCTTGGTAGTCTGAACCCATCTCTCTGTTCTACTACTTTACCTCATGTCTACTCCAGCAACATAGGCCTCTACTTTGCGAGCTTGTCAAATATACTTCTGTCCTTGGATTTTTGTAGATTTCTCAGGAATTTTCTTTTCCTAGATGAACACCTTACTAACTATATTTCAAGTCTTTGCTTAAATATCAACTTCTCAGTGGGGTTCCATCTGATCATCCTGTTTAAAATTGCGACCTGTGCCATCCACACATTCCAGAATCACCTTGTAATACTAGATATTTTTCTATAGTTCTTATCTCCTGATATTCAATGTAAAATTTACTTATTTATCATAGGCTTTGTTTCTTGTTCTGTCTTTTTTTTAAATAATTTGTTTATATATATTTTACATTGTTGTTCATTTTGTACAATGTGTGCTTTTTCTTCTCAGGTGTAGTCCCTGTAAAATGCCCACCACCACTTCACCTGTGCACCATCACCATAGTCCCTTCTCTCCCCTGTTTTGATCCTTTCCCCACTCCCTACCCAGCAGAATGTCTCTGAATTATAGTTGCCTGTTAATTTTGTTTGTTTATTATTATTATTTTTTCCTGATCCCTTATTTGGTTCCCCTATATTCCTTCTATAAGTGAAGCCATCCAATATGTTTCTTTTTCCTTCTGGCTTATTTCAGTGGATAATCCCTTCCAGTTCCATCCATGTTGTGCAAATGACATGAGTTTTTCTTTTTTGATTGCTGAGTAGTATTCCATTGTGCATATATACCACATTTTCTGGATCCAGTCATCTATTTTTGGGCATTTGGGTTGTTTCCATAGCTTACCTATTGTAAATATTTCTGCAGTAAACATAGGGGTGCAGATATCCTTCTAGACTAATGTTTTTGTGTCCTTTGGGTAGATTCCTAGGACTGGACATCCTGGGTCATATGGTAGCTCCATTTTTAGTAGTTTAAGAATCTCCAGACAGCTTTCCATAGTGGTTGGGCCAGTTTGCACTCCCACCAGCAATGTCGGAGAGTTACTTTTTCTCCACATCCTTACCAATATTTGCTGTTGCTAGTTTTTTTAATATGTGACATTTTCACTGGTGTAAGGTGGTATCTCATTGTGGTTTTGATTTGTGTTTCCCTGATTATAAGAGATGTTGAATACTTCTTCATATACCTATTGGCCATTTGCATTTCCTCTTTGGAGAAGTGTCTTTAGTTCTCTGCCCATGTTTTGACAGGATTGTTTGTTTCTTTTTTTTTTTTTTTAACTGTCCTAAATTGTTTATTAGGTAAGAATTTTACAAACATTACTTATTAGCAGTAACCGTGGAGCTGGAGAGTATTGCGCCTTCTCCAAGCTGCACGGCGAGAACCACCAATAGTGTGGTGGAACTTGTGACCCTTTCCAAGACCACAGCTCTTGGGGCCTGCAGATGTTAGCCCCCACATCTCCCTGTGCTTGTGGACTGGTTTAGTGATCCATTGGGTGTCAGGGTTTCTTCTGATAGCTTTATGGAATGGATGGATGAGGATAATCTCAAAAAATTTGTACGTGGAATCTTCACCAACCCAGTGAGAATTCAGGCCTCTCAGAGCCCCACAGTGGTGTCCAGCTCGCTCTTCAGCAACAGATTGAAGGCTTCTAGCAAACTTCAGCTGATTTACACCATGGTGGACAGGCTTGCCATAGGTTGCAGCCTTTGGAACTGGATGTTTGCGGCCACCACGAAGCACACGAATCCGATATATGACATAACCTTGCTTGGCTTTGTATCCCAGTCTTCTCGCTTTATCCGGCTGGGTGGGGCGGGGTGCCCTGTGGGGGGCCGACAGCTGGGGAAACTGCCACCAGCACACCCTGAGAAGAAAGCGCATCACATTGCGTTGCTTCTTCCTCCATAGTTCCAGGATGTATTTGTAAGTGCCCATTTTGGCTTACCTTTGCAGGAAAAAACTGATGGCTGCCGCCAGATGGAAAGGTGTTTTCTTTTTTTGAAGATTTATTTATTTATGTATAGAAGAGCTGGGGTGCAGGCCAGAGGTGTGGGTGGTGAAAGGATCCAGACACAGAGTGGGGAACAGAACAGGCAGATTGACTAAAATATGCTGCTGAGGGAAGCTGCGGACGAGTCAGGAGAGGTCTGCTCTGCCATGTGGGTCACCTCCCTGGCCAGGGATCGAACTCATGCTCCAGTGGCTACGGGTAGCTTCATAGGGCTGTGTCTTAACCTCTTGCGCTACCTGGTAGGCCCCTAGTTTGTTTTTGATGAGTCTTGTGAGCTCTATGCAGACATTTGTGATCAGTCCATTATCAGTTGTATGGAGGGCAAATTTTTCTCCTAATCAGAAGGGTGTTTCTTTGTTTTGGTTATTGTCTCTGTTGCTGTACAGAAGCTTTTTAGTTTGATGTAATCTCAGCTGTTTAACTTTCCCTTCACTTTCTTTGTTTTGGGGGATAAGTCTTTAAAGATGTTACTGAGATGTTTGCCATGAAGCCTTTTAACTATGTTTTCTTCTAAATATTTTATGGTTTTAGGTCTTATGTTCAATTCTTTTATCCATTTTGAGTTGGTTTTTGTGTACGGTGTGAGGTAGTAATCTAGCTTCATTCTTTTGTATGTGGTGGTCCAGTTTTCCCAGGACCATTTGTTGAACAAACTGTCCTTTCTCCATGTCCTATAGATATCTGTTATGCCCATGGGGTCTAGGTCTTTATTTAGGGCTCTAGTCTTCTTGTTTATTTTTTGTCTCGATGATCTGACCATTGGTAACAGTAGGGTATTGAAGTGTCCTACTACATACGTAGTTTCTCTAATGTATGTTTTCAGAGATGATAATTGTTATATTTTGCTGCTCTTTCATTTGATGAGTATATGTTGATGAGTGTTATATCTTCCTGATGTATTGTCTCCTTAATCATAATACAGAGACCATCTATGTCTCCTTTTCCCTTTTTCAGTTTGAAGTCTGTTTTATCTGATATAAGGATAGCTATCCCTGCCTTCTTTTTTGGACCCATTTGCTTGTAGGGTTATTTTCCAACCTTTTACTTTCAGTCAGTGTTTATCTTTTTTAGTTAAATGTATTTCCTGGAGATAGCAGAAAGTTGTATTTTTTTTTTTTAATTCCAGCCCACTGCTCTGTCTTTTTATTGATAAGTTTAGTCCATTTACATTTAGGCTTAATAATGATACATTTGTGTCTATATTTGCCATTTGTTTGTCTTTTTTGTGATTCTATTCCTTACCTTATTCTGTTCTTCCTAGTCATTCCTCTGTTGGTTATGACTTTAAGGCTTCTTATAATATTTTTTTGGAGTGGGGGTTTAGTAGTAATGAATTTCTGGAGATTCTGTTTGTCTGTGAAGGTCCTTATTTTTCCTTCATAGAGGAAGGAGAACTTAGTGGGGTGAAGTATGCTTGTTTGGCATTTGTTGACTTGGAGTTTGTTAAATATGCCACTCCATTCTCTTGCTGCCCTTAGTGTTTCTTTTTTTTTTTTTTAAAGATTTATTTATTTATGCATACAAGAGCTTGGTAACAGGCCAGAGGTGTGAGAGGTGAGAGGATTCATCAGAAACAGAGCGGGGAAGAGAACAGACAGACTGACTGAAGTACACTGCTGAGGGGAGTAGCGGGCAAGTCAGGAGAGGTCTGCTGTGCCATGTGGGTAGCTCCCTGGCTGGCCAGGGGATCGAACTCATGCTGCAGAGGCTGCGGACAGCTTCATAGGTTGTGTCTTAACCCCTTGTGCCACCAGGGAAGGCCCCCTTAGTGTTTCTTTGGAGAAGTCTGATGTCAGCCTGATTGGTTTTCCTTTATAGGTTATCTGTTTCTTCCCCTGTGAGTCAGGCTGCTTCCCTGGGACTGGCTGCCCACTTTTGTTTGCAGGGCCCTCCCTCAACCTTTTCTCCGTTCCAGAAGGTGTGGAAATGATAATGCAACTTAATAACTGAGGAAGTTAATTTCATTAGAAGGCCAAGGATAGATTGGGCCAGTACTTATTCCTGTTTCCCTCAAGTTGCTGCTGCTCATGCTGAGATGGTAACACTTGAGTAGCAACTGTTAATACCAGGTTTATATTGAATTTGTCTAGTCTTGCAAGCAGTATTTTCAACTATTCACAAAAATATATTAATGACATACTTCTAATGATGCAAAACTAGTTTCAACTCCTTGAATGATTGTAATTTATTTGTAAATAACTGGAACTAAACAATTGCTGATTTCTAAGTATTAACTGGGATAACATAAATGGTAACTTCACAGATACTTCAAATGTGGAGTAGTAATTAAATTATGGATATAATTCAGTATGTCCTTATTAACAGCTAAATGAAAAACCAGATCATGAAATTTAAATATGATCTCAATTATGCAAACATATTTATATACTTCACATTTTCTGCACACACACATATCTATAGCAGAAACAGTGGAAGTAAACAAAGCAGTTTTACCAGTGGTCATATCTAGGTGATGGAATTATTGTTTTCTGTTTTTTCTTTAGATTTTGGGTGCTTTTTGGAGTCTCAGTAACATCTGTTAGTCGTATAGTAATAGAAAAAAGCCATTAAAATTGTGCTTAAAGCTGCTTTGCATAGGGAAGGAAAATAATACAGTAAATGCTGAAAGAATGAATGGGGCCATCAGGAAAGCCGACAGACTTTACCAACTCTCTGACAGCTTGTCCGTCTTCTTGTAGGATAAAAGTAAAATGTCACATCATGAAAATTTCACTACAAAATAAATGGTGGTGTATTATACATCACTATCATAAATGATAGGCATGGCTTAATCAAGTATCTTCTGTGATGAAACAGCTTTAATTGTTTTTTATTTCATGCTTTTACTTACTGTACTTGTAATGCTTAAATTTGTGATCTCTAATGTTCTCTCAGTCATTAGTATAAATTAGCAGTGTTGTACTATATGCAAATTAGTTGACTGAAAAAATCAGTTATGTGTAAAATACTGTAAATAACCTTTTTCAACTCAATTAAACAATTTTGGTGTGATAGCCCAGGCTTTAAGGAACAAGTAATTGACTAAAGCAGTTGAAAACCTCTGGGTCCTATCTAGAAAACCTTGTACAGACAAAATTTGTACTTTCAGGAGTAATCTTAAAGTCTCAAGAGTATCAGGCTAAGGCTCTACATGAAATCCTGTGAACAAAAGAAGAGCGATATGCCCTAATATTTACTGAACACTACAGTGGGTATCATCATTTTTACTCCCCAAAATGAAAATGGCATTGAGATATAAAATGTAATCAAAGAGATGCCCTTTAGTGCTTTCCAAACTGCAGTCTGCTGGTGTACATTCTTCCAAGACAAATGTAGGTTTGTGATAAAATGATTTGGGAAACTGCTATAAAACATGTACCTCTCTTGAAGGGTTACAAAAGACCATGAAGATATTGAAAGTCTGAAAAAGTGTTCAGTAAGGGAATGTCTTCAAAGTTGCTTAATCCATAATGAAATTAATTAATTTCATTTGAAAATAGAACTCTGTCTTTTGTTACTATTTGTTTTAACCTTACATCCACTAATATCCCATTGCCTATAAGCAATGTCCTGTACTTTGGACTTGTTGGATGTGGTGCAAATGTAGTTTTAAAGTAAATTGTATGGCTCCCACATACCTTCTTTTTCTAATAAGGTGATTGTAATGTATGCTAGTGCTTAAGGTCTACTGAAATAGATATTTCAGTTTTCTGTCACTTAAAAAATATGAAGTATTGCACGTTGACCAACCTTTTCTTTGCTTAGTGACTAAAGTTTGAAATCAAGCCTTTTCAAAAGCTACAATGTTTTCTACCCCCAAGAACCTGTTTGTGTGGTTACCGCTCTCCAGTCTTTTGTCCAAAGAATTCCACTAGTCAGTCATGAACGATGCCTTGTCTTACATTGTTCTCAAATATTGGTAGTAACTAGACCTATGCTTTGGTCTGCCATAACTGGTCTGCCCAGTGCATTTGTGCAAAGCTGTTACTTGTCCTCTAGTGAGACAACACTGTTGTGTGGGGGTTCAGGTAGTTGCTTAGCATGTTTTTTCCAAAGAACTTTTGAGGTGAGCACTCTGAGTTCTCGTCTAGCTACTAACCTATGAGATCCATCTTGTTTTGGAGACAAGTCTCCCTCTTCTCAACCTGTTATCTTGGGACTGCACTTGAGGTTTAGCTCGAGCTAAAATCCGTATTCTAAAATGACTCAGTTCATTTCTCAAGTGCGAGTGATGTAACATGGGTTTCTTCAAATGTGAAAAAAACACATTTTCTTTCCTGCTTATAGTATAAGAAATGTAACCTCTAAAATTGTGAGACCTGAAACTTTATTTTTTAACTGATAGCTTTTGGTGTTTTGAAGAGGATGTGCTAGGAGGAAGTTAGGAAGGTATTTGGTTTGCCATCCCATCCTTTATCCATCATGCATTCAAACCCTTATTTCAATGAAAGAAAAAACAGCCTTTATATGAGCTTTTATGAAGGAGTAGAGGAATGCAAATCTTATAATTAAGAACTCAGTCTTCATTATTAGCCTGCAAATCATACAATAAAATAAATCTGGCAGACATGGCCAAATGTTCTTACTCAGTTAATTTGGAAATATATTATTCATCTGTTGTGTCCTGCTATTACAGCTGACAGTTTTGCTTCTCTTCATCTCTATTAAGGGTTTCTGGCAGGTGGCAGTGCCAAGGGGTTGCAAACCTGAACAAAAAGCAATTGTTGCAAATCCAGAGGAGAGGTAAGCCATGTAACCACTTATATTTTTTTTCTTGAATGGCCCCCTTCATTTCCAGTTGGAGATTAAACAAAGTTCAATTAAAAAAAAAAAAGTATTTTCTACAGTGTGTTGTCAGGAAATGATACCTAGCCCTAAAACTTTTTAACTGTGTAGTTCTAGCCACTCTGAATGAAAGCCACATACATGAAAAATTGAAGATAAACTTGTATTCTAACTTGCCATTGATCTCTTCACTCTCATCCTGTGTAATTCTTCCAGAATTAGGAGGTAATCAGACTCTTCATGGCCTTAGATTCTTTTGCTTTATTGGTTAAAAAAAAAATCTGAATTTAATTTGTCTTTTTTTAAAATCTAGTTTGATTACATAAATATGAATGATATCTTTTTATAAAGGAGTTTTTTGTAACCCTCGTGTGATCTTTTGTGTATTGGGACAGTGGAACCTCTTTTTGTTCTTTAAAAATAGCAGAAATTCGGTAGGTTTCTGGGTTTCTTAAAGATGATCAGTAAAACACATGCAGACAGGTTCATTTGAGCAATGATTGATTGCCAGTAGAAACAGGCAATTTATTGATGACACGAACCCTGCTGACACGGTGTGTATGTATATGGGGAGGAAATAGTTTCTAATTCCCTACATGTATGTTAGCTGGAGAAAGGTTAGTGTGGATGGTGATACTCCGTTTGAGGGTATGTGGACAGTCTCAGGGAAGGAATTGGTATTTTAAAGTAAGAATGAGTTGGGCAGCAGGGTGTATCCTTCAGGCTTTTACCGAAAGCTTTAAAAGTTAGCTTCCTTTTTTTGGACTCCCAGCATTAAACACTTCATTGTCCTCAGTCATCAGTCACTTTTCTATTCAAATGCTAATTGCTTTCCAAATAGGCCCACTCCAAAAGACTTGCCTATCAGCACTCTGCTACCATCATGCTTATCACAGAATTCAAGGTTCAGTTTCGTGGATACAGGCAAATACAAGTAGCATCAATGTACCAATGTAAAATTTAGTTTCCATTCCTAATACTCTTTGAAAGAAATAGACAGGATATGGGGCACATCTTTTACTTTGCTAATATAATTTTTACACGGTGCCCATGACATTGCCAAGGACTCAGTAGTAGCATCAATGTACCAATGTAAAATTTAGTTTCCATTCCTAATACTCTTTGAAAGAAATAGACAGGATATGGGGCACATCTTTTACTTTGCTAATATAATTTTTACACTGTGCCCATGACATTGCCAAGGACTCAGTAGTTTGTCTCTTGAACAAATGAGTGTGAAAGCAAACATTAAACAATTCATTTCTCTTAAAATAAAATTGCACATTATCTAATTCAATGACATGTAAAGAAATTTTAGAGTTGTCTTACTGAATTGAACTATTATCCCAAACAGGACAGTTTTGACCATACTGATAATGTGTTTCTGCTCCCCAACAATAGGTGTACATAAAATCAGATGAACTTTTGATTTCTCTACTTCTGGTCTGTTGCTTAAGTAGGAGGAAGGGCAGTTATCAGGTTAGATACTGAGAATGCTGGTGGTAGGCAGATTTCAACTCAGTACCAGGTTGGGGTCTCTAGGTGAGTAAGAGCCAAATTCTCACAACTGATACAGCTGGGGATAATTGTCATCCAACCTTCTAAATTTTGAATTGCTACCTTTATGTCACTTTCTGGGGAGTTTCTCTCCACTTAGAGGAGTCTCTTCATTGTCTTCCAAGAGCTAAATACTTCCGCTCTCTTTTTGCATTTGGGAGGTGTTTTCATTGCCCAGCTTTCTAAATTGACTAACTGATCTCTCTTGCTATATATATATATATATCTACTTATATATCTATATCTATCTATAGCTATCTATCTACATACATCTATATATCATGTATATTTTCATAAGATGGATATTTATGAGTAGTCATATGCAATTGGGCTTTTCAAAAGATCTGTCATGTCAAATTGTCAGATCAATGTCAACCCTTTATCTCACTGAACTTTTCAGACTTTTTGGCATCCTCAGAGAAAGAGATACTAGCATGTAGCACTTAAATTCACAAACTCGGTTGCTTGAGTTTGGCTCCTTACTCTATCACTTTCTGGCTGTGTGACTTTAAGCAAGTTACTTAGCTTTTCTGTGTCTCAGTTTTTCCATTTGTAAAATGGATTTAATAGTATCAATATTGGAAGATAATTGTATTAAATGGATAGGTAAGTATAAAGTATGTAGAACACCTCCTGACATATAGTTGTGTGTCGTATAGTTGTATGTCCTTGTGGAAACAGATGATTCTCAACCAAAGGAAAAGAGGCTCTTTCTCCATAGCATTGTGTATTTCTAGTGAATAGGGGAGAAGCAGGGCTTAAAGACACTTCTCTGGAGGCAATTATAAGGGAAGGAAATGCTGTAGACAATTTTCATTTCTTTCCCTTTCCAAGAGTGATGACTAGCAAATTTCAAGGGAAGTTAAAAATAATGTTTTCATCAGTACAGTTTGGATACTTACATTTTATCTAATCCATTGTTAGGAATGGGCGAAATTAAAATAACAGGTGGAGATTTATTTGCCGCACAATAGAGGGAATATAGCATATTGATTCAGTGGCTCAGAAGTGTTAGGGCTGTGGCTCTTAAAATTTTTGTGATCTTTTCTTCATATGCATAACTTCACTGCCCTCTTCAATTTGAGTAAACAAAAACCTCAGAACTATTTCCACCCTAACTCTCCTATATATTCAGGACTAGAGCCTAAATATAAGGGTGACTGGGAGACTGGGGAACAGGGTTGTCAACATTGACCTAAACAAATCATGAATCAGTGCTTGACTCTGAACATTCTTAGGAGTCATTTTGCTAAGGAGGGGGTAGGGGTTGGCATTGAACTGATCATTATTAATGTCTTTTATATCACTGCTTATATTTATTTCTTTAGCGTGTCTCAGTGGTAAGCACTTTCAGTTGAACTATCTTAATTATTCATTGAAGCAAGTTGTAAGTAGATATCTCATTTTACATTTAAGAAAAATGAGATAGATAATAGGGAAGGGGATTCAAACTCAGGCCATCTGATGTCAAGCTGTCCTCTAGCCCACTTTCCATAATGATTATATTAGAGCTTGAGGCAAAGTGATTTTCTGGCACCTCCTTGAGAAAATGAAACATGATTTGTCAGGTTCGTTACTAGAGAGAAGAATCTCTGGAGTGTTCTCTATGGGAGTCCTGAACTGAGAATTACTTGTTACAGCAAGTAACCCAGAATTTCTGTGAAGCACAGCCTCTCTTTTGAGACCCTAGATGCTTTCATCTCTGTATCCAATTCAGGTATTCTCTCCCTCCTCCTTCTTGGGATTCCCTGTTCTGTCAATTTATAGAAAGTCCCAGCAAAGTATAATTCCTGTAGTGTCGGTGACTCTGGGTATTTCTTAACTTGTGACTATTACCCTTAATAATGAAATCTTTTCAAGAAACACACACACACACATATACACACACACAATCAGCTTGCCTCCTCCCAGTTTAGGGAGGAGTTCACCATTCATTGAGGATGCTGTTGCATATTTTCCACTTGGATTATACTTATACCTGGTCTGAGGGCTAGTAATGCCATCAGTTCTGGTCAGCATGTCTGATTGTGCAACTCAGGGTGAATTAGGACTGTGCTCACTGAAAGGAAATTTAACACCACTCTTATATCAAGGACCTCTTAGTTTAGATAAAAAAAAAAAAAAGGTAGGACTTTTTTTTCTCTTATTGCTCCTTTTTTTGGCATTGGCTGGGTTGGGTGCTCTGTAAGCATTTGTCCATTTCTGTTGGGGAAGGAAACACACTGCCGCTCAAAGCCTCTCCCAGTACCAAAACATACTGTTAGAGGTGGTACGTTTTCTTTCCAAATCTCCAACACAGAAATGAAAAACCATGCTGTATACCTGAGTCATTAAAACACCAGTGTAAGTACTATCTGGTTTTCTAACAAACCTTCAGAATCTGAAGAGTGTAAAGGCAGAGATGTTAGCACATCTCCCCAGAACAGAGTCAGCAAAACTTTTTATAGTTTGTAAATATTTTAGACTTTGTTGGCCCTATTATCTGTTACAAAGACTGACGTTTGCCATTGTAGCATGAAACCATCTATCTATAATGCATAAACAAAGCACTATAGTTGTGTTCCAGTAAAACTTTAATTATTGACTGGAATTTGAATTTCACATTTTTTATTTTTTAACCATTTAAAAATGGAAAAAAAAATCATGGATCAGACAAAAAAATTTGGCCAGTGAGATCTAGTTTGTGGACCTTCACTCTAAAACACCTTTAATAGGGGCCTCCCTGGTGGCTTAGGGGTTAAGTCTCAGCACTATCATGGCTATGGCAAGCATTTGATCCCCAGCCAGGGAACTGACCCATAAATGGTGCAGCAGACCTCTCCTGTCTTGCCAGCTGTTCCCATCAGTAGATCTGCCTGTTTGGTTCTCCACTCTGTTTGGTGAATCCTCTCACCCCCCTGCACCTCTGGCCTATACCCCAGATCTTGTGTGCATAAATAAATAAAAATAAATCTTAAAAAAAAAAACCTTTAATAGAATCCTCTCTGATGATGGAAATGTTCTGTGTACTACACTGAAATATGACTAATAAAACTGAAGAATAGAATTTTTAATTTTAATTATTTGACATGGAAATGTACTAGAGCTCTGCTTTTTACCTAAGATTTGAAACTCACAGTTTTTGAGTCTTTTCATGTCCAGAATTTAAAATTTCTAGGAGAAAAAAGTCTGACAGACCCTAGTTTGGGCAAAATTATATATTTAGACATTGGTTTCCAGGAACCCCCTTCTAAGTTAAGGTAAAGGAGGGATTTACGGAAGAAGAGAGCCTGAATATAAAACAGGGGTTTGCTGCAATTTCCTGAAGTCTTTGCATTTCAGAAAGAGGTCTGTTATGGAAAGGAAAGGCATGGCTTTAAAATGACATACCGTTGGGAATATCTGAGTAGGAAAAAGATTTTGCAGCTGTACTTCATTTCAGCACTTCTTAATTCATAGTAAAATGTTGCTTGCACAACCTCAGACCTGTCAGAGGATGTAATTATCCTTTTAAAATATGCTCCATGTGTAGTGAGTCAACATGGATTATTGAGCATCTGCTATGTCATCAGTACTGTGTTAGGTGACTTCACAAATTGTTTCAGATTTATTCTTTATCTCATAAATGTATGCAAAATGTTGTTTTCAACGAATTAAACAATGAAATTAAATACCCTTATCATGAAAATGAATGGATTATTGTTACAGAGGCACTTGGAGGCTACTTATGCAAAAAATTGAGAATTTAACCTTATATCTACTTCTGAAACTATGATAAGGTTTATTAACATTCATAACTTTGACCTTACAAATTAAAGGCATGTTTCCCAGCTTATGCTCCTACTCATTCTTACCATCTTGGGAATTCCCTACCATCGTTGGAATCCTTATTTGAGTGATGGCTGTGTAGGGTGGCAATACTAATTCAGAATGAGAAATCAGGTAAGGGCCCACTGGGAAGGTGATGTTAAGTCTTAACAGTCAGGAAGGTTTTAGAGCAGGGATTTCCAGAAAAAGCAACTTTGAGGACTCTAAAGCAGGAACGAGCTTCCTTTGGCCAAAGTATTGATATTTAGGAGTATATTGTAGCAAGAGGATTTCAGGAAGTGAATTCTGGAGAACAGATAGCTCCTGGTCATATCATGAAATAAGGCATGTTAAACACTCAACACAGACCCAAGAAGATATTCCTTCTTAGCTTACAATAAACGCATGTTACGTCACTGACTTTGAATAGTGAGAATCTTTGTTTATGACTAAGTCTAATGCATCCAATTGAATAACAGATTTATAAAACTAATACCCCAGGTCCCCTTTGGCATCACAGACCAAGTAACTCAGAATGAAATGCCACCTATGGAACTCAGAAGAGAGATGCAAATATTGAGAAGCCTCTGACTATGGTTGAGTTGGATCTTTGTGGGTTTCTGTAGTGATTAAAAAAAATCTCAAATCTTGGTAAATTGAAGGGCTCAGATAGCCAAGAGAAGCTAGCATGCAAATCACAGATGACGTAGTTAAGATTAACTGTCATAAACACAGTTTATCTAAATAGAAGTGAACAAAAATTCTAAAGAAAGCAAAACAATCAAAACAAATTAACAAAGCTCTTAAATATGTGGAGCACCAAAGAATTTGTATATGCTTTATAATCTGTGGTCTAATTGCTTGACTGCTGGAGTCTGGCACAGCAACTAGGTTTTGAATCATAATTTGTGGAGTTGTTGCAACAATAGTATTTTTAATTCCCATGAATGAAGGAAAAAACAGGATTCTTTGATATATAGAGAGAATTTATTTGCTTCATAATGTTTGGAAATATATTTGTGCTAGCAGGAATTTTCAAGGTAGTGTTTTCTATGAAAGACATTGAACCATTTTGAATGTATTTATGAAGTTAAAGTGGATATGACAATTGTTGCTGCAAATGCAGGCACAGTCAACAGTGTAGCTAGAATGTGACTAATAAGTTGAAATAAGTAAGTCCAGTTGTGCAGGCCACTGATTTGAGCTCTCTGTCCTTTTCTTGAGCAGTGGCACAAAAATGATGTGATGTTACCAGCCAGTGTTAATTTGCATGATGGAGTGGTAAGATATTAATGGAAGTCTGTGAAATTTATGAAAACTGCACAAATACAGGAAATGAAAATATTTTAGGGGTGAATAGTTTAATTCATAATGAATATCAAAGTTACTAGAAATCAAACTTTACGGAGTGTGGAGTTGTTATATATATTTTCACTCATTAAGCTGCAAATTTGTATTTCTATCAGTAACAAAAACTTAATAGTAGATAATACAGAATAGTGTTTTATTTCCCAGAAACTTTTATCAAGATTTTAAGACTTATTTTATTCAAGGAAAAATAAGTCAATAAATGCATATTTGCTAAGAAGTTTGCATAACTGTAAAGCTTAAAAATTACCAAGTTTTCTATTGCTTGTGAGGTCTTAAGTTAGATAAATTTTACATATCATTCATCAAAACTGTTTTGTTTTACTTTTATACATTGAGAAGTTTTTTGATGACATTGAGAATGTAACAGTGGTGAAAGAAAGACTTGCTAAGGCAACTAATATAAACTTGGAGTGTGGGTGTAAGGAGAGATATGACATCTGTATTTCACACTCACAACTCTCTGTCAGAGTGCTTTACAGTTCCTGGAGTATATGGAGCCTTTCCCACACAAACAAGCAATTCTTAGAAACTAACAGGGTGTTTGAGAATTCAATCAACTCTGACCCTACCAGGAAATACCATCAGATTCCTAGGCTAAGGGCTCAGACTCCCAAATGACCCTTTATTTCAGACATCTGCCACAAGCCTAATTTATTTCCTGTACTTCTGACCAATGACTATACGTCAGAAGGTCCCAAGACCTCCTTTGCTATAATGACTCACAGAATTTAAGAAACTGCCTGGTGGTGCAGTGGTTGAGCGCTGGATTGTGAAACTGCCCACAGCCTCAACAGTGCCGGTTCGATCCCCGGCCACCGGCGAGGGTCCCACATGGCGTGCAGACCTCTCCTGCCGCACCCACTGCTCCCCTCAGCAGTGTGTTTTGTCAGTCTGCCTTTTCTGCTCCCCGCTCTGGCTCTGGTGAATTCTCTCACCCTCCCTTCACTTCTGACTGTACCCAGTGCTTGTATAAATAAATAAATAAATCTTTAAAAATATAAAAGAATTTAGGAAACCTATTAATTCACTAAATCATCAATTTATTAAAAAGGATAGCAAGCAACAGCCAGATTAAGAGATACATAGAATGAGGTCCTGAACAAGGGAACTTTTGTTACTGTGTAACTTGGGGTCTCGCATGGTGGCACATGGAAGCACTCTGGTTCTCCAGCCTTGAAGTTCTCTGAAACCCCTCTTTTTTTCATGGTGGCTTTATTACTGAGGCATGATGGACAGCTCATTGGCATTTGGCACTTGAAATCAGTTTTCAGTCCTTCTCCCCTCCATGGAGATTGGGGTGTATTGGGAGTTCTAACCTTCTAATTATGTGGTTGGCTCTCCTGTTAACCAATCCCCATCCTTAGGTACTTCCTCAAAAGTTGCCTCATTAACAAAACTATAGACTCTTTTATCCTTCTCAACACTTAAAAAATTCCAAGGTTTTTTTTTGGAGCTATGAATCAGAACTGTGAAGAAAAACCAAGCATATATAATAAATATTTTTTGGTATATATATTTTTTGAATGACTAAATATATATTTTTTGAATAACCCAATGTATTTTTCTTATAAATAACAATGTTGCATATAAATATAAGTAGAAATAAAAAATAAACCATTATACTTAACTCAAGCACAAAAAATGATTATCTTTGAGGGGTAATATAATTTCATTGTATAAATGTTATCATTCCCTTTCTTGTGGGAATATTTTTACTGTATTTTCTTTGCTTTGTGATCTCTTGTGAGTTTCACAAGAAAATTCCTGCTGTAAATAGCCAAATGGTTATTTCTTGACCATTTCAGTTTTGCATTTTCTAATTAAATTATATTTAATTCTTTATGGTGGATTAATCTCCTGCTAGTCCTTTCTTCCCTACATGGTGTAGTTTATGAGGCCCATTTCTCTGAACATTGTAATATTGGTTATCTTGCAGACCCCCCCATCAAATATAATGAGCCTTTTCAGAAAGAATAAGCTCAATACACATCTATTTAAATACCAAGGGCATGTTTCCACTCCTAGGTATTTACCCAGAGGACACAGAAACATTAATTCAAAAGGGCACCTGCACCCCCTATGTTTATAGCAGCACTATTTACAATAGCTAAGCTATGGAAAAAACCCAAATGCCCCAAAATAAATGACTGGATCAAGAAGGTGTGATGCATATACACAATGGAATATTACTCAGCAATTAAAAAAAGATAAATTCATTCAATTTGCAGCAACATGGATGGAGCTGGACGTGATCATGCTCAGTGAAATAAGCTAGAAAGAAAAAGAAAAATGCCGACATCACTCATAGCAGGCATTTAGAAGACCTGAATAAGGGACCAGGAAAAAGACTAATTATAATAAAGTAAAAATCAAAATCAACAAGCAATTTTAAGCCAGAGACATACTGTGTGGGAGGTGGGGGAGGAGGGAGTAGGATCAAAACAAGGGGGGTGGGAATTGTATGGGGACTATAACCAAGATGAAAATGCATAGATTGTGCAAAAATGAAAAATGATGTAAGAAATAAATTAAAAAAATATCAATAAAAAAATAAAGATAATTCTATCACAAAAAAAAAAAATACCAAGGGCAAACAGGAATTTAAAAAAAATCCTTCCGACAGTGTGACAGAATTAAACCCTAAATAGAAATATCTTTCTTTAAAAAAAAAAAACACTTGCTTATTTGACTATAAAATTATAAATAAAATATTTACCTATAAAAAACTTGCTTATTTGACATTTTAGGCTCTTTATTTTACTAGAATGCATATAAAACTAGAAATAAAATACTAAGGATGCCACATGAGAATTGAATTAATGGTTAAAATAATTATTGATGGTGAATGGAGATGGTTCTTGCCAGGGATATCATATGATATAAACAGGGGAAAGAAGGCTTTGCATGTACCACTGAGAAGTTGTTTTCTGGTAACCACTTCATGTCCTATTCTCTTTCTGCAATCTTTTTACATAAACAAGAATAAATTTTCTTCACCTTTGGACATGAGAAAAATTTGATGCCCAAAATATTGACTTTTGATATAATTGCAGTTTTGCTTGATGGGATTTCAAACAAAGAGAAGCAATAGTCCTGTATGTCAGTTTAGATGTATACCCACTAAAATTACTTAGTGATGTATACACATGTACACACTTACAAATACTATTTTGCAGTGAAATGAAGTGATTCTGATGACTTTAGATTTCTTCTTTAGAGGGATTGCCAATTACTGAAGTTTGGAATAAAACCCTCCAGGGGATAAAGTAATCTATAAATGACTGAGATTTTCAATTATGCCTAACAATTTTTCAAATATTCACTTCTCTGAACATTAGTGTTTATTGATAAATGTTATACTCTTTAGCTCCTATGGTTGATATTTTTGATTACTTTTTCTTTTAATATGTGTATCTTTAAATATAATTTGTATTTGTCATCAATTAGCAAAGCTATTTAATAGTCTTTAAGTATGCACTTTTAGTATGCTCTTGGCTGGTTTGAATGTTTTGTGTGTGTGTGTGAGTGTTTGTGAAGTCCTTCTTAAATAGCCACAATACAAAGATAAAACATTTAAGAGTGACTTAAATACACAAACTGTTCAATTCAAACTATGCAAATCATTTTGGATTCAATTATGTTTATTCCATCTGTTTTTTATCATCTGTTGTTATTATAATTTATCATTTCTACATGGTATTAAAATGTAAATGAATCAAGAAAGGAAACACATCTGTGGACTGTTAGTTAATAAAACTACATTTGGCAAGTGAACTAACTCATAATAATTAATTAAATTTCACTGCCCATATATGCTTGTAATTGTATGTTTAGTGTGTATTTGCATAATCGCATACTGGGATCTGGATGATTCATGCTTTGCTGAATATAATCTGGATACATAAATTACTAATTCAAAACTAGAACTGCTTATATCACAGAGAAAAATATAACAGAAACATTTACTTTTTTCAGGATATGCTATATGTGAAATTTTAAAAAAAGCATTTTTAAAAATATAAGTTACATATTCTTAAAGTTCAGCAAAGTCACTGATTGAAAAATTCAGTTCATTTTACAGAGAAGCCCTGGTTTTGTTTTTGAAATACTGCTTTTAAAACTACAGCGATCTTTCCCTCTTGACTACTAGTATATTATTAGTCTTTGATCAGGGAATGAATGATTTATTCTTTCGAATAGGTGGTCTAGGCAGATTGTATTATTATTGATTCAAGGCTGGTTGTTTTTATAGGGCCCCTTACACATAATAATTTTTGATTGAAACACATTCCAACGAGCCTAACCCCACTATCAATTTAATTTAGAAAATGGAGGTTATATAGTAATTTAGGACCATATCTTGTGGCAAAATTGTATACTGTTCTTAAATTCAGAATAGCTTATAATCTTAGACTGTTATATTTACTGACGGTTACAGGGGACAGTTTTGTAGTGTGATATACTGTGGACAGCAAGGTCTACAAAAAAATCTATTTTGGAGATTTTTCCACCTCTACCTCCTCAAAATTTAGTTTTCCCCAGTTAACCCTCTGATTAACTGATCAGAACAACTCATAGCAAACTGTGAATGACAGACTTAACTTCTCACTAATATTTGCATATTGAAAAAGAAGTATATAAACCAAATAAATTTTGAAAATTCCAATCTCTCAAGCTGTTTAACATTGTCTCCAATCTCTTTAAAGAACTTCTCAGTCCGCTGCCTTTTCCTGTTTTCTCAGTGCATCAAGTTCAAGTCTAAGCTCCTTAATGTATTTACCATTGCTTGCCAGGGCCTTCATTATTTCATCTTGGCTTTCCTCTCCTGCCTTCCTCATTTTTCCATGGCTCAAGAAATGAATTGCTAAAACCTTTCAAGTAAATAGATAAGTAGACTATTGTGTTTTTTTTTTTTTTTTAATAGTGAAGGAAATGGTGTCAGGGCTAAACTGTTTTAGTTTCACAATCATATTATTTTTTGCTCATTTCAGATTAAGTAGGACAGTTGGGTAGGTATTCCATTTGCCAATCAACTGAAGATGCTAAAATGTGATTAGGATAACTCAGAATTATTGAAATAGTTAACTCAGGTATCTACGTACAATCCCTTTTATGACTGAACAGAAATAAAAAGCTATTCTTTCTCTGCCAAAGGAGATGGTACCTTTGTGTGAATATGAAAATACAACACAGGACAAGTACTACACACAGGTTTATCCACTGAGCACATTTTCAGTGGTATTTCAGATTTAAGATGCAAGTTGAAAAGACAGGGCAGGCTACCAACCCAGAGAATGAGATAAGTACTCTGTTGCATCCTTGTCAACTTATTTGTTGATCAGGTAGATTCCTAGATCTCCACCAAGTTTAGTTGTTAGAACACTCTTCCCAAAGAAATCTTCAGATGTCTAAGGTTTTTCTGCAAGGTCTTCTAATGATTCTGTAAAGGGGTCCAGTGCCTACTCATCTTTTATAGGTTCTCTCCTCTGGAGAGCCACGGTTGCTTAATTGTCCTCAAATAATCAGATGATGCTCTACTTTTTGACATTCAGAATCTGGTTGAGGCAGGGGAGGTTCAAATTGTTTGGCTTATAGGCACAGCAGAAGTAGGGTAGGTGTCCTTCCTGACCCTTAAACTCAAGAAGAAAGAGCCATGGGGGCTCTAAGCAGAACTGAAGGCTAGCAGCAGTGTCACACCAGAGAGTTAACGTTGAAATTCTTCTTCATAGTCAAATCCTGATTGCGTGAGATTATAAAATAGAGTTAGGAGGCTAAAATGAAGCATAAATCTTAATGCTTTTTCTGTCCCTAGAAAATGATTGAAGGACATGATCTCCTTATGATACAAATTTACCCTGGCTTTAGCATGAGTTATACACATATCCAGCTGGAGAAGAGGATCTTAATTTTTTATTCTCTCAGTGGGTACTTGTCTAGATCTGCTTTCTCAAGCCTAAATGATACTCTGTGGTGCTTTCTTTTTTTTTTTTTTTAAAAAAAAGAGATGTATTTATTTATGCATACAGGAACTTGGGTGTAAGCCAGAGGTGTGGGGGGTGAGAGAATTCAACAGAGAGAGTGGGGAGCAGAACAGGCAGATCTATTGAAATACACTTCTGAGGGGAGCAGTGGGTGAGACAGGAGAAGAGGTCTGCTACACCATGTGCGCTGCTTTCTGGCTGGCTGGGATTGAAAGATTGGGATTGACCTCCTGCTGCAGTGGCTGGCAGATAGCTTGACAGTGCTCTCTTTAGCGCCTGCCCAACAGGGAGGCCTCAAGGTGCTTTCAAGATTAGGATTGATTAGGCCTCAAACCCTCTACATGTCTGTTGGAGACCTCTGAGGTAGGTAATCCTCTTTGCAGATTACCTCATATCTAAGCAAGGAGAAATAAAATCTAAGTTTAGGGACAATATAGTATACAAAAACCTGTATCTATAAACTTCAGGTATAAATTATCTTTGGGACTGTGTTGACTGATATTATTTTTTTTGATGATTTTGGTTGATTGGTATAATTATGGTGCTAGTTGGGATTTATTTTACACAAATATTTAGTGAGGAAATAATTCTTTTTGAAATAAAAGTGTCAGTCACTGGTGGATATTCTACTTTGCTTCAGTAAAATCCAAATGCAAACTTCTGCTTTCTCTGTGATAATTAACATGCTACAGAGAGCTTGATGCTCCCACATGTCCAAGGAAGAGTTCCCATGCATCTTGGGGCTCAGGGGGATTTTGTTACTATTTTGGTCTTTCACTATATATTCAGGAAATAGGCCTCTTGTGGTCTGGAAGAATCAACACACCTTCTTAACTGCTCAAATTACCTCCAGGGAGTGACTTAGAACTTTGGAAAATCCAGCTCAGTATCTTTAAAGAGCTTTGAGTAAGTCCAATAAAAACAATCTCCAAGTTGCAAGTAGAAATATATGCTAATTATTGAAGTGTTGAATATGTTTATTAGATGAGCCTATTAGCCACAGAGGTTGGCTTACTTGCTAAAAGGCAAGCAAACATTCATACTAGATTATCTTTGTGTATCCTCTCACTTCATACACTCACTCTGTGAGCACACAAAATATTTTATAGACTTAATTCAGGAAAGGCTTCTTCCATGCTTTTTTGTTGTTAAAGAGTCTGGAAAGTGGGTACAATCAGAGAGAGAACATAGTAATGTCAAGAAATTGGTGTTAAGCAAAAGGAAAGGTGAATTCTTTTGTGCATATATACACAAACCCTTGGAGTGGAAACATTTCAAATCACAGTCATTTTAGAACTTGAATATATGGTGGAGGATTATGGGTGCCTTTGTGGTGGGGTGGGGTGGTGTGATAAAATACATCTGAAGAGGTAGAAATCTGTGTCTGTACCTCATGCAGTTTGTAAATCAATGTTACTTCAATAAAACTAATATAATTAAAAGACTAAAAATATACATAAACATTAAAAATGTAACCTTGAAGCATGCCTTGACTCTCATGTTTTCTCACCACTGGAATGTTTCCCTTATTTTCTCTGCAAATTAGATATGGCCTTTTTCTGAATATACATTTCAAATCTTTTCTTGGAGTTATCTAACAACAGACTGACCTACAGAAATCTCCTTCCCTTAAAAATCTTATTTTTCCTACTCTCTGTATCACATTGAGGCAAAGTATTAGATATTTGTTCAAACTCAATATTAATGTAATGAAACAATTAGAAACTTACTCTTTTATTACTACGCATTTCCTTTGAAAACGATGTCATTTGCACACTGGTAGCATTTTCTCTGCTTCAGTTTATTTCCTTTCTGGGCTATTAACTCATGGAAGCTAGGAATTAGGTTTTATATTACCAGATTTTATTTACTGATAAGGCTTCCTAAAATTCTACATACATATATATATATATGTGTCTGTGTATATATACATACATGCATGTATCACTTATTGATCACTGATGACTTCTTTCATGACATTCTATTTTTTTAATTTTTTTAAAGATTTATTTATTCATGCATACGAGAACTGGGGTACAGGCCAGATGCGCAGGAGGGTGAGAGGATTCACCAGAGACAGAGCGGGGAACAGAACAGGCAGACTGACTGAAATACACTGCTCAGGGGACTAGCAGGCGAGACATGAGAGGTCTGCTGCACCATGTGGGGTTCTCGCCCTCTAGCAGGGATCGAACTCACGCTGCAGAGGCTGAAGACAGCTTCACAGTGCTGCACTCAACTGCCTGTGCCACCGGGGAGGCCTTTTCATGACATTTTAAATTTTGATTCATCAACTGATACCTGGCTTGAGTACTCTAAGATGATTCAAGTTCTTTTCTAGGAGTAAAACTCCATCAAATAGCCATTGATTCAGTACCTAGGAGCTTGGATTACCACCTGCTAGTTTTCCATGAAAAAGCTCACTGCTTGGCACTGATTTGATTTGTATTTTCTCAGGTGTATTGTTGCTTCTCTGAGTTTGGTAGGTCATAATTTGTCATTATGCTGACAGTTTTAAGTATGTAATAACTTTTAAATTCCATTTTTAGTAAAAATACTTTGTTTCAATATGTTTTATTTATTATTTTTGCTCCATAGAGCACAGAGCTTTTAAGTGATTTAAAGCTGGTTCACAACCTTCATTTAAAGAAGCATTTTTAATTCTCTCCTTGCATTTGCCTTAGAAATTGTGAAAGTTCAGAAAAGGAAGTAGGTTTTGTAATTTGCTGGAAATTTAAATAAAGATGGTTCTAATATTTTCAAAGAACTTCTTTGTCAAATGGCTCAGTATTGATAAAGGGCTTTTCACACAGAACAGCAAGGCCTGCTGAGATCTCAGAGTCCCTCAGACTTGAAGGGGGGGAAAAAGCAGAAACAAAGTTATTTAAAGATCCTCTTGACACTAGTCAAACAACTGGAAAGGTGATGGAATGCCTTTTGTGTGCTTCTGTTCTAGGTCCTGGGCTACACACAAATCAGGGAGAGACTCTGCCTGCAAGAAGTTCATGTTCTATTGTAGGAAACAAAATATATCTTATAGCACAAGAAAAATTGCAATAATAAATGCTTGTAAAAGATGTGAATCATTTGTCCTCTGAGTTACCAGAAAGTAGGTGACTGTAACATCTTTTGGAAAGAGGAAGGTTTTGGATTTTGAAGTTGCAATAGGAATTATCCAGACAGAACATAGGTGTGTCTTTGTGGGTGATTTGAGGTAGGGAATGAGAAAGTAAACCTTCCAGGAGAGGTAGCATCATTTGTAAATAACATGAGATGCTGGATGGCATGGGCATGAAGCCATGTGGTGTACTTGAGATTCTGTAAGCTGTTTCCAATTACTATAGCATAAGATGTGAGAAAAGCATAAACAGATGAGTTTGGAAAGTTATTCCATCCATCTATGTCATGATATGTTTTGAATGAGAGGCTGAATAATTTGGAATTTGGTTTAGGAGATGGAATCAAGTGGAACACTAGAATTAGGAAAGAGACATGATCTGGATTATCACTTTAGAAATCTCATTTGTGTGACCAGTTTTGTAAAGGGAACCAGATAAAAGCAGGGAACCCAATAAGGGCCACGACAGAAGTTTATGCTAGAGAGAAAGACCCCACTTCATGTCTACATACAGGTAATTAAATATTATGTAATTTTTGTGACTTTTTTAATCCTTGTTGGAAAATCATATTTTGAAGGGAAGTAAGTGGGAAAAAATTTTATTCTCTTGTACATCTTAGCAGTTATTACATAGATGTCACCCTTTTATCTCTGTGTGAAGTTAAATTGTAATATCAAACTTAAGAATTCATCTAGAGGACAAATCATGTTAATAGCCAAAATATTTTCAATTAATAAAAATTTAAGATATTTTAATTAAAGAGCTACTGAGCATTTCTTCTTGCATGTATGACTATAACAGTCTTTAGTACCCCATGAATTTTCTTAGATTGAAGTAGAATTTTAAAATAACTAGAGCAGGGATTACTTAAAATTATAGATTATTAAACATTAAGAAAATATTGATAATAACTGTCTTCTATTAATGGAAACACATTTTGAACGGCATTTGAGGACTTCAAGTAAATTTTAAAACTTTTCATCCAGTATCAGAGATAGTACATCCATTTAGAACACTCTTAGAGATAATTCAGATGCATAATACTCCAGAGGTGACTTTATCTTTCTAGTGTAAATTATTTAAAATTTGGGAGAAGTTTGCCTCCCATCCCTCTTATACATTTTTTAGTGCATTTTAAGTTGCCTAGGTAATCATCTAAAAATCTTTTGTACTTCTCCAGTTCCCATTATCAAATAATTTATGAAATGAAATTGTGTTAAATGGTGATGATGTGTGTATGTATGTGTGTGTGTATCACTCAATTCCAGTTATATCAGTGGTAAAGATATTTACTAACACATGCAATGTAGAACACAATTGATGGTTTTCTATGACTTTCTATTTCAAAATGTATCAAAGACTTAATTTAGCATGACAGGAGTTTTATTCAAGCACATAATGATATGAGAAAAAAACATGTAGCTAATAATAGCAAATTCTTATGTATCTGACACATTCAATTCTCATTTCAATCAGTTGTAGGATAATACAAATTATGAAACCATGTATGGGATTGATTTGCCAATAGGTGTAAAAGCCTATAATTACAATTAGGGAGAGACTCAGTAGTGTGGAAGGAATAATACTAAATTATGTTTATGACTCAATATGGCCTGTTTCTCAAAGTGTACGTACTCAGATCTCTTATCCTCACAAATACTTCCTTGAACTTTGACTCTCATACCAGCAGACTGACCAGTATTTTCATCAGAACATTCTCCTCTGTGTCTTTGACCAAGGAACCTGGGATCTCAATTATGGTGTCAGTATTGATACTCAGTCTTTATACTTAGTCATTGACATGTGTCTACTCTATGTTAGATCCAATTCTGTAAGAAACTGGTTTTCCTTCTAGGGAGGGAGCTCGAATGCCATTCCTCTATCCTGACCTAAATACCACCACAAAGTACAAAGCACTGCCAAAAGTTCTAAAATATATACCAGGTCTCTCAGGGACCAAGATCTTTAGTTTACTATCCTCATTTCCCTTTCTTCTGATACATTGTGTATAGATATGCAACTGATTTTTGTGTGTTGATTTTGTATACAGCCACTTACTGTATTTGTTTCTTCTAGTAGTTTCTTGGTAGAGTCTATATATATATATATATATATATATATATATATATATATATATCCATATGTTACCTGCTAACAGTTACAGTTTTACTTCTTTTTGAATTTGGATTCCTTTTATGTCTTTTTCTTGCCTAATTGCTTTGACTAGGATTTCTAATACTATGTTTAACAATAGTGGTGACAGTGGACATCCTTATTTTCTTAGTGATGTTAGTAGAAATGTTTTCAGTTTTTCAGTATTGAATATGATGTTAGCTGTGGTTATATCATATAGAATCTTTATTATTATGTAAGTTCCATTATTGGGATATTTGTCCTTTTTATTTTGACCTGTGAACCCACTGTCCCTTAGGGGATGATCTACTCTGTTTAATGATTGTTAGTGAATTGAGGAAGGGTTGAAGACCACCTTCCAGTGTTTGCTAGTCTGGTGACTTAAGGAGGGTGGAGTGCAGAAAGCCTAAGTCTTGATTACTCTCATTTTCCTCCATATTTTAATCTGTTTTGTCACCTTTAAAGTCATAAGGAGAGGGTCCTCCCTGGTGGCACAAGGGGTTAAGCACAGCACTGTAAAGCTGTCCTCAGCCACTGCAGCACGAGTTTAATCCCCTGTTGGCCAGGGAGCAACACACATGGCACAGCAGACCTCTCCTCTCTTGCCCACTGCTCCCCTCAGCAGCATATTTCAGACAGTCTGCCTGTTCTGCTCCCCACTCTGTCTCTGGTGAATCTTCTTACCCCCCACACCTCTGGCCTGTACCCCAGCTCTTTTATACATAAATAAATAAATCCTTAAAAAAAAGTCATAAGGGGAAATAGCAGTAGTGTTATAGAGCAACCCTGATATTAAACGGGTTCCTGGCTGTGGGTCCTCACCCGTGCACTTTAAAGGGACTTATGAATACTCTACTACAGACACACGCAAAAGGGTTAATAAAAGGTTTATTTACAAGAGAAAAAGAAATAAGGAAAATGTACAACTCAGGGAGAAAATAGGGAAATAAAGTCTTTAATGCGTCCTACCCGATCCGACAACCTGGAAACCCAAAGTCACCCTCAGAGTTGGCCGGACGCTGCGAGCTGGCCGAGAGCCAAAATGGGGGCTCCCCAAAGCCCACGTGTCTGCCTTTTGTATCCATCTGGCTGCTTAACCCCACCCTCAGGTCCCAGCCACCTTCCCTTTGGTGGTGATGGGATTTGGAGTTCCCAGTGTCTTTGGCTTTGACCTGGGGTGGGGGTGGAGTCCACAAAGCCTGTATGGAATTTGCTTTGGGACAGCCTTTTCCCCCTAACAATTCCCCCCTTTCACTTTTTGCTACCATTTCCATGGTGATGAAGATCAAATATATGGAGGTTGGGATGCAGTCTTAGATGAACATTTTTTTAGGTTCCAGTGTGAAAGAAAACCAGTCTCTCCAGGTATTTGTACATTGTGGAAAGCAAAAGTTCTCTACTCCAGGAAAAAGTTCATCAGTTCAAGCCAAAAAAAAATCTGGAGGCATTAGCCAAAACAAGACAGCAGATATGTAAAAATTACAGGAAAAAAAATCTTAAAATGGTTCAACTGATGTAAATAACACAAATTTTCTCAACCTTGATCCCAAACTTTTAACAGCAAAGCAAAAGTTTGCAAACTAAATCTACTTTTAAACCATTTTTCCTATTTTTGCATAAAATCACAGGGCAGAAATAACTAACAGCAATTTTTAGCTGGCTTTGTTGAAATATTCCATACAGGATCAGAGCGAACCGGTGGCATCCAGTCGATGTAGGCTTCAGGTATAACATTGGTCTCATCAGACTCCACCTGGGCTTTCCTCTTCTTGAGGGTACCAGGGCATTTTCGTTGGCCGGGTTGTCCAGTCCTGCCAATGGAGGCAAGCTTCCTCACCTTGTTTGGAGGTCTCTGAACTCTACAAACAAGGCAAACAGGTACCCAGGGTTTTATACCTGCAAGTTTCAGAGAAGTATGTGTGCTTAGCAAAATGTCATATGGACCAGTCCATTTTTCTGATAGTTGGTTTTGGGCATCCCCACTCTGCCAGGTCTTTAGTAAACCTGATCTCCAGGTTTGAAGGGATGCAATGGTTGATCAGGAGGCATAGAGATTCTCGAGGTTGCAAAGTTATGAATTACTGCCAGAACCTCCTGGATGTGTTTCACATATTGTGTGATCCGGCAATTTTGAGCTATTTCCGGACTGGCTTTCAGAACTGAGGCCTGGAAGGGTCTTCTGAACACAATTTCAAAGGGGCTTAATTGTAGCCCACTTCTAGGTGCCACTCTTATGCGGAGGAGGGCAAGGGATAGTACCTGGTCCCAACGAAGCTGTGTTTCTTGGCATAGTTTTGCCAAGGTTTTTTTTAAGGTGTGGTTCATTTTCTCCGTTTGTCCAGAAGACTGCGGTCTCCATGCAGCATGCAATTTCCAGTTGATCTGTAACGCACTGCTTACTGCATGAGTAACATTAGAGACAAATGCCGGCCCATTATCACTCTGGATAGAATCCGGCAACCCAAAGCGAGGAATTATCTCCTTCAGCAGCTGTTTTGCAACCTCGGAAGCTTTTTTCGTCTTTGTGGGAAATGCTTCCACCCATCCCGAGAACGTATCCACAAAAACCAACAGGTATTTGAAGTTGCCTGTTGTTCTAGGCATTTGTGTAAAGTCCACCTGCCAGTCCTCAAAAGGGCACTTGCCTCGATATTGAACCCCAATGGCTTTAGGGTGGGAGTCAGTCTTGGGGTTATTCCTGGCACATAGTTGACAACCTCGGGTGATTCGTTGTGCTATTCTGTGCAAATATGGTCCCTTCAAATATGGGCGCACAGTTTCTAATAAGGCATTTTTCCCATAGTGGGATCCTTTGTGAAGATGTTTTAGCACCGGATATACCAGGGCCTCCGGGAGGAGTATCATCCCATGGGAGTTTACTTTCCAAGTAGAGCTGGGGTCAAACTCAGTAAATCCCCATGCACAAGCTCTCTCCTCATCCCGCTCGGTGTATTTAGGAGCATACTGAGTCAGGTCCACAAGAGGGATGAGTGTACCCTGGAGGGCAGAACGGGCAGTGGCCTTAGCTGCCCTATCAGCTGCCCTGTTGCCCTTTGCCAAGTCAGACCCACCCTTTTGGTGGCCAGGACAGTGCATCACAGCGACAGCTGATGGTAAAGCTACTGCCTTTAACAAGGCCAGGATTTCTAATGGGTGTTTGACATCCTTGTTACTAGCCGTAAGAAGTCCCCGCTCCTTCCAAATGGCCCCATGCATGTGGAGAATCATAAAAGAGTACTTTGAGTCAGTAAATATATTGACTCTTTTACCTTTTGAGAGTTCCAAGGCACGGGTCAGGGCTATTAATTTGGCTTTTTGTGCTGATGTACCTGCCGGAAGAGACTTGGCTTCCACGGTGTTCTGGAGCGTCACCACTGCATATCCAGCACATCGACGGCCTTGATCCATAAAGCTGCTGCCATCTGTAAATAGCTCCCACTCTGGATCCGGCAGAGGCTGGTCCGTTAAATCTGGTCGGCTGGCATACACTGTGTCTATGGTTTCTAAACAGTTATGGATTAAAGTGTCATTCTCAAGTCCATCTGCATTGCTTGGAAGCAGTGTGGCAGGATTTAGGGAATTAGAAACCTGCAGTTTTACATTAGGATTGTCCAACAGAGCTGCTTGATATTTTTCCATTCGCCCAGCGGTTAACCAAAGTCCACCCTTCTGCTCCAGCAGGAGGCTACCTTCCTAAGATGTAACTCACCTACTCTTGGGATAGAGCAGAGTGGGGGATTTAAAGTAAGGGTACAAAGACAGCTGCTCAATGAGGGCAGCCACTCGATGGACACCTGTTTATATAGACAACAGCCCTTTGGGTATTTTGCAGTCTCTTGATAATACCTTGGAAAATATGCACTGGTTTCTGAAAGGATGTCACTGATTTTTAAAGTGAATAGGTAGAAAATTATTGTTGCAGACACACCAAGGAATTCCAGTGAAGTGTTTACAAAGCTGTATTCTAACATATCCTTTCACTGCTTTTCTAGCTATCCTTTGCCTCAAGTTTCAGGCAGCTACCTCCCTGAAAAGATCATGTAAGTCAGCTTTAATGCCATTGTGTAAAGGTTCTAAAGTACATATTTGCTTCTCAATTGTCTAGTTATTCCAGGATTAAATTTATAGAGAAAGCCAGAAGTTCCATGTTAGGTTGCCATATGGACAGAAAGCAGAAGTTCCTACTATGTTGAGTAAATATTTCTTCACAAACTGATGTCCTGTTTTATAAGGCATCTGTTCATTTTTTTGCCCACTTATCCTCTGGGGTCTTTGCTTTTTAAAATTGGTTTTATAAGCTATTCATTAAATATGGATTTCATCATTGGTCCTGTCATTTTAATGCAAAAATTTTAATGTAAATATTAAAATAAGAATCATTTCCCTCATTTTACTTGCCTTTTATATTGTTAGTGAATGAAGCTTATACTATCAATGTAGATAAATTAGATCTAGCATTTATTCTGTGATGTCCCTCATTATTTATAATCTTAGAAAGCTGTAGGAGTTAGAGGAGGACAGGGAAACATCTAAATCATTTAATTATATGGAATATCTATCTGTAGTAAGTATCCTACAAAAATTTAAAAAGTCATGTCCAACAAGTATCAGTGACCAGTGATACGCAGAAAATTAGGCTGAAAGGAGGCCCATGTAAATTGCTTAAGTTTATTAAAAATTCTTTAAAAATTTTGTTTGGAATAAGGAAAATCCAAAAATCAGAATCCAAGACTTTTGTGTTTTGAATACATTTGAAACTTTGTAGTACCGGATTTATACATTATTTAACTTCTTTGAGTCAATTGAAAAAAACTGTTAGATGATCTTGATAATTGGAAGTAGTTTCAACATTTTAAATTGAGCAAAACTTTTATATCTTAATTGATGGTAACAGTAGTAATAGTGGTGATTATAATAATTATAAGAAAGGAAATTTTCTGCTTTGGAGAAAGTAAGTGAGAGTTAGTGGCCTGTTAAACTATTTTATGTTCCTCTTCAAAGAATTATATAGTATCTAGGGGGACTATAAAAGCACTCAAAATGATCTAACTGTACTAATGTGAGAAAATTACAGGATACATTTAGTCACGTGAATATTGTATTTAAATACTTCCTCCTTGTTCTTTTTTTAAATTAAAGATTTATTTATGCATATAAGAGCTGGGGTACAGGCCAGAGGTGTGGTGGGGTGAGAGGGTTCACCAGAGACAGAGTAGGGAACAGAACAGGCAGATTGACTGAAGTATACTGCTGAGGGGAGCAGCAAGCCAGTCAAGAAAGGCCTGCTATGCCATGTGGGTTGCTCCCTGGCCGGCAGGGGAATCGAACATGTGCTGCAGAGGCTGTGGACAGCTTCATAGGTTGTGTCTTAACCCCTGGCACCACCAGCGAGGCCCCTAAATACTTCTTCCTTGTTCTTCACTGTTACATTCAGGGCTGATGAAATTCTTGTAACTATGTTTGTCATACATACTTCTATGAATTCCTACTGACATTGATTAAACTCTTGAGTGATTAGAAAAGTAACCAAAAGGTCAGCACTGTCATACTGGTTAAGATGTGAGGTCAGTGGCAGATAACTGAAATAAAACAAACAAACAGTGGTTTAATTGCAAGAATTTAATTTTCTCAGACATGTAACAGTTTTGGTAGGTGTTTCATAGCTATTGTAGAAGCTTGACTTCAGAGACTTATACTCCTATCATAGCTACTTATCTACCATGTTATAATAGACATATAACATTAAATTTAAAGTGTAGAACATGTTGATATAATACCTGTTTGTACTGCAGTATGATTACCACCAGTGTGTCACACTAACTATCTTCTAGCATGTAATTATCACTTTTTGTGATGAGCACATTTATGATGTCTCTTAGCAACTTTGAATATATAATCCAGTATTGTTGAATTTCAACACAATGCTGTGCTTTACATCTCCAGAATTTACTCATCTTTTAACTGCAAACTTTGTACCCTCTGACTAATACCCTCTCCCCACTTTCACCACATCCTATGAATTATGCTTTCTCAGATTCTACATATAAGAAATATAGTGTTTTTTCTTTAACTTATTTCTCTTAGGAAAACATTCTCAAGGTTCATCCATATGTTTACAGATGGCAGGATTTTTTTCTCCCTTTTGGGTGAATAATAGTCGTGTGTGTGTATGTGGGTGTACATATAGCTCACATCTTTATTCATATGTTTGCAAACTTTTAGGTTGTTTCCATATCTTGGCTATTGTCAACAGTGCTGCCATATACATGGAGTGAAGTTCTTTTTTTGATATCCTGTGTCAGTTTTGATGCTCTGCTATGATACTGCAATCATTTCCATTGTACCGTATGGCTTGCAACCACCATCATTATACTTTGGGTAGCAGAATGGAAGAAAGTAAAGTAAAATCGACAGGCTTATACATTGAATATAATCCAGAAATGACACCATCCATTTCCTCTCACATATCTCAATGGTAGATCCTCCTCAAAGTTCTACTATTGATGCAAATGATAATGGGGAATTTAATCTTTATTTTGCAATAGTCAGATGTTGAGATAAACATAATACTCTGAGAATAGAGCAAAGAGTGTACATTAAGAGGACCATTAGCAAATTCAGCATATTATTTCTTTGGATGTTAGATTGCCTTCCTACTTAAATTCAAATTTACATGTTTTGTTTTTTTTTTTTTTATAATTGAGTTGTGTTGTTTTATATTCTTAACAATTGCAGGCTTGAAAACAATATAAATTGCTGAGAAATTTTGAATAATTTAGAAAATATTTAGAAAAATACAAAATGATCACTAATACTCTATAAACCCATAAAGATAGGCTCACTATAAATGTTTTAATTGAATGAATAGTAAGAAGAGTATTGTTAGGTAGAAGAGAAAGTGCAATTTAATAAAATGTATGGAATTATGTCATTTTTTGAATGGATAGTGTCTCATATTTTTGGTATTGGTGAAGAAGCTGTCATTAAGATGGTGAGCTCAAGTCATCTTGGTCTCTCTCTTCAAGAAAGGGAGCAAGGAGTTTCTCAAATAATCACACAAATAAGTGTGAATTGGAACTGAGGTAATTGCTGTGAAGAAAGTTAAATGGTGCCCTGAGAACAGAGAGAAGGGGCATTTTCCTAGTGGAAGAGATCAGGGAAGTGATAATTTAACTGTGAGCTGAGGAACGAATTGTCTTTGAAAAGAGATCCAGTTCTCACAGAAGCAAGAAGTTCACAATATCCCTCCTTTTCTCCATTCTTTTCTTCCTCTCCTCCTGCTCCTATTTCTTCTCTTTCTTCTTATCTGCTTCCCCTATACATTTTCCTTTCCTTCATCTTCCCATCCTTTTACTTTCTCCCTCCCTCCTTTCTTATCTGTATGCCCCCTCCATCCTTCTCCCTTCTAACCTCTTTCCCTCACTCCTTTCCTTCTTTTTCATGTTATATATTAAATATATAATGGAATCTATATATATATATATGAATATATGTATGTATAGTGCTATCTCTTTTTTTTCTCAAATTGGATCATGTCTTTATTCTTTTCATTTTTTTTTAAAGATTTATTTATTTATTTATACAAGCACTGGGTACAGTCAGAAGCGCGGGAGGGTGAGAGAATCTACCAGAACCAGAGTGGGGAACAGAACAGGCAGACTAATGAAATACACTGCTTAGGGGAGCAGAGGGCATGGCAGGAGAGGTCTGTCGCATCATGTGGGACCCTCATTGGAGGCCGGGGATCGAACCAGCGCTGCAGATGCTGCGGGCAGTTTTGCAGCCCAGCGCTCAACCACTGCACCACCAGGGGAGGCCCGGATCATGTCTTTATTCTAAAGATAACTTGATTTCAAGTTTAGATTTTATTTTATTTATTTTTAATAAGATTTATTTATTTATACATACAAGAACTGGGGTACAGGCCAGAGATGTGGGGGATGAGAGAACTCATCAGAGACAGAGCAGGAAACAGAACAGGCAGATCCACTGAAATACACTGCTGAGGGGAGCAGCGGGTGAGTCCGGAGAGGTCTGCTGCACCATGTGGGTAGCTCCCTAACTGGGGATCGAAATCTTGCTGCAGTGGCTGTGGTGAGCTTCATAGGTTGTGTCTTAACCCCTTGCGCCACCAGGGAGGCCCTCAAGTTTAGGTTTTGTAAGCAGCCTTTGTGCAGAGTATAGTCCATATAGGTTTTTAAGAAACTTGAACAGGGGTACCAGAAAGAGTTCGGGTGAAATTTAGCTATGATGAGTTATTTGTCAAATCATTTTAGCAATAAGTTTCCTTTGTTTTCTCTAGCTGATTTTGACATGTGTTTCAGTCACTATTATCAGCAATGGAGAAAGCCCTTGATCTTGTTGTTGAACATCAAAGTCAGTCTCCTTTAGATCAATGCTGTCTCCTGGCATTGCTCCACTTTGTCCTTTTTTTATATTCTTCCCTCTATTTCCTTCTGTATGTCTGCACTACCACTGCTGTCACTGACATAACTCCACCTTCTGACAGCATAAAGATCAGGAAGAAGTTTATGGAACACCATGGTGATGAGGAATGAGGCCAACTGACTCCTGTATTCTTTGGTTAATGTTTACTCCTCTTGTCAGTTCTTTGGATGTTGATCTATGACCCTGCTGCCTTTGCTGCTGAGCTGTCTATGGTTGGTGTAATCTGTAATCGCCTTCCTCAGTACAAGCACTCCATATTAATTGCTGCAACATAGTCTGGATGCCACCTATCTCTTCTGTCTAGTCCTTCCCCAAACTCTCACTGGTAATGTAGATTCCAAGAGATCTCTCTTTGATCCTGATTTAGAAAGTAGCTCCTGTATCATTCTGCTAGAGGATCATGATCTTTCTTGTGCAGCTTCAGCTGTCTTCTGAATCCACCAACGGGACATAAAAGAATGTCTGTATCCTCTAAATGCCATGCACAGACTGGAGGAAGCAGGAAGCTATTTCAGGTGCATCCATCCATCTTGCTGACCAGCCATTTCCTTTCTTCGCATTCACATGTCGTGTTCATTGTGGCACCACAAGAAACCTCAGTGCTCTTCTGAAAGACATGCAGTCTTTGGACATTATATCTGGGTATGCCAGCAAGATCTCCTATATTCTGGAATTCTACTGCTGTTTGTATATTTTCACAGTTACAACTCCTCCCAGTCCCCATTTGACTCTGAGGGTGCACTGGAAGGTAAGTAGGGAAGCTTTCCCGCTTCCTCTTAGACCGCCCTGTTCATTTTTTCTTCCTGTAATGCAGGGGTTGTTTTAAGTCATTTCCTTCTGCTTCCCAGCGTGGTATTTTACCTTCCAATTACCTGTAGGGAAAAAAAAAAAAAAAACACTAAATTAACATCTTTCTTAATAGAAGAAAAATTTCTGAGTAAGATTTAAAATTATAGGCAAAAAAATACCATTAGGGAATATTTTAAAATATATCATCCTGTTGTAGAGTGGAGGGATCGATACTCCCGGCAAAATGAACAGCATTTAAAGTGACACAGATGTCTAAAGCAGGAAGGTCAGTGTAGTGGAAATGGAGAAGGGTCTTAGGGGATGGGGTTGGGACAGTGTTGACCAGATGATGAAAAGTTTCCTAAATCAGTGAAAGGATAACTTTATTTCAGTGTTGCCCAGGTAAGGAAAATAAGACTTTCCCTCTTCTGGGCAATGCATTACTTTTTATTTCAGTCTAAGATCTGATACCTTTACCTTTCATCATCCTCAGGATGATCAGCCTTGGATTAACATGAGGAGATTTATAGGACAGGGATTATTTTGTTTGAAATGTGCTTATTGTGTTCTATTCATATCTGCTGTCACCATTGTTTCTTGTGCCAAATAGAGGTAACAAATCCCAGGTCCAGATTGCACAAGTGTCTTTATAGACCTGCTGGTCATTTTTATGGCAGTTTTAGAATTTGGTTATAGTTTCTGTAGACAGTGGAAAGTAGAAGACTGAAAACAGCAGAGTAACATTTCAAAATAACATTTGCAATCTGAGTTGGGGGCATTTTCTCCAATTCAGAGTGGCCAAGGCCTGCTTTGTATGTTTTTGGATAGTTCACTTATTGTTATCATCCAGGAAAGAGAAAGGATCAGGATTTGGTTTTGGTTTGCATTATTTCTTTCTTTCTTTTTTTTTTTTTTTTTGTCTGTAGAAGACAAATAATGAGATTAGCTTTCTGTTTTCTGAGAGGCACTCATTTGGAATGACATACCACCTCAGCCTAAACTCTAGCATTTGTTATTTGAAGATTTTTGGGAATAGTCTAATGAGATCGTCAATAGTTTTTGTCTCCTGATTTTTAAAAGGTGATCAGAGTGAATTTACAGAGCAGATTAATATTGTTTGAAATTGCTAAAGGAAGTATTTCTGCAATTAATGAGGACAAATTAACAAAGAAAGAGGAAAAAAGAAACAGGTAAACATAACATTTTCAAGTTTAAGTTTCTTGAAAATTAGTATGGTATCATTTACACAATTATGTGAGTTAAGACATCGGTGATACAATTCCAGCTTCCATACAAATGATTGAAGTACTTGAACAAGTATTTTGATACACTGGCGAACTGGCCTTCAGGGAAAAAAGAAAAGCAATTTGAATAGGTAAGTTGCTGTTTTGTTTTCCTTCTTGATGGTCAATTTTCTGAGTCAACTTGACTGGACCATGAGGTGCACAGGGGTTTGGTCAAACATTTTTCTAGGTGTGCTTGTAAGGATATTTTTGGATGAGATTAACTTTTGCATTGGTAGATAAGTGAAGAAGGTTGGCCTCCCTAATGTGGATGGGCCTCATCCAATCAGTTGAAGACCTCAGTAAAATAAAAAGACTCTCTTGTAAGGAGGCATTTCCTCATACTTAACTGCCTTTAGGTGGGACATTGATGTTTTTCCTGTCTTTGGACTTGGACTGAGACATTTACTCTATAGATCTGTGGACCAGAACAATACCATCAGCTGATCTGGGTTTCTAACTTCCTGACTAGAGATCTTGGGTCTTGTCTGTCTCCATAATTGTATGAGCCAGTTATGTGGGTGGGCCTCATCCAGTTCCTTTTAATGAATATCTTTAGATATGATATGCTTCTCTAGAGAACTTTGGCAGTATATATATATGCTGGTAAGTTTTTAACAGCTGTGTTAGAAAATGAGGACAAATTCATTACTGGCACCGTGCATCTACTCCTATGAACTAGTTTGTTTGCTTCTCAGAATGAATCCTCTTTCCCTCTCAGAGGAAAGAATGTTGAAGGAATGTTATGCCCTTGTTAAGGTTTTTTTGTGCAGCATACATTTCTAATTTCAGTGAACTACTTTTGGACATAAATGCAACAAAAACAATCAAAGCATTAGATTTCCATAATTAACACTTCTGGTGTAAAATTAGGGATCAATATTATGTCTTCCCTTTAACTGTTATTTTACTGCATTTTCTAATTTGCCATTTGCTTTAAACACCTTTTGGCTAGTCTGGACTAAGACTCAACTCAAGAAGAAACCATTCATCTGGAATCTGGTCTGGAACCCAACTTGGCTCCAAAATATCTTTTGTCTTTTGAGGGAGCTAAAAATTTGTGTCTAAGTTTGTGTTTTTGGTGAATATCAGTAGGAATGTGAACCCAAGGGCTCATGTAAAAGAAATTGGAGGAGCACATAATATATTTCAGTGCTATAATTATAGGAAAAAATGCACTAACCCTTTATTTACATCCAGTTTTTTATGGACCTTCTCCCAGATTTTAGGGACTGTCCTGGTTACTTACTGTTTAGTTTTACAAACAAAAATGTTTAATTATCAGACATGTGTCCTGTTATTAAAATATAACAATGTAAAATAAGCTATTTTTTCCTTCTCAAATCCTAGATTTGAATCTTCTTATTTCTACCTTTCATGTCTTCAATTCTGAAAAGTAAGCATAAAGTATAAGAATTTTAACACTGATGTTTCATGAAGTATCTTATCAAATGCTCATAGAGATATGAGGCATATTTATACCAGCAAAGGTAACAAAGATTCATGAGAATTATCCAGATATTTTAAGTAAAATATACATTTTTTAAATTGTACTTGTCTTTCTAGCACTTACATGCTAGTCACTCTCTTTTTATGAATTTTAGTAATTTATTTATAACTGTACCTTATTTTGTTAATATAGGTATGAATACATCCATTAGTAAATGAAGATACTGTAATGTGGTTGAAATAGTCACCGTAGTCTTTATAACACATTGGTGTTTTTGCAAATAAATTTGCATCCTTATTTAGAAAAGTGCTTGACCAGAAAATAGTGATATTACTTTTTTAAGTATAATTTATTTATATATATTTTATATCAATGTTCATTTTTGTACAATGTATGCTTTTTCCTCTCAGGTGTTGTCCCCATAGAGTTCCCACCAATTCACCTGTGCACCATCACCATAGTGTCTTGTGCTCTTCCCTGCCCTATTAGATTCTTCTCCCTCCCTTGCAGAATGTCTCTGATTTATAGTTGCATGCTAATTTTTTTTCCCTGTTCCCTTATTTGGTTCCCCTATATTCCTCCTATAAATGAAACCATCCTATATTTTTCTTTTTCCACCTGGCTTATTTCACTGATCATAATCGCTTCCAGCTCCTTCCATGTTGCTGCAAATGGCATGAGTTTATCTTTTTGATTGCTGAGTAATAGTCCATTGTGTATATATACCATATCTTCTTGACCCAGTCATCCATTTTTGGGCATTTGGATTGTCTTCATATCTTACCTATTGTAAAGAGTTCTGCAGTAGGTACAGATAGTACATGGGTATTTTTCCTCTGTGACTATAAATATGTACATAAAAATGTGTATTCAGAAATTATAGACAGCTTTCATGCACATGTATATGTGTGTGAATATTCATGTGCATATATATACAAATATATGTATGAATATAATATCAAATGCAAGGCAACCTATTCTGGATTTGATATTTATTTTCTACAAAGCTTTTATGCTTTTCTTTTCTTTTATATATTTTTTACATCATTTTTCATTTTTGTACAATGTATGCATTTTCATCTTTGTTATAGACCCCCTGAAATTCCCACCACCCATTCACCAGGGAAATATCACCATGGTCCCTTGTGCTCTTCCCAAAACAAGGGTGGGAAGAGCTTTTACACTTTTCTAAACTGAACTTCCTCACTGAATCATGCCCTAGGTTAATTCTGTATTGTAGTACTGTGGTTTATAGAACTGGTCCCAATTTTTTCCATTGTCAGTAACAACTAGAAAATGGAATTAAAATCTTATAATTGATGAGCAAAATTCAGAGGTGAAAATCACCCATCTATGCTAAATTATGCTTATTGTGAAGGTAGGTGAATTATAGATTTGTTCTTGTGATTCACATGTAAGAGCCAGAAGAGTCTAAGTCTTTGAGACTGAACAATGTTGAAAATATCCTTAAAATTAGAATGTAATAGTAAGAGGAATTCAAAGAAAGCTATTATTAGTGGTCTATGGATTTTCTGTCTTAAAGAATACTATCATTTCTCTTACCTATATCTCTTATATTTATTCTTCCATAAGATTACATTTTTAGCCCCTTAAAAAAGATTAGATTTCTGGCTATGCATTCAGAAAAATTAGTGCTCTGAAAGGCAAAGAGTGTGATGGACACTATTTTTTCTGACCATATTTATTCCAGTTTCAATGCTCTGTGTCTTTTGGCAAGTTACTCAGCCTCCCTGTAGTTCAGGTCCTCATTTGTAAAATGGGGTGATGATAATACCTTGCTTGTATGATGAAAATAATGAACACAAGTAAAAGTCCTCAACCAAGATAGGGATGCTCCCCAAATGTTTCCTATACTCTTACTAGTAAATTAAAATGTACAAACAAAAACACAACTCCAGCACTTTAAAAAAAATATATATATACAAGAGGACCTCTTAATGCGTGGCACAGGGCAGACACAGCACCCCATGCTGTTGAGCCATTCCATGCCACCCCCACTCAGTTCCCCAGAGACCTATGGGGAAAAAGCACAGTTCTGGAAGGCTAATAGGAAAGTTCTCTAGTGCCACCTAGTGATCAGAACAAAATCACCAGCTTCCTAACAGTTGGAAGACAAGTTTTCCAAAACCATCCTCAGGCTCCGAGAGGGGGTGGGCCACTCAGACGGGGGTAAGAAGGGAAACAAGGCATGGAGCAAGACCCCATTCTGTAACTGAGAGCTAGGCATGGGGCACACCATAACAGTGGGCACTGCACAAAGTGACAGCTGTTGTTTTGTATCTGAGACCCTGAGATTGAGAACTAAAGTGGGCACAGCATCCACATAGCTGCAGGCACAGCACTGGTTGAACATAGCATCCAGCTTGAGCAATAGCCCCTGTGTCGAGGTGCTCCCCTTTCACCCCCCTCAGTTTCTCAGAGAACTATTGAGAAAAAGCCCAGGTCAGCAAGTGCAGGTCTCTAGCGCCACCCAGTGACCGAGCAAAATCACCAACCAACTGAGTCCCTGATGGAACTGAGTAAATACAGAGGGAGGGAACTGTAAGAGACAGTGCCCAGCAACACAGCCACAGCTTCAACACCCTGTGGAGTTTTGGCCTACCACTGCTTGTCTCAATCTGGTAAACAGTTTTTGACACTCCTGAAGGAGCACTGCAAAGAAATGCCTGCCAACACCAGTGGCACAATGTCCCAATGCATAGAACAGATTAGAAAGCAAACAGCAAGGAGAAGGAAAAATACAAATAACCAAGCAAGCCCACAGGAGAAGGACACACCACAAAAAGAAAATCAGTCACCAGAGCTCAACAATGACATGGAAGAACCTCTCTGTCTGTTAGATAGGGAATTAATAATCATCATGATTAAAAAGTTTAATGAGATGAGACAAATAATCAATGACCCGAAGAATGAAACTGAGACCTTAAGAAAGGAAATAAAAAAAAAAAGAGGGGGCTAAAAGATTACTGGAGGAGACAAAGAGGTTTTGGAAAAGCATTGAAAACAGAACTGAGGAAATGGAAGAATGGATCAGTAATCTTGAAGATACAGAAATAGAAAGAACCAAAAGAGAAAAGGAGAGAGAAGTGCAAAGGAAGAAGAATGAGAATACCCTTAGACAATTATCAGACTCCATGAAGAGAGGGAATATAAGAGTTACAGGCATTCCAGAAGGTGAGGAGAGAGACAAAGGATCTGAGAAATTATTCAAGGAGATAATTGAAGAAACCTTCCCAAGCATGAAAAAGGAGACAGATACAGACAAGAAGGAACACCTAATAACCACAATAACGAGAAAGCTACAGAAAGACACATAATAGGAAAGCTTGCAAGAGTCCAAGACAAGGAAAAAATAATGAAACTGGCAAGGGGAAGAAACAGATAACCTATAAGGGAAAATCAATCAGGTTAACATCAGACTTCTCCAAAGAAACACTATGGGCAAGAAGAGAGTAGAGTAACATATTCAACAAACTTCAAGACAGCAAATGCTAACCAAGAATACCCTGCAAAGCTCACCTTTCTCTGTGAAGAAAAAATATGGACCTTCTCAGACAAACAGAAACTTCAGAAATTCATTACAACTAAACCCCTACTCCAAAAAATTCTACAAGAACTCCTCAAGCCAAAACCAACAGAGGAATGATCAAGAAGAACAGAATAAAGTGAGGAATAAAATCACAAAAAGGACAAAAAATGGCAAATACAGATGCCAACGTATCAATATTAACTCTAAATGTAAATGGATTAAACTCATCAATGAAAAGACACAGAGTAGCATGCTGGATTAAAAAACAAAATCCATCCTTCTGCTGTCTCCAGGAAACACATTTAACCACAAAAGATAAACAGAGACTGAAAGCAAAAGGCTGGAAAACAATCCTACAAGCAAATGGACTAAAAAAGAAGGCAGGAACAGCTATACTTATATAGACTTCAAATTAAAAAAAAAAGAGACATAGACAGACACTACATTATGATCAAGGGAACAATACATCAGAAAAATATAACACTCATCAACATATACTCACCAAATGAAGGAGCACCAAAATATATTACACAGTTATTAACAGCTTTGAAAACAGACACTAAAGAAAATACAAATATAGTGGGAGACTTCAACACTCCACTCTCACGAATGGACAGATCAATGAGACAAAAAATAAATAAAGACACTAGAGTCCTAAATAAAGACATAGAACTCCCGGGCTTAACAGACATCTATAGGACACTGCACCCAAACAATCCGAGTACACATTTTTCTTTTTCTTTCTTCTTTTTTTAATATATATTTTTAAAGATTTATTTATTCATTTACACAAGAACCGGGGTACAGGCCAGATGCGCAGGAGGGTGAGAGGATTCACCAGAGGCAGAGCAGGGAACAGAACAGGCAGACTGACTGAAATACAATGCTGAGGGGAGCAGCAGGTGTGACAGGAGAGGTCTGCTGCGACATATGGGACCCTTGCCTGATAGTTGGAATCGTACTGGCGCTGCAGAGGCTGCAGACAGCGTCACAGCACTGCGCTCAACTGCCTGTGCCACCAGGGGAAGCCCAATAATACACATTTTTCTTAAGCGCACATGATCCTTCTCCGGAATCAATCACATACTGGGCCACAAGACAAAGATCAACAGATACGTGAAGATCAAAATCATTCCAACTATCTTCTCCGATCATAAAGGCATAAAACTAGAAATAAATCATGAAAAGGAAACAAGAAACCCTCCCACTTCATGGAGATTGAAATCCACTCTACTGGAAAACCCACTGGACTAATGAGGAGATCAGAGAAGAAATTAAAAAAATACTTTGAGTTGAATGACAAGGAGGACACCACTTTCCAGAATGAATGGATTACTGAATAAGGGGAAAATATATAGCAATACAGGCTCACATCAAGAAATAAGAAAGATATTAAAAAAACTAGCAACAACAAATGTTGGCGAGGATGTGGAGAAAAAGGAACTCTTGTGCACTGTTGGTGGGAGTGCAAACTGGTCCAACCACTATGGAGAGCTGTGTGGAGATTTCTGGACCTACTAAACATAGAGCTTCCATATGATCCAGCAATTCCACTCCTAGGTATTTACCCAAAGGACACAGAAACATCAATTCCAAAGAGCACCTGCACTCCTATGTTTATAGCAGCACTGTTTACAATAGCTAAGCTTTGGAAACAACCCAAATGCCCAAAAATAGATGACTGGATCAAGAAGATGTGGTACATATATACCATGGAATATTACTCAGCATTCAAAAAAGATAAACACATGCAATTTGCAGCAACATGGATGGCACTGGAAGGGATCATGCTCAGCGAAATAAGCCAAAAAGAAAAAGAAAAATACCAGATGGTCTCACTCATAGCAGGAATCTAGAAAACTTAAATAAGGGACCAGGAAAATGAATATAAGAAAGTGAAAATCAAAATCAACAAAAAACTATGAACCAGAGACACTTTTTGGGGGGTGGGGGGCGGGAGGGGAAAGATTGGGGTCAGAATGGGGCGTTTGCAATTGTATGGGGGAATATAAAAATAAAATTTAATATTTAAAAAAAAAATCCTCCATATATAAAAAAAAAAAAAAGAAATAAGAAAGAACTCAAAGAAACAAACTAATCTCACATCTCAAAGAGCTAGAAAAAGAACAAAAAAAGCCTAAAGCCAGTGGAAGAAAGGAAATACTAAAAATTAAAGCAGAAATAAATGAAATAGAAATTAAAAAAAATCCAAAAGAGCTATTTTTAAATAGAAATTAATTCTGTTTTTAAATTAATTCTATTTTTAAATAGAAATTTAAAAAAAAATCCAAAAAAACACCAAAAGTTGGTTCTTTGGAAAAATAAACAAAATAGACAAACCTCTAGGCAGGCTCACAAAAAAAAAAAAATGGGAGAAAACATGTATAAAAAGGATTATAAATGAAAGAGGAGAAATCACAACAGACTCAGTAGAACTCAAAGGAATAATCAGAGATTACTATTGTAACAGGGTGGTCCCCAGGAAAGGGGGAGATTCCCTGCCCCACCCAAGGGAGGGTGGAGCTGAGCAGGGAGAGGAGAAGCTGCAGAGGAGACTGAGGAAGGAAGCAGGATGGAGCCAGGAGACCTAGAGGAGGCGCATGGAGCCTAGAGACATGTGAAGAAACTGCGCTTGTCTTTTGGTCGTGGACTGGGTGACACAGATGTGGGTGAGACCCGTGGGGAGGTGACAATGGCAGCTTTTATCTTGATGTTGATTTTGCTCTTTTCCTTCTGGGCCTGTCTGGTTGTTTTCTGACCCTTTTCTGTGGGTCCCCACTGGAAGATGCTTTAGACTTGTGGCAGGCTTTGGGGCCTTGCTCTGCGCCATTCCCATATGGATGGACTTTTACCCACGAGGGGATGGGTAACTTTGGGTGCTTCATTTAGAAACTAGACTCTTTGCCTTACCTGTATTGTTTCCTAGTTGTATTAAAGTTCCTTCCCATTAAAGTCTCCTATGTTTTGTGTTGATGCGGCGGATGGCAGAACCCATGTAGAATAGGCAGGTTTGCGGGGTTTGGGCTGCCCCTCTCCCTGTCCTATAACACTATGAACACATGCAAACAAATTCAACAACCTAGAAGCGATGGACAAATTCCTAGAACGATATAATCATCCAAATCTGGACAAAGAAGAAATAGAACACCTAAACAGACCAAATGCAAGCAGCAAAACTGAAGCAGTAATCAAAGCACTACCCCAAAACTAAAGCCCAGGCCCAGACGGCTTCACAAATGAATTCTCCCAAAGGTTCAGCAGTGAATTAGTGCCTATCCTACACAAACTCTTTCAAAAAATTGAAAAAGAAGGAATACTACCAAATACATTCTATGAAGCCAACGTTACACTAATACCAAAACCAAACAAAGACAGCACAAAAAAAGAAAATTACAGGCCACTCTCACTAATGAACACTGATGCAAAAATCCTCAACAAAGTCCTTGCCAACAGAATCCAACAATGCAGCAAAGGGATAATACACCACAACAAGGATGATTCAAGGGGGATTCATCCCAGGGGCACTAGGATAGTTCAACATATGAAAATTGATCAGTGTAATCCAACACATCAACAAAAAGAAAAATAAAAACCATATGATCATATCAATAGATGCTGAGAAAGCATTTGACAAAGTCCAACATCCATTTATGATGCAGGCCCTAGAAATTCTCGGGATAGAAGGAACATACCTTAACATGATAAAAGCCATATATGACAAACCCACCGCCAATATTATTATCAATGGCGAAAAGCTGAAGGCCTTTCCTTTAAGATCAGGAACAAGACAATGATGTCCTCTCTCACCACTGCTCTTCAATATAATACTGGAGGTCCTAGCCAGGGCAGTAAAACAAGAGAAAGACATACAAGGAATCCAGTTACGGGAAGAAGAAGTAAAATTATCACTATTTGCAGATAGTATGATAATATACATGGAGAACCCTAAAAACGCCACAGAAAAACTACTCAAAATAATCAACCAGTTCAGTAAAGTAGCAGGGTACAAAATCAACATCCCAAAATCAGTAGCCTCAATCAGTCAGAAGAAGAAATCAATAAAACCATCCCTTTTATAATTGAAACCAAAAAAAATCAAATACTTGAGAATAAACCTAACAAAAGAGGTGAAAGCCTATACAAAGAAAATTATAATACACTGTTAAAAGAAATAGAAGGAGACACAAAGAAATGGAAGGACATTCTCTGCTCATGGATCAGAATAATTAACATTATTAAAATGGCCATCCTACCAAAAGCAATGTATAGGTTCAATGCTATTACAATAAAAATCTCAATGACATTTCTTCAGCAAAATAGAACAAATACTGATGAAATTCATATGGAAACACAACAAACCACGAATAGCCAATGCCCTACTGATGAAAACAAAGGAGAAAGGAGGTATCACACTTCCGAACTTAAAGCTTTCCTGCAATGCCATAATAATTAAAAGAGTTTGTGGTATTGGAACAAAAACAGACACACAGACCAATGGAGCTAAATAGAGAGCCCAGAAATAAAACCACACTTATATGGACAACTGATCTTTGACAAAGGAGCAAATAATAGGCAATGGAACATGGACAGTTTGCTCCATAAATGGTGCTAGGAAAACTGGACTGCCACATGCAAAAAAATGAAACTAGACTACTAGCTTTCACCGTGCACAAAAATCAACTCAAAATGGATTAAAGAACTGGACATAAGACTTGAAACCATAAAATATATAGAAGAAAATATAGGTAAAACACTACAAGACATACATCTCAATAACAGGCCAGAAATGTGGGGGGTGAGAGGATTCACTAGAGACAGAGTGGGGAACAGAACAGGCAGACTGACTGAAATACACTGCTGAGGGGAGCAGCGGGAGAGTCAGGAGAGGTCTCCTGGGCCATGTGGGTAGCTCCCTGGCTGGGACTGAACTCTTGCCTGTGGATTGCTTCATAACGTGGTGCTTAACTCCTTGTGCCACCAGGGATGTCTTTAAAGACTCAATGCCCAAAGCAAAGAAGGTCAAGGAAAAGGTAAACACCTGGGATTACATCAAACTGAAAAGCTTCTGCACAACAAAAGAGACGTTAACCAAAAAAGAGAGACACCCCACTGATTGGGAAAAAAAATCTTTGCACTCAACTGATAAGGGACTGATCACAAAGATATATAAAGAACTCACATGATTCAACAAAAACAAAATAAACAATCCAGTCAAGGAATGGGCAGAAGAACTTAAAAGACATTTCTTCAAAAAGGAAATGCATATGAAAAAATGTTCAACATCCCTTATCATCAGGGAAATGCAAATTAAAACCACATTGAGATACCACCTTACACCAGTAAGAATGGCACATATCGAAAAAACAAGCAACAACAAATGTTGGCGAGGATGTGATGAAAAAGGAACTCTCCTGCATTGCTGGTGGGAGTGCAAACTGGTCCAACCACTATGGAAAGCTGTCTGGAGGTTCCTCAGCCTTCTAAAAATGGAACTACCATATGACCTGGCAATTCCACTACTAGGGTTCTACTCAAAGGACACAAAAACATTGATTCAAAAGAATATCTGTACACCTATATTTATTGCAGCACTATTTACAATAGGTAAAACCTGGAAACAACCCAAATGCCCAAAAATAGATGACTGGATCAAGAAGATCTGGCATATGTAAACAATGGAATATTATTCAGCAATCAAAAAAGATAAAATTATGCCATTTGCAGCAACGTGGATGGAACTAGAAGAAATTATGCTCAGTGAAATAAGACAGAAGGAAAAAGAAAAATATTGGTTGGTTTCACTTATAGCAAGAAAATAGGGGAACCAAATAAGGCATCAGTGTAAAACAATATTAACAGTACAGAACACAACAAAGCAAAAACAGACAATTATAAATCAGAGACATACTGCAGGGAAGGAGGAGGGAGGGGGTCAGAGGAAGGGAGGGAGGAACACAGGGATGGTGATGGTGCACGGGTGCATTGGTGAAGGTAACTCAATGGGGACTACACCTGTGGGAGTGGGGGGAAGCAAATATTGTTTAAAAATGAACAATGTTGGGCCTCCCCTAGTGGCATAGTGGTTGAGCACTGGGCTGCGAAGCTGCCAGCAGCCTCTGTAGCGCCTGTTTGATCCCCAGCCACTGGGGAGGGTCCCACATGGCATGGCAGACCTCTCCTGCCACGCCCACTGCTCCCCTCAGCAGTGTATTTCGTCAGTCTGCCTCTAGCTCTGGTGAATTCTCTCACCCTCCCCCACTTCTGACTGTACCTAGTGCTTGCATAAATAAATAAATCAATCTTAAAAAAAATAAAAATGAACAATGTTGTAAAAAATAAAAAAATCAATAAAAAATAATTTCAAAAAAAAAATAAGAGGACCTCCTAATATTATGTGCTGACATTTCTAATTGAGAAAATTGAAATGTGAAGATGTGAAAAATATGGTCAGCTAAGATCTAGGACTGAGATTTCATTAATTGTGATGATTCAGTGATTGTAAAGAGAAAACGTGTGTGTGTGTGTGTGTGTGTGTGAGAAGAGAGAGAGAAAGAACATGTATGAGAGAACACAAGGTGGAGGGAAAAGGAGAGTAGAAAATCACAGGACTTGTAGTAAATATCCCCTAATTGGGCTCAGCTACCTAGAAAATTCTCCATATAGACTTGTCTTTCAGGTCAGAACAGAGTTGTCATTGTGCTTGTCAATGCAGTCATGAATTTCTCTTCTTTGATGTCAGTCAACTAAATTTACCTTCATTTACAGATTATATCAGGAAATCAATATTGTTACTAAATTGAGTCAGATTGAGTCTTAGGAGCAGAATTATCTTTTCTCCAATGAACACATCACTGTCAAATTTCTCCTCTTCTGGTGGTGTATAGGGAAGACATGAGTTACAGTGCAAAACTATTGTCACTTTTCTGGTCTCATGCATTTGATTAGTCCTTTTGTTTATTACACGATCAACAGTTCACTGCAGTGCAGCCAAGTGTTTCATGATATTTCTCAACAATACAAATCTTACCAAGAAGTTATATTTATTCTATTTCTTATTTTCTGTGCATATCAGCAACTACTCAGTCTTAAGACAGACTAGGATCTCCTTCACTGGGAATCCTCCTTCCATGGTATTCTCTCCTGTTCTCTCATATCTCCTCTATTTTTCTGTGTTCCCAATTAGATGTTCAGCATGATAAGATTTATTGGTTCTGTCTCTAAATATTCAGTATCTTGTATATAAGTCAGGATTCATAAATGTTTGCTGAATGAATAATTCATTGGGCAAATTTCTGTAAGTGTTTATTCTCCAAGTCCATTAGATTTCATTGTAGGAATTCACCTGCTAGGTAGAGCATGGATATTTCTGGCAAAGTGCACAGCATGAGCAAAGGGAAAATAGGAGTAATAAGATGTGTTTTGGTAATTGGTAGTGGTTTAATAGGCACTTAGCACTGTGTGCCTACTCACTGCTCATAAGCCAAAACTCAAATGGTAAGAATTGATGAAAGGAAATCAGTTTTAATCAGGACCCAGCATCCTGACCGAATGGCAGACTACTGTCAGAAAACGTCATCACCTGAATTGAGGAGAAGCAAGGACTTATATGGGGGGGAGGGGTTACTGAGAAGGGAAGAGTCTAAGTAAGTGTCTGTATCACTGGATTTTAGAGGAAAAGGCAGGGTTTTCTAGGAAATGCATTCACACCCCTTTTTCTTCTAAGTTTAGTTTTGACCAGATGTGTCTTAGAGCTGGTGGGGCTTTTTTACTATGATAATGAGATTGTGGCTTAATCCTTGTCTTACTTCTATCTTCATCTTCGTTTTACCTGATATTCTGGTTTTGTCTGCAAGGCAAGACAAACAGGAGCAAAGCAAGGACAAATAGACAAGAGTAAAGTACTTATGGTTAGTGGGCCTGTGACAGGACTGCTGTTTGTTCTTAAAGACCTAGTTCAATTAATCTTTTTGGACAAGACCTACTTGACCACATTTCTCTATTTGCTACTTTTTCAGAATTTGCTACTCTGCATTTTGCAGTTATTTTACACATCTATACTTTTCTGTTATGCTACTTTAATTATTAAACTAAATGCTTATACTATTGGCTGTATAGTCTAGAGCTTGAATTTTGTTTCATAGATCTTGGTTGAAATACTGACTTTGCTACTTAGATAACTGATAATAAATAATCACTTAGTTTCTTTGAACCTTTGTTACTTTATCAGTAAAACGGGAAAAACAGAACCAGCTTCACAGTAGTGTTATGATCACATATTTTTGGTGCATGACAGATGCTCAATATATTATATGTTCCCTTTTCATTAGTCCTATTATTAATTTATGCCTAGCAACTACTTTTCCTGACACCTAAGAGATGTTGAATGAATAAAGTGTGTGTTTATTTAAATATCTAATATAAATCTGTGTGTGACTATCTGGTTTTGCCATTTTTGCCAGATTTCAAACTAGTCTGATTCAAATATGGAAAATGAGAAGAACATTCTAGCCATTTCTACTGCTGAGGCTGCCCCTGTTAGAATAACTGGGCATAATGCATATCTTTTTTTTTTTTTTTGGAGGAACTGGTTCTTTATTTCAAAAAGACACATGTCAATTTTCAGTATCAAAACTTGCACAACTGCTTTCTTTTTTTCCCAATCAATCGGCTCCCAAAGAGACCACACCAAAGGAAAGTACAGTTTAAGCCAATAAGCTGCAGGATGCACACCTAACAGACCTCACAGAAACCTCACTAAACAGGTAGGGAAAGAAAATTTTAAATCAGCACAAAGCCAGTCCGCTAATTGTAGAACGTTCTCACAGCCAGATGGGGTGGCCAATGTGCCCCAACCCCAAAAAAGCAAAGTTTCAAAATAATATAAAAAGTTTTGTACATAAGCTATTTAAGGTTTCTCCAACACTAATCACTTTTTTGGGGTCTGAAGCAGATGTCTCTTAAAGTGCCACCTCATTGTGCTTCATAATACATATCTTAACACAGCCTCCCAAATAAGTTCAAATCATTTATCAACTTACCAAAATTGATAAGTCTACCATTCCCTGAGGAGGTGAATAGACAGTTAAATAAATTGAAATGGTGTTATTTGTTACTGGTCTATTATAAATCATTGTCTGAGTGCATATTATTAGTGAGGTCACTTTAATATGCCGTCCTCTTTACATTCTTGAGCATAATTGCTCAATAAAGATAGCTTTCAGGGATTCTCAGTTTTGTCTTTTGGGAGTATGTGCCCATGGGTATTTTAAGTCATTTCTATAAACATTTACCTTCACCAAACCTGGATAATGTGCAAGGAAAGGTTAATGGGTGCCCCTTTCAACATTTCATTTCACTCTGAGTATTTGGAGATTTTTTGAGTTGCCTTTTCTCTTTTCTTTCTTCCATAGCTTTCCTCCTCCTCTTCCTCTCCTTATCACCCACTCTTCTTGATTTTTCCATTGGTTCAATGGTTGAATTAATGAGACAAACTGCAACATTACATATGCTTATGTCAACCATGTGATTGAGTCAGATACATTTTTACCCTGGAAATCCCATTTTGGCTGATTATTACCTTTGTCAGTAAAGTTGGCTTTCCCTGCTACTCATTTAGAGAATTTGATTTCTTTGAAGAGCTTCTAGTGCTTAAGCGAAAGAAAATGGAGAAATGAGATAATGGGGTTATGAAGGGATGGAGCTTCTAAATAATTTATCTGTTTTGCTAATTGGGTTCTCTATTTATTATTTGGGAGATGTATATACTAGTTGAATTTCTTAATACTGTGTAGTTAAATTAATGGGCTTAGATTTTATTGTAGGAAACTTAATTCTGTGCTCTTTTATCATCTGTGATATGATGTTCTTAATTTTCTTTCAAATTATATGTAGACTGATTTTACTTATTTTGAAAACTAATCACATCAAGACCTTTCTACTTTTTAAAAACTATTTGTGTTGAATATCAATTAAAAAAAACTATCATCCTCAAATACCATCTCTACATTTGCTTGCTTTTATTTACTTTGTGCCAAATTATTTTCTGATATTAATAAGCAGCCATTACTGCTGTGTATTTTGTCATCTCTACTTATCCTTTAGATATCTCAGTTATTTAATTTCAAATGCTCTTCAATATAAAGCACTCAGTAAAGTCAAGGTATAATTTAAAGATAACTGTGTATTGAAATCTTAATTTTCATTAAATAGTGAGAGTCTAAAGGTTTGATTGAAGATTTTTTTCCCCAGTACAGGTTAGAAGGATTCCTCATACTGGCTTAATGCCTCATGTTTAATAAATTTAAAGCACATTCAGAGATTCACAGGAGCATATTATTATATTAAAATAATTTCTGTAGGTTTGTTGCAAAGCTGATGTGTATTAAGAAAAAGTCAGAAACTTAAAGTGTTCATATGTTTCAGGGATGAGGTATTTGTCTGGGCTCCTTGCCCTTCCCATTTTGGAAGGCAGGCTTGACTTTAGCTGAGCTTGTCAAAGCTGATAGCCTGGCATTCTGCCTCTGGCGCTGAAGTTGATTCAGCATTTTAGGAGAAACATGAAAAACATCAACATCCTGTGTTTACACTTAGCCAATTGTACATAAAAAAGTCCATTTTAATGTTTTATATTTAAGCAATGTATTTACACTAGTGTTTTCTTTTCACCCGTCAACAAAGTATAACTGAAATATAATTATACTATGAACTTAGGATTTCATCTCTATATCTTCGATATAGCTCTAAATATACTGCCATTATATTTGCTCCAAGTAAATAATAGATCAAATTAAAACAATTACATATGATTGATACTTTTTTGCATTAAGAGAACTTATATTCAATAAATTATATTCTCTTTATGCTTTCTTGTATTATTAAACAATGACTTTATATTATAAACAATACAGAAATGCAACAAGTTATTTTTAAGAAATGACATTCTTTCCACCTATGTTAAAGTAAGTAGGCACAGAGACTAGAAAATACATTTTTCCCCTCCCTGTTGTAAACTGAATTGTGTACCCCCAAATTCATATGTTTAACCTAACTCCCAGCATTTCAGAAGAATATGAGTGTGTTTGGAGGGTCTTCAAAGTGGTAATATTAAATTAGAGAGGGGTCTAATTTAATATGATTCATGTCCTATAAGAAAAGGAAGAGACATAGGATACATGTACAGAGAAAGGCCCACGTTGCTGTGAGGACATGGTGAGAAGAAGATGGCTATTTGCAAGCCAAGGAGAGAGGCCTCAGAAGGAAACAAACCTGCTGACACCTTGATCTTGGCCTTCTATGCTCTAGATCTGTGAGAATACACATTTTTGTCATTCACGACATTCAGCCTGTGGCATTTTGTTATGGCAGCCTGAGCAAACAAACAGACCTTTTCTTATTCCTTTAAGCAAACCTGATAATACTCATTCCTCTTGCAGAATGAGAGAAGGGTCGTGGGAGGAGGTAGAGGGAAAGAGAGAAAGAAAGGAGAAGAAGGAAAGAGATTAGAACACATGTTCGAATAGCATATAGAAACAATGTAGAGGCTATATCACAGAATTATTACCCTCTCAGAACAAAGAGAAAAATATATAACAGTTAATGGTGATATAGTTTAAAATCCATCAGAAACTCTGCTTAACACTGTCTATGCAATTCAGAAAATCCTCACAAAACCCCTATTAAAAAGTATTAATGTTATCATGGACTTTGTTAGCTAAAAAAGGAAACTGTGGCATTTTTAAATTAATTGCTCTGAGTTTTCATATACGGGCAAAAGAAAAATGTGCTTTGAGCCCAGGTGTTTCAGGGACCATGGTTGATACTCCTAAACTCTGTGTATTATATTCTTTAATTATATAATAAGAGCCTACAGAAAAGTGGAAATAGGTTCTCACAATTTCCATCTTAAGCACTGTGCTGGTCTTTTCTAGTCTTTCAATATTGGCACAATTTTATGTAGTAAATACTATTTAAATATATAAATTGGAAAGAGGAAGACATTGTTACTTAAAGCAAACATCTAATTGTGGAATTACTGGTTCATGCAGTAACACAAGTATGTTGAAGAATGGCAGTTTCCCAGGTTGGTAGTGGTTTTGGTGTCTTGAATGATGACAGTCGAATGATTTGCCATTTTAGTTTTACTTCCTTATATATTTTCATGTCTTTGTAAAACATGTCCTATCCTTGATATTAAGTTTGTGTGCTGAAACAGTACTGACTGGTCTAGAATTAATAATGCTTTAGAGACTGCTTTTAATTATTTCATTAATACAACCATTATTTTCATTGCTTGTTTTGTTGAACAGTTACTTTATTTCCTAGATATGTTAAGCCTTCTCTGAACTCATTCAATACATTATGTGCCTTTTTGAAAATTATATTAATGCTGTTATAAAAAATTCTCATAATAAAAACTTTTTTTTTTTTGTTTACAGATATGCTAGGCTTTCAACAGTTTCAAATACCTTGCATGATTCTCTGTTACATTCAAGTTAGTAATCTACTCCTCCTCATTTATCACCAGAGTATCCAGCATTATGGTCTCCCAGTCCATTCTAAATGAAACATCATTTGATATCTGCTATACCAGCCCCAGCCCCATTATAGATCATCAGTGACTCCAAACTACCAATCGTATCACCTTTGCTCAATCTCCATTTCTTTGATTGGGGTGTGCTCAATACAAGACCTTTCTCATAGTACTCTATTCCTGGATTTCATGACTCTCTGGGTTCCCCTTGTTCTATGAAAGATTCTCAGAATATTTGTATACTCCTCTTTCATTTGTTCCTTAGTGATGTTATTTTTTCTTGAGGATTTCCTTGAGGGTGCCTAGAACTTAAACTCTTAACTTCTCTAGGACTGTCTTCCCTTTCTGTTATGTCTTCTTCTAAGCTCCATATCTCTTTCTTAAACTTCACTCATTTGTTAATACCTCCCTTGTTCTCTTTGATACGTCATATATAACATCTAAAACTAAACTTGTCTCAAATACTTTTTGGATGTCATCTCTGTTTCCTTATTTTTACAAATACTATTTTCCTACTCATCCAAGTCTTATTGACATAGCTTTGAATCTTCTTATTGAGCTTATTGACAAAGCTTTGAATCTTCTTTCAACCATAACATCAGCTTCTTATAGACTCTATTCTATGACATTTCTGACATCCATTTGTTAGGAAGTCAGACTTTAGAGATAGAATGCCATGTTTGAATCCTTAGTTCTTCATTGAATTTCTGTTATATTTGGCAATCTTTCTCTGATTATATACTATTTTCTGTAAAATGGGATCATAATAGTATCTACTTGTAGGGCTATAATGCTGACTAAATTCCATTTTATATATATATAAATATAAAATTTTATATATATATGAAGTATTTCAAATAGCACTTAGTGCATTAATTCCTTTGCATGTAATTTTGCTGTCATGATCATTATATATAACCTTCTTTCCATTTTCATATTTATCCTGTTTCAGTTCTCATTATATTTTTCTGATCTCTGATAGATCTCCCTGACTGCTTTTTTTCATCAGACATTTACTATTCTACTTTATTCCATAACATATTTTGAAATTAACATTCCAGAAACAACCAGATCATTGTGACTCCCTATTGAAAAACATTCATGATTTGAGTACTAATCACTTGTGTGATGTCAACCAAATCACTAAACTTCTTTGACTTTAGTTTTCTCATCTTTACCTTAAGGAGTATGGCTGAATGAACCATTTGATTTACCATTGCCTGTTTAGTACAATACATGATGCTAATCATGACATTTAAAGATTTTCCTTGTCATCAAACCCTATTTTTGTTTAGATTGATATTTCAGATGATTCCATACCCTCCTGTACTTGGTTAATTAGAATCTCATCCTTCCACTTCCATGACAATAAGTACTGTGTGCTAAGTAATATATATGAAGGCCTCCCTGGTGGCGCAAGGGGTTAAGATATAACCTATGAAGCTCGCCGCAGTCACTGCAGCACAAGTTTGATCACTGGCCAGGGAGATACCCACATGGCACTGCAGACCTCTCCTGACTCACCTTCTGCTCCCCATAGCAGTGTATTTCAGTCTCTTGCTGTTCTGTTCCCTGCTCTGTCTCTGGTGACTCCTCTCATCCCCCACACCTCTGGCCTGTACCCCAGTTCTTATATGTATAAATAAATAAATCTTAAAAAATCAATCAGTAATATATATATGAGAAAATATTAATGTGGATTCCATATTCATAATGGCATCCCTGGGACATAACATTTGGTGGATTCTCAGAATGTGGTAGGATATGGAGCCAGGTAGACATGCCTTTATGGGTGAGGCTCATTCTCAGCAGTATCACATTCTTTATTTGCTTTTAGCCAGCCAGAATGAAATACAGTATTTACTGTTTTCTTAAAACATCTTGTATTGTCCCATCTCCATGAAAATTATTATTTTCACACTGCCTAGAATATTCTTCCTCTTTATTCAATTAAAAAAATCTGCCTGTTTTTACATGTTCAGTTCAGTGCCACTGCTTTCCTATATCTGCCCCACAAATAAATATATTTTCCGGGCCTCCCCGGTGGCGCAGTGGTTGAGCGCTGGGTTGCGAAGCTGCCCACGGCCTCTGCGGCGCCGGTTCGATCCCCGGCTGCTCCCCGGCCACTGGAGGAGGGTCCCACATGGCACGCGGACCTCTCCTGCCGCCCGCTGCTCCCCTCAGCAGTGTACTTCGGTCCTTCTGCCTGCTCTGCTCCCCTCTCTGACTCTGGTGAATTCTCTCATCCTCCTGTGCTTTTGACTGTACCCAGTGCATGTATAAACAAAACAAACAAACAAACAAACAAATAAATAAATAAAACATGCCTATATTAAAAAAATTAAAAAAAAATAAAAATAAATATATTTTCCTCTCCATAATCCTATAATGAGTAGTAGATAATACATAGTTGTTTTTCTGTCTTTCCTTCTTTAAATTTAATTTCCTTGTAATTAGGGACCCACTCTTTTCATTATGCATTCTCTGTCCTTAAGTATGGCATTTGAACTATGCTCTGCCCATAGCTGCTTCATGGATATTTATGAAATGAATGGTTGTAACATATTGTCACTCTGCAGGAAGTAATTAAAAATGCAGCAGGCACAGTGTTGATGTATAAAGATACTATAACATAATAGTAATCTTTACCATAATGTAGCCACAAAGAGCCACAAGTTGTACAGCCCCATAGAAGGTCATTAGTTATAAGGAGAACCCTTTCTCAGTGGCAGTGATTTTTGAGCTTATTTAGATTTGCTTTTTTTCTGATGACTCAATACTCCACACCCATCTATTGAACTAGAGTTTCTTCTTTACACTTCCATGAGTAGCACTGTATTTCTAATAACAAAGATGGAAAAGTACTGAAATTTGAGTTCCTTATTCACATTGGCCTCCTTAGAGCCTGGTATGTGGTGGGTTCTCATTATATGTTTGGATAGAGAGCCATGAGAACATGCCTTTATGGGGGAGCTCATAACAGACTGATCTGAAACTTGCAGGTCTGAACTCATCTACACAAAGGTGTGGCACATTGATGCAGTGAAATAAAGGTCAGTCAGAAGGACAAACTGCATAATCTCTTAGTAAATACTACCAACCTAAGTAACCAACTCTAAACTCCATTTTATTTAGAGGTTTCTTAAAATACATGAATTTTAAACAGTTGTCTAGTATTTTTATCTGGTCATTTGATTTCCAGAGACTGTTTTAAGATTGGGGTTAAAATAGTGCTGTCCTTTGATTTAACCTCCATGCATTATTTAGAGAAGAGTGGTGTTATTTGTAATCTAATGCCATCTGTCCTTTGAAAGTTAATTGCACTTCTCTGTTCTATTGCAAAGTCTCTATACCACAGATAAGGGTCATTGGATTATTTAGGATTAAAATTCCACTTAATAACCCATATCCTCTGATTTACTGACCTCATAGTACTAGTTCATAGGGTAATTGCTAACTCCTTAGTTAGTGAAGAAAGAACCATAGTAAAAGGAACATAAATAACTTTACTTTGCACAGCAAATTGAGAACAAAGAGGGAAGAAATGTTGAACAGTGTGCAGGTTCTACAAAATCTCGTGTCCTTTGCCACCCTTGAACATTTTTTAGGCCATGAGTAACTTTACCCATGCTGTTTTGTTTGGGTAAATAAAATACTGTATATAGGTTTTGACCTATGAAGTTATCATCTTCAACATTCCACTGTGCTCCAATCAATCCATGTTGGGTTAATACATTTAAATTACTAAAAAATTGATGAAGTGACCCTTCTGTCACTTATAATTAGTGTATGCATTTGAAGAAATGGGTTTTACTAATGAAATTTAGGAAATAGGGTTGGTGTATAAACATGAGTTGTCCTCAAAGCCAAAAACATTATCATGAGGGGAGGTTTAAAGTTCAGATGGTTTCTGCAGATCTTTGGCTCTATTCGTTATGTAAATAATATTTGTTATTATTTTGCATGTGTTATTTTGAGTTATAGAATCAGCAAAACAAGTAAAAAACAAAACCAAAACGGTTCTTAATAGGCTACAATGACTGTGATTTATTTATTGAATTTGTCTTTTCATATTCCCTAAAGAAATGTTAGATATTCTAGAAAGTTGATTATAGGAAATTCTTTGACTATGTCCTGTGCTGTAGGGAAAACTGGCTAGAATGTGAAGAGTTTGATAAAATAACACTAATCTTTTAATACATGCCTTGAGATCTGGAATTTTTCCAAAGAACCAATATCTGGGTTGCATTTTTGCATCTAATTGCCCCCCCTCAAAACTATTTTGCAACTTAAAAATATGACCAACAATCCTTTCCAAAAATCTCCCCTGTGAGCTTAGAAACCAGTAAAATTGGAAAGTGTTCAATAGAGAGATACAACTTTATGTAGCAAAAACGTGTAGCAAAAACATGGTTGTAATGTCCAAATGGCAGCACCTGTAAATCATTCAGTGTCATCAGTGCCATGCTAACTCAAATAAAATACATGGATGTTTATTCCAATTAGCCTAACGTTCATTCAGTGCAAGAGTATAAAGCATGCTAAGTGTTAACTTTTGGCATCTGGTAAGGCTATCTGTTCATATCACATCATCTCCATGGCCCCTGGTAATTTGTTCCGTTAAGTAATGGTCTCAGTTTCCACACTTTGGCCAGTAACCTCCCTTTTGACATTTTCATGGCTATGTTTATGTTTTAATTCTTATTGTCTTAGTTCAAATTATTTGCTCCTTTATTTCCCATTTGTCTAGCTTTCATTTTTTATGTTCAAAATGGCTCTGAAAGTACATTTCTAGGAAACCAACTCCCAAGTCACCTTATAAAGTCACAACTCAGACTGGGAAAATTCCTCAACAGATGTGGTTGTATGGAATGTTTTGAGAAATGAATTCATTCACCAGCTATGCATTGAACACATAAAATTTGTTGCTACTATGCTCATTTCTGTTGGGAATATAAATAAATATCCAAAGGTTTCTAATTTGTAAATATTGCATAATGAGTTGTGATAAATATTAGGAAAGAAGAAATGTGTGTATAGCTAGAAGAGCCAAAATAGGGGAATATTAGTACAATATTTTCTTTGGAGCTAACTCTCAAAAGTATAAATATGGCTAATGACAACAGAATTACCAGGAACAAGGCATAAAATGAAGTCCCTTTCCATTAAGTAAACTCTGAATTTACTCCTCACAAGTAATGGGAAATTCTTAAAAAAATTTATTGTGTACATTGGAATGTAAATTTAAAATATACATTGCCCCATAACAACCAAGTAAAACTTGGGGAAAGGAATTAATGAAAATAGCAAAATTATATAAATATTGTGACAGAAAAGTAGAGTGAGCATAAACTTTTACTAAGCTTTCAGAGATGGCAAGTGATTATCAAAGTAACAAGATAGTTTCCAGTTTCTTAAGATTCTAAAGAAATATGAAATCCAAACACCTGCAAGATAGAACTGAAGATTAATAGATTAAAAATAATCAAAAATTAATATTAGAAAAGGATGAAACAGGTGAACTTATCTATAAGTACATTGCTAACATTTAAAAATGTTTTTATCCTACTTCTACAAATTTGAAAAAGTAAATAAACAATAATCTGTTTTATTTCTGTCATAAATCTGGATCACTGAAAATATTCAACTGAAAAGTTATGCTTACTCATTAGATTTAATTAGGTAATTACATTTTATACTACAATATAGGTGGTGGCTTTATTGCAAGTTCAGTAATTTTGGTGACAAGTGCATTGAAATGAAAATTAAAGAAGCCAGAGAGGTTATTCAGAGCTGTTAACTTTTCAAAAGGATAATTTAGTATCTTTACTTAATTTTCATGCTTGCCCACTTTAACTGGATTAATAGAGCAGAAAACCTAATAATCAGAACAACACCATCATTTGGTGAAGTGTTTCAGTGGAATTGTGTTGCATCAGAGAAACTTTTCATTTTGCTGGAACCCTGATTTTGACATTTTTATTCAGAGCAATGAAGCATTTTCATGACTATTACATTCTTTTGTTAAAGATAGCACAGTGAGTTCATGTTTAACACAGAAATGATAGCCAAATGTGGTTCTTTCAAATCATAGAGGGTTGAATTTTAAAACATTACTGTTTGGCCATTTTGCCTTAACAAGGGCAAGTTAATATGGTTCATCTTATTAGTGGCCAGTATTTATTGAGTGATTACTATTGCTAGATTTTTGTCTAAGAATGTTACATATCAGTCATTTTCTTTATTTCTTCCTTTAAGATGGGTGCTATTTCTATTCTTTAAGAAAACCAAAGACCAGAGATGTTAAGCAGCTTCCCCACTGTTCTCAGTGATGAGCGGGGCAGTTGTGAAATTCATCTCTGTTCTGTTGGTGAAGGAAAGTTTAAACAAATTGATTACAGAGACTGTTGATAAGATTTTAGGAAAGTCATTCATTTTTTATTTATTTTTTACATCATTGTTCATTTTTAAACAATATTTGCTTCCCCCCACCCCCTCAGATTGAGTTCCCATAGAATTTCCTTCCCCAAGGCACCTGTGCACCATGACCTCAGTCCCCTGTGCTCCTCCCTCTCCCCCACATCCCTCTCCCACCTCCTCCCCTGCAGTATGTCTCTGATTTATAATTGTCTGTTTTTGCTTTGTTGTGTTTTGTACTGTTACTTTTTTTTTTTTTTTTTACACTCATGTCTTGTTTGGTTCCCCTCTACTCCTGCTAAGTGAAATCATCCAATATATTCTTTTTCCTTCTGACTTAATTTCACTGAGTATACTTCCTTCTAGCTCTATCAACATTGCTGCAAATGGCATGAGTTTATCTTTTTTGATTGCTGAATAATATTCCATTGTGTATATATGTCACATCTTCTTGATCCAGTCATCTATTTTTGGGCATTTGGGTTGTTTCCAGGTTTTACCTATTATAAATAGTGCTGCAATAAACATAGGTGTAGAGGTGTTCTTTTGAATCAATGTTTTTGTGTCCTTTGGGTAGATCCCTAGGAGTGGAAGCCATTCTTTCATAGTCTAGCATTTGACAGTGGGCCTCTGTATACCATCATACCTCTTCTGTTTATTTGAAATAATATTATTCCTACCTCATCAGTGTTGGCATGTTGGCAGGGAACAAGTATTTCCCTACCCTCCTGTTTCTTTTTGATAAGTGCTGTTAATTGCAAATAAGCCATTTTCTCACACATCAGTCCTATTAGTTATGAAGGTAGTATTTGGATCTTTCATCTATGTTTATGTTAATTTTGTTTCTCCATGTGCTCATAACTTAAGCATGGAAAAGGTTTTTGTTCCCTTCAGATCCTTGGCAAAGAGTGTTGCTCAGAGGACTAAATAAGAGAAAAGCATATAGAGAGTTCATAGAATAGACTTTGGTAAATATTAAACACTTATATTTTCTGCTACTACTTAAATAGAATCCCTATAGCAAATCCATACTTTACGCTTCCTCTAAGTTCTTTAAGTTGCTATTAGACTAGTTAAAACCAATAAACCCGTATTTTAAAAACATACAGTATAATTCAGATCTTTTGCTCTTACCAATTTGAAATATTTATTATACTAAGAAATAGTGAAATTTGCCTATATCATATTTCATCTAATTTAAAATGCCAGCAGTAGTAGCATGCACATTTATTTTATATGCCATTAAGGAAGAAAAATGCTTCTAGGTAATTTTAAGATACTATATATTAAAGATATCACAATTTCAGTGGGGATAAATATGCAAAAATGTCTGACAATTGATGAAATATGGTAATAAAATCAATAAATCTGTTTTTTCCCTTCATCCATGAGTTGGGATAGTTTGAGATTAAACCGGAGGAGCAGCAATAAGACCATCTATATTTCTGAGTTATATTAATGATTTCCCAGATGTTCTTGGCAATATGGTAGGCTTTAGCTTTAAATGGGTCAAATCTGGGAAATTAGTGTAGACCATATATATATATTCCACAAGAGTACCTCTTCATCATAGACATGTCCTAAAATGAAACCAATATTAAGTTGCTGATTTTAAATCTACATTCTTGTTCTGAAATCTTCCTAAGACATTAGCAAGTTAAAACATTTTTTTAAACATTCAAAACATGTACTCATGGATGTGTGTGCGAGATAGTTTACTTAACTGACTTGAAACAGAACATATAGTTTACAAAAACTACTTAATGCAAAAGTAAAACATTAAAATAAGCTCTGTAAAACACTAAGTGTGTCAGTATTTCTTTTCATTTTTCAATGTTTATAAAAATGGGAGGTTTAAAAATGTATATACACATTTTATGCAAAATATCACACAGGAATATTTACTATTTTAGTAATGTATCATATCTTTCTGCTTTCAATTTTCAAGGCCATTAAAAAGAGGAAGGTTGAATATAAATTCTCCTAAACAGAGATTTTTTTTCTTCTACTACTGTTTCCTTTTCTTTCAACAGTATTCTGCCACATGGACATGTTTATTCTTGTGTCTCATTGATTCATGCGTTTGCTGTACTTGTTTATATCTGTTGCATAGCTGGTATTGTAAAATATGGTTTTGTGGAGTGCAACTCTTGATTTGAAATAGCTGTTCCATAAAACTAAGCTATTAGATTAACATGTCAGTGCATTGAAGTGAGGAATCAACACAAGGTTGATTTTCAGTTTTTATCACTTCCACACCAAATGAGAGAAAAGAGTGACTTGGTGTTTGCGTAGTTCTTTCATCTGGAAAGATTTGAGCATTTTACTAACATTGTGCTGGCAATCGTTCAATTGTACAGTCTTCTGACTGATTCATTCTATACTGTGATCTCTTATCTGATGAGGGTCACTCAGAATGACAGAAAACAAATATATTTGCAGTAATCCACCTAGTGCTTTAGTTATTTGATAATTTCCATCCTTCCAGGTCATCAGCCAAGGTATAGGTATTTTCTGCTTCTATATATATACAAATTTTTTTCTGTATCTAAATTGGTTGAGGGTCGTAGGTTTCTTGTGCAATATAGATGATGTAGTCTTTAGTTTTTCAGGATATTTAGGTCACTACACTATCAAGGAGTTATTTTCAAATATTGTGGAAGATTTTTAATAGGACCTCTTTTAGTGGACTTTTAAATGTTACTGCTTTTTGTGAGTTCTAATGTGGCAAGCTTGGACTTGGTCTGTATTATTCCACCTTTTGGGCAGTAGCATGAACTCTAGTACAGATTTGAACTTGACTCATTCTGTTATCTCTTTTTCTCTAAGAAGCCTTGTCTATTAACATAATAGTATTTATTGGGCCTCCCTGGTGGCACAAGGGTTAGGACACAATCTATGAAGGAATCTGCAGCCACTGAAGCACCAGCTTGATTCCCAGCCAGCCATGGAGCAACCCATATGGCGCAGCAGACCACCCCTGCCGCGCCTGCTGCTCCCCTCAGCAGTGTACTTCAGTTCCCCACTCTGTCTATGGTGAATCCTCTTACCCCCACACCTCTGACCTGTACCCCAGTGCTTGTATGCATAAATAAATACATCTTTAAAAAATAGTATTTATTGTTTTACCTCCTATGTTATAAAAACTTATTGAACTGACTAGGAGCTGCCATTGAACCATTAGGAATGGGTTGATACTCAGATTTTAAGTGGGAATTGTAGGCTTAAGCCTACTCAGCTTTTATTTGTGAGAGACAGGATTTGCCATCAATGCTATTTTTAAAGCATTTTTTTACACACACTCTGTTCTAGAGTTGCAGAAAGTGTATAGGGTGTGTTAAAGTAGATCGTAACCTTGTTGGGCACTGGCTATAAAGATCAGCTTATAACAGGTTTGCTGCAGACTTACCTCTCTGATTAAGCATTTTTTTCAGCATGGAAGAAATTTAAAACAGTTGTTTTGTCGAATTTGTTGTTAGAGAAAAAAATACTTGGATCAAATTAGTAAGTTCTTTGTACCCCATATCAACCTTCCCCCATTCAAACTGTGATTTCATAATTGCTTAAAGTCATCATAGAGTACTCTCAGCCATGCTTGAATTATTACATGTCTTTTTTTTTTTTAATCATTCATCAGAAACACTACATTACAGATAGTTTGTTTCGGAACTCAGAGGAGAGTAGCTGCTTTGGAATCATGGGGAGGTGTATTCGAATCTCAGTTCTGCTACTTGATAGCCAGTGAACTTAGGTAGATTTTTGTCTTATTCTGAGTTTCACGTTTCTCTTTTTTTTTCCTCAGATTTATTTGTTTATTTTATACAAGCACTGGATATAGTCATAAGTGGGGGAGGGTGAGAGAGTCCACCAGAGCCAGAGTGGGGAGCAGAACAGGCAGACTGATGAAATACACTGCTGAGGGGAACAGCAGGCATGGCAGGAGAGGTCTGCATGCCATGTGGGACGCTCGCCGGCCTGCCGGGTATCGAACCGGCGCTGCAGAAGCTGCAGACAGCTTCGCAGCCCAGCGCTCAACCACTGTGCCACCAGCGATGCCCTCAAGTTTCTCTTTTATAAAACTGACATCATAATATCACCTTGGAAAGCTGTTATTGGGGACAGATAGGATTTCACTAAACACGGTTGTTCCTGGCCACAGTAGGTAAGCTAGCAATTCTCTCCTGTTTGTAGTCCTTTAGGATGTATTGAGGTTCTGTTAATTTCCTTGCTGAGGATATTTGCATGAAGTAGATAGTTTACTTCACTATACTCCCAAACCCCTTGCCCTTCTTTTCTCCCATTTTTCATCTATCTTTCTGCTTTTATTCTGTCTTCTTTTTCAAACAGCCTTATTTGGTTTTATGGCCTTGATAGTAACATCTGTGCAGAAGACCCTTCATTTTTTGGTCTTTAGCCCCAATCTTCTCTAGAGATGTAGGTTCCCCATTCTATTGATAATAACCTAGGATATTTTACTTTTGATATCCTGTCAGCACCTTTAAATTAGAGTCAGATAAAGCCAAACTAACAATAACTCCTAGAAACTGATTGTACAAATGGAATACCAGAGCAAGAGGGGGAAGAGGTGGGGTGAGACCAAGGTGGGGAGAGAGCAGAATGGACTATGGGGATGGACTGTGGGTGCTTGCTTTGGTGGTGGATATGCTGTAAGTAACAATAACTCAATAACTGAAGGGGAAGATCCTATACTTCTAAAACACATGCTGTAAACCAGTGTTACCTCAGTAGAAAAAAAAATTAAAAGGTTGAATCTTAAGAAAATATTGAACTAAAAATTGAAATACCCTGTGATCTAACAATACCATTCCTAGGCATTTACCCAAAGAGTATGAAAACACTAATATGAAAAGATATTTGCACACTTAAGTTCAAAGCAGAATTTTCACAGTAGCTAAGCTATGGAATCAACCTAAATTGTCCATTGATAGGTGACTGGATGAAGAAATGTGGATTATTTCTTTTTTTTTTTTTAAAGGTTTTCTGAATTTTTTTTTTTTAAGATTTATTTATTTATTTATTTATACAAGCACTGGGTACAGTCAGAAGCGCGGGAGGGTGAGAGAATTCACCAGAGCCAGAGCGGGGAGCAGAGCAGGCAGAAGGACCGAAGTACACTGCTGAGGGGAGCAGCGGGCGGCAGGAGAGGTCTGTGCACCATGTGGGACCCTCCTCCCGCGGCCGGGGAGCAGCCGGGGATCGAGAACCGGCGCTGCAGAGGCTGCGGGCAGCTTAGCAACCCAGCGCTCAACCGCTGCGCCACCGGGGAGGCCCAGATTATTTCTTATCTATTAAAAAAAAAAAATGAAATAGTGCCTTTTGGAATAACATGGGTGGCACTTTAGGTCATTATGATAAGTGAAATAAATCAGAAACTGAAAGACAATTACAAGGTATGTTTACTCATTTGTTGAATGTTAATAACTGCACAAAATAAACATAAAATAAAACAAAACTAACAGACTGTAAAAAATATAGTGGTTACCAGGGGAAAGGGAGGATGCATTTGGGGTCAGTGAAGGTAATGTAATAATAGTGTATGTCACTGCATCTTTGGTGGAAGGTGAGTGAAGCATGTATACAAGTTGAGATGTAAAGCTGTACTTTCAAAATTATATAGTTATGTAAATGAATGAAAAAATGAGTAAAGTATAAAAATAAATGTTTAAAGTTAATATAAAACATTTCAAGCATGTAGATAAGTGCAAAAGTTATATAACAGAAAGCAGTATTCCAGTACTTAGAATTATCTTTTGTTGATATTTCCCATATGTAGGGTAAGGAAAAATGTCAGGCTTTTCTGCCCTCCCGCCATCAGGAGAGATGATGGATCCTTGAGGTCCTGAATGCATGCCTGATGGCAGGCACCTGGAATAGGGTGTGGGCATAAGTAGATGGGATTCACCTGGACTGAGACTGGGCTTTTAAGGGCGGTGTCACGGGGACGCCAGCAGAAGCAGAGAGAAGCAAGAGAAGCAGAAGAAGCCGAGAGAGAGAGAGAGAGAGAGAGAGAGAGAGAGAGAGAGAGAGAGAGAGAGAGAGAGAGAGAGAGAGAGAACGCCGGAGGGCCCAAATAGAGCAAAGACTTGCTGGGAGCTGGGAGGCCTGCTAGCCTCCCGGCCCCCAGCACCCTTGCCTGCTGTGTACCAGGTAAATCCCAATAAAAGCCTGCTAAAAGCCACTGAGAACTCTGACTCCTCCTTTACCCAGACTGCTGGATCATAGAAAACCTGCTTGGTGGCCATTCCTGGGCCTTACACCATATTTGCTCCATGTTTTTACTTTTATTTACATTTTTAAATAAAATTTGTAGCCTCCTTTCTTCTTCCACTCTGAACTTGGATCATCTGTATTTACTCCATCCGTTTTGGATATCCTGTGCTCTTGGTGGTAGTGAGGTAAAAGAGGGATGGGATTTTGAATGAGGGTTCTTTTAGAGAAGAATTGATAAGGAGATGATCTGAGCAGATATGACATCTCTCAGTATAAAACCACCATGGTACATAACTGATGTGAGAGGATTAGGCAATATAACAAAGATTTTTTAATCATGTCTGTGACACATATAAGGTATTCAGACTCCACAAAATTAAGGTTTTTTTTTTTGTTTGTAGAGTAAGCATCACAATAACCACTTCAAAGATTGTTGTAAAGATTACTTGATATAAGGTACATGAAGTTATCTAAGTCTGGCATCTATGTATTAATTGAAGAATTGGTATGGATCATAATGTACCAAATGATACAGTGCTGTTCTTACTTTGTATTATAAACATAGAAGTGCCATCAATGTGGCCTTAGAGATTTCTGGGTTAGTATCATGAAATATGATGTAATTGGATTTGGTTTGAAGTTGAAGCTGACCAGTACTAATATTACCATCTCCCCCTCCACTAGCCTCTGTGTTAGTGTAGCGATTAAAGTACATAGCTCCAGTGTGAAAGTATTCATTAGTAATTGCTTCCAGGGGAAGTGCAGTGCTGCTTCTTTAAAGGCTTTCACCTGCTACCAAAGCAACCTCATGCCCTCCATTTCATTCAGTTTAATTTTTGTACTTGGTGTAGAAAATACTGAAATAGGGTTTTCACGTATATCTTTGACTTGAATAATATTTAAATTACTTTTTGAAATAAGTTATCAATGTAATATCTGTCACAGAGGGGGAAAATAGGAACCCTACATGTATGAGTGATTATAATTCTTGCTGTGGGCATGAGTCTCTCAGTGCTTCAGAAAAGGCCATAAATCCACTCAGTATTCCTGAGTATTGTATTTTATATCCAGGTATCAGAGTTATGGAAATATATGTAAAATTTTGGGCATGTGGAAAGTGAGTTGACTGTACATCTGGGAAAGTTCTTATACATTGCTTATTCCAGGCTATTCATCTTGTGCTCATGCAGGCTAGCATTGTAACACTCATGCTTGATGATAGGAGCTGAATAACTTGTGTATACCTATAACATTTTTCTTCTTAAGAAACCTCTCATCTTCTGAATGTTGGTTAAATGTTTTGTTATTGACATAATACCCCATTTGGTATGAGAATTAAGAACAATACTTTCTTGTTTTGATATTGAAACTCACTGAGGGTGATATAACTTTCAGCACCAAATATCAAAAAAAATTTTACATGAAAGCACAGCCATTAGCATTTAAGGAAGGAAAAATATAAATTTTTCTAATGACTTAGAAAGTTCTGAAAAGTTCTGTATTATAAGACCAGCACCCAAAAATCTTTATATTAACTCTGAAAAGTCATATGGAAGAATGTTTAGGAAAGAAAAGTTAGTAGCCAGGTTCTTCATATCTGCCTCTCTTTGCATGATTTAGTTTGAGGAAACTTATTTTCACAATTAAAATATATTAATGAATAAATAAATTTTATTTTTGGTGACTAACTCTCACTAAGGATCTATTCCCATATATTTGAATTGGGAAGCATGGGTTGAGTTAACCATTTCATGTTCTGAAGGAAGGACAGGTGATTTGAATAGATTGAGTGGGGTGAGATATGAAACAGTAATTCATAATTTGAAATTGGGAATAATGAATTAACTATTAAAATGTGGTCATTTACTAGTTGAAGTTGGTTCTCTTAATATTTGTATACATAAAATGCTTACACTGCTACTTTATTACTTAAAAAAATTTAGACTCATTTATTGACTTTCCATTAAGGAGTTAACTCTGTTTACCAACTTCCCCTTCACCTCCCATCTCCAACTTTGCTGTAATTCACCTATATGTATCCTATTCCACCAATGTTCTCATACATAACTGTCATCATTTTGATTATATTAATACTCACTTTCACCTTCCTAAAATATGTAAATTATTTAGGACTGAGCAATGTGGTAAACTATGATTACACTTTATTTCTTGCTTAATTGAAGCTAATAATGTTATTTTTCTGTGATAAATGCAGTTATCACAAATGCAGCCTCACTTATCCAATGGCATTGAAAATTATATTGTTTTTATTTTTATAAGATATCTAAATTTCTTTATAAGAGATTTATTTCCTTTAGTTACTGTATTAGCAACATCAGTTGAAGAAGATTTTCTGAGTGCATTCTGACCTGCTTCTACTTAAGCTGGTTGTCCTCTGTAGAAACATTTCAATTTCTGAATGTCATGTCTGAAAAACTGACATTACTTTACCTTAATGCTTGATAATAATTTGACTGAATACAGAATTCTAGACTCTACATTTCCCCTTATATTGTTGAAAACTTTTCTTTTATATTCAAGTAGCTAGGCTTGTTGTTAAAAAGTCTTGTGACCTGATTTTATGGGATTTTTTTTTATGACCCCCCTCTCTTCTTTTTCTTTAGTTTGTAGAATTTCTCCTTTATATCAGCGTTCTAAATGTGCTGTGGTCTCTCTTTGCTCCAGTGATGTGGGCACTCAGTTTGTATCTTTCATGTCTCTCATTTAATGATAATTTTCTTAAATTGTTTCTTTAATGACCTTTACTGATACTTTTTTTTTATTTTTTGTAACTATTATTATTCAGCTATTGGATTTTCTGCGTTGTTTCTGTTTTTTTTTTTTTTTTCCACTTTTTTCCTCTCCTGTTTTTAATTATTTTGTTATATTTGGGGGAAAATTTATCAATTTTATCTTCCACCATTCTCTAGTTGACTATTTACTTTTTAATACCATTTACACATCATGTAGATATACAAAAAAGAATAGGAAAGGACTCTGGACCTAGTAACATGCAGATTCTTCACTAATGTTCATCCTCAATCTGTGTAGAGAGGTCCTGTGCCCAGTACCTGGAGGTAGAGGCAGCAGTATATAGCCTAGGCTGCTCACAAGGAATTGGGCATTTATTGAATAGATACAGTCAACCCAAAGGCAATAATGCAGGTAGGACTAGGGGAATAGTAGTGCAGCCAATCCCATACCCTCCAGCCATCTCTTGATTGTTCGCAGTATTGGTCAGGTCCATGAGAAAATGTTAATGCAGCTGATCCAGGTCAATGACTCCTCTCCCACATAACCTACCTGCATCGAGCAAAGTGATTAAGAATGGAGAGCATCGGGGCCTCCCAGGTGGCGCAGTGGTTGAGCGCTGGGTTGAGAAGCTGCCCGCAGCCTCTGCAGCACCGGTTCGATCACCAGTTGCTCCCTGGCCACCGGAGGAGGGTCCCAAATGGCGTGCAGACCTCTCCTGCTGCCCGCTGCTCCCCTCAGCAGTGTACTTCTGTCCTTCTACCTGCTCTGCTCCCCGCTCTGGCTCTGGTGAATTCTCTCACCCTCCTGCACTTCTCACTGTACCCAGTGATTGTATAAATAAATAAATGAATCTTAAAAAAAAAAAGAATGGAGAGGATCTGGAGTGGAAAATGAAAGTCAGTACTCTGTGATTATATTGTTAATCATAGTTATCTTAAGAAAAGTCAAAGTTGAAGGGCTTTTAACTTTAAAATTGAGTGGTAAGGAATAACTAAAGGAAATAGTTCAATAAGCTTTGAAAAACATAAAATGAAACAGGTATTAGGCTTCATTATTCATTTTACCTTTGTGACCTCACAAAAATAATGAATTTGATGAATCAACTTAAATATTCTTACTGCTTCTCAATAAACTTGCACCCAATTTGATATGATCTCAATAACTTTCATGTTTGGGCGTGACAAAAACAACTTAGAATTAATGCATCATGAATGGCACCTATAAGAATAAATGCCCTTCCACATGCTTTTGCATTTCAAAATAATTTGGTGGAACTTTTTCCACTTGAACACTCCACTGAACATAACAATTAATCCGGAACTTCTATTTTATTATTTTTTTAATCAAATCTTTTTTTTTTTTTAAGATTTATTTATTTATTTATACAAGCACTGGGTACAGTCAGAAGCGCTGGAGGGTGAGAGAATTCACCAGAGCCAGATCAGGGAGCAGAGCAGGCAGAAGGACCGAAGTACACTGCTAAGGGGAGCAGCGGGCGGCAGGAGAGGTCTGTGTGCCATGTGGGACCCGCCTCTGGTGGCCAGGGAGCAGCCGGGAATCGAACCGGCGCTGCAGTGGCTGTGGGCAGCTTCTCAACCCAGTGCTCAACCGCTGCGCCACCAGGGAGGCCCGATAATCATTAATTTGAGGATGTTTTGTACCATTGGCTTATGGATAGATATTTTAGCAATCGATCTCTAATCATCAAGTGGTTAAATTTTGCATTGTAATAGAATGATTGTGAAAACCATAAAGGTTTTCAACTGCTACATAAGGGAATATTTTTTAATAAATGATTTTCTCAGCAATGTATAATATTGCCTAGTCCTTTTTTTTTGCACTGTCCTTGTAGAATAATAGTCAATCTAGAGGGAATGTTTTCTGTTCCCGAAAAACATAATTGCTGGTAGAAAGGGTAGCCTACGTAGCACAATATAAACTCTGTTTAATGAATATTTTTGAAAATACTTTTTATTTTATTTATTTATTTTTTTAATGTTTGGTCTTCACTTTATTAAAAATATACCCCAGCAAAGGAAGCAGACAAACATGACAAACATGACCTAAAGCCACTTGCCCACCTGCTCACATACTGGCAGGGCTGATACCAAGACCCTCCCCTCCTCGGCCACCCCTGCAGTAATCTCTATTTTTGTCAGACATGAAGAGCTCACTAGGAGTCGGGCAATCAGAGGCTGGCTTCTTGTTGTCTTTGTTCAACTCTAGTAAGCTCTGTGGCTCCTTTTCCCAAGCCCCCCGACCCCTTTACATGGGCTACCCCCATTCCTACATTTAATTACACACGTCTCAGAGCACGCTCCAGGACTTTTTAAAATGGAGTTGGATACTAAGGAGGCCCCTCTCCATGTCTTTCTTTCCCACCTTCTCCCTCTCAATACACGCCCCAGCAGATCACTAGGCCATCATGGAAGAGAGACTGAGAGGGCCGGCCTGTGCTCTCTCTAAAGTCCTCTGAACCACTGAACCTTGCGGCCTCTGGTTAAGAATCTTCTGGAGGAAGGAGTGAGACACTTAGCTCTCCTCTTCAAGGTTTTCCATGTCCACATCCTGGGGGCTTTTGTCTTCTTTTGTCTTTTGGGCTATGGTTCACTAGTCCTGGCTGGCTGCAGGGGGGCTTCCACTTGCATGGCTGCTTTCTCTTTCTGGGCAAGTCGAATCTGCTGGAGGAGCTTCCTGCCCTTCTTCCCAGACAGTGATATTGGCACGTGCACTGGACACCCGCTTCTTGAGGTGGTGCCGCGTGGTCAGCACTTCGTCCACCATAGCCCCGACCACCCGGCGCTTCAGTCGCCGGTCGCGGCCCAACATTGGCCGCCTCTTGTACAGCTTCTTCTTCAGCTCCGTTCGGGGCCGATTGATCTTCCCTCCGGGGCTCCCCATGAGCGCACGGCCGGGGCTGCTTGGGGCCGCGTTTCCGCCGTGCACAGGCCACCCCAAAATACTTTTTATTTTTCAAGAGAAAGATTAGTTTGTTTATATATTATGTGTCACAGGTAATGAAAGTAAGAAAAAGAATCCTGACTGTCAGCTATAGTGCAAATTTTGAGATTATGTAACAAAAGTGTAAGTCTATATTGGTTTATAATACACTTGACACTTAGTTTCATAATTGTAAATATATATTTATTTATATTCCAGTAGTATTTGCTTGCAGGTTTGAGAAGAGTATATATTATAAAATGTCTAATTATTGAAAGATACCTGAAGATAGTTTAATCAGAAAGCAAGTTCATTTTCTAAGCAAACAAAAAACTACATACTTTTTAAAACAAGGAGATAATTTCAAAAACAAAGATGGTATCTATAAACAATTCTAAAATTTCAGACTTTTTTGGTTAAAACTAAACAATTTTTAGGGCCTCCCCTGGTGGTGCAGGTGGTTGAGCGCTGCACTGTGACGCTGTCCACAGCCTCTGCAGCGCCAGTTCAATCCTGGCCTGCGAGGGTCCCACATAGCACAGCAGACCTTTCCTGTCTTGCCCGCTGCTCCCCTCAGCAGTGTATTTTGTCAGTCTGCCTGTTCTGTTCCCTGCTCTGTCTCTGGTGAATCCTCTCACCCTCCCACACATCTGGCCTGTACCCCGGTTCTTGTACAAATAAATAAATAAATAAATAAATCTTTAAAAAAAAAAAGCTAAACAATTTTAGGTTTCAAAATATACTTAAGCATTTTCATTAAAGAAGACTAAAACTAAACAATGATATGATTATACTGAAATTGTTACATTGATTATTTCCATTTTATCCTACAACTGCTCTAAAATTGTGTATGTAATGTATACTTGTGTTCAATTAAATACATTTAAATATTTTTTACTTTTAAATTGATGTACAAATGCCCTACATTTATAGTCAGAAAAAAATTTGGTGTATTGCTGCTGCATACTAATCTTCTAGCTATTGACTATTACCATCTTGGAAATGTCCCTTCATTTCTCAGCAACTCATTTTTGTTATCTTTTAAATGTGGCGACCAAGCGATTCTTTTGCCTGCCTATATCAGTCTGGTAGGTTAAGTTATGCTGTGCTAACAAATGACCTGCAAATTTCAGTGGCGCTAAAGTACCTTTTCAAAATTTGCTCCCCTAAGCAACACATCCATCAAGATTGGCAGAAAGAGATGGGGTTGCTCTTGTCACAGAAACACAAAGACCCAAAATGACAGCACATGTAGTGACATCTGTCTCTATGCTAAAAGAAAAGTGTAGGACTCAGGAGGCTTATATTGCCAGCTAAGGATCCTGGTCTGGAGATGACCATGTCACTGCAAATTCAACTCATTGTTCACAAGGTTACACCCAACCACCGGGGTGCTAGGAAATGCAATGCAATACAAAGTAATGTTTATACTAAAGTCTTTTGAATCCAAAAGTCTTCATACCAGCCTTCATACCAGTGGTTACATTTCATTGTCATCCTTTTGTTTTTCATTTAATGAACAATGCATTTATTCTTACAAAATTCTACTTACTTTGCTAGGGGTACAAATGTGAATAGGACGCACCATTTACATTATACTCTATAGATAATGGATCTTGGAATTCTAAAATCACTGAATTTTCTCATCACATCATCTATTTTCCCACAATCCTAAAAGGATATCACCTAAGTCAGAGGAAAAAAGGAACCAAAAGAGGACTATGTGCTGATTCTATCAGATGAAAACAGTTTGTTTTGCCATGTGGCATATCTTTAAAACCAAATTTAGATAATTTATTTTAAGCTGCTTTTCCTTAGAAGCAGACCTATGCTTCAATGAGAAGCAACTCATTGTTTTTAGAAACTCATCTATTTACCTATATTAGTACTTGATATTGTAATTGTACATTTATTTTATTGTTTAAAATAATTGGTCCTAAGTTCTGTACAAAAGAGATTTAATTCTCTCTCTAAATCATTTCTGCTCAAACAGGTAGAAATGTTCCTACTTTTTAGCTACAAGTGCATTTTGGATATCAAAATAATGTTGAGTCATCAGCAAGCAAAATTCAAACTTCTTGTAAATAATTTGAAGTACAGAGATACATTGGTTTAGAAATTTCATACATATAGTAGGCATTCAATAATATTCATTATGTATGTAAAGATGAATGTTAAATGTACATAAATGTTAAATGTACATAATGTTAAATGTACATAAAAATTGTTCATCAAGGGCCTTCCTGGTGGCACAAGGGGTTAAGATGCAACCTATGAAGCTCACCGCGGCTGCTGCAGCATGAGTTTGATCCCCATGTAGGGAGCTAACTACATGACACAGCAAACCTCTCCTGACTCTCCCACTGCTCCCCTCAGCAGTGTATTTCAGTAAATCTGCCTGTTCTGGTTCCCACTCTGTCTCTGGTGAATCCTTTCACCTGCCACAGCTCTGGCCTATACCCCGGTTCTTGTATGTATAAATAAATAAAATCTTGGGCCTCTCCTGGTGGCTCAGTGGTTGAGCGCTGGGCTGCGAGGCTGCCCACAGCCTCTGCAGCGCCGGTTCATTCCCCGGCCACCGGCAAGGGTCCCACAAAAAAATAAACAAACAAATAAATAGATAAAATCTTAAAAAAAAATGGTTCATCGAATGTTGAAGCACATTTTTAAAAGACAGTATTTTTAATGATTCCTTTAGATAATTAATGGAAAATATATTATTTTGACAACATATAAATATTCTTTTTCTAGAATGAAAAGGCTATTCATGAGGCAAAGAAGTAAAGTAGCATAAATAACTATTGTTTTATAGGTCTTGACAAGATTTACTGTTTGTATTGGCAGCATTTTTCCTCTTTATGTTACAGTTTATGTTATGCCTTAAACTTTCCAGGCACAGCATAATTAGCTTCCCTCTTCTGAAAAAGAACTTTTCCTAATTTCCTATTCATTTTGTAGATTAATGAAAATTACATTCTATATATTTATGAAAACATGGATTGTTTTAGTGCTCAATGCACAGAAAAATTTCATGCCTTGTTCATAATTGGTGTTCTGAGCACATTGACACCACTTGACATGCAAGTAATCCAATTTGCAAATGTAAATATTTCCTTTATCTTTCTCTTAGCACCACTAAGACAAATACATTCATTCCCCATGTTGAAGTTTAAGGTTCAAGAGGAAGTGTAGCTGTGCAGACAATGCTATGAATGATTTAAATAGAATGATGAACTGATATATATATATATATATATATAAAATTTGGGGGAAATTATACTTTGTAAACATTAATTGACCATCATGATTGTAAAGATAGGCTTCAATTACTCTACTTCCACACTCAAGGTGTTCAAAATTGTGACCTGAACTGAATACAGATACTCCATTTACCATCAACTTAGTTACTCTCAGGTAAACTAGTAGCAGTTTAGAACCAAGCTAGGAAATATGTAGAATATTAGAATTATAGCTAGATCAGGAAAAATTAATTTATAACTGCAACTTCCTGGGACATCTAGAGTAACATATGACTTAGTAACTAATTTACTATTTTCCTGCTTAGTAGAATGTGGAAAGAACTTGAATGTGGAAAATATTGGGTTGTTAGTCAAGTCACGGTGTATTTTTTCCGTTTTCTATGTAAAAATATGTCATGACTTTTCCAACAACACAATACAGGGACCTCAGTGAAGACATATTTCCTTCATATCTATAAAAGCAGTGTGAAGAAACTCATTTGAGAGAATTCTCCCAAAATACTTTGGCTTCACCTTTTCTTTAAAGTGGATAAAATAACCTATAATATTGACTATAAAGGAGGTACCTGTTTCTTGATTTCCAAGTAGGCAAATTTGTTGTAAGTTTGCAAACTGAAAAAAAGAATCTGGTTCCTTTGTCTCCTACTGAGGATGGGACCATAAAGTAGGGTAAATACATTGTACAAAATAAATAGTAATAGCAAATGCTAAATTAGTGCTCCCTGGTGGGAAAAGAAACACAATTGTTGCCATGCTTGAATTTGATTAGTGACTCTTTATTTACTAGCTCTGCAACTTTGGATGTTACCTAGACTATCCAAGTCCTTCAGATACTAATTTCATAAAGTAGAGATGGAATTGTTATAAATATGAGGTAATGGATATAAAGAGTCTAGAATAATATTATAATCACACTAGATGCCCAATAAATACAGTTTCCATGGTAATTAAGGTGAGCAAAATATTCCTAAAATTATTGCAAGAGATACAGCAACAACTCAGTGTTAGCCTGTTCCTTCAAGTAGGTGCAGATGGACTTAAAAATTAAAAGAAAAAAAATACAAGAAATGCACAACAGGAATAGTGATGTTTACTTGAGGGTTTATAGGGAAAGAAAGTTTTTGTCAAAATTGTATACTTAAGGGTATCTTAGTTAAAGGTAAGGCTCACAAGTTGTGCAGGGGCCAGGTGGTAGAGGGTCTTAGTTTTTGTGTTGTCATTCAATAAAACAACTGAAAGTTTGAAGAGAAATGGAAGAATCAGTTGTGTCAAATGTTAACTAGATGTCAGACAAAATGAGAACTTAAAAGAATTAATTACAAATTGCAACTAGGTCACACACATACACATATCTTGTATAGGGTAAAGGTCTGTGTGGATTAGTGGCAATGATAATAGCTATGAGATGTAGGTAACATCATGTAAGGACTTTTGCTGTCTACATTTATAATGAATTACAATTATTTAAAAACATAGAAATGGAGGAATTCAAAAGAAAAAGTCATATTTTGTTTTATTTGTTTGTATTTAAAGCACTGGAACTTTGAGTGATTTAACTATCTCTAATGGTAAAACTAGTGTGGTTCAAAGTTGGATCAATTTAGACCTAAAATTAGCTTAAATATACAGAATTTACTGACTGCATTCTCATTGAATGACATTTTATGAGAGATTTCATGAGGAAGAAATTAAAACAATTTTTTGTTTAAAATTATTCAATAAGAACTAAAAATTATAAACTGTTTATGTTTTTTTCATTAATAAAACAGTAAAATTACACATTCAGTGCAAGAGTGGGAAGGTTATCAGGAATGTTTTCCCAAGATGTTTCAGTGCCATTATGGAGTTGTGAATGGCCAGGACAAGGGAATGGGAGGCAAGGGTGTGGACTTAGTATGAAGGCTACATGAAATCTAAGCCAATAGCTGGAGTCCAGCACCAATTGGAAAGGACTGGGTTTGTGAATTTGTTTACATACTGTGGTGAAGGAACAGGGAAAGAGGAGGCATTTGCAAATACAGAAAAAAAAATAGAAAACCAGAGATAGAACAAAGTATTTGTTTCAGATAAGATGGGGAGGGCAGATATCATGAAGGTCAAGTGGGAGGGCTGGTCTCAAATGAGACAAAAGAACAATTTTAGCTTCTCAGACTTGAAAGAAGGAGATCCTGAGTTTTGCCACTGAGGGGGCAGGGAAGTTGAAGGCTATTTTTTCTGACAGCTTCAATTTCTGTATGAAACCGGAACAAGGTCATCAGCCTGAGAGGAAAGCCAGATAGAGGGAGGGGATTGGGCAAGTGCTTGAGAAGGGGGAAGAGCTCTTTGTGAGGCTTTTGTAAAGAAAAGGAGAAGGATCTGGCCAGGGAAGAATAAAAGGTTTTGCAGTGGTCCCACCTGCACAATCGACTGTGCATGTTTTCTCTGGCACCATTCAGCAGTCTGGCCTGGGTATAGGAATTCTTTGAAGGTGACAAAAATTTGGTTGACAGACATGGAGGCTGCTTCAATCTTCTGGAACAGATGAAAAAAAAAAAAACTGTTCTCTCTTCTTATGTTTTCTAACTATTAGGAACATGTTAACTTGAACATAAGGCGTTTGAGTCAGCTTATTTAAAAAGAATCAATTGTCATCTTGACTGAAGCAGATGGATTTAGGCCTGAGGTAACTGATGTTATCTTTCTGACCTATCTGTTTCTGAATGTTTCTGGTGCTTAAAATAGTGTCCTCTTATATCTCTCATCTTATAAATCATACAATTTCTGCAGGTTAACTGTATAATTCTTCTCATTTTTACTGCTTCACTGCTTTTAGACTTGTTGTCTTACAATTTTAATATTTAAATGACTTTACTTTCTGTTTGTGATTTTATATAACACACACACAGTATATTTGGGTGACTCTCAGTCAGTTTGGAATCACATCTCCATTCTCTTTTGAGATCTAACTCTTTGTGAAGAGTCTCTAAGCGTGATTGAGAGTAGGGGACAGCAAACTACTGCTGGTGTGCCAACAGCTGGCTACTACTTCTGCCTGGCTTTTGTGTATATGGTACTTGAGCTGAGGATGAATTTTCCATTGTTAAATGGTTGGAAATAATCAAAAGTGAAATAATATTTCATGACCTGTGAAAATTGCATGAAATTCAAAATTTAGTGTTCATATACAATTCTATTGTGACATACCATGCATTAATTTTATATATCACCTAAGGCTGGCTTCTTACCATATCAGAACTGAGCGTTGCCACAGAGATCTGTATTGCCTGCAAATGTACTATCTTTTATGGAGTGTTGACTGACTGCCAGCTTGCAGGTGATCTCTGGATATACTACGTTATATATTTAGCATTTTTTCCTTGCTCTTTAGTAGATTTAAGTATTTAAAGAAGCAAACTTTTCATACTCTATATTTACATTTTTTATAGACTAGCATATTTGATAAACCATTTTCTAGTCTGGATATTGCCTTTTACATTAATGTATTCAGTTGGTTTTTAGTGAATTCCTACTAGACTTGTTGCCAGATACTGTGAATATAATGCTGGGTAAGTTGATTAAAGTTTGTATACTATCAGATAGTGTATTACTCAGCTCTGGAGTCAGACTGCCTCAGTTCAAATTTTGCCTCTAGTACATTTTTGCTTTGTAAATAATATAAGCTCTTTTGGTTACTTTATCTGTAAAGTTGCATTTATCCTAACTCATTTCAGAGATCTCTCCTGACCCTGCAGATAATTTTTGTAGTAAAATATATAGTATGTGGTAAGTGCTCAGTTAATGCTATGGTTGTTAGACTGTATTATTAGACTATAATAATTTTTGTAACTGGGAAGAACCTACTTCTATGAAAGCCATCAGGGGCACAAACTAAAACTTCTTGTGTTCTTCAGCTTACACTCCTAAATCTGGTTGACATTCTGCTTCTTTAAACACTAGCAGATCATTGGATTCTGGCCACTGCCAAAGGACTCGTTCAGCCCTTCTTTCAGGTTAGTTATTACTGCCTTGAACCTGGCTCCCTCGTGTGAGGGCTCAGGATTCCTCATGATAAAGTTATCTAGAATGCACTGACAATTATACATCACTCTCTGTGTTTGGTAGAACTTCTTTGATGGAACATTTCTTTGCAGGGGTAAATTCTTAACCTTGCACACCTGCATTGCTGATAAGAACTTGCAGATGAGATTTGTAATGCCAAGAATAATGCCTACTTTTAATTGATAAACATGTGATTCAAAACAATTATTCTCACTTCAAATGTGCTTTTATATCACCAGTTAACTCCAATTCTTTGTTGCTACTGCAACTGTCTATGGCTTATAGATGTTAAAATTAGAAAGACATAGTTGGAAGGAATATGAGGGAAGATACTACTAGGAAATAGAATCAGTGGGAAATCCAGATAGAATTCAGTCCATTAAAAATCATATCCAAAATATGCAAGTCTTATAGGAAATGATACTGCAAGCAGGATGTCTCTGCTCTCTCTCTCTCTCTCTCTCTCTCTCTCAGTTGTGTCTGTGAATGTGTGAAATTCCTGTCATTATATTAAATATTAAGTGTTACCTAAATGTAGCTGTTACTGTATAGAAATGATTCATTTTTCCATTAGACATGAATCAGAGTTACAGTTATTCTGTTAATCTCTGTATTTAGAATTATTTACTTTGTAATAATTCTCTTTAACCTATAAGTGCAAACCATCCCATAACTATGTGTTAAAATGGATTTTCAGTTACAATATTTATCACAAAATTTACTTTTCAGACAAAAATCTGGCTAATGTTCTCATTAAACATTAATCTTCATAATGACAAATTCTGTCTAAATGAATGAGAAACAGGTCCTCTTGACTTAGATAACAGCTCGATAGAAATTTGAATAGTTAATTTCTGGAGTATAATCCAGAAAAATAAGAATGAATTTTTATGCAAGGACTTAGTTTCTTGACTTACAACTACATCAAGTTGAAAAATGGTGTTATATGCAAGTAATTAATTCATAAGAATCTGTGCTGGTTAATTATTTAGAATGTGACTGTTACTGTTTTTCTTCACTTTGCAAAAACATGTATTCCACTGGAGAATTATGGGAAGCTGGGGAGGAGGTAAGGTGATTAAATGTCCATATGGATTTTAATGCCCACCTCCATGTATGACCCTAGCAATATAATCTGAGGCAGAGGAAAAAAAAAATAACATTGGTGAGAGTAGTGTTGTCCATAGAATCTAGGACCACAGTCTTAGATAAGAGGTTCAATAAATGATAACACCTGAAAGCTGAGAGCCTGTACTTCCAGATGACAATGTAAGAAATGGTACTTTATTAAAAAATTTAAACAAAAAAATATGACTATAGAACTGGGGATACTAGAGGATAAGGGTTAGGATAAGGGGGCACAATGCACTATGGTGGAGAACTATGGGTGTTTTGTGGTCAGTGTGGTGTGTTAACATACATTTGAAGAGGTGTAAACTGGGTCCTCTAAATCGTATACAACACTGTGAACCGACATTACTCAATAAAAACTAATAGGATAAAAGAAATGATTCTAAGTAAGCATAAAATAGATTATCTCTAAATTCTAAACCTTCTACCCCAAAGGTTTATGTAATTATCATTTTATAGGGGAATAATGAGAATGTGCAGATAGCACAGTTTTTTCCTAAAATAAGCACTAAAATTTATATATTTATGTAAAAATTTAGCAAATTAGAATGCTTACTGTATTTGTCAAGCACTGTTGTTGGGAATGAAATTGACACCAAAACAGACAGAAATCTCCTTCCTTGAGGAGCTTCCATTTTTATGGACAAAGGCACACAATATTAATTTGTATGGATGTGTGTATACACACACATCTCTGTGTTTGTGTGTATGATATTTTTTTGTTTGTTTTTTAAAAGATTTATTTATTTATTTATACGAGCTGGGTACAGTCAGAAGCGCGGGAGGGTGAGAGAATTCACCAGAGCCAGAGCGGGGAGCAGAGCAGGCAGAAGGACTCAAGTACACTGCTGAGGGGAGCAGCGGGCAGCAGGAGAGGTCTGCGTGCCATGTGGGACCCTCCTCCGGTGGCCGGGGAGCAGCCAGGGATCGAACCAGCACTGTAGAGGCTGCGGGCAGCTTCTCAACCCAGCGCTCAACCGCTGTACCACCGGCGAGCCCCCTGATTGTATGTTTAAGTATTAATAAGGGCTATTAAGAAAAACTAAAGGAGGATAGGAAGTCGGGGGAGGGTTGAAATTTTAGTTAGGGTCTGATAGGGCTTCTCTGAGAAGGTGGTGTTGGAACAAATATTGGAAGACAATAAAGAAACGCACAAAGGAATTTCTAACGGATGAGTGTTTCAAGTAGTTCGACCACACATTGCAAAGACCATGATATGGCAGTAAAGTTGGTCTGTTGTGTTTGGTATATGTCAGGTTGGCCTGTGTGTTTGAAGTGTATAATAGATGACTAAGTCAAGGAGGTCATATCTGGAAAAAGTAGCTTTTATAGGCCCTTATAGGTTTCTATAATAACTCTCACTTTTAGTCTTAGTGAGATTGAAAACCATTGATTTCATAAGTGAAATATCTAACATATTTTAAGAACTGGATGCTGCCTGGGTTGTAGACTGTAAAAAGCAAGAAAGCAGCTGGGGCAGTCAAGCAGCTTTTAGATGATATATTATGGTGACTTCTGCCTGGGGGATAGTAGTGAAGGTGAGAGTTTTGAATTTTGTATGTATTTTAAAAATAGAGCTAACAGGAGTTTCTGATAGATTGCATGTAAGATATATATTCCCCTTCTTGTCCCCTGGTGCCCTGTATTTGAATTGCAGAGTTAACAACTACAGAGAGGAGGATTATGGAGGAACAAATGTGGGTAAGGTTGTGAATTCAGTTGAAATAGTGCCCAGTTGGGTTGGTTGTTGATTATAGGCTGTGAATTTCAATCCATGCTGGAGATATAGATAGGGGTCTTAGGAGTCTTGTACACCTAGATTGTGTTTAAAACATTTCTGATGAGATTATTAAAGAAATAATGGTTGATAGAGAAAAGAGAAGGTCCAAGGGCCAGATACTGGGGTGTTCCTAAAATTTGGCTAGTGTTTCTCAGATTTAACTGCACATTGGAATTACCTGGGGACCTTTAAAAAATACTGATGTCTGGGGTTCCATCCCTAAGGTTCAGATTTAATAGTGTTGGTCAGAGTTCAACCTGGTTATCATAGAGCTGAAATGCCATCACTTTTGCTCTTTTCTGTTCTTTGGGAGCAAGACACTCCTTCTATTTATCCACACTTGATGGAAGGGGTTTGCACAGTGTATAAACAATAGGAACTGAGGTTCATTGAGGACCATCTTTAAAAACTATCTACCACAAGTGGTTCATAATTTTATCTTACTGCATTTAGAAAAGACTGTATGACTCTTTTTCACTGAAACTATAGTGATATAATTTTATTTATAAATACATATGTGGGACTAAATGCATTATAAACAAGTAAATAATAATAGAGATATAAATGAATATTGGGAATATAAAGAAGAAGTAAAAATTACATGCTTTGCAAAAGGTATATCTAAATATATGACATTGTATGTGTTAATGTTACATGCTCCTACTACTATTAACGTTCCTTTGGTTGATACAGAAATAAGAATTGTAAGCCATTCAGTTGAGCCTGTTAAAAACTTCTAAAAAGTATAATTCAAAAATATTCTCTAGGTACCATTAAAAGTGACATTTGAAAACTAAGAAACAATGATCTATGAACTGAATCTTTATTTTGCTGAAACTCAGGAATTGTGAACTGCTGTAGCAGCAATTATACCAGCTGTAGAATTACATAGAATGAAATCCTCATTCCTTTCCAGGCAGCTGCAAAGTTTGAATATTAATTATTATAGTTTGGTGAAAATACAGGATACAAGAACAGAATTGAAGAAAAATGCTCATGGGGAATTTTATGGAGAAATTTTGAAGTAGATACTTAGGGATTTTGCCAGTATTTTCATTAATATCAGATATTTTTCTGTTTCTGAGTGTCATAGAGAGCCAACCATCTATTCCTCTTGCATATTCCACAATGGAACATCATCCTTTGATAACAGATTTAAGATTATTAACTGAAATCTGAACCATTTAGGCTGAGCTGGGTGGTAAAAAAGAAAAGCACCAGTAAGTGCTTATCGTTAGTGCAGCTTTAATCCTGTTTTGTGTCACCACCACCTGGGAGTGAGGTTCTTAGAAATTCACAAAATGTGCTCTGCACAAGTGGATGGCTGAGTTGTGCAGAATCTAGATTGAGAGCCAGGAACCATGTGGGTAGATTTTTGATCTTGGCTATTTTACCCTCTATATAACCACGTTTATAGACTGAGGAGAAACAATTGAGACACATTTTCTTTCTTATTTCATAGGTTCTCCTTTACCCCCTCTCCCCCAGTGGGTTGCATGAGTATAGTTTCATGTTAGACTTGCTGTTTTCTCACTGTGAAAGACCAGCAGCAATCTCATATTGGAGAAAAAAAAAATAACTAGAAAATTGAAAATTGGGTGTGTGGGAAATGCTCCACCTCTTTTTCTATATTCTCTTGGCCAACTGTAAACTATATTACCATCACTTTATTATGAAAGCTAGAAACTGAAGGGAACTTACTCCTCTCATTTTTCTCATGTTTTTTGTATTCACTCTGTAGCTGAATTATGTAGGTTTTGTTTTCTAAATATTTTCAAATCTCCTCATTCTTCTCCATTTTCACTATAAGTTTTGAGCTATTATTATTAATTTGCTTGGATCCCAGCACTAAGGAGTGAGTTATGTCACTTCTTCAGTCATATGATATTGGGGCAAGAGCATTAGAAAAGGACTTGATATTAAATGTGATAGACATTCAAATGATTATTATAGAATTACAAAAGGTTAAATGTTGGAAGCCATTGTTGTTTAGTCTGTCACTTGAAAATTAGGAAACTGGGGCCCCAGTAGAAAAGAATTGTCAAGTTGCATATGGTTATTTGTGTCAAATCAATGGATAGCAGTTCCATAGAGTCCCAACCCCACAGGACTTGGGGAACCCCACTTGGCGTGGTACTGGGAGGGTCTAGAGTGAAGAAAGAATAGGACATCACATTAGTCACGTGGGGTTTGTAATTGGAAGCCTGGCTTTGACCCTTGGTATAACACTTAACTATATGGCCTTGGGCAATTTTCTACATCTCTCTGTTTTATTGTCTCTTCAGAATCTTATCCTTAGGTTTGTCATTCCTCTTTAGGTTCATCAGAGGATTAATATAAGTATCAAATTCTACATCATAAGAAAATACCTGGCACAGTGTTTGATGCACACTAAGCATTTTGTATGTCCTACAGTAATATTTATTTATTTCTTTTGTTCAGAATTCAAAAGGCTTAAATATTAGAATAAATTTTTTCAAACTTGATCAAAATATTACAGTTTTAAAGACTTTCACAGATAGAAAGATCTTAAACATATTAATTCTCCAAATGAGGAAACAGGTCTAGCAAAGTGAAATGATATGTTACATAGTTCATGAATTAGATTATGTGGGCAGGCGAGGCTCCATTTCTTATGGAGATATTTACTTTACTACATATATAAAATAGAACATAAATATAAGTAGATTGGGCACTAAAATTTAAGAACCAGATTTGATTTCTCATTGTTTATACAGATTTCATTTTATATTTGAAATCATAAATGAAAATTCATTCTGAATAAGAGATAAGCATTTATATAATAATGTGTAATAGATGATCAAAAATTACTTGTCTAGACTAGAGACCACTTTTTAAAAGGAGAGTAATAAAACAGAAATCCTAATTGGACTGATTTTCTGAAAAGTAAACCAGTGAGTCAGTAGGGTTTCTAAATGGTAGCTGTACAAAATATTTTGACTACCATTTAACTGTAATTACATTCCATTTTAAAAGGCTCCTTCATATAACATATACATTTTTTTCCTAATAAATCAATGTGCATCTTTTCCTTCTAAATAGGGTGCCCAAATATTTATAATACCTAGAAACAGTAAGTTCATAAACCAGGACTGTCTTGGTCATATCTCAATGTGTGGTAATTCTCTTTGTTGTGAAAATAACCAGTTGGAATAAAAAATAGGGTTCAAAAATTGGGAAATTGGGCCTCCCCGTGGTGCAGCAGTTGAGCGCTGGGTTGCGAGGCTGCCCGCAGCCTCTGCAGCACCGGTTTCGATCCCTGCCTGCTCCCCGGCCACTGGAGGAGGGTCCCGCATGGCGCACAGACCTCTCCTGCTGCCCGCTGCTCCCCTCAGCAGTGTACTTTGGTCCTTCTGCCTGCTCTGCTCCCCGCTCTGGCTTTGGTGAATTCTCTCACCCTCCCCTCGCTTCTGACTGTACCCAGTGCTTGTATAAGTAAATAAATAAATAAATAAATAAATAAATAAATCTTTAAAAAAAAATGGGAAATAGATGATGTTTATTTTTGATCCCTTCCTCTTTTCCTTTCTGTGAAACTTTCAGTTCTTCTAATACTTTCTGTCATTTAGCTTCAGACTCTCTTGACACCACCCAGTCTTGCATCTCTAGGCAATGTTTCCAATGCTAGTATTGTCCTATTTTCAGGTGAACACTACCACTGTCTTCAGTGCTAGTTTTTCAGATACATATATGGAAACGATCCAATAAACCAATTCATACTTATTTGTTATAACTTTTGCAGAGGAAAATTACACTTAAAAAAAACAAAACATCTGTTTGAACTTCTGTCTCCTACTCCTTAGTTCTTCACGTTCACAAGCACTATAAGCTGTTGTTTTCTCTACAGATTTTAGGATAACAACTATTTATGCGCTTACAGGAGTAAGTTTAGCTAAATTGGGGTGAACTATGCTAAATACCCAACTTAAAGAGCTGTAAGCTTGAGAATCTATTCTCTATGTCAAATTTTATGAGCATAGCCACAAATATGACATTTTTTTTTCCAAAACCAAATTGTTTTTTTCACAGAATAACAATCCTTCTGTTCCTTTAGCTTCTTTACTTGAAATCAAGTGCAAATCACTAGGATATGAAGTGTAGATAGGTAAAAAAGATTGTATGATTGTAATTTTTGTACTTTTAAAGATTAATACTTGGTTTGACTGTGATCATCAAGTACCGAGATGTGGGTTTAAATTTTTCAAATTGCTAAAGCTTAGCAGAAGACTCAAAAGAGTTCCCTAAGGTGTTGTTTTAAGGGATTGGATTGTGATAGAATGATGAGGAAGGTGTTTTTCTCTTTCTTAAATGATTCTTCAGAATGTTTATTTAGGAACTTTTTACATTTTGTTGCTCCCATTAATCCAAATACATCAAGACACTGATAAAATCTGTGATGGTGTATAAAACTTTTTAATTACCATAGAAATTTAGGGGTCATTGTTACTGAAAACATTTTGGCACCCAAAACAATATATAATTAAAAGAAATTCAATCAATAATTCAATTAGAGGGCCTCACTGGTGGCACAGGTGGTTGAGTGCAGCGCTGTGAAGCTGTCCGCAGCCTCTGCAGCATGGGTTCTATCCTGGCCAGCCAGGGAGGTACCCACATGATGCGGCAGATCTCTCCTGTCTTGCCCGCTGCTCCCCTCAGCAGTGTATTTCAGTCAGTCTGCCAGTTCTGTTCCCCACTCTGTCTCTGGTGAGTCCTCTCACCCTCCTGCACATCTGGCCTGTACCCCAATTCTTGTATGCATGAATAAATAAATGTTTAAAAAAATCAATTAGATAATGCTAATGCCAGGCACATTAAGTAGTTGCTTAATCATTTCTTTTTCTCCTGGAAACTCATTTCATTTTACATTCTCTCTGAGTTTTCATTTCAAATACAATGTACTGGAAAATAATCTAACAAGTCTTATGGACTTAATGGGGAGCATTTCAGAGGCCCTAACAAAAATTTGGGGGAAGATATTTGTGGCAGCAGGGAGGAAAAACTGCCTTTTCCGCACCAAATGTTTTGTTATGAAAAAATGTTCAGACAGACAAGAGTTGAAGGGATTATATGGTGAAAAACCTGTAGTCTCCACCAAGATTCTACAATTAACATTTTGCTGTATTTGCTTAAGAACAGATCTGTTTATCTCTTCTATCTCTGTCCATCAGTTTATCTTGGCCTCAGAATAAATTTCATTAAAAGTGAGTTGCAGATATATGTACATTTCACTCTAGACACTTGAATGCATATATTTAACTGGTTCCACACTTGTTTCCTATTTTAAAAATAAAGTCTACAGACAGGAAAATGTATAGATCTTAATTTTTTATTTATTTTTATTAATTTTTTTATATTCCCCATACAATTGCAACCCCCTGATTTTGACCCTAATCCCTCCTTTCCCTGTCCCCCCTCCCCCTAAGTGTGTCTCTGGTTCATAGTTGTTTGTTGATTTTGATTTTTTTCCTTCTTATAGTTATTCTTTTTCCTGGTCCCTTATTTAGGTTTTCTAGATTCCTGCTATGAGTGAGACAATCCGGTATTTTTCTTTTTCTTTCTGGCTTATTTTGCTGAGCATGATCCCTTCCAGCTCCATCCATGTTTGTCTTTTTTGAATGCTGAGTAATATTCCACGGTGTATATGTACCACATCTTCTTGATCCAGTCATCTATTTTTGGACATTTGGGTTGTTTCCAAAGCTTAGCTATTGTAAACAGTGCTGCTATAAACATAGGGGTGCAGGTGCTCTTTGGAATTAATGTTTCTTTGTCCTTCGGGTAAATACATAGGAGTGGAATTGCTGGGTCATATGGAAGCTCTATGTTTAGTAGGTTGAGGAATCTCCAAACAGCTTTCCATAGTGGTTGGACCAGTTTTCACTCCCACCAGCAGTGCAGAATTCCTTTCTCTCCACATCCTCCCCAACATTTGTTGTTGCTAGTTTTTTAAATATGTGCCATTCTCACTGGTGTGAGATGGTATCTCATTGTAGTTTTAATTTGCATTTCCCTGATTGCAAGTGACATTGAACATTTTTTCATATGCCTGGTGGCTATTTGTATTTCCTCTTTGGAGAAGTTTTTTTTTTTTTCAGCTCTTCTGCCCATTTTCTGATTGGATTATTTTCTTTGTTTTTGTTGAGTCTCATCAGCTCTATGTAGATTTTTGTGATCAGTCTTTATTGTTAGTGTTGGGTGCAAAAATTTTTTCCCAGTCGGTGGGGTTTCTCTTTGTTTTGGTTATTGTCTCTTTTGCTGTGCAGAAGCTCTTTAATTTGATATAGCCCCACCTGTTTATCTTTGCCTTCACTATCACTGCTTTGGGTGATGCGTCTGTAAATATGTCTTTGAGGTGCATGTCATGTAGTGTTTCGCCTATATTTCCTTCTATGTATTTTATGGTTTCAGGTCTTATGTCTAGTTCTTTAATCCATTTTGAGTTGGTTTTTGTGCATGGTGTGAGGTAGTAGTCAAGCTTCATTCTTTTGCATGTAGCAACCCACTTTTCCCAGCACCATTTATTGAACAAACTTTCTTTGTTCCAGTGCATATTCTTTGCTCCTTTGTCAAAGATTAGTTGACCATGGATATAAATCTTAATTTTAACATTTCATGAGGCTTAACAAATACACACACATGTACAGTCTGTTGCCTGTCAGGATATTAAATGTTACCATGAGTCAGAATGTTGCCTTATAAGTTAGTACCTGCTTTTGCTCCTCACACTCAAGGCAATGATTTGTTTTCCCCACAATTTAGTTTCAGTTATGCTTTTGTAAATCACATTTAACAATTCATATTATAGAATTTGGAATATTATAGAATTATTAATCCATATTATAGATACTTTATTATGTCTGGTTTCTTTGACTCAGCAAAGTGTTTCTGAAATTCATCCATATTTTTGTGAGTAGTCATAATGTAACAGGGTGGTCCCCAGGAAAGGGGGAGGTTCCAGTTTCCCTGCCCCACCCAAGGAAGGGTGGAGCTGAGCAGGGAGGGAAGAAGCTGCAGAAGAGACTGAGGAAGGAAGCAGGATGGAGCCAGGAGACCTGGAGGAGGCACATGGAGCCTAGAGACACGTGAAGAAACTGCGCTTGTCTTTTGGTCGTGGACTGGGTGACACAGATGTGGGTGAGACCCGTGGGGAGGTGACCATGGCAGCTTTTATCTTGATGTTGATTTTGCTCTTTTCCTTCCGGGCTTGTCCGGTTGTTTGTGACCCTTTGCTGTGGGTCCCCACTGGAAGATGCTTTAGACTTGTAGCAGGCTTTGGGGCCTTGTTCTGGGCCGATCCCATATGGATGGACTTTTACCCACGAGGGGACGGGTAACTTTGGGTGCTTCATTTAGAAACTAGACTCTTCGCCTTACCTGTATTGTTTCCTAGTTTTATTAAAGTTCCTTCCCATTAAAGTCTCCTATGTTTTGTGTTGATGCGGCGGATGGCAGAACCCATGTAGAATAGGCAGGTTTGCGGGGTTTGGGCTGCCCCTCTCCCTGTCCTATAACAATAATAGTAAATTATTGTCAGCAGCTTAGTAAAGATATGTGTATAAGACCCCCTTAATTATATCTCAAAGACAATTTCATCCACAGCTCTATTGTGAAGTAAATCTACATTATCTTTAAAAAATATATAGGAAAAGGGGGCCTCCCTGGTGGCACAAGAGCTTAAGTCACAGCACTACGAGGCTATCTGCAGCCACTGCAGCACAAGTTAGATCTCTGGACAGGGAGCTAACCCACATGGCACAGCAGACCTCTGCTGTTTCGTCAGCTGCTCCCCTCAGCAGTATATTTCAGTAGATCTACCTGTTCTGCTCCCCACTCTATCTCTGGTGAATTCTCTCTCCCTGCCCCTCACTTCTGGCCTACACCCCACTTCTTGTATGCATAATAAATCTTTAAAAAATAAAAAATAGGAAAAGAAATTCAGACAAACTTTTGAGTTCCTGTACGTTAGGATTTGCTGCTTTAGAGTGTTTTTCTATTGTCTCTTAGAAATTCAACTTCTCCTTGTCCTTACTAAAACAAGAATTTTCTTCTGAGGTTTAGAACTTCTACTTGATTGTTTCATGGGTTTTGAAAAATGGACAGCCTTCCTATGTGTTTTACTTTGCTATCTGAATATACTCATCATCTACAGACAGCTGTAGCAACAACAGGATGGAGAAAAGAAGAAGACTGAATATGTACAACTCTACTTTTTTCATTAAGATAATGTCATAATGTGATAGTGAATATAGTTTCTTGATTGCAGTCTTTTTTTTTTTTTTCATTAGTTCCAATTCTAGGGCACTGAAAATCTATGAAAAGAAATTTTGACAAAGACAGCATTTTGCTACTGACACTCAATGAGTAGAGATACATCTATGGCAGTGAAAAAGAGAGATAAGTAGTTAATTACTTGTGCTAATACCAAAGATATGAAATTGGCTCTAGTATAGGCCCCAAGCCACTATTAAAAAATGTGTACATATATGAAAAATTTGAAGGAAAGTTGTTGAGATGATTAACAAATGAAATAAAGTGGAAAAAAATCTGCCTCATTGAAGCCCATGGAAGTAGTATATTTCAATCAGTCAAATCTGTTAGAGAAAATTATCTTCACTTGAAAGCAAAACAGGAACTCAAGGGGAAGAAGGGGAGTAAAAAAGAATAATGATCCCTTTACCTCCATGGCAGATTTTTTGGTTAAATGTTTCCATGTTCATGAATTGGAAAAATTAACATTGTTAAAATGGCCCTCTTACCTAAAGCAATATACATATTTAATTCAGTCCCTATCAAAAATCCAGAAAAAAGAGCAAACTACTAAAAATTGTGTGGCACCAAGGAAGACCTTAGTATCAAAATATTCTGACAATAAAGAAGAATGGAGACTTCTTTGCTACAAAGTTACAGTAATAAGAAACAGTGTGGTATTGGAATGAGAAGAGACACAAGGACCAAGGGGATCCTTTTCCCAGTATCTAACACTAATTTGAAGGGGTATATGTTTCCCGGTGTTCATTGTAGCACTATTTACATTAGCCAAATTGCAGAAACAACTGAAGTGTTGAACAACAGATGCGTGGATTAAAATGTGGTACATATAATACACAATGGGGTAATACACAATGGAATCCTGCCATTGGCAATTATGTAGATGGAACTGGATCAGATTATGCTAAGTGAAATAAGTCAGAAGGAGAAAGACAGATACCAGATGATTTCACTCATAGATGGAATATAAAGAAATAGAGCAAAGGAACAGACGGAACAAGCCTTCAAAATCTGATTGCAGAACTGAGGCTACCAGAAGAGAGGAGGGAAGGGGTTAAGACAGAGGGTTACTAACAAAAGCTAACAATAAGTATGCAAACCTCTCCCTCTCCCAACTAAAGGAAGCTAGCCACAAGTCAGGATGTGGCTAGCTTAGTCCTGTAAAGAATCTATGCCCCCCAAAAATGCTGCCTTTGTTAAAAAAAAAAAAAAAAAAGGCAGCTTTTGGGAAACTGCTGCCTCGAGTCAAATTCAGTAACTTCAAAAATTATCAAATTGAAGAATTGTCATGTGGCTAAAACTTCCAGTTCCCAGAAGATTATTCTCTAAATAAATAAGTTTAAAAACACTATTTTTCTTAATGTATGGATTATATCAGATCTATATATTAACCACATACCTACCAGGATTTTCTTTGTAGAAATCCTTGAAATGTTACATGTTGTGAATTGTATGTAATTCTTATTGAGAAGCTCGGAATCTGAGCAGTTTCCCCATAGTTATTTATGTGGAGGCTGGTCTGGGGCTAGACCCTCACTCTTGATTCTTAGTAAACTCAGTAAACTCAGTTATTTTGTAACTTGTCTCAAATTATTTAAATCAACAGAGGCCAAAGGGCTGAATAGTGGGCATGGTGTGATAACATACATTTGTAGAGGTGTATTAATGTACTCCTAAATTATGTACAATGTTGTAAACCAACATTAAATCAATAAGTATAACAGGTTTCCTTGATAAATAAAAAAAAGCAAAGTTCAAACCACCTTTTCTCCACACTCTCTTGTTTGTTTGCTTATTTTTATTTTCTATTTTTGGTAAAGGAGTGTTTTTTAATTTCCGTAGGGTAAATTGACATTTAACATTTTATAACCAGCCAATATTTTCATTAAACCAGAGTCTTAGGACAGAGTTATACTGAAAAATCACTGCCCTTTACAATAGAACTGTAAAAAGTATCATAATCAATGAGCTTGATAACAGACATTTTCTTACGGATATATTTAATTTGATTTTCAGTTATGTAATCCATTAGGAAAAGACGAATCAGAGTATATTGTCTTCCCTCTGTTCCCCTCCCTTCCCAACTTTCTGTTGCTACATAAATTTTGTCCAGTCTCTCTCTTTCAGGTTTCAACTGCTATATATAAACTATGCCTTTGATGAAATACTGAAGCAGTTAAGGACACTCACAATGATTTCACTACTACCTGAAAGAAGTAAATCCCTTTATTGTTCTTAAAAGATACTTATCACAAAGATAAAGTACAATTACTTCCAAAGCAATGTGAACTTCCCTCTAATTCTGCAGACTTATCTTCACATCAAAAGTGTTAAAATAGGAAAACACTCCATCACTTCAAAAGGATCCAAATTAGAAATTTAATTTTTGAGTTCCTTCCCACCTAATTCATAGTACCAAGAAAAGTTTCATAACTTTCAGGACTAATGAAGTCATTTCAACAATGTTTTGTTTTTACATCTTGATTGTATTATTTATTATATTTGACTCTGCAATGAAATTTTTCATAAAAATTGGTTGGTATGCTAGATTGATTAGTATCATAGAAGGTTTTTATTTTAAGATTTATTTTTTATTTATACAAGAACTGGGGTATAGGCCAGATGTGCAGGAGGGTGAGAAGATTCACCAGAGATAGAGCGGGGAACAGAACAGGCAGACTGACGAAATACACTGCTGAGGGGAGCAGTGGGTGAGACAGGAGAGGTCTGCTCGCCAGATGGGTTGCTTCAAGGCCGGCGGGGATAGAACTGGCACTGCAGAGGCTGTGGACAGCTTCACAGTGCTGCGCTCAACTGCCTGCACCACCAGGGAGGCCCCTATCATAGAAATTTAAAGAGTGAAAATTCTAAAACCTGAAATATAAGTTATCAGTTAGGAGAGTTGAGCAGTGAAATGATGCAGGAAAAAATCTTCTGTATTTATGATAGTTTTGTCACTCTAGGTTTATGATCTTATTGGATGACATCATAAACATTTCATAAATAATGTACACTCCCACTTTATTTCTTGAAATATTATAAACAATTTCTTTTCCAGTCACTGTACCTCTTTGTATTAAATGGGCCTTGCTGGGGTTAGTGCTATTTTTGGTAGCAACACATTAAATTGCAGACATTTCTGAAATTGGATGCAGTCGCAAAGAAAAACCCTGGAGCAGAAATGGACAATAAAATGGAAAAGTATGAGAAAATTACTAGAAAGAAGATCCTGACCACTCAGAAGTTAGTGGCCACCATAATCTTGTGTCTTTTTTTTTAATTGGCTATTTTTATTTATTTATTTTTTAAGATTTATTTATTTATTTATACAAGCTCTGGGTACAGTCAGAAGCACGGGAGGGTGAGAGAAATCACCAGAACCAGAGCGGAGAACAGAACAGGCAGACTGACAAAATACACTGCTGAGGGGAGCAGCAGGCGGCAGGAGAGACCCTCGCCAGCAGCCGGGGATTGAACTGGCACTGCAGAGGCTGTGGGCAGCTTCACAACCCAGCGCTCAACCACTGCGCCACCAGGGAGGCCCCAAAATCTTGTGTCTTTAAGGAATGAGGTTGAAATAACCTAATGTAGAGCCATAGAGTGAATTATCTATTTTTGTTTATTGTCTTTCTCATCACACTGTACATGACCACAGGGACATGGATTTTTTTTTTTCTTTTTATTTATCATTGCATTTCTAAGGTTTGGCACATAGTCCTTGTTCATAAAAATTTGTTGAATGGATTCCTTGTGCTTCTGAAAGATGGGTGCGAGGGGTATCTTTTTTCATATCAGGGACTACTAGACCACTATGACATACTGAAAGTGAAAGGACTTGACTATGATAGCATTTTCTGTTTTCTCCTGGTATCAGGAGTTTAAACATTCTTAGTTTCCTTTACAAATATCTATTCAAAAGCCATGACCAACAAGACTTAGGTAACCAATAGGTTCGCTTGACTGTGTATCTGAGGGAGAAATTTAAAAAAACATTCCAGTTGTTGTTTTGTTATTTTTTGTAGGTTTTTTTTTTTTTTTCCAGTTTCATAAATAAATCACTTCTCCAGGAAATAATGGATAGTGATAACATACTGACTTGTACTTCAGAGAACATGGGGTCTAGGGCACCGTGGGATATATAGCATAGGATTAGTCTTCCTGAATAGCTCTAGCTAAGAAGACAATGTGAGATTAACAAATGCACCTAAGCATAGTAACAGTGAGATGAGGTGGGACCTCAGGGTTTCATAGGGTTCCACAGGGCTCTTGATACCCTGGTATTCTTCAGTTACAGCTATTGATGAAAGGGAGCTGTTAAGAGCAAGGGAGTAAAATGCTTATCTTGTTCTGGAAATCTCTGTATACCTTGTATTTGCTAGTAGTTTGACAATAGTTCCCTAATTGTTCTCAGCTTTATTTTTGCTTTAATCCTTCATACTTATCAGATCTTTATCAGTAATGACATTGTGTCAGGAGTATGAGCTAGTAATTAGATAGAAGATTCTTCAAGTTGAGATTTTAACAGTGTTTGATTCTATCTCGTCATTTGCCCAGACCTCTAACAGGAAAACAGAGTGGCACAAAAATCTTAGGCTATCCTAGAAAAATATATGTGATTTCTGATTGAGATGGAAGTTACAATGGAATTTGTTTGTGTAAAGTGATCATATTAATGATTGACAGGTTGGGAAATAGGTTAAAAATTATCATGATTCCCTTCGTGGAATTTCAGATTGAAAATGAACATTATTTGGATAGAAATATGGATGCCATATCTTTACCATGAACTTGATTTTATTCTGTTCAGGTATTCACATTTAATATAGAGTATAGGAGTCTAAGCATCTGTTATTCTGTATGTCTGTGTAATCCAATTTCAAATCATTTTCAGAATATGTACACATAAACCATCGCCCCTTCCCTTTGAAAAATTAATAAGGTCAATTCAGTTAACCAAATTTAGTTTATACACTAAATTCCTTTTTCAATAAGGAATACAGTTACAGATATTAATTCTAATTCTTCCTGTATTATAGGTATTCCAGTGAAAAAGAGCTTCTTTAAAACATTTGATCTTTCCATCCTAAAATAATGAAAGTCTTTATTCATCTGAATAAGTGTTTTTCATTTTGTCCATAAGGATCTATCTTTTATGTTAAGTGAGTGACATCTTTTTATATATATAAAGACATCTTTGTACATATACACACATATATGCATATATGTGTTAGTATATATATATGTTTATATATGTGTATATATATACACATATATATGTATATATATATATAAACTATATCATATTTTTAAGATTTTTCATTTATTTATGCATAGAAGAACTTGGGTGTAGGTCAGAGGTGGGGGGGGTGAGAGGATTCACCAGAGACAGAGTGGGGAGCAGAACAGGCTTATTTACTGAAGTACACTGCTGAGGGGAGCAGCGGGTGAGACAGGAAAGGCTTGCTGCACCATATGTGGGTTAGCTCCCTGACTGGGGATCGGACACTGGCTGCAGTGGTGATAAAGCTGAGACTTAACTCCTAGGCCACCAGGGAGGACCCTGATTGCTATCTTATAGTTTCTCTTTAATTGCTTTTATAAGAAAGATAGTTAATTTTTATGCAAATTTTATGCCCACTCACTATTTCACATGAATTGTATTTTAATGCATTATTATGAGATTTTATATTAATAATCATACTGTGTGCCAAAATAACAAACCTGATTAATAATAAATTAATTTTTAATGCTAAGTCATTGTCCCTTGCCCCTGGATTTTTGAGTTGTGGGCCTATGCTTTAACTGTGGCTAAGTTTGTGTTCCTACTGGACTTTAAATCTCATGGAAATAAAGCAAAAGGTGGACCAGGAAAAGAGGTTATTTACTGCAGCTGCACAGGACTTGATAGCCTGGTGATGGAATGAGGAATGATAACATTGGAGGCCTCCAAAACAGATCATTCTTGTGACTAGGTCTGCAGTTTCTCCATCTTAATTTCCATCTAAATACAGTTCTCCAGCTTCCCAGCTGATTCTGTGAACTCAGCCATATTCTAATTAATTCCTTTCTTGTGTGAACTTACTAAATTTAGTTTTTGTTGTCTACAACAAATAATCCTGAGCAGGGGTAGAGATAGGGATGGAGAATGCAGAGGCAGTAAGGCCGAGATTTAGAAAATGATAATTAAATTTGTCATAGCAAAGGGTATTCAGATTAGTTCAGTGTTAGAGACTAGCTTAGAGTGATCCAGTCAGAGACTATTAGCAAGGGTAAGAAAGTAGGCTATGGGCTTTAGGAGAATATGATGATTTCTCATAAAAGTGTGAATTAAAAAAACTAGCTTAACAGACTGTGAAAATCTAAGTTATCTCACCAATTTCAGTGGAAATTAAGAATAATGTAAAAGAGACCAAATGCCTCCTCTGAATACTGCAGTTATACCTAAGCAGAGTATGTTCATAGATTGGGAACCTGTCTGTACCAGTCCATGCACACCAACTTCCATTTTTTTTTAATGTGTGGATGTGAAAAGATCAGAGGGTTTCTCTAGACAGGGGAACCTATGCCTTATTTGTCCACCTGTCCCATACCATGCAGAAGAGTTGTGGATTGTCTTTTGAGAACTATAATCAGTGGTCTTTGTAGAAGAACTTTGAAAAATCAGTAAAAATGCTCCCCAAATGGGAAATGAAACAGTGCATCTATCACATTTGAATGGATGAACCTCTCCAATAGCCAAGTGTTACTGCTCTGTTACTTCTAAATTTTTTTCTCTCTTGTCCTGGCTCTTGGGGTGTTTAGTAGCCAGAAGTGGAGAAGGTGGTGAAAAAGAAAGAATAAGCACAAAAACACCTGCTCTCCATTGACCCTATCAGAGGCAGCAAGGTAGGGAAAGGTAGTTGGAAGATTTTTATTTTGAAAATTTTCTTTTTATTACTTGCTTTTAAAAGTTGTAGGTTGTGACTTTGTTTCCCATTGTTCTGATTTATTGTTTTTCATGCTTTCCTATATATTACCATATTGCTTTTCAAAAAGATTGTTACAATCCAATAGAATATAAAAATTTATTCTGTATTATTTAACAACAACGCCAAGACTTTGTTACCAAGAGTTAAGTGTGAAATGTTATTTTTTACCAATAGTTAAGTGTGAAATATTATTATGAATTTTCATTTTACAATTAGTAAAATATTATGTATCATGAATTTATTGGCCTAAAAAATTTCTGAAAAAATGTCTATTTAAAGTTATAGAATGTCTCAATATTTTGGATTTCAATCCATTATCATTTATATTCATTCAGAATATCTTGAGTTATTTTCTGAACTGTGATATTATTTCATAAAGGATTTTTTAAATATTAATGTAGTATTCACATGTCATTTATTCTGTGCCTTGTGCTTTTCTGTCTTGATAAAAAATGAATATTTGCCTACCTCAGTTCAAAAAATTCAACAATTACCTGTCTTCTCTTTTTTGTTCTTGGTCCAATTTGTTTTTAAGTCACTGATTTATTTTTATTTTTGTTGTTGGAATAACATGAGGTAGAGATCTAAAATTTCTTCCATGTGTATAAATAACACCTTCAAGCCAATTTCTTGAATATTCCATTTATTCCCAGAGACTTACAATGTCAACATTATCATATTTGACATATGGAATATTGTTTGATTACTTTAGCATTATAGTAAGCCTTGATATCTGGTAGTGAAGTAGCCATATCTTTGCTATTTTTCCTTCAATATTGTCTTCTTCTTCTTGACACCTTTATCTTTCATTTAAATTTCAGGATCAATCTTTAAAATTGTATATACATTTTCTTGTTTCATGATGATTATGGGGATTTCTTTGTGGATATTAAAATTTATCATTTCAAGTCTTTCATCCCCCATACAAGCTACTTTAAGTATTTGATTTCCTCAGTTATATTTAATTATATCTGTACAAGTTTAACACTATTCCTTCATGTCCTTAACAACACTTGTTCTTTTCTTTATTGTTGTTGTTGCTCTCCTAATTGCTATGATGTGATACTTCATTTTCATTTTGATTTACAGTCCACTGATGGTTAGTGATATGGAGTACCTATTCATATACTTGTTCAGTATTCATATGTCTTCTGTTTTAATTTGTTTATGGAGTGCTTCACAAATTTACATGTTATCCTTGCACTGGGGCCATGCTAATATTCTCTGTATTGTTCTAATTTTAGTATTTGTGCTGCCAAAGGGAGCATTGTCTTCTTTTTTTAATTCATTCCCATGGCCTGATCCATTCCCATTTCTAATCTCATCCTTTGCCTTTCCCTATCATCTTAGTGATATGGATTCCTCATGTTCTTCATTCTACTAGCAATACTGGTCACCCATTACTGTATTGCTGAATCCTACATATATCCCTCAGGATTTACCTTAGGTATTCTTCATTAACCACAAATTGGACTTAGAGATCTGCTAGTCTCATGCTCCATTGTACTGTGTGATTTCTTTCATTAAACTATCATTGATTGAGTTGGTCTCTTTATAATATAGTTAGTTATATTTATATAAGTATGCCTCATCTACTTCAGAATAAAAATATTGCCTTATTAATTTTTAAATAAACATTTTTAAAATTGATGTTACATTTACAAAAACATTGAAAAGAGATGCCCTGTAAAACTTCTATCTGGTTTTAGTTTGCCTAATGCTTTATCATCTTATTTTGATGTATATTTGTCAAATCTAAGAAACTGACATTGATACATTACTACTATTAACTAACCGTCAAAGCTTACTTAATTTCACCAAACTTTACATCAATTTCTTTCTCTTTCAAAATTTAATCCAGAATATCACATTGCATTTATTTGTCATGTCTCTTTAATCCACTGTGGTATGACAATTTATCAGTCTTCCCTTGTTTTTCTTATTCAGGTTTACAACCCAACAACTAAGTGAATTAATCTTAAGTAGCTTAGAAAATAGACAATCGTTCTGGTTTTGGCAGTTGTCTGATCTCTCATTTTCCCAGTTTTCTGACTGCTGCTGAAAATTGCTATTTTGCCCTGTACACAATTTATGTTACCTCTACTTCCAGTTAGGTTTACTTTTGACCTATCTGCTTCAGACTCATAGAGGCTTTTTTTTCTTTCTTTTAGGTTCACAAAAATTTCTTGTATGATTTATATTAGGAGGCACCAGATACATGGTAAAACTTAAAGAACTGAGAAGTTATAATGTTTCAAATTTACTTATTGTTCAAGATAACAATATCAAGGGTGAGATTTCAAAATTATGTGAAGTTCTAGCATTTTAAATAAGATAGACTTCATGTAAACTATCCCAACAGTTGTCAGATTCTCAATATTCTGTAGCATCAGGTCCTAGTTGGCTGGAGAATGGCATAGCACTGTTGAGGGTCATCTATTATTCAAGATAAATCTCTATTTTGAGTAAACCCTTATATATATATTATTCACACCATATATTATAGTTATATCACCTATCTATCTATCTATCTATCTATCTATCTATCTATCTATCTATCTATCTATCTATATCTATCTATCTACCTACCTACCTACCTATCTACCTACCTACCTATCATGTAAGGAATGTGGCCTTGGTCAGATCAAGCAGCACTGAGAATTTGCCCCAGTGGTGTGCATATGGCCCTAGGGCCAATAATTCATGACTGAATCTGGGGGAATAGCAAATAATGAGCAAGAGGAAGAATTATAGAAACATCTATGCATCTATGTGTAATTCTGTAGCTTTAGGCTTAAATTGTTTACTCATCTAAAGGCTATCCTTAATCCCCATAAATAATAATCTTGTCTTGACAGACTTGTTTTTAGACAAAGAATCTTAGTTTCAGTGCTTAATTTTTATTCCCTTGAAGTTTTCATTGATACATAATTCTGCCCTAAAAGAAATGAGTTAAAAATTTACTTGGTCTAACTAGATACAGAAAGTAATTTTTTAAGTTTCCTAGCAATATCCCAATAGACTTTTTACATTATCCCCTTTGACAAAAACACAATTTGGATAAAGCACAGCTTTGAAAGCACCTGATACTGAGAAATATACTAATGAAGATTATAGAATTTTTCATGAAAATCATCCCCAAAGAATTACAGCAAAGTTATTTAGAACCTTTGGGGGAAAAGAAAATGCAAGGTTACATTTATATGTAATTTTATTTGTTCTGAGTTCAGCCTGACTACAGTAAAACAAAGGCTGATATAGGAGACAAAGTTTTCATTCAAGCTAGATGTTGAACTTTTGGGCAGTAGCTGTCAACATACCAATTAGCACATACATAATATCCTAACAAGTACATATCATGATTACATAATACTCAGTTAGAAGCCAAATTGGTAAACCCTGGACATTAGCACCAGCCCTGTAATTCACTACTGGCTCAGAAAGGAAGTCATTTAATTCTGTTGTTCATCTTGTGAAATGTGTATGAAAGTCCCCATTTTCCAACACTGTGTGTATAATTCCTTTGCCTTTATGTAGTGATTAGTTTAGAGCTTTGCACAGAGTAAAGTGCAAAAGACAGATACTTGGTGATAGAAAATATGATGGTGAAACTATTTAATGCTATGAAGCTTATAGAGCTGTACTTTGCCTTTTGGGGCTCCAAGAATTATCTTAAATCTGAGACTGAATGAGATAAAGAAAATGTTATTCTTCATAAAGCTATAGTGGACTTTCAGGGACAAAATGAGCTTGCAGATTTTGTTTTTTTAGGCTAGGGTAATACCCTCCTAGGTGACCCTGTAGGAACAAACAAGATAGTTCACTCTCCTCCATTTCCATAGATATTGTCCCAACCTAGTTCTTACTGACTTTCACAGGAAGAGTGCACATTGTGTCTTCATTTAAGTCTTTTTTTTTTTTTTAAGATTTATTTTTATTTATACAAGCACTGGGTACAGTCAGAAGCACGGGAGGGTGAGAGAATTCACCAGAGTCAGAGCGGAGAGCAGAGCAGGCAGAAGGACGAAGTACACTGCTGAGGGGAGTAGAGGGCAGCAGGAGAGTTCTGTGCGCCATGTGGGACCCTCACCTGGCTGCCAGGGAGTGAACCGGTGCTGCAGAGGCTGCGGGCAGCTTGCAACCCAGAGCTCAACCGCTGCACCTCCACCAGGGAGGCCCCATTTAAGTCTTAACCTCAGATCTATCCTTTACCTGAGAGAATTTTGCCGCATTAACCCCTTGTAAACCAACTGAGATCATTGGAGAGCTGTCTGAGGAAAATTTTAACAGCATTATTGAACTGTGATTTTGATATACAAAACACTAAACATAATGAAAGTGCAATTTGATAAGTTTTGATGTACACACACACAAATTTTTCACTACAATGTGGGTGTTGCATATAACCACTACTTCAGTAGTTTCTTTTTGTCCCCTTAATAATATTTTCTTACTGCTTTCTCATCCCATTCCACACACCCTCCTTCCCAGGCAACCATCGATCTGCTTCCTGTCTCTATAGATTAGTTTTCATTTCTTAGAGTTTTTTATGTAAGTAGAATCACACAATACGTACTTTTTTCTGTCTTCTTTCACTCATCAGAGTCAATATCAACTTCATTTTTTATTGCATTATAGTATTCCATTCTATGGCTATAACCCAGTTTGTTTATCCATTCAACTACTGATGGGCATTTGAAATATTTTGAATTTTTTTTGTGGCCTATTTTAACAAAATTGCTCTGAATAAAGCACATGCATAGATTTCATTTCTCTTGGGTATATATTGGGACTGAAATAGCTAGGTCATGTAGTATGTATAATTTAATTATGTAAGGAACTGCCCAACTATTTTAAAAAATGCTTATGACTTCTACATTCTGGCCAGCAGCATGTGGGAATTATAGTTACTTCACAGACTCACTATTGTTTTGTATAGTGAAAAAAGTGAAAAAATTCTAATATGTAGTAACAATTCTTTTAAAATTAAGTATATATTTAAGTGCTTTGTGTGTGTGTGTGTGTGTGTGTGTTGTGTAGTTTTTAAATATTCAGGATGCAGCACACTAATTTATGATTTGCAAATGTTTTCTCAGTTGGAAGCTTGCATTTTAATTCCCTTAATAGTGTTTTTCAAAGAGAAACACATAATTTTAATGAAGTTCAATTATCTTTTTTCATTTTATACATCATAATTTTGTTATTGTATCTAAGAAATATTTTTCTGTAGGTCACAAAATTATTATTTTTTGTGTTTCTCTATAAGCTTTGTAGTTACTTTTTAAAAATTGTGAAATAAACACAAAACATGAGATCTGTCCTTTCCAAAAAATTACAAGTTGTCCAGCAGAGTATTATTTTTTTTTAAGATTTATTTATTTATGCACACAAGATCTGGGGTGTAGGCCAGAGGTGCAGGAGGTAAGAGGATTTGCTAGACAGAGTGGGGAGCAGAACAGGCAGATCTACTGAAATACACTGCTGAGGGGAGCAGCTGGCAAGACAGGAGAGGTCTGCTGTGCCATGTGGCTTAGATCTCTGGCCAGAAATCTAACTCATGCTGCAGTGGCTACTTATAGCTTGATAGCACTCTGTCTTTAAACCCTGTGCCACCAGGAATGCCCCAAGTATTATTAACTATAAGCACAGTGTTGTACAACAGATCAATACAAGTTTTTCATCTTGTGTAAGTGAAACGCTATACATTCCCTATTTCTTTTCCTATTCTTTTCCCATTACGTAGTTTTGGCAGACTTGTTAAAGATCATATATGTGTGTGTTAATTTCTGGACTTAATATCCTCTGTGTATTTCACTGGTCTATAAAATTATTTTTATGCCAGTTATCATGCTGCTTTAATTATCAAAGATTTGTGATATATTTTTAAGTGAGGAAGTGAGGTCTCTCAGTTTTGTTCTTCTTGCTAACTGTTGTTTTGACTATTCATGTTCCTTTGTGGTAAATTTTAGGATTATTTTCTCTTCTAGAAAACATGTCACTAGGATTTTTATGAGACTTGCTTTGAATTTGTAGATTCTTTGGGAAGTATAAACAATTAAACAATATTCAGCATTTCAAACCATAAACATGGGATGGCTTTCCACTTACTTGTGTCTTTTAAAATATTTTAAAGTTTTCACTGTATAAGTCTTTATATTCTTGATTAATTTTATTCTTTTCAGTACTATTATAAATAGTAATGCTTTCTTAGTATTATTCTTCCATTATTCATTAGTATAAAAATACAATTGGTTTTGTATTTTGACTTTGTATCTTGCAACTTTGTCAACTGTATTTATTAGTTTATAACTCTTTTTTAAGTTGTAAGAAAGAGATCAAATAAAGTCATCAAGAGGGAAAATACTTTCTTGTTTAGAATCTTGTGAAAAGCATAATATGAGAATTTTTATAGGGACATTAAACAATATAATGTAGCAGTTTTTATCAAAGCTACAGCTTCATAGAGATCTTTATTATGTCAGCACAAAATAAAAGATGAAGACATAATATTAAATCACAGTATTATGAAAAAGTCATCTCTATGATGGTGTAAACCTGAGGGAAACATGACATTGTGACTTTCACATGCTAAAGCTAATAGGCTAACTTCTGAAGTACGCACTGTAAGGGAAGAAAAACCAGAAAAAAATATTTTAATACATTAAGTTGTGGATTTACAGTCTAAATATTAAAATTAAGTGTCTTTGATTTTGTACAATGTACTAGTAAATATGAATACTTCTCTTTAGCTTTAAATAAAAAATATTTGACTTATATGGACTTATGAGGAACATTATGTAGAAGTCCACCTCAATTAAATGAGGATTCTTTAATCATTAAAATTTTAATTATAGTCACAAGGAAGCAAAAATTTTAGACTTCCATTTGTAAAACAAATAATTTGAATTGTGAAAGTCACTACTTATGCTTTTTTATATTGTCTCAAAAAGAGATCTGGTTAGGAATCTTTCCATAAACTATTTTATTTTTTTGATGGTTATTCCATTTTCATTTTATTTATATTATTTATTTTTAAATCATTTTGATTTATTTTTAATTGAGGTAATATTTGGATACCCTCATCAGATAATACCACCATAGTGCATCCACCACCAACTTAAACATAGTCTATTGTGCTTGCTTCCCAACTCGTTCTTAGCCCTCCCCCACCCACTGCCTCCATTGGTGTTTCAGTTCTGTAATCAGCTATCAATGGTTAGTTTTCAAGCTAGTTTTTATCTGATTTTTTGTTACTTTATATTCCATATATTAGTGACACCATTGAGCTTTTTTTTTTTAAGATTTATTTATTTATTTATACAAGCATTGGGTACATCAGAAGCGCTGGAGGGTGAGAGAATTCACCAGAGCCTGAGCAGGGAGCAGAACAGGCAGAAGGACCGAAGTACACTGCTGAGGGAAGCAGCGGGCTGCAGGAGAGGTCTGCGCGCCATGTGGGACCCTCCTCTGGTGGCTGGGGAGCAGCCGGAGATCGAACTGGTGCCGCAGAGGCTGCGGGAAGCTTTGCAACCCAGTGCGCAACCGCTGTGCCACCGGGGAGGCCCGACACCATTGAGCTTTTATCTTTCTCCTTCTGACTTATTTCACTTAGCATTATCCCTTCAAGCTCTTTCCATGCTGCTGCAAAAGGCATGCATTTATTTCTTTGACTGCTGAGTAATATTCCATTGTGTATATATATACCACATCTTCTTGACCCACTCATCTGTTTGCTTTGTTTCCATAATTTAGCTATAGTAAAAAGCTCTGCAATAAACATGGGAATGCAAATTTCCTTTTGAATTAGCATTTTTGAATTTTTTTGGTAGATGTCTAAGAGTGGTATTACTGGCTCAAATGTTACTTTAGACAAAACTTAAGTGAAATGTAAACAGGAAGATAAACCATCACTGCAAAAGAAAGCAAAATGAAGCATGTGTAAAGGTGTTAGTAAGTGTCCTGTAACTATACTCAGGAGAGAGTGGGGATTTATTTATAGTCTCCCTCCCTTCCTCCCTTCCTCCCTTCCTTCCTTCCTTCCTTCCTCCCTTCCTCCCTTCCTTCCTTCCTCCCTTCCTTCCTTCCTTCCTTCCTTCCTTCCTTCCTTCCTTCCTTCCTTCCTCCCTCCCTCCCTCCCCTCCCAGCCTCCCTCCCTCCCCTCCCACTCTCCCTCTTTCCCTCTCTCCCTTCCTCCCTACCTCCCTCCCTACAAGAACTGGGGTACAGGCCAGAGGTGTGGGAGGTGAGAGGATCCACCAGAGACAGAGCGGGGAACAGAACAGGCAGATAGACCGTAAGTACACTGCTGAGCCATGTGGGTAGCTCTCTGGCCAGGGATCGAACTCACATTGCAGAGGCTGCAGACAGCTTCACAGTGCTGTGCTCAATTCCCTTGCATCACCAGGGAGGCCCTCTCTTTCTTTTTTAAATAAACAAAGAAGGAACTGGAGTGTAGGCTAACCTAAATGACTAAAGTGTAGGATGGCCAAAAATAGGTTTTCAATTTGCACAATTGAAGGGATAATATATTCTCTAAAGACTCCTGAGGAAACACAAGCAGCAGGGAAAGCAATATAGAATATGTGAATGAAATAGAATGGATTCTGTTTGGGTTGCTGAATTTGACTAGCTTGATTTAATAAATTATATTGGCAAGCTAAACACAACATCAAAGCAATAGTATTATTTTAAAAAAATCCACTTTTTAACTAAAAAGTCATTTTATTAGTTACTTAAGTATTTATGACCGATCAATTGGGTAGTAAGATAATATGGATATTATATGTAAATAATATGGAAAGTAATAAAACAGGAAAGGGATGCTGATACTTTTTATGGGATAATTGAAAGTGACAATAATTAGTTATGATCATTTTCCTCAGTTTTAAACATGACATGATTACCTGTGAACACATGTATCCTGAAAAATCAAAAGTATTTACTACCTGTCCCTTTAAGGAGAAAGTTTTCTCATTGTTAGACTGACAGATAGCGTTTGAACTAGCTTCCTTTTAGTAGTTCCATCTGCAAGAGAAGTGGGGAAAAAAAAAAAAAACTTCAAAAGAAATTATGGCAAAGTACTTGACAATATCACAGTCCAGTCTACATTTGTCATGATAGTGAGAATCTTAGTAGTGAGGAAATGACTTTTCAACTGGCATATTGCTGAGTGTAGTTTCTTCTTGTTTTATAGCTTGAGTTCCAAAGTTCAATGTGGAGTAGTAGTATTTTATTATTTTTGTCCAGTGATTTTATTTTATTTATTTATTTTTAAATATTTATACAAGAACTGGGGTACAGTCAGAAGCACAGGAAGGTGAGAGAATTCACCAGAGCCAGAGCGGAGAGCAGAACAGGCAGACTGAGGAAGTACACTAATGAGGGGAGCAGTGGGTGCGGAAGGAGAGGTCTGTCGTGCCATGTGGGATCCTCGCCAGCCGGAGGATGGAACCAGCACTCTAGAGGCTGCGGACAGCTTTACAGCATGACATTCAACCTGCTGTGCCACCAGGAAGTCCCCCTCCAGTGATTTTAGAAGCATTTTCAAGTATTAACGAAGCTCATGGCAAATATATTGCCATTTCACAAATACAAATGTTAGAACAGTGAGAATTTAAATGACTTCTTTAGGATTATATTGTGAAAAAAAATAGAGGAATTAGGTCTAAAAGTATTCTTATGAGTCAGTGTGTTATTCTTTTGATTATTCTCCAGTGCCAACACACAGTTGAAATGCTTTTAGAAATATTTCCATTTCTTTTTCCCCTCTTGGGGTAAGAGTGGACAATACTTTGGAACTCATAACTGTTTCAGGCATTATAATCAATAAAAGTAATATACAAGAGAAAATTTGACCAACATCTTATTCACAATCTTGATCCTCCTCAGAATGTGAGTTGGTTAAAGCAAAGCACATAGTCTTAGAGGAGTCTGAATTATTTGAAACATATAAAGAAGGAAATAAATAAGGCTTAAACTGTTAAGACTTTTTTTTTGTTCCTTTCTGAAGTGACAGGAACCTGGCTGAAGTCAAGAAAACATCAATGTGCATTGAGTTGTCAGGTAAGGAGACATGGTTCCGGGGTTTTCATTTTGATCTGTGACAGTAGATGAAAGAAGAAAGAGCCTGAAGGATTATGTTTCCTTTTCACACTAAAGCACATTATCTCTCAGTATCTATTTCAAAGATAGCCCTCCATGAAATTTTCTTTTGTTTTGGAAGACTTATAACTTTTTCTATGCTCTCTTAGAATTTTGTTGAACATCTATCACAGTAGTTCTCAGAGTGTGGTCTCTGGACCAGAAACATCAGGATGACCTGGAAACTTGTTAGAAATACAAATTTCCAGTATCCTCTCAGACTTTCTAAATCAGAAACTCAGGGGGTGAAAGTCCAATAATTTGCTAATATTGTCTCCGAGGTGTTTCCCGGTTTTAAAGGTTGAGAACCACGGAAATCTATCAAAATTTGTAGTTCATTTGCATTTTGTTATGACTTGCATTGTTTCCTCTAAAGACTTGTCAAGGCTGCAGGTATGTCTGTGCATTTATTTATTTTTTTTTTCGTATTTACCCCCTCATATTGCTAAGGCCAAAGAGCTCATAGATTTTACACTCAGTAGTAAGTCAATGAACATTTTCTGTTAAATTGATACCACACTTGAATTTGTTCTCTGTGTACTATATTAGTTGTATTTATAAAATGTATACTATTTGATAACTTTCCTGGGGAAATAGTATGATACTTAAGAGTATGTTATTTATTTTCTCAGATAAGATGAACTAAAAAAGGTAATACACATTTTATAGTCTTGTTTTCCTTGTACCATCCTCAGAGAACGTTCCTTAATGATTCTGCTGGATTCTTATCCTCTTGGTGAAAAGTAATGATTGAGTACAGGAAATAAGACTGATAGATATTAAACTCCACCTCTACACTTTTTCTCTGGGCTTATTCAAGTTACCTAACCTTTTAATGTCTGAGTTTCTGTATGAAAAGTAGGGCATTAATGGTCATTTTGTTAGAGTATTATGAGATTTAAAAATAGACTGTCATAAATCAATATGCATTTGCTGTTATTGATACTTTATTACTGCGAATAATTTTAGCATGCTTGACTAATTATTCTAATATTTCTACAGTAGGAAAGAATATCTGGACTATTTATTCTCTAAATTGTCCAATTGATGACATTACTTTTTCTAAAGAACTGAGTTGTTACAGGGATCCTTAAGAAAAGACAACTTGCTGTCTGATAAGAGTGGTAGATTTGAAAGTTGGTTAGTGTCATGATTCAGTCTGCCTGTGGCTAGAATTTAGATTCAGGTGACAAGTGCAAAGTACAGGTTACATAGTAAATCTGAACATCAGTTTTCCATATTTAAAATAAAAGCAAACATACTTCATAAATTAGTTAATTTCATATAGTTAAAATAAGTAAATAGTAAACATTGAAGTGCTTTGTAAAAAGTAAAGTGCTACACAAATACAAGGTGTTTTAGTTACTGTAACTATTATTATAATTACAAAATTGAATGGTGTCATTATTTCCTAGTCTATTGTATTATTGGCTTATTTTTTTATTTTTTTTTTTTATAGAGGCATGCTTTATTTATTTGTTTGCTGGTTTGTTTGTTTGTTTTGTTTATACATGCACTGGGTACAGTCAGAAGCGCTGGAGGGTGAGAGAATTCACCAGAGCCAAAGCGGGGAGCAGAGCAGGCAGAAGGACCGAAGTACACTGCTGAGGGGAGCAGCGGGCGGCAGGAGAGGTCTGCACGCCATGTGGGACCCTCCTCCAGTGGCCGGGGAGCAGCCGGGGATCGAACCGGCGCCGCAGAGTCCGCGGGCAGCTTCGAAACCCAGCGCTCAACCGCTGCGCCACCGGGGAGGCCCGGCTTATTTTTTTTTTTTTAAGATTTATTTATTTATACAAGCACTAGGGTACAGGTCAGAGGCGTGGGAAGTGAGAGAATTCACCAGAGACAGAGCAGGGAGCAGAACAGGCAGAAGGACTGCTGAGGGGAGCAGCGAGCCCCATAGGAGAGGTCTGCCGCTCCATGTGGGAATCTCCCTGGAGGGCTGGGAATCGAACCGGCACTGCAGAGGCTGTGGACAGCTTCGCAGCACTTTGTTCAACCTGCTGCACCACTGGGTAGGCCCTAGATATGGCTTATTAGAGGTTTTAATTAGAGCAAGTTGAATAGTTTTCTAGTCATACAACCTAACAACTAGGTTCAAAACTTTGAAACATTTCACATGGGTTAATAAAAACACTATTGGGCACAAAAGTCTTCTGTGCTGACAACTGACCCTGCTTGGTTTTAAATTGGTGTCTTTGAGGTGTATGGCATTGTGCTGTATCATGCAGGGCATCAGACACTCTGCCTTTGAAGAGAAAACGTATTTTCTGGCTTACTGTCACTACAGTTCTATTTAATCAGTTCCCTGGTGCTTCTCTTTATTTCTCCAGGCTGTGCAGTAGTTCTGTGGTAAAAACTACATGCTTTCAGGACTTTTGATTTTATTTAAAGCTTTCATGCTTTGGTTTAAGTTTTCTATTTCTTCTTGCTCATGAATGGCACTGCCAACTTGATGACAGTTTTAGAATCTAACAAGACATCCTTCAAGATCTCTGATCTGCCTGTTTTCCTCAAAGAACTACAACCACCACCCCTTCCATTTGCTTACACTGGGGGTTAAATTAACAGAACTATATAATAACACAGAACCCTCACATTTGGAGTTTCTTTTGTTGTTTCCACTGAAGGGTAGAGATAAATTCAATGTAGCCATTGGATACTTGATGTTAATTTATATTAAAGGAGAGATCAAGAAAGTTGGGCTGAAGCACATGCACATGATCCTGAGCATATGAGCCTTGATAAGGAACAAATTATCTCAGCCATTGAGAACTAAGCTATGGGTCCTCCCCGTTGGCGCAATGGTTGAGCGGAGGGTTGCGAAGCTGCCTGCAGCCTCTGCAGCGCCGGTTCGATCCCCGGCTGCTGGGCAAGGGTCCCACATGGTGCTCAGACCTCCCCTGCCGCCCACTGCTCCCCTCAGCAGTGTACTTCAGTCCTTCTGCCTGTTCTGTTCCCCACTCTGGCTCTGGTGAATTCTCTCACCCTCCCGCACTTCTGACTGTACCCAGTGCTTGTATAAATAAATAAATAAATCTTTAAAAAAAGAGAGAGAGAACTAAGCTATGGTTGAAGCAAATTTCAAAACCTAGATTATTCTGATGTGGATACTAAGCCAATACTAAGGAATGAAGAGTTTATAGACTATGTCCAAAGAGATAATGCACTTAGTAAAATACAGAAAATCATGAGGGAAAATGAAAAGAATATCAAAATAGTCCTGAAGTATATTGCATTTCTTCTGTGTGATTTTCTGTACTTTTCCAAATTTTATTTGGTGAATATGTATTGTTTTTGTCAATAGGAAAAATAATAAATGTATATGTGTTGTGAGACATTGAAGAAAATAGTGTAACTTCTTATGAGATCCTTTTCTTCTTCACCCTTATATTTTAATAGGCAGGCTAAAATAGTGCCTGGATCGGGCCTCCCCAGTGGCGCAGCGGTTGAGCTCTGGGTTGTGAAGCTGCCCGCAGTCTCTGCAGCACCGGTTCGATCCCTGGCCACCGGGCGAGGGTCCCACATGATGCGCAGACCTCTCCTGACGCCTGCTGCTCTCCTTAAGAGTGTACTTAGTCATTCTGTCTGCTCTGTTCTCCCCTCTGACTCTGGTGAATTCTCTCACCCTCCCGTGCTTCTGACTGTACCCAGTGCTTGTATAAATAAATAAATAAAATCTTTAAAAAAAAATAGTGCCTGGATCATTGAAGACACTCAGTAATTATTTGTTGAATGGATAAGTTAATTAGTCTTAAAAACATTGCAGAGTAGAATGTATTATATGACCATAACTATATAAAAAGAAAAATATAGCTAAATGGATATTACTATATGTATGAAATAACTAGATGGGAAGAAGAGCTGAAAAGATACTTTTTACAAAGAAGAAATACAAATGACCCACAGGTATATAAAAAATGTTCAACATTACTTACAATCAGGGAAATGCAAATCACAACCACAATGAGATACCATTTCACACTGGTAAATATAGCTCATATTAAAAAAAAAAAAAACAAAAACAACTGCAACTGGGCCTACCTGGTGGTGCAAGGGTTAATAATTAAGTCTCAGTACTATCAAGCTATCTCCAGCCACTGCAGCATGAGTTCAGTCCCTGTCCAGCGAGCTATCCCACATGGCCCAGCAGACCTCTCCTGTCTCACCTGCTGCTGCCCTCAGCAGTGTATTTCAGTAGATCCTCCTATTCTGTTCCCCACTCTGTAGCTAGTGAATCCTCTCACCCCTTGCACTTCTGGCCTATACCCCAGTTCTTGTATGTATAAATAAATAAAATAAATCTTAAAACAAATGAATTACTTAAAAAAAAAAAAAAAACCTCATCACAAACAAATGTTGTTGAGGTTTTGGAGAAAAAGGAACCCTCTTAAACTGATGGTGGAGATGCAAACAGGTCCAATCATAAGACCCTCAAATACTCAAAATACTAAGAATGGATCTCTCACATGACCTAGAAATTCCCCTCCTTTGTAGGATACTACCTAAAGTACACAAAAACACTAATTAGAAAGCAAACCTGCACTCCTATGTTTACTGCAGTGCTATTTACAATATTTGAGATATGGAAACAACCCAGATGCTCCCAGACAGAAGAATGGATCAAGAAGATATGGTATAAACTCATGCCATTTGCAGCAACATAGATGGGGCTGGAAGGGATTATGCTCAGTGAAATAAGTCAGAAGGAAAAAGAAAAATATCAGATGGTTTCAGCTGTAGTTGAAATATAGGGAAACCAAACACAGGATCTGGCAGAGGACAAAACTTGCAGCAAATCATAGATATGAGGCAAACAGCAGGGTGGGGGTCCAGGGAGAGGGTCCAGAACAGCCCCCACATCTCTTGTATGCATAATAAATAAATCTTTAAAAAAAAGTTCAGTATTATCCTGCAATATTTTTTTCTTGAAAATAAGAGTAATGTTTTTTTGTTTATGTACTTATACAAATACATATATACAAATTATATACCATCCCTTATTTCCCTTGACCCTGTCTTGCTCTCCTTTCACTCTTAACCTCTAAAGCCTCCACTTGGTTTATTACTACTGTCTGCTACTTTTGTAAATAGTTTACTTTGTTGAATTATCTTCTATTTAAGCATCCAATGTTTGTATGTATCATTTAGATGTGCTTTTTTATATATAAGTCCCTTGAACTCCTTCCATTTTGCTATGAATGGCAACATTTCTTTCCTTAGGATTGACTAGAGTTCCATTGTATAGACATATCTCTTTTTCTTGATCCAATCATCTATCTTTGTGCACTTGCATTGTTTCCATGTTCTGGATGTTATAAACAACATTGCAGTAAACATTGTAGAGCATATAATATTTTGAGTTGATGGTTTCATGTTCTTCAGATAGATTCCCAAGAGTGGAATTTCTGAATTATACAATATTTCCATTTTTAGTTTGTTAAACTAAATCTAGATTGTTTTCCAAAATGAATGTACCAGTTTACTTTTACACCCAACAGGGTAATAGAGTTCCTTTTTTTTCCATCCTCTCCAGTATTATTGTTTGCATTTTTTTAATATATGCCATTTTTCAAAATATTTATTTATTTATACAAGAACTGGGGTACAGTCAGAGGCATAGGAGAGTGAGAGAATTAACCAGAGACAGAGCTGGAAGCAGAACAGGCAGACGGACTGAAGATAGTGCTGAGGGGAGCAGTGGGTGAGGCAGGATAGGTCTGCTGCACCATGTGGGTCTCTTCCTGGCTGGCCAGGAATCGAACCTGTGCTGCAGAGGCTGTGGACAGCCTAACAGCATGGTGCTCAACCCACTGCACCCCCGGGGCGGCCCTATGCCATTTTTTGTGAGTGTGACATGATGTCTTCTTTTGGTTTTGGCCAACATATACCTAATTAAAAGTGTAAGCATTTCTGTTGATCTTCTGGATATCCTCTTTAGGGAATTGTCTATTCAGATCTGCTATCCATTTATTTATGGGTTTGTTTGTTTTGTTGTTGTTAAACTGTTTTTTTTAATATCTTGGATGTTACCCCTTGTGTTGTGTGTAATATGTGCATAAACTCGCCTGTTAAATAGGATGTCTTTTTAATCAATTTATATTTCCTTTGCTGTGTAAAGTTTTAATTTGAAGTAATCCCAATTGTTTGTTTTTTTACTTCTCTTGCTATATGGGTCATATCTTAAAAATGATCTTTATCATTGATGTCATGAAACATATCACCAATGTTACAGTTTTTTTCCCCTATATGTTTTATTGCTGCAGTTCTTATGTCTAAGTCTTTAGTTCATTTAGAATTTATTTTATTCATGATTTAGCAATCCAACTTTATCCTTTAACATGTGGCTGTCCAGTTTTCCCAGCACCATTTGTTAAGGAGATTTTCCCTTCTCTATTGTATGATTGTGGTTCCTTTTTCCTGGATTAAATATTTATATGTGTATGGATTTATTTCTGTAGTTTTGATTCTCTTCCATTGACTCATGTGTCTATTTTTTTCCACTACCATATTGTTTCAGTTACTATTGCTTTGTAATATATTTCAAAGTCAAAAGGATACAGTGTCTCCATTTCTTTGCTTTTTGTCTCAAGATTGTTTTTTCTATTTGAGGCTTTTTTTCTTCCATATAAATTTTGATATTTTTGGTTGAATTTTTTTGAATAATATTGCTAGTATTTTAATGGGGATTGCATTGGTAGATTATTTATGATGAGTTTTTATTATTATTTTATTATTATTTATTATGATTATTGACTCTCCCCATCCATGATCATAGAATTTCCTTCTATCACATTAATATCATATTATATTCATTGTATAAATTTTTTCTCTCCTTGCTTATGTTGATTCCTTGCATTTCATTCTTTTTGAAGCTGTGGTAAATGGAATTATTTTCTTAATTTGAGAAAACATAATCTCTCTAAAGATTCGATAGAATTTGCTTGTAAAGCTGTCTGGCCCTGAGCTTTTATTTTTCAGAAGACATTTTATTATTTCAATTTCCACAGTTATGATCAACTTATAAACTCTTGTTTATTTTTAATTTAGTCTTCGTAAATGATATTATTTGTTCACATATTATACAAATTCATCCATGTCTTCAAGGTTTTTGAATTTATTGGTGTATCGTTGTTCTTAGTAATCTCTTATTATCCTCTGTATTTCTATGCTATTTGTGGTAATTTTTTTGTTTACATTTCTAATTCTGCTTATTAATATTTTCTTTTTTTTAAGATTTATTTTTATTTATTTATACAAGCACTGGGTACAGTCAGAAGCGCTGGAGGATGAGAGAATTCACCAGAGCCAGAGCGGGGAACAGAGCAGGCAGAAGGACCGAAGTACCCTGCTGAGGGGAGCAGCGGGCAGCAGGAGAGGTCTGCGCACATGTGGGATACTCCTCGGGTGGCCGGGGAGCAGCCAGGGATCAGGGATCGAAAGGTGCTGCAGAGGCTGCGGGTAGCTTCACAACCCAGCGCTCAACCGCTGCGCCACCAGGGAGGCCCTAATATTTTCTTTTCTTTGTTTGCCCAACTAGAGATTTATCAATTTTGTTTATCTTCTTGAAGAACAAACTTAGTTTCATTGGTCTGTTGTGTGGTCTTTTTTATTTCTATTTTATTTATTTCTGCTTTTATTTTTATTGGTTCCTTACTTCTAAATTTAGTTATTGTTTGTCCCCTTTTTTCAAATGACTTTAGATGTAATGTTAAGTTGTTTATTTTGGATTTTTCTTAATCCTTAATGTAGGCCAGTATTGTAATTATCTTCCTTTTATTGACTAATTTTGTTGCACCCTAATAATTCTAATAGATTATATCCTTGTTTTCATTAGTTTCAAATTATTTTTTGATTGCTGATTAATTTTCCTCTTTAGCCTAATAGCTACTAAGCAGTACATTGTTTAATTTCCATGTATTTATGGTATTTCCATTTAAAAAATTATTTGATTTCCATATATATGACATTATGTCCAGGAAGAGTACTGGGTATGATTACAGTGTTTGCAGTTTTATTGATAATTAACTTTCATCCCAACATATTGTTCTATTATTAAAAATGTTCCATGTACACTTAAAAAACTGTAGGTACAACAGTTTGGGGGTAGATCGTTTTGTAGATATCTGTTAATCATATTTTTTCTAACTCCTCATGTAAGGCTGTTGTTTTCTTTTTTATTCTGCTTTGTTCTTCTGCCCATAACTGTAAGTGGAGTATTCAGATTATCTGTATTATTGTGTTGTTGTTAATATCTTTCCTTAAATTTATTAATAGTTGCCTTATACTGGTGAAATATTTCATAAATATATATTTATAACTTATTTCTTCTTGTAGTATAGACCCGTAATGTAATATCTGTCTGTATTTCTTATTACTTTTTGTAAATGAAAATCTATTTTATGCAGTATATCTGTTCTTACTTTTTTTAGATTGTCTTTGTGTGTGGAATCAACTTCCAACCTTTAAGTCTGTGTTGTCTTTGTTGGTAAAATGAATTTCCTATATACAAGTGAATTTTGGACTTTGTTATGAAACCCACTCATATCCAAATAATTTCCAGTATACCCAAAGTATCCTATTAATGTATAACCCATTTTTTAAATTTATTTATACAACCACTGGGTATAGTCAGAAGTGCGGGAGGGTGAAAGAATTCACCAGAGCCAGAGGCGAGCAGCTGAACAGGCAGACTGACGAAGTACACTGCTGAGGGGAGCAGCGAGCACGGCAGGAGAGGTCTGCATGCTATTTGGCTATTTGGGACCCTTGCCCGCGGCAGGGGATCTAACTGGTGCTGCAGAGGCTGTGGGCAGCTTCACAGCCCAGGGCTCAACCGCTACGCCACCAGGGAGGCCCTGTATAACCCATTTTTGATGATGTATCAAAATCAATGATATATCCTAGTAGAACTCTTCAAACCTGCAAATATAAATTATGCTATGATATAACATATAACTTAGTTTATATGCAATATAAGCTAAGCAATTAAAACAAATTGCTTGTTTTAATAGAAGATATGGGTTATCCTATAGGTACCAGGAATGTTTACTTTACAATCTATTTGAACAATGATTTTAAAATTTGTTTTTCATCAGGAAAATAACCTCTTTTGCTTCTTCAGTCCAGAATTTGGTCTTGAGAAAAATCCAGAAGTCATTCACTGAGAAGAAACGCATTAAAATAAAATGCTCTTGTCTTGTGACTGGCTTCCTATTGAACCTCACAGTTCCCAGCCCTTTTTAGCTTCGGTGAATGCTCTTGTGGAGCTGTAACAAGAAAGTGCATTTTACTAGAGAAAATCAAATCCTTAATGAAACACAGGATGTATAACCCTGGCAATTAATGATAGGATAATGTATGACTGACTTTATAACATGGCTATATCCAGGCACCAGTATGCCAATTGTTATGAAATAAAGTGTAGTGAACCAGCTACAAAAATAGATTTTGAACACCACAATGTAAGGAGAAGTCGGAATCTTAGCAAGGAAAGTAGCTGTTCCATTATAAAGCCATATATTTCAGCTTCCACTAGACCTGACTAAGAGTGGAGAAATGCTTAATATTAGTAGTATAAATGATTGAAGGACTTTTGGAGTTTATTCAGTTTTATTTAGGTGTTTCTTCACCTCCCTTCTTGTTCTAGGATGCCATTCTGAGTAGGGAGTCTAATATTTTAGAAGTGACATTTTTCTCTTATAACCTAACTATAAATCTTTAGTGTTGGCCTGAAACTTTTTAGGAGGTATACTACCTCTTCTAGGCTGCTAAACAAACATTAAATTAATTAGCATTATTAAAGTAGAACAAAACAATCATGACTATGTGTTAACAGTAAGGAGGTAGGGCTGTTGTGGGTTTTTTTATTTTTTATTATTTTTTAAAGATTTATTATGCATATGAGAACTGGGGTATAGGCCAGAGGTGCAGGGGGTGAGAGGATACACCAGAGACAAAGTGAGCAGCAGAACAGGCAGACTGAGTGAAATACACTGCTGAGGGGAGCGCTGGACTAGTCAGGAGAGGTCTGCTATGCCAGGTGGGTCACCTCCCTGGCCAGGGATCGATCAACTCATGCTGCAGTGGCTGCGGACAGCTTCATAATGCTGCGTCCCAACCCCCTGTGCCACCAGGGAGGTCCCAGGGTATAGGATTTTTAGTTCATTCTGAAGTGGCTAGGGAGGTAGATAATCCCCACATTTATATGACACTTGTCTTGGACAACTTATAGGGACTTGTTGAGACAAATCAGTCTTATGTTTGCCTAGTGTCACCGTATGTCACATATATTTTATGGCCTGTATGTAGGAGAAAAAATCTTCTGCATAAGAAAACAATGAACAGCCAAGAAATGGAGGAGCTTTCCTTAATCTCGCTTTGGCAGCCCAAGTAAAGTGAATTGTAAAAGCCTGTCTTGGAGCCACACTGTTTTAAATGTAAGGACATGACCCAAATGTTTTTTAATTCATTCCTAGGGAGCATTCACTCCAGCTGATTGTAACATAAGGAGTTTATCTAGTCATACCTCCTGCTGCTTTTTCATAATATCAAAATGAAAATAGGCTTAATTTGGTGTTATTGTAATCTAATTCATTACAATATTCAAACATGTTTTATGTTTTCCTCTCTTGAATATTATATTGCCACTGATAGTATGAATGGGAAGTGATAAAATTGCTCACTTGTCGAAGGCAGCTTAACTAATTCTTGGCACTAAGGTATTGCTTAGTAAACTTCATAGGTGGTGCCTTATATAACAGTTATTTCGAGTGGAAATTTGATGGTTAAACTGAGTTGTTTATTTAATAGAGTTTACTACATAATTTCATACCCTACTGTTATAAGTCCAACATAAAGAGTTGTTTTATTCATGAACTCACTAAGCATCAAAATTAAAGTTCATACTTATCAAATAATTAATATATGTAATGGTCTGCTAGGTATTATGTGGGATAACCCAAATGATAGTAGTGTTTGTTCTCCCCATAGACTGGTAAATGAGACAAAGTGAGCACACAGGAATAAAACCTTAAAGAATACAAGGGACACAGAAGAGTGATAGTGTGTTGAGAGTTCAGAGTAAATTAAAGCTATATTCCTCTACCAGGTAATATCCCTTCAGAGAATTTAAGTTTTCCTATTTCCTACAGTAGAGAGACTTCTCATATCTCTCATTTGCTATTTCGAAGATTGTGATCAGATATATTTTATTAAGAATATGTGAAGAATTAATTAAAGATAATCAGGCTGGCTTATTGGGACTATACTAAGATAATAAGCGGTTACTTTTAGAAAATATGAGTACAACATACCATAGAGAATGGGAAGCAATGATATGTGTGTGCATGTACTGTCTTTTAAATTGTCCAAATGATGATAAAACAGGCTGTTGGGTATAAACATGAAGTATGAAGAGGGTGCTGATACATTGTCAGATAGAAATTTGTACTACATAATAAAACCACCAGTCAAGACAGGCAAGACATAAGAGTGCTGAGAAAATGAGTTCAATACCCTCAGACAAATGGGCAGAGCATACCATCTGTCTGTACAATGACATTGATGGCTTTGATTCTTGTTACTTGATGTATTATTTATTGACCAGTTGAGAGAAGAACACAGACCATAGCCAGTTTGGAATTCTGTGAGGACAGTTCTTATTGGCTCTTTTTTGAGCCAGTAAGTACAATAAGAAAGATCATATAACTTCTTCCTCTCCCTCTCCCTTCTAGCCCCCTGTAAGTACTTTTTAGAGGAGTCTATCTTTGCCCTTGTTCTTTGTTTTTATTTTAGAATAAAATTATTAGTTATGTATCCTAAAATTCAGTTTTGAAATTAAAAACCAATATAGTATTTTGGGATTTGGATTCAGGGGGAAAGAAGTGACCACAAAGTTGATCTGATAAGAATAACAGCTCTCAGTCATAATAAAGTGTGGTCAAGTTATCAGCAACTCATGGAGTATTTGAGTATGAAATAAGAGTAGCATCTGATTCACCCTCTGAGAACTACTATTTAATTGGAAACCATTATCATACTTATGGAAGTGATTGCTTTCAGGGAGTAGTTTCAAAAGCTACAAGAGCAACATCAACAACTTACATCTCAATGGAATTTTAATCTAAAGTAAGCTACACATTGCTTTATTTGATTATCAGTACAACGACTCATCTATGAGGTAAATATTTGCAGTAGGAAAAAATATACCTGCTATTCCCTGGTTACTTAAAACAGCTCGTAATCTCTACAAGATATTATCAGTACATATTGTCTTGGACATCAATAAGTCATTGATTGTTTGTAAATCAGTATCTACGGCACTGTATTTTTGAGATTAGGAAGACCACATATGCACTTTTCTAGAAATAAAGATAGATACTAAATCACGCAGGATGACAAAACAATTAGAAAGTGTGGGCCTCTCCGGTGGCGCAGCGGTTGAGCGCTGGCTTGCGAAGCTGCCTGCAACCTCTACAGCCGGTTCTATTCCTGGCCACCGGGCGAGGGTCCCACATGGCGCGCAGACCTCTCCTGCCGTGCCTGCTGCTCCCCTCAGCAGTGTACTTCGTCATTCTGCCTGCTTTGCTCTCCGCTCTGACTCTGGTGAATTTTCTTACCCTCCCGCGCTTCTGACTCTACCCAATGCTTGTATAAATAAATAAATAAATCTTAAAAAAAAGTAAAAAAAAAAAATTGAAAGTGAGCTAAAATTAGAACTCAAAATTCTACTCGTCTTATAATACTGATAAGAAGATGGTCTTTGCTCATTATAAAATACAGAGGAAGTATAAATATATACACTATATAAACATATATACCCACACTTACATACATATATATACATATGTATCCATATATACAAATTCACAGACACATAAATATGGTGCATACTGGTCAGTCTTCTCAGTTCAATATTTCACTACACATTAGCATATGTTACTTAATTTTAAATTATCATTAATTTCTGAGCTAGCATGTGGCATTCCTCTTTCTAACATTAAACCATTTCATTCTGAAAGTATAAAAAAAATCAGAGGCAGCAGCAAGATTTAACTGGACATATTTTGAAGGCATTGACACATTTAATTTCAGCTTTTTGTTTTGTAATCAAAACTCTGTACTAGCACTTTAAATGTAAATACATTAAATGAATGGTGTATGAAAGAAAATTTGTCCTCAGGTGCCCTTTCTGGCATTACAAAGAAGTTATTTCAGAAAGAACTTTTTATATCAGAGCATTTTCAAAGATTTAGTCAGGGAAACATTTGGTATTTACAATAACTAGTATTTCTAAAATTGTAAAGCCCACATTCTATTAAAAAAATTCTCACTTCTCAGAAATTTAAAGAACCCCTTCGATGCTAAATGCAAAGCTATTTTAAATAAATGAAACAGACCATTAGTGAGAACCAGCTGTAGTATGATTCATTGGAAAGTGATGCTCACAAACTTTGTCTTTATTGTATTTAGTTGTGTGATCCTTAGAAAGAAATAATTTCTCTCGACCTCGGTTTACTCATCTGAAGTCAAATGACTTTGGACAATACAACTTATTTATGCCATTTCAGTTTTAATAATCTGTGGCATAAAAACTATATTTTATAATATTATTTAGATTTGACTCTCACCAATCTCACCAAGTAAATTTATCTTAGCATTTTGCCCAGATTTCTTTGAATATATTTCTTCTGCTTTTTTATAGCAGACCTCAGCCCTTTAAAAGTTCACAGTATATTTTTGGAGGTTCCTGTGGGTGTCTTACATGTACATGGTATAAGTTTCAGTCAGTTGAGTGCCAGAGCTCATCACTGCACCCCTGTCATGAACACTCAGCTCCGCCATATCTACCAAAGCTTTGCTGTCTCTCCTTTGATCAGTTTTCACCTTGTTCGGGTACTGTCTTCTGAAACTCATAAACCGAGATGCAGAAATTTCTCTGTCTTTCCTGCAGTTCTCACCTCAGTGTGAATCAGTTTAGAATACCTTCCTTAGCGATCCACCACCCTCACCCCTTCATCCCTGAGGCTTCAGGCCCAGTCCAGGAGACTGAACTTTGATAAAGCCTGGGAAAGCCGCTTCATTTCCCTATTTCTATTCTCTGGTCACATAACACACAGATACTTCTCACTGATTCCTTTTCCTTTTAAGCAAACTGGGAATATGTCTACATTCCTAGAAGGTTATTAACCCCACACACACAAAAAAATCTCGGTTTGCGCCAAATGAATACTTCACTTTTTTAAATTATATTCTAATACATATTTGCTGATGAGAATATTTTAAAACTCTGCATAACATCATCTACAACAATTCCCTTCAATACTTTTAGTAAAAGGAAGAAACAGCTAACCTATTAGCTAAATAGCTAATAGATGCCTACCTTCAGATTAGAAATATCTTACTTTGAGTCACATTGAATTTCCTATTAGAGGTTTTTCATTTAAAATTTACTCTGATGACACTAAGTTTTTTAACCATTATATGTGTAGTGTGGGTTGTCAGCATCAAGTCATTCATAAATGTTACTTTAGTTTGAAAAAAACAAAAATCCCCAAAGCTTTTTTTTATTCATTTTGTTTTTTTATTCATATAATTTTTAAATCCTTGTTCATTTTTAAACAATGTTTGCTTTCTTCCCTGCCCCCAGGTGTAATTCCCATAGAATTTCCTTCACTAATGCACCCATGTACCATCACCAAAGTCCCCTGTGCACCTCCTTCCCTCCCTCTCACCTCTCTGCCTCCTCCCCCCCCGCCGCAGGATGTCTCTGGAATACTATTCAGCAATCAAAAAAGATAAACTCATGCAATTCAAAGCAACATGGATGAAACTAGAAGGAAATATGCTCAGTGAAAGAAGTCAGAAGGAAAAAGAAAAATATCAGATGATTTCACTTTTGGAGGAATAATATAGGGGAACCAAATAAGACATCAGGAGGAAAAATAATAACAATAAAAACACAACAAAACAAAACAAAACCAGATAATTGTAAACCAAAAGCTTCTTACAGCAGTCAGGAAGGCAAGATGAAAGAGTTTGGGATTTGTAGTCAGACACATGGATCAAATATTTACACCACCACTTAGTGTAATACAGGCTACTTAAAACCTGAATGAATTTTCTCATCTATTAAATGGAGATAATGCATAACATGTGGAGCTTCTCTGAAGATTAAATGAGCCAACACATGTATAGCAAGCCTTGACTACTATGATGAATCTGAAGGGACTCCTTTCTCTATAATTGGCTTCTTGATTGTTACTACCTTAGTATAAAAGGAAATGCACAGTGTTATTATGTGATCTGGATGAAGTGAATTAATCTTCTGGTCTTTAGTTATTTCAATGGGAAAGTTGGCTTCAGGGATTTCTAAATTCCCTTTCAACTCTAAAATTAGTGATTTTATTTTAAATTTTAAATGTTTAATTCACTGATTAAATGATGTTACATTTCCTCTTTGATTCTGTCAAATTTTCTTTAAAAGCTATTATCACACTTAATTTGTGTTCTAATTTCTGATAGCACAAATTAAACATTTGAGGATCCCACTGAGCTTTGTTAAATTAAACCTACATAATGCTAAGTGGGGTCTGAAGAAATAAAATCTATATTATGGGTTACCACATATATTTAATGAGGGATTATACAAAGTATCCAGGTGGTACTTATTTTTTGTGGGAGGTGATAGTTAGGTTTATTATACCTGTCAGGCAACACACTGTGTGTATGTTGTTTCCTCACTTGTTTTCATTGCTCTGCATATTCAGGAACAAACTAAAGCTAAAAGCTATCATTTTCTATGCATGCCAGTTGGGTTTAGTTGTGCCAGAAGAGGTTAATTTTGTATAATAATTAACTTTTATATTTTATTCCGATATTATATGAGTTAAGCATTTTTTGGCACCTGAGCATTTGTTTTCCAAACAAAAAATGTTATTTCACTGATCCATAACCAAAATATCATAAATACCCTTTCAGTGTCCTTAAGAACTAAAAGAAGAACAGTAATTCTCATGGTGATATAAATTTTCTTTCCATGTTACAAAATTTCATGACCCTTTCATTCTTGACCTAATTATGTAGGCAAAGAGAAATTATTTGCCTGTAGGTTTACTTATCCTTTAAGAGCAGAGAGATGAGTAATCATCAATGTAAGAATAAAGGAGAGACAGTATATAAGGTATAGTTATTTATTAATGAATATTTATTTCACACAAATATTCTTCAGAAATCATTTTAAGATGTCTTCAATGTTATGTTTTTAAAAGCCTGCTTGAATTTAATCATGAAAACTAAGATATATATATATATATATATATATATATATATATGAGGTGTATTATCTTTGGGATTATAGTGCAATACTTTTATAATCTATCTGATTGATTTAGGTTTTATTCAAAACTATTTATTGAATACATCTCTTGTAAAACACTTTGAAAGCAGATATACTTGCTCTATTTGGGGAGGCTTTATTTACTACTCACCATTTCAACATTATTGACAAAAAGCTGGCGTGAGTGTTTCAGTAAGGTTTGTCTTAACAGTTGTTCCAGAGTTGTTTTCTTATGGCATAACAAAGCATTCAGATTCTGAATTAATATCATCGTTTTGAAAGAATTTTGATTCCATCTCACAGGGATATCTTTTTGAAGTTTTCTCTCCCTTGGAAAAAAGTAGAAGAAACATTATTATTATTTTCAATATTTTTTATTGAATTAATTTTTTTAAAGATTTTTTTTTTTTAATTTTTACAAGCACTGGGGTACAGAACAGAGGCACGGGATGGTGAGAGAATCTACCAGAGACAGAGCAGGGAGCAGAACAGGCAGAAGGACCGAAATACACTGCTGAGGGTTGCAGCGGGCGCGACCGGAGAGGTCTGCCCCACCATGTGGGAATCTACTTGGTTGACCATGAATTGAACTGGTGCTGCAGAGGTTGTGGACAGCTTTACAGCGCTGTGCTCAACCCGCTGCGCCACCTGGGAGCCCTGAATGAGTATTGACTTACACCATTATTTCCATAACAGAAGTATAGGACCCCTCTCCCCTGCTTCATTCATCATTACCATAGTGCACATACCATAAGGAAACTTCTGGGCACCACCATTGCTTCCTCCTTCTTTGTTCCCATCTCTCTCCTCTCTCACCCCAATCCCTTGCTTGACCCCATTTCACAATAAGGTATTAGGGGTCAGTTTTTTGTTTGACTTTATATGACTCTTCATTTTACTTTTCTGTATTTAAATAGTAAACATATTTTGACTCAAAATGTAATCAGGGATTAAAATTAGCTTTTTGCTGATTTAAAAGATCTCAGATAGAAGAATGTTCTCATTTATTAAATCTAAGTTAAGTTTTTTTCCCAGTATTCCTTAAGGAAATATATTAAAGAGTAACAAGCACTTTATGTATAATTCTGTGGTAATAATATTGTATTGAGAGGATAGTTAAGAAGCAAGTTGTATTTTTATTATATGTACAAGAGTTCTGAAGGGTTGTTATAATAGTTGACTGCCTTTGGCATTGCCTTTATTCCTTTATGGTGACATCTATAAAGTCAAATAAGACATCATATTTATTTTTGAATGACAGATCTACAAAGGAGACAAAAACAAAAATCAGCTGCTATGGTGCCACACAGTACATGTGCTATGGTATATCAGACTCTTTAGAAACATTGATAGAACCATATGGAATTAATAATGAAAGGTCCATGGAAGAAGGTGACACTGGTTAGGAGATGAACCTGATTTAGCTAGATTAATAATGTAAAGAAGGATGAACTTTTACAGAACACTGTAAGAGCATGTGATAGGGCTCATGAACACTTGAAACCACAAATATTACATCAAAGCAGAACTCTAAATAGCATGGGAGAATGTTGAAAGTTAAAACTGAGAATCAGAAGACCAGATCCTTAAGGGTTTTAGCTATAGCTAATTATTCCATATTTTATCTTGAATATAATAGGGAGAAACTTAAATCCTTTTTAGACCTCAGTAGTTAACAAAGTAAACTGTATTTCATTCTAAAATAGTTGACATATCTAGGAAATTATTGTAAGTAATTTCACTTAAGTATGAAAAAAATGTTTTAAAATGAAGGGACAAATTTTATCTTTTCTAGGAATAAAACTTGAAATTTAAAAGACAGAACAGCCTGTAACATTTGGAACTCTTATTCAGAATTGTTTAAGATAACAGTATTCATGAATATTCTCTACTTATTTGTATCTAATTGAGTAGTGGATAATTGAGTTGCTTTTTATTAACCTGCCTAGTTTATTCAGTTGAAAATCATAATATAGCACTTCAGAAGCAAACACAAAACACTATGCTGTGATGAATTCATATTCTTAAAATTTGCAGGCACTCATGTGCATACAGATTTTTGTGAATTTAAATGCACTCAGCACACCCTACAGATATATGTACATAATATTGAATATTTCCTTTCTTAAGCATTTGTTAATTTTTCCTAACATGTGTTGCCTGTAGTTTGAACTCTCAGTAATTGATACAACTGAATATGACAAATGACTCATAAAATTATTTGCTATTTTATCATTTCAATACAGCAGTACAATATTTCCTTTAGTTAATTTACTATATCCCATGATTATGAGTAAAACAATGACTCTTGGCTAACAAATATTTCAGACTGATTTCCATTTCTGTATAATGGAGCTGCCTTTGAATAGTTTTAGAATGTCTTTGAAGAGATATATATTAGACTAATCTCAACCAATGAAATGGAGAAACTGCAATAAACTATGATGAGTCTGCAAAGTTTGTTCAATTGGAAAGGCAGTTTTATCCAGTGTCTTATAGATATTAAAATATATTAGATAAAAATATAGTTTCCATTTATTCCATAACTGTCCTGGAATACCCGCTGCACCACTTATTAGTGATAGGATCTTGGGAAAATTTCCTAATATCTTTATGTCTTAATTCCAGGAGCTGGCAAAAGGGGATAATCATACCAATGGCTTCACAGGTTTTGAGATTATATGAATTCACATTTGTAAAAACATTTAAATAAACACTTAATATTTACTATTGCTATTTTTAATTTTTTTTAAAGATGTATTTACTTATGTATACAAGAGCTGGGGCACAGGCTAGAGATGCAGGTGGGTGAGAGGATTCACCAGAGATAGAGCAGGGACCAGAACAGGCAGACTGACTGAAACACATTGCTGAGGGGAGCAGCGGGCAAGACAGGAGAGGTCTGCCTCATCATGTAGGCTGCTCCCTGGCCAGCTGGGGATCGAACTTGTGCTGCAGAGGCTGTGGACCACCCCACAGTGCAGTGCTTAACCCCTGTACCACCAGGGAGGCCCTATTGTTATTTTTTATTGAGGTTAAGTAACTAGGTTTCTGTATCTTACAAATGTTAGGGGAAAATCAGTTTAATCTGATTCCAAATCTATATAACTATGATAAATATTTTATTCCTTTTATTTTTGAAGTTATTCTAGCATCACCCTTTTCCTTTGCTTCACTGATGTTAAACATTCTACTGAACATTCAAGGATTATGTCAACCTTATGTCTTCTGTTAATGTTTTGTCTCCACATTTCATCCCACGAAGCTTGTCCTCTGTTAGCATCTTACCTTTTTGATGTATCTTTTTAACAATGTTGTATTAATATAATAAGATTGCATTAATTGTTACCCAGTTACTTGTAGATTACATGGTTGGTTAATAATTCTTTTTCTTCATCATCATTCCATAAAAAATATACTGTATTACTTAGATCATAAAAAAACTGAATGAATTAGTATCAAAATTGTCTAGCTAATTTGAATATGTAACTTTCGTCACAACTTACCCACCCTTCCCTGGGCTTATTCAACCACATATTTTACTCATTTGTTTTCAAAAAACCTTTACATTCCTTTCTCTCAAGTTAAAGCTATACTGGAAGGATTACTGGAAATATGTAATTTTTTAGTGTTGCATATGATATATTTGATCTTTTCGCAAATCACTTGTTTCAGAAAAATTCAAATTTGATTGGCACAATTTTCTTCTCTAAGGAAAAAGCAGAATCTTTCATCTAGGGAAAGTGAAAGCTTCATCTACTGAGTATCATTACATACCCAGACTAGATAAACTCACTATTCACTTCAAGATATTAGGAAAAGAAAAAAGCCCACATCAGTACAATGAAGGTGTTAATAAAAATTAGAGCAAAAATAAAACAAAGAGAAATAAAAAAGAAAGTTCAAAAGGTCAATAAAACCAAAAACTGGATTTTTGAAAACATAACATAGACAAACCTATTGCTAGACTCATTAAGGGAAAAGATTGAGTAAAATTTAATAAATAGAATCAGAAATGAAATAGGATAAATTCCAACAGACATTTCAGAAATAGATAGGATCATAAGAAATTACTGTGAATATCTATGTACTGGCAAATTGAATAACCTAGATGAAATGGAAAATTTCTTAGAAATCAACACCCTATAAGACTGAACCAGAAAGAAATAGAAAACTTGAACAGGCTAATCACAAACAAGGAAATTCAAACAGTAATGAAAAATGACCCCCAAACCACAAACCTGAGCCCACATGGTTTCACTAGTGAGTTCTACCAAATCTTCAAAGATTAACTAACACCTTTGTTTCTCAAACTGTTCCAAGAAATAGAAAAAGGAAAAACTTCCAAACATAATTTTTCCAAACATATTTTATGAGACCAAGAGCACTCTGACACCAGAACCTGATGAAGACATCAATATTGCAAATCAATTTCCCTCATGAACATAGAAGAAAAAATTTTCAAAAAATCTTAACAAATTGAATTCAATGACACATCAAAAGGATCATACATCATGACCAATTGGGACTTATTCCAGGGACACAGGCATGGTTCATCATCTAAAAACCAATTAATGTAATTTACCATATTAACTGAAGGAAAGATAAAAATTGATAATATCAATAGATGGGAGAAGCACTTGATAATATACAACACCCATTAGTGCTAAAACACTCAAAAAGATGGGATAGGACATTCATCAACATGATAAAGGCCATATACAACAAACCCATAGCCAACATCATGCTCAGTGGTGAAAGACTGAATGCTTTTCACTTAAAATCTAGTATAAGAAAAAGATAGCCACTTTCACCACTACTATTCAACATACTATTGGAAGACCTAGGTAGAGAGGTCAGGCAAGAAACAGATATAATAAGTATCCAGAGCAGTCAGGCAAGAGAAAGATATAATAAGTATCCAAGTATGGAAAGAAGTAAAACTATTATTTTCAGATGACATAATATTTAGAAACCTCTAAAGATTTCATTTAAAGACTAATGAAATAGTCAATTAAGTAAAGTTGTAGGGTTACAAAATCAATTTTCAAAAATAAGTAGCATTCATATACACAAATTAATTAGAAAAGAAATAAACCAAGGAAACAATCCATATAATAATTTCAACAAAAAAGAAATACTGAGGAATACACATACAAGTAGTTGAAGGACCTATACAATGAAAACTATAAGACACTGTTAAAAGAAATAGAAGACATGTACAAGAAAATGGAAAGATATTCTCTGCTCATAGATTGGAAGATTTGACATTATTAAAATTGCCATACAACCCAAATCAGTATATAGATTAAAAGTAATCCCTAGCAAGGCTCCAACAGCATTCTTCAAAGAATTAGAGGAAACAATACTGAAATTCATATGGAACCAATAAAAATTCTGACAGAAGAGTGAGAATGGTAGATTTCACTTCCCCAGACTTCAAACTATACTACAAAGTTATGGCATTCAAAACAGTATTGTACAGGAACAAAAATAGACACAGAGATAAATATAATACAATTGGAGTCTAAGAATAAATTCCCCACCTATTGACAGTTAATCTGTGACAAAGGAGTCAAGAGTATATGCTGGATAAAGGAGAGTCTCTTCAACAACTGATGTTGCAAAAACTTGACAGATACATTGAAAAGAAAGAAACTAGATCCCCTCACACCTTACAGAATTATCTCAAAATGGATTAAATACATGGCTATAACACTGAAACAATAAAATACATAGAAGAAAAATAGGCAAAACCCCCATGATATTGGATTTAGAGATATCTTTGGGGATTTTTTTGAGGGCAAGTGAAAGAAAAGCAAATATGAGCAAATGGGATTACATGAAACTAAGAAGCTTGTATACAGCTAAAGAAACTATCACTGAAGCAAAAATACACCTGGCTGAATGGGAAAAAAAATATTTGCACACTATACATCTGACAAAGGACTTTTACCCAAAATATATAAACAACTCAAACAACACAACAAAAAAAACACAGTCCATGGAGTATTTTGCCTATTTGTTTAAAAAAATCATCAAAAGAGCTAAAATAGATACTTTTTAAAAGAAGCCATACAGATGGCTAGTAGGCATATGAAAAAATGTTCATCTCTTATCACGAGGAAATGGAAATTAAAATCACAATTGGAGAAAATATTTGCATACCATCCATCTGGTAAGAGACTGATATCAAAGATCTATATAGGGTTCATACAATTCAACAAAAAGGAAACCAATCAAGAAATAAGCAGAAAAGCTAAACAGGCACTTCTCCACAGAAGACCTATGGTTGGTCAAGGTAACTGAAAAATGTGTGTCATCACTTTATCATCAGGGAAATACAACTCAAAACCACAATGAGCTATCACCTTATGCCAGTGAGAATGGCCCACATCAAAATGAGCAAAAACAAGTTCTGGTAAGGCAGTAGAAAAAAAGGAAATCCTCTTACTCTGTTGGTGGAAGTGTAGACTGGCCCAGTCCCTGTGGAAAGTAGTGTGGAGATTTCTCAAAAGGAGAAAGATAAGCACTGAATGATGTCACTAATATGTGGAACATGGAGAAAGAAAACTACGATCCAACCAGAGAAAGATAACACTAAAAGCTAATCCTTGAAAACTGACTGTAGAACTGAAGCATCCAAAGAGGGGGGTGAAAGAGGGGTAGGAACAATGATGGAAGGTAAGACAGTAGGCTTTGGTGGTTGACTGTGCGTGGTGGTTTGGTGATGCATAACCAGTGGTAATGATTTCTTATGGGGAGAACCCTAATGTTACCACAATACATTATTATAACAAAACAACAACAACAAAACCACAATGAATTCCACATCACACCTGTAAGAATAGCTCATAACAAAAAGACTACAAACAATTGTTGGTGAGGTTGTAAGAAAAAGGAAACCTTTCTTGTATGGTGTTGATAGGAATGTAGATTGGTCCAGCCCCTATGGAAAATAGCATGGAAGTTTCTCAAAATATTAGTCATGCATCTACCACATGATCTAACATTCCACTCCTAGGTATCTACCTGAAGAATGCAAAAAACAATAAGTTTAAGGTATATGGGCACTCCCATGTTTATTGAAGCCCTATTTACAACAACCAAGTTATAGAATTAACATAAGTACACAAGAAGAGAAGAGTGGATCAAAAAAATATGATGCACACACACACACAATGGAATACCTCTCAGGTATAAAAATATATGAGATGTCACTTGCCACAATTGGAGAGAATTATGCTCAGTAAAATAAGTCAGAAGAGGAAAGAAAAATATCAAATGGTTTCATGTATATGCAGAATATAGAAAAGCAAAATAAAGGGTCAGACAAAACCAAACCAGTAACACACATTTGATATCTGACTGCAAAACTGAAGCAACCAGAAGAGGCAACCCCAACTGTGTCAGGTGGGAAAGGATGAACAAGATGGCCCAGTGAAGCATGGTGGAGGATTACTGTGGCTTTGGTGGTGGGCTGGTGTGAAAACATACATTTATAGTGGTTTGAACCTTTAAACTTTACCTCAATTAACATGATTTGAAAAAATGATATGCAGCAAATTAAGTCAGAATGATAAATATCGGACGTTCCATGTATGGACTATTCAATAATTAAAATATTTTTAAAAAACTATTGGATATCAACAAATGTGCTGAGATCTCTGAGGTTAAGAGAAAGTGGGGAGGGAAGAAGCAAGGGGGCACAAGAAAAGGCAGGGATGGGAAGAAGAGATAAAGAAGGACTTATATACATATTAAAAACAACCTGTTAAGGGCCTCCCTGGTGGGGCAGGCAGTTGAGCACCTTGCTGTGGGGCTTTCCGCAGCCTCTGCAGCACTGGTTCTATCCCTGCTGGCCGGGGAGATTCCCACGAGGTGCTGTGGACCTCTCCTGTCTCCCTGCTGCTCCCCTCAGCAGTGTATTAAAAAAAAAAAAACAAAACTGTTAAGTGCTAAAATAAGTTAAAATTATTTCTTAGTATAGTCTTAAAGCTGCTCACTGCTGCTTCTCTAATTATATTTCTAGATCGTGTATACAAGGGGAAAATGGCAGAACTATCCCTAGTTCACCAAATTTGTTTTGGATTTTCTCATTATTTCGGTATGCAGTGTATTAGAAATATCCTTGGATCAGGATACCTACGTTCTGTGGTCTGTTCTCTGACTTGGCGATTATAGATAGGCTATAGCCTATTCAAGGAGTTAGACTTCTTTAGCATTCCATCTGAATACTGTCGATGAGGATGAGATAAAATCAGGTGTTTTTAAGTTTCAGTATTTTATGATTATATCATATTTGTTCAAATTTCCAATATTTGATTCCTTCTCCTTCTTCTTTTCCTTCTTTTTGATGCTAAAAGTATTCTTGAAATAAAGCATATACTCTTCCTTCGTGGAGTTACATTATACTGACCATAAGTTGAAGCAAAATAGGTACAGTTACATATAGCAGTAGTCTAGGGTTAGTGCAGTACTTTAAGAATAGGGCATGGTTTAACTTATTTCACTAGCACAGTCACCTCAAAGTCTATCCATTTTGTCCCCAAAGGCAGTACTTCAACTTTTTAAATAGTTCTGTAGTAGTCCATTGAATATATATTCCACAATTTCTTTACCCTTTCATCTGTTGATGGACAGTTAGGTTGCTTCCTTGACTTAGCAATTGTGGACAGCGCTACTGGAAACACAGGAGTACAGAAACTTTTCATATTACAGTTTTCATATATTTTTTGATAAATACCTGGCAGAGTTATTGCTGGAGCATATGGACTTCCACTTTTGTTACGAAATCTCCATACCATTTTCCACAGAGGTGGCACAAACTTGCATACACTCCAACAGTGAGAATGGCCTGCATCAGAATTGGAGACAGCAAATGTTTGTGAGGGTATGATGAAAACAAGAACTCTCATCCACTGAAGATATGTTTCAAAACCTTGTTTCATTATTTGCTTGCAGTTTGCTCTTTGAACAGTTTGCCTAACATCTGTGAGCTTTAGTATCTTTTAGTTTTAAAATTTGTAATATGGAAATAATGATTTCTTATGGCGGTTGTCACAATTTGAGTAGATACTATTTTTGAAATACCTAGGAAAATGCCTTTTGCCTTTTGGACTTTAATGAATGTTGTCTTCCTTCCTCTACAAAGATAGTGTCATGAAATGAAGTACATTTCTTTCCTAAATAACACATATTTAAAATGAGAAATCCTTTGTAAAGTCTGTGAAGGGCAATGATTTTTAAATTAGCAAAGGAGGCCTAACACAGATGAGTTCAGATGTTTAATTTTGGAGAATTTATGCTGCCAGAATCATTAACAATTTCCTTTCCAGTGACAATTTCTTCAGCAGCAACGCAAGCACTGAGGGGAATAAGAAGGAATAAGTGATGTTCCTAAAAACAGTTCTAGAGAATATTATTCTATTTATTTTATTTGTTAAGGATGCCAGTGGTCAGAGTCTCATTGATATTAATAATTCCTAATACATAGTATTCTGTGTGTATGTCATGTATAATTTTGCGGTTGAGAGAAAACCTTGGACTGCTGGATCCCACTGCCGATTCACTTATCTCTCTGTGAAGGCAGATGCAGTTGGGAAAATTGTTTCTACTGGAGAAGAAATTCCCACTCATTCAACATACTGCAGAACGCTATTAGATCATTAACAAGGGTTTTTTCAATTAACTACTAAATTGACAATTAAGACTTAAGAGTTATCTACTGCAAATAAAAGGGTTATTTATTTTAATTTAGTCACATCTAATAATTATAAAATGAATCACACATAGTATTTAACTGCATAATATGATTCTCCCTACCAGTTAAACATGACAATAGAAGGAAATATTAAATGATTTTCAAATGGATAGTGTTTAATAATGAGAGAGTATAGTATGGTAGGACATTTTGAAAAGTATATATAATTTACAACATAATATTAAAATGACTTGAAAAGTTTCAGGCTTATTAAGGCTTTGTTAAAACTCATGTGCAGGTATGTAACAAATGAGCACATGTATTAAAGGACTATTAAAATGAGAGTAATAGAAAACAATGCTATGTATGAATAGTTAAGGTTATACTCTTTGCTTGCATAGGTCAATTATCTGTTAACATTTTACATGGTAATACAATTTTTTAATAATGGAAGTGTGGGTAGAATACAGTTAATTCTTTCATATTTAAATTTATTTTATTTTTAGGGCCTCCCTGGTGGCACAGCGGTTGAGCGCTGGGTTGCGAAGCTGCCCACAGCCTCTGCAGCACCAGTTCTATCCCCGGCTGCTGGGCGAGGGTCCCACATGGCGTGCAGACCTCTCCTGCCGCCTGCTGCTCCCCTCAGCAGTGTATTTTGTCACTCTGTCTGTTCTGTTCCCCGCTCTGGACCCAGTGAATTCTCTCACCCTCCCGCGCCTCTGACTGTACCCAGTGCTTGCATAAATAAATAAGTAAATCTTTAAAAATAAATAAATAAATAAACAACATGCAAAAGAATGAAATTGGGTCACACTCTAACTCCATACACAAACCTAATTAATATTTGTTTAAGGGCCTCCCCTGCGGCGCAAGGGTTGAACGCTGGGTTGCGAAGCTGCCCACAGCCTCTGTAGCGGAGGTTCGATCCCCGACTGCTCCCCAGCCACCAGAGGAGGGTCCCACATGGCGCGCAGACTTCTCCTGCTGCCCGCTGCTCCCCTCAGCAGTGTATTTCATCAGTCTGCCTGTTCTGTTCCCTGCTCTGGCTCTGGTGAATTCTCTCACCCTCCCGCGCTTCTGACTGTACCCAGTGCTTGTATAAATAAATAAATCTTAAAAAAAAAAAAAAAAATTCTACTCTTTTAAAAAAATAAATAAATTTATTTTTAAAGTGTAGATTTTTTAAATCTGAATAAGCTCATTTTAGTTTAACAGAATATGTCTCATAAAAAATAGAAAAAGGCTGCAGCCCAACACCTTTCTCTCTTTTACCAGATGGCAACATTTTCTTTAGCATTCTTTCATGTTTGCCAAAGTTCTAGCAATCAGCCATGTGTTGAATGTGTTTTGGCATTCTACAAAAGACAATACTGGTTTTACTGGACAATGTCACAATTTTACACAACGTTTTCATTGCCCAATACCACTTATATTTAGGTCTTGCTTAAATAATAATTCCAAGCTTTTTACTAATTTATATGACTGACAGCAGCTTTTCACAAAAGATTTCCATGATTGCAAATTAGAAGTTATTTTTTTTTCTCTTTTGTTCTGTCCTAAACAGGTTCATGAATGTCAAAGCAGAATTTTAAAATGGAGAAAGTTAAACAGGTAAAGACTTTATTCAAGATCTTATTTATTGCAATAGAGATCAAACTAAAGTCTGAATTAAATTCCAACGAAACAAAGGGTGTGAAGATTGTTAAGCACTGGAGTGAGGAGAATACAGAACATCTGTGTTTGCTAATTGGCTTTATCCAAAAGAATATTTTCTTGTGTCTCTATGAGGAGTTGTTATACAAATTGGAATCAGGCATCCACTGAGGTTAATTTCCCATCCTCTCACACAACTGGGAGATAAGGGCTTTATCTTGTTGATGTTTATATATCAAAAGAATGAGATACTGGGATGAGTCCAGGTTGGTACAACTAGAAATATTTTTTAGACTTTAAAAAGCTTTAGATATTTCTAAAATATATTTAAGGGTTAGACTATAATTTGCAATCACAATTTTTTCAAATGAATATTTCCAGAAAGGGAAGATCTAGAATCAGGAATAAACCTTCTAAAGTATAATTAAGTTAAGACTTTAATGCCATCTTGATCACAAGTATTACTGGGACTCAGTTGTGAGAATTGATGAGAATGATGAGAGCCTCATAATAAGGGCAGATGGCTGGGAATCATTTCAGAATTTAGTAGCCAATATAGCTAAGTGTTTATTCCCAGAATCAGTTATAGTTATGATTACATACTCACTGAAATGCACTTGAGAAATCACCATGAAATCTTTCAGAAGGTGAAAGGTTATTTTGTGTCCATATGGGTAAGTCTTACTCCTCATTGATTCCTAACTCTCCCATGAAATTTATCAAGTTGGATATTGTAGAAAGTGTTATTTCTACTTGAAGCCATTGCCTTTTTGTGGTCTTGACTGATTTTGGTATTTGAAGAAGCAGTTTTTGTAATATTCTGATTATACCCATGTACTATTTACATGGTCATATTTATGGTTTCAGAAGTACTTTCTTATTCATTTTTTATTTGGTCCATGCAACATTTTGAAGCAGAATGTGTCAGATGTAATCGCCTTTTACAAGAGTTATAATAGAGGTTCCCTGCAGTTAAGTAACTTGCCTAAAGTCACATAGCAAGTACTGGAACTAACTTCTATCCAGTCTTTTATATAAATTCTTTCTAAATACTGCTATAATTCTCTATTTGTGATTTAGCCAAAGTAAGATTTGTGAGGTACATAGATTGTTTCTGAGGGTCTTTGGGCAAATTGTCTATTATTAGAGAGAATAGAGAGAATTGGGGCAACATTAGACTGAATGATGTTATCAGTCCTCTCCTGGATGTCTCTTTAACTGCTTCTATACTTGCTCTTTCAAATCCCCATCAAATATTAAGATAATCAAAAGAATATTTATTTCTTTTTTATGTTTTTATTACATGTGAATGGGTAGATAGCCTTACATTTTGATATAATCTTGTACATTCATGCATATACATTTATTTGTATGGGTATTTCATTTTACATACTTTTCAGCTTATTCTGACATTTCCAATGTTCAACATATTTTTCATCATTACCATTTTTACATTTTATATTAGAGTTAGTATCTTATTTTGGATAAAATCTGGGTTCTCAATGTGTGTTACATTATGTTTCATCTAAGAGTAAAATGCAGAATGCAAAATAGTAAATGAGAATCAGTGGGGCTGGGTACAAAGAACTTACATTTAAGGAAGGTCTCAAATGGTCCTAGTTTATATTTGAAGAAACAATAACCCTGGATTTTTATTCTCTCAGTCCTGCATTTTGATCAACCCATGTTTCAATCTTCTGAAAATCTTCATTAAAAGCAAGTGCATCACTGCTGCTATATTACATAATTTATAAACAATACTTCCAGTGGTTTTATAGTACCTATTTACAAAAATATTCTAGCCTTCCTATCAAATTTTTATTACAGTATCTGCAGGGGAGACAGTATCTTTATCAGTTGTTGTAATATCCTTGCAAATGAAAAAGTCAAGACTAAAATCATAGATACAGAAGAAAATTTTTCCACTGCGTTTGTACAAACTATTATGTTAATCTGTCAAGAAATGGCCATATTTGTATCCTAATCCTCAGTATCCATCATTGCATGATGGACTGAAATCTTATGCTTATAAGTTGTTATATGATACTCCATTTCGTGTTTCAAGTAAATTGTTTGGTTTACTACTGGCATATGATATAACCAAACTGGCATTCAAAGTGAGCAAAATAAGGAAATAATTGTGGGTAGATACATATTGTTTTCAAAAAGACTTTTCTAACATTTAGAATGTTTTAAAAGTAGAATCTCCTGACTACGGAGTTAGAGAAAGCCCTCTTAATTATTGGAGTATTAGAACTGAAACTGTTTATAAGCTAGAATAGAAGGAATCAGTACATTTGATTAAAAAAAAAAGTCAGTCACTTATAAATGCTCTTTTTAATCTTAAAATATTTTGATTTCCATATGTTCAAGCAAAATTATTAGTGTTTTCCCATTCACTTACTATTCCTTGCATGTTAGTTGTAATTCATTTTCTCACTTTCATGAAACTAAATTTATTAAAGAATTTTCAATGAAATACTTTATATTGAATTTCTTTGTCATAAAAAAACAAAAATAAAATTTCTTGGTAGTCTGCATTTGCCTAAATTAATATGTAGTTTAATAAAGTCATATAATTGGTAGGCATTATAAAACCATAGGCACCGTGAATGCATTTAGGTTCTTAGGGACATTTTAAATGAATATTACTGTTACATGTTTCTGTTTCTCCAATCACTTGCCATGATCACTATAACAGAGGTTTTGTTTTGAATTTTTGGTACATTATATTGTTAAATATTTTTTTTAAATTTGATTGAATATCAATGATTTAAATATCATGAAAAAGTTAAAAATTCATGGATGGAGCTAGAAGGAATTATGCTCAGTGAAATAAGTCAGAAGGAAAAAGAAAAATATCGGACGGTTTAATTTATAGCAGGAATATAGGGGAACCAAATAAGACATCAGTATAAAAAATAATAACAGTACAAAACACAACAAAGCAAAACCGGACAATAATAAACCAGAGACATCCTGCAGGGGAGGAGGAGCGAGAGGGATGGGAGGGAGGGAGGAGCACAGGGGACTGAGGTGATGGTGCACGGGTGCATTGGTGAAGGAAACTCTATAGGGACTATAGCTGAGGGGGTGGGGGGAAGTAAATATTGTTTTAAAATGAACAATGATGTAAAAAATAAAAAAAAAAGTTAAAAAAGTTAAAAATTCAGTCAATTGTCTGGGTACGTTGTCTGTAAAGAAAAAGGCTCTGGAATTTCAATATTCATGTGAGCAGATACTTCATTTTTCCATAGGCTTGTGCTCTGTGAGAAACCCTTATTCAAAAGATTATAAAAGAACAGATCTCCCTTCCTCCGCCCCTCCCTTCTTCCCTTCTTTTCTATTCCTTCTTCCCTTTTTAAATTTCCTTTTCTTCTATCCCTTCCTCTCTCATTCTAGAGTAGAAATGGTAGTTTTCCTTTACTAACCATTTTAGACACATAAAAAGCATTTGGTCTATTTTTATGATGCTTTGTGTCATTTACTCTAGCATAGCCATTCCCTTTAAGAAGTTTTCTACAGAGGGCATTTGACAGCTACTTAAATAAGACTGAAAGATGTTTTCAACAGTATCTAGTACTCATTTTATGTTTTTACCTAACAAAGGAATGCATTGAACATAGACTCTTAATAGTTGAAAAGAAACTCCAACTGTAACAATTGCATTAGCACAAAAAGTAATTTTTGCTTTCTGAATTAATTGATCTGTGAATTAGCAAAGTGGAGGTATAATTCTAAATTTTAAGAAATAATGCACATACCCTCCATTACACAAGAATCTTGTTCTGAATCTTGTAGTTAATGAAATAAAATACTAAAAAGAATGTAACCTTGGAAAATGCTTTAAGAATTGTATTGTGTTCCAATTATTTTGCAATAAACCTTTTTACCTGTGGGCCTCCGTGGTGGCGCAAGGGGTTAAGCACCACACTATGAAGCAATCTGCAGCCTCTGCAGCACGAGTTTGATCCCCGGCCCCACCAGGGAGCAACCCACATGGCATAGCAGACCCCTCCTGTCTCACCCGCTGCTCCCCTCAGCAGTGTATTTCAGTCCATCTGCCTGTTCTGTTCCCTACTCTGTCTCTGGTGAATCCTTATCCCCCACATCTCTGGCCTGTGCCCCAGTTTTGCATGCATAAATAAATAAATCTCAAAAAAAAAAAAAGAAACATTTTTGCCTGTTAAACTGAGGAGAATGTGTTTAATTTTGGAAATGTCACTCTGGTAGAATAAAACTGCCCTGGAATAGGGGTGATTGTCAATGGCAAGCTATACTAAAGAGTATTGATGTCGTATATGAAGTTGTGGACAGATTTCCATAGTGCTGAAATAAGTATTTTCATCACTCATTATACTGCCCAATTTGTGAATTATTTTTATTGCTAATGATACAAAATTTATTTCTAATTTATCAAAGTTTATGACAAGTTTTTAAGTTAGGTGACTGAAACGTGGAATAGATTTTTTAATAGAAACTATATTATCACATGGTGGTTGAATCTTTAAGCCAGTTCATAATGTACTTGAAAGATTTGTATCATTCAACCAATTAGTCAAAACACCTAATGTCCACCTACCATACTACTGTGAGGATAGTGATTCAGGATTTTGATGTAGTTCCAGAAATACATCGGTCCACGCTAGATTAGCGTGTGTTGTGCTTTTCAAATTAAAACAAACAAAAAATGGATAGCAAGGTGATTGAATGCACATTGGAAGGAAAAGGGCACAATGGAACAATAGAGGTTGTAAAATGGAAGGAAAAGAATGTGTTGAGTATATGAACAATAAAGTACTGATCAGGTATTAGTGGTTTCCCTTTTTTTCATCCACTGTTCTTGGCATTTAAAGGGTTAGAACTGTGGGAACAGGAGGAATCCCCTCTCAGACTGTGCTGCCAATGTGGAAGCTACCAAATAGATTTGGCTATTTAATTTGAATTACTTAAAATTAAATGAAATAACTATCAATTTCTCCAGTTATACTAGCCACATTTCAAGTTCCCAGTAACCATACTTCTTTGGTGACTACCATATTCGATAACAGTGCTATAGAACATTTCTATTATCATAGAAAGTTCTTTTAGGGCCTCCCTGGTGGCGCAGGTGGTTGTGCGCAGCGCTGTCTGCAGCCTCTGCAGTGCCAGTTCGATCCTGGCTGGTGAGGGTCCCACATGGCGAGGCAGACCTCTCCTGTCTCGCCCGCTGCTCCCCTCCTGTAGATTTTGCTGCTCTAGAATTAGGTTGACAGATGTTTTCCATAGGACTAGTTAGTAAGCTCTAGGATTTGTGGGCCATACATATTCCACCTTATTCTTTTTTTTTTTAACTATTTACAAGTCTAAAATCTATTTTTAATTCATGAATTGTACAATAACAGGCTTCAGGCTGGACATAGTTTGCCTATGCTGTAGAGCTTCTTGCTACATTTTTTTTCCTGATGAATAGCAGGATAGGAGGTCAGATTCATGGTTAAGTTCATGGTTAAGAAAATTGTTCTTAGTCCTCAGATAGGTACTTATGCTTCATGTTGAAACTTCAGCAGGAACAGTGGCATGAGCCACTCTGCTATTACTAAGGAATATGATTGGGTCTGTGGAGTTCCTCAGCTGTGCACTGGGAGCAGGACATATCCTTTATTTTGGTGATCCTAGAGAGTGGAAATTGAGAAGCTGTATTGTAGTATACAAGAGAATAAGTCTGGAAGTGTCAGTTTTTTTCATCCATGGCAGTTTTACATGAATAAATTACTGAAAATATGTATTGATGAAATATTTCCATGCTCTATTACAATCTCATTGTAATTATTTTTAAAAGACATCATATAAATGTTTAATATAGTAAAATGGAACCTCCTAAAAGATATTTTATTTGGCATTTGCAGTGATGATTGAATATATTTTACATCATGAAAATGTGATAATTTATTATTTTTCTTTTATTAAATTTAAAAATATTTGATTTTAGATGTCTTCATTATCCATCACCCTCAGTAATCGTAAGTTTGGGTTTTTGAGTATTAATTTTGCTTTAAAAACAGGAAAGCAAAATTTAAGCAGCTATTATTTAGAATATTTATGCGTTCAGTTTAACAAGACCTGTTAAATATCAACTATGTGGGGCCTCCCCGGTGGCGCAGCGGTTGAGCGCTGGGTTGCGAAGCTGCCTGCAGCCTCTGCGGCGCCGGTTTGATCCCCCGCTGCTCCCTGGCCACTGGAGGCGGGTCCCACATGGCACGCAGACCTCTCCTGCCGCCCGCTGCTCCCCTCAGCAGTGTACTTCGGTCCTTCTGCCTGCTCTGCTCCCCGCTCTGGCTCTGGTGAATTCTCTCACCCTCCCGCGCTTCTGACTGTACCCAGTGCATGTATAAACAAACAAACAAGTAAATAAATAAATAAACAAATAAATAAATAAATAAATAAAGCATGCCTCTATTTAAAAAAAAAAAATCAACTATGTGCCAAATACTATGCTAAATATTGTAGCTACAAATCAATTATGTAATTCCTGATATCAAGGAATTTACAAGTAGCAGAAAAGTAGGCACATCAGACTTTTGTTAAAAAGGAACTCTCCTACATTGCTGGTGGGAATTCAGACTGGTCCAAGCACTATGGTAAGCTGTGTGGAGGTTCCTCAGACTACTGAAAATGAACTACCATATGACCCAGCAATTCCACTCCTAGGCATCTACCCAAAGGACAAAAGAACATTAATCAAAAGGACACCTGCACCCTATGTTTATTGCAGCACTTTTTTTAAAGATTTATTTATGCATTAGGAGCTAGGGTACAGGCCAGAGGAATGGGGGGGAGAGGATTCACCACACACAGAGTGTGGAACAGAACAGGCAGATTGACTGAAATACACTGCTGAGGGGAGCAGCAGGCGAGACAGGAGAGGTCTGCTGCACCATGTGGGTAGCTCCCTGACCGGCCGGCCGGGGATCAAACTTGTGCTGCATAGACTGCGGATTGCTTCATAGGTTGCATCTTAACCCCTGGTGCCACGAGGGGGGCCCCTATTACAGCAGTTTTTATCATAGGTAAGACTTGGAAACAACCCTAATGCCCAAATATAGATGACTGAATCAAGAAGATGTGGCATATATGCACAATGGAATACTATTCAGCAATCAAAAAAGATAAACTAATGTCATTCACAGAAACATAGATGGAGCTAGAAGGGATTATGCTCAGTGATATAAGTCAGAAGGAAAGAAAAATATTGGATGGTTTCACTTATAGGAGGAATACAGGGAGACCAAATAAGGGATCAGACAAAATTAATAACAATAAAAACACAACGAAACAAAACAAAAGTAAACAGACAACTATAAATCAAAGACATTCAGCAGGTGAGGGAGAGTTAGTGAGATCAAAACTAGGGTGAGAAGAGCACAAGGGACTATGGTGATGGTACACAGGTGAATTGGTGGTGGGAATTCTATGGGGACTACACTCGATAGAATAAAGCAAACATTGTAAAAAAAAGTGAACAATGATGTAAAATATATATACATAAATTATATAAAAATAAAAATAAATTAATGGTTAGAGAATATATACAAAAAGAAAGAGGTGTAGAAACCTGGTGTCAATAATTATAATAGAGTAATACCTATTAAACCTTTGGAAAGAAAATGCTAGTCTTTGGGACTTTCATGGATGAAAGGGATATTTTGGAAATGATAGGATGAGCTAATAAGCTATGCTCTGTAAATGAACAGCATAAATATATCCATAAAATATAAATTTAGAATGAATGCTTAGAGAAAGGCAGATAGTATATTCAAAAGTTGGGCTTGAGTTGCGGATGTAATGCTAAGACAGTAAGATATGTAACTAGATATGCAGTTAATCTTTGTGTGCTGCTAAAATATTGAATGCAGTGGGGTAAATTTAAGCAATATTTCCCTTAGTCAGTAATATGATTCTGGCAGCAGGGTATACAATGGATTGGATTAAAAAATAAATGAAGCTAGAAAGATGCCCTAAGAAACTCTTTCCATAATTATAGAAACAGTATGGAGAACGTAAGTTAGTACAAACGTTACCATCACATAGGGTGTGAATAGGATTCTGGAGAGTAAGGAAGAAACATGAACAAGATTTGATCATTATCTTGGATAAAGGAGAAAAAAACAGCAAAGATGACTCCACAGTTTAATGCATGTTGTCTAGGTCAGCTTTGAGACCTTGAGGGGATGAAGCATGGTAGAGAATAGACTTAAGGAATGGAAGTAGAGATTAAATTTTGTAGAAACTGATTTTGAGGAACCAGTGAAGCATTTAAACAGATATAACTAATAGTTGTACTGATACTGGTTTAGAGTTCAAAAGAATTCAATTGAGATATGATCATCACCTCAAAAACACATTACTTATTTGTGTTTAAATACTGTGCTAAGACCTTATGGACCCTTATGAAGGGGGCAGTATTAAATCAATTTTAGAAATGAGCATATTTTCTATATGTGACAGGATTATCTTTTATTCTCTATATACCATTCAGAAACATGCTGCAAATGCATGAAAATAACTTACAATGTCTTTATGGTAGCAAATTCAAGTGTTGGAACATGCCAATTTTAATTACAGGATATAGCACCACCAGGGGAGGACTAATTTAATGTTTTGATGATAGATTATAAATGATAGTACTGAAGTACACAAAGAATAATATCTGAAATTTAAATTATCACAATAATATAAATAAGAACATGGAATCAGACTATGGTTTCAAATTAGATTTCATATTAAAACCAGACAAAGTCTGGGCCTCCTGGGTGGCGTGGCGGTTGAGCGCTGGGTGGCAAAGCTGCCCGCAGCCTCTGCAGCACCGGTTCAATCCCAGGCTGCCGGCGAGGGTCCCATATGGCGCACAGACCTCTCCTGTCGCCTGCTGCTCCCCTCAGCAGTGTACCTCGGTCCTTCTGCCTGTTCTGCTCCCTGCTCTGGCTCTAGTGGATTCTCTCACCCTCCCGAGCTTCTGACTGTACCCAGTGCTTGTATAAATAAATAAATATTTAAATAAATAAATAAATAAATCTTAAAAAAAAATAAAACCAGACAAAGTCACTAAAAGAGAGAAAAATCATAAACCAATCTCTCCTATAATCTATATGCAAAAATCCTCATAAAAAGTAAGCAACTCAAATCCAATGATGTATAAAAAGAATTATTCAGTATGTCCAAGTGAGATTTAACCTAGGTATGTAAGATTGATTTATTGTTCCAATTAATATAATCACATCATGGTGAAAGAAAAAAAAAGAAACACATAATCATATAATAGATGCAGAAATATGTGAAAACAGGCTAACTGCAGTCATGACAAAAACGCTCAGCAAACGATAGAGAAACTTTCTGAACTTATATGAACAACCTTTATAAAAACCCTATAATAGAGCTAAATCATATTTAATGATGAGAAACCAGAAATTTAATGATGAGAAAGTAAAAGAGGATGTCCTCTTTTACTTTTTACTGTTTACTATTCAATATAGGAAATCCTGACTAATGCAATGATACAAGAAAAAGGAATAAAAAGCATATGGGTTTGGAAGAGAGAAATAAAATTGTCTTTCTTTATACATGGCATCTTTGTTGTAGAAAATCCCAAAGGCCTAATAAAACAACATTTGGAAATGATAAATAATACTAACAAAGTTTCTGGATACAAGATTAATGTACAGGAGTCAATTGCCTTCCTTTGTACCAGAGTGAACAACTGTATTTGAAATGAAAATTTACCAGCATTTATTTAAAAATTAAAAACACAGCATCTTTTGTGTTTCAGAAAATGAAGCACTAAGGTATATAGCTAACAAAATACATATAAGGGCTACACAAGAAATAACAAAACCCTGATGGAAAAAAACAAGTTATAAATAAGTGGAGAGATATTTTATGATAAGACTAAATGTTGTTAAGGTCTCAGTTATTACTAAATTTGCCTATAGTTACACCAGAAAAATCCTATTAAATTATTTTGTGGATATTGACAAACTAATTTGAAAGCCTATGTAGAGAACGTAAAATAGAGCTACTGTAATAAAGACAGTGTGGGTTGATGAAAGAAATAGAAAAAGAGATCAGTGGAACAGACTGGAGAATACAGAAATAGACTTACAAATATACTCTTCTTATCCTTGACAAAGGAACTCAGGCTATTATTTGAGAAAGGATAGTCTTTTTTTTTTTAAAAAGATTTATTTATTCATTTACACAAGAACCGGGGTACAGGCCAGATGCGCAGGAGGGTGAGAGGATTCACCAGAGACAGAGCGGGGAACAGAACAGGCAGACTGAAGAAATACACTGCTGAGGGGAGCAGCGGGCGAGACAAGAGAGGTCTGCCGCGCCATGTGGGACACTCGCCGGCCGGCCAGGATAGAACCAGCCTGCAGAGGCTGCAGGCCGCTTCACAGCGTGGCACTCAACTGCCTGAGCCACCAGGGGAGGCCCAAGAAAGGATAGTCTTTTCAACAAATGGTGCTGTAGCAACTGATATTCACATGCAAAAAATAAAAAATAAAGAATCTAGACTCAGACCTTACACTCTTTTGACAAAAACTGTAGTAAAATTGGTTCATATATCTAAATGGTAAACACAAAACTATAAAACTTTGGGAAGATAACATAAGAGAAAATCTAGGGGACCTTGGGTTTTAGTGATGACTTTTTACATACAAACCAAAAGTTTGTATGTAAGAAAGAAAGAGAAATTGTATGTTTGACTTCACTAAATTTAAAAGTTTATGCTCAAAAGAAACTGTTAAGAGAATGATAATATAAGCCCCAGGCTTGGCAGAACACACCTGATGAAGAATTAGTAACCAAAATATACACAGGACACTTAAAAACTCAACAGTTAGAAAACAAACAATCCATTATAGAAATTGGCAGATGATGTGAACAGAGGCGTAAACAAGATTAACAGATAGAAAATAAGCATATAAAAATGTTCAACATTATATTTCATTAGAAAATTGCAAATTGAAACAATGATAAGCTACTACTATATATCTCTGAATGACTGAAATCCAGTACACCTACAAGTTTCTAGTCAACATGTGGAAAAACATTTACACTCTTATTCATTGCTGGTGGGAAAACAAAATGGTGTAGCCTTCAAAAGACATTCTGGCAGAGTTTTCAGAAATTTAACATAGTCTTACCACACATGATCCAGCGATAGTACATACTTATTATGGTCTGATATGTTTTATACCAAAAAGATATGTTGAAGTCCTAATTTCTAAGACCTCAGAATGTGATCTTGTTTGGAAAAAGTCTTTACAGAAGTTGTTAATTTAAAATAATGACTGATGGACCTCCCTGGTGGCACAAGGGGTTAAGATGCAATCTAAGAAGCTATCCGCAGCCTGTTCAGCATGAGTTCGGTCCCTGGCCTGCCAGGGAGCTACCCACATGGTGCAGCAGACCTCTCCTGACTCGTCCACTGCTCCCCTCAGCAGTGTATTTCAGTCAGTCTGCCTGTTCTGTTCCCCACACTGTCTCTGGTGAATCCTCTCACCCCCCACACACCTCTGGCTAGTACCCCGGTTCTTGTATGCATAAATAAATAATCTTAAAAAAATAAGGACTGGGGCCTCCCCGGTGGCGCAGCGGTTGAGCGCTGGGTTGCGAAGCTGCCCGCAGCCTCTGCAGCGCCGGTTCGATCCCCAGCTGCTCCACGGCCACCGGAGGAGGGTCCCGCATGGCGCGCAGACCTCTCCTGCCGCCCGCTGCTCCCCTCAGCAGTGTACTTCCGTCCTTCTGCCTGCTCTGCTCCCCGCTCTGCCTCTGGTGAATTCTCTCACCCTCCCGCGCTTCTGACTGTACCCAGTGCATGTATAAACAAAACAAATAAATAAATAAATAAAACATGCCTCTATATATATAAAAAAAAAAAATTAGAAAAAAAAAAAAAATAAGGACTGATGTCCTTATGAAAATGTGCTAAATATACTTCAACATTTAATAGTTGTGAGTCCTTGGATGAATTAATTTCCCTATGCCTTTGCTTTTTCTTCTGTAAAAAGGGACAAATAACAGAACTACTTACAGAATTGTGAGGATTAAAATTGACACCATATATAAACTGTTGTATTTATTAGTGTCATTACAGCCCTTCATACTTAGTAAATATTCACATATATTACTTATTATTTAAAGAGAAGGGTTTCCTAGATGTAACATACTTGCATTTGTTTTTGAAATGGAAGTTTTCTTTTTTTTCTTTTTTTTCTTTTTATATTCCCCATACAATTGCAACCCCTTGATTTTGACCCCAATCCCTCATTTCCCCGCCCCCCCAACCCCCATAGTGTGTCTCTGGTTCATAGTTGTTTGTTGATTTTGATTTTTTCTTTCTTATAGTTATTCTTTTTTCCTGGTCCCTTATTTAGGTTTTCTAGATTCCTGTTATGAGTGAGACCATCCAGTATTTTTCTTTTTCTTTCTGGCTTGTCTCACTGAGCATGATCCCTTCCAGCTCCATCCATCTTGCTGCAAATTGCATGTCTTTATCTTTTTTGAATGCTGAGTAATATTCCATTGTGTATATGTACCACATCTTCTTGATCCAGTCATCTATTTTTGGGCATTTTGGTTGTTTCCAAAGCTTAGCTATTGTAAATAGTGCTGCTATAAACATAGGTGTGCTGGTGCTCTTTGGAATGGATGTTTCTGTGTCCTTTGGGTAAATACCTAGGAGTGGAATTGCTGGATCATATGGAAACTCTATCTTTAGTAGAAATCTCCACACAGCTTTTGAGGAATCTCCACACAGCTTTCCATAGTGGTTGGATCAGTTTGCACTCCCATGAGCAGTGCTGGAGAGTTCCTTTCTCTTCGCATTCTCGCCAACATTTGTTGTTGCTAGTTTTTTTTTAATATGTGCCATTCTCACTGGTGTGAGATGTTATCTCATTGTAGTTTTGATTTGCATTTCCCTGATTGCAAGTGACGTTGAACATTTTTTCATATGCCTGGTGCCATTTGTATTTCCTCTTCAGAGAAGTTTCTTTTTAGCTCTTCTGCCCATGAAATGGAAGTTTTTGATAAAACTTGACACTGGGTTTTTAGGAATTTGATATATAAATTAATATAGAGTTTAATTTCATTACATTTGATATTGGACTTGTGTGTTGAAATAGTTATCTTAAGTGAGAGAATCTAATGGCAATATGTGTTTTCCATCCAGGGATAGAAAAACGTTATGCAGATCCTTGCCATTCTGTAGCATATGTAAACACTGTGTGGAATATACTAAGTCTTAGAGTTACTATGACCGATGACTGTGGACACATCTTAAATGCTTCTTCCCTAGTGTTCTATTAAAACAATCTTGTTCAGATGAACCAGAGTTTAGAACCATATTAGTGCACATATGAGATCTTTAAGGACATTTAATAATGACTTTTCTCTTTTATTAGAAATTTTTCCTTTACTAGTAGGTAAGGTTGAAAATCAGCTTTATGTTGTCTAACTCAATTTTCAAATTCTAGAAACATAAAGCTCATAGGCTGGTAGCAGTATTTGTAAATTAAAGATTACCTTAATGTTCAGTGACAGAGATTTATGAAATATTGCTTTAAATTTGTGCTTCATGTGGTAAAGCAAATTGAGTTTCTTTTATAGACAAAAGCAATTTGAGGAAACCCATAGATTACTTTGGCCACTGAAGGGTATAAATTATCTCTAACTAAATCTTGTCAGTACTATATGTTGAGCTATTCAGATAAAACATATTTCTGACATTTATTGCAAAATGATACCTTCTTCTAGACTCCTGCATTGTCTGGAGTTTAGCATAGAATGAATCATTAAGTGAATTAGTAATCCTTCTCTTGACACAAATTGCATTATCTGAGGATGTGAAAATTTGAATATATTTTTCTAAGTAAATTATTACAAAAAAGTATCTAAATCTATTATGATGAATTTGAGGCATGCCAAAACATTACACAGCCCACATCCATAATTTCTAAGTAAATTCAATGCCATTATTTAGGATTTTTTTAATGTATATTCATTCCCACAGGGTGTAATATAATGTAGAGGCAAGATAAGCAAATTATTGTGATGGTAGTACTTGTTCACTTGAAGTAGAGCAATTCTTATAGTACATGAGGCTTTCTAGTGGACACCCCACCACTACTGCTGGTGTTACTGTTATTACTCTCTAGAAATAACAAAAAGGCATCCATTATGAACAAAATTCTGCACTAGAAAGGAAAAAATATAGATTTTTTAAGACTCTCCAAGGACAAAAACATTTAATGGGCAAAAGAGACTAATGTTTATATCTGTATAAACATTAACACATCAGAAAACCAACTACAGGACTCCATAGTAGAAGAGGTATGAAAGATGAAGAATGGATAGATGGTTTAAAAATGAAACATTATAACTGGATCCAGGAAAATCATTATGTGGTTGGTAATAATGTTTATCATTAACATTATGATAACTCTCAAATTAATCTATATAGGAACTGCAGTTATAAAGCATTTTAATTTAATAATTTAACTATAAATTATCAGCTGTCACTATTGGGAAGGAGATAATGAACTTTGATGAACAGTTCCTCTTTCATTTTTCCCCAAAAATGTTTCTCCAGACATACCTAACCCAAAATATTTAAACTTACTAAATGTTAATGGCCCTGACATACATAGTACATAGCCTCCCCATCCACTTTAATGACATAATTTAAGTGAATTGTCACATTAGTGTTTTAAGAAACCCCTGACAGAGATGTCAGAGCACATTAGATCTTATGAATTCAACAAAGAAATTCCCCCTCGTATGACCTTGGCTTTTTCATTGCTAATATTGTTCATCTGTTTCTCTTTATTATTTATATATGAAAAAATATTTTTTAAAGATTTATTTATTTATGCATACAAGAACTGGGGTAGAGGCCATTGATGCAGGGGTTGAGAGGATTCACTAGAGACTGAGTGGGGAGCAGAACAGGACTGACCAAAATACACTGTTGTGGGGAGCAGTAGGCGAGACAGGAGAGGTCTGCTGTACCATGTGGGTCACCTCACTGGCAGGAATTCAATTCGGGCTATAATTGTTGTGGATAGCTTCATAGTGCTGACACTTAACCCCTTGTGCCACCAGGGAGGCCCTCATATGAAGAATTATTTGAAATGTTTTTTTCCATGTTTTTCATGCTCTTACTTTACTTTTATCTACCCCTCTCCCCATCTTCTGTCAGTTTGGTGAATTTTGTCCTTATTTATTTTAAATAAGGAAAATTACTTAAATAAAATTAAATAAATGCATTTTCTTTATTTTAAAATAGTTCGTAATAGTTTGGATTTGTAGTTACATTAATGTTCTTTTAATACTCAGGTTTAAAAATAATATTCTCAAATTCTAAATTTGTCTATAGTATCACTATTTTCCTCCCCAAGGAGATTAGAATTTATATATAGTTTAACTTTTTTTTTTTCAGTAGTGAGAATAGTGGTTTATTTTATTTTTTTAATATTTTATTTTATTTTATATAATTCCTACATCATTTTTCATTTTTGCACAGTGTATACATTTTCATTTTGGTTATATTCCCCATACAATTCCCACCTTCCCCCTTATTTTGGCCTTGATACCTCCTCTTCCCCCCCCCTTAATGTATCTTTGGTTTATAGTTGCTTGTTGATTTTTATTTTTCTTTATATAATTAGTCTTTTTCCTGGTACCTTATTTAGGTTTTCTAAATTCCCGATATGAGTGAGATAATCCGATATTTTTCTTTTTCTTTCTGGCTTATTTCGCTGAGCATGATCCCTTCCAGCTCCATCCATGTTACTGCAAATTGCATGAATTTATCTTTTGATTGCTGAGTAATATTCCATTGTGTATATATACCACATCTTCTTGATCCAGTCATCTGTTTTTGGGCATTTAGGTTGTTTCCATAGCTTAGCTATTGTAAATAGTGCTGCTGTGAACATAGGGGTGCAAGTGCCCTTTTGAATTAATGTTTGTGTGTCCTTTGGGTAAATACCTAGGAGTGGAATTGCTGTATCATATGGCACCTCTACTTTAGTAGGAATCTCCACACAGCTTTTGAGGAATCTCCACACAGCTTTCCATAGTGGTCAGACCAGTTTGCACTCCCACCAGCAATGTAGGAGAGTTCCTTTTTCTCCACATCCTCACCAACATTTGTTGTTGCTAGTTTTTTAAATATGTGCCATTCTCACTGGTTTAAAATTGTATCTCATTGTAGTTTTGATTTGCAGTTCCCTGATTACAAGTGATATTGAACATTATTTCATATGCCTGTTGGCCATTTGCATTTCTTCTTTGGAGAAGTTTCTTTTTAGCTCTTCTGCCCATTTTTTGACTGGATTATTCACTTTGTTGAGTCTCATCAGCTCTTTGTAGATTTTTGTGATCAGTCCTTTATCATTAGTGTTGTGTTGCAAAAATTTTCTCCAGTTGGTGGGGTTTCTCTTTGTTTTTGTTATTGTCTCTTTTGCTGTACAGAAGCTCTATAATTTGATGTAGTCCCAGCTGTTTATCTTTGCCTTCACTATCACTGCTTTGGGTAATGTGTCTATAAAGATGTCTTTGAGGTGCATGTCATGTAGTGTTTCGCCTATATTTCCTTCTGTATATTTTATAGTTTCAGGTCTTATATCTATTCTTTAGTCTATTTTGAGTTGGTTTTTGTGCATGGTGTGAGGTAGTAGTCAAGCTTCATTCTTCTGCATTTACCAAGCTTTCCCATTTTCTTTACACTTGTCTCTAAAATGTTACTGAGTTACATATTATATAGATTTGTATCAAATGTTAGTTAAATTTAAACAAAAAATGATTCACCCTATACAATTTTTCTATTCCATTCCTGCGTAGACCAACAGAAAGTAGTTGGTATTATTATCTCATAGGGAGATAGCAAAATGATAACCTGCATATCAAAGGAGTTGTAGTTTTTACCATCTTTATTGTAGTTTTGGAGTACATATTAAAAACTTGGAAGTATATATGAGAATAGACTTTGTCTTAGACCAAAGAATCTGAAATATAAGGTTGTATTAGGTTAAATTCAACACTATGCATATGTTCATTGGAATTTAGGATTTAATGACTATTAACTTGAGTGGGATCAAGAGTAGTGGAATACACCTGTAATTAAGGCTGCAACACTACTTTTGCCTATAGTACAGTGACATTGAGATGTAAGAATTTACTTTATATATATATTTTTTTAAAGATTTATTTTTTTATTTATACAAGCACCGGGTACAGTCAGAAGCACGGGAGGGTGAGAGAATTCACCAAAGCCAGGGTGGGGCGCAGAGCAGGCAGAAGGCAGAAGGACTGAAGTACACGGCTGAGGGGAGCAGCAGGTGGTAGGAGAGGTCTGCACGCCATGTGGGACCCTCCTCCAGTGGCTGGGGAGCAGCAGGGGATCGAACCAGCGCTGCAGAGGCTGCGGGCAGCTTCGCAACCCAGCGCTCAACCGCTGCGCCACTGGGGAGGCCCACATTTTATATTTTAAGGGAAAGAATCTTAAGAATTAATCACATAGAAATATTGGAAGATATATTTATATACCACTAGTTCAGTCAATTCCTAACTACTTATCTAGGAATGTCTGGAAGATATGTCCTTCACCAACATTTTATGATGTACATTGTTGAGTGGGCCACCATAATCCTTAAAAAGTTTTGCATTACCTACCATTTATAGAAAGTAAATAAAAATCTAGTCAAATATACTACCATGAGTTGAGTTCTCTAATTTCATTAGGAATAATGGGCTTGATAATTTAAAGATGCAGAGGCCATCTCTTTTTACAAATCCCTCTTTAACTCTTCTGTTTGATTATTGAAAAATCCATGTAAATTCTTGAGTTTCCATGTATTATTAAATCAGTGGTAAATCCAATTACAGTTGTAGTCTGGTATGGTTTCTTTATCTTAGCAAAAATGTTCTGTTTCATACCAATTGGTAATGACAATCAAAAGAAGTTTACTGGCAAGATCAATAGTCTGTTTTCTTTTTTTGCTGCTGGACAGTCGTCCATACTTCTTAACTTGGTCATAACATAATTATAAAAATCTACAGAAACCATGGCCATCTTACACAACCTCACTGTGGCCTATTAGCTGCATGACATTATGCTAATAAGAATTGGTGACCAGAAATTAATGAGTATCTAGATACTTCAGGAAGAATCATTTAAGATAGAGGATGAGAGATAAAACTTCAGAATCATCATGTTGGATGTTTTAAAGGATTGAATGGTGTCATATATGACAGGATAGCCCCTCAAATATCAGAAAGAGCTCATTATATCTGCTCCACACAAAGAAAGAATGACAATTAGTGATCTTTGAATATGAAAACCAACACATTCCTATTTGGAGATGCTGTTTCAAGCCATTTACTAAATAAACTGCAGATTTTAAATGGGTCCCAGAGTAAGAGAAAGGTCTTCTACAGATTGAAGTTTCAGGACAAGATACTGTGACCCAATCATTCAAAACATTTAAAGGATAGGAAGGGATGATGCATGGAGCCTGAGCTTCATCTCAAAGAGAGACACACAGTGCAAACACCTACGATTTTATAGTAAGAATCTCTTTTGTGCTACATTTTGTGTAAATAAGAACTATAATAGATTCCATACCAGAACTGGAGTATTTTATTAAAAGGAATATTCTTGTTTAATGAAGAATGTTATGTTGTTTGTTTGGATGATAGCTGAATATTTTAGTGATAAATAGAACAATATATCCAATGCTTGTGCTGTATTGTGTTATATCCACAGTTGGATAGGCCCTTATTCTGTAAATCAGAACCCATTGACTAGTGACCCCTCAAGGCCTGTTAGGATCAATCACTTTGTGAGCTTAATTGATAGGAGGAAGGTATAGGTTTTAGGCCCTTTTAATCTCTAGTTTGATAATTTTCTGAGCCGTTTCCTTTTAGGCCCTATAGCTTACATATTCAGCAGTTAATTCAATTCTACCCATTTTTTCATTAGTTGAAGGAAACCTCAATACCTACTTTCCAGTATTTTATTTTATTTATATAAAATAGTGTTGTGAACACTATCAATCTCGTAATTTTGTTTCTTTATGTACAAGTCCTATTTGTATATCTGTGTTAGAAGAGGAGACTCCTTAGAGAAGTCTACCAAGTAATTTTATAGGTAATTTGGTACATTTGGGTATTACCTATTTTGGGGAGAGAAGGTGTAGTCATGTTGGTCATGCATTTTTAATTTTCATGTCCATTTATATATATAACTTGTAGTACCCTAGCAACACTGTCTTGGATTAATATATGCAATTTCAGAAGAAACTTCTGATTTAGGAGTATTAGAAGATTTGAAGTTTCCGCTTTGGAGAAGCACGCAGGAGTATAAGATATTAGACTCTTAGAAGGGTCCATTTCTGGAGAAGCACCATCTCATGCTCTGGCCGTGGGCCAAGTATTATAATCACAGTGCTATGTTCCTTTTTTTTTTTTTTGAGCTTCTATGTTCATTTTATTTTATTTTTTTAATTTTATTTTTATATTCCCCATACAATTGGAACACCCTTATTTTGACCCCAATTTCTTCTTTCTCCGCCACCCCCCATAGTGTGTCTCTGGTTCATAGTTGTTTGTTGATTTTTATTTTTCCTTTTTTATAGTTATTCTTTTTCCTGGTCTCTTATTTAGGTTTTCTAGATTCCTGCTATGAGTGAGACCATCGGTATTTTTCTTTTTCTTTCTTTTTTTTTAAAAAAATATTTATTTATTTATTTATTTATACAAGCACTGGGGCACAGTCAGAAGCGCGGGAGGGTGAGAGAATTCACCAGAGCCAGAGCGGGGAGCAGAGCAGGCAGAAGGACCGAAGTACACTGCTGAGGGGAGCAGCGGGTGGCAGGAGAGGTCTGCGCGCCATGCGGGACCCTCCTCCGGTGGCCGGGGAGTAGCCGGGGATCAAACCGGCGCCGTGGAGGCCCCGGGCAGCTTCGCAACCGAGCGCTCAACCGCTGCGCCACTGGGGAGGCCCTCTTTTTCTTTCTTGCCTCTTTCGCTGAGCATGATCCCTTCCAGCTCCATCCATCTTGTTGCAAATTGCATGTGTTTATCTTTTTTGAATGCTGAGTAATATTGCATTGTATATATGTACCACATCTTCTTGATCCAGTCATCTATTTTTGGCATTTGTGTTGTTTCCATAGCTTAGCTATTGTAAATAGTGCTGCTATAAACATAGGGGTGCAGGTGTTCTTTGGAATTGATGTTTCTGTGTCCTTTGGGTAAATACCTAGGAGTGGAATTGCTGGATCATATGGAAGCTCTATGTTTAGTAGGTCCAGAAATCTCCACACAGCTCTCCATAGTGGTTGGACCAGTTTGCACTCCCACCAACAGTGCAGAAGAGTTCCTTTTTCTCCACACCCTTGCCAACATTTGTTGTTGCTAGTTTTTTTAATACGTGCCATTCTCACTGGTGTGAGATGGTATCTCATTGTAGTTTTGCCAAAACCCAACAAAGACAGCACAAAAAAAAGAAAATTACAGGTTAATCTCCCTAATGAAAACTGATGCAAAAATCCTCAACAAAATCCTTGCCAACAGAATCCAACAATGCATCCATTAGATAATACACCATGACCAAGTAGGATTTATTTCAAGGATACAAGGAAGGTTCAACATCCGAAAATCAATCAATGTCATCCAACACATCAACAAATAGAAATATAAAAACCATATGATAATATCCATAGATGCTGAGAAAGCATTCGACAAAGTACAACACCCATTTCTGATAAAGGCCCTTGAAATTCTCGGGATACAAGGAACATACCTCAACATCATAAAGGCCATATATGACAAGCCCACAGCCAATATCATTCTCAATGGTGAAAAGCTGAAAGCATTTCCATTAAGATCTGGAACAAGACAAGGATGTCCACTCTCACCACTGCCTTTCAACACAATACTGGAAGTCCTAGCCAGAGCAATAAGACAAGAGAAATACTTGCTGGAGACTGTGTGAACCCAGCAGAAGGCTCACCGAGGAGACAGAGGTTAAGCTGGGAGGCTTGCCCATGCCGGGCACCTTCTAGCCTGCAGTTCCAGCCCAGAGGGGAGCAGCACCCACCGCTGGGGCAGACCGGGCGTGCAGGGGAGCGCGTTCCCGCATCGCCATTTTGCAGCAGGGATCTTTCTTGCTGGAGACTGTGTGAACCCAGCAGAAGGCTCACCGAGGAGACAGAGGTAAGCTGGGAGGCTTGCCCATGCTGGGCGCCTTCTAGCCTGCAGTTCCAGCCCAGAGGGGAGCAGCACCCACCGCTGGGGCAGACCAGGCGTGCAGGGGAGCGCGTCCCCTGCACCGGCATTTTGCAGCAGGGTCCTTTCTTGCTGGAGACTGTGTGAACCCAGCAGAAGGCTCACCGAGGAGACAGAGGTAAGCTGGGAGGCTTGCCCATGCTGGGCGCCTTCTAGCCTGCTGTTCCAGCCCAGAGAGGAGCAGCACCCACCGCTGGGGCAGACCGGGCATGCAGGGGAGCGCGTTCCCGCATCGCCATTTTGCAGCAGGGACCTTTCTTGCTGGAGACTGTGTGAACCCAGCAGAAGGCTCACCGAGGAGACAGAGCAGGGACCTTTCTTTGCTGGAGACTTGTGAACCCAGCAGAAGTTCCCCAGAGGAGCCAGTGGTGAGCTGGGAGGGTCGCCCAAGATGCCGGCCAGTACCAGCAACACAGTGTCACAAGGAATACGGCAAATTAGAAAACAGGCAGTAGGGAGTAGAAAAACCACAGGCAACCCAGCAACTCCTCAGCAAAAAAGCACACCGCAAAAAGAAAACCATCTACCAGATTGCAACGACAGTAACTTGGAAGAACTCCTGAGCCTTCCAGATAGAGAATTTAAAATTGCTGTGATTAAAAAACTGACAGAAGTCATAAAGGAAAACAATGATAAGGGGAAAATAATTAATGACCAGAAGAATGAAATTGAGTCCCTAAAGAGGGAAGTAAAAGAAATGCAGGAGATCAAAGAATTAATGGAGACGCTAAAGAACTCTGGGAAAAGCAATGGAAGCAGAATAGATGAAATGGAAGAACGAATAAGTACTCTTGAAGACACAGAAATAAAAAGAATTAAAACAGAAAAGGAAGGAGAAGTACGAAGGAAAAAGACCGAAGAAAGACTTCGGGAACTATCTTACTCCATGAGGAAAGGAAATATAAGAGTTATAGGAATCCCAGAAGGAGAGGAGAGAGATGTAGGAACAGAGAAAATATTCATGGATATAATTGAAGAGAACTTCCCAAACGCGAAGAAGGATCTGAAAATTGATATACAAGAAGCAAGAAGAACACCAAACTTCCATGACGAAAGGAAAAATACAGCAAGACACATAATAGTAAAGCTCCCAAGAATCCAAGACAAGGAAAAAATAATGAAACTAACAAGAGGGAAGAAACAGATAACATTCAAAGGGAAACCAATCAGATTGACATCAGACTTCTCTGAAGAAACACTACGGGCAAGGAGAGAGTGGAGGGACATAGTCAACAGACTCCAAGAAAACAGATGCCAACCAAGAATACTCTATCCTGCAAAACTCTCCTTCCTCTTTGAAGAAAGAATATGGACCTTCCCAGACAAACAGAAACTCCGGAATTTTATTACGACTAAACCCCCACTCCAAAAAATACTACAAGGAATCCTAAAGCCAGAACCTCAGAGGGACGAATAACAACAAAAGAAGGCCAAAGAAAGTTATTAAAATAATAAATAAATAAAATCAAAGGAAAGACAAACACAATGGCAAATACAGATGCTAACATATCAATACTAACTCTAAATGTAAATGGACTAAATTCTCCAATAAAAAGACAGAGAGTTGCAGGCTGGATTAAGAAACAAAACCCAACCTTTTGCTGTCTCCAGGAAACACATTTAGCTGCAAAAGATAAAAATAGACTCAAAGTTAAAGGATGGAAAACAATTCTACAAGCAAATGGACCAAAAAGAAGGCAGGAACAGCTATACTCATATCAGATAAAACAGATTTCAAACTTAAAAAGATAAAAAGAGACCCCAGTGGTCATTACATTATGATCAAGGGGACAATACTTCAAGAAGAAATAACACTCATTAACATATATTCACCAAACGAAGGAGCACCAAAATATATCAGACAACTATTGGCATCTCTGAAAACAGACATCAGAGAAAACACATACGTAGTGGGAGACTTCAACACACCACTATCAACAATGGATAGATCAACAAGACAAAAAATAAGTAAAGACACTAAAGCTCTAAATAAGGATCTAGAGTGCTTGAGCTTAACAGACATATATAGAACACTAAACCCAAAAAAATCTGAGTATACATTTTTCTCAAGCGCACACGGATCATTCTCTAGGATCGATCATATACTGGGGCACAAGACAAACATCAACAGATACACCAAGATTGAAATCATACCAACCATCTTTTCTGACCATGAAGGCGTCAAACTAGAAATAAACCATAAAAAGAAGGCAGGGTACTCTCCTACCTCGTGGAGATTGAAACCCACACTACTGGAAGTCCACTGGACTAACGAGGAGATCAAAGAAGAAATTAAAAAATTCTTTGAATTGAATGACAAGGAGGACACCAATTTCCTAAATGTATGGGATGCAGCAAAAGCAGTAATAAGAGGAAAATATATAGCAATAGATGCTCACATCAAGAAACAAGAAAGAACTCAAAGAAACAACCTAATCTCGAAGCTCAAAGATCTAGAAAAAGAACAACAAAAAAACCCCAAAACCAGTAGAAGAAAAGAAATAATAAAAACCAAAGCAGAAATAAATGAAATCGAAACTAAAAAAACAATCCAAAAGATCAATGAAACCAAGAGCTGGTTCTTCGAAAAAATAAATAAAATAGATAAACCCCTAGCCAGGCTCACAAGGGCAAAAAGGGAGAAAGCACAAATAAATAGGATAATAAATGAAAGAGGAGAAATCACAACAGACACAGCAGAAATCAAAAGAATAATTAATAACTACTATGAACAGTTATATGGAAACAAGTTCAACAATCTAGAGGAGATGGACAAATTCCTACAACTCTACAATCACCCAAAGCTAGATAAAGAAGAAATAGTACACCTAAACAGACCAATTACGATGAGCGAAATTGAAATGGTAATCAAAAACCTCCCCAAAAACAGAAGCCCAGGACCTGATGGATTTACAAATGAATTCTACCAAACATTCAGAGACGAATTGGTGCCTATCCTTCACAAACTCTTCCAAAAAATTGAGAAGGAAGGTATAATACCTAACACGTTCTATGAAGCCAACATTACACTAATACCAAAACCGAACAAGGACAACACAAAAAAAGAAAACTATAGGCCAATCTCCCTAATGAACACTGATGCAAAAATCCTCAATAAAATTTTAGCTATCAGAATCCAACAGTGTATCCATAAGGTAATTCACCACGACCAAGTAGGATTCATTCCAGGGACACAAGGATGGTTTAACATCCGAAAATCAATCAACGTTATCCAACACATCAACAAAAAGAAATATAAAAACCATATGATAATATCAATAGATGCTGAGAAAGCTTTCGACAAAGTGCAACACCCATTCATGATAAAAGCCCTTGAAATTCTTGGGATACAAGGAATGTACCTCAACATCATAAAGGCCATCTATGACAAGCCAACAGCCAGTATCATTCTCAATGGTGAAAAAGCTGAAAGCAATTCCATTAAGATCTGGAACAAGACAAGGATGTCCACTTTCACCACTGCTTTTCAATATAATACTGGAAGTCCTAGCCAGAGCAATAAGACAAGAGAAAGACATCCAAGGAATCCAAATAGGAAAAGAAGAAGTCATACTATCACTCTTTGCAGATGATGTGATAATATACATAGAGAACCCCAAAAACTCCACAGAAAAACTAATTCAACTCATCAATCAGTTCAGTAAAGTGGCAGGATACAAAATCAACACGCAAAAGTCAGTAGCCTTCCTATATACAAACAATAAATCTGAAGAAGAAGAAATCAAAAAAACCATCCCTTTTCTTATTGAAACAAAAAAAATCAAATATTTGGGAATAAATCTAACAAAAGAGGTAAAGGACCTATACAAAGAAAACTATAAAACACTGTTAAAAGAAATAGAAGAAGACACAAAGAAATGGAAAAACATCCCCTGCTCATGGATTGGGAGAATAAACATTATTAAAATGGCCATCCTACCAAAAGCAATATACAGATTCAATGCTATTCCAATCAAAATTTCAATGTCATTCTTCAAAGAAATAGAACAATTATTGATGAAATTCATATGGAATCACAAAAAACCCCGAATAGCCAAAGCTCTCCTGAAAAAAAAATAAGGGAATGGAGGCATCACACTCCCAGACTTCAAACTCTACTACAAAGCCATAATCATCAAAACTGCATGGTATTGGAACAAGAACAGACATACAGACCAATGGAATCGAATAGAAAATCCAGAAATAAACCCACAGATTTATGGTCAACTAATCTTTGACAAAGGAGCAAAGACTATGCATTGGAGCAAAGAAAGTTTGTTCAATAAATGGTGCTGGGAAAACTGGGTCGCTACATGGAAAAGAATGAAGCTTGACCACTACCTCACACCATATACAAAAATCAACTCAAAATGGATTAAAGAACTAGACATAAGACCTGAAACCATAAAACACATAGAAGGAAATATAGCGAAACACTACGTGATTTGCATATCAAAGACATCTTTACAGACACATCACCCAAAGCAGTGATAGTGAAGGCAAAGATCAACAGCTGGGACTACATCAAATTAAAGAGCTTCTGCACAGCAAAAGACACAATAACAAAAACAAAGAGAAACCCCACCAACTGGGAGAAAATTTTTGCACCCAACACTAATGATAAAGGACTGATCACAAAAATCTGCAAAGAGCTGATGAGACTCAACAACAACAAAGAAAATAATCCAGTCAAAAAATGGACAGAGGAGCTAAAAAGAAACTTCTCTGAAGAGGAAATGCGAATGGCCAACAGGCATATGAAAAAATGTTCAACATCACTTGCAATCAGGGAAATGCAAATCAAAACTACCATGAGATACCATCTTACACCAGTGAGAATGGCACATATTAAAAAAACTAGCAACAACAAATGTTGGCGAGGTTGTGGAGAAAAAGGAACTCTTCTGCACTGTTGGTGGGAGTGCAAACTGGTCCAACCACTATGGAGAGCTGTGTGGAGATTTCTGGACCTACTAAACATAGAGCTTCCACAGGATCCAGCAATTCCACTCCTAGGTATTTACCCAAAGAACACAGAAACATCAATTCCAAAGAACACCTGCATCCCTATGTTTATAGCAGCACTATTTACAATAGCTAAGCTTTGGAAACAGCCCAAATGCCCAAAAATGGATGACTGGATCAAGAAGATGTGGTACATATATACCATGGAATATTACTCAGCATTCAAAAAAGATAAACACATGCAATTTGCAGCAACATGGATGGCGCTGGAAGGGATCATGCTCAGTGAAATAAGCCAAAAAGAAAAAGAAAAATACCGGATGGTCTCACTCATAGCAGGAATCTAGAAAACTTAAATAAGGGACCAGGAAAATGAATAACTATAAGAAAGTGAAAATCAAAATCAACAAAAACTATGAACCAGAGACAATTTTTGGGGGGTGGGAGGGCGGGAGAGGAGGGATTGGGGTCAGAATGGGGGGATTGCAAATGTATGAGGAATATAAAAATAAAATTTATTAATTAAAAAAAAAAAGACAAGAGAAATACATACAAGGAATCCAAATAGGCAAAGAAGAAGTCAAACTATCACTATTTGCAGACGATATGACAATTTACATAGAGAACCCAAAAAGTCCACAGAAAAACTAATTAAGCTAATCAATCAGTTTAGCAAAGTGGCAGGATGATACAGAATCAACACACAAAAATCAGTAGCCTTCCTATACACAAACAATAAATCTGAAGAAGAAATCAAGAAAACCATTCCTTTTATTATTGAAACAAAAAAAAAATCAAATACTTGGGAATAAATCTAACAAAAGAGGTAAAGGACCTATACAAAGAAAACTATAAAACACTGTTAAAAGATACAGAAGTAAACACAAAGAAATGGAAAGACATCCCCTGCTCATGGATCGGAAGAATTAACATTATCAAAATGGCCATCCTACCAAAAGCAATCTACTGATTCAATGCTATTCCAATTAAAATTTCACTGCCATTCTTCAAAGAAATAGAAAAAATATTGATGAAATTCATATGGAGCCACAGTGCTATGTTCTGATAGAGCTTTAGCCGTCAGAACTGGTCGGCTACATTTGTATTTTTGGTTAGGAGGGCATAGGGCTCTTTCCTCTTATTGGGGACTATCGTCAATGCCATGCAGTTTTAAATATATGACAAAACAGGGCCTCCCCGGTGGCACAGCGGTTGAGCGCTGGGTTGCGAAGCTGCCCACAGCCTCTGCGGCGCCGGTTCAATCCCCGGCTGCTCCCCGGCTGCTCCCTGGCCACCGGAGGAGGGGCCCACATGGCGCGCAGACCTCTCCTGCCGCCCGCTGCTCCCCTCAGCAGGGTACTTCGGTCCTTCTGCCTGTTCTGCTCCCTGCTCTGGCTCTGGTGAATTCTCTCACCCTCCCATGCTTCTGACTGTACCCAGTGCATGTATAAACAAAAACAAACAAACAAATAAATAAATAAATTAAAAATGCCTCTATTAAAAAAAAAAAAAAGAAGTATTTTTTAAATATATGACAAAACAAATCTCTGGCTTCCAATCCTGATCCACCACTGCCTTATTCTCACATAATTCAATGTCTTTGTACTTGACTATAACTCCATTCTTTGGAGCAGTTTGAATTTATAGTTGGTCCTGCTCTGTAGGAACCAGCATTCTCTCTGGAAGTCCAACTTGAAGAAGTTCAGCCCTGGAAAGTTAATTCTTCTTGTCTCTTGCTTAGAATATCTGATGAGAAATGCTAAGAGACATTATGTGATTTGAAAGAAACAACAAAATAATCTTTGGAGATGACATATTCACATGGTAGAGGAAGTCTTTGTGAAAAATAGCATTGTATTGAAACAACACAGAGGTAAATGTGTTGATAGTTCAGCACTAATTAATCATATAAAAGTCTTACACATTAAACATAGGGGTGCAGGTGTCCTTTTGAATTAATATTTCTGTGTCCTTTGGGTAAATACCTAGGAGTGGAATTGCTGGATCAAATGGAAGCTCCATCTTTAGCAGACTGGAGAATCTCCATACAGCTTTCCATGTGGTTGGACCAGTTTGCACTTCCACCAGCAGTGCAGGAGAGTTCCTTTTTCTCCACATCTTTGCCAACATTTGTTTTTGCTAGTTTTTTAATATGTGCTGTTCTCACTTGTGTAAGATGGTGTCTCTTTGTAGTTTTGATTTGCATTTCCCTGATTACAAGTGCTGTTGAACATTTTTTTCATATACTGCATTATTTACAATAGCTAAGCTATGGAAACCCAAATGCCCCAAAATAGATGGCTGTATCTAGAACTTGTAGTACATATACAATAGAATATTACTCAGCAATCAAAAAAGATAAACTCATGCAATTTGCAGCAACATGGATGGAGCTGAAAGGGATCACGCTCAGCGAAATAAGCCAGAAAGAAAAAGAAATATACCAGGTGGCCTCACTTACTCATAGCAGGATTTTAGAAAATCTAAATAAGGGACCAGGAAAAAGACTAATTATAATAAAGTAAATATCAAAATCAACAAGCAACTATAAACCAGAGACACACTACAGGGAGGGGAGGAGGGAGTAGGATCAAAACAAGGGGGGTGGGAATTGTATGGGGGCTATAACCAAGATGAAAATTCATACATTGTGCAAAAATGAAAAATGATGTAAAAATATATAAAATAAAAAAATGAAAAATAAATCTTACACATTAAGTCCAATTTGAAAACTCTGAAATTGAAGTAATACATTTTCCTATTCTTAGAGAATCTCTTATTTGTAAAGGTTTGTCTGGAGTTCTGGAATCCACATTCAATATTGTCAAGGTGGTAAATCTCTTAAAATTCAAGCCTCACCATCCCAATTCTATTTTCAGCTCTTTTAAAGAGATGGGATCAGGGCACCACACCACACTTACTGTTTTTCAATAAAATGTACTGAGGATGGAAAGAAGAGATATGTCAAGAATTTGTGAACTAAAATAACTGTACTTTGTGTGTTTGTGTGTGCATGGTAAGTGCACTTATATCATTACATTTAAGAGAGATATTGAGGAGAGCTATCAATTTCCATAAATGACTTATCTAATGAAATTGAAAACAAAAGTAAAATTAACCAGAAATTACAAAGATAATAAAAATATTAATATTGTTAAAATAACCACTTTGTTTAAATACATAGATTCAGTGCAGTCCCCTATCAAAATTCTAGTGATATTTTTAAAATAAATAAAACAAAAAATACTAAAAATTATGTCTAGCCATAAAAGACCTAACAACTAAAGCAATCTTGAGAAAACAAGAAAAAAATGAAGCATTGCATTATCTGGTTTCAACTATATTATAAACTGACAGTAATTAAAACAGTATGATACTGGAATAAAAATATAAACTTAGATAAATGGAAGAGAATCAAAAGCCCAGAAATAAACCAAATATATATCACTGCTTAATCTGACAAAGTACCCAAGACCATGCAATGGGGAAAGGAAAATCTAAACTTTAACTAGCGTTGGGAAAACTGCACAGCAACATGCAAAAGAATGAAATTGGGTAACACTCTAACTCCATACACAAAACCTAATTAATATTTGTTTAAGGGCCTCCCCTGGTGGCACAGCGGTTGAGCGCTGGGCTGTGAAGCTGCCCGCAGCCTCTGCAGTGCCAGTTCGATCCCCGGCCTCCAGCAAGGGTCCCACATGGTGCACAGACCTCTCCTGCCATGCCTGCTGCTCCTCTTGGCAGTGTATTTGGTCAGTCTGCCTATTCTGTTCCCTGCTCTGGCTGTGGTGAATTCTCTCACTTGCCGGCACTTCTGATTGTACCCAGTGCTTGTATAAATTAATTCATTTTAAAAAAAGAAAAAAAATTGTTTGATCACTTGTATATAAGACCTAAAATCATAAAATAACATGGATGGAAACATCAGTGATATGTTCTGTGATATCAGTGTTACAGATGTCTTTGGAGATTTAACACAAAAGCTAGAGAAATGCAAGCAAAAATAAACAAATGCACTACTTCAAATTCAAAAGCTGCTGCACAGTGGCTGAAAATATCAGCAGAATGAAAGGGAAACCAAGTAAATGAGAAAAATATTTGCACTTCATACATTTGGTAAGGGGTTAATATTCAAGATATATAAAATCTCATGTAATTCAACAACAAAAATAACAAACCACCTAATTAAAAAATGGGCAGAAGAAGTGAATAAACACCTCTCCAAAGAAGACATACAGATAGCTAACAGACACATAAAAAAAAAAAAAAAAGCTTATCATCACTTATTATTAAGTAAATGAAAATCAGAATCATAGTAGATATTATCTCACACCTTGGAGAAAAGACCAACAAGTATTGGCAAGGGTGTGGAGAAAAAGAAACCCTTGCATTATTAGTGGAAATATAAAATGATGCAAACAAAACCATTATTTATTGATGGTATCTCTCCTCCTCAGTGCCCACAGGAAGGTTGTGACTTTTCCCTTGTGAAGGGACCTTGAACAGTTCACCTGCAGCCATCTAGTCCAACAGTATAAGGCATGTAGTGAAAGGATTTTATAAATTGATTGATTCATTGATTGATCTCTGCATTCATTTACACATCTTTTTTATTTCTAATAATTGAAGGACCAAAAATAAGATTTATATTTCATTTTGAAATGAGTTCAAGGGCCTCCCTGGTGGTGCAGGTGGTTGAGCGCAGGGCTGTGAAGCTGTCCACAGCCTCGTCAGTGCCCGTTCGATCCCCACTGGCTGCGGAGATATCCAGATGGTAGGACAGACCTCTCCTGTCTAGCCCGCTGCTCCCCTCAGCAGTGTATTTCAGTCAGTCTGCCTATTTTGTTCCCCGCTCTGTCTCTGGTGAATCCTCTTACCCTCCCGCACATCTGACCAGTACCCTGGTTCTTGTATAAATAAATAAATCTTAAAAAAAAAGAGAAATGAGTTCAAGACACTGCAATTAAAATTAGTTTCAAATACTCAGCTTCATTAAAAATATGAGGGCAAGTGATCAGCAGCAGGCCTTCTTCTTAGCTCTTTTGAAAACCTTTGTTCCTTTTAATGTTAATGAGCATGTGAGCTTTTGAAAAGAAGCCCAAATCGTTAGAAAAAAAGATCAGAATCTCAGAAATGCTTTGGTTTTTCACTGTCATATTTCTTATTGTTGTATTTGTTGTGCTATATACTAGCCAGTGGGCTAGTATAGTAATTTCAGTAGGCTTATTAGTAACAGGCTTATGCACTACCACATTAAGTAGATGAAATGATCTGTGTTACACCAGTCATCCACACGTAGCAAATTCTGTGTGATATTCTCATTCATTGCCTTCTATTTTATTTGGAATTTTGTATGAAGCATTTTTTATGAAGAAATACTTGACTTAATTGGACAGATAAAAGAAAACCAAGCCAATGCAATTTTTATCCTTACTGTTAATTCTAATTCATTTATTTCAAAAATATTGATAGAAAATTTTAAATAATCTTTAAAATATAGATTTTATTTTGATATAATGTGTATGTATGCATATATAGATATGTAGATATATCTGTTTATACTAAGTATATCTATACCAAGTATATATATTAAATACTATATATACACTATATATACACACAGACACACATACACACACACTTAATATAAAGGAAACATTGTAGAAGATATATATAAAGTTTTTTATAAATGATAATAAATAAAGTTTTAATAAATGGAGAAAATTGGCTTCAGAGTAATTCAAGATTTAAAACTGAATTAAAATTTAAATCAATTTAAATTTGATTTAAAATTTAAATTCTCACATCACATGTTGGACTCAAATAATTTCCATATAAATTAAAGAGCAAAATATACAATTTTAAATCATAAAATACTGTATAAAATATAGGATAAAGTAATGGAAAATTTAAAACATAAATTGATAGGTCTAGCAATATGTGAAATTTAAAAAAAATAAAAATGTACATTACAAATATATTAACAAATGATGTGTTAGAGAAAATTTTCAATATGTATGTAAAGTTCAATTTGTAAATAGCCTTTACTAAAGAAAAATGAGCAAGTTACTTAGACTACAAAATAAAGAATGAAACTGGTGAAAAAATTGCAAATGGTCAAACTCATTTATAATCAAAGAAATAAATGGAATGCTATCACTTTTCCCCCACACTGTTAAACGTTTTAAATATTCATACATAATACATATTTCTTTCTTCACATTGAAAGATAACATTTACATATGCTAAATATATAAGAGAGCAGGTAGATTTCATATCTCCTATCTAATTTCCAAATTTCATAATTTCTGGACTCAGATTCAGTACGCATATTCTTGCTGTCCTGAGGATGCAAATGGGATGTGCACAACTGAAGTTAGATATTCTATAAGCAAATAATAGATCTGTATCTAGCATACAGAAATTTAATGTATACTGTTAGGGTAAAATAAATGCATATAGATATAAAACTTGCAGAATTATATACTAATGAATCATCTAAAATAATTGAATATGGTTAATTCAAGATACGGAGTCAGGCAGGAAACTTTCTTATGACAAGCCTTGTGTATTTAATTTACTCTTAAAACTATCTTAAAGACTAATTATGATAAAGAAAAAATCAAAATCAACAAGCAACTATAAGCCAGAGACACACTATGGGGGGAGGAAAGGAGGGATTAGGGTCAAAATAAGGGAGGGTGCAATTGTATGGGGAATATGACCAAAATGAAAATGCATACATTGTGCAAAAACAAAAAAATGATGTAAGAATTATATGAAATAACATATATTAAAAAACAAAACAAACAAAAACTATCTTACATGTGTGTAGCTTTGATAATAGTAATTGTGGATTTAAAAATTTTAATACTACCTATAAACTACCTTTCATAAAAGGAGGAGAGTATTTAGTATTATCCAACCATTACAGTGACTTTAACATTTGCATGTGTACAATATCATTACATAACATTTTGATGTTAGTTTTACTGAATTGCTTGCTATTCTCTTGCTTTAAGATGTATTAACTTATCTTACACATCTTTTGCTCAACAATAGAATTCAAGAACTATATGAAAGGAGTCAGGCTTATACTGTAATTATATAAGTATGGTCACAGTGCCCTTTAAGGAGTGCCTAGAGATTTTTTCATTTTCACTAGGTCAATACCTTCCCTCTCCAGGACTTTTTGCTGCAAAGGTAATTGCAGTTTATCAAGGCAGTTAGTCATACACAAAGGATTTCTGAGATGCTGGTTTGAGAAGGTCTGCAAAGTATTTTTTCTAACTGCTGTCATCCATATAACTTGATTACACAAAAGTTTTATATTCTCTCATTTTTTTTTTATTCTTAACCTTAAATAGAACTTTGAGTATCACTGGTATTCAATAACTTTTGTTGAAAAACAAATGAAAATGGCCCAAGGAGCTGTTAATATATTTTAAAATTAACATGGATTTTGCTATTCAAAGATACAGAATACTAAAATATGAGTAATGTGAATTTCCAAATTTCGGTGTAGATCTGAAATTATTACATATTTAGAATCTATTGCTTTCTGCTCTAAATATTTTTATATTATTAAGATATTTGAAATGTCATCTTTTTTTTTTTTTAAATAGAGGCATGTTTATTTATTTATTTATTTGTTTGTTTGTTTGTTTGTTTGTTCTGTTTACACATGCACTGGGTACAGTCAGAAGCGCAGGAGGGTGAGAGAATTCACCAGAGCCAGAGTGGGGAGCAGAGCAGGCAGAAGGACCGAAGTACACTGCTGAGGGGAGCAGCGGGCGGCAGGAGAGGTCTGCGCACCATGTGGGACCCTCCTCCGGTGGCCGGGGAGCAGCCGGGGATCGAACCGGCACCGCAGAGGCCGTGGGCAGCTTCGCAACCCAGCGCTCAACCGCTGCGCCACCGGGGAGGCCCTGAAATATCATCTTAAGGGCTCTTGAGGACTAAAGTTTTGGGCAATTTCCCTCAGTAATATATTTTTCTGTATAATTTAATATTTCAAACATTTAAAATTTATATGTACATTTAGTAGCTTATTTGCTATTAGGATTTTTCTAGGAAAAGTTTATATTAAGGTATAGTGTCATCATACCATAGTTTATTTGTCATATAGAGAATGGGGATAATAACCTGAAGAGAGAGTGGGAAAAGTAGTTTAAAAAATAAACCTGTTATTTTGGTATAATTTTATATTTACAGGATAATGACACAAATATACATAGAGCAGCTACATATCCCTCATCTAGTTTCATTCAACATTTCCTAATTTTATTGGCATATGTTACCATTTACATTTGCCAAAACTGGGAATGTGCCCATGTTGGTACATTACTATTAACTAAATACTGTATTTGTGTTTTAGTAGTTTTCTATTAATGGCATTTTTTCTCTTCCAACATCCAGTGTAGTCTATCATATCCCAATTTCTCACATTATTTCCTTAGTCTCCTTTCTGATCTTTGATAGTTCCTATACCTTTACTTGTTATTAATGACCTTGGTAGTTTTGAGAAGTGCTGGTCAGGTATTTTAGAGCATTCTTTAATTTGAGTTTATCTAATATACTTCTAAGTATTATATTGGGATTATGAGCTTATAGAAAGTATACTACAGAGCTGACATGCCTTGTTCAGCACTTTATATGACAAGGACATGGTGTCCACAGATTGTCATTGGTAATGTTGACCTTGATCACTTGGTTATGGTAGTTTTTTTAAAAAATAAAACTTACGTTTTTTTCCCTTATCAGACTTTAGTCTTTAGAAATGAGTCTTTACGTCCAGCCAACCCTGAATAGAAATGGGGTTAGAGGAAATTCAGTTCCATTTTATAAAGAAAAGTTTTATCCATTTGTTTGTTTATTTAAATATTTTATCAATCATAAAATTATGCAATCAATATTGAAACATCCATGTTTATTTTCCATTTCAGGTTGTAATACAGTACTGTATTATTTAGTTTTTCCAGCTTTGGTCACTAACAACTCTTTCAGGTTTTCTGAGGTGACCATTTGACATGGCCCTATTAGGTTGTTTTTTGAGCTCTTTCTTACTTTCTGGTACTTTAAGATATTTCATTTTCGTCTTATACTCCCCTTGTTCAATCTGTCACTCAACCAATGTGCTCTAGTTCCTTTAAATGGATAATGGTATTGGAAATAAATATCTGGCATTGTTTTTAAGCATGGAAGATATGTATTTGGTTAAAAGTGAAAAATTCCAGTAGAGAAGTGGAGATTGAAATAAGAAAATGATATAAACTGAAGAAGCAGATAGTCAGCATAAGGATTAGTAGACAGCACAAGTAGTACTAACATAAGTACCATGTTTCTGATGTTCAAAAGAAAAATGAAGTAATATAGAATCAAATATAGTTTGAAATGGAATTAATGGTAATAATATCAAAACATATTAGTTCTCCCTTCATTTATTTTGGAGGTGATATCACTATCCCAAACTGGTGGTTTTGAATGGAGATTGAAGGCTTGATTTGCTTAGAAAGGATTTTGAACAGAACAATTGATAGAATGAAGAAGATATGATTAGAGATAAATAAAATTATACTAATTAGAAGGGTAAAGTTGTGTTGAAGTTAGAAAAGATAATAGGGGGGTCAAATCAATTTTTAGTTTCTCTAGAAATATTCTGTTGAGTGAAAGAAAAGGAAGGAAAACCGTGAAGTTATTTGTACAGAATGATATAATTTTAGTAATGATAGATATTTGTAAACATAATGAAATCTTTTCCACATAGAACTTATGAAAATTCTGACTGCTGCACTTTCAGCAATTGTGTGAGCTGGTTGACATCACTTTGGTATCTTGAAATGTTGTCCTAGTGGGACCCTTTATGTCACAGGCATCGGAAAATACAAATCAGGTCTTTATTTCCCTCAGAAATGGTTGTTGAACATTTATCCAAACACAATCACTACTCTTTTAACCCTATTTTTAGAGAAGACTTTCTGAATGCTTTGGTTATTTTTGCCAACCCAGAGAAACTACCCAGCAGAGCATCAGTAGTCTAATGAAATAAATGAACAGTTAGCTATATAATGTCCTTCTTGGGTGAGGGCAGATGGACTTGTTTGTAAATTAGCATATGCTTTTAGAGGGCCAGAAGGAATAAAATTATGAGGAACAGAGAGGGAGAAGTTAAGGATCTGAAGGAGATTACAACATTACTTTATCCCAAATTCTTTCATCACCATCCTGCTTACCTTGCAGATATTTGGATTAAAGGTAAATATGTAGTCTCAAGTGCTGGTTCAGGCTTGGGAATGGGAAAAACAAGGCAGCTGGCCTAGCTGGTGACTGGTAATCAGTATTGTGTGCACATAGTAAGAATCGTGTATATAGCTGAAGAGCAAATGTATACAAAGAGTCTGTGTAAGAAACTGAGCTTTACATTACTTATGTGACAGGGGCACTTCCCCAGGAGTAGTAGTAGTAATGGCATTTGAGGAAGATGTAGGCAGGGAATATTGGGAATATGTGATTAGGATGAAGGTACAGCCAATTTAAGAGTAGAGATGTCCAAAAAATTGAGAAGGAAGGGACAATACCAAACAAGATCTATGAAGCCAACATTACGCTAATACCAAAACCGAACAAGGACAACACAAAAAAGGAAAACTACAGGCCAATCTCCCTAATGAACACTGATGCAAAAATCCTCAATAAAATTTTAGCTACCAAAATCCAACAATGTATCCATAAGATTATTCACCATGACCAAGTAGGATTCATTTCAGGGACACAAGGATGGTTCAACATCTGAAAATCAATCAATGTTATCCAACACATCAACAAAAAGAAATATTAAAACCATATGATAATATCAATAGATGCTGAGAAAGCTTTCGACAAAGTGCAACACCCATTCATGATAAAAGCCCTTGAAATTCTTGGGATACAAGGAACATACCTCAACATCATAAAGGCCATATATGACTAGCCAACAGCCAGTATCATTCTCAATGGTGAAAAGCTGAAAGCATTTCCATTAAGATCTGGAACAAGACAAGGATGTCCACTTTCACCACTGCTTTTCAATATAATACTGGAAGTCCTAGCCAGAGCAATAAGACAAGAGAAAGACATACAAGGAATCCAAATAGGAAAAAGAAGTCAAACTATCACTATTTGCAGATGATATGATAATATACATAGAGAACCCCAAAAACTCCACTAAAAAACTAATTCAACTCATCAATCAGTTCAGTAAAGTGGCAGGATACAAAATCAACACACAAAAGTCAGTAGCCTTCCTATACATAAACAATAAATCTGAAGAAGAAGAAATCAAAAAAACCATCCCTTTTATTATCAGAACAAAAAAAAAATCAAATACTTGGGTATAAATCTAACAAAAGAGATAAAGGACCTATACAAAGAAAACTATAAAACACTGTTAAAAGAAATAGAAGAAGACACAAAAAAATGGAAAGACATCCCCTGCTCATGGATTGGAAGAAGAAACATTATTAAAATGGCCATCCTACCAAAAGCAATATACAGATTCAGTGCTATTCCAATAAAATTTTTAATGTCATTCTTCAAAGAAATAGAACAATTATTGATGAAATTCATATGGAGTCACCAAAAACCCCGAATAGCCAAAACTCTCCTGAAAAAAAAAAGAAGGGAATGGAGGCATCACACTCCCAGACTTCAAACTATACTACAAAGCCATAATCATCAAAACTGCATGGTATTGGAACAAGAACAGACACACAGACCAATGGAATTGAATAGAAAATCCAGAAATAAACCCACAGATTTATGGTCAACTAATCTTTGACAAAGGAGCAAAGACTATGCATTGGAGCAAAGAAAGTTTGTTCAATAAATGGTGCTGGGAAAACTGGGTCGCTACATGGAAAAGAATGAAGCTTGACCACTACCTCACACCATACACAAAAATCAACTCAAAATGGATTAAAGAACTAGACATAAGACCTGAAACCGTAAAATACATAGAAGGAAATATAGGCGAAACACTATGTGATATGCACATCAAAGACATCTTTACAGACACATCACCCAAAGCAGTGATAGTGAAGGCAAAGATAAACAGCTGGGACTGCATCAAACTAAAGAGCTTCTGCACAGCACTAGAGGCAATAACAAAAACAAAGAGAAACCCCACCTACTGGGAGAACATTTTTGTACACAACACTAATGATAAAGGACTGATCATAAAAATCTACAAAGAGCTGATGAGACTCAACAACAACAAAGAAAATAATCCAGTCAAAAAATGGGCAGAAGAGCTAAAAAGAAACTTCTCTGAAGAGGAAATGAAAATGGCCAACAGGCATATGAACAAATGTTCAACATCACTTATAATCAGGGAAATGCAAATCAAAACTACCATGAGATACCATCTTACACCAGTGAGAATGGCACATATTAAAAAAACTAGCAACAACAAGTGTTGGTGAGGATGTGGAGAAAAAGGAACTCTCCTGCACTGTTGGTGGGAGTGCAAACTGGTCCAACCACTATGGAGAGCTGTGTGGAGATTTCTGGACCTACTAAACATAGAGCTTCCATATGATCCAGCAATTCCACTCCTAAGTATTTACCCAAAGGACACAGAAACATCAATACCAAAGAGCACCTGCACCCCTATGTTTATAGCAGCACTATTTACAATAGCTATGCTATGGAAACAACCCAAATGCCCAAAAATAGATGATTGGATCAAGAAATTCGATACATATACACCATGGAATATTACTCAGCATTCAAAAAAGATAAACACATGCAATTTGCAGCAACATGGATGGAGCTGGAAGGGATCATGCTCATCAAAATAAGCCAGAAAGAAAAAGAAATACCGGATGGTCTCACTCATAGCAGGAATCTAGAAAACTTAAATAAGGGACCAGGAAAATGAATAACTATAAGAAAGTGAAAATCAAAATCAACAATAACTATGAACCAGAGACACTCTATGGGGAGTGGACGGGGAGGGGAGGGATTGGGGTCAAAATAAGGGGGTTGCAATTGTATGGGGAATATAAAAATAAAATTTATTAAAAAAAAAAGAATAGAGATGACTTTGTGGGCATGTGACCTAAGTATCCACACCGTATTCCATCCTCGGCATTAGCCTTAGAGTTGCCATTTGACATTTTATATAAATAATAGTATTTATTGTGCTCAGTGAGCACAGAACACGATAGTATATAAATAATAGTATTTATTGTGCCCAGTGAGAACAGAACATGATTCATGATGTCTGGGTGTTCAGAAAGTTTCAAGGCGGGTACTAGGCAAGTGTGTAATGTTACAATTAAATAAATAGAGTTGTTTATAATCCTCAATAGTAACACCTTCTGTTTATACCAGAACTTCTTTAAAACATAGATAGAAACACAGGTTACCAAAATCAACCCAGTTAAAATAGTGACCAAACATATAAGACATGGATTATAAATACAATTTCACAATAAAAGTAGCCAGCTCTCCTTCAAGATTTTAATGCTGCATAAAAGATCTTATAAGGTGGGTTTGAAACATTATGTGTATTAAGAAAATAAGGAAGAACTAAAAAGTAATGAGAGGATGTATATATATATATATATATGTATATATGTATATATATATATATTATATATATATATATATACTATATATATATATATATATATATATAGTACAGAGTTTCCAACTTCCAACGGCAAAATCTGATTTAGTTGAGATACAGATTTTTTTAAAATAATACTTATAAATTATAACTCATGGAAATAAATGCATATAAGTAGATCCTTACTGATGTAAATAAATGTAAAGGATGTAAATGAGTAAAGTAAGCCAGCAAACAAGGAAGGAAGTAGGGGAGGGGAAGGGACTAGAAGGGAAGGAGAGAGGGAAAGAGGAAGGAAGGGAAAGGAGGGGAGGGGAGGGGAACAGAAGGGAAGGGAAGGAAGGAAGGAAGGAATGAACGGACAAATGGACGAACGGATGAAGGAGGACATAGCTCCTTTTTATGTTTGAATATAACTTATAAGTGTATATGGCATAATGGAAATAGAAACTCACCATTAGGCGAATACCACAGGAGTAATAGCTACAGACAAGTGCCATAAATGTATGTTAAAATTAGTGATCAAAATATGATGAAATATGGGATTTACATAAATTCAAACTATTTCCCACAAAATTCCTAAAAAGTACAAAGGTTAAAAGGGGCAGTAATCTTACAGTAGAAAAGCATGAGTGCCACAATCTTAACTAAAGTGTCGATGTTAACACTCTCTGAGATAAATCATAATAGCATTTACCATTTGATATGTCTAGAGAAGCATGCATCATTATTTCTGTGTTTTTCTTGGCAAAAAATAAATAGCCTCAGTCTAGTCATGAGAAAATATTACAAGGCCAAATTGAAAGGCAGTTTACAAAATAGTGGACAGTGCTTCAGTAGTGTCAATATCATACCTTAGGTCACAGATTGAAGAATAATGAGTCACAACAATAAAATGAAATGTGGGATTCTGAGAGTTTAATACTGTACGAGAAAAATGACATTAGTAGGAAAAAAAAAATATGCCCATTGATTAGTTGATGGTATTGCACAATGTTAATTTCCTGTATTTTCATAAATATTTTATGGTTTTGTATAATATTAACATTAGGAGAGGGTGGTGAATGGAACCATCTTGACTCTACTTACAAATCTAATGATAACCTAAAAATATTTCAAAATAATGGTTTTTTTATAGGTGTGGAAATAGATGTCCTCTGAAAACTCAAAGAGAAAGATGAAGTGACTATAATAAAAAAGAGTATTTGTCAAGTCTCATCAGCTCTTTGTAGATTTTTGCAATCAGTCCCTTATTAGTGTTATGGGCAAAACTTTTCTCCCAATCAGTGGGGTGTCTCTTTCTTTTTTTTTTTTTTAGATTTTTTTTTTATAATAAATTTTATTTTTATATTCCCTATACAATTTCAACCCCCCCATTTTGACCCCAATCCCTCCCCTCCCACCACCCACCCCCCCAAAAAGTGTCTCTGGTTCATAGATTTTTGTTGATTTTGATTTTCACTTTCTTATGGTTATTCATTTTCCTGGTCCCTTATTTAAGTTTTCTAGATTCCTGCTATGAGTGAGACCATCCGGTATTTTTCTTTTTCTTTCTGGCTTATTTCACTGAGCATGAGCCCTTCCAGCACCATCCATGTTGCTGCAAATTGCATGTGTTTATCTTTTTTGAATGCTGAGTAATATTCCATGGTATATATGTACCACATCTTCTTGATCCAGTCATCTATTTTTGGGCATTTGGGCTGTTTCCATAGCTTAGCTATTAGCTATTGTAAATAGTGCTGCTATAAACATAGGGGTGCAGGTGTTCTTTGGAATTGATGTTTCTTGTCCTTTGGGTAAATACCTAGGAGTGGAATTGCTGGATCATATGGAAGCTCTATGTTTAGTAGGTCCAGAAATCTCCACACAGCTCTCCATAGTGGTTGGACCAGTTTGCACTCCCACCAACAGTGCAGGAGAGTTCCTTTTTCTCCACACCCTCGCCAACACTTGTTGTTGCTAGTTTTTTTAATATGTGCCATTCTCACTGGTGTAAGATGGTATCTCATGGTAGTTTTGATTTGCATTTCCCTGATTATAAGTGATGTTGAACATTTGTTCATATGCCTGTTGGCCATTTTCATTTCCTCTTCAGAGAAGTTTCTTTTTAGCTCTTCTGCCCATTTTTTGACTGGATTATTTTCTTTGTTGTTGCTGAGTCTCATCAGCTCTTTGCAGATTTTTGTGATCAATCCTTTATTATTAGTGTTGTGTGCAAAAATGTTCTCCCAGTTGGTGGGGTTTCTCTTTGTTTTTGTTATTGTCTCTTTTGCTGTGCAGAAGCTCTTTAATTTGAAAAAAAAAAAAAAAAGAAGGGAATGGAGGCATCACACTCCCAGATTTCAGGCTATACTACAAAGCCATAATCATCAAAACTGCATGGTATTGGAACAAGAACAGACACACAGACCAATGGAATCGAATAGAAAATCCAGAAATAAACCCACAGATTTATGGTCAACTAATCTTTGACAAAGGAGCAAAGAATATGCATTGGAGCAAAGAAAGTCTGTTCAATAAATGGTGCTGGGAAAACTGGATTGCTACATGCAAAAGAATGAAGCTTGACCACTACCTCACACCATACACAAAAACCAACTCAAAATGGCTTAAAGAACTAGACATAAAACCTGAAACCATAAAATACATAGAAGGAAACATAGGCGAAACAGTACGGGATATGCACATCAAAGACATCTTTATAGACACATCACCCAAAGCAGTGATAGTGAAGGCAAAGATAAACAGCTGGGACTACATCAAATTGTCTCTTTCTTTTAGTTAATGTCTCTTTTGCTCTTTAATTTGATGTAGCCCCAGCTGTTTATCCTTTCCTTCACTATCACTGCTTTGGGTGATGTGACTTTCAAGATGTTACTGAGGTGCAACATGGATGGAGCTGGAAGGGATCATGCTCAGTGAAATAAGCCAGAAAGAAAAAGAAAAATACTGGATGGTCTCACTTACAGTAGGAATGTAGAAGACACAAATAAGGGATCAGGAAAAAAACTAATTATAGTAAAGTAAAAATCAAAATCAACAGGCAACTATAAACCAGAGACACACTGCAGGGAGGGAGTAGGATCAAAACAAGGGTGGTTGGAATTTTACGGGGACTATAACCAAGATGAAAATGCAAACATTGTACAAAAATGAAAAATTATGTAAAAAATATATAAAATAAAAATTCAAAAAAACAAAGAGTAGATTTTAGAATAAGGAATGTTATCAAATAAAATAGAAGTAATGATGAATGAACTAATTCACTAAAAATATGTAACTCTACATCTAAAAAAAAGCTTCAAATTATATGAAACAAAAACTGGTAGCATTGATAGGGAATAAAATAAATCCACAATTACACTGGAATATATAATATACCTCTTTATGTAATTAATAGGACAAATGGACAGAAAATCTACTCAGGATATAGAAAAACCATCAATCAGCCAAGTTAACATTATGGATACCTATAAAATATCAAGAGAGGGCCTCCTCGGTGGCGTAGCGGTTGAGTGCTGGCTTGCGAAGCCCGCTGCTCCCCTCAGCAGTGTACTTCGGTCCTTCTGCCTGCTCTGCAACCCGCTCTGGCTCTGGTGAATTCTCTCACCCTCCTGCACTTCTGACTGTACCCAGTGCTTGTATAAATAAATAAATAAATCTTTAAAAATGAAATATCAAGAGAAAACACATTCTTTTCAACTATACAATGGCATGTTCAAAAGTTAAGCTATTTTATGAGACAATAATACAAAAAAGATACAATTTACAAAATATGAGTTATGATCACAATGGAATTAAGCCAGAAATAATAAGAGAACATCCTCAAACTGAAAAAGATCCACCACAGGACTCAGCATCTACTGTATTCAGTTTGTGAGTGTTTTCCTTTCAAGACTGGGATTAAGGGAGTCAACATTGGTATGTAGTAGCATAGAGATGGTGTTAGCCAGGACTAAGGCAGGAAATAAATGGCATGCAGATTGGAAATAAAAAAAAAATAATAACTATTTGCACATGTGATTTTTGCTTAGAAAATTGCAAAGAATGTTCAAAAAAATCACTCTAATTAGTGAGTTGAGAGTCACAGACTATTAGCACAATATGCAAAACATCAAATCTATGTCCTAGTAAGAAATATTTTTAAAAAAACTAAAAATGTACCATTTACAACATAACTATAGCATGATATAGTTAGGGATAAATCTATCATAATGTGAAATATTTATTACTAAAAAGTGTAAACTTTGATGATAGACATCAATGATATTCAAATAAATGAATAAGTATATTGTTTTAATGTATGGGAAAACTCATTATTATTTATATATCAGTTCTCCCAGAACTTATCTGTAGATCAACCCCTGTCCAAAAGAAAAAATAATTGGAGAGCATATACTGCTTGATTTCAATACTTATTAAAGCAACAATATTCAAGTGAGGTGTTAGAGAAGAGATAGACATAACTAAGGAGACTAGAACATCCAGAAATATACACACACATACATGGTCAATTATCTTTGACAAATTTTCAAGGCAGTTCAGTGGAGAAAGAATGTTTTTCTAATAAATATACCTGACATCAACATGTAAAAATAATGAACTTTGATACATGCCCATATACAAAAGTAGCCCAACACAAATCATAGAACTATAAAAATTAAGCTCTTTTTGTTATTTGATTACTTTCTATTACTTGTTTCTTCCTGAAAATATCTCACAACTTATTGAAAATTAGAGCCAATTAAGAATTTGTTAAGTTTTAAAAGACAGATCTAAGATACTATAAATTTATTCCTTATTCTTTTGTTCTTTAACCTGGAAACTGTTTTGATCACGTGTGAGATAACACCTTTCCTGAATACATTCCTGTTTACATATTTTAAAAATTGTAATTCCCTGTTTTTTCCCATATTTATCTGTCATTATTAATACTTCATTGATGATTAACAATTCAAATACTTGCTTTTCATCTTTAGTATGTTGCTTTATCATGAGGCTTTTAAAAAAATTTTTTCCTGTATCTGTAACCTTCAACATTTATAACTAAAGTTTAAACTTAGCAATTCCATGTTCTTCTTTCCTGCGACTGTCTACCTTCCCCCCACACAGTTAAATCCTTAGATATGTACTGTTCACTTCCAGAGTCAAGGGTATGTGGGAAGTGTGGCTTGGTTCATATTAATAAAATGAGTCAGACACTGTGAGGGGAAATTTACACCTCATGGTCTATTTCACAGAAGAGATCACTGTGTCTCAGAGAGGTTAAATAACCTGTCCAAGATCAAACCACGCTTACTTCATTCCAAAGGCAAAAGGAACAAGTAACATGAACTAGAGAAAGCAAGAGAATTCTAGACTCTCTTCTAAACCTGATAAACTCAGCTTTTGCTGTCATATATTTTGACATCTGGCACTTTGGGAGAATGTTGAAGATGGCAAACAAATAGTTATACAATTATCAGATACATTTTAGTAATTTTAAATAATGAAAATTACTAATTGCACAGTGGGGAAAAGAGTCTGTAATACCTGTCCTTCAGAAATATGGTCTAAGCACATTGAATTTTCCCATCCTCACTATCTTTAACAAAAGTTAACTCAAATAAAAATCTTACCACTTGTCTAGTTCAGCTGTGTGTTTGTCTTATCTTGCCAGAAAAAGAAAATGAAGGCAGCCTTTTAAATAAATATTTTTCTTTAGTTTCCCCTAATTCCCAAGAGGAGGGTTAACTGAACAGAATTGTGTTTTGTTCAGTTAAATTATCCAGGGTCTTAACCTCTGTTTTGGTTTTAGGCACTTGTTCTACATTTATTCTCTGTTGTGAGCTGCACTAGCATTTTACAGAGGTTTTTTTTTTTTTTTTTTTTTTTTTTTTACTGAATTGGTGTTATGATGGGAGCATTTTAATGTCTGTGAAGATAGGTACCAATTTCTTGCAGTTCTTGGAATGTTTAGACACAGCTCAAAAGGAAACATTTTAAAATTAAAAATTTTGACTTGCTAGTGCAAGTTCTTTGTGATCTCACCTATTTTGTCAAAAACTTGCAAGGTTCTGAGATATTATCCCTTGTATGTGGTGTATATTTGTGTATGTGTACATGTCTGTGTGCGCACGTGTGTGTGTGTACTCATATGAGTGCCGTGGAAACACAGGCATCTGGGTCAGGGAAAAGAGTCCTGTATTTATGCTCACAACTAAATCAACAGTAACATTGCAGCATTGGTCCTCCCACAGATATATTGCAGGCAATGTGATGAGCTGCTATGACAACTTTTGAGTCCAGTGGTTTCGCTGCTTTACTCCTTACAAGAGAGATGGATTTGTTTAGGAGAAAAACAGTTGCCCCTCCCATCTTCTTAAGAGAAACAAACCTCTTTGATCTTCTGAAATGGGATGAAGAAAATCCTGGGTTCTCACTTATGCTAATCTTTTACAATATGAGTACTTCTTTCCAAGGAACAAATAGGTGCTGGGGGCTGCAGCTTTTAGACTTAAAGAGAACTTCATGGCTTTCTATTCATCCCCTTTGAATTGTAAATTCCAAGGAAGACAGTCCTTGTTTAGGTACCTGGTGGGCTTGGCCTAGGGACCTGATACAGACTACAGCTATTTGACTTATTAGGAGAGGTAAGAGAAGCTTTATGGTTTTTATTTTATTTTATATAAAAATTTATTTATTTATTTATTTATTTATTTATTTATTTATTTATTTATTTATCTGTTTATTTATTTATCTATTTATCTATTTATTTATTTATACAAGCACTGGGTACAGTCAGAAGCGCGGGAGGGTGAGAGAATTCACCAGAGCCAGTGCAGGGAGCAGAGCAGGCAGAAGGACCCAAGTACACTGCTGAGGCGAGCAGTGGGCGGCAGGAGAGGTCTGCGCGCCATGTGGGACCCTCCTCCGGTGGCCGGGAGCAACCGGGGATCGGACCGGTGCTGCAGAGGCTGCGGGCAGCTTCGCAAGCCAGCGCTCAACCGCTGCGCCACCGGGGAGGCCCAGCTGTATGGTTTTTAGATCAGAATAATTAACTTCACAAGTAAATGTAGAGCTAATGCTCATGTTATCTGAAAAATAAAGGTGTTTCTAGTGAAAGCAAAAAAGTTCAAGGGAAGTTTCTTCACAAAGTTCTCACTCATCTCCTATTATTATCACTCAAATTTCCCCTTCAAGTTTTGCATACTTTACCAATGGAACTATTCTCTGCATCTGGCACATGGATCAGAATTTCTCACTTCTTCAACTTCTATTATAATGTGTCATTGATTGTAAAATATTCTCAGCTTCATAGGTCCTATTTTCCAGAGATTTAAGTTCACAACTCAAATATATTCTGCCACATGGAATATGGCAGATTCTAATTGGATGTCTTCTCTTCCATTTTTTGCACTACTCTTCATGCTCTTGCCTTCTCTTATGGTATTGAGTCATGCTCTATCTTGTATATAATTATTTAGATGTCAATCTTTTTTTTTTTTTATGTTCACGTAGAAGAACTGGGGTGTAGGCCAGAGGTACAGTGGGTGAGAGGATTCAACAGAAACAGAGTGGAGAGCAGAACAGGCAGATTTACTGAAATATATTGCTAAGGCCATCAGCAATTGAAACATATGTGCCAGATGTGGGTAAGCTCCCTAGCAGGGGATGGAACTCAGGGACAGTAGTGGTGATAGTGCTGAGTTTTAATCCCTAGGCCACCAGGGAGGACTTAGGTGTCAGTCATTTTACCTGAGAAAATATACTCAGTGGAAGCAACACTTAAGAGTCTGATTTAAGGTATATACTAAATATTACCTTTTTTACCCGAATAAAGATGTTTCATGTATTCATTTTTTCCTGTAATTTATTGTTTTACTTTTTTCCCTCATATCACAGGAACCTAACATTCCTTTTGAAATATAAATTGTTTAACTTGGGAGGATATTATAATGTAGTAATTAATTTCCACTTCACCACAGGCTGTCTTAAGAACTGAAATCACATTATCAATCAATTTTTAGGGAACCCAACATTTTATGAAGCCTAATTAGTATAAGACAAAAACAAGGTTTTGAAAAAACTTTTTTTGCCCATTGTTTTGTCTCTTTGCTGTTAATTTGGAATATTTCTAAGATTAGATACTGATATTAACAGATAATATTTCCTCATAGAATATATGTTGAATTCAAACTTTCCACTTTTAGATCACTGCTAGAGACTTTAAATTTGGTCTTAGTTGAAGTCTGTACTCTGTACTTTCTTTTTTGTCAGATTTTTTGTTGACTAATTGGAGGTCCTTTAATTCCATTTGATATCGCTTGTATGAATTTAAAGAACAGACAAAATTGATAAATAAATAGAATGGCAGTTGTTTTGTAGAAGACTAGATTGACTTGGAAAGGGTCAAAAGAAACTTTTAGGGTAATGTGAATATCCATTATGTTGAACTGGGTAATGGTTATGGTTTATAAAATTGTTAACCTGTATTTCAGTTATGCTCACTTTATTTTGTGAAAATTATATAGTAATAGCATTCTGAAAATACAAATAAAAATTTAAAAAGTTGGGGCCTACTTTAGAGGAAGAATTAGCAGTGGATCTACTCTGTTAGTATCTATTTTGTTCTCTGCTCTAATTCTGTTCTACCGTTATTTGGAATTACACTCCTCAAGTGCTGGATTATAGACCAGAAAATATGAAACTGGATTTCTAAATATGCAGCAGTGACTAAATAGCATTTGGGCAAAATTGTGATGGAGATGTAAAGAGGTTGCGTGAATGCAGGGCCTGATCACCTTGGAACTTTGGAAACTGTAATGTCATGAAACCCAATATGTGGTATTAGACCATATGTTTGTGTTACAACTTCCATAGAAAAGATTTCAAAGTTCCTCCCTGTAACTATGTGAGAGAGTTTTGAAAAAGTAGTTTGTCCCCTCCAAGTTACAGGAAAAGTCTGTGTTAATAAGATCAACATTTTGGACTAGAGTTAAGTGTCTCAGAAATAATTTATTAGAATTCTTTTGAAATAAATGATTTTGAAAATTATAGAACATTGCTTTTATCTGTATTTCTGTGACTTGCCAAAACTATCAAATATTTGAGAAGATAAATAATTGTACTTTCTCCTATAAAATTCACAGATATTCAAACCTAATGATAATAGTTATTAATAAAATAATAAAGCTATCCCTACAAAATATTTCCATGACTGTGAAATTTAAAGAACTGTTACACATAATTTCTGATGGTTTGAAAAATTCAAGGCCTTTCTTACTTATGAAAGATATACTTCATTTGCATAAGTAAACCTTATGATTTTTGTTTCTTTATTTTTTTTTTCCTTTGGTTCATGAATTCGCAGTTGTGATGATATAGCAACAATAACCACAACACAAATACCTGTTAGAAGAAAAACGCTTTTGTGATTTGTCAACTTGAGCATGCTGAATTTTATTATACTCTTGTATTATATATCCAAGAATAGCAAGTGTTTATAAGTGTTCTGATAAGTATGTAGAGACTGAAATACTGGAATAACATTCTGAGATGAAGTTTATTTACATTGGATTAAAAAAATGCTCAAATGCTTTAATATAGTCTTTTTTTTTTTAATTTTAGAAGCCCTCGTGGTGATGATGAAACTTTTCATTGTCTAATAATATTTAGATTAGATTGTAATTAAGCATTCTTATGTGCTTAAAAAAATCAAACAACATTTTTTTATTGTTGTTGTTATACTTACCATTCAGATTTCTTGAAATGGAAAGCTGAAAGGTTTACGTGGAGTGTTTTTTTCCATTAGGATATTTTTTACAAAATGTAAGGAAACTGAACCAAACCGTTTCTAAGGGCATTTAGAACTGATTGATGGCAATCAAGTTTTTGCACAGTCCCCCTATCCTGTGATTTTTGTCTGGAAACAATTTTAGAATCTGCTGTTTTTTGCATTTCAACTCCATTAGTTTTAGATTATTCCTTGTTCCCTTCAGCTGGATCACCACAGATTATTCCTAATTTATCTCCCTGAAATCATGATATCTTTTGTTTACTCCCTCCTTTCTAATTTACCATTCTCAAATATTTTACCCATTCAAACATTTGCTCATTCTTTGACTCTTCTGTGTTTTAATCATTCACTAATTTTTCATACATTAAATTTTATTGCTGGGGAACTTAGTTTGTAACTCAGTTGCTACATTCATGAAGATTCATAATTCATTTTCCTACTCAACCCAGTTTTCCTAGAGTGTGAAATCAATCCAAATGTTTCCATTTCTATCAATTTCTCTGCATTATATTCCCTTGGGTCTACCAAATCATTCAGCCAATCATAACTGGTATATGATATTCAAGGTATTGTGTTCTGTAATATTCTTTCCACAAATCACTCAATATTTTTCCTTTAAGGTATGCAGATAAAATAAAGCATGCCCAATAAGATGAATTGTGACAAATAACAAAATTCTACTATAAGCATATCCATGCAACATTTTGGACATGCTTATAGTAAAATTACTCATTGCTTATCTGACAATGAAATTTAACCAGGCAAACTGTATTTTTATTTGCTATATCAGATAAATAATATTTTTTAAGATTCCTTCCTGCTAGTGAAAATGAGTGCTTCACTCTGGATGTCTTAATATTGTAGTAGTTTAATACCTTAATTTGGGTTATTCTCAGAACCACCGTTCATTTAGGAACCACTGTTATTCCTGTATTAGATAGGAAGGTGTTGATACAAAGGTCAAGGAACTTACACAAAGTCACCCAGTTGGTAAGTCTCAGTTCTGTGTCTGAGCCAGCAACTTTGGAGCAGAACCTAATGTAAATCATCACATATTGTAGTTTCTGTGGAACAACACCCTTTCACAGGTTCCTAAGGTTGTTCCAGAAAATATGACACTTGATAGTGATAACTGATATGACACTTTCATAATCATTCATTCTTGGAAAACTAAGTGTATTTTTTAAAGTATTGATTTTTTTTTTTTTAGCTAAGGCATTTCTAGGTATGAGTTCATGGACACAGGATATTATTAGGCATTCTTCTCTCTGTTGCCTGATGACTCTTGAATGAAAGCAGTACTGACATATAGGAATGAGAATGGCTTGTTCTAATGACCATCTCTCAAGACACTGAGGCATTAAAATGCACACATTCTGTGCCCTGTAGTTATACCTCCTGAGACCTACTTAGAGAAAGTATGTTCCCTTGTCCATGGAAAAATTGGGTAAAATCTGATGCACATCCATACTTAGAGTGTCATTCTACCCTTATTTATTTTTAGTGTACACTAAATTCTTCTGCGATGATCAGAGACTGTTCCCCTATCTCCCTCACTTTGGCTAACTGCTCTTTATTTTTCCCCTAACTGGGATTCTTTGCTAAGGCAATAATGAAGCTTATCATACATAATCTACCTCTGTGAGTCTGTGTCTCCTTCCAAAGATATTACAGGCTGAATTGTGTCCTTTCCACACTCATTTGTTGAAGTCCTAAGCCCTAGCCTCATAGTATAAACGTGTTTGAAGATAAGATCTTTAAAGTTGTGATAGTTAAAATGAAGACTTTACAGTAAGTCATAATCCAGTAAGACTGCATAACATATTGTATCCTTGCAATATGTGGCACATGCTTATACTAAAATTATCTTGCTTTTCTGACAGTAAAACTTAACTTTGGGTAGTAAAAACTTTGGGAACTTGGGGTTGTAATAATATTGAACAGGAGAACATAGAATATGGTTTCTCCTATTAGCTCTATTTCATAATTAAAGGAAACCGTGAAAGCAGTTTAACATTTCTGTCTGAATGTCTGGGGTTTTATTGAGGATAATTAAGGAATTTTTACTTCTCCCATAGGAGTTATGGCAGAAGCAAACAAAATAACTTGGATATGCTTTGAAACACTTGCTTCCTGGAACCCAGAACAATGTGTATTTTCCTCACTCCTATCCAAAATTTGTTACCCTTTCTATTCCTTCCACAACTTTGTAGTGATTGCTGGATAATATAGTAGACTGGCTTGATTATTAATGCCCTATTATATTGTATATGCCAGGCAGTATTTTATTTTCTTCAAATCTTTTCAATTTTCTAATAAAAACAATAAAACCATTGTTGATATTTTAAAAGTCCATTTGCTTTGCTGATAGTTATTATCTTAGAATTTGTTGTCCAAATTCAGCTATTTTTCTAACAGCAGGGCATTATAATACTGGCAGTAATATCTAAAATTTATTAAACAATTTGAGCCAGTAAATGAGCTAAGAGTTTTACATATATCATATCAATTAATCCTCTCAACAACTTGGAGTAGATAGATATTGTTATCATCTCTATCTTAAATATGAGAACTCTGAAGACTCCAGGGTTAAAAAAATTTCTCAAAGTCACATAACTAATTGTTGTGGAGACAGGATTTGAACATTAGTGGTTTGCCTCTGTGCCCTTTACCATAGCTTTATGTTGGGGGATTAAAAGTTTGCCAGAGATGATAAAGCAAAATGTCTGATAAAGCAAAAAGCTTGCCAAAATGATAAAGCATTCCATGCAGAAGAGAGAATGATCAGCAGAAAGATGCATTTCAAACATTGTTCCTTCCATCCCATATGCTTTATTGTATTCTCAATGTCTACCATACTGGCACAGAGTAGAGACTTAATAAATATTTATGAATTTAATGATTGAGAATCAAATTTGGAGTGTTCAGAAACTATAAAGAGGTTGACATACTTGGAATTTAGCATATGAAGAGAAAAATAGGAAGTCAGTGTATACTAATATGTGAATATAGACTGGATGAAATATTGTATGAAACAAGTTCTTTCATCATTAATGCTTTGAAAATGTATTGTTTGCTTCATGTAAAACATTGAGGAATCAAAGCTATATAAATAACATATCTGAAATACTTGACTTGCAGAGGTACACCTTAAATATATCTTTTGTTTAAAAGAGATTTATTTATTTATGTACAAAAGAGCTGGGGTACAGGCCAGAGATGCGGGGGTGAGAGGATTCACCAGAGACAGCGTGGGGAGCAGAACAGGCAGATAGACTGGAATACACTGCTGAAGGGAGCAGCGGGCAAGCCAGGAGAGGTCTGCTGCACCATGTGGGCTGCTCCCTGGCTGGCTGGGGAATCAATCGGGTGCTGTGGAGGCTTCGGATCGCTTCATAGTGCTGTGCTCAACCCCTTGCGCCACCAGGGAGGCCCCACACCTTAAATATTTCAAGCAAGTTTTGAAGAAGATAGACACAGAAGTATATCTTTTATTGGAAGTATTTCTAAAAATAAAAGCTAGTAAATCTATACTTAGGTAATTAAATCAAGCAATTATCTCTATTTACATGCTGCCAGCATTCTAAATAAAGGCATTTTATTTTTATAGCAATAAAATCACCATTTTTATTATAATTTTGCATGCCAGGAATCATTATTTTTTTGATAAGATAAATAGAATTTACTACCATTTGGTGGTAAAGTCATAAATGTACTTATGAGTCATGTACTTCATAGCTGAAATGTGGTTTATTTTGCCCAATCAAATTAATGTCTTGCTTTGATGAAAATATTGATGACAGTAAAGTGTATATGTATTAGAAAGGAAACGCATCTCAATAAACAGCTAGTAGCATATTCATATCCAAAATTGGATTAATATCCAAAATTCATATCCACTCAGTTTGGGCTACATATTAGGTTATAAGCAGTCCGTCCTTGATAAATTACAAAACTAAGAGAATAAAGTGGAATGAAATAAAGATAAACCTATGTTAATGAAAAAGAAAATGAATTCTACTGTCATATGTATTCTCTATTTTAATAATTATTCATTTGCTCGTTACATTGAAGAAGCTGTTACTGGTACTTTTATAGCATTTACACTTGTAATTATTAATGTGATACCTGCTTGCAGTGTTTGTCATTGGATAGGTATTTTGGGAGAGCAGATTCTGAGAGAGAACTTAGAGAAAATTTAAGTGAGCACCCTTGTTGAAAGGAATGGAAGAAAACAGAAATGGATTGAAGGAGAAGCCAAGCTATGATGAAAGTCCAATAAGAGATCAGCTGACCCTCAGGAATTAAAATGCCCCTTAAGTGTTATTTGTCCTAAATTGGGTTGAGATGGGCAAGCCCAGCTTCAGTCATTAAGCCTGTGCTGCCTGGGAAGGTGTAGTACTTTGGGAGAAATGTCTTTCTGCAGTTGAGATAATTGCTGAAGGCATTGCCAGCGAGAGCATGAGTCTGTTAGTAATGGTGGCCTGTTAGTACAAAGAGCATTTCAAGAAAAGAAACAGTTTACTTCTTCACCCCTGTATATCCTCAGTACTGTTTCTACAGGCAGCCTGGTTCTATGGTTTATACTTTGTAATTTTCTAATTGTAAGTCCCAAAGCTGGGATCACATATTTTCACCTCCTTTTCATCAGTTATATTTTATACTTTCTAAGCATAGCTTTGTTTTGGAGAGACAGATGTTGTCAGAAAATGAAAATAATAAAATATTTTAGACAGACTAGAGAGGGTAAACAACAGTTAGGTGCATTCACACATCTACTTCCCCACCCCCTATCATGTGCATTATTATGTCCTGGGCACCTGACATGGTATCTACACAGAATAGATATTTAATACACATTTATTCATTCATTCTCTTAAAGAAAGGATTTGGCCCACTTTTTCTCTTCCTCTCAAATATTTGTGATTTAATTATTTTTCATTTTCTCTTGTTGATCTCCTCTCAAATTGAATGCGATGTTTACACTTCTTTTTTGTGTGTGTGTGCTCAACTAACAGCAGCTTCTCTTGGCTTCCCATCCATAGGATAAGGACTCCAATGTACCTGCACTTTCCTTTACCTTTCACCATCTTGTGCTTCACATTGTCAGTCAACTGTAGCTTTACTCTTGTCATATTATTTTCCTGAAACTACAACTATGTTATCAATGCTTTTCTTCCCATCTCCAAATCTCAGTATCAAATGAAATAACATCTACAAATTGCTAAAATTAATAAAGTGTTTGAAAACCTTTGACTTAAGACCATCATCTCAGAAATCCTGTCAGCTCCATGGCTGTGGTGGTGCTTGCCTGCTCGGGCTTGTGCCCTGGACTAAACTTGTAGGTGTCTTATTTTCCTAACATTTTATGCCTTTGAGTGAACATTTAACAATTGGATAACTTTTAAGGTTGACTTTAAAGTCAAGTATCATCAAATAGCATTTATGTTGTTATATTTATTTTCAAGTAGTATGCTAGGATTCAATTTCTTTTCTATAGAAGCAATGTCACCAAACCTGGGTTGCTTTTAGGAGAAATGATTCTATTTTCTTGGGTTTTATACTCTTTATATCTTTACACCACATAGTGTGTGGAATTTCGTTTTCCCCATAATTTTCTTTTCATGGAGACCCTTTGTCCTCCTGCTCCATATGGGACTGGACTCTCTCTAGATGTGTCATTTTATTCTCAACCTCTTGGAGGTTATATATCTCAGATTGGTCTTTTATTTGCTTATTTTCATTCATGCTCTCTTCTCTATGTTTTAAAATATTTTACCATACTTAATATTAGCAATTTTGATATAAATCTTAAGAATGCTTTCATATTCTCTAGCTTACGCTTTTACTATGCCCAAACTTTATTTAACCTCTCTGATCATATTAGAGCTTTCTCTTCTGTTTCCTGCATGGTTTAATTTCCCATTTTCTTATTTTGATCATTCTCTTTCACAGTATTGGTATTTATCTTAGGCTTATGATCTTTGTCCTTAATGATGATTAAGTGAAGGTATGCAAATGTAGTATGGGGGTTCTTTGTGTAAATTCATGTGTTTTCCTATCAAGTCTCTGCTCTCATTGATATTCTGATTGGCACCAGACTGTGGGTTAAGGCATGCAATGCAATGTGTGAGGCTTTTCCTTGGGAATGAGTTTAGTGGCTCTCATCTAGTTGCTTTTAGCATCAGAATCTATCTCCTAGTGAACCTTATTTTTTTACACTGACTGAAGAGCTACAACTAGCTTCCCTAGTTTCCCCAGCAGCCAAAATTCTGGGAATGGAGTTGGTTTGGTACAGTAGAAAATAGGTTTAATCTCACTTCTTTTGGCTGTTTTCTGTTAGAAACAAAGGTGTTAGAGATTCACCTTTGCAAGAATGTTCCAGTCTCTAGTCTCTAGTTTTTCAGTCTCTAGACATTAGCCCTTTCCTCATGACTGCTGTCAGATCTGTATGTTTATAACTCAATAATTCCCATAGTTCTGCTTGTAGCAGAAGTACAGTTTTTGAGGATCAGATCTATAATACTTTGAGAATCATTTCTGAAAGCTGGTTGTAGATCCTGCTACTCCATTACTTACATTGATCTTATAATCACCTGGTTTCCTTTGTTTAATTCTGTGGCACTTAAAAAAATAATAAATAAATAAATAAAATAAAAGAGTGATTTCTCTTCCTTTACAGACACTGGACAGACAGAATGGAGATCACTCTATAAACCTTCGAATATCAGAATGTGGAGAATGTTATTCTGGAGAGTTTACATTTGCACTAGCTTTCTTAATAATTTAGAACCATTTAGGATTGAGATAAGCTAGGCTAATGGCAGATGCCTGTCTTCTGAGGTAGAATAGTAAAGAAGAATGAGGAGATGTCTGTCCCAGTTGTCCTGCACACAGATTTTCAGTTAATTTCACTGTTTTAAGGCCCTTATCTTTCCTACCCTCCATTACATCTGCCGTTTGGGGGCTTCAGTGGACAGAGTGGACACTACTGGCCTTCTGTTCTTATACAGTAGATTTTTTTCTCTTCTGTTTTTGTCAAGGGAAATGCTCCAATATGCTTTTCACTTTCCAGAAATTTATTGAAGTGTTTGATCTACTGGTGATGCCCCATGCATATATTGCTGCTAATTTCTTGTAATACATTCTAATCTCTGACACAAATGCTTGTCCTCAATCTGGGTCTTTAGCATTTTACCTGAACTACCTGGTCTACCAGTTTCAGAAGCAGAAATTGAAACAGATATGTTTTCTATTATAGAGGTGACATATATGGCCATTTAGCAGTATTAATGGCTTTCTATACTCCTAACATTTTAAGGTCTTTGTAAAGGAATCTTTTAAAAATGTATGCCTTTTTTTCAATATTCATATGTCTTAAACATATGAATATTCTCTTTAGTGGCAACCAAGCTAATATCATGTTTTGTTTAAATCTACTCATCAATGCTGGGAAAGCATGAGAATTTAAATAAGGAAAAAATGTATATAAATTTTGATGTCGCCACTTTTAACTTTAGAGGTTGGGTCAGATTATTTAATCTCTTGACCTTCAGGTTTTTAAATTTGTCAAGATATGGATAAGAATATTTACTCAAATTTAAGAATATTTATTCAAATATGCTCAAATTGATCATTAAATATTACGAGGTTGACAAGTAAACATGACATTTATAGTGCTTACTGTTCAACTAAAAAAAAGAAGCTTTTTTTTTGAATAACTAGAAAAAAAAGAAAGCTATTAGAAAAGTCCCCAAAGGTTGAGTTCTAAATTTGTCACTGAAAATTAAGGAAAATCAAGTGTATAGAAAATTTTGTACAAAACTGTGCCCTTTTTTTTGGCTTTATGAGGTGTTTGAGACATGGGTTAAATTCTTTGACTTCTCTTTTGAGTACACAAGCAGTTTGAGAGGGACAAAGGAGGTAAGTCATAAGACATTGCTATCATATATCCTTATTTCATTTGTGAGAGCCCCTGAACCATGAAGGGATTGTATGTCCCCATTGAGAAATTATGTTCCCCTCAGAGACTAAGAATCAGAATGATATTGTATTTCTTAGCATTGCAGAAAGTTAGAACACTGTCTTGAAATGTTTCAGGGAAACTTATTTCCAATCTAGAATTCTGTACCATCAATCAAATGTAAAAGTGAAAATAGGACATTTTAGTCACAAAGATACAAAAAGCTAATCTCTCATCCTTCCTTTTCTTGGAAACAAGTGAAGGATGCGTTCTACACAATGCAGAGAGTAAAGCAAGAAAAATAATATATGGGATTCAGAAGATAGGCGATCTAGTATATGGGAGAGGTGAGGGTATTCCCAGAATTGCGAGGAATGGGTGTATGAGGAAGATAACATCAGAGCAACTTGACCATATTGAGCAAATTAAAGGTGTCTGTGAGAGGTGTTTCTGTGATTGAGGAATTGGAATTTCTTTTTCTTTTTATTTAAGATTTATTTATTTATGTATACAAGAACTGGGGTACAGGCCAGAGATGTGGTGGGGGGGGGCGGTGAGAGGATTCACCAGAAACAGTGGGAAACAGAACAGATGGTTTGACTGAAATACACTGCTGAGGGGATCAGCGGGTGAGTCAGGAGAGGTCTGCTGTGCCGTGTGGGTATCTCCCTGGCTGGGGATCTAACTTGTGCTGCAGTGGCTGCAGATAGTTTCATAGGTTACATCTTAACCCCTTGCACCACCAGAGAGGCCCTGGAATTGGGATTTCTAATAGATAAATTGAAGAGTCATAATTGGGGCATTGTTTAAGAATAAGAAGTGATGATGCAAAGAATGTTAGATCAATAAATTACAAAATTTTGTTTAAGAAAGGAGCAGGTAGATGTAGTATATTATACAGATCAGTCATGAATTGTATTTATCTAATTGTAGTAAGATAATACTGAATAAATAACTCAATAAACAATAAAATGCATTGATCTGTCATGTTTTGATTTCTTCACTTTACTAATGGTTCATAAAATGCTGTACATATTTCTATCATCTCTGGGTATAGTAATATTTGTATCATTAGTTACTCATAAAATATTTCTCAAGATTAAAATGATTATTTTTAAAGGAAATGACTTTCATTAAGAACATTTAATGGTATTTTTATTGTGGTAATGATTTCAATACAGGGTATGCTATAGAGGTATAGGTTTACACCTTAAACTTGATGTTTATAGATATCAAGTCATTGGCAATTTTTTAAAAAAAAAAATCTGCATTACATACTCAATCTGGAAATTATAGTTCAAATATATAAATATAATAAATAATTGCAGGTAATTAAGATAATTTAAGTGGATGGCCCTAAGTGAAAAATGAATAAATGCTTCTATTGTGTACCTGCATCAAAATGATATTTCTTTGAAATTAATGGATTTTTTTCTTTTCATATATTTATTCCCATATATAGTCTTTGCTATAATCAAGTAGGATTAAAAAATTGCTGAAAATTTTCATGAAGGTACTAATTTAAGAAGTTTCTACTGAGATATTCTACTGACTAGTGTTTAAATAATAGTAACTATATTTATGTGGAAAATATAGTTTAAAATCTGTATTTAAGTCTAAAATAACTGACTCATTAAAATCAATGCTGGCACTAAAATAAGAGTTATTTTTTATTTCTATTTTTGAGATTTCCTTTCATTAATCAACCTATTTTCAAAATGTAGTACATTGAAGCAAGATTAAACAATAGATTTAGAATGTCAGAGTATCATAATTCACTTCTAAATCTAAGTACTCTGACCATTTTCATTATAGGCAAAAGACTGTATGTGTTGACTTTAAAAAAAAAAAAAAACCTCATTTTTGAAATATAAAATGCTGTATAGAGTTTTTTCCAAGCAAATTTTAAGAGAGCACTTACTGGAAAATGTGCAAAACCAGCATATTTTTGAGTAATTATATGCCTATTGCTACTTGAACTAAACTATCAAAGAAAAATGTGAGCATTTCCCTTCATTTAAGGACTCACATATGGTTAAAGTGTATGGCTTTTTTTCAAAACAAAAGCAGTTTAAATACGGGAGAAAAGTGCCATGTTTATGCTGAAATACACATTTCCAGTGGTTATGTTCTAAAGAAAATTCAAAAGCTGTAATAGATTCATTGACTTTTTTAAAACTGTCCCACAATATGAACAAAATGGCTCAGCATGAAGCAACTACTATATACCACATCAGATAAATTTCAAATATTTGAAAACTGTGAATATTCTTTCCTGTGGGCTCAGTTTCATTTCCATAGCTGCCTTGCTGTGTGAAATTGTATAAGTTGTTTAACCCTATTCCATTTTGTTGTTTTCTATTGTAAATATCAATTATAAAACTCTACAGAATTTATTTATTGCTATATTATGCTTTTCCACATAGAAATGCCCCTATTGAATGTACTTCTTGAAAGTCTATTAACATGTTTCAAATCTAGCCCTTTGCTTAGTGAATGTCCTTACCACATAGGACAGATTTTGATCTAGTATTTATATTCAATATATGATAACTTCTTGCCAATGTGGTCTATTAGTGTCACTTTAACAAAATTCTAATAACCTTATTAATAGGATCGAGTGATATGTTTCATGGACTTTTATGCCCAAACAGAAATATAGTTTCTCCATTTACCACTTTTAGGGTAATATTCTTTGATTCATGACTCAACAGGTATATGGCACTATGGTCCTTTTTGCCTTACATGAGTATCTCTAACAGAATATATTTATTTATTTTTTTACTGTTATTACATATCCTTTTTATTATTTTATTATTTTTTACATCATTGTTCATTTTAAACAATACTTGCTTCCCCCCACCCCCTCAGTAGTTAGTCCCCACTGAGTTTCATTCACCAGTGCACCTGTGCACCATCACCACAGTCCCCTGTGCTCCTCCCTCCTTCCCTCTGATCCCTCTCCTTCCTCTTCCCCTGCAGTATGTCTCTGATTCATAATTGTCCATTTTTGCTTTGTTGTGTTTTGTATTATTACTATTTTTTTTACACTGATGTCTTATTTGCTTCCCCTATATTCCTGCTATAAGTGAAACCTTCTGATATGTTTCTTTTTCCTTCTGGCTTATTTCACTGAGCATAATTCCTTCTAATTCAATCCACGTTGCTGAGAATGGCACAAGTTTATCTTTTTTTAATTGCTGAGTAATATTCCATCATGTACATGTACCATATCTTCTTGAGACATACATCGCAATAACATCTTTTTTTAAAAATTTTTTAAAGATTTATTTATTTATTTATACAATCACTGGGTACAGTCAGAAGCGTGGGAAGGTGAGAGAATTCACCAGAGCCAGAGCGGGGAACAGAACAGGAAGACTGACGAAATACACTGCTGAGGGGAGCAGTGGCCACAGCAGGAGAGGTTTGTCGCACCATGTGGGACCCTCGCGGATGGCCGGGTATCGAACCAGCACTACAGAGGCTGCAGGCAGCTTCACAGTCCAGCGCTCAACTGCTGAGCCACCAGGGGAGGCCCCGCAATAATATCTTTAAAGACTCATCACCCAAAGCAAAGAAAGTCAAGGAAAAGATAAACACCTGGGATTACATCAAACTGAAAATCTTCTGCATAGCAAAAGAGTCATTAACCAAAACAGAGAGACATCCCACTGATTGGGAAAAAAATCTTTGCACTCCCATCAACTGATAAGGGACTGATCACAAAGATATACAAAGAACTCACATTACTCAACAACAAAAAAATAAACAATCCAGATAAGAAATGGGCAAAAGAACTTAAAAGACATATCTCCAAAGAGGAAATACAAATGGCCAACAGGCATATGAAAAAAATGTTCAACATCGCTTATCATCAGGGAAATGCACTCATAGCAGGAATCTAGAAAACTTAAATAAGGGACCAGGAAAACAAATAACTATAAGAAAGTGAAAATCAAAATCAACAAAAAACTACGAACCAGAGACACTTTTAAGGGGGCGGGGGTGGGAGGGGAGAGATTGGGGTCAGAATGGGGGGCTGTAATTGTATGGGGAATATAAAAATAAAATTTATTATTAAAAAAAAGATAACACTAGAATTTGAAGAAATAAGCACAAAAAGAGCATTTATCACATGAATAGTCACAGTAAAATATTCCTTTTTTAAAAAAAACAAACAAACAAAAAAAAACACATTGCGATACCACCTTATACCACTAAGAATGGCACATATCAAAAAAACAAGCAATAACAAATGTTGGCGAGGATGTGGTGAGAAAGAAACTCTCCTACATTGCTGGTGGGAGTGCAAACTGGTCCAACCACTATGGAAAGCTGTGTGGAGATTCTTCAACCTGCCAAAAATGGAGCTACCCTATGACCCGGCAATTCCACCACTAGGCACTTCCACTACCCAAAGGACACAAAAACATTGATTCAAAAGAACACCTGTACCCCTATGTTTATTGCAGCACTATTTACAATAGGTAAAACCTGGAAACAACCCAAATGCCCAAAAACAGATGACTGGATCAAGAAGATGTGGCATATATACACAATAGAATATTATTCAGCAATCAAAAACGATAAATGCATGCCATTTGCAGCAACATGGATGGAACTAGAAGGAATTATGCTCAGTGAAATAAGCCAGAAGGAAAAAGAAAAATGTTGGGTGGTTTCACTTATAGCAGGAATATAGGGGAACCCAATAAGCCATCAGTGTAAAAAAATAATAACAGTACAAAACACAACAAAGCAAAAACAGACAATTATAAATCAGAGACATCCTGCAGGGGAGGAGGAGGGAGAGGGATAGGAGGGAGGGAGGAAGGAGCAGAGGGGACTGTGGTGATGGTGCACAGGTGCACTGGTGAAGGAAATTCTATGGGAGTATACCTGAGGGGAGGGGGGAAGCAAATATATTGTTTAAAAATGAACAATGATGTAAAAAATAAAAAATAAAATAAAAAATAAAATAAAGCAGGGAAAAATAAATCATTAAGAGTGACCTATATGATATTAATTACTATATTATTTTAATTATTGTTAGTAACTAATTATGATATAACTTCTGATAGAAATTTCCAATTATAGTTTACCCAATGAATAAGTCACAAAGATTCACAAAAAAAGTTATTATGGTCTGGATTTTCTACAGTTATTGGTAGACCTTGAGTTATTACTGAAGTTAATATTATTTTACACTTATATAGCAAGTGGTAATATGCTCAGCTCTTTGCAAACTAGAATGAAATTTGAACTATCCAGAAGTTAGAGTATGACAGCTTGATGTATGTGTTTCTTTCCTGGGATCTTTCAGAGGTTGCTTGTATGGCAGATAATTATCCTTTCCATAGAAATCTAGAGATTGCCTTCTGAAAATTTTTAGATAGCTACAAACATCAGGAACATTTGGTTGACATAGGAGCTTTCGTGTTTTGTCATTAGTGTTGAATGTTCATCATTTCCTACATATCAAGTAGAACTATCAGATAAGACTATGGATTAGAGATATACTACCTTATATAAGCCACATCCATTTCTGAGAAATGCGTTTCCCACATGTATCACCTCTAGGAAGAAGGAAGCATTGTGAGATGCTCCATTGACCATCTGTCCATGACCACTCTGAGCATCAAACTGTTTTCAGGTAGAGGATAATTCAAGTCAGAGGTCCAGATAAATCGATAATTGGCTCAATTTTCTAAATTGGGAATTTGTTAAGAAACAAAAATCATCATAAGAATGAACATGTGTTTAGTATTAAAACCATGTAACTTTAATACTCAGTGATACGTATAACAACATGCATAATAATTTATGACTACAGAGTGCTTTCTGACATCAATACCCAGTTATTGTCTTACCTTTCAAGTACTTCCACGGCAGTAAACATTACTTTTTTTGATGGTGTTTCTCCTTATATTATTCTTCCCCTCTTATTCCATTTGCATGTGCTCTGTTCCATACTTGCACTCATTTTAATAATGTGATAGTCATTATTTATAGTTTCAGTTGTCATTTTTTTTTTCATTTTTTTGTGTTAACATGATCTCAAAGTTGAGTCTACATGCTATAACTCAGGTAATTTCTATGACAAATTTTCCGTTTTTATCAGTGATTTCCCTATTTATCTTAAATATGTGCTCTTTTGTTAACTTCTGATAGACAGATGTGACCCAAAAGATCATTTTTCATGGGGAAAAAAAGAAAGTTCCTTTTGTTAGGTTTTCAACTAACAGGTAAAAGACAATATTGCTTCCAGGTTGATACTATTAAGGACTGCCTATCCCTTTTGTCCAACAGAAATGTTTTAGCAGTGTTACTATTTAACATTCTGTCTGCAGTTTGTTAATTTCTCACCTTGATTTAGACACTGGTGATAATAAAAAAGAATTCCAATTATGATTTTTTTGGGAAGAAACGTAAGCTCTCTTTTTGCAGATGATGTAGAATATCTATTTTTATATAATTTAATTAAATTATATATACACACCCACACACACATTTTACATGGTTATTCCTTTTTGTACAATGCATGCTTTCTCCTTTCAGGTATAGTCCCCACAAAATTCCCATCACCAATTCACCTATGCACCATCACCATAGTTTCTTTTGTAAGATCACATTCATTCCCCTGTTTTGATCCCTCTCTCTCCTCCTCCCCTGCAGAGTGTCTCTGATTAATAGTTGCCTGTTAATTTGTTTTTTAATTTATTATAATTATTTTTCCTGGTCCCTTATAAGTGAAACCATCTGATATTTTTCTTTTTCCTTCTGCCTTATTTTACTGAGCATAATCCCTTCCAGCTCCATCCATGTTACTGCAAATGACATGAATTTATCTTTTTTTGATTGCTGAATAATATTCCATTGTGTATATATACCACATCTTGATTCAGTCATCTATTTTTGGGCATTTGGGTTGTTTCCATATCTTCCCTTACCTATTGTAAATAGTGCTACAATAAACATAGGGGTGAAGGTATTCATTTTAATTAATGTTTTTATGTCCTTTAGGTAGATTCCGAGGAGTGGAATTACTGCGTCATTTCTTAAGTTGCAGAGATTGCTAGATGCTATTCTTAGATTCTCACTTTCATTATTTTCAGTTCTCCAGAAATACTAGTGATAGGCAATATTATCATCATTCAGATGAACAAAGAAATTTGCAGTGAAATAATATGAACTACTCATGGTCCATCAGCTGGTAAATGGTTGCACTTAGGCACCTTGACTTCCATTTAATGGTATATCGTTTTGTAAACTTTGAGATTTTGGGTTTATGTATTTTAAGTCTGTTATTAGGCACAAACATGATAATGAATGGTTTGTCTTCATGATGGTCCTTCCCTTGTAATGAAATGTGACTCTTTATATCTTCATCCTATACTCTATTTTGTCTGATATTAATATAGCCACACCAGCTATCTTTTGTTTGTTATTTGCATGGCATGACACTTGCATTTCTTTGTCTTCAGGTTATCTTTGTTTTCTTTTAAAATATTTATTTATTATTTATTTATTTATTTATTTATACAAGCACTGGGTACAGTCAGAAGTGCGGGAGGGTGAGAGAATTCACCAGAGCCAGAGTGGGGAACAGAACAGGCAGAAGGACCGAAGTACACTGCTGAGGGGAGCAGTGGGCGGCAGGAGAGGTCTGCGCGCCATGTGGGACCCTCCTCCGGTGGCCGGGGAGCAGCCAGGGATCGAACTGGAGCTGCAGAGGCTGCGGGCAGCTTCGCAACCCAGCGCTCAACCGCTGCGCCACCAGGGGAGGCCCTAGGTTATCTTTGTTTTTATATTAAAGTGTTACTTTATAGATAGCTTATAATTGGGTCTTGCTCTCAGGATGGTGCTTACCTAAATGTTTTCCTCAACCACCCTCACTCCCATCTTAGTTATACTTTCCCAATTCTTTATCAATCAAGTAATTTTGGTTTCCGAGCCACCATAAATTCTGTGAAGTATCTGGATTTTGTTATGTTTCTCAGAAGTATGTTGGTGATTTGTTTTAGTATCTAATTAATTTCATTGGAGTCAAATTGTAAAGCCTGCCTCTCTGGCTAACAGCTCAGTTTAGCTATTTTTATCGTTAGCTCTACTGCTTTGAGTTTCCCCAGTTCTGTGATTGGCCAAATATATGAACATGGTATGTAAGGAGAATTTTGGCTCACATCTCTGGTTTTTATATTTCCTTGATTTCACCTTTACATTTAAATATCTGATTTTCTGAACTTTTCTCTGATCTCCTAGCATAGAAAGATTGTCAGTTTTCTGTTGAAATTGTCTAACTTTTACAGTGCCAACTTCAGTCTGCCTTCAGGATAAATGCCATAATAACTGAAGACTTAGAATACCTTATTCTATTCTGTTCCATCCTGACTCCATAGAAACTTGCTATACTAGATGACTCATTTTGCAGGATTTGCTAAAAATGTGTGGAATTTTAAAATCTTAGTTTTAGAACATCATTACATTTTATATTCTAATGCTGAATATTTTATAATGATTACATCTTCAAACACTTCCCCAAATTGATTTTTTCCAAACATCCAGATACTGATTGACTGATTTTACAAATACCATCTTAAAATGTGTTTAACTTTGGGCATCCAAATTAATCAGTTATTTGATTAACCTCTATTAGGATGTGAAACATTACAAAGTGATCTGAAAGTTTATAGAGCAGATATTTCAGTGTCCCGAAGGCTTCACTGAGAATTTTGTTTCTGTGAAAACCAAAGATTCATGATCTATGTTGGTGGTGACCTTAGAAGAAAAATCAAGGGAATAAATTATTTTGTCGAAATTACCTTTATAGGCAATGTTTTTGATGTCAGAGGGCAATCTCTGCTTCTTTTTCTTCTTATAATTGTATCAGTTTCTCACTGTTAAAGAATTCCGCATCCCAAGCTACTCTATTATTTCTGGAATTTGAAGAAAGGTCAGTGAGTCTCAGGAGTTGTGATTACTTTTTCTAGCTGACATTTATTGATCTCATTACCTACATGCTCATATTTCAAAAACTTTTTTTTCATTCTGTTACCATTTCAAAGATGACAGAAATGTTGTAGTGCTCACTGTATTAGAACTGTGCATAATTAAAATTTGTACTCTGTGTTTCATCACAATTTCACTGTCAAAACCACAGCATGTATTGTTTATAAATTAGTGTTATAATTAGAACAATGTACATATAGTCAAAGCTAACTTTATATTCTAACATGTTTTATTTTCATAAACATGAAAATTGTAGAATCTTTGGGCATAAACCTTTTGCTAATACTAGATGGTCCACTTTATGGTCACTATTGCCTGTACTTAGTTTCAAAACACTGCTTTCAAAAAGTTTACATTTGCATGCTCAGTTATTTCTTATAAAGAACTCCTTAGGAAAAAGGATAATAAAGATAATAAAATTTAGCATAAATAAATGAAGTAAACATATTACAAATTACATAGTAAGACTGGATCATAATTAGATAGATTTTTTAAAAAATATATTTCCAAATATTTAACTCCATAGTTCTAGCCCAATTTCACTTGTATACATTAGTTTCAAAATGGCGATTTTTTAAAAAAGATTTATTTATTTATACAAGAACTGGGGTACAGGCCAGAGGTGTGATGGATGACGGGATTCACCAGAGACAGAGTCGGGAACTGAACAGGCAGACTGATGAGATACACTGCTGAGGGGAGCAGCGGGCGAGACAGGAGAGTTTCTCTTGCTCCATGTGGGTTTCTCCTCAGCAGGCCGGGATAGAACTCTTGCTGCAGAGGCTGCGGACAGCTTCACAGTGTGGTGTTCAACTGCCTGTGCCACCAGGGAGGCCCAAAGAATGGTGATTTTTTTTTTAAAGTTATCTTTTGTGTGAGGTTAGTAGGAACAGTCTTGTCTTTTGTCTGCCTAAGCCAGTGGATCTGTTTTTTCCTTTTGACTAAGACTTTATACAACCATGAAGATTTAAGGGTTTTCTATGAGAATCAAGAATAGACCCAGAACACTAAGCTGTCATGAATAATAAAAATTAATATATGAACCATTTTCTGAGGTTATGTTTTAGATTGATTAGTTTACAGAGGACTTTAATTTACAGAAGCTAGTAGGTTGTACTTGATTGTTACGGCCAAAACTTTATTGGGTAGATCTGTCACTTTTGATAATGCAGTCTCAGTGCCATAAATATGACTGCTACAATTCTCTCTTGAGGATTACTGATTTGTTAATTATTCCTCCTAACTTGAAGGTTAATTTCCAAAGAAGCAAAAATCTGCCTCTTGCTGCCATTCATGGGTTTGGAAGTCTACTAAAACCCCAACTCCAAAATTTTATCCACGTTCTGATAAAGATTCAATTTTATTTTACTCATATCTGTTTAAAAATCATTGACACTTGGTAGTCATCAGAAAAACGCTAATCTTATAGTTTGCCTGTAAACTATCAACAGTAAAAAGACCTGTTGATCATTTTGAATTATACACTAGGATCAAACAAAATATTCTGGAGCGAAATTTTCACTAGCCAAATAGAACATACTTATTCCAGGAAAAAAGGTGTTCTCATGAGCCTGGTATTTTCTTTTCTTCTTTTTTTTTTTAAAGATTTATTTATTTATACAAGCACTGGGTACAGTCAGAAGCACCAGAAGGTGAGAGAATTCACCAGAGCAGGGAACAAAAAAGGCAGACTGACGAAATACACTGCTGAGGGGAGCAGCGGGCACGGCAGGCAGGAGAGGTCTGTGTGCCATGTGGGTCCCTCCCGCTGCGGCCAGGGAGTGGCCGGGGATCTAGCTGGCGCTGCAGAGGCTGCAGGCATCTTTGCAACCCAGCGCTCAACCGTTGCGCCACCGGGGAGGCCCATGAGCCTGGTATTTTCTGAAGAAAACATCCCAAGTTCTTGTAGAACATGACTTCTCTATTTTCAGTGCCAAGCATGTTTTTACATGGGTTATACACATAGTAGTATAAGTAATTGAATTTATCTATGTAGTATTTAAACTAGTTAAATGAGAAAAGTAGTCTATTTTGTAGCCACTCATGTCTTCTAATGTTGCTTAGAAATCAGAATTCTCCTTGTCACTACAAGAAATTTTTGCTCCAAATGGCAAGAGTTCATCTCTTAGATGCGTACAGCCTGCATAAATAAATGAAATAAACATATTTTAAATTGCACAGTAAGACTGAATCTTAATTAGATACATTTATCAAAAAATACATTTTCAAATATTTAACTCAACAGTTCTCTGTTGGCTGGGATCTACCTTCTTCTGATGTTTTTCCTGGGCTTTGTTCTGTTGCAGACTTGAATGTGAAGGAAGTGAACCCCACATCTTCACTCTGTTACCATTTTGCCCTGCTGCCTAATTTTAGGAATTTGCAGAATACCCTTTTTCCTGCTTTTTTTTTTGAGTTTCATTTTATACATTTCATAAATTTTCGTCATAATGTAATATTTTTATGCTTTATATGTTTTACTGGCTACTTACTACACTTCTCTACAATAAAAATATATACATAATTCAACATTATTTTTTTAATTTCCTATAATCATAAGATTTTTTTTTAAAGATTTATTTATTTATTTATTCAAGCACTGGGTACAGTGAGAAGCGCAGGAGGGTGAGAGAATTCACCAGAGCCAGAGCGGGGAGCAGAGAAGGTAGAAGGACAGAAGTACACTGCTGAGGGGAGCAGCGGGCAGCAGGAGAGGTCTGCGCGCCATGTGGGACCCTCCTCCGGTGGCCGGGGAGCAACCGGGGATCGAACTGGCGCTACAGAGGCTGCAGGCAGCTTTGCAGCCCAGCGCTCAACCGCTGCACCACTGGGGAGGCCGTATAATTTTATTAGTTCTTGTGTGATCAAAACAACATAATCATATTAAAAAACTGATTATTACCTATGAAAAATAAAATTTATTGTTGATACATTTCTAAATGGGGAAGATGAAACTTTCCATTATATCTATGGATAAACAATTGAAGTTTGTTAGAATTAAGATAGAGTTCAATCAAATTTTTTTTTTTTTTTTAATGAATGTGACAGCTAAGAATTCCTTTCACATGTTTAAGTAAATGACAGTGGAAGTTTTAATGTTACCCAATTCCTTTGAAGGTTTTGTAGACAGATGCCAAAGTTCGCTACATTATTATTTTTTTAAAGATGTTCCTAAATGAAGGCAGATATGGGAAGTAGGGGGCCTTTATTTTTTTTTACGCCTTTATTTATTTTTATTTAATTTTAATACAGTCAGAAGCACGAGGGTGAGAGAATTCACCAGAGCGGGAAGCAGAGCAGGCAGAAGGACCGAAGTACACTGCTGAGGGGAGCAGCGGGCGTGGCAGGAGAGGTCTGCGCGCCATGTGGGACCCTCACCGGTGGCCGGGGATAGAACCGGCGCTGCAGAGGCTGCAGGCATTTAAACAGTCATTTGAGTCATTCACTTTGTCAGCATCAATAGTAAAGTTTTCAATCAAACTCACCCTTCATTTGATACTTTATATAGTTTTACTGGCTATGGACCTACTTCATAACAGGATTCTGGATAGTGACAGATAAATCATTTCTTCAGTAAAATAGGAAAAGTGTTTATGAAAGGGGGGAGTTGGGAATGAAAAATGAGAAACCTGTTCTTTCTTTAGATAGGTATTGGAAATGAGTCTATATAGAAGCTAGGGACCTAAAAAGCATCATTGTACTTTGGAAACTTTAACCCTTTGGAGAACCTTTTTGTACTCTGTGGTATATTTGTACCCAACCCAGTATGAAGGCCACAGATTCACACTACACTGTGAGTTTGTGTTCTAGTTAAGAATTAACATATAAGGTCTTTACTTTAGTTAGACGATCAAAATTTTAATAAAAGTAGTGCTGGTCCAGGGGCCTCCCTAGTGGCACAAGAGGTTAACATGCAGCACTATGAAGCTGTCCACAGCAACTACAGTGTGAGTTCCATCCCTGGCCAAGGAGGTGACCCACATGGCACAGCAGACCTCTTCTGTCTCACCCGCCGCTCCTCTTAGCAATGTATTTCAGTAGATCCTCCTGTCCTGTTCCCCACTCTGTATCTGGTGAATCCTCTCACTCCACACACCTCTGACCTGTACCCCAGTTCTTATATGCATGAATAAATAAATCTTTAAAAAAAGTAGTTCTGGTCCATAGCAAACTAAATGTCACAAGATAGTTTCAGATTAATGGCAATTACATTGTATATATCTTTCATTCAATATTTTGTCAATGATAATATGTATGCATATATTAATATAACTATATGCACATCAGGATAAAGAAAATATAAAATTCAGTAGTGTAAGATTCTGAGTATAAACACTCAAGTTTTAATATATTTTAGTCAAATACAAGGGAAAGAACAACAAATTGGTATCCTTCCCAACTCTCACTCCAAGGTTGCCCTTGAACTAAGGGCAGAATTGAAATTAAGCAAAAATTTTCAGCAATAATCCCATTCATGCTGTTTCTCATCTGTTCTTGCTACTACCAACCCCCATGATCCCCTAAACACACAAACTCTTGGAGCCACATCTAAACTTGACAAAGATATACTGACATCTCTCAAAAACAACTTCTGTCAAATCCTTCTTGTGCTGTTTATGTTTCATTGAATGTATTTTATGCCAAGAACACACAGAAGTGCAAGTTATAACTATATGGGAGCGTATAAACCTGTGGTCAATATAAACAATCTTTGTTGCTCCATTTTTTTTTCAATCTACTGCATTAAAATTGATGTCTTCTTTTTCTGTTTCTTTTATTAATTTGGCAAACTTTTATTTGTTGTTATATCTTTCACATTTCTGAAGTATTTTGTTTCAGATATATTTCTTTCCAGCAGAAAATGTTTCTTTAAACCAAATCAGACAAATTGTTGTCTTTTTCTGTGTGGATTTAAATGAATCATATTCATTGATTATAGCTGAGATGTCTATTGCATTAGTTTTCTACTGCTGGGTAAAAAATTATTACTAACATAATGTCTTAAATAATAGCACTTTATGATCTCACAGTTCTATAATTCAACACCCCAGGTATAGAGTCTGGGTTCTCAGTTTACAGTTTGCATCTGAAACTCAGGGTCTTTCTCCACACTGATTCAAGTTGTTGATAGAATTCATTTCCTTGATGATTATATGCTAGAGTTGCTCTGATTTCCTAGAGAATGCCCTCAGGTCCATGCCATATGACCCCCATCCTTCCTGAAAGCCAGAAATGGAGAGCTTCCTGAATATCAAATTCTTGTCCAAAATTGGAATTTTTTTCCAGATTGGGCTTTTCTAACTAGGTCAGGTCCACTGAGTTTAATCTCCTTTTTTTTAAGGTCAGATGTACTAAATAGCATAAACTAATCACAGGAGAGCTTAATCTATCATATTCATAAATTCTAAAAACTCTTAATTATTTCTAACAGAGGAGGTTATGCAATGAGTTTAACTAAGGGCAGAAATTTTACGGCCATTTCGGAAACATGTTGGAATTGTTCCTATTATAGTTGTCCTCTATAATTTTTATTTTACAATGCATTTGAGCCTTTTTACCCCCTAGAGGAATGTCTTAAAAGACTGTTTTTGGAGTAGCTTTACATTTACAACAAAATTGAGAGGGTGGTACAGGATTTCCCATAAAACTATTGTTCTCACACTTGTAGCCTCCCCAGTGATCAACATCATTCATGAGCATTGCATAAGTTATAAGAAAGAAAGTAAAGGGACAACTGTTCATTGTTTCTTTGTGTAGAAAACATTGGAATGCATTCATGGAATAAGTAGAACACCCAAGTTTAGCTAAAAACATTGAAAATTCATTGGTTCTAACAAGGTAGAATATGTTTGTGTATAGGGATTTTTGCCTGGGTTGGTATAATGTGGATAGATAATTTTTTTCTAACATAAGATATTATCCTTTTAGGTATAGTAATTGCAACAATAAAAATTAGATTCCTCTTTCTTTAACAGGAAGTGGAATTAAAAAAATACAGACAGATAAAGCTCCCTACTTTAGAGAAGACTGAGCAGTGACGTCAGGTTATGGGGAAGGACAAGTTAAGGGGAAAGACAGGTTAAGGGGGAGGTCCAATTTCATAAAGCAGGAAGGGTACATACACATTTCTTGTTTAGATGGTATTTTTAAACTTAAAACACCTCAAGACCTCCCACATAAAAGTTAAACATCCAAAATTATTTCAAGGTTGTTATCTATATGTCTAAGGTTTTATCTCATAACAAATACATATTTCCTAAGGAAAAAAATGTGTGCATTCCAGAATTTTACACAGAAATAAGTTGTAATTTAAAAGTTCCATAAAAGCTCAGAATCTACTTTTATAGACTCATGAAGGGTGTATCTGAGGAAAACAGATGAGTACCCATGAAATTAGATGAGAAAAATTAATTATTATCAAATACAGGGGGTGGTCTTGGGTGAATCCACCCCACCCTCTTACCTAAGCAAAAGGGGAGAAATATGGTTTCCTGGAGGGAAGGATGTCTTTGGAAAGTATCAAAATTGATTTGAGTGAAATGATTGACAGTCCACACCAAACAGAAATATGTATAACTGTTTATACTGACAAAAGTACAAATAATTTACTGATGAATCCGAACTACACACCATTATATCTTAAAGAGAATTTTCAGAGGGAAAAATATAATTTATGCGAAGATTTGCAACTTGAAAAATAATTAAATAGCAGCTTGAATTATTCAGTTAATAATTTGGCAAAAAATAAAAATATTGATCTTATTCCCTGATAGAGTATGGAGAAAAGACATTTATTCTTGGGTAGAGTTTTAATTGACACAGTTGTTATAAAGCACAGTATGGCACTATATATTAAAATTTTAAATGTGCCATCACTTCAATATTTAGAATTTATCCTAACAGACCACTCCCTGGGCAAAGAAGTATTTAAATATGCTCAGTAAAGATTAGTTGTACTGGTGAACACTGGAGGTAGCTGTAAGAAACACTAAAATAGGATTCATTAAATAAACTATGGTACATATAAATCCAGTTAAGAATATGTGTTGATTCAGAAAAAAAAGTCCAATAATAAAATTATGTTTTCTACTTAAGATACAGAAGAGCAATGGTAAACAATGGAGAGGAGGCATAGTAGACGTCTATTTTGAGTGGTACTGTGGGCAATGAAAATGATTGAGAATTTTAGTGCAATAATAAAACTAGGTAAAAATCATTCTGCTTTTATAATCAGCATTAACTGGCAATTTAAACAATGTTAGTAAAAACAATACTTCTGTTCTCTGGGGTAGTTACTCCCATTGTACATTGTTCATCCCTGCATTGACTTGCTGCTACAGAAAGTGATAGGAAGAGAAAGAAAGATAGGGAAAGAGAAAATGAATAGTAAATATGGGAGTGGTCCCACCCAGAATCGTATTGTAAGGTTTGGTAATATGTTGAAGAGTTTCATATATCAAATAAGGGATTTGTGTAACAATGACCCATGGGCAGAATTTGGACTGTTGGTTACCTTTGTAAATAAACTTTTGTTAGAACATGACATAGCTATGTTGTTTTCACCTTATAAAGACGTAGTTGAGGGCCTCCCTGGTGGCTTAAGAGTTAAGTCTCAATACTATCACCTGGAAGGTCTGAGTAGGATCCCCAGCAAGGGAGCTAACCCACATGTCACAGAAGACTGCTCCTGTCTTGCTGCTGCTCCCCTGAGTAGTATATTTCAGTAGATCTGCCTGTTCTGCTCCCCACTTTATCTCTGGTGAATCCTCTCACTCCTACACCTCTGGCCTATACCCCAGTTCTTCTATGCATAAATAAATATATTTTTTTTAAAAAGACAGTTGAATAGTTACAACAGATATTGCTAGACCAAAAAAATGTAAAATATTAAGCATCTGGTCATTTTCAGAATTTATTATTTTACTGTATCTTTTTTTTAAATATTTATTTATGCATACAAGAACTGGGGTGTAGAACAGAGGAGCAGGGGCAGAGAGGATCCCCCAGAGAGAGCGGGGAGCAAAACAGGCAGATCTACTGAAATACACTGCTGAGGGGAGTAGCGGGCAAGACAGGAGAGGTCTGCTGTGCCATGTAGGTTGCCCCCTGGAGGCCGGAGATCAATCTCATGCTGCTATGGCTGGTGATAGCTTGATAGTACTGTGTCTTTAACCCCAGGGCCACCAGGGAGGCCTGTATATTTTTTATTGATGTGGCACTGGTTTACAACACTGTATATAATTTATAGGTATAGATTTATACCTCTTCAGATGTATGTTACCACACTACCAACCATAGTCTCCTTCATAGTCTATTGGGCCCTCTCCCCATTTTTTTCCTCACTCCTGTCTTCCCCTTCAAGTAGTCTCAATCCACAATCATTTCTCTAGGGTTTGTTTTAGTTTAGTTTTATCCATTCATTTGTTTTATTCCTATATATTCACATATGAGTGAAATCATCTGGCATTTGTCTTTCTTCTTTTGACTTACAATTTTGATGAATATTATTTAACCCCCCCCCAGCATTCCCAAAACTGTACTACTGTACTATTCACAAATGCATAACAGAAATTAAAAAATCATCTTATGAAAGAGGTTTAGGTAACTTACACAAGACATATTTATTCAACATAGTTTGGATTTCCTTTCACTTGAAAATCTGTTATATTTATGAACCTTCTGGTCCTAATGGTCCAAAGGTGTCTTACACATCTCTCTTAATAGAAAGCCTGTCAATAAGTGTTGTATAACTTTAATTGAATTGTTTTCTTATCCTAATCTCATACTGAAGTATTTGTTGATTAGAATGTGGGAAACTAAAATTCTCAGAATGTAAATGAAAAGGAAGTTGTTATTTGTTAGCATAGTCTCAGGAAAGAACAGATTCCTAGAGTTCTACCAAACCTGCCCAGAGTTAAGCATGTCTAGTCCTGATCTACTTTACCTTTTAGAAATTCGTTTTGTTATTTAGTCCTATGAATGGCACGTTATGAAACTGGTCATTGTTTTTTCCTTTAAAAAATATTGTTTTCCTCTAATTCCTTTATTTTATAAGTATCTACTGAGCATAGACCTTACATGAGATTCTTCACTAATGACATAAGAATGTTAAACTAGACAAAATCTCTGTCCCGTATATTTGAACTGCTCATGTCTTCAAATTTTACAACTGTTAAACACTTTGCAAGGAGATTCTGAGAAAAATGACAATCTGAATGCTTATAAAATATCTATCTCCCAAATATTTCTGTGTTGAAGGAGATGACACAAATACTCTTTTCTATGGCCGTGCTGTTTCCCTAGGGGGGAAGTAACACTCATCTGTATATGCAGTGTCTTGGGAGTGTCAGCTATATCTTACTTATCTTTAGGACTTGTGGGAAAGTTGACAGCTGAGCATACCTCTTAAATTTCAGAAGATGGGGACAGATTCTCAGTACTGGATATCTTGTCTGGTTTTATTCTACAAATGTTTTGAATATTACTTCAAAAGTTTACACACTAGATAGAAGATGTATGGAGAAAAATAAAAGTAGCAACATTGGGGATAAAGAGAATGGTCTCAGATATGTGCAAATATATGTAAACTGAAACCTCAAGAACATATGTCAAGAAGTAAAGAAATAGGCAAGGTATTATTGAGAAAAAAAGTTTATTGAGTAATTATATATATATAATTTTTAAGAAGGCATACTAAAAGTAATTGAATAGTTTTCATTATTTTTTAATATTAATTAATTTTGAATTGAGGTAATATATAGGATATCCATATCAGGTGTTGCCACTGTAGAGCATCTACTACCAAAATCACCCCTCGTCCATCACCATTGTATATTGTGTTTCCTTCTTTCTTTGTTATTACCCTTCCCCTCCTCCTCTCCTTTCTGGATGCTTCTAGTTCTATAGTCAGTTTTCAAGGATTAGTTTTAAAGCTTGTCTTTATCTGACCCTTACTTTGGTTTCTCTATATTCCACGTATTAGTGACTGAATTTGAATGAGATGTAAAGAGATCACTTTAATGAGAAACTGTGTTTAGCTGAACGGAACCTTAAAAAGATAATAATTTAGATAATGATATAGTTTCATTAAAAAGTTCACATTTTTATATACAGACCTCAATCTCAGGCAAAATGTGGTGTTATTAACTACCAAAACCCCTCCTGCTTTGAACTAAAATTTGAAATAATTTCAACATATTTGCTTCATTATTAGTATTTCATTCAAATTACACTTTTCATATATTTTATAATACAAATTAACAAGAGCAGATTTTTTATTATAGATCATATGGGTATACATATACATGTGTATGCATTTATATATGCATGGCTTTGCAAAGAGTTTAAATACAAACTGCATTTTCTTATACACTGATAAAATAAGGAGTATTTTATTCATCACTGTATTGGTAATGCCCACCAAGTAATAAAATTTTCTCTGGGGACTTTAGAAATAGGCCAGTCTAATAAAAGTGAAAAGATACATTGAAATGCATAACGTGTTCTTCTTGAAAAGATTGATGTATTAAATATTTATGCAAACACATTAAATTGGTAACTGTATGAAAACATTATTACATATTCATCACCTTCACATCTCATCTTTTTGAAAAGAACTTTCCTATAAAACTAAAATGGATGACTAAGTTTCCTAAAGTCACATTTTTCAAATTTTATAACATGATATAGCTTGTTTTTCAGAGCTTATATTAATTCACATAAATAACAAAACTAATGTTGAAACTAAAAAAGGCTAATTATTTATTCAAAATAGTAGCAATAAAGTGCTGTTTCATCATCAGCCCATCACCAAACCTGAGCTGGAGCCTTCTAATATGAAGGATACTCCCTAAGATTGAATATTCACTTTGGGAAATAAATGAGCTTTTTTAGGTCATGGAATCATTTGACATACAACAGGTTCTGTAACCAAAACCAAATGTCATAAGAGAATTAATGCATTTCAAAAGCACCTAACTTTTCCTAAATTGTATTAAATCCTGATTGAGTCCAAAATTTTATGATCTTTGGAAAATATTATTTAAATTAAAATTTAAATTGACTACATGTCTCATTAGAACCCAAAAAGGTGAAGTATTTTTATAGACTCTAAAAATATTCAAGTTTAATGTAAACCCCTCATTATGATGATCGGGTGTTCTATATTCAAAGCTTTCTTTCTTCCTTCTATACTTCTACTACTTTTTCCTGTCAAACTTTCCCCATTTCAACCTTTTCCTTACCTCATTGCTATTTGATTTTACAACATTTCTATTATTACTGCTTTCCTAAACCTTTTTGTATTTTTATACCATTTCCACAAGCTTCTGTTATTTTCCTCTTGCCTTTTGCTTGCATCTTTTTGCTTCTTCATCTTGCCCTCCCCTTTGATCTTTTAAAGACTGGTGTTTTATTACTTCCCCCCACTTTGACTCCCCATGAGTTCTGTTTTGATAGTTTGTTCATACTAACAACATTGGGAGTAGAGTTAGCAAGTTGTTGATACTGACCCTATTTAACTTGATTATATAGGGTATAGCAAGAAAAATCCATATGATGATATAGAAGAGCTGGAAGGGGGGGAGAGAAGAGAAATAAATAAAAGAAGGTCAGATATGAGCTTACATGTCTGACTTTAAAAACTTAGAATTTAACTCTGGCTAAGACTGACCTGTCCTTCTGCAATTCAAAACATTTTTTGTAATTCTGTATCCATCATCCAGCAGTCTCGATAGTTATTTTTCCTTAAAATTATGAAATAGGAGCAAATTTACTTTTAAATAGTATTGTTTAAAATGGAGAATTAAAGATGATAAACAAAAAATCTGTTAGCTAATAATTTAGTAAATGAACCAAAATAAATATATTACAAAAATAAATACAGTACCTTTACTACCCAAAAGTACTTTCTTGTATCCTATCCTATATACTAGAGAAGATCCCCAGTCCTCTCTAAATCCCTGCAGATTTTCAGGTTTTTGTTTTCCCTGCTCACTACTAAGCCTATATTCTTGCTGAACTCTGGAATCCTTCTCCATTACCTCCACCTCTGAAGTAATTTCTCTTTTCCATCATGTCGCTCCATAGGCATATAACAAAATTGTGGTCATTCAATCCCTAAAACACCATTTTTTTAAAATTAATTAATTAATATATGTTTTACATCTTTTTTCTTTTTTTACAATGTTTTCTTTTTTTCTTAATTTCCACCAGCAGTTCACCTGTGCACCAGCACCATAGTCCCTTGTGTTCTTCCTTCTGCTGCAAAACCATTCTTTTAAAACAAATTTTTTTTTGAAGAATGGGAGCTAAAATATGGATAGGGCCTCCCCTGGTGGCGCAGGCGGTTGAGCGCCGCGCTGTGAAGCTGTCCACAGCCTCTGCAGCTCCAGTTCAATCCTGGCTGGCCCGCTAGGGTCCCACAGGGCCCAGCTGACCTTTCCTGTCTTGCCCGCTGCTCCCCTCAGCAGTGTTTTGGTCCATCTGCCTGTTCTGTTCCCCGCTCTGTGTCTGGTGAATCCTCTCACCCTCCTGCACATCTGGCCTGTGCCCCGGTTCTTGTATAAATAAATAAATATTTGAAACAAATAAAATAAAATATGGAAATAAAGATCAGATCAATATAGCACAGATAACAACATTGAAGTAAAAATTAAGTGATTAAGTTTGAGAGCTTCTTGGTCATACCTACCTCAGTGCTCTTGCCAATTTGTTCCAGATTATTTTTGTCCCAATTTTTGTTTCGCATAACCTCCTCTTCCCTCCATACAGTGCCCCCTTCCCAAGCATGGTGACCAGTTATCAGAAAAGATATCCTATGTTCTTGTTACTTTATTTTGCAGAATGGTTTTATTTCATGTTGTGTAACCACTCTCTATAGTTTCCCTTGGCTGCTGTAAAAATGCACTGCAGCCTGTGTGGCTTAAAACAACAAAAATTTATTCTCTCAAAGTATTTGAAGGCAAAATTCTGAAGTCAAGGTGTCAGAAAGCTGTACTTTCTTCAGAGGATTTAAGATCGGTGGTTCCTTCCCTTGCTTCTTCCCAGCAGCTAGTGCTTCCAGGATTTCCTTGGTTTGTGATTGTTTCACTTGAATCATTTCCTTTGTCTCCTAATGGCCTACTCTCCTCTTCTGTCTTTTGTACATTGTCATTGGATTTTGGACCCACTCGAATAATCTAGGATGAACTCATTTCAAGATCTTTAACTTAATTATATCTACAAAGACACATTTTCTAAATAAGGTCACAAATAGAGTTTGTGAGAATTAAGGTATGGTGTGTTTTCTTGAGGGATGCCATCTTTCAATGCAGTGCACAGTCTAAGCAGACCCTGATTTTCTCAACTTTCATAATGAGGGACAGACAATTAAATTATTTGCCCCATTTTATATGATATTTTAAGGGAAAAAAATGTAATTATCTTCCTTAGAATAATTGTGCATTCCTTCTAGGACTTTTAGAGCAAATTATACTTAGATTTTAAATGCTATTTTTCTTATAAATAATCAAGTAAAGAAAGTGTTAAAATAAGGTAATATTTAAAGTAAGGGAAAATCACCTATAGTGTTAAGTAAAAATTAATATATATTCATAAAATTGCCTCTGTAATTTTTATTGGTATATGTGTTTATACATGCATATGCAAAAATGCATAATTATGACCATGGTATACTTACAACTGTGAACTATGCTTAATCTTAACACAGAATAGTGTTTTCAATGTTTTAACATATTTTTGAACTTACGGTTATTATTTAATTTTTTTCGGAAATGCTTAATCATTGTAGAAAATGCAAATAAACAAAAAGGACAAATTAATCATTTGAAATCCTACCACACATAAGACAATTTTGGGACATACATCCTTATTTTCCCCAAGCAAATATGTTTATGTGTATATATGAAATTATACATGTAACTACATTGTCATTTACTTACAGTAATAATTATATTAAAACTAATACCAGGGCCTCCCCTGTGGCGCAGCAGTTGAGCACTGGGTTGCGAAGCTTCCCGCGGCCTCTGCAGCGCCGGTTCGATCCCCAGCTGCTCCCCGGCCACCGGCCACCGGAGGAGGGTCCCACATGGCGCGCAGACCTCTCCTGCCGCCCGCTGCTCCCCTCAGCAGTGTACTTTGGTCCTTCTGTCTGCTCTGCTCCCCGCTCTGGCTCTGGTGAATTCTCTCACCCTCCCGTGCTTCTGACTGTACCCAGTGCATGTATAAACAAAAACAAACAAACAAATAAATAAATAAAACATGCCTCTATTAAAAAATAAATAAATAAATAAAACTAATGCCATACCATATTATTCTGTATTTGATTTTTTCATTTCTCCAGTTAATATTATGTCATACTTTTTTATTTTAAATTATGTAATCATAGACCATTGCTTTGATATACTGTAAATTACTATCTTTGATGATTACTTTTATTATTAAATGAACACTTCCAACTAATATACTTTTTCATACACTTTATAAATGTGTACAATTATTTCTTCAGGATTCATTCTCAAAGATGAATTTGCTGGATCATAGAATGTACATGTTATGGCAGACACTGCCAGTTATCCATCAAAATGTTGTTTGCTTACTAGGTAGTAGGAAGCTAATTTCTCTGCCTCATTTGTTGATGGGTATAGCCAAGTGACAATTCTAGTCAGGGGAAGAGAAGAGTGTGACTTTCATGCGTTTCTGAGTTAAGATTATTGATTATTGAGGAAGATCTTCTTTCTCTAATCCCTCTTTCCTCCAGGTTGCCTTTGAGTTGGCAGAGGAGGACACAAGAAACCTGCATCCTTTAGCCACCACATGATGGACGCTACCCTTGATTTAGCACCAAAACATTCAACTCAGGTGTTAGTTGCCTGAAAAATAAATTTATGATACTTTTGAGTCATTATGTATTTTAGAGATTTTTAAAAATTGCTATTCTGTGCTCAGAAATACATTTGTTTTTGAAAGTCACACATATGGTTAAATTACAGTTCTAAAAGTATAAGCAGAGAGGATATTATCTACTGCTTTTTAACCAAGATTATACTCAAATGATTACTATAAATGTTAATATTTATTAGAAAAAAATCAAACAACGCTATCTAGAGATTCTCCTACATTTATTCTTCCACATGATCATTGTAATTATGTTGTGAATTTTTCAGAAAAGTCTTGAAATGGAAAATAAGTTGGAAAGAAAAAGAAAAATACTGGATGGTCTCACTCATAGCAGGAATTTAGAAAACCTAAATAAGGGACCAGGAAAAAGACTAATTAATACAAAGTAAAAATCAAAATCAACAAACAACTATAAACCAGAGACACACTATGGGGGGAGGGGGGAGGAGGGGCGGGGAGAGGAAGGATTAGGGCCACAATTAAGGGGGAGGTGCAATTGTATGGGGAATATAACCAAAATGAATATGCATACATTGTGCAAAAGTGAAAAATGATAAAAATTATATAAAATAAAATATTAAAAAAGTCTTGAAATGTAGTTGACTGTAGCTGCAAAATCATTAATTTTAGCATTCTTTATTGTTATTAAACCTCATATAGTCTTCTAATTATTTATTATGATGTTGCTATGATAAACTGTTTTGTACATGTAGACATCTGAGGTTAAATTATTTCCTTATATGAATTTCTCAGAAATGTGGGAATTCAGAAAACTGTAGGAAAAAACTTACAATTTTTACAGGGATTGTAGTTTGTCTTTTTAAAGGAATATTTAAAGACACTATCATCACAGTAATCCAGGTTGATGCTATAGTCACTAAGATTATGCTTTGTTATTAACATTACCTTTTTCAAAATAAAGAGAAAAGAATGATATCTCAATATTAATTTAGCTGCATTTTTTCTGTATCTAAATTGAAATTGACATAAGTTTTTATTTTTATTTATTATTTTTGTGGGTTTTGATAGTCCTGTTATTTTTTTCCTGTTTTTTGTTAATTCGTCCACCAAACCACCTGTGCCAACTTGAATGAGTTTAAGTTCCTTAATTATAAATTATTATCTTTCTCCACTTATTTGTTAGGGGTATTGGTTTGAGTAAACAGTATATTACAGATCATTCTTCTAGTGATCTGCATTAAATTATCTATGACTTTTTTTAACTTGATTCAGTAATTCATCAGGAATTAAGGTTAATGTGGGGGTATGAGCTTTATCTATATTAATTGTTTTCATAAATTGATAACTAAGTTTTGTCATTTATTGACTTATATTCCCTTCATGTTATTTTTAGATGTTGCCTATATCAAATAAAAAATTGCTATAAAGTTTCTTTCAGATTTTAATTATATCCTATTTATCATAATACTTATTTTTTGTTTTAATAGCATACTATTTTGAATGCTGCTTTTTTAAAATATGACTTGTTATGTGATTGAGTTGGAAACCCTGCCTCACAATTATCTTATCAGAAATACTTTTGATAATCTCTTATTATTTTATGTACTTTAAGAAAGTTTTGTTAAATAATAAGAAAAGCATTTGGAAACTATTTCATTGGTCATTGTTCAAACGTTACAGAGAACCTGATGTTAAAAGGCCGTTTAAAAAAGACTGTTTAGTAGGTCACTATTTTCATTATATAGAGGAATGATAAGATATTCAAAGAGCATTTTTCATATTAAAACAGGTATTTTTGTGAGCATTAAAATATGTGGTTGTTGTTTAAAATGAAATAAATAGTAGTATATTATATGTAGAGCTACCCTTTATTTTTAAATTCATGACATACATACACATATATTTACATATAAATGTTGCAAGGATTTTTCCTTACTTAAAATATCACTAAATGTAACCCATTATTCCTGATAACTGTATTGGTCATACATTCTGCATATCGTTTAATAAGGAAGAGCAGAAACTTCCCAAATGATTAGATACAATGTCTTACAAGGTTTTGGGGTTAAAAATGAAATATCCTGGGCCTCCCTGGTGGTGCAGCGGTTCAGCGCTGGGTTGCGAAGCTGCCCGCGGCCTCTGCGATGCTGGTTTGATCCCCTGCTGCTCCCCGGCCACCAGAGGAGGGTCCCACATGGCGCGCAGACCTCTCCTGCCGCCCGCTGCTCCCCTCAGCAGTGTACTTCGGTTCCTCTGCCTGCTCTGCTCCCCACTCTGGCTCTGGTGAATTCTCTCACCCTCCCGCGCTTCTGACTGTACCCAGTGCATGTATAAACAAACAAACAAACAAATAAATAAAACATAAAAAAAAAAGAAATATCCTGTAAGACTCAGTAAATGAAACCTTTTAAATTAAGAAATGTAACTACATTTATACTAGAAATTAATTAGTTACATGCCTTATAACCATTATGGCCTAATTCATAACATTTTATGAAAAATGAAAAGATTTAAATTTTCATTAAGAACTTCTATGTTGGAAATTTGCCTGGGCAGTTGACTTGCATGAAGCATGATTAATGATAACTAAAGAAATAGTTTTACAGGTAGCCTGAGGTGAAAAATTATTCTAATAAAGGAACATTTTATAGGATAAGCATTTCAACAACAAAAAAGAACCAATTCATTGAAATTTTGTGACATAAAACAACTATTTGAAATGTTAACAGCAATCTTATTAACCAGTATGTATTAGTTTGCTTATTTACCCAGGAATGAGCTTTCTAGAACATAAGGCTTGCAGTTCCATATCTTTCAAAAAATGGTTTAGGGCCTCCCTGGTGGCACAAGGTGTTAAACACCACACTATGAAGCAATCCACAGCCTCTGCAGCATGAGTTCGATCCCCCAGCCTGCCAAGGAGCAACCCACATGGTGCAGCAGACCTCTCCTGACTTGCTGGCTTCTCCCCACAACAGTGTACTTCAGTCAATCTGCCTGTTATGCTCCCCACTCTGTCTCTGGTGAATGTTCTCACCCCCCACATCTCTGGCCTGTACCCCAGCTCTTGTATGCATAAATAAATAAATAATCTTAAAAAAAATGGTATAAAGTCATGTGGCAAATAACCAAATCAGCACAATTTGCCAGCAATACAAATAGGATAAATCAATTCATCTATAAATAATTAAAAATAAGTATAGTTAAAAACTGATTTTTTTCTGGTATATTATCATAAATTGCTAGATTACATCTGCAGTTCTCTTTGTGTTGAAAGTATTGACACTTCTAGGCCTCCCCTGTGGCACAGCGGGTTGAGCACAGTGCTGTGAAGCTGTCTGCAGCCTCTGCAGTGCCGGTTCAATCCTGGCCAGCTGGGGAGCTACCCACATGGCGCAGCAGACCTCTCCTGTCTCGCCCGCTGCTCCCCTCAGCAGTGTATTTCGTCAGTCTGCCTGTTCTATTCCACGCTCTGTCTCCAGTGAATCCTCTCACCCCCCTGCACCTCTGGCCTGTACCCCAGTTCCTATATAAATAAATAAATCTTTAAAAAAAAAGTGTTGACCCTTAGAGAAGACAGTCTCCATTTTCTTTTTCACACAAGATTCTTCCTTCCTTCCTTCCATCCTTCTTTCCTTCCTCCGGTCCTTCCTTCCTTCCTTGCTTCTTTCGTCCCTCCCTCCCTCCCTTCCTTCCCCCTCCCTCTCTTTTCTTACATTGTTGTTGTTTTTTTTTTGGTACAATAGTTGATTTCTCTGGTCTTGTGTAGTTCCCTTAAATCCTTAAATCTCCCATCACCATATCACCCATGAACTGTCACCATACTCGTGTGCTCTTCCCTCCCATTTCCCTCCCCTTCCCCTGCTATATGCTTCATATCTATAGTTTAATTGCAAGTTCTCTCTCTCTCTCTCTCTCTCTCTCTCTCTCTCTCTCTCTCTTGCGTGCTCTGTCTCTCTCTTTCTCTCCCCTCACCCCGCCCTTTGTTCAGGTTCCCTATATTCCTCTATAAGTAAATAAGTGAAGACATTCGATATTTTTCTTTTTCCTTATAATGACTTATTTCATTGAGCATAATCCCCTCTAGTTCCATCCATGTTGCTGAGAATGGCATGCACTTATCTTTTTCAAGGTTGAATAGTATTTCTTTGTGCATATATACCACATCTTCTTGATCCAGTCATCTGTTTTTGGGCATTTAAGTTGATTCCAGGTCTTAGATATTATAAATAGTACTGCAGTTAACATAGGCATGCACATTTCCTTTCAAATTAATGTTTTTGTGGGCCTCCCCTGGTGGCACAGCAGTTGAGCGCTGGGCTGTGCTGCGCCTCTGCAGCTCCGGTTTGATCCTTGGCCACCGGCAAGAGTCCGATATATATATATATACACACACACACACACACACACACATACATACATACATAAATGAAGTGAATATATCTAAAAAGTTTGCATTTTAAGTGTGAGAAATCAAAAGCAAAAAAGCAAAGCTGGGAAAAGGCATTTTATGTTTAAATGAATGGTTCTTGCCCTTGAATACTATGTGGTAAAGTTCCAGGAAAAACAGAATGTCTCAGGTGCAGTGAGTGACACTACTATCCTTCTAGAGTCTACTGGGATTGAGTGCCAACAGACATGAGGGTGAACACATTTCTTGGCATTTGCTGACAGCAAATATCTCTTCTCTTTCCGGTTTTGTCAAACTAGCACCACGGATTTAGAAACAGTGAAATGAGAACTCAAAAAATGTTGTGTAAATAGCAGGGAGTCCTATTTCCATTTTCCTTTCTTTATGATTCTGTCATCTGAATTCTTCTCTACCTCCTGTGTTTCTGGAACTCTTCCTTGAGGAAAAGGAGGACTGTGGAATGGGTTTGAGTGCTCTCCTATTAGAAATTTATGGATTGATCTTGTTTGATTGGTTATAAATTTCTAAATTATTATTATGGGAAAGCTATCTTTCTCTTGATTCCTTGAGCAACATAAATCAGTTCAGTAGTTTTTCTCTGATGTGATTTTACTTAATCTAAGCCATTGAGCTGAAACTATTTTTTTTTACTTGAAGGCATTTCTTGAAAATACTTTAAAAATAAATCCATAAGGACAGATTGATATCACTTGCCCAACTTCCTGACTTAGTGGTACTTTTTGCAAAATTAGTAATTGAAACTTAGCTTGAGGGAAACTTATCCTAAATTGTTTTCTTGACTAAATTATTATTCTTGACTTTGTTTTTTATTGTTAGGAAGCAGCACTCAAAATATTACTCCTTTTGCTTTAAGGACCATAGAACCCTTTAGTCATTCTCAAGCCACTTTTAAATTCTACTGGGTTTTTATTTCAGAGGGAAAACATCACTATTTTAAGGTTTTTCAAAGTAATAGTAGAAAAAAATAGTCTCTCCCTACCTCCCTTCCTCCCTCTCTATGCATTCTTCTTTTCTTCGGCTTTCTTTTTCTCTTTCTTGGTATGCCTCAAGCACAACTGGAACTCACACCTCAAAGTCTCTACTTGCTTCTGGATTTTCCACTGTAAAATACTAAAAGTCTTTGTTTACTATAACTTCTTAACCTATGCAGGTAAAAATATGTCTCTAAGAAACTGTTTTGAATTCGTTCTAAAAATAAATTTAGAAATAAAATGCACTTGAAAATATTTTATAAACTTTGTTAAAATATAATCTATTGGGCTTCAAAGAAAACTACTTAGATACTTTAACATGAAAATGAAAAAAAGCACTTTTGCTAAATGAGCCCAGGGTTTATTGAAGTGGGAATTTATGAAGAGTTGATATTTAGAATGGAGTTATCAATATTGCTTTTTTTTTTTTTTTTTTTTTTTATAAATTTTATTGTTATATTCCCCATACAATTTCAGCCCCCCATTCTGACCCCAATCCCTCCCCTCCCGCCCCCGCCCCCCTAAAAGTGTCTCTGGTTCATAGTTTTTTGTTGATTTTGATTTTCACTTTCTTATAGTTATTCATTTTCCTAATCCCTTATTTAAGTTTTCTAGATTCCTGCTATGAGTGAGACCATCCGGTATTTTTCTTTTTCTTTTTGGCTTATTTCGCTGAGCATGATCCCTTCCAGCGCCATCCATGTTGCAGCAAATTGCATGTGTTTATCTTTTTTGAATGCTGAGTAATATTCCATGGTATATATGTACCACATCTTCTTGATCCAGTCATCTATTTTTGGGCATTTGGGTTGTTTCCAAAGCTTAGCTATTGTAAACAGTGCTGCTATAAACATAGGGGTGCAGGTGTTCTTTGGAATTGATGTTTCTGTGTCCTTTGGGTAAATACCTAGGAGTGGAATTGCTGGGTCATATGGAAGCTCTATGTTTAGTAGGTCCAGAAATCTCCACACAGCTTTCCACAGTGGTTGGACCAGTTTGCACTCCCACCAACAGTGCAGAAGAGTTCCTTTTTCTCCACACCCTCGCCAACATTTGTTGTTGCTAGTTTTTTTAATATGTGCCATTCTCACTGGTGTAAGATGGTATCTCATGGTAGTTTTGATTTGCATTTCCCTGATGACAAGTGATGTTGAACATTTTTTCATATGCCTGTTGGCCATTTGCATTTCCTCTTCAGAGAAGTTTCTTTTAAGCTCTTCTGCCCATTTTTTGACTGGATTATTTTCTTTGTTGTTGTTGAGTCTCATCAGCTCTTTGCAGATTTTTGTGATCAGTCCTTTATCATTAGTGTTGGGTGCAAAAATGTTCTCCCAGTTGGTGGGGTTTCTCTTTGTTTTTGTTATTGTCTCTTTTGCTGTGCAAAAGCTCTTTAATTTGATATAGTTCCAGCTGTTTATCTTTGCCTTCACTATCACTGCTTTGGGTGATGTGTCTGTAAAGATGTCTTTGATGTGCAAATCACGTAGTGTTTCGCCTATATTTCCTTCTATATATTTTATGGTTTCAGGTCTTATGTCTAGTTCTTTAATCCATTTTGAGTTGATTTTTGTGTATGGTGTGAGGTGGTGGTCAAGCTTCATTCTTTTGCATGTAGCGACCCAGTTTTCCCAGCACCATTTATTGAACAAACTTTCTTTGCTCCAATGCATAGTCTTTGCTCCTTTGTCAAAGATTAGTTGACCATAAATCTGTGGGTTTATTTCTGGATTTTCTATTCGATTCCATTGGTCTGTATGTCTGTTCTTGTTCCAATACCATGCAGTTTTGATTATTATGGCTTTGTAGTATAGTTTGAAGTCTGGGAGTCTGATGCCTCCATTCCCTTCTTTTTTTTCAGGAGAGCTTTGGCTATTCGGGGTTTTTGTGATTCCATATGAATTTCATCAATAATTGTTCTATTTCTTTGAAGAATGACATTGAAATTTTGATTGGAATAGCATTGAATCTGTATATTGCTTTTGGTAGGATGGCCATTTTAATAATGTTTATTCTTCCAATCCATGAGCAGGGGATGTCTCTCCATTTCTTTGTGTCTTCTTCTATTTCTTTTAACAGTGTTTTATAGTTTTCTTTGTATAGGTCCTTTATCTCTTTTGTTAGATTTATTCCCAATATTTGATTTTTTTTGTTTCAATAACAAAAGGGATGGTCTTTTTGATTTCTTCTTCTTCAGATTTATTGTTTGTGTATAGGAAGGCTACTGACTTTTGCATGTTGATTTTGTATCCTGCCACTTTACTGAACTGATTGATGAGTTGAATTAGCTTTTCTGTGGAGTTTTTGGGGTTCTCTATGTATAATATCATATCGTCTGCAAATAGTGATAGTTTGACTTCTTCTTTTCCTATTTGGATTCCTTGGATGTCTTTCTCTTGTCTTATTGCCCTGGCTAGGACTTCCAGTATTATATTGAAAAGCAATGGTGAGAGTGGACATCCTTGTCTTGTTCCAGATCTTAATGGAATTGCTTTCAGCTTTTCACCATTGAGAATGATACTGGCTGTTGGCTTGTCATAGATGGCCTTTATGATGTTGAGGTATGTTCCTTGTATCCCAAGAACTTCAAGGGCTTTTATCATGAATGGGTGTTGCACTTTGTCGAAAGCTTTCTCAGCATCTATTGATATTATCATATGGTTTTTATATTTCTTTTTGTTGATGTGTTGGATAACGTTGATTGATTTTCGGATGTTAAACCATCCTTGTGCCCCTGGAATGAATCCAACTTGGTCGTGGTGAATTATCTTATGGATACATTGTTGGATTCTGATAGCTAAAATTTTATTGAGGATTTTTGCATCAGTGTTCATTAGGGAGATTGGCCTGTAGTTTTCCTTTTTTGTGTTGTCCTTGTTCGGTTTTGGTATTAGTGTAATGTTGGCTTCATAGAACGTGTTTGGTATTGTCCCTTCCTTCTCAATTTTTTGGAAGAGTTTGTGAAGGATAGGCACTAATTCGTCTCTGAATGTTTGGTAGAATTCATTTGTAAATCCATCAGGTCCTGGGCTTTTGTTTTTGGGGAGGTTTTTGATTACCATTTCAATTTCGCTAATTGTAATTGGTCTGTTTAGGTGTTCTATTTCTTCTTTATCTAGCTTTGGGTGATTGTAGAGTTGTAGGAATTTGTCCATCTCCTCTAGATTGTTAAACTTGTTTCCATATAACTGTTCATAGTAGTTACTGATTATTCTTTTGATTTCTGCTGTGTCCGTTGTGATTTCTCCTCTTTCATTGATGATCCTGTTTATTTGTGCTTTCTCCCTTTTTTCCTTTGTGAGCCTGGCTAGGGGTTTGTCTATTTTATTGATTTTTTCAAAGAACCAGCTCTTGGTTTCATTGATCTTTTGGATTGTTTTTTTAGTTTCAATTTCATTTATTTCTGCTTTGATTTTTATTATTTCTTTTCTTCTACTGGTTTTGGGGTTTTCTTGTTGTTCTTTTTCTAGATCTTTGAGCTTCGAGATTAGGTTGTTTCTTTGCGTTCTTTCTTGTTTCTTGATGTGAGCTTCTATTGCTATATATTTTCCTCTTATTACTGCTTTTGCTGCATCCCATACATTTAGGATATTGGTGTCCTCCTTGTCGTTCAATTCAAAAAATTTTTTAATTTCTTCTTTGATCTCCTCATTAGTCCAATGGTCTTCCAGTAGTGTGGTTTTTAATCTCCATGAGGTAGGAAAGTTCCTTGCCTTCTTTTTATGGTTTATTTCTAGTTTGATGCCTTCATGGTCAGAAAAGATGGTTGATATGATTTCAATCTTGGTGTATCTGTTGATGTTTGTCTTGTGCCCCAGTATGTGATCGATCCTGGAGAATGATCCGTGTGCGCTTGAGAAAAATGTGTACTCCGTTTTTTTGGGGTTTAGTGTTCTATAGATGTCTGTTAAGCCCAATTGCTCTAGGTCTTTATTTAGAGCTTTGGTTTCTTTACTTATTTTTTGTCTTGTTGATCTATCCATTGTTGATAGTGGTGTGTTGAAGTCTCCCACTACGTATGTGTTTTCTCTGATGTCTGTTTTCAGAGAGGACAACAGTTGTCTGATATATTTTGGTGCTCCTTCGTTTGGTGAGTATATGTTAATGAGTGTTATTTCTTCTTGAAGTATTGTCCCCTTGATCATAATGTAGTGACCATTGGGGTCTCTTTTTATCTTTTTGAGTTTGAAATCTGTTTTATCTGATATAAGTATAGCTGTTCCTGCTTTCTTTTTTGGTCCATTTGCTTGTAGGATTGTTTTCCATCCTTTAACTTTGAGCCTATTTTTATCTTTTGTAGCTAAATGTGTTTCCTGGAGACAGCAAAAGGTTGGGTTTTGTTTCTTAATCCAGGCTGCAACTCTGTGTCTTTTTATTGAAGAGTTTAGTCCATTTACATTTAGAGTTAATATTGATATGTTAACATCTGTATTTGCCATTGTGTTTGTCTTTCCTTTGATTTTATTTATTTATTCTTTTAATAACTTTTTTTTTTTTTTGGCCTTCTTTCATTGTTATTCGTCGCTCTGAGGTTCTGGCTTTAGGACTCCTTGTAGTATTTTTTGGAGTGGGGGTTTAGTTGCAATGAAATTCCGGAGTTTCTGTTTGTCTGGGAAGGTCCATATTCTTTCTTCAAAGAGGAAGGAGAGCTTTGCGGGATAGAGTATTCTTGGTTGGCATCTGTTTTCTTGGAGTCTGTTGACTATGTCCCTCCACTCTCTCCTTGCCCGTAGTGTTTCTTCGGAGAAGTCTGATGTCAGCCTGATTGGTTTTCCTTTGAATGTTATCTGTTTCTTCCCTCTTGCCAGCTTCATTATTTTTTCCTTGTCCTGGATTCTTGGGAGCTTTACTATTATGTGTCTTGCTGTATTTTCCTTTCGTCGTGGAAGTTTGGTGTTCTTCTTGCTTCTTGTATATCAATTTTCAGCTCCTTCTTCACATTTGGGAAGTTCTCTTCAATTATCTCTTTGAATATTTTCTTGTTCCTACATCTCTCTCCTCTCCTTCTGGTATTCCTATAACTCTTATATTTTCTTTCCTCATGGAGTCAGATAGTTCCCGAAGTCTTTCTTCGTTCTTTTTCCTTCGTACTTCTCTTTCCTTCTCTGTTTTGGTTCTTTTTATTTCTGTGTCTTCAAGATTACTTATTCGTTCTTCCATTTCATCAATTCTGCTTTCATTGCTTTTCCCAGAATTCTTTAGTTCTTCCATTAATTCTTTGATCTCCTGCATTTCTTTTACTTCCCTCTTTAGGGACTCAATTTCTTTCTTCTGACCATTGTTTTCCCTCTCTAGAGACTCAATTGCATTCTTCTGATCGTTGATTATTTTTCCCTTATCATTGTTTTCCTTTATGACTTCTGTCAGTTTTTTAATCACGGCAATTTTAAATTCTCTTTCTGGAAGGCTCAGAAATTCTTCCAAGTTATTGTCGTTGCAATCTGGGGGCTGGCTTTCTTTTTGTGGTGTGCTTTTTCTCTGGAGAGTTGCTAGGTTGCGTGTGGTTCTTCTCCTCCCTACTGTCTGTTTTCTAATTTGCCGTATGCGTTGGGACACTGTGTTGTTGGGACTTGCCGGCATCTTGAGTGGGCTTCTCTGTTCCCCTCTGGTTCTTCCAGGAATCATCTGTCTGTTTCAAGCAGCCTTTACTGGAGAAAGGTCCCTGTTCTAAAATGCCGATGTGGGGACACACTCCCCTGTGCGCCTGGTCTGCCCCGGCGGTGGGTTCCTGCTCCCCTCTGGGCTTGGACTGCAGGCCAGAGGGGGTCTGGCGTGGGCGAACTTCCCCCGCTCACCTCTGGCTCCTGAGGAAGCCTTCTGCAGGTAGTCTTTACTGAAGAAATGTCCCTGTTCTAAAATGGTGATGTGGGACACACTCCCTGCGCTTCTGGTCACAGGCACACTATTCTGCGCGCCTGGTCTGCCCCGGCTGTGGGTGCTCGCTCTCCCTGTGGGCTCAGACTACTTGTTCAGAAGGGGCCCGGTGTGGGCTAACTCCCCAGCTGGCCACTAGCTCCTTCAGTAGCCTGTGCTGGGGTCACGTCGCTAGGTGGCACCAGAGATCTCTCCTAGAGCCCTTGGGGAGCTGATTTTCCACCCCGTGGGACAGGGAGCAGAGCGGGGATGGTAGGGTACACCTCAACGGCTTTGGGGTGCTGTGTCTGCCTTGTGCCCCACCGTCGTGGGGAACCCACGCCCCTAATTTCGTGCCCCGGGTCTCAGTTCCAAAGCCCTCAGTTCCAGGACGCGGGCTGTAGCCCAGATCAATGGCGCGGGAATGGCGCCTTTTGAATCCCGCTCCCCTGCCTGGGCGCCTTGTTCCTGCTCACTCAGGGAGGGCCTCCGCCCGGGTCTCAATTCCAAAGCCCTCAGTTCCAGGACGCGGGCTGTAGCCCAGATCAGTGGCGCGGGAATGGCGCCTTTTGAATCCCGCTCCCCTGCCTGGGCGCCTTGTTCCTGCTCACTCAGGGAGGGCCTCCGCCGTCTCCCCGCAAGCCTAGGTCGCAGGCGCAGGGCCCTGGGCAGCTGCAATCCGAGCGCCGCTTTCTCGCAAGCTTACCGGGCGGCCGGGGCTGTGTGCTGGTGCTGGTCTCCTCCTGGGGGGCGGGGCTCTCTTTAATGGCGTCTGGAGCTCACCTCCTCGGCGGATCCTGCAGGGTTCGCCTCAGCTCCCGTTCACGGGGTGTGGTGGCTGAAATAGTTCCTTTCCACTCACAGTCCCACTTGCTGCATCCGTTTTTCTTGTTGGGCGTTTTGGTTTGTTGTTTCCCTCGTCTCTGCCGGTCAGAGAGTGCCGCCTCTGTGGGCGGGGGAGGGGAGCAAGGTTCTGCGCTTCCCTCCCTTCTCGTCCTCTTTATGGCCACTTTCTTCTTCGGGTAGTTTGCTGGAGTCGTCCGTTTATCTTCCGTGTCCAAGTTCTCACTGGGACCTGCCGCTTTTCCTCCCTATTCACTTTTTTTAATGGGAGATCTTACTCGCAGCGTCTCCTCGCCGCCATGTTGCTCCGCCCCTCTCAATATTGCTTTAATAAAGACAGTTCAACTAGCAAGAACACTTCTATTTAGTAAAGATTTGAAAAATGGTGTAATGTTTTCGTAAAACTGAGCAAAAAAAAAAAAACACGTTTCATAGTATCAATAGAGTTATCATACATACCATTTTTTCACCATTTATTAGTGAATCCCCACAGGGGATTCACACAAACACACACAAACAGCACCTTACGTAGATAATGGTCCTGTCCATAAAAAGCATTTGAAAAGTTTAGCTTGTGAAAAGATGGTTTCTAGGATAAATGAAATAAGATAACATGTAAAACACTAAAAGAGTCTTCAATAAAATATCTAAATCACTGAGACAGAGAGGGAGAGAGAGAATAGAAGCAGTATATATACACACACACACACACGTGTGCATGCGTGTGTGCACAAACAATACCCACATACCTACATATATATATACACACACATAATTTATATGTGTGTATATATATATATATCACATTCTTAATCTACTTATCTTTCCTTAGGTACTTAGGTTATTTCCATAACTTGGCTATTGTAAATAGTGCTTCAATGAACACAGGAGAGCATATATCCCTTCAAATCAGTGTGTTTGGCATTAATGATAGATACCTAGGAGTTGAATTACTACATCATATGGTAGATATTAATATTTTGAATACCTCTATAATGTTTTCCATAAGGAATGGGCTATTTTGCATTCCTGCGAACGGTGTATGAGGGTACCATTTTCTCCAGCACCTTCCCCAATGCTTGTTGTTTTGGGCTTTTTGAAATGTGCATTTCACATTTATGAGATGATAGCTCTTTGTGATTTTGTGGTTTTGATTGCGTCTCCCTGATGCTAAGTGATGATGAGCATTCTTCATGTGCCTATTGACCATCTGTATGTCTTCTTGATGAGAAAATATATTATTGAGCAAATGAATATAATAATTCCAGCAGAACTTCTAGCCCAGGTGTAATGAACATTCCAATGCAGGCATAATTACCAAGTTTGCTTACTTAGATCTCCTTCCTTTCAATATTCATGGCCAGGGCCTCAGCACTCTTATCTACAAGGTCGGGCAGCCAACTAGCTGGTCTATCTCTCCAAGGCCATCCCCGAATGCCTGCATCTTTCCCCCCTTGCCTTGCCCCTCTTGTCTGGGGACTTTGCCATAGATGGCTGTGCCTGCTGAAAAACGATGCTATCGGTGTAACAGACATGGAGACAGTTGTGTATAAAAGGAATCCTTGGTCTTTAAACCGGTGCTCAGACCTTACGGGACTACCCAGGTCTGGGATTTCATGCATGCCTAATAAAGCTGCTTCTGACCTCACCATTCCTGAAGTATTGCTTGTTCTTCCTCTCCCTGGGTCAAAAGCAGAATCTATTTCCACAACATTCTTAGGAAAAGTATCCAATTTACCCTTCTGTCCATTTCACAAAATAAATTTTGTTTGATAAAGTTATTATAAAAAGTTTTTTTAGATTATAAAAAATTTTTTTAGATTTTTCATATCATGGTAGTTTTTTTTTTTTTTTTGGCTTGTCAACTGTCTTTTTATTTATATCTCAGTAGCAATTTTTTTATTTTATATATTTTTGTATAATTTTTCATTTTTACACAAGGTGTGCATTTTCCTCTTGGTTATAGTGCGCATACAATTCCCACCCCCCTTGTTTTCACCCTAATCCCTCCTCCCCCCACCCACTGTGTCTCTGGTTTATAGCTGGAAGGGATCATACTCAGCGCAATAAGCCAGAAAGAAAAATAGAAATACCGGATGGTCTTACTCATAGCAGGAATTTAGAAAATCTAAATAAGGGACCAGGAAAAAGACTAATTATAACAAAGTAAAAATCAAAATCAACATGGTGATTTATTTTAACGACAGAATCACAATGTCTCTTTTAGTTAAACATCTGATGGATTTTAAAAAATCTAGATCTGCTTCCCTTTTTGGTGCATGTTGTCCTGGTCAGCAATGGCAGCAACGGGGTCCTGTGTCTCTGGCCTTCTGCTAGGGTTTGCCATACCTGTGCTGACCTTTGTTGCAAGAGGGCTGAGCCCTCAAGTGGAAGGCCCTCACCTCTTTCATTTTACTTTTTGGGGTAGGTATGAACATAATTAATACTTTCCCAAAAAGCACTTGAAGTGCTACTTCATTGCTTACTTTTGTCTGCATCAGGCCTGTGATGTTTCCTAGGGAGATGCTAACCTCTCTCTATTTATAACCTTCTATGAATCCACTTCCCACGAGCTCTGAAGGTGAATAAAGAGAACCCAGACTACCTGAGCTTTGGGGATCACAGGGCTGATTTATGCCATTAGTATGCACATGGTCAGAAAAATCTGTGTGCTTAAGCTCTCCTTCTGCCCTTGCTTGAGATGACCAGTATACTGATCTCCTACACCTTTACTTGTAGTAAATGACTAAAAAATGAAATAATTTATCTTTGATTGGTCATAGGAAAAAATTCCTGAAAATATAACAAACAGAAAATGCCACCAGAAAATCAGGCAATGACTTGAATATTTTTAAGCTTCCCTGGACTCTGGTTTCTTCATCTGTCAAATGAACCGTGTTAAATTTAAAAATATGTATACCTTAAAATTGGTTTTGTAACATACATTAAGGAAATGAACAAATCATGTGATGAATGCTATAGGACTCATAATCAATCTTTGTACCCTTTCCTTACTATCCCTTAAAGGTAAATGCTAACTTGATTTCCAATACCATCAATTATTTTTTGCCAGTTTTTTTAATTTTATATAAATAGAATCAAACATTTTGGTCAACTGGATGTCTACGAGATTAGTATTGTTTTTGTATGTTTGCTTGTTTCCATTGCTATAATGTTACCCTATCTGAATCTATCCCTGTTTTTATCTGTTCTACAGTTGGTAAACACTCTACAGTTGTTTCCATTTGAGGGTTATTATGAGTAATTCCCTAATAAACATGCTTGTATATCTATTTTTGGTGATCACATACATGTACAAGTGATATGGAATTACTGGGCTATATAAACACTTCACTTTAGGATATACAAACACTTCACTTTAGGAGATGTTGCCAACAGATTTTAGAATTGTTACATAAATTGTAGTATACAAAAATATATAAAGTTACAATCATCACTTATCCTTGCCAATACTGGCACTGTGAGTCTCTTTGATTGTAATCATTCTAGTGGGTGTATACTGATATCTCATTGAATCTTTAGTGTAGATCTCAAAGAATTTTTACACACACACACATGCACACACCTACTACTACCCAATTAATGATGTAGAACATTGACAGTACTCAGTAAGACTGTACTAGACCTATTCTTAGTAATATACCCCGCACAAGGGATAACCACTTTTTTGATTTCCATCATGATGGATTAATTCTATCTGCTATTAAACTTTTTACAGATATAATCATACAGTTTTTGTTATTTGTGTCTCATCTTCTCATCTTTTTTTTTTTAAAGATTTATTTTTATTTATTTATGCAAGCAGTGGGTACAGTCAGAAGCGCGGGAGGGTGAGAGAATTCACCAGAGCCAGAGCGGGGAGCAGAGCAGGCAGAAGGACCGAAGTACACTGCTGAGCGGAGCAGCGGGCGGCAGGAGAGGTCTGCGCGCCATGTGGGACCCTCCTCTGGTGGCTGGGGAGCAGCCGGGGATCGAACCTGCGCTACAGGGGCTGCGGGCAGCTTCGCAACCCAGTGCTCAACCGCTGCGCCACCGGGGAGGCCCATCATCTTTTATTTATATAGCTATGGTACTAATGTTATTACACACAACAGTTGCTTTTCTTTTTATATTGTATCATTTTCAATTTAATGACTTGTGTTATATCTTATTTATTCTTTTGGTGATAGACATTTGAATAGTTCTAATTTTTGACTATTCAGACTAAAGCCTCTTAAATATTCCTGTATGTGTCTTTGGTGGATAAAATGTTCATTTTTAGTTGGTGTTTAACTAGGAATAAAATTTCTGGGTTATAGAAAATGTATGTTTAACTTTAATAGATACAGCCAAGCAGACTCCCAGATAGGGTTTTCTTTTTTTTTTTTTTTTTTTTTATAGAGGCATGTTTTATTTATTTATTTTGTTTGTTTGTTTGTTTTTGTTTATACATGCACTGGGTACAGTCAGAAGCGCGGGAGGGTGAGAGAATTCACCAGAGCCAGAGCAGGGACCAGAGCAGGCAGAAGGACCAAAGTACACTGCTGAGGGGAGCAGCGGGCGGCAGGAGAGGTCTGCGCGCCATGTGGGATCCTCCGCCGGTGGCCGGGGAGCAGCCGGGGATCGAACCGGCGCCGCAGAGGCCACGGGCAGCTTCGCAACCCAGCGCTCAACCACTGCGCCACCGGGGAGGCCCCCCAAATAGGGTTTTCAATTTAAACTATGACTAAGAGAATTTCAGATTCTTTTCACCACTTTATACTTTGGTTAATTTTTTTTAAATTTTAGTCTTTCTGGAGGCTTTATAGTGATATGTCATTGATGTGTTAATTTGCATTTCTCTGATGAGTAATTATACGGAGCGTCTTTTCTTATGTTTATTGAATTTTTCAATATCTTCTTTGGTGAAGTGCCTTTGAAGCCACTCTCTTAATTTTTCATTTTCTTCCTTTAGTATTGATTTGTAGTTGTTCATATATTTGGCTTACTTTTTTTTATCTCTATATTGCCTCTATTTTCTCTCAGTGTATTTTTAATCATAGGATGGTGTTATTTATTGCAAATTCCCAGAATTTTAAAATGGGCACTTTATTAGCTGTCTTTTGTCTTATTTAAATAATAAAAATTACATGAAATTATTAATTTTTATTTCTCTTTAAATGGCAGGATTCTACATCCTGCTTGAAATCTCATATACCTGAGATTCTAAAGTAGCTGCCCACATAGATGCTCAATCTGTTCCTTGGTGTTTCCTATATCAATGTAATTCACAGGTTCACATTACCAGCCTTACTCTGTAGGTGTCAGTGTGGAACCCTACTTTAGGCAATCCATTTCTAAGGTCTGAGTTTGTTAACCAGACCTTTTGCCTTGATGGGGTGAATATATTTGAGGGACAACAAATTCCTCTTGGGCTGTCTTGTACTTAAGATTGCCAACCTGGGCCTCCCCAGTGGCGAAGCGGTTGAGCGCTGGGTTGCGAAGCTGCCCGCAGCTTCTGCAACACCGGTTCGATCACCGGCCACTGGGCGAGCGTCCCACATGGCGCGCAGACCTCTCCTGCCGCCCGCTGCTCCCCTCAGCAGTGGACTTCGTCAGTCTGCCTGCTCTGTTCCGCTCTCCGCTCTGCCTCTGTTGAATTCTCTCACCCTCCCATGCTTCTGACTATACCCAGTGCTTGTATAAATAAATAAAATAAAATCTTTAAAAAAAGAAAAAGATTGCCAACCTTTAGCCACCAAGTAATATAAGCTTCAGTGTAACTGAGTATATAGTTTCTGTTGTTGGGTCAGGAATGCACCAGCATGTCCCCAGGGACACACTGAGGGACCAGTCATGGAACAAATTTGCAAGGTAAGACTCGGCTACTCAGTGAGCAGCCCTCTTGTTATTTATTAGCGGTAACAAACAAGCATGATTAATTATGTGACAATGACAAGAGGAGCGGGGTCCAGGGGAAACAAAGGGTAATCAACTTTATGGGGAACAGGAGAGAACATGTCAGCCACATAAATAGGGAGGACTTCTTGTGCAGGTACTTACAATTTCTAAACTACTCCCAGACCACCTCAAACCATGGCCACACAATCATTCAATGGCTACCTAGGCATCCCCCACTGGCCTCATGATGTGGGCCATTGTCTTAGGCAGTCATGCAGGAGTGCCTTATCCAAATCCTTCACACCCACGGGTGTGTAGAGAGGCCATACACACACAGGTTAGAGGCTCCAGGTGGTAGAAAGGCAACCTTCTATAACAGTGTTTCAAGTCAGGATATAAAGAGTAAAATTTGAGAGGAGAAACCAAGGATTTAGATAATGTTCAATAATTTTGGAAATATTTTAGTTTAAATGGAGGAATTAGTAGAATTTGACCAAATGTTTCTTTGAAGACATATCTAACAAATCCCTAAAATATTGCAACCCTGATGTTAGAATTTCTCATTTGTGTGCATATATATATATATATATATATATATACACACACACACACAATTTAGCTATATTAGTGGTAAGTTAATAGAAAATAATTCATTCACTGCTCAAATATCAATTAAGAATTTGTGCATTGCTTTAGGTGTTAGAAATATAGAAGTAGGAACATGGAACAACAGTTCTCTGGTTTTATAGTTGTCATTCAAGAATGAGAACATAAATATACAAGGAAATATTTAATTTATTAACCATTTAATAGTATAAAATATTAAAGTAGGTTCTACTACTCATCTAATAAAGTGGCATTGACAAAATAATAGACAAATAGGTAAATGGAACAATACAGAGTCCAGAAATGTACAAATAAAGTCATGTGATATTTGACAAAGAACAAAGATAATTCAATGGAAAAGGAATAATCTTTTCAGATGATGGTGCTGGAATAATGCAGTCAACATGCAGGAAAAAAAAAAAAAACTTAGTGTTTGAACTTTTACAAAAAATTAACTCACATAGTCCTAAATGTAAAGTATAAAGCATTAAACTCTTAGAAGAAAGGAAAAAAATCTAAGTGACCTTAGGTTTGATGGTGACTTTTTAGGTAGAACACTAAAAGTACAATCCATGAAAGAAAAAAAATATATGATTTGGAATATATTAAAACAAAAACTTTTCTTCTGCAAAAGATATTGTTAAGAAATAAAAATAAGCCATATGATAGGAGCAAATATTTGCAAAATGCGTATCTGATAAAGGAAATATACATATAAATATATATGCACATAGAAATATGAAATATACATAGAACTCTACAACTTAAGAGAAAGAAAATAAATAATGAAACATAAAAATGGACAAATAATGTAAACATATTCCTCAGCAAAGAAGATACACAGATGGCAAAAATGCATTATATTATTAGGTGTTTGCAAATTGAAACTGTAATTACATACCACTACATACCTATTAGAATGGCTAAAATCCAAAATACTGATAACACCGAAAGCTGGTGAAGATAGGCAGTAACAGAAACTCATCCTTTTGTTGATGGGATTGTTGGCAGGAAGACAATTTGACAGTTTCTTACAAAACTAAATACCAGCTCCAGCAATTGTATTCCTTGGCATTTATCCAAATGAGTTAAAAATTTATGTCCATAAAGATTTTACTGAGGTGTATGTCAGGTAGTGTTTCACCTATATTTCATATTTTATGGTTTCAGGTCTTATGTCTAGTTCTTTAATCCATTTTGAGTTGGTTTTTGTGCATAGTGTGAGGTAGTAGTCAAGCTTCATTCTTTTGCATTGAAAATCCATATATTGTGAAAAAATGAAAAGTGATGTAAGAAATATATAAAAGAAAAAAAGAAAAAAGTAAAAGTTAAAAAAAAAATTATATCCACACAAAAACCTGTGCATGAATGTTTATAGCAGTTGTTGCAAAAACTTAGAAGTGACCAACATGCCCTTTAGTAGTTGAACAGGTAAATAAACTGTGATACTTTGATACAATGGTATTTGTTTTCTATGGTTCTTAATAATAAAATAACACAAATTGGGTTGTTTCAGTGGCAGAAATTGTCTTGTGGTTCTGGAAGCTAGAAATCTAAAATCAAGGCATGAAGGATTGGTTCCTTGTGAGGATCAATCCTGTGAGGGAGATTTTCTTCCTAGTTGGTAGATTGCTTATAATCTTTTGCATTTCTTGGTTTGTGGCATTGTAACTCCGGTCTTTACATGGCATTCTCGCTGCGCCTTTGTCTTTGTGTCCAAATTTATCCTTTTTATAAGAATATAGTCATACTGGATTAGGGCCCACTCCAAAGACCTTAACTTCATCATTTGCAAAGATGCTATTTCCAACTAAGGTAAGGCTTCATTAACAGGGGATGCTGACTTCAACATTTGGGAAGGGGTTGTATAATTTAACCCATAACATAATGGAAAACTCTTACCATATTCCATTATCACAGCAATAAGAATAAATGAGATCTAAAGTCACTAAAAGACATGTGGGGACTTAATATTTTTGCTGAGGTATCTGTCCACTTTTTTTTTAATTCTTTGTATAATTTGGATACCACTACTTTATCATTAAGAAGCAATGCTGCAAACCATATGGTTCCAACTATGTGACATTCTTGAAAAGATAAAAATAATAACACAGTTAAAAAAAATCAGTGTTTGCTAGGGATTCAGGGGAGTACAGGAAGAGATGAATAGGTCCACAGGGGATTTTTAGAATAGTTAAGCTATTCTATATGATACTGAAATAGTGGGTATCATGGTATCATACATTTATCCAAACCCATAGATCATACAGCACAACGAGTGAAGTATAATTTAAGTATGGGCTTTACTTAAAAGTATTATATTAATGTTAACTAATGAATTTTAACAAATGTACCCCACAAAAATATTAATAATAGGGGGAATAAAGCATATTGGGCATGGAGGTAAGAAGGTATGTGAGAACCATCTGTACTTTATGCTCAATTTTTTTTTGAATCTAAAATTTCTCTAAAAATTTTGTGTGGATCTCCCTGGTGGCCTAGGGGTTAAGTCTCAGCATTATCATTGCTATGGCCAGGGAGCTAATCTACATGGCACAGCAGACCCCTCCTGTCTTGCCTACTGCTCCCCAAAGCAGTATATTTCAGTAGATCTGCCTGTTCTGCTTCCCACTCTGTCTCTAGTGAATCCTCTCAACCACCACCTCCGCACCTCTGACCTACACCCTAGTTCTTCTATGAAATAAACTAACAAGCAAATAAATATTTAAAAAATTTTTGTGATGATTTGTTTTAAAAACCAAGTTAACTGTGGTCAAGAGATCCTAGACATTGCCATTATTTTGGGTTGTAAGGAAGGTCTTTCTGAATAGAAAAAAAAATATTTATTTATTTTTAAAGATTTATTTATTTTTATACTACAGCTGGGTACAGGCCAGAGGCGCGGGAGGGTGCGAGGATTCACCAGAGACAGAGCGGGGAGCAGAACAGGCAGACCAACCGAAATACACTGCTGAGGGGAAAAGTGGGCGAGACAGGAGAGGTCTGCTGTGCCATGTGGGAATTTCCCTGGCTGGCCAGGAATCGAGCCTGTGCTGCAGAGGCTACCAACAGCTTCACAGTGCTGCACTCAACCCGCTCCCTGCGCCACTGGGGAGGCCCCAACAGAAAAAAAATTAAATGTGACCTAAAAGAAGAAAATATATTTCTATTTTGAGAATAAGATAAAATATATCCAAAAGAAAAAACAGAGGCTCACCAGTGCAGACAGACTGAGTGTGTTTGGGCAAGGAAGAGGAGCAGAGGAAGAGGGAAATTTAGTTGCAGAGGATAGTCAGAAACTGGAGTAAGCAGGACTTTTAAAACAGTATATAGTTTTAATTTTATTCTGAGTATGTGAAGCTATTAGATGATTTGATAGGCAGGTATTAAGATGTCATCTTTATTTAAAAATATCACTTTGTCTACTAGTTTTAGATGGTAAATTGTAGATAGAGGCAACATTGGAAATAGGGAGATTATTTAGGAGGATATTGTAATGGTCCAAGCAGGAGGTAATGATAGTTTGGATTAATGTTGGGTAGTTGATAAGAAGATAGGAGGATTGACTTGGAATATGTTGATAAAGGTGATAGAAGAGAGGGTATTTTACTCCCTGACTCAGCCATGAATCTGGAAATATGCAGTAATATCAAATTGGCTATAGACTGGCATTCATGCCCTTTACCACTCATATACCCTTCCTTTGATTGAAAGTTCACTAACAGCATTTTTTTTAAATTAATGGACCTTATAAAATTGCACATGATGTTTGATGCTTGCTTTTCATAATGTTTGTTGATTTGGAATTTGACTTGTGTTTAAAACTCATTTAATATGGGTTTAAAGTGTTTTACTGTCTTCAGTTTCTCTGAAAATTTTTAATTACTGGAGTTGGAAAGAAAGTATCTTTTATTATATTATGTATCAGTATACATCCTCCTCAGCATACATCTTCTATAAAAAGAGGATGTATACTAGCTAGATTTATCATGGTTATCATTTTGTAATACATGCAAATATTGAATAATTATGTTGTACACCTGAAGTAATGAAATGTTGTATATCAGGTATACCACCCTAAAAGAATCTACTTTATTCACTTCATTGGCAAAGTTTTTACCTATATTTGAAAATTCACTGCTTACATTGCTCAAATATGTTGTTTTCTTTGTACAGAATAAATCTAATATCAAAAATGAGTACTATTATTTACTGTCAACTTTGAACCATTTGCAGTCTTAATTTGAATAAACAGCATTGTTAAACATATCAGGGATGTGATGTTTCATTTTTCACTGCTCTCTCCATTTTTTTTTATTTTCAAAAGTTCTTATTAGTAAGATAGTTACAAAATAATGCCTATAAGATTTAAATTGCACAATTTCTGTTTTAGTAATTTTCAATTCAAAATTGAAATTTCAAAACTTGAAATTTGAACTGTCATTTTTAATCTTATGTACTAAGAAGCTGTTTATAAGCACTTTTAAAACACTAGAAAAAGATGTTCCAAAACTTTTAAGATTAGAAATATGTGTCTCTTAATAAAATAAGAAATAACTACGTTATTTGTAACTATGTTAACGAAAGTCAGATCTTCATTGGATAGTTACAAAAGCTGTAGTTACTGGATTTTTGTTTGCTTGTTTATGAGGTTTATGAGTTGACTTAATAGAAAAAAACTGAATTACCTGCTTTCTTTTACCAATTTCTGTCATTGTGAGAGATCCTCAGTGTCCACCAGGGTGCCAATGGGGACATTGCTAGAAATTGGAGGGGAGAAAAGTGCTGAGCATTACGGGAGCACTAGCCTTAGCCTTTTCATTAATTTCAGTGTTGGGACAACCCTTCATCTTCTCCCCACAAACGGGAGAAGCCATGTGGGGTGGAATTCACAGACCCCCATTCGGTCAGTAACAGGGTGGAGTGAAGGACATACTGCCTCCTGTATCTGGAAGGTCTTCCTTCTCTTTTCTGCATACCTTTCTGCGTGTCTTTTATTCTCAGTGCAGCTTGCTCCCTAGTGGCTATGTTTAGAGCAAATGCTATATAATGTCCGTTAGAAAAACACTTCGGAAGGGTAATTGGAAGTTATGAAGACACAAACACCCTATACAGACCAAAAATGTTTGCCTCTTAAAGATATAGAATGACTTGTAGGCGAATCTTTGTAACTCTCTATATCGTGTGTGTGTGTGTGTGTGTGTGTGCACGCGCGCGCGCTCGCTCAGGTGTATGTGATTATTTTCCTTATGTAAGTTTTCTACCTAAAACTTCCTTCCTTTTTTTTAACATTATCAACCATAGCGCATCTAGTCTTTGGGTCCTATTCGGTGCTGCACAAATCCCTCTCGCAGCCTACTGGGGAGCTGTTGCTTCTGCCGATGCCATTGGCTGCGGGGCCGCTGGAGAAGAGCTGGAGGAGAGCAGGCGGCGAGAGTCCAGGAAACTCTTCCGCTCTGCTCCACCTCGGCTCACCTCAGGTCATCCCCGGCCCCCGCTCGCCAACACATTGCAAAGTTGGCCCAGAGACAGGGCCGAGGGGCCACGGGGCTGGAAAGGCTGATGGCAGGATGCTGGCGAGGCGCAGCCCGCAGCCCCGAGAGCCTCCCGGCGCCGCAGCGGCAGCTGCTGCGTCCTCGTCCAGCCGCCCCGCGCGCCCCCTGCCTCCCGGGCGGCGGCGCTGACTGCTCCCGTTCACTGGTCGCCGTGTCCCCAACTCCCTGTCCTCCCTCCAGCCCGTCCGTCGCCTCCTTTGTCCTTTGCCCGCCACTGCAGCGGGGGCAGCGCCGCGGCTTTCCCGAGGACTCCCCGCCGCTCTCCCCGCACAGGCTGCCGCGTCTCTGAGTCCCGGCGCCCCAGCCCGGCGCCCAGTCCGCGGACTCCGGGGGCGGCGGACGGGCGCCCGCGCCGGAGCCCCCAGCTTCCGCGGGCCTGCACCTGCCGCGAAGGCGGGGGCGCGGGGCGGGGGGCGAGAGGAAAGAGGCGGGGGGAGCTCCTGATTCTCCGCGGACCCAGGAAGTTGTCCTTAAAAAAATAGATCGCCGGCCCGGTGGAGCATTCACCTCCTCAGAGCAGCATGTGGACGGGCTCGCTGTGTCCCCTAAGTGGTCTGTGGCTGCTGCTGTCATCGCCGCCGCCGTCAAAGAGCTGCCACGGGCAGCAGGAGCCCGCACAGGGTGAGAAGCGGAGACGCGCAACTGCAACTGCCTCGTCCCCTGCTTACTGTTGACCGCTTCTTCTCGGGAGGTGGCAGTCACGGTTGCTGCTGAGAACCAGCCCGCATTCCCACGGCAGGTCGCCTGGTGAGGAGTTGAGACGGTGCCTCCTGCACGGACCCACATGGCTTGTTACCTGGTCATCAGTTCGAGACATCTCAGCAATGGGCACTACCGGGGCATTAAAGGAGTCTTCAGAGGTCCCCTTTGCAAGAATGGATCGCCTTCTCCGGTAACCTGCACGCACGCGTACACACACACACACACACACACACACACACTCCTCTCTCTCTCTCTCTCTCTCTCTCTCTCTCTCTCTCTCTCTCTCTCTCTCTCTCTCTCTCTCTCAAGTAAATATAAGCAAAAATATATCCTCTTGATACAGTGAATAGGTGATGGATATCATTAGGTACACTGTATCTGTTTACACAATTTATTGACAGACTCTTAACAGTGAGGGATGTGTGTTTACATATGTATTTTCAACACATTTATTAGTATCCATAGTGCTGTGGATGCAAATATTTACTGAGTGCAGTTAACTGCAAGACTGTAAAGGTAGTTCCTGTGTGCTATGTGAAGTTATGAATTTGCTGATTTGCGTAGTATGTAGAAAGTTTGAGTGGCACTTTATAACCATGCTTTGGTTGGGATTAGTTTTAATGTTGTTACTTTAAAAGAAAAGCAGACTCTAAAGATTTTACTTGAGGGTACTTGCTAAAGGAAAGGTGTTAATGCTGAAACTTGATTAAATCTAAAAGTTACCTATGTAGATTCCTTAAGGACAGCCAGAGTTCTTTGTGGAAATACAAAGATACAAAAATTGGATAGTTCTTTCTTATATATACAATTGTATTTGCATGCAATTTGAATGATTGAAGTTTGACTCAATATATTACTTATTTAATGCACTATTTGTTGTATTCAAGTATTTTATGAAATTATTTTGTTCAGAATCAATGGCTCTAATATGTTAACTCATACCTTGGTATATACCGTAGGCTATTGTTCAAGGATTTAAATGTGTTTCAAGGAAAAATATATATGTCATAATACATTTTTAAAAGTTTTGGATTATTTCGATTAATAAGAAACTAAAACGTCCAAACTTAACAACTTTTCTTTTTTAATATAAAAAGCAGTATTTTGAGTTTGTATGATATAAAGAGGGAAAATTTAAGTTGCCGTACTAATTTTTTGGTTACTTTTCATCATGCATCATTACCATGAATTATTCAAAATGGTAATTTATTATTAAAAAACTTTGATTAAATGCTACATGTTATTTCCATGAGAAATCTGAAATCTGAAAGTGCAAGAAGCCAGAAATATTGCTAGGATTTCTGATTATGACAGACTATTGCCTCACATGCTTTCTTGCACTGTAAAAAGTGGGTCATTACAACCCCCCCCAACTATATGATACCAACCAGAATTATTAGAAGGTACTAATTTTATTGGCACTTGCAGTTAAACTCATAGGGTTAAAAAGGGTCTTGGAGAGTTAATAAGCCTTCACTCACTCCTTTTGAGATGACGGTCTGAATCTTTCCTGTTCTTAAAGATTCTTAGGATTTGAATTTCTGCAGTCTCAGTAAACCATTTTAAATATTTAACAACCCACAGTGTCAAAATCTTCCATATAGCAAACTTAAATCCTTTAAGTCATTTCATCTTGGAAATCTAGAATGTTACACCTTTCACATAGGCAGTTTTTTTCAATCCATTCATAATCTGTATGACTCTCTTCTAAAGCTCTCTCTTTGGTTATGGAAATCTGAGTTGGTTAGTGTGTTGGAGTGCATGTACCTTAATCACATGATAAAGGGAAAATTACTTCACAGTAGTTGGTATTTAGTTCTATTTAATTTGATTAGAATATCTTTATTAGACTATCCAAAATGTTCCAAACTAAAGGGTTGCAGAGGAAACTTCTTTCATATAGCCGAAAGTGTCCTTCCTCCCCTGTTGTGGCCACTTTTCTCCCAAGAGCCTGATTGACCCTCCTGGGGTTTGAAATGTATGTGAATATGCAAAGACAGCCCATAGTGACTGGCCAGCAGCTAACACTCATGGCACTATTCACTAGCTACTAGGCTGTAGGTCACTAAAATAATATTTCATGTCTTTTGTTTTTAAGGCACTACACTTTGTTCTCTCTGATATTTATGCATTTGGTTGTACTTAATTTAAATATATCCAAATCCATCAGTTTGTGTACTTCCTAAAAGAGGATTGATTTATCTTCTGTCATATCACTGTGCTATGGAGTTTGAGTGAGTTTATCAAGGTTTGAATAGTTTCTCACATGAGCTGGGCAGTACATGAAACACTGATGTTCATTTATTCTCTGTCATGTGTAGTATTTTGAGACAAGCGAGAATTGCTTTCCCATCATATAGCTTAGCCTATCTCCTCCAATAAAAATGTTACTATCTTCTGGAACTTAGGCCCTTGAGCATTTAAATATGAGTTTCTTGGTCTGGAATTGCCTTCTTTGTCAATGAGTTGTGAAACATGAAAATAAGAAGTATAGTTATACATATTTCCATTTTTTATATTTCCAACAACACATTACCCCCGGTTACTTTCACATTGATATGAGTATTGATTTTTTTTATCACTGCAATATTGAACTCACAGTTCCATAAAATGCATTTATTTTTCTTAAAGTACAAAACTGTTCTGACACTCTTCTTTTTTTTTCCCCCAAATTTAGTGTCCAAATGCTCTCAAATTGACCTCTACAACAGTGACTTTAATTATTTCCACTCACTGAGTGAGACTCAGTTTATCTGAGAATATGAATTGGAGTACCATTAACTGAGTTAACTCAATCTCACTAAGTTCGACAAGTCTTGGGGTCTATTCTTTTAGTCTGTCTCTCCGTTCTATTATAATTCATAATTTTACTTTAATAGAATATAAAACATTCTATTAAATTTTGCTTTAATGGAATAAGAATATAAAAAAATGCTGTTTTGATGTGAACAGTTTCTTGTGTAGTTCTGATATAAAAGACACCTGAGTAATAGGAATTTAACATTTCATTCTCATATAAATACAATTCTTCAGTTATATATTTAAAGTAAGCATGTACATTTCTTATGTTAATACCATGTCTGTAGAATCTGACATGCAATATTAACCTGATACACACAAGGGAATGATTATATACATTTTTATTTCAAAGGATTTCTTTTAGAAATTTCAATCATTATAAGGAATTCTCTCAATAAATACCTAATTAAATACTTGAGAAGTAAAGAATTTTACCCCCAAACAATTTTCACAGATCAGTAAATGGAACATACTAGAGTAAAACTTAACTCCTCTCTTCAAAGTGAAAATAGCAAATGTCTTACTGTTGCATCTCTCTACTTTTTGGACACTTGATATGAAAGAATAGCATCTTGCTTTTCATCCTAAGTCAAATGTGGATAATTAATTTGAGGTAGTTTTTATTACTCTACATCCAGACATAAAAGAGATTACAAAAAATGATAGAGTATTGCATAGTGCTTAATGGTAAAACTCTTTAATATATGAAGTAAATTTTCATTCTCCCATATTTTGGATACACAGCTCTAAAATAATGTGACTGGATGGTGATTTAAAAAATCAGTATGATTCACACATTTATAGATACAAATACAGATATAGACATTGTTTTCAGTGTTGAAGCATAAACGATTCCCTATATTATACTATAAAATCTTGTATCATCAAATATGTCAATAGTAAAAGTTTGTTACAATCATTTAAGCATTCATTAGGGAAACAGTCTATAGGCGAATTCATTTTTTTCATGAATTTCTAAGTAAGTTCTTCAGTCGCCATATTTGAATTCAATGAAATAATACCCTTTAGTCTTAAAATATATTTGAATTGATATTTGATGTAGTATAAAAATCTTAGATTTGAGTATAGTTTGTTATAGTTTACTTAATCTGAGTGTGGTTAATAGTAAGGCTATCATTCTGACTAGTGACTGATTAAATGTTAATCATCATATATTTTATCTGTGGTATACTTTAGTTTATTACCACTCTTTGGAAATTAGTTAGGATGGTACTTCTTAAGAATTCCTTATTCCTGAGAGCACCATAGCTAGATATCTGAGAATTATCTGTTGCTGAAAATATGTGTTGTCTTCCACTAAAACATTAGATGAGAAGGAAATTCTTGGAATTTTCTCTTAAGCAATAGGTTAGTATCCTGGATTTTCATGTTGTTTTGTGAATTTGTCCTACCTTATATATCTAAATTGCCTAATAAGAAATGACATATAAAAAACAAGCCTTTTAAATGGACTAAAAAAGTTCCTATCAACTCCCTTCTTAAAGTTTCAAATGGGGAAATGAGTGTAATTGCACACTTGTTCTTTTTTAATGCTTATAATTTACAATTGTATGTATTTTAGTATGTATTTTGTTATTATATACATCATGTTGAACTTATCCAAAAATGCTTTCACACTGATGCACTTAATATGTGTGAAATATTGTGACTATATGCTCTCCTATAGAGAAGTTACCTGCCTTCACTTCTTGAATTCCTGAAACATAACATTTCCTTTCACACTGAAACTTTTAGATGTTTTCAGTAAGAAAGACTTGGTTATAGTTCTTATAATATTTGTTTTCTATGTTAGGTCAAATATTATATTAAGTAACTCCCCTTCTTATTGCCTTTCAGCCCTTTCTTTTCTCTTTTCAACTAACTGATTTCAGAAATTTTAGCTAGTGTTTGTACTTTTGAAAAGAAGAAATCAACTGTCCAGAGTTTAAACACATTTGTGTTTATCTTATCTTAGAATGTGTCCGTGATGAAAAAAATAAAATGAGGCATGAGTTATAGTTTTACTTTTATAAGATTATAATACTTTTATTCCATCATTAAAACGTGATGGGTCATATCCCCTGATTTGTTACTTTTTGACATAAAATTAAACTCCATTTTAGGTTCCTGCCCCATTATTTGGAAATTAAGAAGAAATAAAAATTGGCATCAAATACAGGCTATGTGGGGATAGTATTTAGCATAGAACTTTATTTGTAGTTAAAGAAAAACTGCAGTAACTGTGAAATCTGTTATATAATGCACTAAGATATATATTTTACACGTGCTAAATATTAACAGAGCTTGAAATGTCAGTAGGTTTAGGACTGTATTGGGAGCAAGGAGAAAGTAAAGTGCTATATATTTCAAATAACTTCCTCAGGTGCATTTCAGTGTGAAGTTGGTTTGTTCAGAATATACATTGTCAGAATAATTCTGTAGTATATATGTACATATTTTGTGGAAAATAATTTGAATCAAAATTGAAATGAAAATGCTACTTTGCTTGAAAATATCTTTTAGTTTTAGCAAATACAGTTTTTCAGGTAATCCTTTTAAAATGAGAGGCAACAGCCTTTTGTAGATAGATACTGTAAATCAGGTTTACTTAGCGGGTAAGATCTGGGGAGAAAATATTTGATATGTTTTTATGGAAAAGTGTAGTTATGATGGCAATAGGAATATATCAATCATGAAGTTCCATAGTCTTGCTTGTACTGGAAGTACTTATTGGATTTGAAATTCTAGAAATAATGAATTATATAAGACCCTAGGCAGTATTCTCAGTTGTACCTAAGATACTTATGTTATGGAAGACAAAGAAGGTAAAAGAAAATATAGTATTTAAAATGGAAAAGAGCTTTTGAAAATGAATAATTTTAATTTTTTTGAGATGGACAGTTGATAAAGTTGATGACATGTATTGAACTAAAACTCTTCTTTAATTCCAATGATACCTTCAATCTAAACATAGACTTCTGAAAAACTGATAATATACTTTTTTTGTCACCAAAAAAGAAAGTATTGTTAAGATTTTATTTTCTTCTTTGACTGGTAGGAAACCCAGAGGTAAATTTGTGGCCTGTCAAAGCAGTGGAACTTGGTGTTGGCTTTCAAAGCAGTGTAATGTTCCTCCTCCTGCTCATCTGCTATTCCAAGTATATCTCTCTTTTTTTTCTTTTCATGGTTTTCGGTCTTTGAAATTTATATTGTATTGTTTGAATATATAAGATCTCTTTCAAAATAGATGTCTTTTTTGAAAGTAGTCAGGCTATATGTAAATAAATAATAAATTGTAGGATGTCAAGGTTTTGTACTGGACAGTTTTGAGAATGATTCATGAAAAATATTTATTTTGTTCATTTGTAACCAGTATAATTAGGACTGCTGATTTTTTGCTTTGAGAATTGGCAAATTCCTTTTGGCAAATTTAATTTCACTTTTGTGTGGGTGTAAGAGGCAGAATATAGTTTATTTGGAAAAGAATAACTGCCGGGTTTTGTTTTTGTTTTTTTTGTTTTGTTTTTTTTTTTACTAAACAATCTTTCTCTTCCATCATTTATTCTTTTTACCTTCAGTTCTTATTTCATTTAACATGATTATCATTTTTTTTCAATATTTTTATTTGGTTCCTATGTAAATACTGGCCTGTATACTTCTAACTCTCAAGTCACAAGTCCCTGCAAAATTTGAAAACCATCCCATTCTGTCTGCTTCCCCACCCAAGCGTACAAGTGTCTCTTCTGTTTGCCATTCACACATAACTCGTTTCTACTCAAAATTTAGAGCTTCCCCCATAACTCCATTCAGAACCCACCTACCAGTGTTCTTCTTTGCCTTTCTTCCCACTGCTATTACTCAGCACTTCGCTTGTCCCCATACCTCCCCAGCAGCAGACAAATACAGTTGGTCTCCCTACCCCCACATATGTCCTTGCCAGATAGCCATTTTGCTATGAATAATTATATCCCCTAGCATTTTTCTTGGCAAGCAAAGTCTATATGCATTTCCTCTTTGTAAATGAAAAAAAATACCATTTTCCAAACAGAAAATAACCATTGGTCCTTTTTTCAATGATGGAGAGCTGGGAGGCTTCACTTAAGTCTGACCCTCTGTTGATTTGCTTTATCTGAATGCCAAGGCTGACACAGAGAGGTGGCCATATTTACTACATTCACATTATCTGAAAATGTTCAAAGTCCTTGAGTCATACCTGGGTTTTTATGATTTAGCTCCTACCTACATCTTCAACATTAAATCGATTTATTCTTCTACTTGACCTATGCTTCAGCTAAACTGAACTACTTTACATTCCTATCATGTGAGTTCATAGATTTTATGTCATTGCAAAAGCTGCTCATCTTCCACAGTTCTCTTTTTGCCTTCATTGTTGGGATATGTCTGTTCTATATGATTTCAGACGTAACTGAAGAATTGTGATCTCATACGTACCATGGGTCAAATACTTCTTTTGAAGGCTGTTCTCATATCCATTCCTGGCTTTGATTTTAATGAACATACTTGTTTATTAGTCTCCTTTTCACCATGGATGTGAGCTCTTTGGATTCATGTCTGCTGTTACTCTTATATCTCTCAAAGCTGAGCACAGTTTCTGGTTTATTACCAATTTCAAAGAAAAACAAGTCGGATTTAGTCGAAATTTATCCACTGATTGATTTGCATACAAGAACTGGGGTGTAAGCCACAGGTGTAGGGTTGGTGTGGGGGCAGTGAGAAGATTCACCAGAGAGAGTGAGGAGCAGCAGGAGAGACAGGAGAGGTCTGCTGTGCCATGGGGTTCACCTCCCTGGCCAGTTAGGGATCAAACTCTCTCGTACTGTAGTGACTGGTAGTAGCTTGATAGCGCTGCCTTTAACCCTGTGCCACCAGGGATGCCCTTTAGTAGAAAATTAATTAATATAAATATGTCCTCTTTGGTCCTGTTGGTAGCTCCATGAAGAAAACTTTTCCTTGGAGATTTTTTCTCCAAGTTATTTTGTCAGAATCTTTTAGTATGCAGACTGTTCTACTGTTGGATTAAGTGGTCACTATTTTAATGTAACTCATCTCACTTTAATATCTGCCAAAATCATTTCCTTCAAGTATAATTTAATACTTTCTAATAATCCAAATTATAGAGTGCTTTATTCCATATAATCATTCCAGACATCTTTCATTAAAGGCCACAAGAGACTGAAGATTGGCTACATGTAAATGGATGAAATTTATATATGAGTTAGTGAAGTTAAATATTTTTTCATATTTAATAGCTTTTGAGAAATGATTTATAAGTTAGGAACTTGATCATTTCCTTCCTGCTTCTATTTCAGAGGACAAGTTGTGTATTTTACACCTTTGCCTGCCTTCCTGCCCCCTGCTTTCTTTCCTCCTTCCCAACCTGCCTGCATGACCCCTTGGCACTGTAACTGGAGAAAGCCACTAGATTATTGTTGCCTAATCACCAAATCTCCATTTGCCTGATCCTATCAGTCACACACTTCCCAACAAGGTTTTCTTTGTGCTTGTCCTGTCTTGAATCAGTCAGGAAATTGTACTCTCCACAGGAGAAGTTTGGAATTATTCTGAATAGTGAATTTTTTACTGAAATATCCAGTCATCTATGGTGGACATACAGAATGCTAATAAAACTCTCTGGAGTGAAGAGCAGCACATTTATTATATGCTCAATTTCTTAATGCAAATAAACTTTTGTTACAGTTGTTAACAGATATTTGATGTCTTTGCCTTATTTAGAGATTATACACATGGAACCCTAGTTTAGCTTCCTACTAGATATTTTTTAAGATATCACTATGATGAGGCGGAATGATGAGTCTCCCCACATTATATTCTATAAAAGCAACGAAACTGTTATTTTACATGGAAGAAGACTCTACAGATATGACTAAATTAAATATATTGAGATTATCAAAGAGCTCTTATAAGAGGTAAGCGGAAGTGTCAAAGAGAGAGCTGTGAAGATGCTATTTTGATGGCTTTGATAGCAGAGAAAGGTGCCTCAAACTAAGGGACATAGGTAGCCTCTTGAAACTGGTAAAGACAGGTAAATTGATTCTTCCACAGAGCCCCCAGATAATAAATCACAGCCCTGCTAGCATCTTGATTTTAGCTCAGAGAATTCTGACTTAATGGACTAATTTAATGTGAAATAATACATTTGTGCTGTTTTAAGTCAGTGAGTTTGTTGTGAATTGTTGGAGAAGCCATAGGAAACTAATAGAACTATTCATAATGTGAATGAGTATTTTGAATGGTTGGGGGTTGGGTGGTCCTTCAGATATTAAAATGACTAATCATTTTGTGACACTAATATGGATGTACATGATACTGAGTCTCCTTTTGCCTTTACTCAAATGTTTCTGGCTGCTTCCTTTTGGTCGCTGGACCGTAGTATGCTCTTTAGAAGCAAAAAGGTAGCTCTGCCTCCTCTTTAACATGATATCTTTTCCACTATGCAGAGACAGCTGGAGATATTTTATTGTTAAATTGTGTAAAGGACTGAAAAAATTCTGAGAACCAACTTATTTTCCATGTACACACTTGCATTATTCTTTATATATTAATTGAAAGTTTTGCAACTCAAAATGCTTTATTACACCTTTGAAAATGTAATACAAGTCTTGGAATATATTGGTGCTCCTTATAATCTTGAAAGGTGGCAAACACAATACAATACCATTTATTTAGAAAAATACCATCCACATTTTCAAATAGTGTCACATTCTCTAGACATTTCCATTTTGTGCTCTATATGTCATCTATATAAAGGATAAATTTAATAACACAGAACCCAGATCATTTTACAGATTTATTTATTTATTTATTCAAGCACTGGGTACAGTCAGAAGCATGGGAGGGTGAGAGAATTCATCAGAGCCAGAGCAGGGAGCAGAACAGACAGATGGATGAAATACACTGCTGAGGGGAGCAGCGGGCAGCAGGAGAGGTCTGTGCACCAGTGGGACCCTCACCCAGTGGCCGGGGATCAAACCGGTGCTGCAGAGGCTGCTGGCAGCTTCGCAACCCAGCGCTCAACTGCTGCACCACCGGGGAGGCCCAGAATCCAGATCATTTTAAAGACACATCTTAAGACTATTTTTTTTTTTTAGTTTTTTTTTTTTTCAGTCTGGTTTAAATATTAGCAAATTTCCTAGAGGAAAATCATTAGTTCTTTCAGAATAAAATTTTCATTAACTAACAGTACTATATATGTTTTGGAAGTACAATTTCATATCTCAATATGTATATATACCTCCTCTACCCACCATCAAAATTGTAGTGCAATATACACTATTAAATCTACCTATCTTCTCCTCCACCCGCCTTTCTACTCCACTCTGATAACTACCATATCTTATCAAAGTTTGAGTTCATTTTGTTGATTTGTTATTTCATTTGCTTTAAACAATAGTTTCAAATTAAAACATATGATTAATTGAGGTAATAATTTTATGAAATTCCCATTATTTCCTATGCTATATATATTTAGTGGTGGCTAAATGAAAAACTATTTTTTTTAATTTTTGTATTAAAGAACAATGCATTTTGAAAGTGACCACAATTCATAAGTGTATAACTTTTTAATGTCCCAGATGTGGATACAGAATATTACAACTCTATGGAAATGTCCTAACCAGATTATAAACTACCTTATTCTTTAAATATTAATAAAGTGAGTTTTAGAAAAGAACACACATATTTGCAATTCAACTGACAACAAACTATTGAATTAATCCCTGCCTTTTTTTTTTTGGTAGGGGTAAGTAACTAGATAGTGTTTCAGCTCCTTCATTTTTCTACTTCATTTTGACCAAAGCTACCTTGCCAACTTGAAACAAACGAAGAAGAAAATACTGATTAGGTAAGAACGAATGTATTTATGCTAATAAAACACACAGGTTATATCCACAGTGACATCTGTGAAATATTTCATTATATTTTCTTTAATATTGCATGTTGAAATTCAAAGATCCAATCATAATGTAGATTTAGAAATGTCTTGCAAATGGTGAGGAATAGCTTTGTTGAGTTTTCATTATTTGAGAGGACCTGCGAATTTTGTAGTTATTGGCAAGGTAACAATAAATGACTAAAGGAAAGTCATTGTCTAGCTTGGACTTCTCATAAAAATGAAATTTATATGCAAATGATATGTAAACTTTATTACAAAAGTTTTTATAATTTCACACACAAGCAATATGGAAATTGTGTTTCACACACAAGCGTTACTATGGAAATAAGAGTATTACTGACAAGATTATTGATAAAACCAAAACAGTGGTTATCAATCAGTTCTAATTCAAATGCATTTAAAGTTATTTAAAGAACCGATCATGTATTTTTACATTTAATGCTTATGTTCCAATATCCTTATGCTATATAGTATGAATTCAAGAGTTCTGTATGATTATGTTGAAAGACTATTTGGTGATAATCAGTGATGATTTGCTTTTTTTTTTAAATCATCATAAGAGGAAGATTTGTGAAACTGAATTATAAGGGACAATCAATAAATTGTAATAAAACATCTTTGTATGTTCCTTCCAATAGTAGGTCACTTTACTGTGATTTTTTTTTCACAGTTTAATGCTCTGTGATCTTCAGTATACACTCCACTCTAAAAGTGATATAGAAATCCAGTTTTCCACAGAGAATAGAACTGGTGAGAAAGTATAGCTGGAGAGAAATTATATTTGACATAAAGATATGACAAATATAATCCTTGTATGGATTTATATAGTATGTAAACATCACTTAAAGATCTTAGAATTAGATCTAGTAGTAACTGGAATACACTGTGTGATCTTGTTTGACAAAAATTCAGGTATATGAAGTTTTAAGTTCTTTATTAAATTATGAATGTAAACCTAGTCCTAAGATTCACTTTCTGATCTTGATAAGTGCTCTGTTTGATGGCATGTAGCGAGAAACTACAACCTCAGAACTTCTTACCACCCTGTTTGGAAACTTATGAATGAGTGACCAGTTATTTTTAAGCAAACAAGCAGGAAGGATGGTAGAATTTAAATAAAATCCAAGATAATTTTTCATTGTATGGGGCAGAAACCTGGGCATAGAAGTCTTGTCTGGGAGAAGCCTAAGATTGCTACATTAGAAAACAGAAAAAAAAAAAAAATCAATTGGGGGAATCATTGTCATTCATTAACTCAGTCATTCAGTCATATATTTGACAAGTATTGTTACATGATTGTTAAGTACTGGCACCTAATATACCCTTTACAATGCTTGTTATAAATATATGACTGCATGAATATTTAAATGAATGATTTAATAAATGCACAGGTTCTTGTGAAGAAAAAATATATAGGGTGACCATACCTAGTCCTAGAATTAGGGAAGACTTCTTAGAGTATATGATATCTAATTTGAGACATAGAGAACAAGTACAAGTTATGCTGGTACAAAGCTCTAAGACAGGACCCAAGGAAAGATTCCTGGGATGAAGGTCTTCAGGGTGCAAGACAAGGCAGGATTGGCAAGTAAAGACCACCCAGGGAGGATCCTATAGACTATGGAACAAGGAAATGAGGGGATCCTTATTTTTTTTTAAGATTTATTTATTTATGCTTACAAGAACTGAGGTACAGGCCAGAGGTGTGGGGGTTGAGAGTATTCACCAGAGACAGATGGGGAGCAGAATAGGCAGATCTACTGGAATACACTGCTGAGGGGAGCAACGGGTGAGGTAGGAGAGGTCTGCTGCACCATATGGGTAGCTTCCTGGCTGGCCGGGTATTTAACTCATGCTACAGAGACTGTGGATAGCTTCACAGTACTGTGCTTAACCCCTTGTTCCACCAGGGAGGCCCATGGTAATCCTTATTGATGGCTTTTAATTACAAAACGAAACAGTCACTCTGTTGATCTCTGACATGAGATATTTTAATTGCTTCCTATGGCTTGTACTAAATGAGATAATGAACTGTAGTTCTTTTTGCTCTTATTGTTATAAACAAAAATCAAAAATGATTTATATACAACAAAATAAGATGACTTACGTTGAGTCATTAATCTTAGTTGCTTAAGTGGTAAGTAATCATAAATAGACTCTTTGTTAGGAGAGAAGAACTGGAAATTAACTTTATAGTTGTATTCTCAGGAATGATTTATGATCTAAAACTTACCCAAAATATTCATATTTGGGGGTGGTGTGATCAAATGAGGGTTTTCTTTAAGGGTATATTAACGTTTCTTTTATGAAAATAAAGGAAAATTATTTTTGTTTGTTTTTGTTAAGGAAATTTGATCAAAAGGTATTAGAGACTTATTAATATAAATTATTAGAGACTTATTAATATAACACTGAAGACACTTCTTTAGGTGAGGTACATTTCTGGCTCTCTGGAATACGTATACAGCCACTGAAAGATGAGCCCCAGTGTTGGCTTGGTAACAAAGGTTACATACTTTTATATTTATTTGAAATTTTAAAATAAATTTGTGGCATTTTTAGGGGTTTGTGGTATTGTTTTGTATGCATTTTGCCTTGTTTTATGCATACCCCTTCTGGCCCTGTAAATTTTAAGGTGATAACATTTTCCCTCCTTGTATCAATTTTAGAGAAGTATACGTTGGACTGAACTGGTTTGACTTCCACTCTAGCTCTGACTAGCTGTGTGACTGCTTTACTACCATGATCCTTAGCTTGTGCACTGATGACATCACCTGACTTACAGGACCATCATAAGAAGTGAATGAGCTAATGAATGTTAGTCAGCGTCAAGTACGTAGAAAGTGTGCAATGAAGGCGACCTATGATTTTTTCTATGGCTGTTGGCCTGTTCTGTCAAAAGGAGGCTGCCTTGACCCTTTAAAGAATTCTCAGTGCTGACCAGGATCTTGGCATTATCATGTATCAAGAGAATTGTTGATCTGCTGCTCTTTTGGCTGGATCTATAAAATTGCTTTTGCTGTGGTTGAGTTGTCTCAAGAAAATAAGCACAATTTTATGTTTTCACAACTTTTATAATAAAGATGCTGAGTTTTCCTACTTTCCCAATACAACTTTGATCAAAACAATGATACATTTGAAGTTGCATCTCCGTTTTTCTTGTTTTTGACAAAGAAAATTGAGTTGAATAGACGAGTCATTTTGATGATTTTGTTGCCATGTGAAAGGAATTTTTCTTCTCCTTTCTGTACCTATACATATTTAAAACTACTAGCTCTGTGCTGGTAAGCATCTTAACCTCTTTACTATGCTTCAGTAGTTTTCACTGCCTTTCAAAATTTTCATGGACCAATCACAGTTTATTTCCTCCTCTATACTCTCTCCTCAATAAAAATTCATAACAAGTAAAATATTTGAATGTAGGGAATACTATGTATTTAATGGTTGTATGTGTTCTGTACATGTTGACATTATAAGAAAATATTAAGGTCCATGTGTAGATATAACTTTTCATACAATATAGTCTGTTCCTAGCACAAAGAGAAATTACTTCATGTACATCATTTGCCAATTCATGTTACAAAAAGCATTTGTATCAATAGCTAATTAAGATAACACCATTCTCAGCTTTTCAAACAGGCATTGCCATGCAAAGAGTTATTTACAAATGTGTTGAAAATGTAAGGGAGAGAAAAGTGAAATGTGCTATTACCCAGAAATTAGCAACTTCAGGAAGTCCCTATAACCTGTAGGGCTGGAGAAGCAAAAGGAAAATGGCTGTTACCTGAACCCTACAAATCTATTCTCTGGTGGCCCTGCTGCTGCTACTTCTGAAAGCATTGTGCCACTGCCCTGGGGTATCCAAAAGTTCAAGGCCCCCCTACTGGCACCGCTGGGTTCACTGACTGAGTGGTTGGTACCTACAACTGCTGTCCCACGATTTTTGTTGAAGTTACCAGTTGGCTATTGCTACTGGAGCTAGAGCAGAAGAAAGAAAACAATAGCTTTTTCCTTCACCAAAATTCCACTGGTGTGTCCCATGGCCAGTACTGACTAGAAGTTAGCTGACGAGGAACTCAGGTATTACAACTTAGTCTTCCAGTCACAGAGTTGAGTAGGAATGATGAGAATAGAACTGTTTGCCAACAGAAAGCACCTAGCACTGTGTGTATAGCACTAGCTCTAACATAGCAGAAATGGCAAGGGACATTAACTAATGAAGAAAATTATTTTGTATGTGCTTTAGAAATTTGAATGGTGGGAAAATACTTATGTTCAATTCAAACCTCATATATATTAGTTTCCTATTGCCATTATAATAATTTACCACAAACTTGGTGGCTAAAAAACAATGAAAAAATTATTCTTCAGTTGTTTAGCACAGAAATCCCATAGGTAGAGGCAGAACTGCCTTTCTTTCTGGGATGTGCATTTTAAACAAGCAATCCATGAGTTTGTTGTGCACATTACCCTACAGGTGTCTTATGTGAAGTTACCCTGTTTTTCTAAACACCTCCCTGATGCCCAGTTAGCAATCACTCCAACAAGCAGAAAGCATTCACCGTATGTCAGTCATACATGTTCAACAAGCACATTATCTTTCTTAATTCTTAAAACAATCTTAAGATGTGAGCACTATTAATATTACCTTGCAGAAGAGGTGTCACATTTCACAATTACTAACTAGCAGAGAGCTGGGCCTTGATCTAAATCTTCAGATTACAAAGCTCAGGTGGGAAACTACTTCTGAGAATTTGTTATTCTCTCTCTGCCACCATGAATGTTTTCACATTACTGAATTGTAACCTAACAACATTTTAATTGTTTGTTGTAATGCCTGTTACCCTTTCTCTGAGTTTCTTGAAAGTAGGACCTGTGTCTTCCATGTTCAGCTAAATGACAGTACCTGAGTGATTCAGATCTGAATCTCAGTAGGCAATAATAAAGCTTCTTTCCCTTCATTCCTTATTCATTCATTCAATATTAGTTGATTTAATAGATCAAATAATATTAGATTAGAATAAATGGAAAATTTGGGTGTCTACACATATGGAAAAATTAAAAAAGAAAACTTCCAAAAAATATTCATATGTATAGCATCAGTGTGTAAGTATAATTAGCAAATGTTCAGAAATTTGTAAGAAACTAACAGTGAAAATTCTTATTATTGGCAATTACAAAAACCTGTACTTTCCAAGGATTGAAAGACACCAAAAATGAATAACTATTTAAAAATGAAGGAAAAACTTTTCAAAGCTTACATAAACTGCAAATGACGTAAAATTTAAAGGTGAAGACCCTGCATTATCTCTGTTCAAGGAAGAAATTAAATGTGTATTTTGCTTCCCTTATCATCATGTACTTTTTATTATTTTTGTAATTTTATTTATTTTGCTTATATGTATGAATATTAAAAATCAATTTATGTTTGTTAGTTGACAAGACTCTATAGTGTTATTAGATTATTTTTTAGGTACATAAATATGATTAGGTGGCCAATTTCTTAGACATACATAATGGAGGGGCCTCCCTAGTGGCGCAAGGGGTTAAGACGCAACCTATGAAGTTAAGAGCAGCCTAGGAGTTCGATCCCTGCCAGGGAGCAACCCACATGGTGCAGCAGACCTCTCCAGACTCGCCCACTGCTCCCATCAGGAGTGTATTTCAGTCGATCTGCCTATTCTGTTCCCATTCTGTCTCTGGTGAATCCTCTCACCTCCCACACCTCTGGCCTGTACCCCTGTTCTTGTATGCATAAATAAATAAATTTAAAAAAAAAAGAAATACATAATGGAAACAAAACCCCATAAACCAACATAAGTTCATTTTCATCTTATTAGAATTTGAGTTCTTTGAAATAATGAGAAAAGGTTCCTTCATAAATATAGTAAGCCATTTGATTCCAATGGTGGAATAATTTTCTAATGTTCACATTATTCTTGAAGAATGTAAGTAGCGTATCTATACCATACACTAATAGCGTATCTAATTACCATACACTAATTAATTAACTGACCAACGAGCAGTTTCCTTAGTACATATTTAAACATTTATCAAAGGATAGCACAGATTCTTCTGGAGGATTTTAAAGCAGTAGCAAAAGCCTGCTGAAGAACCTACCTTGTGTTTTACCCTAATAGGAGGTTTTCTAGACTATCTCTAGACTGCTGAATGTTTACTGCAGGAACATCGTCTTTCAGCAGCTTGGTCTGATATCCTTGAGGTCTTCTTAGGCTGCTGTTCAGAATTCGAACCATCTCATGTTCTTGTAACAATTGATTGTGATAACTGCATTATAGAAGCTGCAAACTGGCCAAACTTATTCTGGACTCTGGTTAATTCAATGGACATTTACTGAAATGCTGGTTATTTTTATATGAGATTGATCTCATTTAATAGTACATGCTCATTCAATTTCTAGGTGACACATATGAGGCCCAAAAAGGTTAAATAACTTTTGTCAGTTCACAGACCTACAACAAGTATAAAATCTGAATATGAATCTTCTAATGTAATCTAAAATTCTTTACACTGGACATGAGTAGGTTACTTTGACAAATATTTGTCAGACTGCTAAAGAATTGTTTGCTGCAAAAATTAAAATAGTGCCCATAACACTTTAACTGACTTAAGTGAAAGAGAAGAATTGATTGATTGGTAAGGTCCAGGGGTAGAAGATACCATCAGGCTGACTCAGCTAGGGCTAGGAAATTGAATCAGGGGCTGAGCTGATTCTGGCTTTTTTTCTTACTTCAGCTTCATCATTTGCTGCCTTACAAATAGGCTTTCTCTGCCTCTGATAAATAATAATTAGTCCTGCTCACACATGTGCCGAGAGAGAGAGAGAGAGAGAGAGAGAGAGAGAGAGAGAGAGAGAGAGAGAGAGAGAGAGAGAGAGAGAGAGAGAACTAGCGGAGAGAGAGAGAGTGTGGGTGAAGGAGAGGGTGGCAGGGTCACAATCAAGTACAAACAGGGAGTTATGGGAAAAGACACTAAGATGCATGGACAGCTTCTCAGATGGGAGCCAGAATGAATCTGGGAAGAATGTAATTGGTAGAGAAATGATCTGTGTTATTTATGCAAGACTTTTCTTGTACTACACTGTTAAACTTAGTTCAATTTCTGTTTCTCCTACTTGACTGGGAGCGCTTTTTTTTTTTTTTTTTTTTTTTTTTTACTCCAAAGAATATTTTATTCATAATGCAAAGCCTCCATGAAAATCAAAAGTCCTCAAACTTGAGAAGGTCTTGTCTAACCTTGAAAGGACATTCAGAATAAATCAATGCCTCCTTTTGCAATTTTATTTATTTATTTATTTATTTTTTTTTTTTTTTTTATTCCACATGTAATACTTTTATTTTCTTTGATTCTAGTTTCTAACCTATATCATATCTTTCTGAAGAACTTATGAAAATAGTTCTTGCAGGGAATGTCAAGTTCCCTCAGGTTTTTTTTTTTTTTTTTTTTTTTTTTTTTTTTTTTTTTTTAATCTTAAATTTTATTTTTATATTCCCCCATACAATTGCAAACGCCCCATTCTGACCCCAATCCTTCCCCTCCCGCCCCCCACCCCCCAAAAAGTGTCTCTGGTTCATAGTTTTTTGTTGATTTTGATTTTCACTTTCTTATATTCATTTTCCTGGTCCCTTATTTAAGTTTTCTAGATTCCTGCTATGAGTGAGACCATCCGGTATTTTTCTTTTTCTTTTTGGCTTATTTCGCTGAGCATGATCCCTTCCAGCGCCATCCATGTTGCTGCAAATTGCATGTGTTTATCTTTCTTGAATGCTGAGTAATATTCCATGGTATATATGTACCACATCTTCTTGATCCAGTCATCTACTTTTGGGCATTTGGGTTGTTTCCAAAGCTTAGCTATTGTAAACAGTGCTGCTATAAACATAGGGGTGCAGGTGCTCTTTGGAATTGATGTTTCTGTGTCCTTTGGGTAAATACCTAGGAGTGGAATTGCTGGATCATATGGAAGCTCTATGTTTAGTAGGTCCAGAAATCTCCACACAGCTCTCCATAGTGGTTGGACCAGTTTGCACTCCCACCAACAGTGCAGAAGAGTTCCTTTTTCTCCACATCCTCGCCAACATTTGTTGTTGCTAGTTTTTTTAATATGTGCCATTCTCACTGGTGTGAGATGGTATCTCATGGTAGTTTTGATTTGCATTTCCCTGATTGCAAGTGATGTTGAACATTTTTTCATATGTCTGTTGGCCATTTGCATTTCCTCTTCAGAGAAGTTTCTTTTTAGCTCTTCTGCCCATTTTTTGACTGGATTATTTTCTTTGTTGTTGCTGAGTCTCATCAGCTCTTTGCAGATTTTTGTGATCAGTCCTTTATCATTAGTGTTGGGTGCAAAAATGTTCTCCCAGTTGGTGGGTTTCTCTTTGTTTTTGTTATTGTCTCTTTTGCTGTGCAGAAGCTCTTTAATTTGATGTAGTCCCAGCTGTTGATCTTTCTCTTCACTATCACTGCTTTGGGTGATGTGTCTGTAAAGATGTCTTTGATGTGCAAATCCCGTAGTGTTTCGCCTATATTTCCTTCTATGTATTTTATGGTTTCAGGTCTTATGTCTAGTTCTTTAATCCATTTTGAGTTGATTTTTGTGTATGGTGTGAGGTAGTGGTCAAGCTTCATTCTTTTGCATGTAGCGACCCAGTTTTCCCAGCACCATTTATTGAACAAACTTTCTTTGCTCCAATGCATAGTCTTTGCTCCTTTGTCAAAGATTAGTTGACCATAAATCTGTGGGTTATTTCTGGATTTTCTATTCGATTCCATTGGTCTGTATGTCTGTTCTTGTTCCAATACCATGCAGTTTTGATGATTATGGCTTTGTAGTATAGTTTGAAGTCTGGGAGTGTGATGCCTCCATTTCCTTCTTTTTTTTTCAGTAGAGCTTTGGCTATTCGGGGTTTTTGGTGATTCCATATGAATTTCATCAATAATTGTTCTATTTCTTTGAAGAATGCCATTGAGATTTTGATTGGAATAGCATTGAATCTGTATATTGCTTTTGGTAGGATGGCCATTTTAATAATGTTTATTCTTCCAATCCATGAGCAGGGGATGTCTTTCCATTTCTTTGTGTCTTCTTCTATTTCTTTTAACAGTGTTTTATAGTTTTCTTTGTATAGGTCCTTTACCTCTTTTGTTAGATTTATTCCCAAATATTTGATTTTTTTTGTTTCGATAATAAAAGGGTGGTTTTTTTGATTTCTTCTTCTTCAGATTTATTGTTTGTGTATAGGAAGGCTACTGACTTTTGCGTGTTGATTTTGTATCCTGCCACTTTACTGAATTGATTGATGAGTTGAATTAGTTTTTCTGTGGAGATTTTGGGGTTCTCTATGTATATTATCATATCATCTGCAAATAGTGATAGTTTGACTTCTTCTTTTCCTATTTGGATTCCTTGGATGTCTTTCTCTTGTCTTATTGCTCTGGCTAGGACTTCCAGTATTATATTGAAAAGCAGTGGTGAGAGTGGACATCCTTGTCTTGTTCCAGATCTTAATGGAATTGCTTTCAGCTTTTCACCATTGAGAATGATACTGGCTGTTGGCTTGTCATAGATGGCCTTTATGATGTTGAGGTATGTTCCTTGTATCCCAAGAATTTCAAGGGCTTTTATCATGAATGGGTGTTGCACTTTGTCGAAAGCTTTCTCAGCATCTATTGATATTATCATATGGTTTTTATATTTCTTTTTGTTGATGTGTTGGATAACGTTGATTGATTTTCGGATGTTAAACCATCCTTGTGCCCCTGGAATGAATCCAACTTGGTCGTGGTGAATTATCTTATGGATACATTGTTGGATTCTGATAGCTAAAATTTTATTGAGGATTTTTGCATCAGTGTTCATTAGGGAGATTGGCCTATAGTTTTCCTTTTTTGTGTTGTCCTTATTCGGTTTTGGTATTAGTGTAATATTGGCTTCATAGAACGTGTTTGGTATTGTCCCTTCCTTCTCAATTTTTGGAAGAGTTTGTGAAGGATAGGCACTAATTCGTCTCTGAATGTTTGGTAGAATTCATTTGTAAATCCATCAGGTCCTGGGCTTTTGTTTTTGGGGAGGTTTTTAATTACCATTTCAATTTCGCTCCTTGTAATTGGTCTGTTTAGGTGTTCTATTTCTTCTTTATCTAGCTTTGGGTGATTGTAGAGTTGTAGGAATTTGTCCATCTCCTCTAGATTGTTGAACTTGTTTCCATATAACTGTTCATAGTAGTTACTGATTATTCTTTTGATTTCTGCTGTGTCCGTTGTGATTTCTCCTCTTTCATTTATGATTCTGTGTATTTGTGCTTTCTCCCTTTTTTCCTTTGTGAGCCTGGCTAGGGGTTTGTCTATTTTATTTATTTTTCAAAGAACCAGCTCTTGGTTTCATTGATCTTTTGGATTGTTCTTTTAGTTTCAATTTCATTTATTTCTGCTTTGGTTTTTATTATTTCTTTTCTTCTACTGGTTCTGGGGTTTTTTTGTTGTTCTTTTTCTAGATCTTTGAGCTTCGAGATTAGGTTGTTTCTTTGAGTTCTTTCTTGTTTTTTGATGTGAGCTTCTATTGCTATATATTTTCCTCTTATTACTGCTTTTGCTGCATCCCATACATTTAGGATATTGGTGTCCTCCTTGTCATTCAATTCAAAGAATTTTTAATTTCTTCTTTGATCTCCTCGTTAGTCCAGTGGTCTTCCAGTAGTGTGGCTTTTAATCTCCATGAGGTAGGATAGTTCCTTGCCTTCTTTTTATGATTTATTTCTAGTTTGATGCCTTCGTGGTCAGAAAAGATGGTTGGTATGATTTCAATCTTGGTGTATCTGTTGATGTTTGTCTTGTGCCCCAGTATGTGATCGATCCTGGAGAATGATCCGTGTGCGCTTGAGAAAAATGTGTACTCCGTTTTTTTTGGGTTTAGTGTTCTATAGATGTCTGTTAAGCCCAAATGCTCTAGGTCCTTATTTAGAGCTTTAGTTTCTTTACTTATTTTTTGTCTTGTTGATCTATCCATTGTTGATAGTGGTGTGTTGAAGTCTCCCACTACATATGTGTTTTCTCTGATGTCTGTTTTCAGAGAGGACAACAGTTGTCTGATATATTTTGGTGCTCTTTCGTTTGGTGAGTATATGTTAATGAGTGTTATTTCTTCTTGAAGTATTGTCCCCTTAATCATAATGTAGTGACCATTGGGGTCTCTTTTTATTTTTTTGAGTTTGAAGTCTGTTTTATCTGATATAAGTATAGCTGTTCCTGCTTTCTTTTTGGCCCATTTGCTTGCAGGATTGTTTTCCATCCTTTGACTTTGAGCCTATTTTTATCTTTTGTAGCTAAATGTGTTTCCTGGAGACAGCAAAAGGTTGGGTTTTGTTTCTTAATCCAGGCTGCAACTCTGTGTCTTTTTATTGAAGAGTTTAGTCCATTTACATTTAGAGTTAATATTGATATGTTAGCATCTGTATTTGCCATTATGTTTGTCTTTCCTTTGATTTTATTTATTTATTCTTTTAATAACTTTTTTTTTTTTGGTCTTCTTTCGTTGTTATTCGTCCCTCTGAGGTTCTGGCTTTAGGATTCCTTGTAGTATTTTTTGGAGTGGGGGTTTAGTCGCAATGAAATTCCGGAGTTTCTCTTTGTCTGGGAAGGTCCATATTCTTTCTTCATGGAGGAAAGAGAGCTTTGCGGGATAGAGTATTCTTGGTTGGCATCTGTTTTCTTGGAGTCTGTTGACTATGTCCCTCCACTCTCTCCTTGCCCGTAGTGTTTCTTCAGAGAAGTCTGATGTCAGCCTGATTGGTTTTCCTTTGAATGTTATCTGTTTCTTCCCTCTTGTCAGCTTCATTATTTTTTCCTTGTCCTGGATTCTTGGGAGCTTTACTATTAAAGCTGTGTTTAATAGTAAACACAGCTGTGTCTTGCTGTGTTTTTCCTTTCATCGTGGAAGTTTGGTGTTCTTCTTGCTTCTTGTATATCAATTTTCAGCTCCTTCTTCTCATTTGGGAAGTTCTCTTCAATTATATCCATGAATATTTTCTCTGTTCCTACATCTTTCTCCTCTCCTTCTGGAATTCCTATAACTCTTATATTTCCTTTCCTCATGGAGTCAGATAGTTCCCGAAGTCTTTCTTCATTCTTTTTCCTTCGTACTTCTCTTTCCTTTTCTGTTTTGGTTCTTTTTATTTCTGTGTCTTCAAGATTACTTATTCGTTCTTCCATTTCATCTATTCTGCTTTCATTGCTTTTCCCAGAGTTCTTTAGTTCCTCCATTAATTCTTTGATCTCCTGCATTTCTCTTACTTCCCTCTTTAGGGACTCAATTTCCTTCTTCTGATCTATCACTTTTTTAATCATGGCAATTTTAAATTCTCTTTCTGGAAGGCTCAGAAGTTCTTCCAAGTTGCTGTCGTTGCAATCTGGGGAGTGGTTTTCTTTTTGTGGTGTGCTTCTTTCCTGAGGAGTTTTTAGGTTGCGTGTGGTTCTTCTACTCCCTACTGTCTGTTTTCTAATTTGTCGTATGCGTTGGGACACTGTGTTGCTCGGACTGACTGACATCTTGGGTGAACTTCTCCGCTCCCCTCTGGCTCTTCCAGGAGCCATCTCTGTCTTCTGGGGGAGCTTTCTGCTGGCTTTAGGCAGTTTTTACTGAAGAAATGTCCCTGTTCTCAAATGGCGAAGCGGGATGCAGTCCCTGCGCCTCCGGTTTCAGGCACACTCTTCTGCGCCCCCGGTCTGCCCCGGACGTGGGTGCCTGCTCCCTCTGTGGGCTCAGACTGCTGGTCGGAAGGGCCTTGCGTGGAATAACTTCCCGGCTGGCCACTGGGTCCTCCAGAAACCTGCCCTTTTCAAGCAGTCTTAAGAAATGTCCTGTCTTATAGGGTGTTAGTGACTTTTTTTTTTCCTGGTCGCTAGGTGGCGCCAGAGATCTCTCCTATTGTCCTTGGGGGGCTGTTTTTCGCCTCCCCCCACCCCGTGGGACAGAGAACAGAGCAGGAATGGTAGGGTACACCTCAACAGCTTTGGGGTGCTGTGTCTGCCTTGTGCCCCACCGTCGTGGAGAAACCACGCCCCGAATTTTCGTGCCCCGGGTCTCAGTTCAAAGCCCTCAGTTCCAGGACGCGGGCTGTAGCCCAGTTCAGTGGCGCGGGAAGGGCGCCTTTTGCACCGCTCCCGTGCCTGGGCGCCTGGTTCCTGCTCACTCAGGGAGGGACCTTCACCTCAGTGAGGACCTCCGCGCGTCTCCCCGCAAGCCTAGGTCGTCTCCCCGCAAGCCTAGGTCGCAGGCGCGGGGACCTGGGCAGCCCCGATCCCGGTCTGCACTTGCTTTTCAAGCGCGCCGAGCGCGCCGCGTTTCTGCGCAGGCTTACCGGCAGCCCGGGCTGTGTGCGCGTCTCCCGGGGTCTTTGTTCTTCTCTAATGGCGCCCGGAGCCGTTCGCTCACAGCCGCGGCGGATCCTGCAGGGTTCGCCTCAGCTCCCGTTCACGGGGTGTGGTGGCTGCAATAGTTCCTTTCCACTCACAGTCCCGCTTGCTGCGTCGTTTGTTCTTGTTGGCCGTTTTGGTTTGTTGTTTCCTCCTCTCTGCCGGTGGAGAGTGCCGCCTCTGTGGGCGGGGGAGGGGAGCAGGGTTCTGCGCTTCCCTCCCTTCTAGTCCTCTTTTATGGCCAGTTTCTTCTTCGGGCAGTTCGCTGGCGTCACCCGTTTATCTTCCGTGTCCCAGTTCTCACTGGGACCCGCCGCTTTTCCTCCCTATTCACTTTTTTTAATGGGAGATCTTACTCGCAGCGTCTCCTCACCGCCATGTTGCTCCGCCCCTCCTCCTGGGAGCGCTTTTATGAATCTTTTCGATTTCTCTAGTTTGGGTTCAGAGAATTGTATATATATATACATCTATAAACATATATGCACAGTTATAAACATCCATATTTATATCAAATATGTTTAACTAGAATTATATTTCAAATATATATATATACAGTTCTGTTTATGCAAGCATTTTATTCCTGTTCATCAACTGGGAATCATTTGCATCAGAGGTCTTTTCTGTAATACAAAGGAGACAATATCTTCTTATTTTTATGTGTAAACTATTTATACAACTATATTTTGGTTAATATTAACAGGAAGATTCAGATAATGCCAGAGATTTTAAAAATGGCACTTCTGTTAGTCTACCATGACTAACTTCTCTGACATGGCAATGATACACTGAATAAACAATTTTAACAACAGACATGGGTGAGTGATGCTCTTAAGAATTATCTTAACAAGTAGTTTTTATGAGTAAGAAGACTCTTGAGGAAAACACTCTCATTTCAACTTAATATTATATGAAAGCCTGAGACCTCTTTTAGTTTACAAAAAAAAAAATGCTGCTTGTATAAAAAGTCAATACTGAAATGTAAAACTTTTTTATTATTCAAATATTTTATTTTATATAATTCTTACATCTTTTTTCATCTTTGCACAATGTATGCATTTTCATTTTGGTTATATTCCCCATATAATTGCACCCCCACCTTATTTTGACTCTAGTCCTTTCTTTCCCCACCTCTCCCCCCTGAAATGTAAAACTTTTTTTAAAAAAGATTTATTTATTTATGTATACAAAAACTAGGGTACAAGCCAGAGGTGTGGAGGGTGAGAGGATTCACCAGAGACAGAGTGGGAAACAGAACAGGCAGACTGACTGAAGTACACTGCTGAGGCGAGCAGAGGGCAAGTCAGGAGAGGTCTGTTGCACTGTGTATGTAGTTCCCTGGCTGGGGATTGAACTCATGCTGCAGTGGTTGCGGAGAGCTTCATAGGTTGGGTCTTAACCCCTTATGTCACCAGGGAGTTCCCCTGAAATGTAACACTTTTAATTACCTCCTCTTTTATTTAGTGGAAGGAATATAGGATTTGCTGCAGTCAACCCATAAGAAAATAAATATTGAATACACCTTGGATGATGTCCTAGTTAAAAAAAAAAAAATACAAATTTCTTTGTCTCTTACTACCCATCACTCAACTGATTACCCATAAAAATCCAACCCAATAATTAACTAAAAGTCTTCAAATTTTTTCACCTGTTTGTGCTTTTTTGGAGACTGCAAAGTAGCATCCATCACTAAATAGGAGAATCTTCTGAAATATTCTGCACTGAGAATTAAGCAGTAAAGGTGTAGTATGGATTTCATTAGAGGGGATAAGTAAGATTTGGGCTATATCTAGTTATTGCCTTGCTGTTAATCAGAACAGTGCTATATTAAGTCTCTATCTACTTTCCTCATTTTCCATACTGAATGACTAGATTGGAATAGACAATATATAATACTCCTTCTCGTCCTAGTATTCATGTGCTATTTTTTTTTAATCTGTATAGTACTTTAGAGAGATGATAGTCACATTTCCAAACAGAGTAACTTTTAAATAGGGATGCTAATTATTGTTGAAGGTGGTAGAGATTCATTATATATATTTTCTTTAATTTTATGAATGAAACTTTTCAGAGACAGAGAAACATAGCTGTAGAAAATGCTGGCAATATTAAGGACACAGTGAAGGAGTAAATGAAACTTGATTACCTCCATCCTCAAAATCATGTTCTGTAAGTTTATTTTAATGAGTCACCTAAACGTGATTTGTGATAAAAACAATAGGATATAGTAGGAAGCAGAAAGAAAAGTTGGAAAATCTTGAAAATCCCTATGATTCATTTCAGTTGAAATGTTTTATTATTTTGTTAGAAATACCATATGAAATGTACTTATAATCAAGTTTAATAAATATACATTATAGGAACAAATGGTTCATGCATTTCCCATTATTTTGGAATATGCAATATTACTTTTTAAAATAATTAGTTTGGAAAATTGAGATTTGATTTTAATTTGCAATTTCCTAATATGCCCTGACTGGGCAAAGCAGCAGCAATCCAGATAAGGGCCAGAGAAGGGTAAATAGAATTTACACATGCAATGTGGTAGATCCATAACATAGACAAACACATGGCAAAATTTTGATCTTAAAAATACCACTGGCTCCACAATTTTCATAGTCGTATTACTTACAATAGCTAGGATATGGAAGCAGCTCAAATGTCTATCAACAGACAATTGGGTCAAGAAGATGTAGTATATACCCACTCTGGAGTATCACATAGCTCTAAGAAAGGATGAAATGGAGCTATTTTCAACAAAATTGTAGGTAATTTGAGGTAATTATGTTCAGCAAAATAAGTCAGAAAAATAAAAACTGTATCCTGGACATTTATATGGCAGATAGTTTGATAAAATAAATCACATTCAAAAAGCAGTGGACATCAATAGATACCTTTAGAACTCTAAAAATAAAAAATAAAATAAAAAAAATAAAAAATAAAATGAAGTGAAATTAAAAAAAATAAAAAAGAGGAAATGGGGAAGGGAAAGGGACAGGGAATACGAGAATTGGTGGTAGGTAAAACAAATACCTAGAGGATTATGGATGTCTTAGTGGTGGTGGTGATGTGGTAATATACATCTGAAGGGGGTGACATTATTCCTATAAATTATACACAGTGTTGTGAATCAATGTTACCTAATAAAAAAGTAAAATAAAAAAAAAACAGAAAGAAACAGGTTGAAAACCGACAAAAAAATAATAAATGTACATTATATTGCAACCCTCAAAAAATAATTTAATGTACAGACCCAGATACAGCAGGGAGTAATACAGCTGGGATTAAAGCTTTTTGAACATTTTTCCTTAAGTCTAGAAACATTAAGCTCCCTTTTCAAGTAAGACCAAAAATTATTTGAGGTTTATTGTTTTAGATTCATTTGATTTGTGGAGGACTTGTGGAAGAAAAATATAATATAATGAAGGATGACTGACAAGTCTTAAGAAAAATCATCATTGAGCCAACAAAATGACAGCTTTTTCTCTACTGGGAAAGAAGAATTTCACACTAGAGAAATATTATACAACCAGCTTCCTTAAGGTAATGGCAAGGACATATATCACTATAAGAAGGAAGGGAAAACCATTAAAAAGTTCCTTGTCAGTTTTCAAGGTCTTAGGAGGAATGATTACCTTTTAATTCATTTTGTATAACATATACAAATGAATAAATTTTAGATATAGAAGTCTAGTCTTTGGCATCTTCAGGGCAGTGTTTTCATTCCATAAAAATAAGAAAATACCAATGAAATGACTCATGATGTGAGCTGTGAAATCAGAGCTCACATATATTTTAAAGTCACATTCAGCACAGCTAGGTTTCTACTAAAAGTTAGAGCAATTGCTTATATAAATGAGTATTATTGACCAGTCCCTTAAAAAAAAAAAAAGATTTATTTATTTATTTATACGAGCACTGGGTACAGTCAGAAGCGCAGGAGGGTGAGAGAATTCACCAGAGTCAGAGCTGAGAGCAGAGCAGGCAGACTGATGAAGTACACTGCTGAGGGGAGCAGTGGGCAGCAGGAGAGGTCTGCACACCATGTGGGACACTCACCTGGTTGCCGGGGATCAAACCAGTGCTGCAGAGGCTGAAGGCAGCTTCACAACCCAGCGCTCAACCACTGCGCCACAGGGAAGCCCTGACCAGTCCTTCTTTTATAGAACTGGACAAATAGTCATCCGAGGGTCTTTAAGATATAAAACCATCTCTTTGCTATTTGCAACTGAGTAGAGCTCTTTTACCTTCGGGCCATGGTTGGCATCTAATCTCATTAGAAAAGACAGATTCCATCTTTGAAACCAGAATAAATTAGTGGCCCTTTTTTTTAGTATAAATGATAGAATCTTAAGTTGGACCTTCACATCAACTGTTTCATCACCAGCCAGGGAGCTACCCACATGGCGCAGCAGACCTCTCCTGTCTCACCCGCTGCTCCCCTCAACAGTGTATTTCAGTAGATCCACCTGTTCTGCTCCCCACTCTGTCTCCCCACTCCCCACTCTGTTCTGCTCTCCACTCTGTCTCTGATAAATCCTCTCTCACACACACCCCCTGCATCTCTAGCTACACCTCTGTTCTACAAAACAATAAAATATTTTTAAAAAATACTGCACCTTGCTTCTGCCTCCACTACATTACCTAAGATGCTTTTTCCATGTCACCAATGAAATCCTTGTCAATACATCTACATCTTAATTCTTCTCTTACTTGGCATCAGCAACTGATGCTATTGCGTACTCTCTTCTTTAGGAAATGTTCTTTTCCTTTGGCTTCAGTGACACAACCCTCATCCACTTTTCTCTCTTAGTTTTGGCAATTTAAATAAAAATATGTCTTCATAGACTTCTTTGTAGGTATTTGTGTTTCTGCCCTTGGCTTTACTCAGGGTTTTTTTTTTTTTTCCTTTTCTTTTTATTAAACTTTTTATTTTTAAAAAATTGTTTATTTTTTTCTCATGTGTAGTCCCCATAAATCTCCCACTACCACCTCACTTGTGAAACATCACCATGGTCCCATGTAGTCGAATATATTATCATTCATTTTAAAAATTATCACCCATTTTAAAATTTCAGCCATATTTTTGAGAAACCATTCAAAAAAGATAAACACATGCAATTTGCAGCAACATGGATGGCACTGGAAGGGATCATGCTCAGCGAAATAAGCCAGAAAGAAAAAGAAAAATACCGGTTGGTCTCACTCATAGCAGGAATCTAGAAAACTTAAATAAGGGACCAGGAAAATGAATAACTATAAGAAAGTGAAAATCAAAATTTACTCAGGGTTTTAAAGAAGTCTCTCTTCACTCTGTATACTTAAGCTGGGTGATTGCCCTCCTTCTGAATCCTGTCATTTACAGTGATTTCCAAGCCTCCCGCTCTGTACGGACCTGTCTCCTGAGCTTCAGGGCAATATAGCCAACTGTCTACCAGATAGGTCAATATTTATGTTTCTCAGACACCTCAAATTCAGTATGTTTAGAATGGAAAACTTCATCTCACTCCCTATAGTACTGCACCCTACTGCTCCTCCAGTATTGCCTATCTCAGAGAATGGCACTGTCATAATGCTGGGAGTTTAGTCCTCAACTCCTCTCTGTTCTTCACATTCCTCTTTCAGTCAGATTCCGATATATATGACATATCTCTTAATTTTTGCTGTCTTTTTTCTGTTATTGTTGTCATTATCTCTCTATTGTTGTCATTATCTTCCTGTCTTCTCTCTCCCTGATTATGGTAATAGCCTGTGTGCTGTATTTATCCATTATAGTCACCTGGTTTTCTTCCAGTTTCTTCTCCCCAATCCAAATGGTCTTCCTTTAATGCATATCTAATCATAACATTTCTCTAATTAAAACATTATTGTGTCCCATTTCACTTGAGATGCAGTCATGGTACTTTTATAGCTTTAAGTGTCTCTACTATGCCTAACTATCCGGTCTCATCTCTTATGATATCCCTTCATATTTAATGTCTTGCCTTTTTGAAATTCTTTTATTTCTTCCAGCACTATATGACTCTTCTTGCCTTTAAATTTTAGAACAGCCCCTGCTAGTGTGTGTGTGCGCTTGTGTATTCTCTGAGTCCTCTGCCAGGAACATTTACCTCCTACTCTTTGTCTTTTATTTGACTCACTTTTATGTAACTTTTAGAAATGCTTGTATCTTTCTTCCTTAAAGGCATCCTTTCATCTGCCAAATTAGGTGAAGTTAGGAAATCATTGCCATCTATATATTTTCTTTTACATGTCTGAAATAGAGTGAATGCATTCTATGGTGTAAATTATCCTTATTTGTTTATGATTACAGTGTACCGTGATCTCTGGTGCCTGACAAAATGCCCAGTACACTTTTTCAGCTTATACTCACTATTGACAATGCACAGAGATAATGAAACTCAAGGTATGTCCTGTTGTTACATAGCCAATTAAGAGAGACCATGAGAAAGCCATTTCAATATAATGCCAAAGAATACCTTTTCACCAAAATTTTTGTTATGAATGGAATAAATGCTATGTCAGTGAATTTGGGGAGGACCCCATGTAGTCTGTTATGTTTTTGTGTCTTATATGACCCCCTAACACATGATTTAACATATAGGAGGTGATCAAATTATAATTATTTAATTAATATTTTGAATGACTTTTGTTTAACTAAAGGAAGAAATTAAGCTCAATAAGCACTGATGGTGTTATATTTGGCTCTGCTGAATGTGGACATAAGATAAAGGGAAGTTGTGGTTGTGATTTTCAGTATATTCTTTGGAACACTTTCTCCTTTAATTCATTTTAATTTTTCAAACTTTTATTCACTTTTCTTTCCTAGAAGTTAATATAACAGAAAATATATATAAGTACTTAGACATTTCAAAAACATGTAAGATTTAATATAATGTATTTGCTCTATACTGCATTCAAAGGTATTGAAATTGAAATTGCCAAATAAAATATCAGGTTTCAACCTGGTATAGCCATGTCAGTAATTGAAAGTAAGTTTTCCCCTACAAACTCCAATACTGCCTGTGTATTTCCTATCTCATGGATAATAACATCTTGTTGGGAAAACTGGAAACTTAATATATTTGACACTTTATCTTCTTTATAACCTGTGTTTATTTACCTGCTAATTAACTCTCAAATTGGTCTCCTTCGATCCATTTCTTCAATCATTCATCTAATTCAAACTATTCTCCTCTTGTGCCAGAAGAGTATAATAATGTACTCACTGTCTGTCTGCACCAACATGTCACCTGCCAGTCCATTCTATACTCAGCAGCCAAATCAATCTAATTATGGCTTACTTAAAATCTTGAATGGCTTCCCATCAACCTTGAAGAAAAATGCCCCACACTTTACTGTTCCTTCTGACTCCACAGTGCCACCAAACTTGGTATTTACTTGTCATAATCTTATAGATTTCTGGTTTTTCAGTTTCTCTCCATCTCTGCACTAAAATGGATTCAACTAGGATAATTTTTTAAAGGAAAATGTTGAGATGGCCCAGGGGTATTCTCTGATAGGATGGGATAATCATTCGTTTCAACACTAGGGTTCAGAATGTTAATAAAAAAAAAAAACCTTATTCTTATCTTCTGATGGACTTATTGTAAGACAGACAGGCCTTTCCATTTAGACACATTTTGGATAACAGCACAAGGGCTTCATGGAATTCTTTATTGTTCTTGGAAAGCCTAGGATATAGAAGAACACAGGCCTCAAAAGGAATGAATTGCTGTGCCAAGGACATATAATGGGTTAGTAATAGAGCGTGTAACATTTGTCATTCATTTCACTTCAATGTTCTTTTCATTTTTCTTTATTCTGATTTTGATTGGAAGAGTATATGCTCAAGAATTGTCACTATATAGGACAGAAAGCAAAAATCAACTAAAACATTACAATGTGTGTAGTTTTTATCACAATAAAGTTGGTTGTGGAGAAGTTTATTGTTTTTGCCTTGAAAACTTATGGTATAAACTGGGAAGAGAGAGAGAGGAGGAAGGTCAAACTTAAGAGATTTATGAGGTGGTCATTACACTAGAGTTCATTTTGGTAAAATATAAATATGTTCAATACTGAGATTTTTATCTCTTCTTCCATAAATAGAGATTGTACATTTAATGTACTGTTTTTAAATAGTATTTAAAAAATGCTTAACATTTTAAAAACAGATCAGACACATGAACTATATAATTAAAATATAATCAAATTAATACTCTAACATTAAACTAAGCAAATGGAGATAATAGATAAACATTGTATGTATCAAGTATATATCTCAAAGAACAGATAAGTGTGATTAATGAAACAAGGACTTAAAGAACATAAAGAAGGCATCTTCAAATATGGAAAAAAAAACACATATACATTACTAGTGGCTTGCTCAGATGCTCCCACAGGAAAGGGTATTTTTAATCCAATGAATTGGGAATGAGCTCCTATACTTGGCTCAGTGAGTAGTAATATACAAATATAAAAATTCAGCTGAATCACTTCCAGGATGTATTCTTGGTATGCTTCCAAATTGGAGTGAGAGAAATAATTATGTGGGTAAAGCTGAAGATTTCTGATAAAGTGGAATGATTGTATTTTGCTATTTTAAAGAGCTTCTTTGACAAAGACCAAAAGCTGATCAATCATATAGGAATATTCTAATAAATTGAATTTTACAACCATTTGATAAAAGTATAATTAACTTGGTGGAGAAATACTTATGGGTAGTTTAAATGTCTTTTTAAAATGAAGCACTAAAGATACAACTAACAAAAAAACAAAACAAAACATGGTATTTGCTTACAGGTGCTGGCATGGAAATGAATCTGCAAATAAACAACAGCAATATGAACCAAAAAAAATGTTAGAATGTGTTTGGTTATATTCACATGTACAATGAGAGTAAAAATATTTCTTGAGTTTGCCAGGATTCACAGAGGAAATAAAATTTGATTGATAAGAAGAATTTTGCTAAGAAAAATGAGGAAGTTAATTAAAGGCAGAGAGCCTGTATATAGTGGGAAGCCACTAGAAAATAAAGTGTGAGAAAAGAGAATGGTGGGCCCCGGGTATCTCAGTGTGCCAGGATCAGAGAATCAAGGCTTTGCAGATCGTGATAGAATTTTGATTTTGACCATGGAGGAGAATTGAGAACCATTGAAAGACTTTGATTAGAGGGATAACTCTATTGAGTGCTTACTATATATGTGGTAAGATCTCTACATTATTTCATGCGGCACCCATAATCAGTTCTTTAATGTAGATGCTCATTCATTTTGTAGAAGTGGAAAGTGAGGTGCAGAAAAGTAAAGTAAAGGCTCTACAAAGTTGCAGAAATAGGTTTCAATACCTCGCTACGATTCTCTTTGCAATACTACCTTTTACTTTGAAATATATGATAAACTAGGAAGACAGAGATAAGGAAGGAAGAGATAAGGGAGAGGAGATCAGCGAGGGAGATCCCTAAGGAGGGCACAGAGACAAGGGCAGACACTTGAAATTCTGTGGAAAATGTGTAGAACGTGTTTTGCTTGGTTACAGTGATAAAAACAAAGGGAGGCAATGAGGATAAGGTTTAGACTTCTCATTTGGTGACAGTATGGACAGTTTTTTTTAAACCTTATTTGTTTGGGCCTCCCCGGTGGCGCAGCGGGTTCAGTGCTGCACTGTGAAGCTGTCCGCAGCCTCTGCAGCGCCTGTTCGATCCCGGCCGGCCAGGAAGATTCCCACATGGTACAATAGACCTCTCTTGTCTTGTCTGCTGCTCCCCTCAGCAGTGTCTTCGGTCCGTCTGCCTGTTCTGCTCCCTGCTCTGTCTCCGGTGAGGTCTCACACACCCCCGCGCCTCTGACTGTACCTCCGTTCTTGTATAAATAAATAAATATTTTAAAAAATAAAACTTTATTTGTTTATTTTATAGCAACAGGGAGTACAAATGGAGAGTGGGTTGAAGGAATGGTAGTGGCAGGGAATGACACATTATATTTAGAGGATGTGGAAATCCAGTTGACTTCTTGAGCATGCACTATGTGAGAATTGAAGCACAGGAGTGGGATGCAGTAGGTAAAAGAATGCTTAATGTTAAAATCAGACCCCTAAACATGACCACAGTTTCAACTGGAGAAATGGAAATAGGGAACTACTATTATCAACTCTTGTTTTTACTGTTAGTAAAAGTTAATGTCTTTATGTCTCAGAATATTTATCTGCAGAGCAAGAGGAGTAGAGCATATATTTGAAAGGAGTTCTTTTTGTATTTTCTTAAAATCTGTGCAATTTCTGGGCCTCCCCGGTGGCGCAGTGGTTGAGCGCTGGGTTGCGAAGCTGCCCGCGGCCTCTGCGGCGCTGGTTCGATCCCTGGCTGCTCCCCGGCCACTGGAGGAGGGTCCCACATGGCGTGCAGACCTCTCCTGCCGCCCGCTGCTCCCTTCAGCAATGTACTTCGGTCCTTCTGCCTGCTCTGCTCCCTGCTCTGGCTCTGGTGAATTCTCTCACCCTCCTGCGCTTCTGACTGTACCCAGTGCATGTATAAACAAACAAACAAACAAACAAATAAATAAAAAACATGCCTCTATAAAAAAAAAAATCTTCAAAAAAAAAAAATCTGTGCAATTTCTATATTGTAGAAATCCTATCTGTAGGTAATCTGAAAATTTACATAATTGGCCACAAGGGGGAGAACTGTAATTCCACATTAAGCTATTTACTACATTATGAAATATCTAAAAGTATTTTGCTGTATGAAGTTGGTAATAGGCTATCTTATTACCCCGTCCTCGTAGAAGTTGGGGGAATTCTATTTCTAGGGATAGATTTAACTGAATTGAAATGTGGGTTTGTGTTGCTGAAGTTATGCTAAAGTCACTGAACGTAACTTTTTTTTTTTTGTATTAAATAATAATTCTCCATGAAGGAATCCAGATGCCTCTAATTAAAATGAAACTAGCAGACAATTTTAAATTCACCCTGGGAGGCTTTTTCCTTCCAAATAACACTATTTTAGTTATCCTTCCAGGAAACTATAACCTTCCTGAAAGTGCTCGGATGCTCTGAAATAGGCATAAGATTAGTGTGTCAGTCTATTGTAAAAGTACCCATATCAAACAAAAGGATTAGAATGGTGCTGGCCTCACCATTTAAATGGTAGATGTTCATTGAATATACGTGAGTATATGTGGTATGAACATTTAATGTGTATTCAGTGTTGAAATACTGGTTTTTGGTTTGGGTTAATTCCTGTACTCTTGTTTTATATAAAGTTTTATTGTAAGGAAACTATAAATGCTATTGGGTTGAAAATTACCTCTTGGGCAGCCCAGGTGGCGCAGTGGCTGAGCACTGGGCTGCGAAGCTTCCCGCAGCGTTTGCAGAGCTGGTTGGATCCCTGGCCGGTGAGGGTCCCACAGACCTCTGTGCGCAGACCTCACCTGCCACGCTCGCTTGCTCCCCTCAGCAGTGCATTTCATCAGTCTGCCTGTTCTGCTCCCCGCTCTGGCTCTGGTGAATTCTCTCACCCTCCCGCGCTTCTGACAGTACCCAGTGCTTGTATAAATAAATAAATAAATCTTATATTAAAAAAAAAAAAGCCGTGGGAAAAAAGAAAATTACCTCTTGAGTTTCCCTGAGGCTTAATGAGTCATTATTTTTGGATTTGATCAAATTGAATCACACTTATAAGGTATGGATATTTCACTTCTGTATTTTATAATATATGCTGAAACATGCATAACTAAATGTGTTGTCTTCTTTAAAGACATGATATTACTGTGATATTCGTGGCCTACATAGAAATCTCATTAATGAAAATTCCTGGAAACATATTTGTGTGTTCCCCCTTAGAGACAATGTCTGTCACACTGTTTTCAATATGTCCAGTGACAGTGGACCTTCCTAAGAGAGTTAGAGCAACATCTAAAAACATGTTTCCATGAAAAAATGTTGACTATTAAGGTCACCAATTAAGGTGGAGTATATATAATTTGGAGATGAAAAAAAATACATTAGGCTAAAATATTTAAGCTCCTTTAGATTTATAAACCTCATAGTTCATTTTCTGTTAAAGACTCACAAAATGTTTCCAGCAATGTTGTCACTAGTATAAGTATAAACCCTGCTAAGGTGACTACTAGAAAGGCTAACTTTCATTTGTATAAATGCATTCTGTCATGCCCCCCTAAAATAACTAAGCATATAAGTAATTCAATTTATTTAGACTTGATTTTCCAATTATTTTCATAGTTGATACTTTGTGAATCTTTAAAAGTAAAGAAACAGTATACTAAGTAAATCAAATATATTATTTAGGTATTTAACATTCTTTAAAAATGTCTCATATTTTTAATGTTTTTCTTTGGCTTAATGTATTAATTTCTTATCAGTATTTCTCATACCAGAACGTGTTATAGACCAATAAATAATCTCTGATGCAGAGTTTGGGGGATACACATCTTACTACTACTTGTAATTCAGTGACAGCACAATGATTGATCCACTAGTAAATATTTTACTACTTGATATTTTGTAAATATTAGCTAGATGATTGAATAAATAATGTGACATAGTCTATCTATGTATATCTATCTGTCTATCTAATTTATCTGTTATCTCTCCACCCGCCATCCACCCATCCTTCAAATTGTTTCTAGACTTCTGCGTAATCATTCACGCAAAACATAGTGGGTTAAATCAAATAAACCTTTTAGGTTGTTCACAGATCTATAATTTCAACAGGGTTCAGTAGGAACAGTTCATTTTCACTGTTGAACATAGTGGCAGTTGAGTTGGCTTGAAATTCAAGGTTGTCTAGAGGCAGAAATTTGGAATCAACTCATTCACTCACTGTTGGGTGAGAACCCAAATGGGGATGTTATCTGAAAACCTGCTTAGTAAGAAGTAAGAAAGACTTTAAGAGAACAAATAAGAAAGTAATCTCTGTATGATTCTTGAATTCAGAAAACAAAACCTAAACTTTGGAAATATTTCCAAAGCTTAAATATTCTGAACTATGTAATACAGAATATAGAGGCCACTGTATAACTAAAGAACACAATAGCTTTTTGATATGACCAGGAAATACACTATCAGAAGGCATTGTATTCTTTTATGCAAAACAACTTATCAGTGATAAATGTTTGCCTGGTGCTGTGGATACAAAATGGTATACAGAAGACAGGGTTCCTGCTACTTATAAAATTAATTTCTATATGACTCCACATAAGGTAGACAAATTGGTTGTTTTTGCAATATACTTCTTATAAAGCTATTCATAGTGTGCAATTTCCATGACTAATTTCAAATTATCTCTCCCTTCCTATTCCTGAGATTAATATTTTTTGTATAATTTGGATTTGATCAAATTAAATCACACTTATAAGGTATGGATATACAATTTAAAATTTAATGAGAAAGTTTTAATAGAATTTTTCTTTTTAAAAAAATATTTATGCATACAAGAGCTGTGGTATACACCAAGGTGCAGGAGGGTGAGAGGATTCACCAGAGACAGAGTGGGGAGCAGAACAGGCGGATCCAATGAAATACATTGCTGAAGGGAGCAGCAGGCAAGACAGGAGAGGTCTGCTGCACCATGTGGGTCAGCTCCCTGGCTAGGGATTGAAATCATGCTGCAGTGATTGCAGATCATTTCATAGTGCTGAGACTCAACCCCTTGTGCCACCAGGGAGGCCCATAATGAAAAATTTTATTTTTAAAAAATTTAATTGTTTAAAGAATTAAAGATATTAACATATTGATAACCTCAATCATATTTACCTCAAATTACTTCAATATCTTATGAACAACTTTGAATTTAATGGAAGAAATATTGTTGTAGCATTTCAATTCCATTTCAATAAACAATAGTTTATTGATTTTCAGTCTCTGGGTAAAAACAATTTTAGTATGCAACTAAATTTTTCAAATTCAGACAATTTTGCTTCAATAATTTGATATAAGAATAAAATTTATGAAAAGATATTCCTATTTTCAAATTTTATGATACAGATTTAAATGTAGAGTGGTGTGTGTCACTTTTACTAAAACTTGAAACTTTATTCAATTTAGAAACAGGAAGAATATGTTTTAGACAAAGTAAAAAGTAACTCTTAAGGAAAAAGTATATAAAGTATAATTTTTAATTTATTAAATATTAAACACCAAATATTAATCAGCAATATGTTATGTACACTGAACTGTGAAAAAGACACAGGTAACCACCAGTGGCATATTGTAGTGACAAAATGAGTTTCCAGGTAAAAAAAGGAATAGAGAAAATGCTTATCAAAGAAGTAACACTTGTTCTAGGCTGAATGAATACAAGAGGTTAGGATGGCTGAGTAAAAACAGTTGAAAAGGGAAGGAGAAAATAAATGTTGATAGTATCAGATAGAATCCATTTAAAAATATCTACTTATAAGGTGGACTATGGGGAACCCAAACAAAAGGTCAGGAAAAAGACAAAACTTACAGATATTTTCCCCTATTCTTAGGTTAGAAGCAACTCAGGGATGGTATTTCCTCCCTAAAATTTGAACTCCCTAGAGTGGTGTGCTCTGTGGTGACACCCACCTATAGGATGTTATTATGAGAATATTTGTATCAAGTGTTTGCCCTTTAAATTTATTTTTCTTCCAAAAAGTGATTTCATCAAAGTAATGTTAACATTTGAGAATTTATTATGCACTTATCAAACCATTCCACCTATTAAAATCAGGTATTGAATTAGCATCAGAGCAAACAAATCAATTTCCAATGTTACATTTAATAAATTTCCTTTGTGTATATTGCAATGTTTTGTCCCTTTTTTGAGAAGAATAAAGGTAGAGATAGCTTCCTTTATTTAGGTAACAAATTCTTTGGGAGATTTGATCCCATCATCTCTCTGCAGTCTAGAAACGGGACGGAGCGGGCCATACAACCTCGGAATCCAGTGTGACATGTATAGGCTTCTTATACATGCTTATGAAAGTTTCTGGATCCATGAACTCTTCACTCTTGCACAGGTACTTTATTATTTGTTCTGAGAGGAGTAATTCAGGTGCAAGTTGGTGCAAGTTATCTCCTGGACCTTTAGTGCCCACTTTAACAGTCTTAAAAAGGAAAAGTGCCAGTTTATGAGTTAGGGTGAGAAACTCAGTGATCACCTCCTCTAGGGACTGCGACTGGGTCACATCATCAAGATACAGGACTGGTACATTTATTACTGAAATGTGCCATTGCATGAAGAACCTTGTTGGGATGTTATGGGACACTACTATAATTTTCATTCTTTGAATAAAAAAATTTCCTTCCTTTTTATGTTGAAGATAATCTAAAAGAATTCGGGAGAGGCTACCACTGGAGGACTCAAGGATATACAGCATAGAACTAGGATATAAAAGCAATAATCCTGTCACTATTTCTCCTAGGCGACGTTTTGAAATTGACTGAAATATTTGTTCAAAGTAATCAGAGATATCTTTTTTTTCTGTGTTTGCTGCTAACTCAGCCACTAGAAACATCCTATGAAGAAGGAATTTCTTTAGATGTAGTCTTTGCTTCTCTTCAAGTAAATGCAAGTAATTGCCACGTGGAACTTGTGGTAGTAGAGGACTTTCCAATGTCAAAGGCTTTTTGCTGTTTTTTCGGGGATGGACTGAGAAGGACATAATAAGTCCTATTACCCTTTAGAGGATTCCAGTTTTTTTTTGTTTGTTTGTTTGTTTTTTAGTTTTTCATACTATTTACATTTTCAGGATATCTCTTCAGTGATGAGCTCTTTCTTATTTTCATTTTCTTCTGGAAAATTACTGGAAAAAAATTACTCACTTAGTTTGCCACATGCTATTGAATACCAAAAGCCTTTAGCCTTTCCATTATTATCATAAACAATGTCTTTGAAATGCAAAAGAATGCACAAACAAGAATTAGAGGTTTTTTTATGTAAAAAAATGAAATAACTAATACATCCTAGAAAAGTAAAAAAACTAATGAACAGGGGTGGGAAGAATAGTGAACTTACTTTTACTTTACTCAAAACTTACTTTTGTTTACATAATTATTTTCTCCTCAGTGTTATAGTATATTCTATCTCCATCCCGTCTAGCAGTGACACATACACACACACACACACACACACACACACAGAGGCAGAGATGAAATATTTTTGTATTTATGAAAGGTAACTGTAAGTTTTATAATTTTGAATATCTGTAGGAATATATCTGCTGACAGTCATTGACAGCAATAGCAGCAGCATTAAAATGTCTTTATGTAACGGTGATTGCAGATTTTTCTTGATTTTTAAAAGTGGTATTTTTATGATAATTCCTTAATTTCTTTTATAAATTTAACTTGTCAATGATTTTTTTTTTAATTTAGGTTTCTCTTAAGTCTTAATTGGCTTGTTTAACCTTTACTCAATGCAATAAAATTTAATAATGTTTGGATAAGAACAGTAAACTGTTGAATAACAAGTTTTGATTTTTTTGTCTTATCAACAAACCTCAAAATGACTCTTATTTTTTGTTGTTATAAAAATAAAAAAAAAATCTGTTTTTCTCACTTACTCTTCTTACAAATCTTGTCTTCTCTCCAGATCAACATAACATTTATTTCTTCAAGTGCTTCTTTCTTTTACCTCCTTGAAGTCCGAAGTATCCTCCATCACTCTTCCAACTGCCAATGTCTTGGGTGCTCCCTGCTGTCCAGTGTTCTATCTGATTTCCATAATGCCTCAGTGAATCAGAATATCAGTAGTGTTAAAGGGCCAGAGTGTGCTAGCAATTCCTATTTTTTTTTTTTTAACAGGGTATTCAAACCTCAACATCCCCGTAGAGGAAATGAGGACTTCATTTTAGAATGACATCTTTAGCCAGGTGCCTTTGTAAGTCAGATGTGGAAATGTACATTTTCCAGACATATTCTTTTCCTTTTATCTCTTTCTCCACAAAAATATCTCCCTACTCTGTGTACCACTTCTGCACTAATTGAAGACTATAAGAACCCAAATCTGATTCTGTATAATGGTGACTGTTCTTATACAGTGTTAGTGTTTAAATTTTAATAGCATATAAATCATTTATCTTAAAATTGCTTTTATGTGAACTTTAAATCCTAATTTTAAAACAAGAATAGAAAATAACTGTATTTGATTTTCAAAATTAAATCTTAGAGTACTGTTTTCTTCCCTCAACTTCAAGTGTTTGTGTTTTCCAGATAAATCATCTGGCTTTTATCATATATAATGATAAATTATTCCAGAAATTAAAGACTGAGAGGAGACTTAATTCCTTAATTGTTTGATACATAAGAATTGGCTATAGTTCACAGTGCTTCATTTCATCAGTCCCTGAAATGATACACTCTTTCCAAAGGGGCACAGAAACCTTGTCATTTGCCATGTTTGGATTATTCTCACCCTCATTCTTTTTTTACTTTGCACAGTGTAATTGTGTTGACCATAACATCCTTGTAGGCCTTCTCTCCTCCCTTGGTTTCTATGACTTTGAACTTCCCTGAATTTCTCTCCAAATCTCTATTGTGGCCTAGTCCCAATCCTTCTCATGCCCAACTCTGGGCGATGCTGAGGCTTTGTGCTCATTATGTGGACTGCTCATTCTGACCTGGGAGGTTCATGTCACACTTGCCTCCAAATCTCTTGATTGACATTGCTGATTAATCATGGAGTCTTTCCTGTAAAACCCCATCTAATTTACCAGATCCTTAATTTAAGGCTCAAGACAGAGTTAACTAGTTTGTTGGGACTGACAATGATGAAAAAATGTATTTCTATCCTAGTATTTTCTCTACATAGAAGATTCTTGAATTGTAATTTAATTTATAACTCTTCCCCTTGTATGTAGCTCAACCTTTCAAATTTAAAATGGCAACATTTCAAACTATTACTTTCTGTATTAAACATATTTCCTTTAACAAATACCCCATTTATGTCTCAGTTTACTTTTTTTTTAACTCTCATTTCCCATGCCAGCATTCCTTGGTGTAATCTTTTCGTGTTTCATAAAATTTACTCTCCAATTCTGTTACTAAATTTTTACATTCAAATTGAAATATATCAAGAGATCCTGATTTTAGACTGCCTCCTTTGTAGTTCTAGCTCTTTATTTGGATTATGAGAGTTTTAAGCCACAGTCTTTCTTTAGAGATTTTATTTTTTTACCTCATCTATTCAACTAAGATCATGAAATTTTAAGAGATTTTGAACTACTGCTTCACAAACTTCAATTTACAAACACTTCCCTGAGAATTTCCTCTCAATAGAATGTTATGAGAGGGAGATTCAGAACATTACCAGATTGGTTTCTGGCACTACTCCCAATCCCCAGTGATAGATTTTACCAGAGACAAAAAATGGGGACTTGCAACTTACTGCAGGGCCTGTTAGTTAGTACTGACACTGGTCAAAGGCAGTGGAAGAATTATAAGACTTTGCCATCCAGAAACATGTACAAACTCAAATTAGCCTTTCATACATAGATTAAATGACACCAATTTATTCTTTATGACACCGTTCTTAGTGTAGCACAGTCTTTTTCTTATTTTTGCCTCTTTATATAAAAAGAGCCCACATGTGATTTTCTGCCATGTATATTTTGTTTCCCTTTTTTTCATGTATTTTGGTTCTTCCACTAATAGAAAAATGATTCATTTTAATTCCCCAAAATATCACCAAAGTCAAAATATCACCAAGTCATCCCTTCTTCATAAATGTGATAGTCTCTTAATTGGCCTTGGTATAAAACCTATTTATACCTGTGAAATTGTCATTTCTGTAAGTTAAAAATTGTCTGATGCTGACAATTTTGTGTGGTGCAACCTAACACATTTAAAAACAATAGTTTTTATTCTGCATTTTCTCAATGTATTTTTCCACTTCTTGATAGATTTTCAGTTGTGGGATTGCTTTCTTCTAAATTTAGTTTCATTGCCACATTGCTATCTGAAATACTTATAAGACAGTTTACTTTGTTTTCTTGTTTTCCTGTTTTCCATCAACCATACTTTTAAGTGTCAAGAATAAAACTTTGACAAGGTAGTAATGGAAACAACACAGTTTGGAGAGTTTTTGATTGTCTGGTATATGTAATTACAATAGTATGCTCTCCTTTTAATGACCACTTAACATTTGAGTTTCCAGAAGCCACGGCCCTTGTATTTTATCCACTAAGGGACAGTGACTCCAGAAGAATTTTTCTGTCTACGCAATGGGAAAAAAGACATCAACGTCCTGCCCTCCGCCCCGTGTCATTTGTTTAGATATCCAAGTTCAAACAACTGACAAGTGGCTGAACTTGGATTGAAATGTAAGATTCCAGAGGAGTCCTCTTGCAATTATTCTACTTCTCCACCCTGTTATTCAACTTATTTCTCATAAATGAGGAACACATACTTGTAACTCATGTCAGGTGGTACACCTTATGGTTTTATTCTCCGGAATCAAATGTTTCTGAAAAACTAGATTCCTAAAGTTCTTTTGTCTATATAAGAAAGAACGGATTTAAAAGACTAAATACTATTTATCAGTTATTTACATTATGCTGTGCACTTAATGCTTTTCATGTATTAATTTAATATTTACAACAAACTGAGGTAAAGATTTTGTCCACAATTTATAGAAAAGTTGGCTTAAACATGATGCATTTAAATACCTTGCACGCAATTTAAGCAACCTCAGAAGAATCTAGCTGGTCTGTTTAATTCAGGTAAAGAGAAGATTACCCCTTCTCTGTCCCCATCATAACAAAGTCATTCTTTGGTCCTCTTTGATATAAATTTCTCTGAGAATGGAGGATAGCTTATAGTTTGTATGAAGAAAATTGAAAGGAGAAATCCTACATGATACCTGTGATCCAAAATGATCTTTCATTTTTATTCATTCATCCTAGATATCTCTATACTTTTGATATGCTAGGTAAATCTTTGGCATTATGAGAAACACAAACATGTAAAACCCTGGTCCCTAAATTTAGGACTTTAAAGTCTAGTAGGAATGATGAGATGTTCATGAGTCATTGGAGGGCAAGGTAAAACACAAGTAAACATAAACATAAGCAAAACATAAAACAGGTGAATGATGTGTTGGGGCATGGGAAATTTTCCTCATTCCATCTGGGTTCTTTTAGAGCTGGATAGATGAAAAAAAAAAAAATTTCAAGATTTATTTAGGGCCTCCCCTGGTGGTGCAGGCAGGTGAGCGCAGTGCTGTGAGGCTGTCCACAGCCTCTGCAGCGCTGGTTCAATCCCGGCCGATAGGCGAGGGTCCCACATGGCGAGGCAGACCTCTCCTGTCTCACCTGCTGCTCCCCTCAGCAGTGTATTTCTTCAGTCTGCCTGTTCTGCTCCCCACTCTGTCTCTGGTGAATCCTCTCACCCTCCCACGAATCTGGCCTGTACCCCGGATCTTGTATAAAGAAATAAATAAATCTTTAAAAAAAAAGATTTATTTATACAAGAACTGGGGTACAGGTCAGAGGTGTGGGGGGGTGAGAGGATTTACCAGAGACAGAGAGGGGAACAGAACTGGCAGACTGACAGAAATACACTGCTGAGGGGAGCAGTGGGCAAGACAGGAGAGGTCTGCTGCACCATGTGGATATCGCCCTGGCTGGGAATCGAACCCACACTGTAGAGGCTGCAGACAGCTTCACAGGGCTGCGCTCAACCCGCTGTGCCACTGGGGAGGCCCCAGGTGAACAAATTTTCATCATTTGACTAAGAAGTCAAAACTTAGTGACATGTACGTATGGAAAATTTACAGGGTTGCAAGTTCCAGAGAAGAATGGAGAGGACCAGGATAGTTATTACTTGTTTAGAGACCTGAAACATTGAGGAGATTACAGGTTACTTGATACCTCTCCCCCAGGGTGACTTTGCCCTTTTTAATTTCCTCCTAGGCATAAGTGTGCACACTTGCACATGCGCAAACGTACACACATACACACACATACCGCACCCATGCTCCAGGAGGAGGGGGTGATGGTAAAGGAGGGAGTGATCTCATTTCTATTCTGAGAGTAAAGATGAAATTCTTAGAGAAAGAGGATATGTTAACTCTTAAACCTGCGTAATACCCCCTAAGCTGTTTTTCTAGGTCATCAAACTGGGAACAGTCATTGTTTCTTTGATTAGGGAAGGGGTAAGACTCAGGCAAGGACAAAAGCTCCTCAGCCTCCAGTGCCCTCAGGGCTCTCCACACAGAACAATCTGCAACTTTTAAATAAGGCCAATGGATTTCATTGGCCCAGGATTGACCTCTAGTCCCCATATTAAGGAGAGGAGCCCTAGAAGTCTATCTGACTCTTTTTGGGAATACTGACCCCACATTGTTCAGTGAGCTAGAAGAGTGGCTCGGCTCGGGTTTCTTGATAACCTTAATTAAAGGCTTCTTATTTGAACCTGATCTTCAGAGCAGCGGAGTTCAGGAGCAGTTTTGTGAATGTTTCTTGAGTTCATTCCTTTAGAATGTCAGGCCATGCATTTACTGGAATATTAGATGCCACTTTAAGCTTTCACTTATACTCATGTATAAAAGAAACAGAACACTCTAAATTACCTTGTAGGGTAAGTGACTGAATCAAACTTTTTATGCCACTAGCCTCTGTGGCTATTACCCATGACCTTGATTGTTTTAATGCAGAAGGTGCATGGATGAGGGGCACGTGTGCCTGATTGTGGGCACCTGGAGCTTAGGTGCATATGTGTGCGTGCATGTGCAAGTGTGCACATCTGTGTCTAGGAGGGAATTAAAAAGGGCAGAGTCACCTTGAGGGAAGGGGATCAAGTTACTGTCTCTCTCATTGCTGGCTGGTTTCCCAGCTTCCTGTTAAAACCCATGAAGATGATGCCAAGGGCTCCAAAATTCTCTTTTAAACTGTTAGAACCAATAGTGAACCTACCCAGCCTGTGATGGTTGTACAGCACACTTTCACTAAACTTTTCTTTGTTTTGACATGTCTAAATAATCAGTGTAAGGGAATTAATGGTCCTTATAGATAACTAACAACTTGGGAAGAGCCTTGCATATACATAAGCTATTAAGTATAGCAAATAAGAGTAAGCTTAGCTACCAAATCACAGGGTACTTGAAGATGCATAAAATGGGAAAACTAGAGTACCCTTTTCAGCATGGAGACAAAAACATTTGACAAAAAAAGCATTATGAAGCAGTGTTTGGGAATTATTTATTCAATTATTTATTATGGAGAACACAGGCTAGGAATGCTCTGTTATTCAATTCAAACATTTAACATATGTCTACTATGTGTAGAAAATATGCCAGAACACTGTGGAGACATTCATGTAAATCAGAAATTGAATCTGCACATGAAAAATTCATTTTACTAGTGGAGCTTGAAATCCCACAATTATCTTCAATATAGGGCTAGAGAGAATAAATACTATAATAAGACATAAACAATAACCACTGAAAATACAAACTGCTGGGACAATTAAACCTAGCTGAAGGACCAGCATTCAAACTTATCATTACAAAAAAGATGATTTGTGTGGGGATGAAGTGCGGGTGGTTGCAATAGGGAAGGTATAAAACACACTCTGTAAGCTGGAAATACAAAGAGCAGACATAATATGTTATAGAATTGTGAAGTGTGGCAATTCATTAATGAAATGGTGTAAAGAAAGGAAGGACACAGTGCAGGTTTTTTGATCCAGCGGACGGGGTAAAGGAGGAGTCTTGGGGCCCTCAGTGGCTTTTCAGGCTTTTATTGGGATTACCAGGTATAAGGCAGGCAGGGGCGCTGGGGGGCCGGGAAGCTGGCAGACCTCCCAGCCCCCAGCAAGTCTTCACTCTATCTGGGGTCTCCGGCATTCTCTCTGCTTCTCTTGTGGCTCTTTATGCTTCTGCTTCTCTCGGCTTCTCCTACTCGCAGCTTCTGCTGGCATCCCTGTGACGCCGCCCTTATAAACTCAGTCTCAGCCCAGGTGTACCCACTTCAGGTCCCCACCATCAGGCATGCATTCAGGACCACAGGGTTCCCTCATTTATCCTAATGGCGGGAGGGCAGAAAAGCCTGATACTTTTTACCTTACCCTACAAATGGCAATAGTCATTTATGAAAATGTCATTAATAGTCATTCATGAAAATGTCATTAATAGTCATTTATGAAATGTCATTTATGAAAATGTCATAAATGTCATAATGTCATTTCATAAATGTCATTTATGAAAATGTCATTAATAGTCATTCATGAAATGGCTGGAGTATAGTTCTCTATCTATGCAATCTTAAGGTTTGTTAAATTGGAGATTCCTAATTTCTATTCCTCAAAAGCCCGAGTTAATACACTTAAAGTGAGGCTCAAAAATTTCCATTTTTTTTTTTGACATGTGTTCTCCAATGCCTCTACCTATTTTACTTCAGTGAAGAATGGTCTAGTTTGTGGTTATTTAAACTCTGGTTGTCTGTTAGAATGATCTAATGGAGAATTAAAAAAAAAAAATAGCCAGCTTCTGCCTCTTATTTAATTAGTGTGGAACCGAACACTCAAGTATACTTAGTAAAGCTTCTCAAGGTGGCTCTGATTTTAGCCTGGAGTAGAACTGCTGGTCTGAGCAAGAGAGTACACTAGGAAATAGCTCAGAAAAGGAGAAAAAAGGATGTTGCCACCATTTTGTGGAGGACACTGATGCCATAGTGAGAAGTTTGAGTTTTACTCTGTGGGTAATAGGGAATCACTGGGATTTTTTGAGTGCCTTTAATTATAACTGTGTTTTAGAAAGTCAGTAGTCTTTGTAGTGTAGAGGAATTAGAGATAGAAAATACTGGAGGCAGCCAGTGCCCTGTTAAGAATTCTGCTGTTGGCAAATGAGTACTCTTGTTTTCTAACAGTTGAATTGTAGATTTGTTCAACTTTTCTGGAAAAATTTGACTAAGGTCTATTCTGGGCATATATGAGAAAATTACTGGTAAATTATTTATTGTAAAGGTGACTATTGGAATTAAAAGAGAACTTTGAAAAATTATGGAATAATGTGGTACTGAGAAATATTTTAAATGTGTGGAAAACAGTTTTTTCTAAATAATGACATACAAACTTATATAGAGTATGTGATCCTAGTTATATTTTATAAAAAGGATAAACCAGAGTAAATAGAAACCTAACTGTAAAGGTCAGGAAGACCACAGAGCAGGTTTTCTATGATCCAGCAGATCGGGTAAAGGAGGAGTCAGAGTCCTCAGTGGTTTTTTGCAGCTCTTTTATTGGGATTTAGCGGGTACTGTGCAGGCAGGGGTGCTGAAGGGGCAGAGAGGCTGGCAGGCCTCCCAGGCCCCAGCAAATCCTCACTCTATCTGGGTTCTCTGGCATTCTCTCTGCTTCTCTTCTTCTTTCAGCTTCTGTTCGTTCTTGGCTTCTGCTGGCGTCCCCGTGACACTGCCCTTAAAAGCCCAGTCTTAGCCCAGGTGAATCCCATCTACCTATGCCCACACCCTACTCCAGGTGCCCGCCATCAGGCATGCATTCAGGACCCCAAGGATCCATCATCTATCCTGATGGCGGGACGGAAGAAAAGCCTGCCATTTTTCCTTACCCTACACTAACCAAAATGTTATAACTAGTGGAAGTTGGTGGTGATATTTATTTTGAATATTCCCATGTTTTCTAAGCATGTCTACATTATTGTTCTATTTAGAAAAAGGTTAACATGTGTAGGGTAAGGTAAAAAAGTATCAGGCTTTTCTGCCCTCCCGCCGTTAGGATTGATGATAGATCTGCGGTCCTGAATGCATGACTGATGGTGTGCACCTGGAGTAGGGTGTGGGCATATGTAAGTGGGTACACCTGGGCTGTGAGCCTGGACTTATAAGGGTGGCATCACAGGGACACCAGCAGAGTGAAAAGAGAGACCAGAGCAGAGGAGCAGAACAAAAGAGCAAAAGAGCGAACGGAGCAGAGATGCAAAGGCCACAAGAGAAAGGCGAAGCGAAGTCGTCGGAGAGCCCAGAGTGAAGACTTGCTGGGGGCTGGGAGGCCTTCCAGTCTCCCGGCCCCCCAGCACCCCTGCCTGCCATGTACCTGGTAAAATGTCAAATAAAGCCTGAAAAAGCCACCGAGTGCTCCAGGACTCCTCCTTCACCTGTCTGCTCAATTATAGAGATCCTGCCCTGTGCTCACCCTGCTTCTACAACATGAAATATGATGTCTTCTACAAGATAATGCGAGTGTTGACCTGTTTGCAAGTTTGGGGTAGTCTGTCTTGAGAATTGTTGATAGGTAGAATTTGTAAGATTATGAATCTTGGACTAAGTTAAACAAGAATAATCAACACTCAGGGATGTCTGGGCCTACTGAATGAAAGTCAAAATAGGAAGACTTAGAGATCAAAGGTGGAGCACATTATCAAAACACAGCTCAGGAACCTCAGCCCCTAAAAACCCTGTTGATGTGAAATCTTTCACTAGGCTGAGAGAAAAGTGGGTTTTCAAGCATGTTAGTTTAGTTGAGAAGTTAAAGTCAGAACTAAGGCAGTTGCTGAAATTAACAAGATGTGTAAATCATCACCAAGGTAAACATGACTTGATTAACTGGATGTGCGGATGTGAAATACTAGGATTTAAAGATGACTCTGTACACTTGAATGTCAGTAACTAGGAAGGCTAAGATTTTTTAGAATACAGGTGGAGAATGGAGAATAGAGCCCAGATTTGGGAAGAGAAATAGTTTGTATATATTAAGTTGAAGTGAAGTTGCCATAGAAACATCCAGGTAAAAAAGCATTTAGAGCCTAGAGATCTGAAGAAGTCTGAATTGTGATGCAAATTTCATAGTCATTTGTACTAAGGAAAAAGTTGATACCATGGAAACCAATGTGATTGTGAGATAATGAAAGGAAAGAAGGGGAACAAGAGTACCCTGTGGAACACCTAGTTTTAAGAAATGAATAAATGGAAACCAATGAAAGAGGCAATAAAACATCAGTAATAGGTGCAGAAATAAGAAAACACAAGACCTTGGATGTCAATGTATAGGACAGACAGAAGTGGGTGGGTGGTAGTGGTAAAATTGTAAATAGAGGTCAAAAAGCTTGAGGATTGAGGTGAACTTCTAATCTTGGCAATTTTTAATTTCTTGAACACTTCCAAGAAATATAGTCAGTAAAATGGTTTTGGAAGCCTGGTGGCAATCACTGAGTAAGTCAAAATAGAGTAAGTGGTCAAAGAGTAGACCACTCTTCCAAAACATTTTGCAATAAGAAAAATGAAATCACTCTGATAGTAAATTACAGAGGAAGAAGATTATAGGATAATTATACTGCAGTGATCCTAGGTTTTTTCTATTGAAAAAGTGCATGCTGTTTTTTTTTTTTTCTAAACTGCCATTGTATACAGGAAGATAGAATTTGAAAATGGAATGGAAGTCTGTAATGTATGCTTTGAAAATATTTTAAGAGCCTCAGTTCTGTACAGAGATCTTGGAACCTGCAAATAACACTACACTCTGAATTATGTTTATTTTCTCCTACGTTGGCAGAGGGAAAAACTCTGAAGACATGGTTTACCAATTCACTTGGTGTGATTCTGTCATGTGACATAAAACACAGCAAATCTTAATTTAGCTTTATATAACTTTAAAAAATTCTTTCAATAACAGCAAAGTTGTTTTCCACATACAAAGGTATTTATGACTGGAGTAATATTTTTGTAACAGTAATTCATTATGCTGGAGCACATTATCAGTAAGCAAATATCTATTTTAGTGTTTGATTTTGCTATATCTTTGATCAGTGTGCAGAGAGTTGAACAAATAAAAGTTTAGAGTTGGAAAGGAACTTAAGCATTGCTGCCAACATTTTCCTTTTAAGGTTAAGGAAATGTGGGGAAAAGATGCTAGTTGATATCCTCAAGTAACTTACCTTGCACTTATACATGACAAAAAACAAACATGAAACACAAACATATTTTTTACTATTCTTCAAAAAATAAATTTTCAGTAAAGTATATTAGAGCAGTTGAAAGCTAAATTTTGTGATACTCAATAGAGAATCATTAAATGTTTTCACCCAGAGAAGTAATATGATGGATACTATATTTAATGACATTAATAACTATTTAGGTTGTTTGGAAAGGAGTCTTAGAAATATCTCCAAAAATTTATTGTATTTCACTTATATAATGAAGGTTTAGGACATGATTAAAGTTAAAAAAATTCTTTTTAAGGAAAGAAATGTTAATTCTAAGGAACTACAAATCTTTCTTATTTCATATAACAAAAGCAGCAATACAGTAAAAAAAGCAAAGTATTTTTAAAAATTGACTGTATCTTAGATATCTAAAGAGATTTCCAACAAGCCTTTATTTTCCTGCAACCTTTTTTAGCTTCACCAAATTTAAAGTCCTTTTGCCCAATTCGGGAGAAGTCCATGTTTCTTCAGAAACTAATTTATACCCACGAACATGGACAATTGCAGACATTGCAGAGCCTCCTGGGATATTAAATATCATTTTAATATATGTTATAGTCAGATAAAATCACATTTTGGTGAACTGAATGTGGTTATTAAAATATACCAGGGTGTGACTGCTTCATTTGGGAGCACAAACTCCCAGGGCCCATAGTAACTTCACGGTGGGGGATGGTAGGCATCTGGCACCCCACCCCGTTGTCACCTTTCAGTGACACATTCTGCTGGACATATATCAATACTTTTTTGGTACAGACTTACCTCTCAATTGATATCCTTGTCCCTATGACAGTCACTACTCTGTTATACATGTGCCACTTTAACCACATGTAAAAATAATCCATTTAAATGTGGGTGTTTTTCCCAGTAGAGTTCATAGGCAAAGCTAGCTAGGATTTTTTGTGCCTTTGTGTGGCTAAAATACAGATGAATAATCATTTTGTGCCTCTGTAGCCTGAAGAGGTTCTAAAGTACTATCTAAATTAAAAGGTTTTACTTCTGTACCTAGGGCCTAGTTGGTAGAAGTAATGACTTCCAGTGATTTGTATACATGTAAAAATGTTCACTCTGCAATTGACTTGATCACTTTTACTCTCAGTAAAAATTGTGATACACTCAAAAAAAAATCCAGCTATTAGTAACACAAGATGAGTGAAGGCATACTTATCAAAGCAAAATTTGGGGTCAAATATCATGCTCAAGATCAGTAAGTCTTTACAATTGTTAACTCTTTAGACAAACAACTTGAGTATGGATTATATTTTCTGTGATTGTATTTGTTCATGTTTACAATTTTTATTAAGGATAGTTTGGTTTTCTCTTGCCTGCCTATGACTATGCAGGTGCCTCTCTTTTTCTTACTCTTTTTACTAATAAACCTGCCCTTAAAAAAAAAAAAAAAAAGATAGTTTAGTTTTGACAGAGGCCAAATATTTCTGGCTATGGTTCAATAGAAAAGGTAACTTTATTTTTATCATAAGCAGAACTGACAGCGTAGTCATTGTTTGATGGATTAAATGGCTAATCTACTTCTCAAAATATTGTACTTAAGTACCATGAATTCATAGTCAATGTCTATCTCATTTGTGTGTTTGTGTAACTTTTCAGTAATAAGACAGCAACAAAAACAATTAAAGCATATTTTTAAGCTTTGACTCTTGAATGAAGGTAGATATTGGGTCCCAGGCTCACTGGGTTGTGGGAAGTAATATTAATGAGTTTCTAGAAGTTGAGGTCAATGTTGTGGCATGTGTTCAGTGACTCATCCTTAGTTAGAAATTTTCCTCCAGTGATATATTTGGAAACAGGCTAGGCTTACATTTTTTATGAGGTTATTCTTCAAGAACTTTGCCTCGTAAAAAGAGGGAAATTCTTCTTGGTCATGTTTTTATTTCACTGGAATCCAAATGCAGGTCTTCAATCTTTGAGTATATCCTCTTTGCTGTCAACAAAATGTTTTCTTTGTGAATTATTTTTTAAAAATATTTATTTATGCATACAAGAACTGGGGCACAGGTCAGAGGTGCGGAGGGTGAGAGGATTCACAAGATAGAGTGGGGAGCAAGAACAGGCAGACTGACTGAAATACACTGCTGAGGGGAGCAGTGGGCAAGGCATGACAAGGTGCCATGTGGGTATCTCCCTGGCCAGCCAGGTATTGAACTTGTGCTGCAGTGGCTGTGGATGGCTTCATAGGTTGTGTCTTAACCCCTTGTACCACCAGGGAGGCCCCTTCTGTGTGAATTGAAAGTAAAAAAGCAATAACTGTTTTTGACTGGAACAGACCTTATAACCTATTCTTTAAGTGAATCTTTAGGAAAAAATAAAAGCTTGTCATGGAAGACTAAAACATACTCATGTTCTGCAATTTTTTTTTTTCAATCTGTCTGTGATCCTTTTCTCTCTATAACTTGTTAATTTCTTAAATGGTATAATTTTATAATAATACTTTATAATTAAGCCATTTTTTATATAATGAAATAGAAAGGTGGCCAATGAAAGAAATGTAACTAAGTTTGTGTTATTAAAAGTAAAATTAGAGAGAGATTTGTTATTGGTAAAGTGATGTCAGAATGAGATAAAATTCAGCCATTCTGTACAGGAGCTAGATTAAATCTGGAATGCTTTGTGTTACTGAGTAGAAAAGAACCATCCCTCTGAATACTTTATAACATCTGAGTGGAGTGAGTGTTGCTGCAGCAGTATCTAGGAAATGCAATCCGTGTGTTTGAAGCCAGCATCTTTTTATCTTAATCATTTTTCTGAGTAGGCAGATGATAATCCTGGTACTGGATGACAATTTTTTTTATTCATGATTCAGATAAAACTAGAGCTCTCCTATGCAATATAAAGGAACTCTATCTGTAACTCTTCTTATAAGATCATGGATTGCTTTTTAGATTTTTAAACATTATTTTGGGATTGTGAATCAATATATAATTGTTTGTAAAATAAATCCCCAAACACAATTTACCTTTATTCCTTTCTTCCTTCAGGAGGATATGAGTAAGGAATTCTAAATATAAGGCAGCTTTTTTGCTCTTTCGTTGTAAATTCTCTGGTCAATAGATTTCCTGCAAGTGAAGTAAGAAAGGCTATAAGAGATACACAAAGTTTGACCAAAGTTTGTGTAACATATTGCAGTCTTAGTGGAAAGAAAAAGATCTAAAAAGAATTCAGAACTGAATGAAGCATGCCTCAACATGCTGATTTAATTAAATAGTATTGTTAGAAGAGTGATACATAATCTAAATTAAATTGCATATGGTAAGATTAAATCCAGGATATGGACTGTGTGACTTTCAAAGGTTGTGAACTCCACCCCCATGAGGTGGTGAGTTTGCTATTACAGACTGTATCTAGAGCTCAGGTGACCCTTAGCGGAGATGACATGAGTCTAGTTGTTGTCTTGGTTGTACTCTCCCATCAACATTTAACTTAAAATGAGAAAATGACTTTAAAACTGTTTGTGGTGACATCATTGCTTGCTTTGTGGATAAAGAACTTTTAACCTTGGAAAATTTATAACTTTTAACCTTGGAAAATTTATGACAGCGACTATAATGCTTAGTGACTATATTTTAGGAGAGGTTTCTCCATGCTTGGCATTTCAGTGATTCCAATGTATAAGAGTATCTGCCCTATAAAGTAACACGTTAGTTTTATAATTCTAACTTAAGTGTAATTGTATAATTGATTTAGATTTTTTTAGTTAATTTACAATGAAATCTTACTATTATACATATTATTGGAACATTTATGATTTTTTATGTATATATCATTGACTAATCTCTCTACCCCTCCTCTTCTCTCCCTACCTATCAAAGTTATATGGCTTGACAGGCAAAATTTTTATGTAACTTTTTTTATTAAGGTAACATTGACTTATAACACTGTATATAATTTAGGGGAATATAGTCACACCTGTTCAGATGTACGTTACCATACCCACCACCAAAGCACCCAGAATCTTCAACTCTAGACCAATAAACCATCCAGCTCCTTTCCCCTTTGGTCCTTACCACTGCCTCTAGAAACCTTAATTCTGCAGTCATATTTCTAGGGTGTGTTTTGGTTTAGTTTTCAGACAGGCAATTTTTAAAGGAATTGTTTTTTCAAAGAAAGAAATTTTAAAAATTAGGCCAGCAATCAACTGAAATCTCCTTATAAGGTAGTATTGCATATGCCAGATTAATAATTTGTAAATTGATGCTAAAAAATGTAGGGTGTTAGGTTTTGAATTTGCAACTTTAATACATTTAATATTAAAGTTTGACTCTAAAGTGAACCTATGATATTTTCTTAGCATAAAACTTCTCTCAAGGACATAGACTCACTTTTTATAGTTGAAACTGATTTGTCTTCTCCCCTATCAGAATGTAAGGAGATGGTAGTTAACATTCTCACCATGGATGTTTTGGTGTGGGCACACTATGAAGACTATACCTGAAGAGGGAGATTTGCACTTTCAAAACGCAAGGATGTCAGTCATGGTGCTTCAATAACAAATAAAATAATAAAATAAATTAAAATAACAAAACAAAACAAAAAAGAGGGATTTGCTTCCTTCCCAGGCTTTCTCAGCATCTCAACGTATTTGTTTCATTAAACAAGAGGTGGATGGAAAGAAACACCTGGTGGCTATGGTTCAGGACAGGAGGCTGCCTTACAATCTGTGGCACTACCATTTGGCCTGCATCCCTGGGGAGGGGAAAGCTGAACAATATAGAGGCATGCTTATTGACTGACAGACGATCAAATGGCTTTGGGAACTTAACTACAGCAGGGGAGACAAAAGCAAAAATAAACAAATGGGACTATATCAAACTGAATTTTCACACATTGCTTCAGACATGGGACTGATATCCCATATCTATAAATAACACATCTCAACAATGAGACCCACAAAATAAGTTAGAAGGAAAAGATAAACATCAGATGTTTTCACTTATTTGTGTAATACAGAGAAACCAAACAAAAGGATCAAGAATAAAAAACCTTTCAAGCTGACCATTGATCTGAGGCACACAGCAGTGGAGAGGGAAGGAAAGGCATCAAGACAGAGGAGGGAAGAGCACAAGGGACTGTGGTGATGGATCACAGGTGCTATGGTGGTGGGAGAACTATGGGGACTATGCCAGAGGGGAGATATCAAACATCATGAAAAAATTAACAAGGATTAACAAAAAAAAATGGGCAGACAAGTTAAATGGACACTTCTGTAAAAAGAAGATATGGTCAACAGGCACATGGAAAAATGCTCATCATCATTTATCAGGGGAATGCAAACAAAAACACATTGAGATACCATCTCTTCCTCTCTTTTTCATATCAAAAAGACTAGAAAAAATAGTGTTGATGAGGATGTGGGGGGGAAAAGGAACCTTGGTATACTGTTGGGATTGTAGACTCATCCAGCCCCTATGGGAAGCATTATGAGACTAGACTTTTGGTGGTGGGTATGGTATGAGATATACAATTTCTGAGGTGAGAAATAGCACACCTGAAAACTATACAGTGTGGTAAGCCATTATTTGTCTCAATTAAACATATAAATTTTATTTCAGAATGGTTTTAGGTTTACAGGAAAAAACCAAGATAGTACATAGAATCCTGGCATACCAGGTATCCAATTTTTCTGTTAAGAACTTACATGTGGGTCTCCCTGGTGGTGCAAGGGGTTAAGACACAACCTGTGAAGCTATCCGCAACCACTGCAGCATAAGTTCTATCCCTGCCAGGGAGCAACCCACATGGCTCAGCAGACCTCTCCTGACTCACCCACTGCTCCCCTCAGCAGTGTACTTCAGTCAGTCTGCCTGTTCTGCTCCCCACTCTGTCTCTGGTGAATCCTCTCAACCTCCACACCTCTGGTCTGTACCCCAGTTCTTGTATGAATGAATAAATAAATCTTAAAAAGAAAAAAGAACTTACAGGTGAGGGTTCTCCCTGGTGGCCTAGGGATTAAGGCTCAGACTACCACCACATGGTCCTCTTTGGCCTGAGTTCAATCCCTGGCCAGGGAACAACCCACATGACACAGTAGACCTCTCCTGTCTCTCCCACTGCTCCCCTCAGCAGTGTATTTCAGTCGATCTGCCTGTTCTGTTCCCACTCTGTCTTTGGTGAGTCCTCTCACCCTGCCCCCGGCACCTTTGGCCTGCACCACAGTTCTTCTCAAAAATAAATGAAATCTTAAAAGAACTTACATGTGACAAATGTATGACACACTGAACCAATGTTGATACAGTTTTCTCAAAGTCCATATTTGATTAAGATTTCTAGTAACATTTTTAAAGGAGAGACATAGATTTTATCTATGTATCTTCAATTTTCCCTGTATCTTCCCTGCAATTTCTCTCAGTGGATTCAATTGTTATTCAAATAGAGCACCACTAAAATTGCTGGTTTGTTAGGGATTCCCTAGGAGATCATCCTCTTTATTTATCGGTTTTCTGGGGCTTTGCCGCAGTGGCCTATTAACTGTAGCCCAGCTTGTTTTTTTAACTGGACAGATAATCTTATGAGATAAGGCCTGTAAAGTGCCTGGCACAGTGCCCAGGCCAATTTATTAATCAGGAACCAGAGGCACAGTGTTAGGGGACTATAGGTTTTTTCTTTCTTTCTTTCTTTCTTTTTTTATTGGCCTGCAAAACACACTGGAGATCAAAAAAAAGTAATTCCCTAGAAAGTATGAAAAGTAAGTGGCAAAATCTAAAATAAAGGTTTTATTAAATGTCTATGAAACATTATGTCAACTTCATGAATTGTTAAATTTAGCGTTCATAAAAATGTCACATTTGAAAATAGTGTGTAGGCTAAACTTTATATGAAATGATTGCTGAGAAATCAGAATTTATCCTAATTAAATGAATACTTATAGCTAATAATTGCAAAAGCAAAGTGATAATAGTAATTATATCTAATTCTCTCCAGTAAAAATTATTTTAATAAGGAATTTTAATGAATTTTATTTTACTTAATATTTTAAAGATTTATTTATTTATTTATACAAGCACTGGGTACAGTCAGAAGCTCAGGAAGGTGAGAGAATTCACCAGAGCCAGAGTGGGGAACAGAACAGGCAGACTGACAAAACACACTGCTAAGGGGAGCAGCGAGCACGGCAGGAGAGGTCTGTTGCACCATGCAGGACCCTCGCCGGTGGCCGGGATCAAACTGGCATTGCAGAGGCTGCGGGCAGCTTCGCAGCCCACTGCTCAACCACTGCACCACCAGGGGAGTCCCTGTGAGTGAATTTAAATACAATTGTTAGAATACCTAAGACAATTATAAAAATTTTCCATTTAACATATAGTGAGTGATCAGCAAATGCCACTTCTCTTCCTTCTTTTTGGCTATTTGAAAAAATATTGTGTAGCATGAAGAATAATGAGTTGATAATGTAGAAAACACTCCATCATAAGAGTTGGTGGTTTTAATTTGCTTTGAGGGGATTCTGCAGTATAGGATACAGTGAGAAGAAACCTAAAGTTGTAGTCAGAAGCACTGACTGATTTTCTTGCCTGTCATGTACTTATTCCTGAATATCGGAACTATACACACACACACACACACACACACACACACACACACACACACACGAAAAAATGAGACTGACATAATTAGAACATGTTAGGCTCTTCACATAGTTTTTAATGCCAGTATTTAAAAAAAATACAGGATGGGCCTCCCTGGTGGTGCAAGGGGTTAAATCTCAGCACTATCAAATTATCACCAGCCACAGAAGCGTGAGTTTGATCTAGCCTGGAAGCTTCCCACATGGCACAGCAGACCTCTCCTGTCTTGCCCGCTGCTCCCTTCAGCAGTGTATTTCAGTAGATCTGCCTGTTCTGCTCCCCATTCTATCTCTGGTAAATCCTCTCACCCCCAGCATCTCTGGCCTACACCCCAGCTCTTATATGCATAAAGTTAACATAAATATTTAAAAAATATAAAATACAGATGATGTAAGTAAATAGCATCAGGAGCCGTGTCTGTATTTTCTCCACTGTCTATTATGATATTCTGTGAAAGTGGATCCTCACTTTCTATATCTCCTTAATTTTATTCCCAGTTTCAATGAAGAATGTGATTCCTGAAACATCTTAGCACTCACACCTCATGATAGATCCATCATTTTTCTGTGTGCTGTATTAGTAGATGCACAGCCATCTAGAAAGTTTAGTCCTTACTGATTTGTTCCAGAGAAGACACAGAAGTACCTGGCTATGTAGTTTTTCATGAGTTTTAAAAATACATAAACATAGGGAAAATATATTTAAAAATTCTCCCCAAACAGATTATGCACTTCTAGGTAGAAAGTCATTATCATTTTATCATTATAAAAATGTGTATATTTTTTAAAAGGCTCATTCTCCAATGTCAGGCAACATTGTTCAGAAGACTAGGGGCCATCCTAGTGGCACAAGGGGTTAATCACTCCACTATAAAGCAATCTGCAGCCTCTGCAATATCTCCAGCCAGCCATCCTCAGACAGCCAGAGAGCACCCCACATGGCAAAGCAGATCTGTGTCACATGCTGCTCCCCTCAGCAGTGTCTTTCAATCAGTCTATCTGCTCTGTTCCCCACTCTGTCTCTCGTGAATCCTCTCACCACCCCCCCATCTCTGGCCTATACCCCAGATCCTGTATGCATAAATAAATATTTAAAAAATTGTTCTGAAGACTAGAAGAAATTATGATACTGCTGCTTAATTGATATCCTGACATTACTTGAAAAATCCTCAAAATGGTTCACCCATGTATTTTGGCAAGGTCAGGAAACTGATACAAGTTTTGCTTAGGAATTATAGTTTGTCTTGTTAATCTTTTTAAATATAAATGTTGAAGACTCTCTATACAATTTAAATCAATTTTCTTAACTTACTGTAATTTTAAATTGTATTGAAAGCATCATTTCCTGTTATTCTCTGGAAGGACAAGTTGTTATGGAATTTCTTCGCTACTTTTTTTTTTTTTTTTTTTAGCAATAGAGGCAAGAAAGGAAATTAAAGAAGTTTTTTGTTGTTGTTTTGTTTTTTTAACAAAATATCATAAGAACTCTAGTTTGGGCATATGGCTTTGTAATTGTCGATATCTTTTTCATGATAGAGGCATTCTATATTTAATTATATAACATATTCTTAAAAATATTTGAAAAGTCAAATATTTGTTTAAAAAACAAACCAAATAATTGATTTTTAAATTGGGATGGGTTCTATTATAAAAAACTAAAAATGAGGACTATATTGTCAAACACCATTCTTGCTGACACTGCCTCCTAGGGTTCAGGCATTCCTGTGGATGAATGGGAACCTTTGCTGGCCCAAGGAGAAATCACTGCAGAATGAAACTAACAGCTCCTTCCTGGGAACCAGAGATGTCATTTAAACCATTTACTTCCTCTCTTACAGGACTCTTGCCTCTGCTTCATCCCTTCTATAGGACCTTAATATGAATGTTAGGTTAAATTACCTAGCCTAGATGTTCAGAATGTTCTGGAACATGACTAAGAGAAAAGAGAACAAGCAGATATCTTATACTTGGCATGTGACCATCTGGATGAGGTGCCTCCACTGCCTTTCACAGAAGCACTGCCTATTGCTTTCTCTTCTTATGTCTACTTTCATAACCTGAAGTTGAGTTAGGACTGAAGAAGAAGAAAGGATTTGGAGGGAAAGGGGAGATTGAGTTAAGTAAGGGGGCACTAGCCATGGATAATGAGAATACATGAACTGATAACTTGAATTGTTCAATAGTCCTAGAAATTTGTATAGGACTTCTCAGCATTGAAGCAAGAGGAAGGATAGGAAAAAATGTGGATATGCTATGGTGAAAATGGTCAGTAAGCATTTTGATATTTTGGCTTATATAATACAGATACAAATTATAGCTGCATCATAAAAGTTGACCTCCCTTCTCTAGCCCACACCTCCAGGGGCATCTACATCATTCTCAATCAATCTCATCATTCTACTGTGAAATTCTGAATTTGACCTTCAAAATGTGGTTTAGGGAATGGATTTATAATACACAAAAATATCTATTGTTTAAGTGTTAAGAATCTCCTTTTTTTAAAAAAATATTTATTTATTTATTTATACAAGCAGGAGGTATAGTCAGAAGTGCGGGAGGGTGAGAGGATTCACCAGAGACAGAGCGGGGAACAGAGCAGGCAGACTGACGAAATACACTGCTGAGGGGAGCAGCGGGTGGCAGGAGAGGTCTGCGCACCATGTGGGACCCTCACCGGCGGCCGGGGGATCGAACCAGCACACTGCAGAGGCTGCGGGGAGCTTCGCAACCCAGCACTCAACCGCTACGCCACTGGGGAGGCTCAAGAATCTCCTTTGTAATGTGAGTTTACAAAGAATCTACAAGTAAACTGTAATTCCCTGGACACAATCCTGGCCCAATCAAATCCACAACAAGAAGTCCAGAATAGTGGACATTACTAAGTGCTGATAGTAATTTGCAGATTGATATTTATATTTGTTGAAATCTTATTTCAAATGAAATAAAGAAATGGTCAGATTGAAAAAAAAAAAAAAACAACTTACATGTGACTCTACCCTATATTCTTAGTTTTTCTGTGTGTTTTCAACAACCACAAATGATGTTCATAAATATCCAGCATTGCAAACTTAAATTTACTTTAAATTTTTAAATTTTCTTGTATATGTAACACTATGGCAATGAGGAAAATACAGTTTTATCAAAACTAGTGTTGCTCAGAAGCTGCAGTTCCAAACAAAATATCAATCTTAGTAACTATAAATAATATGCTTTAGCCACATGCAAGGTTACCATGAACTTGCAGAAATTATAGAATTTTAGCCTTATCACCAACCCTCATAGGCAATTCTGATGGAGAAATAACTAAAATCATTCTTTCTGGAAAATGTTGGGTTTTTTCAAGATTTTATTTAAAATCAATAATATACTTATAGAAATCAAAGGGGAAAAACTACATTTCTTAAGGAAGACATCTGCTTTTTTTTTTTTTTTTTTCACCAGTTGGGGACAGTGAATTATGAACTTATGCAACATAATGCACATAGATAGATACATTGATACATAGATACATATATACATAAATATATATATAGAGAGGAGAGCATTTAGATCACGGTTCTGATTTTATTCTGCTATAATTTGTAATTTTTGTGCTTTTTTGAATTTTGTTTTATTATGAGAAAACATAAAACGCTAATGTCTTTTGGAAAACATTCTGTTCTCTTACTGTAATACAATAGGTAACTTTATGTGGAAATCCAACATTTTCTCTCTGGTGTGGCGCTAACAGTATGAACTGTCATGGACTCATATCTAAATCAAGCTGCAGTACTATTTGGATTATGGAGTGAAGGAACATCTAATAGTGCTATGTTTACCCCCTTTTTAATTTTTTTTTTTTTTACCATAGTGACTTTCTAATCAGTGTTCTCAAGACAATAGAATTATTCAAAATAGGTCTTATATTAGTGTTCAGGGTTTTGAAACATTATTAGTCTTATGAAGGTTTGTTTTTTTTTTTTTTTACAACAGTGCAATAACAAAAGAAAACTTTGTTTTAATGGAAAGCAAAAAAACGACACTAAATACTGATTAGATAGCCTTATGATAGTTTTCCATAACTAATCCTGATTTGTATATCTAGTCATTTTCTCTGCTTAAAGTTCACTTACATTATTATCATCCTGTTAATATAGTTACATAATTATTGCTAAATGCGGTCCATAAACCAGCTAGTGTTGAAAGGGAAGACTGTATCCTGAAATGTTTAATTACTTCTTTCAGCCTGGGAGAATATGAGCAAAAAGATAGTGAGCTTTAGCATAAAAACTACTGAACAAATTATTTTATCTGATGTTTTTCCCCAATTATAAAATTGATCCTCTTAATCAATACCCTAAGAGAAAAAGAGGTAATCCACAGAGAGGGGGTGGAAAATGATGCAATCTGAGACTCAATAGTAGCACAACACATTTGAAATGACAAATTTTAACAATAGCTCTGTTTTTCATGTCCACTTGTATATATAAATAGGCAACCATAATATAAATGATTTTCCATTTTGATTTGGGCACATCTTTGGCTCTTCTTATGAACTGGATTAATCAAGAGCCATCTAATCAGGCAATTATTTGGTAGAAAAAGTATGTAGGACATGACAAGGTACATTGTTAAAATTGCTGTGTCTACTAATACAACAGCAATTAAAAACAAGATACATGTACACACTAGGGGAGGCATCAAAGAGCAGTATACTTAAAACTCTCAAAAGCTACCTTTTCTTTGACTATTGACAATTACTGCCCAGCTTGGGCATTAGTCTGTCCTAGGGATATAAGAATATGAAATTGATACACACTTGGAATTCATGTATACGAACATATTTGGCAGATTTGTCTTTCTCTGACTAAAGCCAGAATTTAGTATATGACAAAGAAGTTTCTAAGAGCAGGGCCTCCCTGGTGGCACAATGGGTTGAGTGCAGCGCTGTGAAGCTGTCCACAGCCTCTGCAGTGCAGGTTCGATTCCTGGCCAGCCAGGGAGACTCCCACATGGCATGGCAGACCTCTCCTGTCACCCCGCTGCTCCCCTCAGCAGTGTATTTCAGTAGATCTGCCTGTTCTGCTCCCCACTCTGTCACTGATGAATCTTCTCACCCTCCTGCGCCTCTTGCCTGTACCCCAGCTCTTGTATAAAAATAAATAAATCTTAAAAAAAATTAAAGTTTCTAAGAGCAAAAGGTCATTGTGAAGACTGTTAGAATTCTGGTGGGAAGGCCCTAGCTTCAGGAGCAAGGTTTGAATGGCAGGTAGACAGGGAGTGGATAGGGGATTCTGGAGGGAACAGCTGTGGTTTGCATTGCAGTGAGCTGCATATGCTTGGCCACAACGCTTCTCATTTCCCAGACACATTGAGCTTGAGACAAACTGAAAAGTGATGGTTAGACAAAAATAGCTTCTGCTATTGGGGCCAATACACTTGTTGACAGCTGGACACACGAGGATGTTTCTGTAGTGGTTTGAGGATAAAGGTGAGGAGGAAATATCTGTAAACAAAAAAACTACTGATAGAGGTATTAGATCCCCAAGAACATCAGAAACCAAAGGTTTTCATGGTGATGACCTTAGAAAAAAGGGTCAGCAATGTCATTGTCAATCCTTTGAAGGGAAAAGAATGTGAGGCAGCCACAGCAGGGACCCTTGCACTACCTGACTCTGGTGTGGCTTGTGCATGACAACCTTCTCACAAATCCCATTTTTCTGAGAGGGTTTGAAAAGACAAAGTGGGAAAGCTGAATATGAAGACTGCTAATTCAGAAGATGTGGGAAGCTAACCTTATGTAACACCTTCAAATATTGTTTAAACACTACTTCTTGATCAGTTCCTGATCCTTGCTTTATTCACTTTGGCCTGCTTCTTCACAATCTCCCATAATAGTTCTTTTTGTGTTATCATTAGTTTCCTGACTTTGTTTTTGATGTTTAGATTGTTTGTGACCTATTCCAGAATCCAGAACCCTATCCCAGAATTCAAGTTAAGCTTATCCTGGCCTTTAGATGAATCTGGCAGAAAAAATATGAAGCCAGATGTTTACAATCAGCAGTAATGATCAAATAGGTTTATGAGGAAGCTTAGGTCAAGTGGGTAATGGATTATAATAATTAGTAGTGGAGAAGCCAAAAAATCATGTATGTCTGTAGTACTGAAGGAAAACTCAATGGTGTGTGGTTTTGACAGAGGTTTTAGAAACTCCCAAACCTAAAAGGCAATGAATGACAGTTTTTCCTGCTATCTTTCTCATTTGGTGCTGTGTTCAAAGGCAGCACCATTTCAAAAAAGAAAATGGAAGACTAGATTAGAAAGTGTGAGATGAACTGTGCTGGATCCTGTCAGAGATGATTATAGTGCAAAAGTGAAGATGTTTATTTTACTTTGCAGAATTACATTTCTCAGCATGTCAGATATTTATGGACAGAGCTAGAGGTCTTGGCATTGGTGATAGTTATAATTCCAGTTTTTGCACTATGGACTCTCTCTCAAACATCTCATAATTAACTAAGGAAGAGAAGATGTAAGAGAAATAAATGTTACAGAATCCCAAGACCACACAGCCCTTGTCTCTGAGCATCTGGACTATGGAAAACCAGATGTACCAAGACACCCTTGGGGCCCCAGATGCACTGTCAGATCATACCCAAATCCTCCCTGGCCTGTTACTCTATCACCATACATACGATGGCCTGCAGATTGAGGCCAAAGTATTTTACTAAAATGCAGGAAAACTGTCCTCTAGCCCTGATTCATCTGTTGACTAGTAAGAAGAAAGTCTTACTAGAAAAGCCTTACTTACAAGAAAAGTCACTTTTCCTCTCATTCTCTCAGTTTCTTCAATTTTTCAAGAAGATACTGAGTCCAGCTGATTTCTGCCAGTACTGTGAATCTTTTTGAAAATCTTGTTCAGTCCTATTCTGTATCTCTACAGTGATGCCTCTCATTTAAGTCTTTCCAAGTCTGAACCAATATCCACCATGGTCTGTGAGTCTTATTTTCTTCCCTGAATCAACATTGATCTGGCCCATTTCTGCCTCTTCTAGGAAAGAACAAAATAGGATAAATAGCGCTTTGGGTATCTCTTCTTGAAAATGCAGTTTTAAACTGCAGACTCAGCAAGTATTTTGTTGTGAACTTATCAACTTGCTTTGTAATAAATAAGAATTTCTCATAACAGATGATCAAGATTTCTGAGAGGTTTAATGATCTCTACACTTAAAGTCATCATAAGTGAATTATGTGGAAAAATACTAGAAAATAATAGGTATTGTCAGAGAACATTGTAACTTCAACTATCATACTTACAGTAAGCATTGCGTTTGGTTCCTCTATTTCTTCTTTTTTTACTAGAAAAAATATTTGATCACATTTAAAAAAATCTTTTAATTATGTAATATACCATAAGTGCCTGTAGCAAAATTTTGATTTTGAAAATTGCTTCTAAGCATGTCACTTAACCTCACCAGGCTTCCTTTTTCTCATGTTTTATTAAGAAAGATTGAGATTGCTATTTTTGAAGTTGCTTTCAAGTTAAAAAATATTATGATTAGATGTGGCTTCTCATTTACTGTGCACAGTAAGAACAACTATTTTAGTGGTCAGGCACAATAGAAAACTTAATGATAGTGGCTTCAGCAAGGATCTAATTAGGACTTTTAGCTATAAACTCTATCTATGCTAAGGTCTTTCTCACCAGCCTCACTTGGATGGTATCTTTAAGGAATATTAGTAAGTTGGGTGAATTCCAAAGCATTTTTATTCCATGACTCTAATATTTTGCTTTACAATAGAATCATAGTTATAAGTTCATAGTATAGTATAGGGACTTTTTAAACAGGGAAAATGATGAATATATTTTGCATAGGGTTACATAATTTTAAAGCCAGAGGGGATCCTGAAGAATTTTTGCAGACTTACTAGTATAGGAAATATGCTTAAAATAACAAAATATGTGGGACTGATTCACTAATAAGAATATTTTGAATGGAAATCATTCTAATAGCAAGTAACATTAGGGAATTAAAAATAAAAGTGAATCTGTTTCCAAGATGAAACAGTTGTTCCCATTATTCCTGCCAGATGCTATGTACAAAAACAAGCAAAGGAGAAGACAATTTTGAAAATTGTGTAGATTAATATTTAAAGTACATATTCTGTGAACATTAAGTCTGAAAACCACATTGCTCAAAAATGGATGTTGCATTTAAATAAATTTGCAAAATATTAATTTAAACAAAATTGTCATTTTAGAATTTTTAAGAACTTTACCATTCTGATGTGTGATATATAGTGTTAGTCTGTAAGAGAGGGATATAACACACACGATTTGAAAATAAACTTGATTTGGGATCTTAAGAAATTTGATACAGATTAAAATGTAATTTCATAATTATAAAAAACATTAGTAAAACTCTTTAAATTCTGATCTATGTTATAAAACATTCAGCTTAAAATATGTCTTGTATTACATAATATAAAATATATTTGCATATATATACATTCTTTAAACAATAATTTGAACAAATGTTTTGAATAACTTTTGTGATAATAACAATCCTTTGTGATGACCTAGGCTCCCTGAGACTTACATTTTCATGTTTCCATCTGAACTCTGTGTCTACTTGTTAATTGCTCACTTACCTTCTGAATAATGTCATTATCTTGCTTTACTTTATCACTATCTAAAACTAAAGGTGACCTGAACTAAATTCTCCACCTATTACCCAAATTCTTTTTCTTCCAGTCTCAAAATCTCCGAGACATGATTGTTCTTTCTTCAGCATATCCTGATATATATTTTATATACATATATTATATATATATGCAAACCCACAGCTATATTTGCACAGTAACTCAAACTGCTTGTGGTGTCTCAGCAAACAGTACCGCGGTGCATTCCTGTTGTTTTTGTCAGAAATCTGGAGGTCATTCTTGCCACTCTCACCAAATAATTACTAAATCCTGCTGATCATACTTTCCCAGCATCTCTTGAATCTATCCCATTATTTCCATCTTTGCTGCCAAGTATGGGTTAAATTACTGACCTCCTTCCTATGAACTACTGCAGTAGCCTCCTAATTACTTGCCCCATGTACTTTTTCCAAGTTATTTTTCTTATCGGCATATCAATAAAGTTTTAAAACACAGATGCAATCATACTTCTCCCTTAATATCTAATAACTTCTTCCTTAAAGGAAAAAAACCTAAATCCTTAACGTGGTCTTAAAGTTCTTTAAATGATCTTTGTAGTCTAGATTTTTTTTTTTAATAGAGGCATGTTTTATTTATTTGTTTGTTTGTTTTGTTTATACATGCACTGGGTACAGTCAGAAGCGCGGGAGGGTGAGAGAATTCACCAGAGCCAGAGCAGGGAGCAGAGCAGGCAGAAGGACCGAAGTACACTGCTGAGGGGAGCAGCGGGTGGCAGGAGAGGTCTGCGCGCCATGTGGGACCCTCCTCTGGTGGCCGGGGAGCAGCCGGGGATCGAACCGGCCCCGCAGAGGCCGCGGGCAGCTTCGCAACCCAGCGCTCAACCGCTGCGCCACCAGGGAGGCCCTGTAGTCTAGATTTTTCTAAAGCTGAACTCCTTTTTGAAATATAACTTTGGTGATCTGTAAATACGTAACCATTTTAAATATACATCTTGGTAGTAAATTTTGGAAATTTTGTATGCTTATATAATCATGATAACATAGGATGTTTCTTTACCCTGGAAATTTCCCTTTGGCCCCATCCCAATCAACTTCAAACCTCACTGCAACCTCAAGACCTTTCAGTTTCCATAATTCAGAGATTTTTCAGTCCTAATGGAAGAGTTCAGGATGTATTTACATGGATGCAAGGTCTCCCCCTTTTGTTTTCTCTGCCTGGAACACTCCTTCCCACTCCCGACTCTAAATATTTAGCTACCAACCCGTCTGCCAACTCGTACTAACCCATTCATTTTTTTTTTTTTTTTATAAATTTTATTGTTATATTCCCCATACAATTGCCGCCCCCCATTCTGACCCCAATCCCTCCCCTCCCGCCCCCGCCCCCTAAAAGTGTCTCTGGTTCATAGTTTTTTGTTGATTTTGATTTTCACTTTCTTATAGTTTTTCATTTTCCTGGTCCATTATTTAAGTTTTCTAGATTCCTGCTATGAGTGAGACCATCCGGTATTTTATTCATTTTTAGTTGAGATGCCTTTTCATTAATCATTTAGACATATGCTTAGCTATATAGCTATATAGCCATTCAGTAAATATATATTATTTTAATGACAATATCATAGCATTTATTCCTAAGTATATTATTTTTCCACATAATTCATTTATGATGACTTTATATTATTTTTTAAAGATTTGTTTATTTATACAAGCACTAGATACAGTCAGAAGCGCGGGAGGGTGAGAGAATTCACCAGAGCCAGAGTGGGGAGCAGAGCAGGCAGAGGGACCGAAGTGCACTGCTGAGGGGAGCAGCGGGTGGCAGGAGAGGTCTGCGTGCCATGTGGGACCCTCCTCTGGTGGCCGGGGAGCAACCGGGGATCGAACCGGCACTGCAGAGGCTGCGGGCAGCTTCGCAACCCAGCGCTCAACCACTGCGCCACTGGGGAGGCCCCCATTTATGATGACTTTAAGTGCATAGTTTGAATTACATAATTTTTCTGAATGAAATAATAAAAAAGATGGATAATAGTTTTGACCAGTTTTCAAAAAATATCAATACAAAGTGAGGTGAGATATCCCTCTATTGCTAATGAATCATACATAATACTCAAAGAAAGTTGAAGGAGTAACTAGCTGGTAACCAGAGTGACCTAATAAACAGAAGTTAAAAAATCATTTTAGTTAGGAGTTGAGATTAAACTTTGCAATTGATAATTTAAGTCACTTCCTTTCTGAGGAAATCTAATGAAACGAGCTAAGATACAAACCATTTGTTTTAACTTAATAAAAATAAGGAAAAGAAGTTGGTAGTGTGTTATTTTAATGTCTTACATGACTTTTATTCATAAGCTCCCCAGAGACCTTGTGTAGCCTGGAAACAACCATTTATTTGTTAAAATGTAGTGAGTTAAGACATTTACTGTCTTCCGTAAAATCCTTTTTGAGACGAAACTAAAAAAACATGTTATTTATTTTAATCATAAATTGTGCTATAATACTTTAATCTAAGTATATTCTCTTCCACTAATAATTACAATAGTATCATCAATTACACTGTTGATTATGATCATCTTAATTGATCTTGCATCTTTAACGTTTTTTCACATATTAAATGTACTTTTAAACCATATATTTCAATTGTGTGAAGAAAGTTAAGCAGCTATTTCATCACTGATTAATGATTTCATAATCTCTCTTCTGCCCATTGACATTTTAGCACAGTGCTTCACCACCGTGATTTATTTAATGAGTGTGCTTTTAATGGGGATAAGAGCGGGAAAAATACTGCAGTTACTTGTGGAAACCAAATCGTACTTGATTACTGAGAAGGAATTAGACTGAGACTTTGTGTTGCCAAAGGGCATTAGGGAACTAAATTATGTAGTTAAAGTGTTTATGTGGATCAAATTAACCAGAGAATGAAGTGATTGGTAATAGGAATGGGAAGTTATATTTCTAAAAAAGCTTTATCAACTTGATTCATAACAGGTTTTCTCTGAAATAGTTTTCTGGACATTAAAGTCATTTATATGTTATCTTGAATGTAAATATAATTTACTTCTGGAAATCTGGCAGCGTTTGCGAGCTCTGATTTGTCTGAAAATATAACATATCCGTTGGTTTATTATAGAATTATAGAAGGATAGTGAAAACTGATGTAAGACCTTGTCTAATTCATTTATTCCTCTCAGGCATGTAAATTCATTGCCACAGCACTTATTAAATTTTTTTCCGATTGTTTTAATATAACTTTTCCCAATTACAAAAACATGTTTAAGTTAGAAATTTTGGAAAACACAGAAATATCCACCTGTGTATGCACATACACACATACAAATCATTGAAAATTCCATCATTTAAAGGTAATATTATTTTTCATTTTTAGTTTTTATTCAGTTTGAGACCTGTATTTTTCAACATATTGGGATGCATAAATTTTTATAACATTTCTTTAGATCTCAATATGTTGTTAACAATTCCTTACATCTTTTGAAAAACTTTAATTTTGGGGTAATTTTAGATTCACATATCCTATCTTTTTATTCTGCATCTGTAACTAGATTACAAATAGTTCTGATGCTACCAAAAAAAAAAAATCAAGGGACAGCCTCCCCAGTGTGTAGCGGGTTGAGCTCAGCACTGTGAATCTGTACGCAGCCTCTGCAGCGCAGGTTCGATTCCTGGCTGGCCAGGGAGATACCCACATGGCACAGCAGACCTCTCCTGTCTCCTCTCAGCAGTGTTCTCTGTCAGTCTGCCTGTTCTGCTCCCCACTCTGTCTCTGGTAAATTCTCTCACCCTCCTGTGCCTCTGGCCTGTACCCCAGTTCTTGTATAAATAAATAAATCTTTAAAAAAATCAAGGGAAAGATTACTCCTAAATATACTATTGATTGCCTGGTATTTTGAAAAAAAAATCCCTCTGAAGATTTAAAAAAAAAAATTCTCATGTTAATATTGTTTACATCTTTGATTTCATGATAGAAGTGTAGAATCCCAGTCTTCAGACATTGTTGCCCACCACTAAAGAACCCTTGGTCTGTCTGGCTATATAAGTGCTACATAGTCATTTTTGTTTGAAATCAAATTTCCTTGGCTGACTCAGTTCAAATCCCACCTGCACATTGAACCTATGCAGAAACAAAAGCAAAACAATATTGACCAAAAAATCCTTCCAATAGTAGTCCTTAGAAACAGATCTGAGCTAGACTGAACCATTCTACATCTCAGTGGTCCAGCTATTTCTTCTCTTTTTCTTGTTTTCAACAAATATGTATTACTGCAGTAAAAACACTTAACATGAGATCTACCATGTTAACACATTTGTTAAGTGTGCGGCCATAAACTGAAGAATTTACACGCAATGCTCAGTTTGAAAACATATCACTATTAGTACAGCAAATTTGATCATATCAAATGATCTATTCAATGCTAAACTGATTAGTTTTATTCAGTACTTTTATATTTTAACTTGAATGTGAATTTATACTTGTGTAATGCAAATCTGCAAATTTAAAATTTGTATCCTCTTTCTATGTTTTCTTCCTGCTCTCTTTTGCTCTCATGTCTTCCTCATTTAAGATAATATTCTGTTGGTGATGTTAAACAAATTCATTTTAAGCACTAAAAAGTAAAAAAAAAAAGTTGCCTCTAATTAGTGTTATCCATCATACTTTAGAAAACTTGAGGATGCAATCTATCATTTATAATCCCTCAGATTTTGATTTGATTACCTTTCTGCTCCTACTTTTCTAATCAATGAAATGGATTAAAATCAGTTTGTCTTTTAAGATGGTATCAAAGATTAACTGAGATACTTCAGTTAAATTATTTAAAAAAAATATTAAGTGATTATATGTGCCTGACCTGCTGCTATGGTATTATATAATAAGATAAACATAGCTGGAACTTAGCCCTCAAGAAATTTCAGTACCAGCAAAGGATATGATAAGTTAGAGTCTAAGACTTTGAAAAATAGTGTTTGTTTCTAGGAGGGCATTAAAGTTAGTATGAGAAGGTCAAACTTCTCAAATTATCTGTGCCATTTGTAAAACAAAAACCAAAGAGTAGGGCTAGGTCCAGGTTGCTAGTTGATTTATGTACTATCATGTATTTGGTTAATGAAACAATTTAAAAAATTACTGAGAAAGAACTCTTCTTGAGGGCTAGTTTTCAGCATATCCATATAGTTTTTAATATAATACATACCAGTGAACCTAGCATGTGAAATATAGATTCAAATGGGTGGCAATAATGCATAATTTGAACTCCAAATGTTAAAGCTATCTCAAGAGTAAATGGCAGTTTTATGTGGAAAAAATCTTTTAAAGAAAAATTGTGCACAAAAATGTCAATTTTTATAAATAATTATTTTAACCCTTTGTAGGTGGCATAACACAAAAATGACAGGAGTATATGCTGTGTTTTGAATTATGGCTACATAAACCTGATAGCTCAAAAATTTAGCTACAGATTGGAACTATATTTAAACAATAAATCAATAGCACAAATCACTCGGTATTTCAGAATCCTATTATAGAGTATGTGAAGAAAATGAACCAGTTCTGTCTAAATGATTAAAAGACAGACAATCCTAATAATCTTGAGAATACAGAATTCAGAAGATGCATGGCAATAGAGTTGAAGTAGTATAAATGACAGTTACTTTTATATGCGACAGTTACTTTTATAATATTTGGCAAATTCTAGATTATGGTTGTAATATTATGGGCCTTCAGATTTGTCAAAACTTATTGAGCTGTGCATTTTAAATGTTAAGCATTTTATTATATATAAATGATACCTCAATGAAATAGATTTAATAAAACATTGACTCAGTTAAAACTAGATGTTGTATGAATGTCATTGCTTTGCTTACCAAATAATTTCTTTTCCCCCATTCAGTCTTCTATCTCCTTATACTTTGATTGCTAAAAATGTAGCCTTTATTAAATAAAATATAAGGAATAAATTCTTTATAAGATTGATAAAAATATGTGCAAAATATGACAAAACTTCGATGGCTATTGAAGGCATCCTCCTCCAATGGATTCAGCAGCCATATTTTGTATAAGGCACTACCCATAGGGGGTTCATATGGCATAGTTCTGAGTTCTTGTAATAACTTAAAGGGAAAGTTTTACAATGTCTGGAGCTTTTATAAATGAAGGAGGATGATATCCTCAAATTCCTTGCAGCAGAAACCCACTAAGGTAGCACCCACCTTGACTTCCAATGGAACAGTACATCTACAAAAGAATAAATGATGACATCTATATGATAAAGAGAAGCTGGGAGAAGTATCTGCTGGCAACTGGCAGCCTTGTTGCACTGAAAATACAATTGGCATCATTGTCATACTGTCCAGGAATGTGTCCAGCAAGCTGCTGTCACTGGAGCTAACCTATTGCTGTGCTTCCTTTGAACCTTCACGAGCAGATCCAGGCAGCTTTCCAGGAGCCAAGATTTCCAGTAACTATTGATCCCAGGGCATCTCGTGCTAAGTTGCCCACCACTGCTCTGTTAACAATCTTCTGCACTGCCTAGACCATGCTATCCCCTGCAACAGCCAGGAGCTCTCTCAGTGATCTAAGGTGAATGTGGCTCTGAGAAATTTTGAGCATGTGAGGCACTATCTTCAGTGAACAGCTGATCTCCTAAAGCATTAAAAAGGGAGATCAGGCCACTACTGAAGAACTGTGACTAAGGAGGAATTTCAAGTTGACTGGCTGCTTCAGCTTTAGGTTTTATTTATTTTTTTTGGGGGGGAGGGTTTGGAACAAATAGGTGATAGAATCTCTTAATATTTTGTAAGGATCGCCATTATTGCTGTGTCGTGAATAGACCAGAACTGTGCTTATTGTTAGAATGTATGATGGTGAGTTACTGCTTTAAGAATGTATATTTTCAGGGCATTACCCGATATTGGTATAAGGAGGTAAAGCTGGAATTATTTGTCTTTATATTGAAAGAAGTAATGTTTGTAAAACACATGAAGATATTGGGTATAAAGGGAATGCTAAGTATAAATACATATCAGATAAGTTTAAATCATATTAGTCTCTAAACTATAGGGTCATAATTGACAACCTTTAATGGGTTCTTGCAGTGTAATTGTATGGGGAATATAAAAATAAAATTTAAATAAAAAAATAAAATGGAAAACTGAAAAAAAAATAAAAAAAAGAATAGAATTAACTGGATTTTTGGACAATAGCTTTAGGTTTTACTGCTACTCAACTTGGTCTTTACTGTAGACAGTCATGGACCCTCTGCTTATTCCGTATTTCCCTCATGACTGGAGAGTCTACTTGAGGACTGGTCTGCTCCGGCTATTAAATGAGTAGGAACAACCACTGTAGTGGTTTTAAGCTGTTCTTCCCTGATACTTAGAAAGTGGAAATAAGGTTGATAGACACTATAGTTTCTTTAAAAAAAAACATGCACACATAGAGAAGACACCCGTGGACTTCTGGTGTCTGTACAGTTCTGAACAAAGCTACAATTTGATTTTTATATCACTTTAAAAGTGGAAATATTAGAAGCAGGTACATCTTCACACTGCCAGTGCTCATGGGAGCCCCCTTGTGCCTAGATTTATACACAAAAAATGGAACCAGAGTTTCTTAGAGATTTAATTCTGTTCTAGGAAAGAGGTAATTTAGAATAAGAATAAAAGTTTCTGTTGTTGCCAAAAAGTAGGAAAGCTTTTTAAAAACATTAAGACTATTACTAACTAGATAAAAATTCAGATGAGGAAGGCTGTCACTGAATAAGAAATGAAAATGGTAAAACTTGAAGTTGTAAGTAATTGAAATAATTCCAGTCTATAAAAGACTATTTCAAAATGAAGCTCAGAGAAATTTAAAACGGTTAATGTTTTAATGCCAAAAAAAGGGTAGCCTTGATAGCAGATGGCTAGTTTTCACAGATTTTAATAGATAGAAGAGAGTACATATGTGTATCTATTCTACATATACATATATATTGGATTCAATGTTTAAATACATGCATATGGGTATAAAATTATATATATATATATTCTCATTAATAAGCGAGATGACAACATGTGCTTAAAACAAAAAGCAAATATAAAAAATTTGAGCTTGCTTTTCCTTCATATTGAGATTTTATTTGTATGTCATATGTATATATGTATCTGTGTATAGTCAGAATCTGTAAGAGTGAAGAGGACTAATTTTAAGTAAGTCAAATAGTCTACATAAAGGTAGGAATCTACCAAGAACTGTCTGAGTCAGGATGTTGTAGCAGTTGCCTATTTACCAAATAATCTCAGCATTTTACAATTGGGTAGAAAGATTGCTATTAGTTTATAAACTGTGATCTCCATACACATTAAATAAAAATATCATATTTCAGGATGATAATTTATCCAAATGTTCCAAAGGGAAGAATTACTTAGTGTTCATTTTTTAGAGATAAAATAGTTGCATGAACATCCTATTGATTTTAAATTATAGAAAATGAGAATGTAAGTTTTTAATCATAATAAAAAACATATAGGCATACAAAGTTGATAACTTAGGAAGTACCAACCACTTAAAAAGCAAATAAAATGCAATTTCTGGAAATTATATGAAAGGATTTGACTTATGTCATGATGCTATAAATTGATTAGTCTGAATTATGCAAAGTGTGACTTAGTTCTTAAGGTTCTTAAGTTAGACCCAGCATTGGCATTAAACCTGAGAATCTTTCTATTTTTGAATTGGATAAAATTATCACTATTCTATGGAGATTCCATGACATATCTAAAACGAGTATAAACTAATAGAGTATAAACTAAGAATAATAATAGTATAACAATATGAAGAAATGACTAAAATAAACAAAACTAAATAAATTGCCGACAGGAACCCTAATAAACACTTGGGGGGAATCATTTGAAGATTTCTGTTTTTTTTGTAGTTTAGTCTTCTTTCCTGTGAACACTGAGTTTACTAGACTTTTCATTCTCCTCAACACTGCCTCAGCTTCCTGTCTTCACAAATACTATGATATGTAGTGAATTAGGGCACTTATGTGGCTGGCCTTATTTCCTGTCTCTCAGGGATCAATGCTATTAGTTGACTGCTGTCCAGTGATTTTGGAAACCTTTGATTCATATATTTTGTTTGGTTTTATTGATTGTTTAGGGGAAGGGTAAATCCTGTCCCTGACCGTTAATTTTGTCCAGAAGCAAAATAGTACCTGCCTTTTTAGCATTTTTGTTATTTTTTTTTTTGTATTACAAAGAACATTCCTGATGCATTCTAAAATATGATGCTTTCCTTAAGAAAAAAAAAATAATTTTCCATTTGGTTTGAGAACTGAACAACCTTATTTTCATGGAAAACTGTTTGGACTTCAAAGTAACTGACAAACTGTTTTTGACACATGGGTATTTGGCAAATACATATTTGAAGGCAAACTAAGTGATCTTGTCACTACAAAGGAAAACAACTGATAATATTTGTCAATGGTAAAATTCAGCAGTTCCCTTGAGCTTTCAAAGGAAAATTAGAATTTCAGAAAATTTGTGATAGCCATTCTGAGCTTGAGAGCTTCCCAATATGGATAGCCAGTCTTTTCTGATAAAAAATGGTGGTGCTATTAACAAATACATTTTTATTTTGATTAATAAATATTAACATTCAAAAGAACTGCTGGTCTCAGTGACTCAATGTTTTTCAAGTGTTCAGTGATAGAAAACATGTAAGAACAAAAGACCAAAGTATGAAAATGGCCATTTAATTTAACAGCATAACAATGTTCATTGGTTTGGCTTCAGATAGCACATTGCAATAAAACTAATAAATTACCACTTGCCAAGTTTTAGTGTAGTATCAAGAAGAATATCCATGTTTTTAGAAAATTTTATTAAAACACTTCTTATTTCCAACTTCATATCTGAATATGGATTTTCTTCAAATACTTAAATCAAAAGAACATAACATGACATGTTGAATTCAGAAGCATACTTGAGGATCTATTTGCCATTGTGAAGTCAGACAATAAAAAGAATGTGCAAAAGTGTAATAGTACTATTCTTCATTATTTTGAGAGGGAAAATGTAGGTGTATCCTATTATAATATTTTAGCAGATAACACATTGTTAATTTTAAATAAATGTATTAGTATTAAATTTTGAATTTTTTTTTCTTATATGGATACATATTAGTACATGTAAATGATTTAATCAAATCATTTTAGAATTTGCAATAAGAGTATTTTGAAACCACAAAGTTTGAGAACTGCTTCTTTAATGACTATGATATCATGGCTAAAACTAACAACATATTTCAAGCACTTACCATATATCTGGAATTATCAAAACTCTGGTAATCCTTTATTTACTTAAATCACAGTAGTACAATAAGAGAAATCTTATTATAACTTTTTATTTTTGTTTTTTTAAATTTTGTATATTTTTTACATCATTTTTCATTTATGTACAATGTATGCATTTTCATCTTGGTTATAGTCCCCGTACAATTCCCACCACCCTTGTTTTGATCCTACTCCCTTTCCCCCCTCCCCCCTCCCAGTAGTGTGTCTCTGGTTTACAGTTGCTTGTTGATTTTGATTTTTACTTTATTATAATTAGTCTTGTTCCTGATCCCTTATTTAGGTCTAAATTCCTGATATGAGTGAGACCATCAGGTGTGGTTTTTTTTGTTGTTGTTGTTGTTCTCGCTTATTTTACTAAGGATGATCCCTTCTCGCTCCATCCATGTTGCTGCAGATTGCATGAGTTTATCTTTTTGATTGCTGAGTAATATTCCGTTTTGTATATATACCACATCTTTTTGATCCAGTCATCTATTTTTGGGCATTTGTGTTGTTTCCATAGCCTACCTATTATAAATATTTCTGCAGTAAACATAGGGGTGCAGGTGCCCTTTTGAAATAATGTTTCTATGTCCTTTGGGTAAATACTTAGGAGTGGAATTTCTGGATCATATGGAAGCTCCATCTTTAGCAGATTTAGGAACCTCCACGCAGCTCTCTATAGTGATTGGACCAGTTTGCACTCTCACCAGCTGTGCAGGAGAGTTCCTTTTTTTCCCACATCCTCGCCAACATTTGCTGTGTTAGTATTTTTTTTTTTAATTTATTTATACAAGAACTGGGGTACAGGTCAGAAGCATGCGAGGGTGAGAGAATTCACCGGAGCCAGAGTGGGGAGCAGAACAGGCAGATGGACCGAAGACAGTGCTGAGGGGAGCAGTGGGAGTGAGACAGTATCAAGAAGAATATCCATGATTTTAGAAAATTTTATTAAAACATTCTTCTTTTTTCCAACTTCATATCTGAGTATGGATTTTCTTCAAATACTTCAACCAAACGAACATAACATGACATGTTGAATTCAGAAGCATACTTGATCTATTTGCCTGGCTGGGGGGAATAGAACCGGCCCTGCAGAAGCTGTGGACAGCTTCGCAGCGTGGCGCTCAACCACTGCACCACCTGGGAGGCCCCTGTTAGGTTTTTTAATATGTGCCATTCTCACTGGCATAAGATGGTATCTCATTGTAGTTTTGATTTGCATTTCCCTGGTTACAAGTGATGTTGAACATTTTTTCATATGCCTATTGGCCATATGCATTTCTTCCCTGAAGTTTCTTTTTACTTCTTCTGCCCATTTTTTGGACTGGATTATTTACTTTGTATTTGTTAAGTCTCATCAGCTCTTTGTAGATTTTTGTGATCAGTCCTTTATCATCAGTGTTGTGTTTAAAAATGTTCTCCCAGTTGTTGGGGTGTCTCTTTATTTGGTTACTGTCTCTTTTCCTGTACAGCAGCTCTTTAATTTGATGTAGTTCTACCTATTTATCTTTGCCTTCATTATCACTGCTTTGGGTGATGTGTCTTTAAAGATGTTGCTGAGGTGTATGTCATGTAATGTTTTACCTATATTTCCTTCTATAGATTTTATGGTTTCAGGTCTTATGTCTAGTTCTTTAATCCGTTTTGAGTTGTTTTTTGTGCATGGTGTGAGGTAGTAGTCAAGCTTCATTCTTTTGCATGTAGCGACCCAGTTTTCCCAGCACCATTTATTGAACAAACTTTCTTTGTTTCATTGCATATTCTTTGCTCCTTTGTCAAAGATTAGCTGACCATAAATTTGTGGGTTTATTTCTAGATTTTCTATTTGATTCCATTGGTCTGTGTGTCTGTTTTTGTTCCAATACCATGCAGTTATGATTATTATGGCTTTGTAGTATAGTTTGAAGTCTAGGAGTGTGATAATTCCATTCTCTTCTTTTTTTTTTTTTTTTTTTTTTTTTAGGAGAGCTTTGGCTATTCAGGGTTTTTGGTGGCTTCATATGAATTTCATCAATATTTGTTCTATTTCTTCAAAGAATGTCATTGAAATTTTTATTGGAATAGCATCAAATCTGTAAATTGCTTTTGGTAGGATGACCATTTGATAATGTTAATTCTTCCAATCCATGAACAGTGGATGTCTTTCCATTTCTTTTTGTCTTTTATTTCTTTAACATTGTTTTAATTTTTTTAAAGATTTATTTATTTATTCATACAAGAATCGGTATGCAGACCAGATGTGTGGGAGGGCGAGAGGATCCACCAGAGACAGAGCAGGGAACAGAACAGGCAGACTGACGAAATACACTGCTGAGGGGAGCAGCAGGTGAGACAGGAGAGGTCTGCCTCGCCATATGGGACCCTTGCCGGTGCTGCAGAGGCTGTGGACAACTTTACAGCGCAGCACTTAACCACCTGTGCCACCAGGGGAGGCCCTAACATTGTTTTTTAGTTTTCTTTGTATAGGTCTTTTACCTCTTTTGTTACATTTGATTCCAAGTATTTGATTTTTTTTTTTGTTTCAATAAGAAAAGGGATGGCTTTCTTGATTTCTTGTTCTTCAGATTGATTGTTTATAGGAAGGCTACTGATTTCTGCCTGTTGATTTTGTATCCTGCTTCTTTACAAAACTGGTTGATTAATTTGATTGGTTTTTCTGTGGACTTTTTTGGGTTCTCTATGTATATCATCATATCATCTGGGAATAGTGATTGTTTTAATTCTTCCTTCCCTATTTGGATTTCTTATATGCATTTCTCTTGTCTTATTGCTCTGGCTAGGACTTCCAGTATTATATTGAAAAGCAGTGGTGAGAGTGGACATCCTTGTCTTGTTCCAGATCTTAATGGTAGTGCTTTCAACTTTTCACCATTGAGAATATTGGCTATGCACTTGTCATATATGGCCTTTATGATATTGAGGTATGTTCCTTGTATCCCAAGAATTTTAAGGACCTTTATCATAAATGGGTGTTGTACTTTGTCGAAAGCTTTGTCAGCATCTATTGATATTATCATATGGTTTTTATATTCCTTTTTGTTGATGTGTTGGATTGCATTGATTGATTTTTGGATGTCGACCCATCCTTGTGTCCCTGAAATAAATCCTACTTGGTTGTGGTGAATAATCTTATGGATACATTGTTGGATTCTGCTAGCTAAAATTTTATTGAGGGTTTTTGCTTCAGTGTTCATTAGAGAGATTGGCCTGTAGTTTTTTGTTGTTGGTGGTTTTTTTTGTTTTTTGTGTTGTTCTTGTTTGGTTTTGGTATTAGTGTAATGTTGGCTTCATAGAATGTGTTTGGTATTATCCATTCCTTCTCAATTTTTTTTTAATTTTATATATTTTATGTCATTTTTCATTTTTGCACAGTGTATGCATTTTAATCTTGCCTATATTCCCCATACAATTGCCATCCCCCTTATTTTGACTCTAACTCCTCCCCACCCCTCCCTGTAGTGTGTCTTTGGTTTATATTAGCTTGTTGATTTTGATTTTTACTTTATTATAATTAGTCTTTTTCCTGGTCCCTTATTTAGGTTTTCAAAAGAGTTTGTGAAGGATAGGCACTAGTTCGTTTTTGAATGTTTGGTAGAATTTATTTGTAAATCCATCTGTCCTGGGCTTTTGTTTTTGGGGAGGGTTTTGATTACCATTTCAATTTCACTGTTTGTAATTGGGCTGGTTAGGGTTTCTATTTCTTCTTTATCTAGCTTTGGATGATTGTAAAGTTGTAGGAATTTGTCCATCTCTTCTAGAGAGATGAACTTGTTTGCATATAATTGTTCATAGTAGTTTCTGATTATTATTTTGATCTCTGATGTGTCTGTTGTGATTTCTCCTCTTTCATTTGTGATCCTATTTATTTGTGCTTTCCCATTTTTTCCTTTGTGAGCCTGGCTTTGTCTATTTTAGGGGTTTGTCTATTTTATTTATTTTTTTGAAGAACCAACTTTTGGTTTCATTGATCTTTTGGATTATTTTTTTTTTAGTTTCTATTTCATTTATTTCTGCTTTGATTTTTATTATTTCATTTCTTCTACTGGTTTTAGGGTTTTTTTTGTTGTTCTTTTTCTAGTTATTTGAGTTCTTTCTTGTTTCTTGATGTGAGACTCTATTGCTACATATTTTCCTCTTATTACTGCTTTTGTTGCATCTCATATATTTAGGAATTTGGTGTCCTCCTGCCATTCAACTCAAAGATATTTTTTAATTTCTTCTTTGATATCCTCCTCATTAGTCCAGTGGTTTTCCAGTAGTATGGGTTTCAATCTCCAGGAGGTAGGAGGGTTCCTTGATTTCTTTTTATGGTTTGCTTGCCGTTTGATCCCTTCATGTTCAGAGATGATTGGTATGATTTCAGTCTTAGTGTATCTGTTGATGTTTGTCTTGCATCCCCAGTATGATTGATCCTGGGGAATGATTCGTGTGCACTTGAGAAAAACATATACTCAGATTTTATTGGTGTAGTGTTCTGTAGATGTTTGTTAAGCCCAAGAGGTTTAGATCCTTGTTTAGAGCTTTAGTGTCCTTACTTATTTTTTGTCTCATTGATCTATCCAGTGTTGATAGTGGTGTGTTGAAGTCTCCTACTACATGTGTATTTTCTGTGATGTCTGTTTTTCAGAGATGATAATAGTGATATGATGTATTTTGGTGTACCTTCATTTGGAGAGTATATGTTAATGAGTGTTATGTCTTCTTCATGGCTTGATCATAATGTAGTGACCATCTGGGTCTCTTTTTACCTTTTTGAGTTTGAAATCTGTTTTATCTGATATAAGTATAGCTGTTCCTGCTTTCTTTTTTTTTTTAGGATTGTTTTCCATCCGTTTACTTTCAGTCTATTTTTATCTTTTTTTTAGTCAGATGTGTTTCCTAGAGATAACAAAATTTGGGTTTTGTTTCTTAATCCAGCCTGTGCCTCTGTGTTTTTTATTGAGGAATTTAGTCCATTTACATTTACAGTTAATATTGATAAGTTAGTGTCTATATTTGCCATTTTGTTTGTCTTTTCTCTGGTTTTATTTTTTGTCTTGTTTTGTTCTTATTCATCACTGTTGGATCCAGTTTTAGTACTCCTTGTAGTATTTTTTTGGAGTGGGGGTTTAGCTGTAATGAAATTCTGGAGTTTCTGTTTGTCTGGGAAGGTCCTTTTTCTTTCTTCATAGAAGAAAGAAAGCTTTGCGGGATAGAGTATTCTTGGTTGGCATTTGTTGTCTTGGAGTTTGTTGACCATGTCCCTCTACTCTCTCCTTGCCTGTAGTGTTTCTTTGGAGAAGTCTGATGTCAGCCTGATTGGTTTTCCTTTGTATGTTATTTGTTTCTTCCCTCTTGTCAGCTTCATTATTTTTTTCCTGGTCTTGGATTTTTGGAGCTTTACTATTATGTGTCTTGTATTTTTCCTTTCATCAAGGAAGTTTGGTGTTCTTGTTTCTTTTATGTCTATTTTCAGCTCCTTCTTCATGCTTGGGAAGTTCTCTTCAATTATTTCCTTGAGTATTTTCTCTGTTCCTATGTCTCTCTCCTCTCCTTGGATCCCTAAAACTCTTATATTTCCTTTCCTCATGGAGTCAGATGGTTCCTGAAGTCTTTCTTCATTCTTTTTCCATCCTATTTCTCTTTCCTTTTCTGTTTTGGTTCTTTTTATTTCTGTATCTTTGAGAGTGCTTATTCACTCTTCTATTCCATCTGTTCTGCTTTCATTGCTTTTCACAGAGTTCTTCAGCTCCTCCATTCATCATTTGATCTCCTGCATTTCTTTCATTTCCTTCTTTAAGGACTCAATTTCATTCTCCTGATCATTGATTATTTTTCCTATCATTTTTTACTTCTTTCAGTTTTTTAATCATGGCAATTTTAAATTCTCTATTGGGAGGTTCAGAAGTTTTTCCAAGTCATTGTTGTTGCATTTTGGTGGTTGATTTTCTTTTTGTGGTATGTCCTTTCCCTGAGGGCTTGTTTTGTTGCTTGTAGTTTTCCTTCTTCCTGCTGCCTGATTTCTGATTTGTCCTATGCGTTGGGACACTGTGTCATTGGTACTGGTTGGCATCTCTGTGGTGAGCTCCTTCTGGGATGTCGGAAGCTCTGACAGCTTTAGTGAGGTCCGGATGTGAACCTCCCTGTCTTAAAGATGGTGCGTATGGGGGATGCTCCCCTGCGTGCGTGGTATGTACCAGTGGTGACTGGATCCCCCTCTGGGCTCTGTTTCGGGGCAGTTGCGGGGGTCCTGCTCCTGTGGGCTTGCAGCTCACCTCTGACTGCAGGGACAGCCCTTTCTCAGTTCCACACAGTTTTGGTGAGGTCCTGATGTGAACCTCCCTTTCTCAAAGATGGGGCTTCTAGGGAACGCTCCCCTGTGCCGCTATTATAACTTTTTATAGATGGCAGAAAACAAGATAGTTCCCCTAAAGTCAAACAGCTATGAAGTGGGAAAGGTCATAATTTGAAAACAGACAGTATGGCTCCATAATCTGCACCCACTGATTTTATTTTATATTTCTGTTTTGTCTAATTTTATAGTTGCCTCAATTTTAAAAGACTTTCCATCAGAAATATTTTAAACTAAATACCTATAAGTGTTTTAAGGAATTTTTAAATGTAATGAATTTTTAAATGTTGAGATGCTTTAATTTGGCAAACTCAAATGTTATTTAAGCAGTACGTTATGTAAGCAATAAGTAAACATTGAGAGATAGTGATTATTTAATGTTTAAAAATGTTAATTGTTTATGGGAATTTTAAGAATTACTTGGTAAATATTAAAGTGGAGAGAGTGGTGAGAGTTCTTCATACACAAAAGCTGAAGCGCTGGGGACAAGCACCATCTGGTAACAGATATAATTGTAAAAATGATGCCAGATCACATAAGAGCCTTGAGCTGCACTTGAATTCAGCAAATAGCAACGCTGTGATTTGTGCATCTTTTTTATTTGAGGATGATGATAGCACTTAACTATGACAGGAGGATTTCCTAAAGACTCACAGATATTTTCTCTAGCAATTGCAGAGAAGGGTCATTCTATACATATTATAACTTCCTGAATCAGTTAAGAATTATTAAATGTGGGCATCTCTTGATTTAGACTCACTTATAACAGTAGAAATAAACAGTATTTTCAATAAAACTGGAAATTAATTCGTTATTCTTAACAGATTCATGAGTAAGTATTTAGAAGTGAAATATCAGGTTGTCTACAACTTAGTTTGAAACGACAAAGCCAATCAAACAAAACACACACACGACAAAAAACACCAACCCACCCTGTGTCTGTGTGTATGTACATGTAGAAAGAGAAATAAAGGATATATTGCTAAATGCTATGTTGCTCTAGGTAAATAAATATATAGATACATCTATAGCAATAAATATATCTAGATGAAATAGATACTATACCACCTTTTCAACTTTTCTATATGTTTGCAGTTTTTCAGAGTAAAGTTTGGAAATGGAAGAAAGGACTCTAAAAATAGGATTAAAAACAAAAACAAATACAGAGTTTGACTTTTGCTTGTTTGTGTTGTTAGCAGTTTTGAGAATTTGTTATGTGTTTAAATGCCAGACTAAGAACATGGGACCTTCCTGTCAGAGTGTTTCTTAATATTTATTTTCTACTTATTTGAAAAGGGATTCAAAATAACTTTCTATAAATGAGAAGATTGTTAATTAAGTAGAAATTCACATATTTAATCATTTATTTAACAGTTTTGGTCACTCCAAAATTAGAGTCAATATTGTATAGTAGTAAGAGGAGTGGTCTGACATTGTGGATCCTTGGACAAACCATGTAAACTCATTTCCTACTCTGTGAGGTTGAGATAATAATAGAAGCTACCTTGTAAGAATTCCTTGAATTAACATATATAAAATTCACAGAACCCTGAGGGTAGCATGATAAGTATTTTTGTTAATTAATAACCAAGTGGCATTAGGTAGTCACTAGTATAAAGGTGGAGACAAAAGACTTACAAAAAACAAGACCCTGCAATCCTTGAGTTCAGTATTTCAATTTAATATAACTAGATTTGTACTATTTCATATTCAAATTTTCAATTAACTGTATCTTCCATCTTCAATGTCTGATAGTTGTATGGTTTAATGTTGTAATGGCAACTCTTGTTAGCCTTAAAGAAAAATAACAAAACATATAGATTAACTTTAGTATGGTTTGACACTTTGTTTTGGCAGGGATGGATCCTATTAATGTTTGCCTGTTATTTCAGGAGTTTTATAGAAAAACCTGGGTTCCTAGCATCAAATTTCCGATGTATGTTAGTAAGAAGATCCCTTATATTTGACATCCTGAGACGCTGCTAAGCCATTCCACAGCTTAATGCCAGGTACTGTGCTAAGTATTTTATTTGAATTTTCTTCTTGAAGCTATATGGTAAACTGGTTAGAGTCAAGTATTATGCTCAAGGTTGCAAACTAGTAAGGTGAAGTCAGGCTTCATCTCATTCTCTGAAACTGTTAGCATCTCTACCTTTCTTAGCTTCCAGGAAAAATATTGAAATAATTAATTCTGTTATTAAGAGTATTTAGAATACTATATCTAGAAGTTGGGCCAACATGTAAAATGGTCATTTTGGCATGATCTTTCAAAAGTTGAGATGAGGATATTGAAAATTATACAGTCTTTGGAGTAATAGAAAGTGGGGATTGAATCCTTCCCCTTCTACTTTATCAGTTTAGCCTGTGCTAGGTTCTTCAACCCTGACATACCTCAATGCATTTGAAAATAAAAATGAACATAAAATCTCTCCCTAAAAGATAGTTAGGAGGATTGAATTAAATCTCTATGTAACACATTGCATATAGTCAGCTTTAAACAATTCGACACATATCATTTTACTGCTTACAGTTGGACTGTTTCTAGTTTGACTACTTAGGTTCTTAGCATTTTTTCCATTAGAAGAGCATTCCCAAAGAAGTCATTTGTCCTCGAAATTTCACTAAGTAAAATTCTTTTGTTGATCCTTTCTGCTGGATGTCAAAGCATTTTAGATAGAAAAGATAGAAAAGAAAAATACAAAGCGATGTCCACATAGGAGACACACTTTAGAACAAATATCCCTACAGGCTAGTACTAAGTTCTGTCACAAAAGCAACATCCTGTCAGCCTTCTATACACATAAGAGTGTTTTCCAGTCCCATCATAGCAAAACTATGATCTGGCTCCAGTTATGCAATCATTTATTCGTCTAAAGTGTTTCCTTCCAAATGATCATTGTCATTAAGGTAATTTGCTTGATTGGCAGTTTATTCTTTCCTGTTGCTGAATCTTCTGCTAATGAATATTCTCCAGCTGGATAAATGTTTTCTAAATGGGACTTTTCATTGAAGAATAAAAATACAGTTTTGTATATGCAACAATTACTTATACAATAACTATGCTCTTTATTATATTTATTTTCAGAGCAGCACAAGATAATCTCATTAGCTTCAAGCATGTTAATCATTTTGTAAAATTCTCCTTGAAAATGGGAATATTAGTAATAATGCCTTAGAACTGATCAGATTCAGTAACCAGGATTCCCAAAATATTTAACTGAGTTCTATTTGTGCACATAAACTCATTTTCCATTAGATGGAATTATCTTCCCAGCTATCATTTTAAATTGAAGTAAGATTGAACTGAGTAAATTAACTGAGAATTCATTGGATTGGAGGAAAGGAGAAACAAGAATTAGAATTGTTACATATGTGTTTGAAGTGGTGAGAGAAAGTGGTATCTGGTATGATGAAAGCTAACTTACTGAGTCAGAAAATAGCATTACATAAGGATCTGTAAGGAAAATTGACCAAAATTAAATGGCCTAATATCAAAATGTTATTTTTTTGGAAGAACTATGCATCAAAATACATAAAATATTCACTACTTGTATCAAGTATATGCTTAAATATTGACTACTTGGAAATAGAATATTTAATAGTGAATGACTATACTATCTAGTTTAAAAATCATAGTGGTTAAAACTAGAAGTATCTTAGTACACTTATTTATTCTATATTTTCTGTAGCTCCATGATGTAAAAGGATCATTAATATTCTTATATTATAGAAAGGAATATAATCTAGATCAAGACATAACTGGCTTTTCCCCTAAGTCCTGGGAGATAATCTATTTGATACTAGATATGAGTCTCTTAGTTTAAGATAAGTATTGGCTACGCTGGATCTTAGGGTAGAGCCAACCAGAACTAATAGCTTTAGGGTGGTAGCTTGGCCCACCAGAAAAACCAATAATGTGATGGAGGCTGGGGCCTCTGGATTCTGTGGTATCTGTAGATCTATAGACTAAATTCAACCATTTGAGAGAGCTCAATCAATTATGCCTATGTAACGAAGCTCCAATATAAACTCTAGATACAGAAACTTGAAAGAGGGTCCTTGTTGGCGATACTTATGCCTATTATAACAAGTCAGTCCTGAGGGGGGACAATGGAATCTTTGAGATTGAAATCCTCCTAGACTCCTCCCTGTGTATCTCTTCCTTTGACTGATTTTAATTTTTAATCTTTCCCTTTGATAAACAGTAAGTGTGTGTATATAACTTCATAGAACTTTCAGGGAGTTCTATGAATTCTTCTAGAAAAATATTCAACCTGAAGGTGTTTTTGGGAATGCCCTTGAGAGTAAGGGTAGCACTAGGTGCTGTGCTCTCAAAATTCAGTTTGGACATTTTTAATAATATTGTGGTAATGTTAAATTCTGAATTGCCTTCTGAATTTTCTCAGACTAAATTATATTTTGCAGCATTTTATTGTTATTTTGAGCATGATCTATTATTAGGGAGAGATAACCAAACCTTAAGGTAATGAAGTGTTTATTGACTACCTACTATACATGTTTAGCTGATATATATGATTATTATGCTATTTATTTCATTGACATGCATATATCATAATTACAGCTATATCCTACATTCTAGTTATAGTATGTAAGGTAAAGAATTTGCTTTTATCATTAAGAAATATAAATATCAGTCGTATCCTATTCTAATTCCTCTGAGTTTTTTACATTTTTATCATGAGGCAAATTAAACAGAAGTTTGGAAATTTTTTTTCTTCTTAATTTTCCTAAAGTTGTATTAGCGACCTAAGACTAGCAAGACTAATTATTTTGCTGTGTCCTCATCAATTGTGTAAATAAATTGAACCAGTGAAGTAAGTTGGTTTCATTTGATTAGCTCCCACTCATTCTGCTTCAGGTATTGTCATTTGTTGGGAAGTGAGATTACAGAAACCAGGTCTCCGTGAAGTGGAACATAGCCAACTCTGTTGGGGAAACAAATTCTATCACAGTTATATCTCAAATCCATTATTAATAAAACCTTGCACTGTGGGCTTCTGCCTGCAGCAGCCATTTATGAACAGGTCGGAAAAAGAAGAGTCGAAATGAAACACTGGGCCATTAATTACAGCTGCACAAATGGTAGCACTATAGTTGCACAATAGTTAAAAATCCATTAAGGAAGGTTGCCACCTGATCTCCCTGCGCATAATCTTTTTTTTTTTTAAACAATTATTTATTTATTTATATAAGCACTGGGTACAGTCAGAGGCACTGGAGAGTGAGAGAATTCACCAGAGCCAGAGCGGAGAGTAGAACAGGCAGAGTAACGAAGTACACTGCTGAGGGGAGCAGTGGGCGGCAGGAAAGGTCTGCACATCATGTGGGACCCTCGCCTGGCAGCCAGGGATCAAACCAGCACTGCGGAGGCTGCGGGCAGCTTTGCAATTCAGCGCTTAACGGCTGTGCCACTGGGGAGGCCAATTATAGAATTCTTACTGAAAGTTGTTGGAGGGAAATTTATCTGAGACCCTTTCAAAATGTAATAGAACTATTGCATAGCAGTCTTAAAGATTCTTTAGCATTTTATAATTTTCATGTTGTATACTCACTAACAGTAATGATAATAATGACTGCAAATAGAGGGGAAAGTTGCTTTGAAATTGTCTATATTCATTAATTTTAATTTTGTAGTCTTTAAATTTTAAGGGGCAATTAGAATTTTGACTCCTTTTTTAGGCAAATTACTAATCTAGAAGACACTAAAATTTGCTATGATCATGCTTATATAGGAAACGATAAATTCACTGAACCAGAAAGAATATTTTGCAATTTGCAAGTAGTCTAGTGAGGGACTTGTTATAATTAAGTTTTTGATGTCTATGACACCAGTATTTATAATAACTTCATAACACATAGTTATTGAATTCTAGCACTTTATTCGTTAATTTATTCATAATGTAATTTTGATAAAATTAGTATTTTTCATTGTATAGAATGCAAAATTAAGAACTCAGATTGTTTGGTAACTTGAGCAAGTGAATGTATGGGGCATCAAAATAACAGATCCCACGGAGAGATCAAAGAATGTTTTTTTCCTGTAATGCCACTAGTAATCGTTTATTGAATAAGGATAATGAGTGAGGGCCTCCCTGGTGGCACAGATGGTTGAGTGCTGCACTGTGAAGCTGTCGAAGCCTCTGCAATGCGGGTTCGATCCTGGCCAGCCGGGAAGAAACCCACATGGTGCAGCAGACCTCTCCTGTCCCGCATGCTGCCCCCCTCAGCAGTGTATTTCATCAGTCTGCCTGTTCTGTTTCTGGCTCCGACTCCGGTGAATCCTCTCACCCTCCCGTACGTCTGGCCTGTACCCCGGTTCTCATATAAATAAATAAATCTTTAAAAAATAAAAAGGATAATGAGCGAATAATGAATGAACAAATTGCTCATTGTATCTTACACCTAAACACTAATAATTATAAAAACTGGGGTTAAAAAAAGGAAATTATTTAATGCACAATGTCACATTTATAATTGTGTCAATTTAAAAAACTTGGTTTTTATAAAAACTTTCAAATTTAAATGTTTTTATTTCAACTCTAAAATGAGATACTGCTACATTTCAATGTCAAACAGTATGATGAGTGAATTCAACAAAATTAATCAAAATACCTTAATACTATTTAATGTCCATTAAATTTCATCAATTAACAAAAAAGATCTTCTAAAGTCAATTTGTTTAAACTAAAGATACATTCCCTGGCCACCGGGAGAGGGTCCCACATGGCGCGCAGACCTCTCCTGCCACGCCCGCTGCTCCCCTCAGCAGTGTACTTCGGTCCTTCTGCCTGCTCTGCTCCCCGCTCTGGCTCTGGTGAATTCTCTCACCCTCCTGCGCTTCTGACTGTGCCCAGTGCTTGTGTAAATAAATAAACAAATCTATAAAATAAAGAAATAAACTGAAGATACAATTAAGGTAAGGCATCACTTTTTCTTGGCTGTCTTAGCCCCAGCATCCCTCCTTTCCTACCCTCAGTCCTATTTTTCTCTGCCATTGACTTACTGAAATGCAGGTGTCACCTGTTTGTCTAATTGCTTCCTCTGTCTTATAATATTATGTGACTTGTCTCCCTGATCCCCGTTATTATTCCTGTTAAACAAAAGTTAGATTTAGCAGAGTGGTTAAAACCAGGCTAAAGGATCATGAGAAGGAACCCTCATAATTGATGCTCTAGATTCTTCTGATACTTTTGGGTGCACACATAGTCTCATTATCTATTAATGATTTGCTAAGAATGATTTATAGTTTCAGGTGGTGACAGCCTGATACCTCTGTGGTAGATTGTGTTTTTCTATTCCCCATCTGAATCTTGCTTTGGAAAATGCAACAGGATGCTATATATATATATATATATATATATATATATTTAAATTTTGAGATTCATGTTACTTTTTCCAATTAACACCACTTTTGTTATATTTTGTAATTTCTCTAGCATGACACATAATTCTGATATTTATAATACAAGATATTGGTGTTAGTGCTCTATTGTTTGTGGTCATACTATAATTTGAATAGACTTCTAAAAATTGAAATTGTTTATAATATTTGTAGTTTGTAAGTTGGAAGTTCCCTGGTTAAAGCAAAGCCATTATAGAAATAATTTTCAGTAGGTAGGTTTTTGAAAGAATTTAGTTTCCTTTTTTTCTAATTCTACAAAGCAGACAGAACAGGGTTTGTTTCTGGAAAATTTGGAAAAAGAGATGTTGATGCTTTAGTAAAGCAAGTGGTGATTGGCTGGAAAATCTAATGATTCTTTTTTCAGCCAGATCTGATCATCCCCATCTTCATCTATTTGATGTTGGACATCTGATTCTACGTAAATTTCTCTAAAAGTTTGAATGTTACAAACAGAACTAAGAAAAGCATACATATATAGAAATCACAAGTCACAAAATATTCATGTGGAAATTAATATGTGCTATAGGGGCATCATCCCTTTAACTGGCAGTCCTGATCCCTGTAGCTCTTTCAAAATAAGAGGTCATAGGCAGCCACTTGGAACCCCATATAGGGTCCATACAATGCTTTTTTATTTTAAATCATTTTTCAAATGGGTCTGGCTATTTGGCTTCCCCAACCCCTTGGAACTGTTCTTCCTCCTTTTTGTACCATGAAAACTCTTATTTATCCTTCAAAAGCAGTATACAAAGTATCTTAACTCTTAACTGTCCCTGAACTCTCTTTTTATTACACATCTTTCTGGTTTATAATTGGTCTGTTGTTATGTTGTGTCACTCTTCTCAGCCCTCAAAGATCGGTGCCAAGTCTTTTTCACTTTCATTAGTCAGCAACTAGAATTCTGTAAGCAATAAGTATTTGTTTAATATGTAACTTAAAAATATTATCTAAGCGATTTGCAAAAGTGAAAAAGGAAGAGGTGAGAAGTAATCAGTATATTAGCCTGAGATCTGATTTAAGTGTCTCTGACTTCGGAATATCACCAACTTCAGTACAGAAAGGTACCAATAGTCAAATATATACTCACACTGGCTTAACATTTTTTCATTAGATTAAAAAATCTAATTTAAGTATTTGTGACATTAATATAATAGTGCCTATAATTCTTATGTCTAATAAATCTATTGTTTTAAACCCTCAAGTGAGCGTTCTTCAGAGTATTATATACTGGAGCTGGGTCTAATGCATTTTATGTTCATAATCTGCCCCCCCAGAGTCACTAATAGGTATTAAATATGCTTAGTGAGTTGACCAGGAATAACTTCCAAAAAAGAAAATTCATGAAGGATGTATCCCATGAAGAGATCAGAAAATCTCCATCTTTCTTAAAGTTTATGGAGCTCAATAAACAGGAGAGGAACCCAAGGCGAGAGATAAGAGAATCCATAGACAAATATTATCATCTGATATTTCTTTCAGAGATGTGCTAGTTAGAATCTGAAAGCAGTTATTTGTCTATATATCCATTTGGATGTCTTGGAACTTGATATTATCAGACATATTGACTGAGGGCAAGATGTACAGGAATTGGAACTCAACTGCTCACAATACTTTCTTCCCAAGACACAAGCAGAAACAGGAAGGATGGAGGTTCATTTCCTCCTTAGTTTCAATTCAGTGGAAGTTTAGATGGAATAAGTTGCATGTGTCTATGTATGGGTCTAGCTGTCTGTCTATATATCAATCATCTATTATTTTAGAACATGAAACTAAAAAGTATTTCCACAGAAACTTAGAACAAAATAGAAAATGAAAGTTAAGAAAAAAATCTTTTGATTTTTGGCAAAGGTTATAACAAAAGTAATGTTTGACAATGGATCTGTAAAAATTTTAAGATGCTTTTAGCCTAGAGTTTATTAAATTTAGTGAAATGACCTAAGTTTAGAAAGCATGGTACAATGGTATTAGGTGGTATGTGTGTGTGTTTGTGTGTGTGTGTGTGTGTGTGTGTACATATACATTAAATGAAAAAAACACAGAAAGCTCTTCAAGGACATTCTACTCACCTTATTATTTAATCTCATTCTCATGATTGTAATGTTTTTCTCAATTATGTTACTATACAATCAAAACTATTTGCTTGAATAAAAACTGTTTTTTGCGTTAAGTCTTTCCTTCAATAAAACTTTTAAGGAGCTATTTAACATTTAAAGCATTATCTTGAAACTATACTCTTATTTTATAAATTTATTTATGCATATAAGAGGTGAGGTACAAGTCAGAGATGCGGGAGGTGAGAGGACTCACCAGAGACAGAGTGGGGAGCAGAACAGGCAAACTGACTGAAATACACTGCTGAGGGGAGCAGCGGGCGAGACAGGCGAGGTCAGCTTCACCATGTTTGTTTCTCCCTGGCCTGCCAGGGATCGAACTCGTGTTGCAGAGGCTGTGGATTGCCTCATAGTGCGGTGCTTAACCCCTTGTGCCACCAGGGAGGCCCCATACTATTTTTTTAGATAAAGATTTTTAAATCACCAGTGTTATTAAAATGATAAATAGTAAGGTTAGAATAATGTATGTATAGGTTGTTTGATCAGAATAATCAGTGAAAATGATAACATTAAATGTTTGCTTCAGTATCTATCTAGAACACATGTGACTGGCATGTGGCTGCAGGAGGTTTTGAATTCATATTATTTTCACAGCACTTGCATTCCATTAAGTGGGATGGATTTTAATAAAATAAATTGCGAGGATGTGTGTTGAATGCAGCAACAGAGAAATGCAAGTGATCTAAATGTATATTAGCAATAAGAAGAAAAAGATAAATCCTACTTAGGAACCTAGTTGTGGTTCCTTGAAATAGTGACACCTAAACAATCATGGCTGTTTTTTAGTAGTTATTTTTTTCTTTGTTTTCTATATATGAATACATATTCAGAAAGAATATAAAGGAGAGAAGGAATCATTCTGATAGAGGCACAGACACATAAATCGACATTTACTATATGGGGAATCATTACTAATTTGGAGCAGCCAGGCCAGTGGCTCTCTAACAGGAGTGATTTTTATCCCCTGAGGGAAGTTTGGTTATGCCTAGGGGAGGGGTGCTACAGCATCAGTGGAGGTAGGCCAGGGTTGCTGCTAAATAGCCTAGAATGCACATATCACATTCCCTACAACAAAGAATGAGCAAGCCCAAAATCTCAATATTACCAAACTTGAAAAACAGGGAATAAAATGTGACAGCTGAGGTGAAAAGAGAGGGTAGTAATGGGAGATGATGCAGATAGTGTCCAGAAAATGGGAACATTAGAGTGGCTTTGAATATCAACCTTGGGAGTAAATAATAGCATGAGTATTACCAGCGATGAAGATATGAAAGGAACAATATAGTCCCAAACTGCTCTGCTGTGTGCAGGCACAAATTTAGGGAGTGCATTCACATAGATTATATGCACATACTTTCCTCTGGAGTTGTGCAAGGGAAAATCTGCACAACTATTTACTGTTTAAAATATTCAGAAACTGAAAGATGAATGATGGTAGATTTAGATAATGTTTAATATGACAAGGTTAAAAAAACAAGTCTGTGTCTAATTTTAGAGATACTACAAATGATTAGTAAAAGGGATGGAGAGACACATATAGTTGGATAAAACATGATGGGAAGTTTTGGAGATGAACAGTCAAGAATTTTGCCAAAGAAAATCTGGCTTAAATGAATGTAGGAAATTGAACCATGAGGTAGGAAAAAAACAGCATTAGCTTATGGGGGGCTTTGGGCACTTTGGTGGAAATTTAGATTTTATGCAACAAGTTAGAAAGAGTCCTTGTAAGTTCCCGAATAAGAGAGAGATGGATGAAAACAGCCTTTGAGTAATGTTGTTTTCCCAGCTCTGTGCTAGATAGATCATAGCATGAAGAAAATGAGGCTTGTGACAGGGTGATCAGCTATGAGACTATTGAAGTTCTGCCCTCAATTTACAAACAAAATAGCTGCTCACTGTCAACCATAAAATATTCTTTCATACACATGAAACATGCTATTAAGTTTCCTTTCAATTTTCTTGGGTAGGTACACTTAGTATTTTAGCTTCTCCTCATAAGGCAATTTCTGAACACTTTAGTAATTCATTTTGTTCTTGCCTCTGTACTCTCTTAAATTTTGTTTTTTCCATCTCTTACTTCATTTACCATGGTTCAAATTGAACTGAGTATTCTAATAAAGTGCATATCAAAACTGATCAGAGGAAAGACTATTGTCTAGTCAAAAGGAAATATTTGATGTATACTTTTAAAGGAATTAAATATTAAAGATATAAGAAAGTAAACTCAGTCTCATTTATATTTTACCGTAAATAATGAGTGTGTAATAAGATATAAACAATTCATAAACAAATGTAAAAACAGGAAAAATACTATGTTAAAAATATTTCTGAAAAATGTAAGTGTGGCTTTAGTCTTTAGTCAAAGACATTTTAATTAAATGCTCATTTTATCCATAAAATTTCTTAAAACAATAATTGCAATTAAGGCAAAGTTATTTTCAAACTTGTGGAGTGAAGGTCTCCCCATATTCTTGCTTATTGAAGAGAATATGAAGTCCTTCTGCCTTTTATATTTATGATATAAATAGACTAAAAATACACCAGCAAAATACCTGAGTTTACATTAATGTGAAAAAAGCAAGAAACTTACTATTTCAACAGGACTGGATCTTAATTCTTGTCTAAACAAGAGGAAAGAAAAAAACAACAGTCAGAATATTTAAGACAATGAATCTCAAGGACATTTTACAGCAGGCAATGAAGACAGAGATCCTTATGAGATAGAGTGTAAATGAGAAAAAGTTTCTACACCTTATACAAAAAGAGGGAACCAGTGAAAAGTTTGGCAGTTTTTGTGAATTAAAGGGATATAAATGTGGGTCCAGGGAAGCCAATGTGGCTTAAATTTGCTAGGAAGAGTACTAATGGAGAGATAGTTATACAAACAGGTAACTGGATTTCTGTATGGAAAATATCTGATAGTTGGGAAAGAATCACCCAAAATGACTAGAAAGAAGATCTGGGTATAGTTCCTATTCCTGCTAGTCAGAGTGGAGGACATTATAATTCATGAAGGAGAATACTCAGAATCTTCTTGACTTTTTGTAAAAGTTAACCAAGATAACAGAGTTAAGAAGCTTAGAAGTAAGACCAATTAATTTCAGAGAAACTCAACCTATCACAGAATAAGGATCAAGGATTTTTATATGGATAAAAAAATACCCAGTTCCCAATAAGTTAAAATACACTATGAAATGACACCCCAAAATGACAAGGTCCATCCACAAAAAAGCATTTGGGTGGGCCTGATGTAATCATCTCTGTCCTCACAGCAGGGCGTCCCTAGTGGCACAGGGATTAAAATCTCAGTGCTATCCAGCTATCACCAGCCACTGCAACATGAGTTCAATCCTCAGCCAGGGAGCTACCCTGGCTACTAAAGGAATATATATAATTTCTTATACATTTTCATTAAAATAATTTATAGTTTTGTTATAGTTACCATTCTAGTGATTTTAATTTCTTGTGGTAATATTTAATTATTATATTTATAATATTTAATAATTATTATATTTGAAAATGAAATGTGTGGAAGCAATAGCACAAAGTATTGGAGAGTAGAAATGGATGCATTCTCTTGTGTGGTTCTTTTATTGCTTTATTATTTGTGAAGTGCTGTAATGCCACTGTCTTATTGGTAAATTGTATTAAATTAAGGGTGTCAACTATAAGCCAAAAAGAAACCAGTAAAATAACACAAAAAATAATTGTAGCTGAGGAGATAAAAACAGAATTATAAAAATGCCTAATCCAAATGATAGTAAAATATGGAGAAAGGAACAGAGAAGAATTGGGACAAATAGCAAAAATATAGCAAAACTGTGTAATTAAATCAAATCATATCAATGATCACGTTAAAAGTAAATTCAAAAACATATAAACTGATATTGTCATATTGCATTTAAAAAAAAAGACTCAACTAGGGGCCACCCTGGTGGCACAGGTGGTTGAGCACAGCACTGTGAAGCTGTCCGCAGCCTCTGCAGCGCGGGTTTGATCCCACCCAGCTGGGGAGATACCCACATGATGCGGCAGACCTCTTCTGTCTCACCCCCTGCACCTCTCAGCAGTGTATTTCTGTCAGTCTGCCTGTTCTGCTCCCCACTCTGTCTCTGGTGAATCCTCTTGCCGTCCTGCACATCTGGACTGTACCCCAGTTTTTGTATGCATGAATAAATGAATCTTAAAAAAAAAGACTCAACTAGATGTCATCTTTGTAAAACCTACTTTAAAGATGCACGTATGTTAAAAGTAAAAGGATGAATAAAAAAGCAGATGATGATTATAAATGTATTGTGTTCACACTAATCAGTGAGACGCCCTATTGGGTTTGTGAAATGTGGGAAGGCACCGGCTCCGACTGGTGGGCTTGTCTGACTCTAATAACTGGTTCTTATACCCTGTCACATTGTTTTTTTCAGCACTTTCTTAAATACTATAGAGAGCCATGCAGAGAAATGTGCTAGATTATGAGTACAAAGGCCACTAGGTAATTTCTGCATAATTTTATGTGCCATCTGCCTATAAACTGGTTAGCACTGAAAAAAGCAAGCATTAAACGTTTGGAAAAGATATATTTTCAAACTCTTCAAAGCACATTTGGCTTTATGAAATTTGAAAGGAAGGAAACAGAGGCCAAATAATTGAAAAAAGTATCAGTGAAATATTTTCCTTCCTATGTTCATATTGGGAGAAAGCACAAGGTACTTTGCATACTTTTATTTATTTTCTTTTCATGGTTTTTTTTAAACTTTTTAAAAAGATTTATTTATACAAGAGCTGGGGTACAGGCTAGATGCGCGGGAGGGTGAGCAGATTCACCAGAGACAGAGTGGGGAGCAGAACAGGCAGACGGCCAAAATATACTGCTGAGGGGAGTAGCGGGTGAGACAGGAGAGGTCTGCCATGCCATGTGGGTTTTCCCTGGCCGTCTGGGAATTGAACCCACGCTGCAGAGGCCACAGACAGCTTCACAGCGCTGCGCTCAGCACGCTGCGCCACCGGGGAAGCCCTACTTTGCATACTTTTAAATTGTCAGTGTACAGTTCTCTAAGATATACTAAGAATGGGTTTATAGAAAAACAATGGTTGAAAGGAGAGTACAGCCAGAGAGGAGTGTCCCTAAGTGATTATTCCTTGGTACAAGTACTATTCAGTATGAAAGACCTTGGAAATATAAATGGCTGCTGGAATAAAGAAACATCTCTTGTTTTCCATTAATACCTTCATCAAGTTCAATTATAATGCAGTTGTAGTGGTGAGTGGACAGAGAATTCATCATGGTAAGTCATGAAAGAAATGAGAGGCCCGAGGTGAAAAAGAAAGTTTGAAATACTCTTAAAGAAGGAATCCCGAAATAAAAATAACAATTCAGCATTTGGTTCTCCTTTCAGACAGGGTAAAGCTTAGATGTGGCCCCCCAAAAAATACATCCTAGTGAATGAATACTCTGGGGACTAATAAAGCACTTGAGGCCCAGCCTTCCAGCTATCACACATATCCTCGCTGCAATGTAAAAGGAATTTCTTACTGTGAGTTATGGTCAAAACACTTTGAAGCCTTTGCTTTGAGAGGATTTAAAGTCCTTGAACTTAGACATAAAAATTGACTGTTACAAGTTCATTATAGCATAACAATTTGAATTTAGGCAGCTCTGTTTGAAAATAAGTTGACTTTTAGCTCTGTTTTAAAAATTTGTTTTCTGTATAAGCAGCATTCTCTTAAGGTCTAAAATTTAAAGTTTCAAAGGGTGTATAAAAATACTCTCTCCCACCTTTCTCTCCTACACTTCCTAGAAGTAATGAATGGTTTCCTATATATTTTTTTTTCAGAGATATTTTACTCTTTAGCTTCGTGTTTCAAGAGGAGTTGAGGAATATTTTTGCCTACATTGATAAAGTTTCTGCATCACTGACAACCTTAATTTTGCTCATCCAGAACTATTAGTACCCCACACTCATGCTGAGATTCTTCTACCTAACTTTGGTTATCTGTCCATCTCTAAGAAGACTCAGATTAAGGGCTTCCCCTGGTGGCACAGACGGTTGAGCGCCGTGCTGTGAAGCTGTCCGCAGTCTCTGTTGCACCAGTTTTATCCCGGCCAGCAAGCGAGGGTCCCTCATGGCACAGCAGACCTCTCCCGCCACACCCGCTGCTCCCCTCAGCAGTATTTCTTCAGTCTGCCTGTTCTGTTCCCTCCTCTGTCTCTGGTGAATCCTCTCACCTTCCCGCACATCTGGTCTGTACCCCAGTTCTTGTATAAAATAAATAAATCTTAAAAAAAAAAAAAAGAAGACTCAGATTAAGCTCAGCTGACTCTATGAGAAAAAGGATCTGTTGACTCTCCAAGTCATCTGACTATGTTTATATTGAGATATACAGGAAACTTCTGATAATGGTAGCTAACATTTAATGATTCTAACAGTTTGCATATAACACACACTTAATTTTCGCACACAAGTAACCCCTATGAGGCCAGTACTATAGTCATTTTATAGATGTGATGACTAAAGCACAAATTTACATAGTTAACAAATTATAGAACTTGGATTCAAACTGGTCATCTGACTCCAAGGTTTGCTCTTTATTCCTACACTATATTACTTTTTTATCTATACTGATAAAATTATGTTCTTTACTTGCTAGAATAGAAGGGATACAGTTTTTGAGGACTTATGACTATCTTTGAAATATTCTTTTCCTTTGCTAGAACCACTTTCGGTAACAAAGTATACTCTGGCGTTCCTGTCTAACTGGAACTCAGGAGGAATGAAAGACAACATTAAAGGGGTATATGTGTGTGTGTTTTGTGTGACTATATTCTGTGAATTCAGGTCTCTATTAAAAGACGTGATTATCTGAAGAAAAGATAGTCATTTTTTTTTTTTTTTTTTTTTTCTTTTTTTTTAATTTTTTTTTCTTTTTTTTTAATTTTTATATTCCCCCATACAATTGCAAACGCCCCATTCTGACCCCAATCCTTCCCCTCCCGCCCCCCCCCCCCAAAAAGTGTCTCTGGTTCATAGTTTTTTGTTGATTTTGATTTTCACTTTCTTATATTCATTTTCCTGGTCCCTTCTTTAAGTTTTCTAGATTCCTGCTATGAGTGAGACCATCCGGTATTTTTCTTTTTAAAAGATAGCCATTTTTAAATTCTGCTAGAATTAGAAAGTGAGTTTCTTATCAAACCAATAAACATATGCTGGCACAAACTAAAATAGTGACCAACCATAGGACCTTTTTTAGATTTCCAAAGACAAAGGAAGGGTGAACAGGAAGGCCATAGTTAGAAGGAGAGCCAATGGAATTAACAAATAAAACACGTAAAAGATTTAGTTGCATGATTAGGGTTGTGTGATGTCACATCTATAAAATCATAAGCAAAATCTGCATTGCTCTCTAAGAATTCTTGGTAAAGTATATTTATTCTGGGGAATAAAGAGAGATACTAATTTCAAGGAATTGGCAAATTAGAGGTTTCTGTATTACCTTAACATTAATGTTTTATATTCTAGCTCCACATTTTCTGTGCTTAATGAAGTTCATATCTGTCTATAAAATGCTTAGCTTTAAATATAGGTTGGTGATACTATCTGAGATTAAAAGGCAATAACCCAAAAGATATATAAATTTTATCCTCTCATATATCTCATAAATATGGCATGTTCTCACTAAACTAGCAATATACCAAGTTTCTTCAAATTATAATTTCTGGCCACGAATTTGACCAATGTATAATCCTAATAAAAATGAGTAGGCAAAGAGCCATAAATAATAATTGGCATGGCCTCCTTGAAAATGAATTGTGCTTATTTATTCAGGGCTTTACACACAGAAGGGAAATTAATAAATAATTGGATATTTAAAAATGATGATGAAGTTATTAAAATGTTTTGAAGACTATTACAGTTAGAACTAACAAATTGTTTAAAACCACAGAATCACTTAGGGAAAATGTTTAGGATACGTATTTAATGATAGTAATATTTTGGTTTTATTAAAGTGTATTTATTTCTAAATTAAATATGGGAGAAGCATTGTAAATCCTTAAGCCAACAGCACTATGCAACTTCTCCTATTTGACTTTTCAGAGGAGTGCATAGAGTTAAAAGGAAAAAATTATATCATTGTGGAACAAATTTATGATTTCCATATTTCATGGATTCTCCAAGCTATTCATAATAATAGTTAACATTTATTTTTATTATAAACCAGGCCGTATGCTAGACACTGAACAAGAGTTGCCACAATTAAGCCTCAACTAACACTATGATTAATTAGCAAACCTCTGTTTTTATATTTGTAGAGCAAATGCTAACATAAAGTTTGTCATTGGTTCAATTTCACACACTTGGAAAATACCAGGGACCAAATTAAATCAGGAAGTTCGATTCAGAGAGCATCCTCTGAAATACTTCATTTCTTTAGCCATAAATATCTATTCTTCCTGATCCATAATTTCTCTAATTTATAAATAGCAAGGAAATCTAAATAGTTCTTCTTCCTATTAGACTAGTCGCTGGTCTTTTATTAGCCGCTTATATTTTTTTCTTCAAGATTTCTTCTTGAAGCCATTTGTAACAATAAGAGTTGAAATTGATAAAATTTCTATCCTTTTTCTCAAAGGGTATGAAATAACTTTAGCAAAAATAAAAGTGAAATCATGCACTCACATAACTTGAAAGGGAGGGGTAGAGATGAGGTTTATAATTTCTTCTATGGAATTAAGGCTGACCACTTTTTATACAGTTGGTAATAATTTGTGATAGTAATTAGGACATGCATGTAATCAGATGTTATGAATAATTTATAATAGATACAAATACAGAAAATATCTAATAAATGCTGACAAATTATGGGTTAGTGTATAGTCCCTGACATCCTGTCTATTTTTAACATAGACATGATAAAAATCACTGACAGTGAGCCTATAATGAATTATATTTAACTATGATTAACAGTGTGCCCTTTGAAAGATCTTTAGATAAATGCACTAATGTTGCAAAGACTGATGATTTTGAAAATAACTATTAGCAGTATGTATTTGGGAAAACAACAAGAAAAACACAACCATGTACATAATGATGCCAGTATTTTCCAATTCTTGCTTTGTTTTGCTGGTTCTACAGCTCTAATGTAGACTTGTCAACAGTGATTTGAGGAAGTAAAACAACTTGAGGTAGAGATTATAAACTTTTTACAAGGGGAGACTTATAAACATTGTCTGTCTAGGAATAGATGATAAATCAACAGCCTTATTAAAGCATTAAATATTAATATAGACATTTAAGTATATATTTTGCTTAGTACTATCTGTCAAATTAGCATATAGCCTGTTTTCAGGCAATACTCCTCATCAATAAGATGGAGAATACTATGTTAAGATACTATGTTAAGAGCTGTGTGTGTGTGTGTGTGTGTGTGTGTATGTATGTTCGGTATATCTCAATGTAGGTCATATTTGACAGTGGTGTTTCATCTGTAAATATGTACGAATTAGTGACTTAACAAAATCAGTGAATTAAGCACAAGAATTTAGTCAAGTTTTCTTTTCAGCTGTTTTATAAAACTTAATATAAGCTATACCTTGATAAAAGGGCATAAACAAAAATTGAGTAAGGCTACCTTTCCATCTAATATAATTTAATATAATCTACACTTTAATAAAACTGCATAAACTTTCCTCTAACTTGTAATGTTGTCAGCCATTTACAATTATAGTTAATTTGATCTGGTTTGTGAACAGGCATGACTTAGCAGAATTTAATTTGGGAAATAAATTCTTTAATATAATATAAATTCTTTAACATTCTTTCTCATTAGTTTGAACAACACCTTGATACCATAATTTGCATATATATATACACTATTGTATGGCTTTAACCTGATAATTTATATGACAATTCATAAAATAGTTTGTAAATTACCAGATTTATTTGTAAATCAATAAAAATATTTTTTCAAACAACTCTGTACCACTAAGACCCTAAGGAAATATTTTTGTATGTAACCAGATATGCATTCATGTAATATAGTTCTAATTAAATATAAAATTATATCTGCTGGGCAAATCAATATTATACAATAAAAATTTGGTTAATCAGATTAAAAATGTAACTGTCAAGATATTTTCTAAAATTTACTGCATTCATTTTACAAATAACATACTAATATAAATATCTTAGTCTCAAAAAATTAGTTATTGTAAACTAAGTGTGTAAATTTATTTAGAAAATGTGTAACTTATAAATATTTAAAATTGCAGAGAAATAAGATTAATAGTAAATTTCTTAATATACAAACTCTAAATTACACCATCTTTTAAAATATGGTTATGAGCTATACTTTGTTATTATTATTTGAAAATTAAACATTTACCAGATTTAATATGACAGAACATTCTCTTGCTCAGTGAGTTCTGGTTTTAGATTTTATATTATAACATATGCTGGAGGATAGTGGTGTACTTGACAACTTCTTCTTGGAACAAATATAAAAATACAGAATTAGGCTTGTAACTTATACATGTGGCATTTAGTAGGTTTAAACTTTACATTTTTAAAATAGGATTTCTGTTCCTTTTCTCCTCAATAAACTTTTTCTTTATCTAAACAAAAAAAAATTAGGAATCTACTTTCTAAGTCCTCTACTGCAGGTGATAAATTTATTCTTGATATAACGTTAATTAAATAGGCTCATTTAATATGTTTATGTATATCCTCATGGGTAACAAAACCATGTTTAGAAATCTCTGTCTTTAGTAATTTTTTTTTCACTTTTCATGCTCAGGAATAAATAATACCCTTAACTGGATCAATGCAAATTATCCAATAATCATATGAACTCTTTCTCAGTGGGATTATAGAGTTTATGACACTCTAAATTTCATATATATGGGACTGTTTCTGACACTCTAAATTTCATATTGATAGGATTGTATCTGAATTAATTGGATTGTTTTAATAAAGAATTGTGTTAACAAAAGAGAAATGAAAAGGGAGTAAAAGAAGAATCTCAAAAAGTATAAATCAGAAAATACAAATGAAAGAGATGAATTAGTCACTATGTAGATGGAATTAGAATATTTAATTTGTTAAAGATAATGGGACTTCAAAATTTTTTCTGGTCTTTAGTTGGCATCTTCAAATACCAATTTAAAAATTAGCATCAGGATATTAATTGCATACATTATTTGGGGTAACACATATTTATACCTTTTATTCTATATTCAAAATAAGTTGTTTATTCCTGGTAAAGATCAAAGCTGGCCAGTCTGTCACAGTCATACTTGCTCAGTCTTGCTAAATTCCTGTCCAGGTTGCTAACTGCATAGATCATTTTTGCAGTTCTTTTTTCTTCAACAAATGTATATCATTCTACCAGAGTGTTACAGACATTGTTTGAAGTGTCAGGAAACACAAAGATGGGTGTGATGTGTGTGTCTGCACTGGGATCTATGTCAGCCCAAAGAGACGTACAAACATAAAAAACCGTGTGCTTTAACATAGCTTCTAATTTTTAGCACTAGTTATCAACCAACCATTATGAAACGATCTCATTAGCTCCATTGACATTTCTGTAGTGTGGGTGGATAGAGTGCCTTGGTATTAAAGAAAAAAGTTGGGACAGGAGGCTTCAGAAAGGACAGACAGTGCACTGAGAAGAGAGGATTTCCTCATCTGAAGAAAGACATTTGAGTTAGATTGTACAAGGGCATGTAGGTTAGAGCCTGAACAGTGCAGATACTGGTTAAATCTAATTGTAAGGGTGTTATTGATCTATCTGGGGCACCTGTCATTTCTTTTACTGTCGGGTTCCTAAAATCTTTGATACCCAATCTCTAGTATATTTTCACTCTTATAGCATCCTTCTTATTGTGTCCTCATTCTTCATATTTTCAGTATGATTTTAAATAAAAGATCTCCTTTTACTTTCAGTATGCTTTATATACATTTTGGGAAAAGGAGAACAGAAGCAAATTGTGCCAGTGGTCTTCAGGTAGAAAAAGTCTAGAATTATAACTATGAAAAGGAGATAAAGCATGGTATCTGTGGAGACTCAATATTGTGTTAGGGGTGGAGAGACTATAGTAAGGAAGGGCACTTTATGATCACTTCTTCAAAATCTCCCATTGAACAACCTCACTCAAGTACAACATCACATCTATGGCAAACTTTTATCTGGCATAGTCGAAGAGTGAATGTTTTTCAAAATCAGATATTCTCTTTAATTTAGATTGCATAATATGCTTTCAAAAATGTTGACAAAATGACATGTAATATAAATTATGCAGCCCATACTTTAAACTTCCTGTAGTCATTCAAACTCTAATTTAGTGTTGCTCGGTCCCTCTGGAGCTTTATAAATTTGAAAAAAAAAATTCCTGAATTCAAGGCACCCTGTCCCGTATCAGGCATTCAAAGACTATAGAGATTAAGGCCCTTCAGGAACTCAATACTGAGCCACTGAGGCCAGGGTTCCACTGGTAAGGGAACATATAATTATTCATTACAAAGTGAATAATGCACATACAAATAATGATGGAAAAACTCAAGGGATAGATGGGAAAATTAAACCCTATATACATAGAGAACAATGTTATGAATTGTAGCTGTCACTAGATTTATAGACATTAAAATAATAGAATATTCTAATTGATGATTTGCTTCTTGCATCTTAAAACCGTCCCTTCAGAGAGTACTTGTATACTGCTTGTATTATTTTTATGAAATACATAATCCTCATGTAATTTTTATGTGATGTTGGCTAGGACAAGATAGTAATTGAACAGTGCACATTTAAAAAAAAAAAAACACTTATTTCCACTTTGAAAACTGGTATAAGATATCCCCTTATACTCATAAGAGGTGCCAAGCATAAAACCAGACTTGGTGTTCTTGATTCTTGCATGTTAACATTGCTATATCTTTTTCACCCTTTTCTTCTGGCATTTCTAATTATACCACTCCCTATCATTGTACTTTATTCCTACTTCAGTCTTATTTTGAGAATCTACTTCCTCTTACTTGGCTAAATACAGTGGTCTCACTTATCACCCTACAACTTCTTGTTGTAGTCAAGGTAATTTTTGTAAATGACAAATCTGTTCATGTCACAACTCTTCATAACATCCATGAATGATGTCATAGGATAAAAACCTATAACATGGCTATAGGACCTTCAGTGGCCTGATTAGTTCTTCTCTTTCCATTTTTACCTCAAATTACCTAACCCTTGTTCATTGTGCTCTCACCAATGCCTCAGAACCTGGAATGCATGATGCAGCTTACTGTCTCATAAGCGCTTCCCTCTCTGCAGGATGCTCTGACACCCCTCCCCCTCTACTCCCACCTCATGCTCCCTTAATGCTCACTTACCCTGATGTCAGCTCAAAAACTCCTTTCTCGGGGAACACTTTCCTTATCTTCCAGAAAAACTTGTTTTTCTTTGTTGTCTTTGTCATGCCCATTCGTAACTTGAATTTCAATTTGCAATTGTTTTATCTTTTTAAAAGATTTTTTATTTACTTATGCATACAAGAACTGGGTACAGACCAGAAAAAAAAAGTCTTCATTCATTCATTCAACAGATATTTATTGAACACTTACTGTGTGATAGACAATGGAGTCATACTGAAGAGTAAGACAAACCAGCTCTCATTTTTCATGGAAATTACATTTTTTTAAAGATTTATCCATGTGTGCATACAAGAGCTGAGTTATAGGCCAGAGATAGGGGGATGAGAGGATTCATCAGAGACAGAGTGAAGAACAGAACAGGCAGACTGACTGAAATACACTGCTGAGGGGAGCAGTGGGCGAGTCAGGAGAGGTCTGCTGTGCCATGTGGGTTCTCTCTGGCCGTCTGGGGATCGAACTCGTGCTGCAGAGTCTGCAGACAGCTTCATAGTGCAGTGCTTAACCCCCTGCGCCACCAGAGAAGCCCGGAACTTACATTTTTATTGGTCGTAAACAAGAAATAATTTCACATAGTCATAGTTGCTATGGATACAATGAAACAAGGTGATTTGGTAAAATCATGTGAGGTAGATTAGCAAATCAATTTGAGTATGATCAGGGAGCTTCCTGTGCATCTTTAACTCATAGACACCTACCCTCACTCTGTAGAATTGGCCATTCTCCCTTTCTAAGGTATGCTACTACATTCATATACATATGCTACTACATTCATGTACACATGAAGCATACTTGTACTATATGTTTTAATTCCTTTCAACAGTGCCTTGAGGGTCAGAACTACTTCTGATTCATTTACATGTTTCAAATGACTAACTTAAATGCCCGGTATAATAAACTAATAAGTATCCAGTAAAAGCTTGTTGTAATGAGTGAGACAATGAATGTATACTTGCCTTATCTCTATAATGGATTCTACTTCTGTTTTGATTGAGGTTTCCTGGAAAAACAGAACCTGAGACAAGACTTAAGTGGTGATGTGATTATTGAAATATGTAATCTTGAGGCCAGGGAGGTAGGATGTGAGACCAAGCAGAACAAAAAATGAGATGTTACACAGCTGACTTCCAGTGAGACAAACTGTCGAATGGAGGCTTGGCCATATGTGACATCGCTACCCAGGCTATTCAGAACATCCCTCCCTGGGGGACTATTCACGTGATGGAGAAGGGGGCATTGGTTTGATGGCATCCTCCTTCCTCCTGTTTTTCATTCATCAGTGTAATGATATTAACACTCCTGGATCAGCTGGCTTCTAAGGTAGCCTCTGGGGAAGCCAGATCCTGTTCTTGTGCTTTGTCTGAGGGGCAATGGGAAGAACCAGTAGGCCCGTGGGAGCCCAGCCAGGGTCAGTCACTGCAGTGGTAGCTGTGGTGGAGCTAATGGCAACGAACCTGAGATACAGCCAAAGTGGAGAGACTTTGAGAATGTACATACTAGGCACATAATGAAATCTTCAAATTTCATTTTCTTTTAGGTTCCTTCTTCTCAGTTCATTAAACTAACTCAACTTAAGAAATAATAACAATAAAAACAACCACTGTGGTTCTAAATTCTCCTCCAATTTTCTATCCTGTTTTTCTCTCTCCTTTCTGTCCGTTAATTATGTTTAGCTTCTCACACTTGAACCATGTGGGGCCAGCTCCCTTCTCCCTTTAGATCCCCTGACCCCTATGTTCTAATCTCTGATCCTGCTGTCACCTCTACCTTGAATAACTTTTTCTGTTTCTTTTCTCCTTATGACTCAGTCCAGATGGCACCAATAGGTCTGAGTGCTTCTCCTCTGAGTTACCATGGCATCCTGCCTTTCCCCAAATCATAACACTTCCGACATTGGCCTAAAAATATTATAAGCCTGAAATCTTTCACTATTTTCACTTATCATTGTATATCAGTTATTTGGTTCAATGTCTATTATTTGCTCATTTGCTAGTCAATTATTATCCCTTAGTTTTCCAAATAGGGATTTATTTATTTATTTTTTTGCTTCCTTTGTTATCCCTTTTAAAACATGCAGGGACTAGAGTAAGAGTGGCTTTAGGAGCAGATTACCATTCAGACACACACATACCAAGCACTTTTCCATCAGTTCAATGCCATACGTAATTTATTTGACTCACACTGTAGTCAACCACTGCCAGGTTCAATCAGTTGGCTGCCTTTATTGATGTTTTTAGGATCCAAGACCTTTTCCTTCATGTTTCCCAATAATCTTAGATGCTTTACAGCATATCTAAAGACAGGAAAACACATTGGATCAAATTTAGAGCTATCTTTGAACTCAGTGGTTGAATCTGCTAAGCCAAATCTAGATTTCAAGCAACAAAGTAGCTTTGAAATGATAGTTTTGAAAGACTCAAAAACTTCCTTAGATGTTAGTTCCTTGCAGGAGAAAAAGAAGGAAATATCATTTTAATGATTTAACAGTAGGTATATCACAAGTGCAACACTTATTTTTAGTGGAATAAGAAGAATCATCTACTGAAGATTCTTTGCTCTCTGTGTGTGTGTTTGTGTGTGTGTGATGCATTTAATTTTTCTTTTTAAGTTCAACCTAATCACATACTAGAGAAGCAGAGTATTTATATCCTTTCATCTTAGATGCTGTCTTGGTAGTAGAATAATTATTAATCAGAATTATGAGACAAAAGCATATGAAGGTGTTCATGCTGACATAATAGTTTTAAAACCCTGTCACCATATTTCCTTGGAGAATAAATAAGACTGGTGTCATGCACAGCTATAAATAAGGCATGTGTTTTTGATGCACTTTCACTTTTTGTCCAGTCTCCATTATTTCTTCTTCAGGTGAACCTATCTGAGACACATCCCTCAGTCTTTCAACTCTCAACAACAAACCATCACTTTTAAAGTGAGCAGTACTGGGCCTCCCCGGTGGCACAGCGGTTGAGCACTGGGTTGCGAAGCTGCTCGCGGCCTCTGCAGCACCGGTTCGATCCCCGGCCTCCGGGCGAGGGTCCCACATGGCGCGCAGACCTCTCCTGCCACCCGCTGCTCCCCTCAGCAGTGTACCTCTTCAAATCTGCCTGTTCTGTTCCCCGCTCTGGCTCTGGTGAATTCTCTCACCCTCCTGCGCTTCTGATTGTACCCAGTGCTTGTATAAATAATTAAATAAATAAATATTAAAAAAAAATAGCAATTGATATTAAAAAAATAAAATAAATAAAGTGAGCAGTACTTAGTGTTGGCAAAACAAAGAAGTGATTAATATTAATAAGCACTCTTTTGATCTTTATGATGCTTCAACATTTCCCCACCCCTAAGGATTTCTTCCTTTGGGTATTAGAAAAAGTCCTCCTATTTTTATACCCCCTTCTCACTCCATCACTCAAAAAAAAAAAAAAAAAGAAAATTATTTAATTTTCTTTTCATTTATTTTATTGAAGTGACATTAAATTAAAACATTTTATGATTTAGGTGTCATCATGATAAATAAACATCTGTATATACTGTGCAATGTTCACCAAAGCCTAGCTTGTGTGCTTTGCTTTTGTTGTTGTTGTTGAGTTGTGTGAGTTCTTGTCATATTTTGGATACTAACCCCCTACAGAGCAGATGGTATGCAGATATCTTCTCTCATTCAGTATGATGTATGAGTCCTTTGTGTATTTTGCATATCAGTCCCTTGTCAGATGTGTGATTATACAAACATTTTCCCCCATTCTGTAGGGTGTCTTTTCATAGTTTATTTCACTGTGAAAGTGTTTATTTGATGTAGTTCCATTTGTTTCTCTTGCTGTTATTGTCCTTTATGCAAAGACAACACTAAAACCAGTATCATAGATTTCCCCCTGTGTTTTCTTCTATATATTTTGTAGTTTCAAGTCTTATATCCATGTCATTAACCCATTTTGTGTTAATTTTTTAATATGGTATGAGATAGTGATTTTGTTTCTTTGTTTTGCATGTAGTTGTCCAGTTTTCCCAACACTACTTGTTTAAGAGACTTTTGTTTCTCTATTGTATACCCTTGGTTTCTATAGTTTTATAGTATGTATGAAGTCTGGGAATGCAATAACTTCAGTCTCTGTTTTTGTCAGAATTGCTTTGACTATTTGGGGTCTTTTGTAGTTCCATGTTAATTTCAGTAATGTTTGTTCTGTTCTTTGATAAATTCCATTGAAACTTGAATAGGGATTGTATTGAATCTATATATTGATTTGCATATGATGGCCATTTTAGCAATATTACTAAATAATCCATGAGTAGGGAATATTTTTCCATTTCATTGTGTATTATTCTACTTCTTGTCACAATGTCAAATGGTGTTCATGTATATGTCTTTCATTCACCTTTGTTAAGTTTATTCTTAGGCATTGAATAATTTTTGATGTAATTATAAATGGGATTCTTTCTTTCTCTTGTAGCTCATTGTTTACATAGAGGAAAGCAAATAATCTTTGTATACTGACTTTGTAGCCTGCTACTTCACTCTACTCACTTATTGTTTCTTTTTATTGGAGTCTTTAGGATTTTCTGTGTATAGTATATCATCTAAAAATAGTGAAAAATTTGCTTCTTTCCCAAGTTTAATTTCTTTTATATCTTTCTCTAGCTTAATTGGTCCAGCTAGGACTTCCAATAATATATTGAATAGTAGTGGTAAAAGTGGACATCAATGTCATGTTCTAGATTATGGAGGAAAATATTTAAGTTTTTCATCTTTAAAAATTTAGTCTGAAGACATGGTCTTTATTGTGTTGGGGTGTGCTCCTTCCATTCCCATTTTTATGGAAGAAGTTTTTTTTTTTTTTTTTAATCATAATTGGGTATTGCAGGGCCTCCCCTGGTGGCGCAGCGGTTGAGCGCTGGGCTGCGAATCTGCCTGCATGCTCTGCAGCGCCGGTTTGATCCGCAGCCGCCGGGTGAGGGTCCCACATGGCTGGCAAACCTCTCCTGCCACCCGCTGCTCCCCTCAGCAGTGTACTTCGGTCCTTCTGCCTGCTCTGCTCCCCGCTCTGGCTCTGGTGAATTCTCTCACCCTCCCGCGCTTCTGACTGTACCCAGTGCTTGTGTAAATAAATAAATAAATCTTAAAAAAAAAATTGGTTATTGCATCTTCTCAAATGCTTTCTCTTCATACATTAGATGATCATTTGATTTTTATCTTTCCTGTTGTTGATGTGGTGAATTATATTAATAGATTTACATATCTTGAAACACACTTTTACCCCAGGAATTAATCCTACTTAGAAATGAAACTTTTTTTTTTTTTTAATAGAGGCATGTTTTATTTATTTGTTTGTTTGGTTGGTTGGTTGGTTTATACATGCACTGGGCACAGTCAGAAGCGCGGAAGGGTGAGAGAATCCACCAGAGCCAGAGCGGGGAGCAGAGCAGGCAGAAGGACCGAAGTACACTGCTGAGGGGAGCAGCGGGTGGCAGGGGAGGGCTGCGCACCATGTGGGACCCTCCTCCGGTGGCCGGGGAGCAGCCGGGGATCGAACCGGCGCTGCAGAGGCTGCGGGCAGCTTCGCAACCCAGCGCTCAACCGCTGCGCCACCGGGGAGGCCCAGAAATGAACCTTTTAATGTATTGTTGTATTTTGTTTGCTAAGATTTTATTGAGGAGTTTTACATCTGTGTTCATAAGGGATAATGCACTATGGTTTAGTTGTTGTTTTAATATCTTTTCCTGTGTTTGATATCAGAATAAAGTAATCTCATAAAGTGTATTTGGAAATATTCCCCCTTTCTCAATTTTTGAAAGACTTTAGAAGAGTAGATATTAGTTTATCTTTGAAGCTTTGATAGACCTCACTAGTGAAACTGTCTGGTCCTAGAAAAACTTTTTCCCACTTACCTATTTTGAAAGAGCTGCTTGAAAATGTATTATAGTACAATAAAGAAAAAGAAAACAGAAGGAAAAAAAAATCAAACAAGCCTAGGAAAAGGACGACAAAAACTAGTGCATTTTTGCCTAAATGCAAAAGTACGTCCTAGAATGGATTTAGTAAATTTAAAAAATTTGAATGTAAGCTTAAAATTTTGATAGATGTTGACAATTGTATTTCAAAATTATTGTACAGATTTTCACTCCCGCTGATAATTTATGAGGCTGCCTCACATTTGCTTTTCTTTTTCATTTTACTTCTTAATTTAATCTTAATTTTGCTTATTTCATAGTTTAAAATATTCTACAGTTAAATTTATAAAATGTGGTAACCTAATAGCATACACTGAATAGCATAAACTGAGTAGGCCATATCAAGAAAGAATATGTTAATTAAATTTTTATTAAATGTGATCTAGACCCTTGATTAAAACTTGATGACATTTCCATTTTTAATATGGAGATAAGAAAACTTGCTTCTTTTGTGATCCTTCAGTGTATTAGTACTTATAGTATTCTAATATTCATTACATGAATTTAATGACCATTGAGCATTATTTTAATTGAAAATTCCTTTGAGCATGAAGGTATTTAGTAAGAGATTAATAGAAGCAAATTAATGCTATTTCTTTAAAGACTTATATCACCATTCAACAAAGGACATCTCATAACTTTCATTGTAAAATTTTGATCTCCATTCTTCTAACAGTGTTTTAAAGTTGAACTAAAGAATTTCTTTATAATTATAAAAGTACCATAGATATATTTTAAACTATGCCAGCAGGCATAATGTGATTTGGACAAACCTTATTTATGAAAAGGATTGTGTGGTTGTGTTGCTGAGAAAATTTAGAAGGCTATTTTTCATCCAACTCTCCTTTGTTATACACTAATATTTTGTTATACAACTAATATTGTTTGAACCAAGAATGCAAGTGTGAATATGGATCTCAGTCTGTACTTAAGATTATAAAAATATAGCCTATTTAGACCCAGGAGAATAGTGGTAGTGCATATTTTCTCGTCCATGTACCTCACACATAGTAGATTCTTTCTCAATAATTGTTACTGTTTGGATTTAGCCTGGCTACCTTACTGCTTTCACAAAGAAACTCTTGAGTTTTAGGCATCTGAACATGTGTTAGAATATTCATTGATTATTGAAAAAACATTAAAATGGTTTATGTTACAAATGCTCTCCTTAATTCATCCTGTCACTTGGGGGAATGCATATATCGGGTATTTCATATTATGGCCAAAAAAAAAAAAAAGATATTAGTGAGCTTGGGAATTTCTTCTTTTAAAATAGTTAATGTTGATCCAGAAATATATTTTCTGTTACATATTTGTTCTATTAGTTTTTGAAGATAATAATCTTGAAAAGAGATATTTGAAATTGCTGAAATTGCTAGATTAAGGGACTATGAGTGACTAATAGCTGTTTACCAAATGTGTTTTGGGTGAGCCAGTAAATAAACATCTGTAAAGTGTCATATTTTAGAAAGTCTCAAGTAATCATCCCTCAATAAAGAATATTACCATTGGTTTTAGAAGAGCTCTTTAGTAGAAAAAATAGCTAATGTAGAAATTTAAATGTTTTTGTCTCAATAAAACAGAAACAAAGCCATAAGTGTATCTACTCACCCTTTTACAAAGAGCAAGGTCTCTGTTGGAAATGCAATTAAAACTTCAAAGGCTCATGAGAACTTCTTTGTGCACATGGTATTTAACAATATCTGTATGCAGACAGGTCTTATTTTAAGAATTTATTCTGGCACAATTCACTAAAACACGTCTTCTAATAATTTGTAAATGGCTACTTTTTCTAGAAGAGCCAGCCAAAGAAAAATTTAGTATACCACTCTGGGGGAAAGCATATATACTATATGGATATATATGCATATCCATAAAACTTTGATTTGATTTCCCTCTGGTAGTTTCCTATGTGCATGTTGAGGAATTACTATATTTCAGGTGAACAGCTTAGTGTTTTATATAAATGTAATATGTGAAACAGTCATATGTGTTTTGTAACATACAACAGATTAAGAAACAGGTTTTAGATGTGATAACCTAATGCCCAGTACCATTCACTTAGTAAATTCTGTTGCAATTTAACACATTTTCATGTTCTTTTGTATATAAAATACTAGCATTTATGAGAAAATTATAACTGATAGCTTTCTATAGATTCTTCTTATTTTACTGTGAAACAAATGTTCATCAGAATGTTATTGTCAATGAGCGAAAGTTGCTGTCATTCCGGTCTATAATTATGTTATTAGTCTTATCCATTGAATCAGGGTGCACACATTTCCCTCCTAGAAGGACACTAATAATAATTTTCTCTTAATGATTTTCCACTTTGAGCTCAAAGTGCTCCAGTTAAATTACCACACTAAATCCTCTCATCAACCAATACAAAAGAGAAAGCATTTCAATTCTTATATATAATTGTATCTCTGCATCAAATGCAGTGTTTTATTTCTGCTCACTCCATATTTGGTTATTGCTTTTGAGAGAAATCTAGAGATTTTATTTATGTACTAAAGATCTTATCATCATAGTGAAAGTGGTTGAAGGATCACGGTACATTGTCATTTTTCTCAGGACATAGATTTCCTATTTTGCATAAAAATATTTTGTTTTTCTTTAACAAAAGTTAAAGAAAAGTTGAACTGTTTAGAGTTCAGGTTTCTAAATGAGATCATTAGCTTGCATTTACTTCATTAATTCATTTTTTCCTCAAAACAACATATTTTTCTTTGTGGTTGCTGCATTTTCAGTGAAATATTGATCTGATTTTGGGTTGAACAATACAGTAGTGCTAAAATTTGGTTAAAAAGAGGATAATATCAGGTAATCAGCACAATTGTATACCATTTCCTATTACAGAAATTTTTCCTCCCTGACGGAAATTGTATTAAGAATACATAGGGCCTCCCTGGTGGCGCAGCAGTTGAGCGCTGGGCTGCGAAGCTGCCCGCAGCCTCTGCAGTGCTGGTTCGATCCACAGCCTGCCAGCGAGGGTCCCACATGGTGTGAAGACCTCTCCTGCCGTGCCCACTGCTCCCCTCAGCAGGGTATTTCATCAGTCTGCCTGTTCTGCTCCCCACTCTGGCTTTGGTGAATTCTCTCACCCTCCTGCGCTTCTGACTGTACCCAGTACTTGTATAAATAAATAAATAAATCTTTTGAAAAAATACACAAATACATAAAACATCTATGGGCAATTTTTTTTTTTTTATTATTTTATTAAATTTTATTTTTATATTCCCCCATACAATTGCAAACGCCCCATTCTGACCCCAATCCTTCCCCTCCCGCCCCCCACCCCCCAAAAAGTGTCTCTGGTTCATAGTTTTTTTGTTGATTTTGATTTTCACTTTCTTATATTCATTTTCCTGGTCCCTTATTTAAGTTTTCTAGATTCCTGCTATGAGTGAGACCATCCGGTATTTTTCTTTTTCTTTTTGGCTTATTTCGCTGAGCATGATCCCTTCCAGTGCCATCCATGTTGCTGCAAATTGCATGTGTTTATCTTTTTTGAATGCTGAGTAATATTCCATGGTATATATGTACCACATCTTCTTGATCCAGTCATCTATTTTTGGGCATTTGGGTTGTTTCCGAAGCTTAGCTATTGTAAACAGTGCTGCTATAAACATAGGAGTGCAGGTGCTCTTTGGAATTGATGTTTCTGTGTCCTTTGGGTAAATACCTAGGAGTGGAATTGCTGGATCATATGGAAGCTCTATGTTTAGTAGGTCCAGAAATCTCCACACAGCTCTCCATAGTGGTTGGACCAGTTTGCACTCCCACCAACAGTGCAGGAGAGTTCCTTTTTCTCCACATCCTCGCCAACATTTGTTGTTGCTAGTTTTTTTAATATGTGCCATTCTCACTGGTGTGAGATGGTATCTCATGGTAGTTTTGATTTGCATTTCCCTGATTACAAGTGATGTTGAACATTTTTTCATATGTCTGTTGGCCATTTGCATTTCCTCTTCAGAGAAGTTTCTTTTTAGCTCTTCTGCCCATTTTTTGACTGGATTATTTTCTTTGTTGTTGCTGAGTCTCATCAGCTCTTTGCAGATTTTTGTGATCAGTCCTTTATCATTAGTGTTGGGTGCAAAAATGTTCTCCCAGTTGGTGGGGTTTCTCTTTGTTTTTGTTATTGTCTCTTTGCTGTGCAGAAGCTCTTTAATTTGATGTAGTCCCAGCTGTTTATCTTTCTCTTCACTATCACTGCTTTGGGTGATGTGTCTGTAAAGATGTCTTTGATGTGCAAATCCCGTAGTGTTTCGCCTATATTTCCTTCTATGTATTTTATGGTTTCAGGTCTTATGTCTAGTTCTTTAATCCATTTTGAGTTGATTTTTGTGTATGGTGTGAGGTAGTGGTCAAGCTTCATTCTTTTGCATGTAGCGACCCAGTTTTCCCAGCACCATTTATTGAACAAACTTTCTTTGCTCCAATGCATAGTCTTTGCTCCTTTGTCAAAGATTAGTTGACCATAAATCTGTGGGTTTATTTCTGGATTTTCTATTCGATTCCATTGGTCTGTATGTCTGTTCCTGTTCCAATACCATGCAGTTTTGATGATTATGGCTTTGTAGTATAGTTTGAAGTCTGGGAGTGTGATGCCTCCATTTCCTTCTTTTTTTTTCAGTAGAGCTTTGGCTATTCGGGGTTTTGGTGATTCCATATGAATTTCACCAATAATTGTTCTATTTCTTTTTTTTTTTTTTTTTTTTTTTTTTTTTTTTTTTTTTAGAGGCATGTTTTATTTATTTATTTTGTTTGTTTGTTTGTTTTGTTTATACATGCACTGGGTACAGTCAGAAGCACGGGAGGGTGAGAGAATTCACCAGAGCCAGAGCGGGGAGCAGAGCAGGCAGAAGGACCGAAGTACACTGCTGAGGGGAGCAGCGGGTGGCAGGAGAGGTCTGCGCACCATGTGGGATCCTCCGCCGGTGGCCGGGGAGCAGCCGGGGATCGAACCGGCGCCGCAGAGGCCGCGGGCAGCTTCGCAACCCAGCGCTCAACCTCTGCGCCACCGGGGAGGCCCTAATTGTTCTATTTCTTTGAAGAATGCTATGGGCAATTTTTTTTAAGATTTATTTTATTTATTTATATAAGCACTGGGTACAGTCAGAAGCGCCCCGGGGGTGGTGGGGTTGTTAGCAAATTTGCCAGCACCAGAGCGGAGAGCAGAAGAGGCAGACTGACGAAATACACTACTGAGGGGAGCAGCAGGCGGCAGGAGAGGCCTTTGCGCCATGTGTGACCCTCACCCTGTTGGCCTGGGGATCGAACTGGCACTGCAGAAGCTGTGGGCAGATTTACAGGCCAGTGCTCCACCGCTGCACCACCGGGGAGGCCCTATGGACAATTTTATAACATATGAGGTATGGACAATCCTTTGAAGAATGTATTTATTAGGAATTATAACTTTTGTCTACCTCTGAGAAATAAGACTTCTACTTTTCATAAGCTTCTTTAATATTATTGATATTTCCAAGAATACCTAAATTATTTTTTCATGGTTGTCTGTGACATATGAAATTCATTTAATGTGCATTTGTTTACACCTGATAAAACATTATAATGAAATCTGAAATTAATCTCCATATATTGTGTGCAATAAAATATGCATAATTAATTATACTAACACTCAAGTCATTAAATAAATGTTCTTATTGAATTTTCAAGTTAACCTTTGGCTCTGAAATTTATGTCTGGAGAAAATATTTAAGTGGAAAGTCTAAATCTGATGTCTTTCCTTTTCAGTAATTTTTAAAAATTTATTTTTAATTTATATACATTTTATATCATTCTTTATTTTTCTACAAATATATGCTTTCTCTCTAGGGTGTAGTCCTGTAAAATTCCCACCACTAATACACCTGTGCACCATCACCAAAGTCCCTTTTGCTCTTCCCTCCCCTGTTTTGATCTCTCTCCCTCCCCACCCATGCAAAATGGCTCTGATTTATAGTTGCCTGCTAATTTAGGGTGCTTTTATTTATTATAGTTATATTTTTCCTGATCCCTTACTGGTTCCCCTATATTCCTCCTACAAGTGAAACCATCTGATATTTTTTTTTCCTTTTCCTTCTGACTTATTTCACTGAGCATAATCCCTTACATCTCCATCTGTATTGCTGCAAATGGCATCAGTTTATCATTTTTGATTGCTGAGTAATATTCCATTGTGTATATATACCACATTTTCTTGATCTTGTAATCTATTTTGGGGGCATTTAGGTTGTTTCCATATCTTACCTATTGTAAATAGTGCTGCGATAAAAATAGGGACTAAGTTATCCTTTTGGATTAATGTTTTTATGTTCTTAAGTTAGATTCCTAGAAGTGAAATTGTTGAGTCATAGTAGCTCCATTGTTTTGTAGTTTGAGGAACCTCCACACAGCTTTCCATAGTAGTTGGACCAGTTTGCACTCCCAGCAGCAGTGTAGGAGAGTTCCTTTTTCTCTACATTCTTGCCAATATTTGTTGTTGCTAGTTTTTTACTACCTTTCAGTAATTTGAGGTACTTTGTTAATGTTCCATTAAGAGTGTGTGTGTGTGTTTGTAAAATTTGACCATCAAGTCAAAACAATTTAGAGAATGGGTTCTTCCCATCCAGTGTTATATTTATTGATAGTATTTTTAGCACCAATAAAGTAGCAGTTATAACATGCATTTATTGCAAAATTGCAGCTAAAACATGGGTGTTTTCATGGTGAAGATAGAAGGATAAGGGGTACTTTCCTTTGGAGTTTCCTTGTTCTGAAGGAAAGGGAGTTTGTAAAGGAGCCTGAGTAGGTGCTCATGTTATTCAGAGGTTCTATTTACTAAGGATACTTGGTGCTCTGGGCCATTTGGTAAATTGACCTGGATATTCACCATTGTCTTTCTTTTTTTTTTTTTTTTTTTTTATTTATTTATTTGTTTGTTTTTTGTTTATACATGCACTGGGTACAGTCAGAAGCGCGGGAGGGTGAGAGATTTCACCAGAGCCAGAGCAGGGAGCAGAGCAGGCAGAAGGACTGAGGTACACTGCTGAGGGGAGCAGCGGGCGGCAGGAGAGGTCTGCGCGCCATGTGGGACCCTCCTCCGGTGGCCGGGGAACAGCTGCGGATCGAACCAGCGCCGCAGAGGCCGCGGGCAGCTTCGCAACCCAGCGCTCAACCGCTGCGCCACCTGGGAGGCCCACCATTGTCTTTCTTATAAATACCCAGGTGCTATGGTAGTTGACCTTTCTTTAATAATTGAATAAATATTGGCTTGAACTATATCCAGTGTGGATCTTTCTACTCTCTCTCTCTCTCTCTTTTTAATCTCAGAGTGCTCTTGCCAATCTTAAATTCTTTCAAGACTTCTCTGAAAGAGCATTCTTCATTTATACTTATCTCACACCTCTTCTGTGACTCATTTCTTGTTTCTGCTCCTTGTACATTCAGAAAAGGAACATGACACCTTCATTTGAACTGTCCCTAAGTTACTCATGTAAAACAAGCTTTTATGTCATTGTTATGAAATCTTCTTGTGTTTAGCATTTGAAGTCATCACAGTCTTTTTATATTTTTCTTTATTGTCAGTTGTGCTCTTTCCCTACATCCCCTCTTAAAGTCACATTCTTCTTCTTGTCTTGCTACACTGTCCTTACCTATCAGTTCTCTCTGACTCAATTCAGAGACATTTGCTTTATTTTACTCCAAACTTTATCCTGTTGACCATAACTTTTGAATTAGTTTAAATAGCTTGCCAGACAGAAGTCATTCTGCTCCCCAGGAAAGAAATACTGCCTATCTCTTAGTAAAAGTCACTTTAGTTAGTTGTGTCAATTGTCATTAGGTAAATTACTTGGGTGTGACCCTTAGTTCTTCTTCCATGAAATTTAAAGTAGTGTATAAAGTGGGCATTATATTGTGTCCACAGATTTGAAATGCAGGTTAAATGAACATATTCTCAAAAGAAGACCTGGCACATTAGCATGCTTATTAGTAAATGTTAGTTCTCTTCCCTCTTCCTTCTGTAGGTAACTCTTTTCACCTTCTGATTCTGTCTTCCTCTCCCTGAGTCTCCATTTTAGTGGGAAATATTGACTTCCCACATGGGTCTCTGCCCCATGAACTACAAGGCTATGTTCTACCTCTTTGCTTATGAACCTCCACTAATTATCTGCAAATGTGGAGTTAAAATTTTCTTAGTATGTACTTGAAAAAAGGGTACATTTTGTCTTTGTTTATCTTTTCCCCTTCAAACAGCTTCCTGTACAGATACAATGTACTACCATCTATTTCCACAATGTATCAGTTGTTTTTATGTCTCTGGAATTTTGTTTCTCATTCCTGCCTTTTCCGTCAGTCACCTACTATCGTCTACCAATGGTCCCTCCCCACTTTAACTGTTCTTAATACCCAGGAGGTTTGATACTTCTTTTTTTACTTTATGTGAGTTTTTAGACCTTTTAGCTTATGCATACCATACCAGTTTATTACTTGCTTAGTTGTTTTCCCTTTTCTATACAATATATATTATAATTATTTGGAACTTTGTTTAGTCATTCCTTTAGTTTCATTGAAACTTGTAAAATCATATGCCACTATTATTATTATTAATATTATTATTAAAATGACCTGAAGACAAACAATAAGTTATGATTTAATAAAGTTCCTGGCAGGTATTCCTGCAGGAGTACATGACTCCCTTCATACCACACTTCTGAGGTGAATTATGATCCTATTTCTAGTAATTCTACTTCCTTTTGGATTGCTTTCCAACTTCATGCAGCACAGGAAGGTCTAGTTGTTCTCTACTCTTTGGAGAAGAAACATTTATGTCTCACAGATAGGGAAGGACTTTCAAGTGTAACATAAATCACATACCATATAATCTAGTGATCAACTACACATAGTATGATTATCTTACTATGATTAATCAACATTTAAATGTATCTGTTTATTTCAAAATCATTGCATTCATTTACAAATGATTAGGGTTCATAATATCTGCACAGTATGTTACCAGAAGAATAATTTAAACTTCCCTTACTATTTCCACTTCATTTCCCACCTAACCACTGAACTAAAAACAATCTGAAAAACCAGTACATGCCCCAGACTTGAAATCTTTTTCCATCTTTTTGCCAACAAATTAGCCTGGTCTGCACCTGCTTCAGGCCTCAGTCCTGAGTCACTCTTTCCTTGGAATCCCCTCTTATTATTTCTTGTCAATAATAGATATGATGACAGATAATATATAGGTATGATAATTATGTTTGCTATACCTCTCCTTATGAAACATGAACTCTTTCCACAAACCCCAATTGCAAATACCAATCATAATTATATCATGCTCAGTTTATGTTTTAAAGATATTAAAATAAATTCTTACATGTTAATTGCAAAAATAAAAGTAAAGATTTGTCTTGACCTCATATATATCCTCTTCTCCTTGCTGTAATCCTACCCAGTCTCCACAAACTCACACACACACATATAACCACAAATTGTGTTAACAGGTTTCAGTTTTATATATACATATTCTTTAAAAAATCACTGGATAATATTATCTACATCTGCATATATATCTGTGACTTGCTATTTTAATAAAAAATATGGAAAAATTCAGTGCTGGTCCATACATATTTTCATATTTTCTTTGGTCCTCTTGGAGGACACCAATTTATATAAACATTTAAAAATTTATAATTTGTTAATATATCAAAAATTATAACTGTCAATAATATGTATAAGTTGCATATCAAAGGTAATTTTATATTTTTCAGTGTTATAGGTAGTCTGTCAATTTAGCTCTGAAACATTATTAATCCAAGAAATTGTAGACCAATAAGCACATCTGAAACATTTCAAATAGAAAAGCATTATAACAAGATTGTTTTCTTTTCATACATGCCATATGGGAAAAAAAATAACTATTTTTCTTTTGCTGTGGTGTTTGGATATTTTGAAAATGAAATGTCTTAAATTTCTTTGGCTATCGTGTGCTATTTTGCTTATGAGTTCTATAATCAGTAGGTTGTATATTGATTTCTGCTCTGCTTTTAATTTGAGAAAGAAAATGCTACTTAAAATATAATGAAAACTATTTATTATAACATATAACTGTAAACATTAAAAATCAAATTTTCTCTGCTAGTGGGCTATTTATAATATATTCTAAATGAAGTGTAATTTTATAAATTTCACAATAACATACACATGTGGAAAAGTACTCTGGACAAATAATTGCTGTATTTTCCTCTTCACCTCTATTATTATTTTGTTAATTTTAGGTTAGAATTTAAAAAATATTTGTGTCAATGATAATAATTTTTTACTATTTTATAGCATAAATTTAATTTAAATATTTCTCAACTAATAATCTTCATAGATAAAATGTTTTTTAACAATAGATCAATAACAAATGCAATTAATTAATAGAATTTTTTGCAGCAATGCTTTTTCAATTAATATACTTCAACCTATAGTGATTTGGAAATCTGTTTTATATTTCAGTTATTTAGTACAAAATTGATAATTTATTTTAGGCTTTGGTGGAGTTTTTACTCTGTGAACAACACAAGTCAAAGAAACAGTGGAGGATTTAAAGGAACTCAAAAGACAATGACTAATTTAGAGAAGTCTATAATCTAGAGGGGACACAAAGAACTTGCACAAGAATAGTTTCCAAAAATGTTAATCTATGAATTTCCTTTAATATTTTCTAATTAAAATAATAACTAATGAAATAAGATTGCTGAAAGTTTTTTTTTTCATTTAACTCATTTAAATTCACAGTTGAAAATTTTCACTATAATATTGTTTTCTAGCACCTGTAAAATGTCCATTTGAAGAAGAAGTAGTTGATAGACAATTAGATAGATGTAGATACTGCTTATTTCAGAGACATGCTAACAATAAATTTATCTAATTTTTCAAGCCATTCTCCATTTTAAAACAAGTCACCAGCATGTTCCATTCTTTGTCCATACTGAGTTTACTCTTTATTAAGAATGTCTTCATTTCAAATTATATAAGTTATTGAGAATGCAAATTAGAAATACCCATATAAATACCATTTCTGCCATTACAAGGCTATAGAAACTATTGTCAGTATGTTAATCAAAGTGTCTTGTCACATAGGCCTCCCCAGTGGTGCAGCACTGTGAAGCTGTCTGCAGCCTCTGCAGTGTGGGTTCGAGTCCCACCCAGCCAGGGAGATACCCACATGTAGTGGCAGACCTCTCCTATCTTTCCCACTACTCCCCTCAGAAGTGTTTTGTGTCAGTCTGCCTGTTCTGCTCCCCACTCTGTCTCTGGTGAATTCTCTCACCCTTCTACACCTTTGGCCTGTACCCCAGTTCTTATATAAATAAAATAAATCTTAAAAAAAAAGTTATCACATAAATATCCAATGACATGACATTTTAGGAAAAATGCCAAGATGAGTTTGTGTCTTAGTGTTTTATCTTGTCATATTTTTTATGCCTATAACCCTTTGGGTCTATTGTGTTGAATTCTATTTCAATATACATTCTTTGTGTTAATTCCTAGTATGATAATTCACTTTCCACTATGTGACTTTTGACATTTTAGAGTTGTGTTAGTTATTCTACAGTGTGTGTGTGTATATCTGTATTTACTTGAACTGCAACAAGATTATATTTAGTAAATAAATACATCTCATTATTTTAAAATTGATATTAAAGAGGTTCATATAAAATGTTATATCAAAATCAAATTTAAGAAATGAGTAATAAAGCAATGTGGATGACAAATATTCAGATTAATCCATTTCAGATGAGCATATCCCAAAATGATAGCTGACATTTTTGATATACCTTTTAAATTCTTGGCATAGGTGGTGAGAAAGTAGGTATTCTCCTCAAGAGTCAGAACTTTAATAATACAGTAATCCATGTGGTAAGCAAGTGCTGGAATTGGTATTAACCCTGGAGGTAAACTTTGATAGCTGTTGACCTAAATTCTGGAATGTAATGACCAAAGTGCTTGAGGGATGTGAAGCAAAACTTGAAACCTAAGCAAATAGGTCAAATCTAAAGCTAACATTGAAACGCCATATAAACCCTACAAAGGGCAACATACTGAATATAGATTAGTTTTAAAAAAATGCTCTGACCAGGAAAACAATGAAAGAAGTTGGAAAAAAATATTTCCAGTAAGAATTTCTGACTACAGTACTACATATAAATAACATTGAGGCTAGAAATAATATCTTTATAGTTCAGAAAACTCAATGTAAAATTCTATTTCAATTTTTCTAAAATTAGTATTTCCACTCTAAGTTGCCAGGTACAAAGTAACCATGATATAAAAGATGTGAAAGTATAAGGAACATGTGGGGGAAAGACATAATATTTCAGAGAGAAACAAGGGAGGAAAATTAACATTGCAATAAATAATGACTCAGATTTTCCAGAACTTGCAGAATACATAAAAGGAGTCAGAAGAGATACGTTAGATAAAGATGGCACTTAAAATAATAAAGACTGCCCAACAAAAATTGCTCAAGTTGGCTGACTGTACAATGAAAACAATATTCCTATTAAGCTAGAGATAGGCTCCCAAGAAAGTTATTCATGAATGATAAAGAAATCAAGATATTCCCAGATGGACACAAAATTTTTATTAATAAACCAAAAAAGCTAGCACTCTCTAAGAACACTACATCTTTTATGTACTTTAAGAATAAAGAAAATTGGGCCTCCCCGGTGGCGCAGCGGTTGACTGCTGGGTTGCGAGGCTGCCCGCAGCCTCTGTGGCGCCAGTTCGATCCCTGGCTGCTCCCTCCCGCGCTTCTGACTGTACCCAGTGCATGTATAAACAAAATAAATAAATAAATAAAATATTCCTCTATTAAAAAAAATAAAGAACATTATATTAGCGGGAAGACCTAAGATGCTAGAAAAAAATATAGCTCAAAGAAATTAGAAAAATCTGCATACATCTCAATGAACTGTATAAAGCAATAACAACAATGAAAATTTATAAATTATCAGTTGGGTGATTGGATAGAATATATTTTAAGGACATTTTATTTTCAATAAAGATGGTAACAATGTGATTAATTTTAGAATTTGATTTACTAAAATTTCACTTTAAAATACTCAAACACTACAAGCATAACATGATTAGATTACTGTGAAACTAGTGTGGAGAAAGAGGATGGAATAAAGAAGATTAAAATGTCAAAATAATTGAAATAATGTCAAAGGTTAAACAAAAAATCAACTTAGAAAATATCAAGACAAATGTAAAAAAAAAAAAAAAAAAAAGATAATAGAATTGGTCTGCACTAAAACAACATTTTTTTATTTTAAAGATTTATTTTTTTGGGCCTCCCCGGTGGCGCAGCGGTTGAGCGCTGGGTTGCGAAGCTGCCCGCAGCCTCTGCAGCGCCGGTTCGATCCCCGGCTGCTCCCCGGCCACCGGAGGAGGGTCCCACATGGCGTGCAGACCTCTCCTGCCGCCCACTGCTCCCCTCAGCAGTGTACTTCGGTCCTTCTGCCTGCTCTGCTCCCCGCTCTGGCTCTAGTGAATTCTCTCACCCTCCCGCGCTTCTGACTGTACCCAGTGCTTGTATAAACAAAAAAAACAAACAAACAAATAAATGAATAAATAAAAACATGCCTCTATTAAAAAATAAAAAAAAAAGATTTATTTTTTATTTATTTATACAAGCACTGGGTATAGTCAGAAGCGCGGGAGGGTGAGAGAATTCACCAGAGCCAGAGCGGGGAGCAGAGCAGGCAAAAGGACCAAAGTACACTGCTGAGGGGAGCAGCGGGTGGCAGGAGAGGTCTGCGCACCATGTGGGACCCTCCTCCGGTGCTGGGGATTGAACCAGCGCTGCAGAGGATGCGGGCAGCATCGCAAACCAGTGCTCAATCGCTGTGCCACCGGGGAGGCCCTAAAACAACAATCTTAATAGAGGTGAAAGCAATGTTTTTTCAGGTAAAAGTCAGATTATCAGATTGGATTAAAAAGATTTTTATTAATGTAATAGACACAAATAATGTATAAGAACAGGTAAAATTTAAATAAATGTATGGAATGATGTAATAAATAGTAGGAAAAATGCAAATAAAGTGACTATTAATAATATCAGCAAAATAGACTTACCAAAAATGTTAAGCAAAATACATAGTGATTAAAATTGCAATTTTTGGAGAGAGAATCACAAATGTATTTACCCTAATAAATATAGCATCAATGCACTTAAAACAAAAGTGAATATATCTGGGCCTCCCCTGTGGCGCAGTGGTTGAGCGCTGGGTTGCAAAGCTGCCCACAGCCTCTGCAGCGTCGGTTCGATCCCCGGCTGCTCCCCGGCCACCGGCGGAGGGTCCCACATGGCGCGCAGACCTCTCCTGCCGCCTGCTGCTCCCCTCAGCAGTGTACTTTAGTCCTTCTGCCTGCTCTGCTCCCCGCTCTGGCTCTGGTGAATTCTCTCACCCTTCTGCGCTTCTGACTGTACCCAGTGCTTGTATAAATAAATAAAAAAAATAAATCTTTAAAAAAAAAAAAAGTGACTATATCTAGCATCAGTGGGAAGAATAGAATTAAGAGAAGTTATGAAATGTTACCACATAGGATAACATGAAAAAGTTAATTTTGTTTCTTTACCATTTAATACTAAATTTTTATTCAAAATCTCTTCTATGCCACACATTGTGGTTGGTGATATGGATACATTGGTACATCACAACTGTAACCCCTGGCTTAGAAAGTCTATATGTATTTGCAGATTGGGAGGAGAGATTTTTTTGAAAAGTGCATTAGCTGATGAGAATTGAAAGAAGTTGAAAAGGTACTATTTACAGTCACAGGAAAAGGTCCCTGTATTTAGGAATATAAATGTACATGACTTGTAAGTAAATATTATATATTGTGAATAAGCAGAAAACTGGAAACAATTTGAATGTTCCAGGATAAATTGTGTTATATTTTATGATGGGAATTTCGTACAGTGAGAGAATATGAAGTTAACAAAAGTCTACAATTATATGCACCAATCTATATGATTTTGCAAAATATATCTAAGCCACAAAATGTTACATAAAATATGATTCCATTTATAATTTTGAAAGGAAACAACTAAATAATAAAGTGCTAATTATGTATCCTATCTAATGAAAATATAGAAAAATGTTTGTATTCCTATGAATGGCAGCAATCCCCAAATCTGACAATAACAATTACTGATGAAAATATAGAGCAACATGAACTCTCATTCATGGAAGCTTGAAATATGCTCCAACCATTTTAGAAGACAGTTTGGCATTTTCTTACAAAACTAAACATAATCTGAATGTATGATCCAGTTATCCTGCTCCTATATATTTACCCAGTTGATTTGAAAATTTGTATTCATACTAAAACTTGTAGGCAAATATTTTTATCAGCTTTATTAATAATTGCCTGAAATTGGAGGCTATCATTATTTAAGGATATCCTTAAATAACTGAATAGATTTTAAGAAACTGTGGCACATCTGTATAATAGAATATTAATCAGTGTTAAAAATAAATGAATTATCAAACAAAAGGACATGGAGGAACTTTAAATACATATTACTAAGTAGAAGCTCCCTGTCTGATTGAGGCTAAATACTGTATGATTCCAACTAATAACACTGTAGAAAAGGTAAAATTGTGGAGATGGAAAACAGATCAGTGGTTTTCAGGTGTTTGAAGTCAGGGGCAGGTAGAATAGGTAAGACACAGGGAGAAGGGCTGTGAAACTCTTCTATATGATTCTGAACTGATGGATGCATGTGACTAATATTTTTTCAAAACTCCTAGGATTATAAAGCACTAAGAGTGAAAGCTAGTGTATGCACATTTAAAAATGAGGGTATCGCCGTACCTACGAAGGAATGCAAAATGACAAAATAATCTAAATGTATTAAAATATATAAAATAACCTCATTGAAGGGAGATAAAAGTTTGTTTTGTTTTACTTTTATAAATACTGTTGTAAACAAGTATCTTTGGAAATTAGTGGAAATTTAAGTTTACATATGAAAGGAACTATACATAAGTACTATACTCTAGTTGATGAAGTGTTTCCCAAAGGAGTTTAAGTTAACAATTCTGAAACCACTGTATGTTAATATGAAGATTGAACAAATATGTAAATAGATGGCAGACAGGTTTCTCATCGTTGAAGTGGAAAATTACAGATAAGCAAGGAGAAAGCTAGAATGAACCTTGTGTTAATAGTTTAGAGTTAGAGACATCAGTATGACCATGTTAAGTTTAAGACAGATACAAATGTAATGGAAATATTTATACTAAGTGTTAGTGTGCACATGGGTACACTGCATACCTACATAATTTTGTAGTTTGGTCCTCTGACAGGGCCTGGAAGTAATGATATATTAGTATAGAACACATCTACACCAAGGTCGTAGTCTATAATAGTCTCCAATATAAGAAACTAGGGCTTCTCAGGTTGATGATGTCTGTGTTTAGGACAGGGGATATACAAGATGAGCCCAGAGCATATTGTTATGCTACAAAGCAAGCAAACACTCAATAAACAAAACAATGGGGTATGTCAAAGGGGTACAGGAACTAATTGAAAAAGCTCCCATTAGCCAAAACTGAAACAATTTGAGCAACAGAATGAACTATATTGGATTATAATCAAAATTATAAAATGATTATCTTGAAACTGTACTGTTATGAGTGATTGAATGTTGAAATAGGAGAAAAGACAAATGCAGAAGAATTTCAAATCATTCATGTACATTGCCCTTTCAAAAAGCTACATCATAACTTCCAACTCCTTATATGTAGGCTGCATATAAAAATTTTATCCCCAAAACTAGTGTATATAACAAGCAGAGGGTAGGCAGTATAAGAACCAAGGTAAAAAACGGACAAGTACTGCCTCAGTGGGGTGATTAAGTTTAATATAGTGAAGTAAGCAAGAAAGAGAAAGAAAAATACTGGATGGTCACACTCATAGCAGGAATTTAGAAAACCTAAATAAGGGATCAGGAAAAAGACTAATTGCAATAAAGTGAAAATCAAAATCAACAAGCAACTATAGACCAGAGACAGACACACTACAGTGGGAGGCTGGGGGAGGAGAGGAGGGATTAGGGTCAGAAAAAGGGGGTGGGAATTGTATGGGGAATATAACCAAAATGAAAATGCACATATTACGCAAAAATGAAAATGATGTAAGAATTATATCAAATAAAATAATTTATTAAAAATAGTGATATGTCATATTAATAATGTGTACTTTCAATGTGATGTACTGAGATGACACTTCATCTCTGTGATCTTCCTCCCAAAACCCCACTATGTCAATCTAACCATGAAAAAAGCATCTGAGAAAATCCAAATAAAGTTTGGAGTAAAATTTATAGTTAGTTATGAAGAGTAATTCATTAGTTGTGTCAAATAGAGTTTACTAATGTAAGATGTTAATAATACAGGAAAATGGATGTGGGATATATGGGAGCTGCAACTTTTCTGTAAATTTAAACTATTCTAAAATAAAAAAAAAACATCAAAATGCACAGAAAATCAAATGAATATTGAAACTAAAATTCAGAATAATGATTCCTCTGGCAGAGGGGGAGGATGAAATGAAGCACATGAGGATTTCACAAAGATTGGTAATATTTGAAGTATATTATATTTATATTTTCTTTATTTTTAATATTCGTGTATGCTTCTCATGCTCTTTTGAATGTGTATCTTATACATTAAAAAAAGAAAATAACAATTACCTGAAGAGAAATGGCAGAGACAGAAGAAAATGTAAGAGGTAGCTTTAGAGAGATTTTCCTAGGAGGTAATTCTTACTCAATTGGACAATGAATTTAATTGGAATGCTATAGTTGTAATTGATTTGGATTTGAAAATAGAGTAAGAAGCTGGACAGTGCTTTTATAAGAGCAAAGTTAGAAAGGTCATCTTTCAGATGTGGGAAATTTATTTGGCAGGGCGTTTGTAAGCGTGTGTGCTGAGAATTATGCATATTAATCCCCCTCATAAAAGCAAATAATAATGCTCGTGGTGATAATAGCTACAATTTATTTATGCCTATGATGAGCTCAATCAGAAGTTGACTGCCTTCCAACTCCTTGTGCGGGCTGTGCCTACAGAATTGATAATCAAGAGATGTTCAATAATCTTCTATTGTCACTGTTAGTATTAATATTATCATATCTCATATTCTGCCAGCCACCCTATATACATTGCGAAAAGTTTGATTATAGTGTTTAAAAATATCCATGCAGGAATTCTCAGAACCTGTTACTATATTGCCTTATGTGCATAAACAACTTTGCAAATGTTATAAATTTCAGGATCTTAAAATGGGTAGGTCATTTGGGTGGGCCTGATGTAATCATCTCTGTCCTCACAGCAGGGCCTCCCTGGCAGCACAGGGGTTAAAATCTCAGCACTATGAAGCTATCACCAGCCACTGCAACAGGAGTTTGATCCCCGGCCAGGGAGCTTCCCACATGGCGCAGCAGACCTCTCCTCTCTAGCCCACTGCTCCCCTCAGCAGTGTATTTCAGTACATCTGCCTGTTCTGCTTCCCACTCTGTCTCTGGCGAATCTTCTCACCCCCTGCACTTCTGGCCTACACCCCAGCTTTTTTATGCATAAATAAATAATATAAATCTTAAAAAAAAGAATTAAAAAAAAAGGAGATTTGCTGATGGAACCACAGGTTGCAGTGGTGTGCTTTTAAGTCAGGATGAATCTCTGAATACAGGCATGCTTCTACAGGCTGGAAAACCTGTACTGAATTCCCTCCTAAGACATCCAGAAGGAACGCAGCCCGTCAGACACCATGACTTGGTTTCTAACTTTCAACCATTTTAGGGAATGATTTGAGTTGTTTTAAAACAGTAAATTATGTGGTCATTTGTTACAATGACAATAGGGGATTAATACATTTTATTATGAACTCCCACCAGAGCCCTCTAATTGGAAACTCAGATTCCTTAATTTATTTACAATCTTAGCAAAATTACTGAATGTGTTTGGCTTCTCTTGGCAAGGGAGTGGTAAACCTGAGACTTGAATCCAGGTACCTCTTCCTCTGAAGTCCATAATTTTAGCTCTACTACCACAAGCATAGTGCAGTAGCCCTGGAGCTAAGCTGCTTGAATTGGAATCCTCTATTATTACTTTTTAGGCAAAGTTACTTAACATGTTGAGAAGGGATCATAGCCATTTTTGCCTTTGATTTCTCATTCAAAACGGATAGGATGATGGTACTTAACCTCTATTTTTGTACAGAAAGAAACTGATGTAATCTAACTATTTAGCAACTCAGCTTTCATATCCACCTAAATAACCTGAAGGCCATATAAACGAAAATTGTCTAAAGTTATTATCCAAACTCTCAAATCTGCTCCATTTCTTTTGTTCTCATATCTTCATCGCCCACTTTGTTTTTTCTGCAGCTTATTTTTTCTTCCGACCTCCTGCTGAAAGTCTGTGACTTCCCCTTCTGTTGCACACACATCCTGGAAATCTGATTGTTCAAATATAAAATTCTTCACTTGTGCTCCCTTTGTGTTCTTCTCATCTCTTTTTTTATTGTTACCACTTTTCCCTGCTCTCCTCCTCCCACATTTTAGAAACCTCTCTTGCTGTTATTACCAGCATTTCCAATGTCTCCCTTTTCAGACCTTTACTTCCCTTAGCAATTGCTATTCTGGAAACTCAGTTTAGAGAGAGTCCCTTTTTCCTCCAAATGCTAGATGTGCCTTCTCATTACCCATAATGCTGCTGCTAAAGAGAAAGCTGGTGCTCCTTTGTTCTGCACTGCTCTCCCCACTGATCCTGGTCCCAGCACAGGTCACAGGCACCTTCTCCATGGTTGCAGCTCCCTTGGCTCACCTCGTCTTGCTCATTGTCTCTTAGAACTGTACACACAACCCAGGCAGTGGGTCCTAAATTCCTGCAATCTTAAACGCAGCTTTTTCCATAGCCAGTCAAATTCTTTCCTAAGTTTCAGTTCACACGTGTCACCTCCCAACATAACTTAGCAACTTACAGTGAGTTCCATTTGGGACCCTGTATTTCTTTCAGACATGATCCTGGTCCACAGTGACATACCTTCTGATATTTGAACAGTGTGAGCAGAATAAAATATTTTGTCCTTAAAACACTGTAAGCCATATTCCCTTAAAACCTAGATTGTTTTTATATGGTATCTTCAATGTATTTTTTCTCACATCCCAGGCATACCAAGATATTGGAAAGGAGCAACCTAAGTCAAGTAAATGGTCCATCAAAAATCTCTCAGGGCAACCATTACCTGGCCATATTATATGCCTCTTGTAATAAGAAAATCTACTCCCAGGTTATATACATTTCTGTATATGGCTAAGATAGCTGACATAACTTCCAAAACCACGTCTCTGTAGGTATTCTGCTTTACCTTGTCATGCCACTATGTAGCTTTGATCCTTCTTTATTCTCTCAGCTGAATTCCTATTCCACTTCAGTGCCATATTTTTCATTCAGTCCTACACCTCCTTTTACCTAATACCTTGTCTTAGCTCCTAAACAATCTTCTTACCTTTATTCTCTCCCCTTTTCAATCTGTTCACTACTTTGGCACTTCTCTTCAAAACAGGATAATGGATTATTTGCTCTGTTGCCTAAAAGTTTTTTTGTTTGTTTCACATTGCATATGAAGTCAATTTTAACCTAGTTCAACAAATTTCAAGGTAATGTGCTGTACCCTAACTTTCCAGTCTGAACCAATAGTACTATACTCACTTATCCAAATCTAATTCTAAATACATAAAATCCACTGGTCCAAAATATGTACATTTTAATAAATATCCAATTTTAGAAAGGAGAAAAAATTCAAATCCTTATTTTCTATATTGCTAGCTTACATACTTTATGTGATCTAATTAACATATGCCTTCCATATGGATACTACTGTGCATTCAGGTTGCAGTATTAAATTTTATGTGATAAAAAGTATCATGACTAGTGTTTCTCAAATTTAAAATTTCATGACTAGTACAAAGAAACAATAAACTTGTTTCTAGGAGTAGTTTAACAGTATAAACATTTCAGTTTCTTTTGAGATCACAGTATACAGATTTTGAAAGCAGATTTTAGAAGAGTAAGATTAGCTGGCACACTCATTTTTCCTGTAAAAGTTACAATTTCTTTTTGATTTATGCAATAGAGCAACAAGATAATCAGTGAATAAACAAAAATTAATCCAAGGTATTTAATATAGATGGTAGTTTAGGAAAAATCCAAAGCATCTTCCCTGTGGAATTATCCAATCAAGTAACAGAACATGGTTTTATTTATTTATTTTATAAGATTTATTTATTTATATAAGAACCGGGATACAGGCCAGATGTGAGGGAGGGTGAGAGGATTCACCATAGACAGAACAGGCAGATTGACCGAAGTACGCTGCTTAGGGGAGCAGCAGGCGAGTCAGGAGAGGTCTACTGCGCCATGTGGGTTTCTCCCCCGCTGTCCGGGATCAAACCCGCACTGCAGAGGCTGCAGACAGCTTCACAGTGCAGTGCTCAACCGCCTGCACCACCAGGGAGGCCCAACAGGACAGGGTTTTAAAGAACTGTTTTTTATATTCCTCAATGAAAAGGGAATTAATCCATAACAATTTATTAAATATAAATCTGAATAAAGGAAAATTTTTAGGGTGAATGTGACAGTAATTTAGTTTTGTCTTTATTATGCATTTATGTCTCATTATAAACTAAATATCTCAGACAAAAAACTTTGTTTTCCTATAAAATATAAGCTATTCATATACTAGCAACAAGAAAGATTGATACAGTCATTCACACTAAGTTTGATGACTATGTAGTAAAAATTTAAATGTAGTATATTGTTCCATGTTGAGGAGAGCTAGTTGGGACAATAAATGGCAATATATCGGCATTAATATGTTCATTTCCCACAGGAGTAAGACCAGGAATTATTATTCTTAGTTGAAAAATTCAGATAAACCTACACTGCATTTTAACTAGGGAACTAATAAGTGGAAGTTATGTAACTACAAATTATAACTTATCCATCTAGAATACCTTGGCAATACTCAAAGACAGAAAAATACATCAAATGGCCAGCAGTGAGAAGGAAAATCAGAATCAAAAAGTAACTAGCTGGATAAGCCATCTGCTGGAAAATCAAACTTGAACTCAAGTCATGATAAATTAGAATCCAAGTAAAAATTCAAATAAAAATGTGAAAAATGTATAGTTTTGATATTCCAGTAGTCTTATTACAAAGTATAGTTAGGAAAAGCAGTATAATTATAAAAAATAATATGTACTTGATCAGTTGAAATAGAATGCCTGGAAAATAGAAGCAATAGTGTGATCATGTGGGTTTTTCATTGTTTTATCAGGTAATTTGTGCATGTTTTTAACCTCTCTCACCTTTATTTGACAATTTTAGTCTAATTCTGATCATAAATTACTGGCCTTGCCTTCCATTCTCACACCCCAGTGAACCTTTTTTGAATTTTTAAGTGTAGATGTTAGCACATTATTGTATATTTTGACATATGTTGGAATCTTGAACTCATCATTATATACCTAGTGCCTTTTGCATGGTTTGGGCATTTTAGGCTTTCAAGAAATATGTATCTGTTGAATCAATTAATTCAGGAATAAATTAACATTCTTGGAGATTATCAAGTATAGAAAATTTATGCTCTTAGTGGCACTCTAAGATGACATGTAGAAGCTTATCAGAGACAGGAAAAAGTTTTCATTCCCTATTTCACATCCTTGGGGCAGACTGGATACTCTCTTGTAGCAGCAGGAAGCAGAAAGAGTGACAGATTGCCACCACAATCATTAGCAACACAAAACAGTAGACAGAAGCCACCTAGAGAGTGAGCCTTGCTGTCTCCCAGCCTAGAGGTTTCTTGACACAGGTGTCTGGATAAGGCCATTGCCGTCAGTCAGTGTGGAATGTTTGAGCACCTGTTTTTTTCACTACAGTCACCACGGCACTGCAGGAGAGATGATATACCAAACAGTGCAGAAACTCAAGGCTCAATGCATACCTTCCCCACAGAATGCTAATTATTGTCCTTTCCAGAAGTTCTTCCCAATCTCCACCCTCTTTCCCCCCTTTCTTGCAAAAAAAGCTTCTCTGAAAAATGTCTGATTTTGTTGACACAGTTCCCTGTCTATCAGCAAAAAAACATAAAAAAGTTTATTAGCAACTAACATGAATAATCACAGAGAACCTCTTACCAAGTACATTCATACAAATATTAGCTTAATAATATATTTCAGTTCTCTCTTTTCTTTTTTAAGATTTATTTATTTATACAAGCACTGGGTACAGTCAGAAGCGCGGGAGGGTGAGAGAATTCACCAGAGCCAGAGCAGGGAGCAGAACAAGCAGACTGACGAAGAAATACACTGCTGAGGGGAGCAGCGGGCACGGCAGGAGAGGTCTGTCGTGCCATATGGGACCCTCGCCAGTGGCCAGGGATCAAACCGGTGCTGCAGAGGCTGCAGACAGCTTCGCAGCCCAGCACTCAACGGCTGTGCCACCAGGGGAGGCCCATTTCAGTTCTCTTTTAATCTTACTTATCATCCTCTCCCATCTGTTGGATACCACTAAATGTTAATACTCAAATTAGTGGTATCCATAGTGATATTGTGACAAATTACAAAAAATCATCACACATAATTCTATAGGAAATTATGTAAAGTTTACTAAATATTTAGTGCATAATGTATAGAATTGTCCAAATTGTTTGGTCTGAATCTTCTAGTAGGAATAAATTTTATATTTCAAATAATACATCTTCCTATCTATATAAATATATATACTATGTAATTGAATCAGCAATCTAGTACTATTTAACCTATGTATAATAAAATGAACTCATAATATAAAATTAATTTACTTAAGTACAATCTTGAAAATATAACAATTTAAATAAAAAAACTTGTTATGAGCTACTAAATTGAGTTAAGACCTTCTAGGAGTTGAGGGACTATAGTTTTTTTTTTTTTAATACATTGTTTTGCTACTTAGTTTTTTTAAAAAAAAATTAGAATGCAGTTGTTTTCTTCCTTTTAGAATACATTCATTTAATAATAGGTTAGTCATTCTTTAAATTAATTTAATTACTAAGCCATTCATTTTTGTGAAAATTGGTTGGTTTTACATATATGTTTTAATCTTTACAACTTGATTTTATGTATCATAGTATGTTGGTCAGTGTCGTGGTCTAATAACTGAACTTACTTGGAGCAACAAAAAAATTCTTCTCCACGATGAAATTTGATAATTTTTATACCCATTTGCAGGGATTGTCTAGTTATGTCTTTTTACATCTATTTAGGAAATAATTTAAATAGTATGCACATCTACCTGAAGAAGAATAATATATATTTTTATCTTACTAGTATAAAACTAAAAACATGTTCTTAAAATCAAGGATGAAAAGGCAGATCCCTAGAAGGTAAAGTAGTATCTGTGAGAAGACAGAGAAACCAAAGATGAATAGGTGAAGGGAGTGGAGAGAAAAGAAATCAGAAGTCTGGAAATGGGACATTCTAGAACGCCTTGTTCTTTGAATGGCTTGTTCTCATGAGTTGAATCAACTAATAGCATTTAAAAAGGTATTTGAATGCTTTGTATGTTAAAACTTGGATAGTCTTATTTAAGGTTTTTCTTATCTATAGAAAAGAAAGGGAAAGCTCTAAGAACACTTTTGGAAGAAAAATGTTCCTTTATAGAGCTATATTCTAATGTTTTCTCCATTCTTTCTACTCAATCAAAACATCTATTCCAGTCTGCCTGCTGAAACTGTTTTTACCTGTGTGACAAATGGATTTTATCCCCATTTTAAATAAATGAAAAAAAAATCCTTTCAAGAAGGTAATATGGTAAGTTATATCATCCACTTACTCAGAGTAAAGAAATAAATTAAATGTCTTTCTGAGAGTCAAGCTCAAAGTTAAAGTAGGAAGAAGATAAGAATATAGATGCCTATGGGGAAAACTTCTACTGAAAGAAGAAAATGATGTAGAATAGATACTTGGTGGATTTGGGGGTATCATGTCTTATGGAGACAAACTTAAATGAGCCTAGTTCATCTAAAAAATAAACATACTGCTCTGGTATTGAAAGATATATGTAATCTATTCAAAATAGAAGGGATTAAAATTAAGATATTGCAGCATGTTAGAATTTGGCATAAGAAAAATTTCATGTGACATAAAATAACCTGTGATGAACACAGAGAAAAAATTAATATTGAGTATTGAACATTTTACAATTGCAGTATGTGAGCTCTTTTCTCTGTTGTTTGTCCCACTATAATTTGTTCAAATGGAAACTGATTATCCTTCAAAATAAATGTGAAACCATATCACTTCTTCTTTGTGGCTTTCCATATTACTGAGATTAAAAGTGCACATTCTTACTGTTTTGCCGGGAATAATTATGTCTGTATCCTGTTTCCCTCTGACCTAATTTTCTCTCCCATCCCCTTCCTTAATTCTGTTTCTACTGTTCCAGTCTTCCTAAACATCTCCTGTCTTGTTGCTTTCTCTTTTGTCTGTAAATCTATTTGCACCATGTATTCTCATGGCTATTATTTTTATCTCTTTCCTGTCTTCACTTAGTGGGTCCATATTTATATAGTAGAAAACTCCTTTTCTTCATTAGTTTCCCATAGCATTTTACATCCTTGACATACTATATACCTTAACTGTCCGTCCTCACTAGAATGTAAACTCTGTAAGCTCTGTCTCTCTCATTCAGTGCTATGTGCCTATCACCTAGAATAGACATGGAATATAGTAAGATTTCCATAAATATTTGGTGAATATATGAAATAAGTGAAAGAATGAGCATGATATTCTATTCTTTTTCATGTTTCCTTTGAAGACATAAAGATCATCTGTTTGCTATAAATATTTCTATCCACCAATCACCATGAATATATTGATTCATGACATATGTAACAATATTTTTAAAGTTTGCATATAAATAAATGTCTTCTAGTATATCTGAAAGATGTGTAAAATGATCAATGATATCTTTGGTATCAATGATATTATTTACACAATAATACATATTTAGGCAGCTTGAAATCTTGTTTTACCTGTACTGTGCATTTTTATTTTGATTATCTTGTTTGATTTTGGGTTAAAAGGCATTTTGTATAATGAATAATCATACAACTTAAAATATATTTAAATGAAAATAAATAAAACTATGAATATTGCATTTCTATGTTTTACTGAATTTTAAAAAGGGTATAGAACAAATTACATTCAGAGATTTATATAAGTTAGAGTACTGTAGAAATGGCTTATAATTAAAGGCTACTATAAATGCAGATTTTTTCCATTTTCATATATTAAATACTCAGTAATAAATTTCAATTATACTTGGCCATCTCAAATACCTAGTGTGTTCCAGGAATTGTTCTGAATATTGGGGGAAAGGGAGAAAATCCCCTTGCTATTGAAGAAGGTGTACTGTATTCCATCTCCAGGCTTAGACAGATATATGAGCTAATAATTGCAATTAATAATTCCTATAGTAGAGCTATATAAAAAGTATGCAACATCTTTTGTACTTTAGTGGCCATCAAATTATTTATTTCTTCCCTGTTGAGATAAAAATTTAAAGTTCAAAGGAGATTATGTTATACAATTGGCTAGTGGAAAGGAAAGGTAAAAATACATGTTTAAAATAGCCATTCCATAAGATTGTTCAAAAGAGAAATTTTAATAACCATTTCAATTGTAGAAGTTTGCAACCTCCCATTTTTCATATCTCATCTATATACTCTTTTTTCCATTTTTTTTTCAAGTCGTTAGTGGCTTTTTCTTGATCTCTTGGTACTCAAAGGTTCAGTCATACTGAATTAATGGATATTTTTCTTTAATGGAAAATACTGGAATTTTATGTGAACTGTCTTTTAATATAATCTATTAGAATTAAAGCTAAACTTATTTCCCTGTTTGCTATTTTTTTCAAAGTTAGCATTTCACACCAAAATAAAAGAAGTAGACAATTGACCAAGTATATTAATCCTACTTACTTCTGAAACAAACTTATGTAAACCCAAGACATTAAAAAAATTATGTTCCATCTTGTGTGTTAGTAATTAATTTTCTCATCTCATTTAATTTCTGATAAATTTACAGGATTTTTTAATGTTCATTTCTATAGAACTCAACAAATCTCAGAATTAGTGATTTCAATCAAAGTTGCAAGTAAGAAATAGCAAAAATAACTGCGCTGTTCCATTTTCCTTTTGTGTGGTTTTAGTATTAAGTAGAAGGTCTTTGCAATTTTCTTGTTCTTTTTCTCTGTTATTTCCCACCTAGATATTTATGCAATGTTAATGTAGTTATACAACATTGCAAAAGAGATTGAGAAAGAAGAATTTGGTCCAAAGACAAATGTTCAAGAGATGAATCTAGCTGCTATTGGCCTTAAAAAAATTGGTCACTCAATACAGGTTTGTTGAATTGAGTTAGGTTGCAAAAATTCAGTTTGAATTCATGTAGTATATTTAGTGTTGATGGAGTCATCACAATAAATACTTAGGTATATGTTTTACTCTGTCCCAACTACTGTTAGCTGCAGATAGTACTGATAATACAAAATAAAATATCAAGATAATTAGACAAGACCTTATTAGATAAGAAAGTGAGGATAAACCCAGAAGCAATCCCATAGATCTTATTCTGTGAGGGCTGTTCCAGCAAACAGAGGTTTGAATTTAGTTTAGACAGAAAAATAAGTCATTGGCATTAAGAATGTAATTATTCTTGATAGGAGGGCATAAGTTGTCTGGAACTAAAGATAAGCTGATGCTAGAAGGTAAATGCAGGATTGAAACTCTTCCTTTCCAAGGAAGGCACTGCTGAGATGCAAAGGCTGGCTGCCTGTTATTAAATGCTTTTATCTAGCTTTTATCTATCTGGTCATCAGTGGGGCTTTACCTACAGGCATCAGATTTTGCACACCTCTTTCAGATGCAGATGACTTTGCTTTCTTGCCTGCTAGGCCAGGGGGCATTCCCAGACAATTTTATAATATGCTTTCCTTTCCAAAGCCTAAAATGACTTATTTTTAAAATATTTTAATGAATCTTTTAAGTTATAGTATTTTCATTGAGGTAATGTTGGCTTACAGCATAAATATACAACATCCTGACTTATTTTGCTTAGTTTAATCCCTTCCAGTTCCATCCATGTTGTTGCAAATGTCAAAATTTCATCATTTTTTGTTTTTTTTCTCTTTTATAGCTCAGTTTTCCTTTTTGAAGATATGCCACATCTTTTAAAGCTACTCAGCTGTCATTGGGCATTAGGGTTGTTTCCATAACCTGACTACAAAATCTTATTTTTGAACCTATGGCTTTATGGGTAGTCCACTTCTATAAAATGTGAGCAGAATACAAAATCATGTAACTAATGGGCCAGCCCCACCAGAGATCGTTTTAACAAGTGGTACACCCATATTTTAGATATTTTAATGATAATCATAATTGAATGGCTATTTCTTCCTAGGTCATTTTTAGATTTAAATGTAAGGTCTTTTTCTTGAGTTTCAGAGCCCACATAGAAATTCTTGGCTCAGCGACACCCCTCATATATTACAGATAAGTTTTGATTTCTTTAAAGTGAAATGGAATAAAGGTCTTTGAGAAGCATTCTTATAATTCTAACTTGTTATTTTCCAAATCATTTTTTTAATTTTATTAGCTGCATCTCTTTTAACAAGTGTTTTAGTAACTAATTGTAAAGTCTTTCCAAAACATTCAAATTAATACCTAGTACTAAAACTCCTTTCTTTAGTATATATTTTTACTTTTTAATTAGATAAATGAAATGAATAATGGTAAATTATTTGGAGAAAACAGAGCCTACTGATTTGGATATGTATAACTCACATGGTTGGAGCAGAAGTGAGTGGACTTTAGTAAATAAAAATATAGTTTTGTCGTTCTTCAATATATTACACTAAATAGAAGCATTTTGAGGTACTGTACTAGTGTGCTTTTATAGATGAAGTTGAAGCATAGATTAATTAATTAGCTCAAGGTTATAAAGTCTTAAGTCTTGTGAGTGGTGGAGATAAGATTTAAAACCAAGTATCAGGGGGCGGAGCAACATGGCGGCGAGGAGACGCTGCGAGTAAGATCTCCCATTAAAAAAAAGTTAATAGGGAGGAAAAGCGGCAGGTCCCAGTGAGAAGTGGGACACGGAAGATAAACGGGTGACGCCAGCGAACTGCCCGAAGAAGAAAGTGGCCATAAAAGAGGACTAGAAGGGAGGGAAGCGCAGAAACCTGCTCCCCTCCCCGCCACAGAGGCGGCACTCTCCGACCACGGCAGAGAGGAGGAACAACAAACCAAAACGGCCCACAAGAACAAGACGACAGCAGCAGCGGGACTGTGAGCAGAAGGAACTATTGCAGCCACCACACCCCGTGAACGGGAGCTGAGGCGAACCCTGCAGGATCCGCCGCGGCGGTGAGCGAACGGCTCCGGGCGCCATTAGAGAAGAACAAAGACCCGGGAGACGCGCACACAGCCCGGGCTGCCGGTAAGCTTGCGCGGAAACGCGGCGCGCTCGGGGAGCTTGAAAAGCAAGTGCAGACCTGGATCGCGGCTGCCCAGGTCCCCGCGCCTGCGACCTAGGCTTGCGGGGAGACGACCTAGGCTTGCGGGGAGACGCACGGAGGTCCTCACTGAGGTGAAGGTCCCTCCCTGAGTGAGCAGGAACCAGGCGCCCAGGCACGGAGCTGTGCAAAAGGCGCCCTTCCCGCGCCACTGAACTGGGCTACAGCCCGCGTCCTGGAACTGAGGGCTTTGAACTGAGACCCGGCGCACGAAAATTCGGGCGTGGGTTCTCCACGACGGTGGGGCACAAGGCAGACACAGCACCCCAAAGCTGTTGAGGTGTACCCTACCATTCCCGCTCTGTTCTCTGTCCCACGGGGTGGGGGGAGCGAAAAACAACCCCCCAAGGACAATAGGAGAGATCTCTGGCGCCACCTAGCGACCAGGAAAAAAAAAAGTCACTAACACCCTATAAAACAGGACATTTCTTAAGACTGCTTGAAAAGGGCAGAAGGTTTCTGGAGGACCAGTGGCCAGCCGGGAAGTTATTCCACGCCAGGCCCCTTCCGACCAGCAGTCTGAGCCCACAGAGGGAGCAGGCACCCACGTCCGGGCAGACCGGGTGCGCAGAAGAGTGTGCCTGAAACCGGAGGCGCAGGGACTGCATCCCGCTTCGCCATTTGAGAACAGGGACATTTCTTCAGTAAAAACTGCCTAAAACCAGCAGAAAGCTCCCCCAGAAGACAGAGATGGCTCCTGGAAGAGCCAGAGGGGAGCGGAGAAGTTCACCCAAGATGTCAGTCAGTCCGAGCAACACAGTGTCCCAACGCATACGACAAATTAGAAACAGACAGTAGGGAGTAGAAGAACCACACGCAACCTAAAAACTCCTCAGGAAAGAAGCACACCACAAAAGAAAACCACTCCCCAGATTGCAACGACAGCAACTTGGAAGAACTTCTGAGCCTTCCAGAAAGAGAATTTAAAATTGCCATGATTAAAAAAGTGATAGATCAGAAGAAGGAAATTGAGTCCCTAAAGAGGGAAGTAAGAGAAATGCAGGAGATCAAAGAATTAATGGAGGAACTAAAGAACTCTGGGAAAAGCAATGAAAGCAGAATAGATGAAATGGAAGAACGAATAAGTAATCTTGAAGACACAGAAATAAAAAGAACCAAAACAGAAAAGGAAAGAGAAGTACGAAGGAAAAAGAATGAAGAAAGACTTCGGGAACTATCTGACTCCATGAGGAAAGGAAATATAAGAGTTATAGGAATTCCAGAAGGAGAGGAGAGAGATGTAGGAACAGAGAAAATATTCATGGATATAATTGAAGAGAACTTCCCAAATGAGAAGAAGGAGCTGAAAATTGATATACAAGAAGCAAGAAGAACACCAAACTTCCACGACGAAAGGAAAAACACAGCAAGACACATAATAGTAAAGCTCCCAAGAATCCAGGACAAGGAAAAAATAATGAAGCTGACAAGAGGGAAGAAACAGATAACATTCAAAGGAAAACCAATCAGGCTGACATCAGACTTCTCTGAAGAAACACTACGGGCAAGGAGAGAGTGGAGGGACATAGTCAACAGACTCCAAGAAAACAGATGCCAACAAGAATACTCTATCCCGCAAAGCTCTCTTTCCTCCATGAAGAAAGAATATGGACCTTCCCAGACAAAGAGAAACTCCGGAATTTCATTGCGACTAAACCCCCACTCCAAAAAATACTACAAGGAATCCTAAAGCCAGAACCTCAGAGGGACGAATAACAACGAAAGAAGACCAAAAAAAAAAAAGTTATTAAAAGAATAAATAAATAAAATCAAAGGAAAGACAAACATAATGGCAAATACAGATGCTAACATATCAATATTAACTCTAAATGTAAATGGACTAAACTCTTCAATAAAAAGACACAGAGTTGCAGCCTGGATTAAGAAACAAAACCCAACCTTTTGCTGTCTCCAGGAAACACATTTAGCTACAAAAGATAAAAATAGGCTCAAAGTCAAAGGATGGAAAACAATCCTACAAGCAAATGGGCCAAAAAAAGAAAGCAGGAACAGCTATACTTATATCAGATAAAACAGACTTCAAACTCAAAAAAATAAAAAGAGACCCCAATGGTCACTACATTATGATTAAGGGGACAATACTTCAAGAAGAAATAACACTCATTAACATATACTCACCAAACGAAAGAGCACCAAAATATATCAGACAACTGTTGTCCTCTCTGAAAACAGACATCAGAGAAAACACATATGTAGTGGGAGACTTCAACACACCACTATCAACAATGGATAGATCAACAAGACAAAAAATAAGTAAAGAAACTAAAGCTCTAAATAAGGACCTAGAGCATTTGGGCTTAACAGACATCTATAGAACACTAAACCCAAAAAAACGGAGTACACATTTTTCTCAAGCGCACACGGATCATTCTCCAGGATCGATCACATACTGGGGCACAAGACAAACATCAACAGATACACCAAGATTGAAATCATACCAACCATCTTTTCTGACCACGAAGGCATCAAACTAGAAATAAATCATAAAAAGAAGGCAAGGAACTATCCTACCTCATGGAGATTAAAAGCCACACTACTGGAAGACCACTGGACTAACGAGGAGATCAAAGAAGAAATTAAAAAATTCTTTGAATTGAATGACAAGGAGGACACCAATATCCTAAATGTATGGGATGCAGCAAAAGCAGTAATAAGAGGAAAATATATAGCAATAGAAGCTCACATCAAAAAACAAGAAAGAACTCAAAGAAACAACCTAATCTCGAAGCTCAAAGATCTAGAAAAAGAACAACAAAAAACCCCAGAACCAGTAGAAGAAAAGAAATAATAAAAACCAAAGCAGAAATAAATGAAATTGAAACTAAAAAAACAATCCAAAAGATCAATGAAACCAAGAGCTGGTTCTTTGAAAAAATAAATAAAATAGACAAACCCCTAGCCAGGCTCACAAAGGAAAAAAGGGAGAAAGCACAAATACACAGAATCATAAATGAAAGAGGAGAAATCACAACGGACACAGCAGAAATCAAAAGAATAATCAGTAACTACTATGAACAGTTATATGGAAACAAGTTCAACAATCTAGAGGAGATGGACAAATTCCTACAACTCTACAATCACCCAAAGCTAGATAAAGAAGAAATAGAACACCTAAACAGACCAATTACAAGCAGCGAAATTGAAATGGTAATTAAAAACCTCCCCAAAAACAAAAGCCCAGGACCTGATGGATTTACAAATGAATTCTACCAAACATTCAGAGACGAATTAGTGCCTATCCTTCACAAACTCTTCCAAAAATTGAGAAGGAAGGGACAATACCAAACACGTTCTATGAAGCCAATATTACACTAATACCAAAACCGAATAAGGACAACACAAAAAAGGAAAACTATAGGCCAATCTCCCTAATGAACACTGATGCAAAAATCCTCAATAAAATTTTAGCTATCAGAATCCAACAATGTATCCATAAGATAATTCACCACGACCAAGTTGGATTCATTCCAGGGGCACAAGGATGGTTTAACATCCGAAAATCAATCAACGTTATCCAACACATCAACAAAAAGAAATATAAAAACCATATGATAATATCAATAGATGCTGAGAAAGCTTTCGACAAAGTGCAACACCCATTCATGATAAAAGCCCTTGAAATTCTTGGGATACAAGGAACATACCTCAACATCATAAAGGCCATCTATGACAAGCCAACAGCCAGTATCATTCTCAATGGTGAAAAGCTGAAAGCAATTCCATTAAGATCTGGAACAAGACAAGGATGTCCACTCTCACCACTGCTTTTCAATATAATACTGGAAGTCCTAGCCAGAGCAATAAGACAAGAGAAAGACATCCAAGGAATCCAAATAGGAAAAGAAGAAGTCAAACTATCACTATTTGCAGATGATATGATAATATACATAGAGAACCCCAAAATCTCCACAGAAAAACTAATTCAACTCATCAATCAATTCAGTAAAGTGGCAGGATACAAAATCAACACGCAAAAGTCAGTAGCCTTCCTATACACAAACAATAAATCTGAAGAAGAAGAAATCAAAAAACCACCCCTTTTATTATCGAAACAAAAAAAATCAAATATTTGGGAATAAATCTAACAAAAGAGGTAAAGGACCTATACAAAGAAAACTATAAAACACTGTTAAAAGAAATAGAAGAAGACACAAAGAAATGGAAAGACATCCCCTGCTCATGGATTGGAAGAATAAACATTATTAAAATGGCCATCCTACCAAAAGCAATATACAGATTCAATGCTATTCCAATCAAAATCTCAATGGCATTCTTCAAAGAAATAGAACAATTATTGATGAAATTCATATGGAATCACCAAAAACCCCGAATAGCCAAAGCTCTACTGAAAAAAAAAGAAGGAAATGGAGGCATCACACTCCCAGACTTCAAACTATACTACAAAGCCATAATCATCAAAACTGCATGGTATTGGAACAAGAACAGACATACAGACCAATGGAATCGAATAGAAAATCCAGAAATAAACCCACAGATTTATGGTCAACTAATCTTTGACAAAGGAGCAAAGACTATGCATTGGAGCAAAGAAAGTTTGTTCAATAAATGGTGCTGGGAAACTGGGTCGCTACATGCAAAAGAATGAAGCTTGACCACTACCTCACACCATACACAAAAATCAACTCAAAATGGATTAAAGAACTAGACATAAGACCTGAAACCATAAAATACATAGAAGGAAATATAGGCGAAACACTACGGGATTTGCACATCAAAGACATCTTTACAGACACATCACCCAAAGCAGTGATAGTGAAGAGAAAGATAAACAGCTGGGACTACATCAAATTAAAGAGCTTCTGCACAGCAAAAGAGACAATAACAAAAACAAAGAGAAACCCCACCAACTGGGAGAACATTTTTGCACCCAACACTAATGATAAAGGACTGATCACAAAAATCTGCAAAGAGCTGATGAGACTCAGCAACAACAAAGAAAATAATCCAGTCAAAAAATGGGCAGAAGAGCTAAAAAGAAACTTCTCTGAAGAGGAAATGCAAATGGCCAACAGACATATGAAAAAATGTTCAACATCACTTGTAATCAGGGAAATGCAAATCAAAACTACCATGAGATACCATCTCACACCAGTGAGAATGGCACATATTAAAAAAACTAGCAACAACAAATGTTGGCGAGGATGTGGAGAAAAAGGAACTCTTGTGCACTGTTGGTGGAGTGCAAACTGGTCCAACCACTATGGAGAGCTGTGTGGAGATTTCTGGACCTACTAAACATAGAGCTTCCATATGATCCAGCAATTCCACTCCTAGGTATTTACCCAAAGGACACAGAAACATCAATTCCAAAGAGCACCTGCACTCCTATGTTTATAGCAGCACTGTTTACAATAGCTAAGCTTTGGAAACAACCCAAATGCCCAAAAATAGATGACTGGATCAAGAAGATGTGGTACATATATACCATGGAATATTACTCAGCATTCAAAAAAGATAAACACATGCAATTTGCAGCAACATGGATGGCACTGGAAGGGATCATGCTCAGCGAAATAAGCCAAAAGAAAAAGAAAATACCGGATGGTCTCACTTAGCAGGAATCTAGAAAACTTAAATAAGGGACCAGGAAAATGAATATAAGAAAGTGAAAATCAAAATCAACAAAAACTATGAACCAGAGACACTTTTTGGGGTGGGGGGGCGGGAGGGAAGGATTGGGGTCAGAATGGGGCGTTTGCAATTGTATGGGGGAATATAAAAATAAATTTAATATTAAAAAAAAAAATAAAAAAAAAATAAAATAAAAAAAAAAAAAAAAAAAAAAGAGATAACTGGAATAATGTTTACTGAAAAAAAAAAAAAAAAAATAAAACCAAGTATCCTAGCTCTAGAGTCCATGCTTTAAACAAATACCTGTATCACTTTTATATAAAACAAAACCAAATTGCATGGCTTGAACTTTAGCCTTTAATTCTCTCATAGTAAACCTCTGTATTAGACAGAAGGTAAATTATAATCACTAGTTTAGAAAATCCATGTTAAGTGACGTCATTTATTCAGTCAGAAAAATCAGTCTTTTCGTTCAAAGTGCTGGTTTAACTATTTTTTTAAACTGTATCGACCATTTGACTAAACTGGTTGGGACTACATGCAAGCACAGCCTTATTGTGAATTAGGATCTTGGGCACTAGCAATCTTGGTGAGATTCTTTTCTTAGTCAGTTAATCAATAACATTTACTGAATACCCTCTGAGGGGAAAGGTAAAAAAGATATATAAGACATTTGATTCTGAATGCTAAAGTAATTGCAAGCTAGTGGAAAACTTATACTCTTGGTCTCCAGGCCTTTGAAATTGATGTTTGTAGGTGATATTCTGAGATCTATATAATACAGTACCCAAACTAAGTGTGTGTGTGTGTGTGTGTGTGTGTGTGTGTGTCCACACCAACCCCACTATCAAAAGCACACATAGTCCTTTATAATAGACCATTGGGCCCATTCCCTTTTTTGTCCCCATCAGCATCCTGTCTTTTTTTTTTATAATTGAAATATAATGGATATTCTTAAAATATAATGGATATATGGGTTATACTTTGGTTGCAAAGTTTACCATTTCCACATTTTTGGTCCTGTTTTTCTTATAAATTATAAATTCAAGAAAAAATTAATATCTACATGTTATAATTTGAAATATATATTTTTCACATATGTATCAATATTACATCATTGATACTAATTGTATTTATTGATATTATTACTAAAAATTAAACCTTGAATCTCATCTTTTTTATTATCTGAATAAATGTTGAAAATGTTTTAAGCAAAAAACACTTCTGCCTTTGTTGATATATTCATCTATCATTTTCAAAACTGGTAATACTCAGGAGAACCTATAAAGCTTTTTTTTTTTAAGTCAAATTTTCTTTTAATGCTGACTTAAGTTTGTCAATCTCTTCTCCCCATTGACTTGATGGAAGACTTTTGAGAAGGGAAGGATTTCACTGGATACAAACATAATGTGATTATTTTAGAAAAATATATTCACTATTCATTCAAAGTATCATAACATGATGATCTTAATGCAGGCTTGGAAAATAAGGAGTATGTCCTGCCCTCCATCTGCATCCCTTACAATTTGACAAGGTACAATTCTGCTTATTCCTGAATACTTCTATTTCTTTATCTTAAAAATTTATGGAATTCAGCAGATAATGTGTAAAATTTTATTTGAGGTATTTATTGTGATATGTAACTACAGATATGGGAAATTCAGAGATTTCTAGGGTAACTACCCTGACCTCAAAAGTTTACCATTTGATGAAAGTGGATGAGTAAAATTAATAAACATTTAATTTTAGGAAGCTACTAATTGAAACAAATTGATGACCAGGTGAAAGTTTTTTAATAGTTGCAAAATAAAGCCAGACAGTCCCAGAACAGTTAGCAAGAACCCATAACAAATTGTTCCCTCCTTGTATTTTCTTCAGTTGTAGTATTGCTGTTTTATGGAAGACGACCATAATTTAAAACACACTTAATAGATGAAAATGATATTTCCTTCTCTACATGAGAACAAGGGTGAAAAACACTGTTTCTTACACTTGTGGAGAGTATTATATTCAAAATGCTAAAATTTTTCCAAATCTGGTTGTAGTGCAACCAACCCATTCCGGGTAGGTTTATGAACGGTTCTAGCAGCCACATGCTCTTCGCCGTTGTTTATAGTCACCGTACTCCTCCGTACACTCCACTCCATTCCTCCACCCTCGACACTGCACCACCACCGCACCGCACTCTGCTGCGCCACCCTTATAAACTAGTCTCTTAGCTCAGGGGTACCCACCTACGCATGCCCACACCCTACTCCAGGTGGCCGCCATCAGGCATGCATTCAGGACCGCAGGGTTCCGTCATCTATCTAATGGCAGGAGGGCAGAAAAGCCTGAAACCTTTTACCTACCCTACACTGGGAAGAGAATTGTGGTGAAATTGCTGAATTACTGAGGTATATTTAGTTTTCTTTCAATAAGCAGGGAAAGGGCAGAAAATGTCAGAACAGGCTATTAAGTAGGTGCTTGTCTTCTTCCTCCCTTCTAAAAATCAGAGTGGACTTCATGTTATTTCCTAGTAAATATTGCAGTACCGCATTTGTCTACATTTTGTCATTTACCAATTCTCTTCTTCAACTTTCTCTAATTCAGGAGATTTTATGTTGCACAGACTTGGAGTTTGCTTGATTGCCTTGTTAATGCTCTTATTCCCTAGCAATCAATTTAGTTTGATTGATATTTGTTATGCAGCCTAATAAGTTCCTTTCACTTGAATTTCATTTAGAGTTTTTTCCTCTACTTCCTAGCAATCAATTTGACTTGATTGCTATTTACTTCCTAACCTGTTGATATTGCAAGATTGCTTAAGTGCGCTAATTGCCTTCATGTCCACATGCAAACTTGGTTTATCCACATATTTCATAGTTCTATTTCCAAATAACTTCATTTAAATGATTGGCTTTTTAATGCAGTTTTTATAAATTTGTCATCAATAAGGACAATAGTTTGAATTTAAATTTCTTCATTTCTAAATTGGATTGTAAAAAGAATATATGAGCATGCCATAAATTTTAGCTATTATAAAGACTATCCCCATTAGATTGAAAACCATAACCAGGGAAAAAACTGAGTTGGTAGATACATCAAGACTGGAGACAGCCTTAGGCTATCTTAGAACACAGCAGGCTTAACCTGCATACCAGGTTTATCTCTCACAATTGTGAATTTTTAAAAAAGGCAAAAAAAACCCAAAACTAGGTCATGAAAATGTTCTGTTTCTTAAAGTAATTTCAGATAGAACTGAAACTGAATACACTTTCAGCATTTCAGAGTCAGAAGCAAAGATCCCTCAATTTAAATTGAATCAAGGTAAGGTAGAGCTTTGGAATATTGCATTTATAATATTTCTGTAAGAAACATGATTGGATAGCTGTTTATTAAAAAACTGCTCTCATTAACTCCATGAACAGACATACTCACTTCAATAAATATTCTAGTATTTTAGCTATACAATATCTTAAACACATGGAAAATTAATTTGCCAGTAAGCTACATAAAGTAACTGGTAAATAGTAGATGTTCATGCAATGTAGATAACTGCTTCTTAGATCTATTTTATAGCTTAAGAGACTCAACTGTGAATCTTTACACTTTCCTTCTTTGTAGTGAGGTGAGAGAATAGTTCATCTGTTTACATTTAGCAGACAGTTGCATAACTTTCTATTCTGATCAATATTTATGGAGACTAGGTCCAATGCTAGTGTGATTAAAGAATCCAAAGGAAAGATGTTTTTCAAACTATTGGTGTAGCTTCATGTCTGGTAATCCTATCAGCTGTAAAATCTCATCAATCCTTTCTGCATAAGTGGTGTTCTGTGCCTTAAGAGTTTTACAACTATCAAATCTAGAAGAGTAATGAGTATTTGATAGTTTAAATAACTGTAATAAAGCAATAAGTAAGAAGGAAAAAGAAAGATATCAGATAATATCACTTACAGGACGAATATAGGAAAACCGAACAAATGGTCAAAAAAAAAAAAAAAAACAAAACGTTTAGGCAACTATAGATCTGAGGTTTAGAGCAGGAGAGGAGAAGGAAAGGGATCAAAACAGAGGTGGGAAGAGCACAAGGGACCATGATGATGGTTCACAGGTGATGTGGTGGTGGGATATTTAGAGGGATATTACACCTGAGGGGAGAAATAAAATATTCCAGAAAAATGAACAGCAATGTTAAAAAAAAAAAAAGGAATAACTTTGTAATAAAGCAATAGTTTTACTGGCATTTATATTATGAAGTAAGATAACACGAAGTTCATATAATCATGAAAAACTCAGTTGATTTAATTTATGGTTTTAATCCTGGTCTTGAAGAAATTCACCATATTGTGATATAAAAGAAGGAAACAGCAGGGAAAAAAATAATGGGATGATAGTTTATCTGTAGGTTAAAGTGGGCATTAGAGCCTAAAATAATAAAAGAATTTACCTAAATGTATAGCAACACTTGCATAAAGTTTCAAAAATGTAGCCTAAGTAGAATTATATGTTAATAAATGATAAGAATATGCCTGTTATTTTTAATGACATGATAAGCATTTTAGATTCTGAATATTTCTTATTCATCTACCCATTTGAAGGGCTCTGCCACTTTACTACCATTCAAATGCTATTTCTTCCTTAAGCACAACACAAAGTATATCTCATTATATATCTATATGTATATATGTATATATAGAGAGAGAAATTGAACATAGGTATATATCTATAGATATCATATAGTGTACATATATATTATATATTTCTCTCTATATTGCATTTTTGGCTCCCCACAACTCGATGCACTATAAATTTACAACCTCCCCCACACCCCAAGTGTCTGCCTCTTTTTGTCCATTCTCTTTACAATTAACTTTTACTCTTTCAAACCAGAATTTTGTTTTTGCTATTTTTAATTGAAATTTAACTTATAGACCAGAAAATCCCACAAAGATCTTAAATGTTTGGTTCGAAAAGTTTGAGGGTTATTCTTAACCATGTAATCATACCTTGACCAATACTAGAACATTTTCATTACCCACTAATAACCCTTTGCTAAATAAGCCCCCACTGTCTTTCTGAATTCTATTGGTATAGATTAGTTTTTTCTGGTTATTATATATACCATATGTATTTTATATGCTTGTATGACTTTTTCCCTAAAGATCATAGTATTTTAGACTTTCAACTTTGTTGTTTTGTTTCACAGTTTGTATTTCCAAATTCTGTTCCATTATATGGATATATACATATTTATTTTACTAATTTTCCTGTCACATATTTGTATTATTTCCAATTAGAAAAAAGTTGGGTATGTTAACTTTATAAAAATTCACAACATTTTGGGCCTCCCTGGTGGTGCAGCAGTTGAGTGCTTTGTTGCAAAGCTGCCCGCAGCTTCTGCAGCGACAGTTTGATCCTGGCCGCCAGGCGAGGGTCCCACATGGCGTGCAGACCTCTCCTGCCTCCCGCTGCTCCCCTCAGCAGTGTGCTTCAGTCCTTCTGCCTGTTCTGTTCCCTGCTCTGGCTCTGGTGAATTCTCTCACCCTCCTGCGCTTCTGACTGTACCCAGTGCTTGTATAAATAAATAAATAAATCTTAAAAGAAAAAATATTCTGACAGTAGAGTTTCTCCCTTTTGGGGTGGTCATTGTAGCTCTCCCACCACCGAAACACCCACAGTCCTCTGCCATAGTCTCTTGTGCTCTCTGCTCTCCCCCCACATACATCTATTGTTAACCCCCTCCCCTCTTGGATGCCTCAGGTCTATGGTCAGTTTTCAAGGATCAGTTTTATAGTTTGACTCTTTGCTTGGTTTTTCCATATTCTACCTATAGTAACAACATCCTGTATTTATCTTTTCTTCTGGCTTATTTCACTTAGCATAATCCCTTCCAGCTCCATCTATGATACTGCAAATGGCATGAGTTTCACTTTTTTGATTGCTTAGTAGTAACCATTGTGTATATATACCAAGTCTTCATGATCCACTCATCTGTTCTGGGGAATTTAGGTTGTTTCCATATTTTTTCTATTGTTAATAGTGCTACAATAAATGTAGGAGTGTAGGTTTCCTTTCAATTAGTGTTATTGTGGTCTTTGGGTAGATACCAAGGAGTAGAATTTCTGGGTCACATGACACATTTTTCAGTCTTTTGAGAAACCTCCATATTGCTTTCCACAAGGGCTGGGCCAGTCTATATTCCTACCAACAGTGTAAGAGTGTTCCTTTTTCTCCACATTATTGCCAGAACTTTCTATCTGTTTCTTTTAATATGGGGCATTATCATGGATGTGAGGTGATATCTCATTGTGGTTTTGATTTGCATTTCCTTGATGATAAATGATATAGAACCTTTTTTCCTGCGCCTGTATGTCTTTGGAAAAGTGCCTATTTAGCTCCTTTGTCCATTTTTTGAATGGGTCGTTTGTTTTGTTTTTGTTGAATTGTATGAATTGTTTGTAGATCTTCAATATCAGTCCCTTGTCAAGTGTGTGTATGGTGTGCAAATATTTTCTATTATTCAGTCAGTAGGGTCACTTCATTGGCTGTGGTCTCTGTTGCTATATAGAAGCTTTTTAATTTGATAGATAGCCCCAGTTGCTTTTATTTCCCTTTATTATCCTTGCTGCTAGAAATGAGTCCTCAAAAATGTTTCTGAAGTTCATGTCATGGAGTGTTTTGTCTGTCTTTTCTCCTATATGTTTTATGATTTCAGGGCTTCCTTCCAAGTCTTTTATCCATTTTGAGTTGATAATGTATGTGGTAGGAGACAGTTGTCTACTTCCATCCTTTTGCCTGGGACAGTCCAATTTTCCCATTAGCATTTACTGAAGAGGCTTTCCTTGTTCCAGTGTCTAGTCTTAGCTCCTCTGTCATTAATTTGATTGTCCATATATGTGTACTTTTATTTCTAGGCTCCCAATTGTATTCATTGGCTGGTGTGTCTGTTTTTGCTCCAGTATCATGCTGCATTAATTATATGGCATATCTGGAAGTGTGATACTACTACAAGAAGCTTTGGCTATTTGGGCTCTTTTGTGTTTTCATATGATTTTCAGTAATGTTTGTTCCACTTATTTGATGAATGACATTGAGATATTTATAGGGATTATCTTAAATCTGTAATTTGTGAAAGACTTGTATTATCATAGCTGTAAGTCCATTGAGAACCAAGGCTATCTTTTCACATTTCTATTTATCTTTGTGTTGCAGATTTATGTAGGTTTTTAATTTTTTAATGAAAATTTTATTTGAAATAATGATTTTAATTGCTGTGTTAGTTAATGTTATTATTATTCCTACAAGGCCTAAAGTGCTTAGTTTTACTTATCTAAATTCATATTATTGTTATAAATTACAAAATGTAATATGAATTGCAGGTGGAACAAATGGAAAAAACTACAAAAAGAGGAAATATTAGTGTTTACTAGATGCTTCCCTCAGAAGCTGCTAGAAACAATCTTTTAGATTTAGATTGCTCTTGATAATTTTAAAGCATTAGATAAGTGTTTTGTGGGTATTATTTTGCAATACTAACAATTCTAGGGAGTTTTGTAGTCAGTGAGGGCAGCAATCTTTTTAATACTCAAAATAAATGAAGTCACAGGTAAATAGTGGTATCTAGTGGAGTGATAGCATTATTTTATTGCATATAGTTTCATTTTTTAACTTTATTTTGCTATATGATTCTTTGAAAGATAAGATTGGATATAAGGAATAAATGAAATTGAAATATTTGAAACAACTATGTATCTATGAAAAATGAAGAAATTATGTATTTAGGAAGTTTTTTTTATTTTTATTTAAAGTCTTTTTTTTTTATAGAGGAATGTTTTATTTATTTATTTATTTGTTTGTTTGTTTATACATGCACTGGGTACAGTCAGAAGCGTGGGAGGGTGAGAGAATTCACCAGAGCCAGAGCGGGGAGCAGAGCAGGCAGAAGGACCGAAGTACACTGCTGAGGGGAGCAGCGGGTGGCAGGAGAGGTCTGCGTGCCAAGTGGGACCCTCCTCCGGTGTCTGGGGAGCAGCCGGGGATCGAACCGGTGCTGCAGAGGCCGCGGGCAGCTTTGCAACCCAGCGCTCAACCGCTGCGCCACCGGGGAGGCCCTGTATTTAGGAAGTTTTATTAATTAAAATCATGATTTCTGCTAGAGTCTGGTGATCAGTAACATTTCTGTTCTTAAGGAGTTTTGTGTCACTTACATTTTTCTCATTAGAGCCACTCTCACACTGTGTTGTCCTATCAATGTTTATTTCCATTGATAGGACACAGATAAACTGGTAGATAAAATCATTTAGATAATTATCAAAATGGCAATTATTTCTAGCAAATATAGTAAAGATTATCTACTTACCAAGAAGCCTAACTTTACTTTGTGAATGCCTAAGGATTGTTGAGAGGCTATGACATTAGAACACTGCAAAAGCGGCAGGCTGTAAATAGAGCACATTGAGCAAAGTTGCCATGGGAAACTTGCAGACTTTTCCAAAAAGGGAAACTAAACCAAAAGCACTGATTGTAGTTGAAATCTAGCTTCTGGGAAAAAGTCTTAATTCCCACTGAGTGGGCCTAAGAAACAGCTGGATACTAGGTGGGCTTGTGGAAAGATGTTCTGCTGATTTAACTTCTTTTATATGAGTTGCTCTTTAAATTCAGGACAGCTAATTAAAGGTGAAAAATTATATAGGAATTTAAAAATAGAAATAAAACTCTTCCCTACAAGTTTTGTCTTTGTTTTTATTGCAAACAGGGGCAGTATAAAAGTAGAAAGGATTTCACAGAACTTTTTAGTTACTGAGAGGGTGCATGCTTGGTACTGCTTCCTTATTGTGTTTCATTTGTTAGTTTGTTTTCACCAGTATCCCTGCTACCACTCTTCCTTTAATTCCAAATGAGATAAATGTGGCCCCAAAAGTTTTATTTTTGGGAACAAATAACCAACACCAGATGGAGACCAATAATCTTTTGACCCTCGTCGGTGCATAAATGATCTTTCTCTCATATATTTTAACAACCCCTTTTCCTATTGAACTACCAACATAATAGACTTTCAAAAGCAAATGATGGCTAGAAAATGTTAAATTTTGGATTCTCTACACAATTTACTATTACATTGTGATGATTATGTTTCGCATTTAAATTATATGAAAACTGGTCCTCCCAGGAGGCGCAGGGGTTAAAGAAAGACACAGCTCTATCAAGCTATCACCAGCCGCTGCAACATGAGTTTGATCCCTGGCCAAAGAGCTAAACTACATGGTGCAGCAGATAACTCCTGCATCAACCACTGTTCCCCTCACAAGTGTATCTCATTGGATCTTCCCGTTCTGCTACCCACTGTTTCTGGTGAATCCTCTCACACACCACCTCCCCACATACCTCTGACCTACACACCAGTTCTTGTATATATAAATAAATAAATCTTTAAAAAATAAATTATATGAAAACTTCTGAGAATATTAATAGATAAAAGTGTAATCATATTTCGTAGATTAAATGAGCTTATTTTTCAGAATGGGTTATATTTTAACTTAAATGTGAATTTTATTTCAGCTTATGATTTTGTTTTGCTAGGTAAGCAATATATTGAGGAAGAAAATAAAAATCTAGCAATTTACTAGAATACACAATATCTTCTTATGCTAAAAAATGCTGTCCTCTAAGTTATAACTTAAAATGCTTCCAATTGAGATCCTTATTGAGTTGAATATAGATTTAGATATAACCAGTTTTTTTTTTTTTTTAAGAATTATAATGGCATATGGCACATTATGTCATCCCACAATTTTTTAGCAACCAGTTATTATTTATTGACTTACTAACAAGAGTTGGATCAGATAGTCTCTAACTGGGTTACTATTTGATAGTTTAAATCAATTATTTAGAGAAAATAACTTGCTTATCTTTAATGGAAGTTCTACTCTCACAGATTTTTATTTTAATAGCACAGCTTTCCTGACAATACATATTCCAGATACATGTTCTTATTGGAGACATTGCCAGTAATTTTCCTGCTCTGATTAGCAGTGTTAATTTGTGAATTCTAAATTCCCAAGGTGCATATTGTCACAAACAGATTAATGACATATTAAAATTCTCTCTGGTTATGCATGAAATGCTCTTGGACAACTGTTCCCAGTAGACATTCTCTTCTACCTTAACCATAAAATTAAAAATGAGTACATATTATAACCAAATTACATAGCTGAAATAATGGCTGAGAAGGTCTATGCTTTTATAAGTAGAAGAAAGAGTAATGGAAGAAAAAATTTTAGCTATCCATCTGTTTATGAATTCTTATTTTTTAATATTTTTTCATATTTACATTTTATTTTTTAAAGAACTTGATAAAGTTGAACTCTGAAAATATTTCATTAATGAACCCTGAATTGTTTTCAATAATTTGAACCTACAATGTGATTTAGAATAAGAATCTAGAAAAAAGTTAAACAGTATATTATATTAGAAATAGAGAATTGACAGAATGAGAATGTAGTTATATCTTTGTTGGCAGCTAAGATTCAATACCAAAAATAAGTAAATCCTTGCTGTAATGTTAAATTCATCACCAAAAATATGAAACCTGCAACAGAGGTATGATGTAGAACTTAAACAGTATATTCACACATGCTATGAAGAAATTTGTGTCTTATAGTACAGAATGACTCTGATAACATTTAAGATTATAAGTTGATTTTAATTTGTGAAGAAAACAATTATTTTGTGGGCTTACAAAAACATATCGTCATTTCAAATCAGTTTCTCAATCATATACAGTGTTGTCAACCAATGTTACCTAATAAATAAAAACTATTTATTAGAGAGTTCCCAAGTTATTTTAACTTCAGACATCCTTTTGACTTTGGGAGGAATAAAAGGATGGTAAGTTTATGTGTTCCATCAGTTATTTCAAAATTAATATATGGAACATGTTCTCACAATCTTTATGTTTAGGTTGTGTGAAATACTGGATCAAGACGTGTGCAACTCAGATTTGAATAGTCAACCATCTACTTAATATGAATAAATTATAATGATTGACTATATAAATATTAGGGATTCTTTAAGTAAAATGATTATAAAGTGTTTTCCAACAGTCTCACATGTTAATATCTGTGATAAAAATAATGGTAATGAAAGTAATGTCTTTGATTCATTTGGCCATACTTATCCCACTGTATTTTGATTGGTGGCAATTTTATCTTAAATTATAAAATAAGCTCATGTGCTATTGATTTTTTAATATTTAGAAATCTAGACGAGTACCTTCTTAATATATCATGTTAAATTATATCATATTTTTTGGCTTTTCTGTCATAATGGCATCAAAACTTATAATTATGGAGTGCTTTATCTAGTAATACTTTAATCTGTTACATTTTAAAGCAGAATACTCCCTGTTTTCAGACAGATACTGTATTATGAATCACCATATCTACTCAAAGTCTAAGAAAATTATGCAGTATAGTTTTGGAAATAATATCTCAAAGTAAAACTAAATGTATATTTATGAGTTTCAATAATATCTCCCTTAGTATTTTTAGTGAAAGATAATTTGTTTAAATATGCAAGTCTAGATTCTTCAGTTGACAAAGCCAGCTGAAATATAATGTTCTTCAAAAACTTAGTATCAAATGATCTGAAAACATTGAATAAAGTAGTGTCATTGCTATTGTTAAAAAATGTTAAAAAGCTAATATTTTTATACAGGGTAAAGTTGTACATATTAAAATTAATGAAGAATATAATGATTCCACTGAAAATACAGCTGAACATTTTCCTTTATTGATCTTCTACATTGTGCACATCATTTTTTTGTATATTATGTTATTTGACTCAAGTGGAAATTAGAAAGATTTAACAGCTTGCTCTTTTTAAGTGCATCTTTGCTTTGAAAATTGACAATAGATGTGAGGCAACCAAGAGGGAAGGGAGAGAGGAAGGAAGAAGAAGAGGGATGAGAAAGGGTCAAGGGGAGCACGGTAGACTGTGGTGGAAGATTATGGATGCTTTGGTGGTGGAAGAGCTACAGTGAATACACTTAAGATGAGAAATCCTCTATTGTCAGATTATTCACAATGATATAAAACAATGGTACCTCATTAATAAAAATAAATAAGTGTGCGGTGTCTGCAGCACCAGTTCAATCCCTGGCTGCCGGTGAGGGTTCCACATGGTGCGACAGACCTCTCCTGTCTCGCCCGCTGCTCCCCTCAGCAGTGTATTTTGTCAGTCTGCCTGTTCTGTTCCCCACTCTGTCTCTGGTGAATTCTCTCACCCTCCTGTGCTTCTGACTGTGCCCAGTGCTTGTATAAATAAATAAATAAATAAACCTTAAAGTAAATAAAACAAACAAACAAACAAATAAATAAATAAATGAGTGTATATTTGGAATCAGAGGACCAAGATTTCGTTCTTACAATAGATCTCTCTTATACAATCCTTATGTCCACTTAATTATTTTAGAAAAATAATTGTAGAATATTTTCTAGGAATTTTGTAAATTACTTCAAAATTATCAGGCTAAATGTAATTACTAATTTTTGATGATAAAACACAAAATGGGGAGATGGGTTGCCTCTAGGTTGTTTTGAAAATCCCATGTGCTGCTTCCATTCCATTTTTTTTTTTTAATTAGAAGAAAAATATGAGTAAATTGAAGAAAATCCATAGAATACCTAAATATGAGAGTAGTTCAGTAAAAATAGATAGATCAGGAAAAGAGTAAGATAATTCAAGGTTAGTCAATGTCTCAGAGAAAAGTGCCAAAGAAAATATCTTGAGATTTATCCCAAAGTAATAAAAATAAATTAAGATAAGGAGTATGTGGGCATTATTATCAACAAACACTACCTAAGTAATGAAATTTGGACAATAAAAGAGAATAATTTCTTATAGAATGATAACAGAATTTCTCTTTACTTATTGCATTTTGAAATTCAGTAAGATAAATCATTAGCAATGTTGTAATATGGTCAGAAAGGAAAAGTTAAACAGTGAGGGCTTCTTCGTTCTATTATATAGTTCAAAAAGTTATTTTAAAGAAACACAAGAATTCATTGGCGTGTGCTTTTAAACAAGTACAAAATATGAGATTTATTGGTAAAATTTGAATTATACAAGCTATTTGTGTTGTGTTCAATGTTGTTGTGACTAGGGGACTTTAGATCTCTTATATCAAATCAAAACTCGGAAACATCACTTGCTGATTCATTCAAGGGACAGTTGTTACATTAAATTTTGTGATGATTCTTTGCATGAACTATTGTTCTATTTGAACAAAAAATTGAGAAATATGAGTGTCTAGTTTCACATGAATCTTTAAAGCATTTACAAAAATGTTTACATTACAATGGAATTAAGCAATGTTTTAAAATCTCATAATGGAAAAATCTAATGTCATTAATGCTTCCATGTATCCAAAGGTTATTGTAATTATTGGAACTGTTCTCTGCTGTTATGTGGTAGTTTCTAGAATGGAACTTAAACTAATTGTACAAATATTGTACATAAATGCATTTTTATTTCAGTAAAATTCTCCAAGTCTTCAATGTCTGAAGCCTAAGCAGAAAATAGTCTTTCTAAATCTGTAGTAAAATTAGTGTTTCCCAGTGAGCTTGTAGTGGAGTCTCTGACCATATTTCTTGCATAAAGAATGGGATAAATTGGAATATCTAAAAGGAATATATCAGACTCAACAAAAGGCTAATGAAAGGGACAACAGATAAGTTTTACTTTACTTTAGTTAGGAAAATCAAGTTTGTTAAAGTAATGCTTTATTTTGGAGAGAGAAGGCACATACATTGTTCAGTTTTCAAACCTCAATCCTATATATTTTTTTTCCTGGACATATTGTATTACAATTTAGAGCTGCATGTTTAAATGTAGTTGTGGAGGCACCACATATGCTGCATTTACAGATTTTTTTTTCTTTGCTTGGAGAGTCATGGATAGAGCTTATATTACAAACTGGATGTTTTTATGTCAAACTTGTTCACCAAAATGCAATGAAATAAAAATATCTTACAATAATTGGCATTTAGTTTTTGGTTAATATGAACCAAATTTATACATTGAAATGGAAAGGGAAAGGAGTTATATTGCTGCATGAGAAAAATGGAAGCCAGACTTAATGGTTAACCAGTAAAAGGGTGCCATAATCTGGGAAAAAAAAGAGTGCTGGTAGCCTTTATTTTGAGAAGAACAATATTTTTAAGGCAAGACCTTTTAACATTTGCATGGTTACTTTCAAAGAAAGCCCTCTCCATTAATGCAAAATTTAATATCATGCTAAGTCTTTAAATAGCAAGAGAATAGTTATATTTTAAAAGAAATATTTATTAGCTCACAAATACCTATATTTCTGTGATTCTAAAATTTGCAAATTGAAAGAAAGTATAATTTGTTTGTGTGGTCCCATAGATTCGGTCCTAGACTGATTCAAAATCTGTAATTCAAATACTTTCATGCCATTACTTAAATTGCAAAAGTAATAATTCCCCTGGTGTAATAATTCTGATTAACAGCTTAACTTCTGAGACAAGCCTGCTTCTACATGTCAGTCATGACCTCCTATATCCTAATCATTACACAGATCAGTAGAGAAGAAAAGTAGTTGAATTTGTACTCAGACATGTGTTAAGTACAGAATCTACCAGAGGTGAAGGTCTATCCTTCAAAGCAGTTCAAAAGAGCAAAAATCCAAGAGCTCTGAACCTGAATATTATGAGGGAGGCTTGACAGATATATAAAGGAACTTTAGATAAACCCAATTCAAGCATACTGGAAGATGGTATTACCTCTTATCACTTAAATACACCTAAGCACTAGAAGTTAGTGCAGAAGGTTTTTAAAAAGCCCTTTGGAATATAGAACTATTTTTTAAAAAATCATAAATCAGGACCCCCCTTAATAATTGTAACTTAGAAAATATAGTTGATAAAAATGTATTGTTAAGCAAAAGGAAATTAACCCCTGTTTTTATAGCATTTCTATAACTGGAGTCATAGAGATTGTTACTACTAAGAAAATATTACTACTAATATCTGTCCGACAGATGCTTGCTGTAAACTCAATAAATGAGTTTATTTAACTAAGACTTTATTCTTATACTATTCTAAGAAACATTCTCAGCAATTTGCAAAAGTATATCCACTAAATGAGAAAAAAGTAAGTACATGAAGAAATCTAGGGGGCATGGAATTGTGGCTACAATTAAAATCAAGCAAGTAGTGAAGTTAACAAACCCAATGCCTATTTTAAAACACATTTTTGCTCTTGCTTTTGCTGGAGATGATCCTTAAACTTGACTCATCTCTCTAGGGAACAATGTGAGTAAGAAATAGGATCAATTGTTTTACTCTACTCACTAATGAAAATAAGCCCGTTATCTTCAGCTACTGAAACATAAGATATATTTCTCTTAAGGACTTAATAAAAGGAAGCTCTAATTTTAATATTCAGCAACTTTCTTTCAGGAAATAAGGTTTACATATTCAGATATGCAACAGATCAGATCATCCTAAACTTACACACAATAAATTAAAAGAAAGGAAAAATGTTTATCCCCATGTTTTTAGGCATTGTGGTTGTAAGCATTGCATAAAGAAGGAAAAAGTTAGAAGGGAATAAATCAAAAACTGAACTTTATTTTTTTTTACCTTTTATTTTTTTATTTATTTTTTTTAATAATAAATTTTATTTTTATATTCCCCATACAATTGCAGCCCCCCCATTCTGACCCCAATCCCTCCCCTCCCACCCCCGCCCCCTAAAAGTGTCTCTGGTTCGTAGTTTTTGTTGATTTTGATTTTTACTTTCTTATAGTTATTCGTTTTCCTGGTCCCTTATTTAAGTTTTCTAGATTCCTGCTATGAGTGAGACCATCTGGTATTTTTCTTTTTCTTTTTGGCTTATTTCGCTGAGCATGATCCCTTCCAGTGCCATCCATGTTGCTGCAAATTGCATGTGTTTATCTTTTTTGAATGCTGAGTAATATTCCATGGTATATATGTACCACATCTCTTGATCCAGTCATCTATTTTTGGGCATTTGGGTTGTTTCCAAAGCTTAGCTATTGTAAACAGTGCTGCTATAAACATAGGGGTGCAGGTGTTCTTTGGAATTGATGTTTCTGTGTCCTTTGGGTAAATACCTAGGAGTGGAATTGCTGGATCATATGGAAGCTCTATGTTTAGTAGGTCCAGAAATCTCCACACAGCTTTCCACAGTGGTTGGACCAGTTTGCACTCCCACCACAGTGCAGAAGAGTTCCTTTTTCTCCACACCCTCGCCAACATTTGTTGTTGCTAGTTTTTTTTAATATGTGCCGTTCTCACTGGTGTAAGATGGTATCTCATGGTAGTTTTGATTTGCATTTCCCTGATGACAAGTGAAAAACTGAACTTTAAAAGAAATTACGATGGGATTTTGAAAATGATCAAAATATTTATATTAAATCTTGCACAACTCATTTTAGAGATAGAGCAAATCACTAATACATTTATAATGCACAAATTTATTGAGTATTTCTATGTATATATATAATGATCTGAGAATAATTAAAGGTCGATATATTTCCTTCCTACTAAGACTTTAATAAAGACATGAGATATGTTAATATTTGCATGATAACTCAAATCAGCAGAAGACAAATTGTCAAGGTCAATGGTGTGGTTAGCAAGGGTGTCATATGTGAGAAGAAGTGAACTTGAAATTATTATAGTTCACATAATTTTTCTGCAAGTCAGTATCCTCACTAATAAAATAAAGGCAGTGAACTAGATTATTTTCTAGTTCTTTTTTACCTCAAAAATTTTAAGATTCTGTTATCAGAAGGGTGAGTGTGAGGTAGAAAGAGAGGGATTGTGAATAAGTGGCACCTGAGAACTGGTAGATGGATAAGGTAAGGATAGAGAAGGAAATAAATATAGAACTGATGGAAGAGGAAGAGTGAGTTAACACAAATAATTGGATGATCACGTTAAGTATGATGGTTTACTAATAATTTCTAAGATACAGGTGGTTAAGAAGCATGGTTGAATACGAGAGACCTCTGGCATTCTAAACTCTGCTCCCAAATTTCTTCCTTCTCCCTCTTGTCCAACAAGAGGAGGTGTCTATGAGTGGTATGTGGGTTACTTCACACAGCAGGGAACATTTATTTATTTATTTGTTTGTTTGTTTATTTTTTGTGGGACCCTCGCCGGAGGCCGGGGAACGAACTGGCGTTGCAGAGGCTGCGGGCAGCCTCGCAGCCCAGTGCTCAACCGCTGCACCACCAGGGAACATTTAAATTATGAAACATCTCTGTCTTAAACACAAATAAATGTATACCTTACATGACATTATATGGATCATCTGTAGCCATAATCCATATATAGATAAATTCTAGGTTTGTGTACTAGTAGAAATCCAGAAATCCCAGGCCATAGATTGCCAGCTAAAGTAGGTTAATGTACTAGCAGCCTCTTACTAGCCAATGCCATTGGTTTGCTTTCTGAGAGTTTGGCTACTAACAAAGTTGCTAGAAATTTAGATCAGGTCAGCCTGCTTTTGTTCATCCTCATAATTGTGCCTAATAAGGGATAGAGAAATAAATCACACCCTGGCTGCTAGATAACTTGCTTCCCAGGAAATAAGGTATAATTTTAGGAGTAAGCATGTTATAGGAAGATGACAGTGAGTATATAATTTGGAGATAAGGCTCTATTTTAGTAGCAGCAATATTTAATAAGTTATTCAGGACTAGTTTCTACTGATGTGAAATTAATTCCTCTTTATTGAAACTTTCACAAAAGTTTGGAAAATGCAAAACATTCTGTAAGAAAATACATTTTGTTCAAAGTTGACACTTCTGACTTACTTTCAGAACATATGCTTAGATGGTACCTCTGAGAACAGCCTGTTGCAAGAAAGAAATGGCAAAAGATTATGATAGACCTTCAGAATCAAAAAGTTTGAGAATTTCCCCACCATGTCTATGTCCCTATCTTGTTACTATCTGTTTGTATATTAAAATTAGTATGCAGAGTAAAGCATGAGATGTACACTTGCAACTCATTTCATCTCTATTTTCTTTTACCCCTAGAATAGGTTAACAGTTGTTACCCAGGATAGTAATATTTCTGATATTACTGTCCCTTTCCCTTCAACTTTATGTTGTAGTCATCGAAAATAAAAATTTTGAGGTAAAGTTAGCATTTAAATTTCACTGTAGTACAGTCTGATTGACATTTATTAGATTGTTGCGGTTCTAGTTTTGTTACGATGAGACTCCAAGAGAATTAAGATGTCTGTATAGCTTATATTATACATTCATAAGCATACACATATAAATGACATTTAAGTACAAAGGTAATTCTTTTCAAGACATAAAATCAACACACTTTTAAGTAAACACTAATTACAGATGTTAATAGTTTTTTGATTTGCCTCATGGATAAGTATATTGTATAGTTTGTAAAGGGTATGCAATGTGACCTTTACAACTAACAGTGTGACTGCAGTCAGTCTATTAGTATATACATTTTATTTTTGTAATAGTAATGAATTAGTTTGGAAGATCAAAATTAAGTGGTGAATTTATTTTTTGTTTTTAATTATGACATTACTTTTTATTTAATTTTAATTTTATTTTTTAAACAATAGTTGCTTCCTCCCACCCCCCTCAGGTGTAGTCCCCATAGAATTTCCTTCCCTAAGGCACCCGTGCACCATCACCTCATTCTCCTGTGCTCCTCCCTCCCTCCCTCTGAACCTTCTTCCTCTTCCTCTCCTACAACATGTCTCTGATTTATAATTGTCTGTTTTTGCTTTGTTGTGTTTTGTACAGTTATTAATTTTTTGCACTGATGTCTTATTTGGTTCCCTCATATTCCTGTTATAAGTGAAACCATCTGATATTTTTCTTTTTCCTTCTGACTTATTTCACTGAGCATAATTCCTTCTAGCTCCATCCACGTTGCTGCAAATGGCATGAGTTTATCATTTTTGATTGCTGAATAATATTTCATTGTGTATATATACCACATCTTCTTGATCCAGTCATCTATTTTTGGGCATTTGGGTTGTTTAAAGGTTTTATCTATTGTAAATAGTGCTGCAATAAACATAGGTATACAGGTGTTCTTTTGAATCAATATTTTTGTGTCCTTTGGGTAGATCCCTAATAGTGGAATTGCCGGGTCATATGGTAGCTCCATTTTTAGTAGACTGAGGAACTTCCAGACAACTTTCTATAGTGGTTGGACCAGTTTGCACTCCCACCAGCAATGTAGGAGAGTTTTTTCACCACATCCTCGCCAACATTTGTTGTTGCTTGTTTTTTTTTTTTTTTTTTGATATGTGCCATTCTTAAGTGGTATCACAGTATAGTTTTGGTTTGCATTTCCCTGATTATAAGGGATGGTGAACATTTTTTTCATATATCTATTGACCATTTACATTTCCTCTTTGGAGAAATGTTTTCTAAGTTCTTCTGCCCATTTCTTGACTGGATTGTTCATTTTGTTTTTGTTGAGCTGTGTGAGTTCTTTGTATATCTTTGTAATCATTCCCCTATCAGTTGAATGGAGTGCAAAGATTTTTTTCCCAATCAGTGGGGTATATTTTTGTTTTGGTTAATGTCCCTTTGGCTGTACAGAAACTTTTCAGTTTGATATAATCCCAGGTGTTTATCTTTGCCTTCACTGTCACTGCTTTGGGTGATGAGTCTTTAAAGGTGTTATTGCGATGTATGTCTTGTAGTGTTTTCCCTATATTTTCTTCTATATATTTTATGGTTTCAGGTCTTATGTCCAGTTCTTTTATCCATTTTGAGTTGATTTTTGTGCACAGAGAGCGATAGTGGTCTAGTTTCATTTTTTTGCATGTGGAGGTCCAGTTTTCCCAGCACCATTTATTGAACAAACTGTCCATGTTCCATTGCATATTCTTTGCTCCTTTGTCAAAGATTAGTTGTTCATAAGAATGTGGCTTTATTTCTGGGCTCTCTATTCAGTGCAATTCATCTGTGTGTCTGTTTTTGTTCCAATACCAAACTGTTCTAATTATTATGGCTTCTTAGTATAGCTTGGAGTTTGGAAGTGTGATACTTCCTTTCTCCTTTGTTTTCATCAGTAGTGCTTTGGCTATTCATATTTTTTTGTGGTTCCATATGAATTTCATCGGTATTTGTTCTATTTCTTTGAAGAATGTCATTGAGTTGTTTTATTGGAATACATTGAATCTGTGTATTGCTTTTGGGAGGGAGGCCATTTTAAGGAAAAAATATTTTTTTAATATAGTCCTTTTAGTAAATTACATGTATTTTAATCCAGCTTATATTTCTGGAATTGGAAAAGAAAATATTTGAGTATCAATAAAGAAGTAAAAAATGCATGATTTTGAAACATATCCAATTCTACTAATACATTAAGAACTGATTGAGGACAAAATAACTCACAGAGAAATACTTTCTACTCCATATCTTTCCTGTCTGTCATCATTTGCCTTCTTACTTAATTATAAGATTCAGCATATTAGAATCTAATTATTGGTTTTTGAAAAGACAGAAGATGAATGTAGACTTTCTGTTATAGTATTGTGGGTGACATGAGTTGACTTACATCAAGAAGAGATGTGAGTTTTCATTATTGAATTTGCACATAAGTTCATACAGATATCTCTAATGCTGCTTTGGATGACTGGGTGCTAGGAGCAACTGATAATGAATTCTCATCCATGGTTAAAGAAACAATCAAGTTCTTTTACACAGAGTGACGTCATCAAGATGATGATGGGTCTTTTGGCTCTAGTTCTCCTCATGAGACCAAATAGCAGGTATTCATGGACAAGACAGTATGAGAAATGTCCTAAAGGGGGGTGAGTGAGCCTGAAGCACCCACCCACATCCCAGAGACCTTGTGGTGTAGACTGCTTCAGAAGAGTAAGCAGGGTGGGTATGCTCTTATTATGTCCACATCATCCCTGTCCACCTGTCCAGGTCAGTATGTGGTTTCTCCAGTGGAGGAATTGGGTAAAGCTAGTGAAAATTTATGAAGTTCTAGTTAAAAGATTAATAAGTACTAGGGATGTAAAGTACAACATGATGACTGTAGTTGGCACTGCTGATTGGTGTATTTGAAAGGCACTAAAAGAGTAAATCATGAAAGTTCTCATCACGAGGAATAAACATCTTTTTTTGTAATTACATGAGATGGTGAATATTAACCAAACTCACTGTGTCAATCATTTCATAATATTTTAGTCAAGTCAGCTTATACAGTTAGATATTCAATTATATCTCATGAAAATTGGAAGATGAAAAAGCCCCTTTCCAACTTAAAATCTGCTCACTGATGAGTTTTATTTAAAATGTAAATTTGTTCTGGTTACTCCCGGACAATTATCTTTCAAGCTTTCTACTATAAGAATAAATAGAAAGTCTGTAGTGTACCTGCATTCATTTAAAATAAAATTATTTGATTAAGATTGCATTTTTCAAGGACAAACTGGTACAACCTGTTCAAAATAGTCAATTTACTTAAATGTTCAACCTAGTTACATTGGACTGTGGAGGCAAAAATATGAGTGAAATGTCTCCTTTTTAAAGTCACTTAAATTAATATTATTTAGTGCAAATGTCTCTTGAATACATGTTTTTCTTTTACTTAATAACAGTGATACCATCATCCTTATTTTCTTTTTGAGATAAGAAAACATTATCATGGCATATATCTTTATGTATATATTCTATCCTCATACAAGCATAAAGAAATAAGTATAACATTACATAAAAGGAATATTTCTCTAAGTTTATTTTATAAAAAGAAAGTGATAGTATGTAGGTGCTTTGTGTGTTTAAGATATCATAATCATCCTTAGGACAATAGAAATAATTTAAATCTTATTTAAATGGCTATATAGGGCCTCCCCGGTGGTGCAGCGGGTTGAGCGCCATGCTGTGAAGCTGTCCACAGCCTCTGCAGTGCGGGTTCGATTCCCTGCTTGCCAGGGAGATACCCACATGGCACAGCAGACCTCTCCTGCCCACCCGCTGCTCCCCTCAGCAGTGTATTTCAGTCAATCTGCCTGTTCTTTCCCCTGCTCTGTCTCTGGTGAATCCTCTCACCCTTCGGTGCCTCTGACTTGTACCTTAATTCTTGTATAAATAAATAAATAAATCTTTTAAAAATGGCTATATAATATTTAATAAAATTTATGTACCATAATTTATGCAACTGTTTTCCTAGCAATACATACATACATTGATATTTTCTTTTTGACTTTGTTACTAAAACTAAAGTTTGAGTAGAGGTAATGCTAAATTCAGCTGCTAACCTTCTTCCTCTGCAGTACATTTCCAACTAGTAAGTTTCTGGGCCAAGGAATGGGTGTATTTTCAATAGATATTTCTGGATTATCTATAAAATGATTATAGCAGTTTACACCCCCATAGTCACTTGTGATACTGTTTATTTATGTGCATTGTTGTCATTATAAATATTGTAGGTTATTTTCTTTCCTTCCTTACCCCCTTTTTGATAATCGGGTGAAAAACTATCATAATTATATTGTTTGAATATGCAGTTCCTTATTTTCATGATATCTTGAACATATTTTTATGCTTTCTTTTGCCTAGTAGATTTCTGTGTCTCTGACTTATTTATCTTGGCCTGTACTTTTCACTTTAATAGTTACCTTTTATGGATTATAGTTACCAATTTATAGTTACCTTTTATGGATTATAAACATTAGCCATTTATTTATGTCATGTTTGACCAATTTTTTCCCCTACGTCCCTTTATAATAAGGTGCTAACTATTCTGCATTGTACATTACTTTTATACTTCCTGTTACACTTCCAGTCACTCTAATTCCTCAATATTCCTCAAGCATCAAAGACTTTGCACCAGTAAATCCTCTTCCTGGAAAGCTCTTCCACAATGGATTCACATGGCTCTCTCATTTTACCCAAAACTAAAATAGCTCTTTCATTCCTCTCCATGTTTGATTCTGTTTTTATTGACAGAAATAGTATTTCTCATTTCTGTGTATTATATAGGTATTGTTTACTCCTGTGTCCTCAGCACCTTAAACTCTAGCACATCAAAAATATGTATTTAGTTTTGATGAGTAAATTATGTTTTTATCTAAATTCATGATGTCTATAATTTCTAAAACTATCTAGAAGCCACTGAAATACTTCAAGTAACTTGCATAAAAAATTCTGACCAAGACTATGATATTAGGTGTTAACACATATCCTTTCCCCAAATCCTCTTGCATAGTAATATGGCCAGCACTTGGATTTAGTTCCCAGTCATCCACCTCTTCATTATTCACTATGTTTAAGTCTCACACCATTATCGCTTTTGCAATTATTAGACTTTAGAGGTAAGCATAAGTACCCCAGGCAATGCTTACTCTGAGACCACCATTGCTTATACATGAATCATACTATTTTGGGTCTGTGCCACCAGTGTGGACACTGGTGCTTCATCCTGTTGTGAGATAAGTTACGTCTCTGTTAAATTCATATATCGAAGTCCTGTCTCCTCAAAATATAATCCTATTGGGACATAAGATTTTTTTTAAAATGCAATTAAGTTAAAATGAGGACAGATGTTTATATATATGGGGGGGGCAGGGTTATTATGAAAAGGGAGAGAAGAGTAGAGGACACTTGCACAGACACAAGCATGCAGAAAGAGCTGCCCCTGAAAGGGACAGATTTGTTAAAGAGAGGCTGCATTGTCACATGCGGGCAGCCTTAGGAGAGCTGCCTCTGCTACTTTGCAAAGAGAGAAGGTTGGTGAAGAGAAACTCTGTATAGTCACAGGAGGGGAGGAGAGCTGCTTGAGGACAGATGTCCTTATAAGAAGAGGAAATTTGGATACTCTAAGGGACAGGAAGGATGCGTGCTCGTAAGGATAAAACTGTGATAGCACAATAAAATGATGACCATCTGTAAGGTGGAAAGCCTTCAGGAAAATCCAAACCTGTCACCCCCTTGATCTTAGACTTTTACCCTCCAGAACTATGGGAAAATAAATTTCTGATATTTATGTCACCCAGCAAATGCCATTTTGTTATGGCAGCTCAGGCTGATATGTTACCCCATACCTGTTCTTTTCGGTAGACATAAACTACATGCCTCAAGTCATATATGGGCCACATTCTCAGTGACTCTGATTTTCCTATATCTCTGTCCAAGGAGGCTGAGTCTTTCCTAAGTAGGCAGTGCTGTGGGACAGCTGTAGCACCTGAGGATCGCATAGTCTCCAAAGGGTCTCAAATAGCACAAAAAGCATATGGTTGGTTTAGACGCTAGTAATATAGCCAGGAATATTTTTCAGCATCTCTTTCTACCAAAAGGTTCCCTTCAGAATTAAATGATTCAGTTACATAGTGAATTGATGATATGATATAGTTACTAATTAAAGCATTGTTCTGAGGGATAAATGCATTCTAAAGGGCATAGAATCACCTCATTTGATTTTTATTTTGTTCTCACTGAGGATCTTTCAAATATGATAAAAACTAGGAATTTAAAACACCAAAGATAACAGGAAAGAGAAAAAAAGTTATTGCTGGATGTACCTCCCAGAGAAGGTGAGAAAATCAACTTGGTTGCAGTAGCTGGCCCCTACAGGGGTAGCTGTGCCATTGAATATACAGAATAGAAAAGTGGGATAAATTAGCTTTGAGTTGTCAGGTGTTAATGGCAGGAATTCTGATCCAAAGGCAAGGCAAAATAGAAGCCTTGAAGTAGGAAAGACTAAAACCAGGTAGAGATTCTAGGTGATCTTCACAATTGTGACATGGTTCCTGTGAGGCAAGCAAAGGTAAAAAATTGAAAATCTAGGCCGAATGTTAAGGTACTTACCCTGTAGACTGGAGTTGTGTCACAAAAAGAAATAGCTTTTCCAGGCTAAAATCTGAAGAAAGAAATCCCATTCTATAGATGAAGTCATCGCAACAGACAGCAGGTAGGAAATAGTGTGGCAATATGTGACAATTCAGGATTTGTCGCTGCATCCCAGAGATCAAGCTAAAGCATCTGGCAAACCTAAGGCAGGTATAGCTTGTAGAGTATATGAATTCTGTCATGAAAGTCTGGAGAAACTGAGGCAGACACATTTAACTCTGTTCTGTTCTTTAAAATCAAAGGAATTTTTTTTTATCAGATGATTTCTTTTCAAATTCCCAAATGGAGGTGGGAGGGGGAGTAGTATCCTACCTCCCTGTTCTTAGCCAGCATTTTGTAATCACTCTCTCTCTCCGCCCCCATCCAGCTTTGAAGCATACATGATATTACCTGCTGGGCAATTTTCTTTATTCTTCACAACTACCTGTAACACCAATCTAAGATAACCCCAACTGCATTTATATAGAACTTTTATTTTTACTAAATGTTTGTGATTCTCTGAGGTCATTCAAAACAAAACAAGACATACAGTTTAATTCTCAGGTCTGTGACTCTACTAAATTACAGATCAGGCAGAGCTATATGTCTGCCGAGAAAAAAATAAATAAACAGCTGCTCTGCCGTTTGTTACACAAGTACAAGGCTACTCAAAAGAATGAGGAAGTGAGTGGCAATTCATACATCCTGGGGATTTAGTGAGGAGGAATCAGGTTCCTCCAGATCTTGCTGGAAATGTTCCTCTATTCCCAGGTGATCTTTGGTTATAAAAACAGTGTCAAAACTAACAGACTTCCTTTTCAGAAATTTTAGAATTTATAATTTTGTTATGGTAACTTAGAACTGACTTCCAAAACTGCACTCTTAAAAACTATCATTGGAGCAGCCACCAGTGAATACTCATTCTATAGACTCAAATGCTGTTAACTACTTGGATTAATTTAGACACAGAAATAAAGATTTTTTTTTTCAAAAGAATGTCAGAAAATCAAATGCAGTTCTGAGAAGAGCAGACTTTTAGCAAAGGAAGAAATAGCTATTTCTTACATGAGAAAGCAGCATTGTGGTTTATCCGAGAGGCATTTTTTTTTTTTTTTGCTCACATTTCATAAGTTTTATTTTTTTTTTTTAAATGAATGACAATTTTTTTATTTTAACTGTCTGTAACATAATAAATCTACAGTGCTAAACAATTCTTTACACATGCTTCTATATGCATACTTTACATTTTTTTTTTAAATATTAAATTTTATTTTTATATTCCCCCATACAATTGCAAACGCCCCATTCTGACCCCAATCCTTCCCCTCCCGCCCCCCACCCCCCAAAAAGTGTCTCTGGTTCATAGTTTTTTGTTGATTTTGATTTTGTGTAGTGTTTTCAGCACATACAGAGAAGAGGCACTTTCTTGAAGGCTTGAGGAACAATTCTCATTCTGAATTGTAATTTAAGTATTCATAGAGAACTGTTTGACTCTATTTCTCATCATTTAGGCAGTCTGAAAATTGGCTTTTACTTATCCCAGTCCTGGAGATAAGTCCTGGCTTAGGACACAAGTTCATTGACTCAGCAAAAATTTTCTGCTTTCTTCTTTCATCTCCCCTGTCAGTGATTCCCTCCCTGGTTCTCTCTCTGTTCTAGATAACAGTTTCCAGTAATTTGTCTTTTCCCGGAAGTGATCATCATTTCTTTTTCATGCATATTTCCTAGTAACCTTTGCCCCCTTTGACAGTTTCAGAGTCACGTTCTCATTACTTCCTCATTTACAGTAACAGAAACTTGTCTGAACCTTGTCTTTAAATTGTTATACATTCAATTTTTGCTATACATGCTTATTTTTTCTGTGCATGTACCTGTGTTTTTTTTGTCCCTGAACCATAGCTTATCCAAGACAGTAGCTCTAATAACTCCTACTAAATCTCATCATTACTCCTGTGCCCATCTGCTGGTTGCTATAGCCTCTCTGGCTGCAGTTCACAGTCATCAGGATTCTTTTGGAAATTCAGCTAATTGAGTCCCACCTACTTTTTCTTTCTTATATAGTGGCTTTAACTCTGCTACTTTCCTTTTGGTTTATAATCAATCCTGTGTCCTAACATCACTGACCCCTAATTTTATTCCTATAGTCAGTGTCTTTTTGGAGGGTGTCTTTCTCTGATCATCTCCACTCTGAGTCATGCTACTTCCACCTGAGCTAATCATGAAAGCATATTCTGAATAAATGATATTTGAAAAGACAATCTTTGACTTATAAAGTAGCATTATACAGTGTCAGTATTTTTAGCTACCAGCTGTGCAAGCAATAAGTAAGGACTTTGAAGTGCTAAAAATATTTGGGATGTGTCAAGTAGGAGTTGGCAAATACCCTGGGGTGAAAAAGCCCTAGATATGCTACATCTGGCATACATTTTTAGGATATCCTATTTTTAGTGTGTGTTTTGATTTCTGCAGAGATCCAGGAGCGTGTCCCTTAAAAAGGAAGTAAAAATGACAGAAATGCTTTTAGTGCACAAGCCAGCGTATTCTCCCTTGTTCCCTGTACCTTCAGATTAAAATTGCCATGGTGCCTGCCTGACTAGTCTTCAATCATAGGTAGTTGGAAACCTTTGGAAGAAAAATGATATATCCAATGTGAATGATAAGACACATATCATAACAATGAACTATTTTGGATTTAGATCACAGCTCTGAGTATTAGCATTGTCATCATTGTTTCCCTACTGAATTTTTTTGGCCAATCTGACAAAATTTCCAGTTAATTCTTTTTAGTTGGCTCACATCTGGCACATGTATTTTGTACAATATATTCAAGTGAATTATATCATATGTAGTTCAATGAATAAAGAATGAAATTCAAAGGAAAATAAAATTTTGTGATATGGTTATCTTTTGGTTCTAGTCCTAGTATTACCAAGTCTCAGAATATTTCCTGATTTCCATTCTTACCTTTAATATAATACTGAGCTCCTAGATAATATCCCTTTTATATGCTAATCTCAGAAAATTCAACTCCAGGAAATGGGGTAGGAACTACAGATGGGTGTCAGTGTGCTCCTGTATAGAGGTGGACCAAGAGGAAACAGAGATACCAGTTAAGAAATCTTAGTGAATCCTAACTTTCATTATATCCTTAGAGTTCTAAAGTCAGAGCCAAAAAATGGCTTAGAAGTGTCTCAAGCATTTACCATTTAAAGTTCATTAATTAAGAGAATTTTAGCTAGACAATAGCTATTGCTTATCAATTCATCTTTAAACAGTTTATCACCTCTGACTTACAATAGTGTTACAGATTATAAACCACTACTTTCATATCACATCTATTATAGTTTGTTTATGGACACTTGATATCTAGGACTTCTTTGAGGAATCTTCCATTTATTTACATGAAATTGTCACTTTTTCTTTTTGATAGTACTGGGTTGTTGTAGAGATATTCTGATTCTATGTGACATAATTGTATTATTTGTCAAAAAATATCTCTGTTTTGGAAGCAGTCTATTTGAGGGATTCTACTGCAATTATATAATAATAATGGTGACATTAAAATATTTTCAGTGTTACAATTTTATAATTATCCTTTCTTTATGATGTAAGTTTATAAAAATTAAATTTATTAACAAATATCATAAACCCATCCTTAGTATAATTGTGTCTGCAGAAGTATTTCAAATTGTTGATAGGGTAAGAGTTTTTTCTCCAGTTTTATAAAAATACATTAATTTAGATTCTCTTCCAAAAAGATAATTCAGGAAAATGCATATTTGAGTTATATTCAGTGTAGATGTGGATTTCCATATGAAAATTTACAGAAATTTTAAATTTCTTCATATATAATTCACAGAACTTACTGAATGAAATCAAAGCATTTTTAGGTTTTGAATTCACTGGGGAATGAATCTTACTTCAGTACTATTTAATGTTGCCATCATTTTGTTCTAATATTAACATTGTATCACAAAGGTCTCAATTTTTTTTTTTCCTTTGGTAGAAGAACTGAGGTGTAGGCCAGAGGTGTGGGAGTGAGAGTATTCAACAGAGACTGAGTTGGGAACAGAACAGGTGGATTTACTGAAATATACTGCTAAGGGGAGCAGCTAGTAAGACAGGAGAGGTCTTCTGTGCCATATGTGGGTTAGCTCCCTGGCTGGGTATTCAACTCAGGCCTTAGCGGTGATAGCACTGAGACATAACCCCTAAGCTACCAGTGAGGTCTACATCTCAAATTATCAGTCATTTTTTTAAAAGATATAGTTATGCATATGAGAACTGGGATAAGGGCAGATGTGTGGGGGGCAGGGTGAAATGATTCACTAGAGACAGAATGGGGAAGAAAATAGGCAGACTGACTGAAAAAGACTGCTGAAGGGGAGCAGAGGGCGAGACAGGAGAGGTCTGCTGCACCATGTGGGTAGCTCCCTTCTCGGCTGGGGATGGAACTCGTGCTGCAGAAGCTACAGATAGCTTCATAGTGCTGTGCTTAACCCCTTGTGCCACCAGGGAGGCCCTTAAGTCATTTTTTAAAATGCAGTTAGAAAAGAACAATCTTAGCAATACTGACATTTGGTAAATGATCTGTAACATCTTTCAGGGAAGTGTTTCTGAGTGAGATTTCAACAGAATAGTCAACTAACCCTCTGACAATTTAAAAGACAACCTGTTTGATCAACTCCAAGACAAGAGAGATAGTTGGCAATGAATATATATCTTTAACAAATCAGTCATATTTTCTAGTTGAACAAGTATCTGAATGTAAATCTAGATTTATGTTACAAAAACTATCCCAGATCATATTTGAAAAGTGTTTCAGTTCATGTCTCTTGAATTACATTTATGATTCATGTATTGACCTTCCATTACCATTAAGAGAATAATTGCATGTGTATGCATGAATAACTGAAGATACTGTGTTATGATAGTTAATAAGGAAATGAGGAAGAGTTAATGGTCTAGCATACTTAAGTTTTATGGATTATTCAAGAAAACATTCACTAGGAAAGGGAAAACATGATGCTTCTGGCTTCCCTGATTTACCAAATTAATTGAGGAGTATAGAATCCTCCTATTCACATCACCCAGAATCATAAAGGAGTTCATTTATTTTATAGTTATACCTAGGTAATAATACTGCAAGTGCTGAAAAATCGGACTTTTTCCCTACAAGAAAATGTCATTCTTGTTATTAGTAAATAATGCAGTTCAGCCATCACCACCCATTTCACTGATCAATAACTTAGGAGTTGAGCCATAACATTTATAATTCAGTAGTTTCTACATAGCTGTCTGCTTTGTCACAGGATCAGAATTTAATGTGTGTGTTTTGCATAGTCAGTTTTATTGATATACTTGCTGTAGTAGTTGTATCTACAATATAAACTTTTTTTTGGGAAAAGTCCTTCTTTGCTAAAAGACTTAAAATTATTTATGAAATAATTCTAATTTCAGTTAACAAGATCTAATTTAAGAATGAAGACCAGGGCCTCCCCGGTGGCGCAGCGGTTGAGCGCTGGGTTGCGAAGCTGCCCGCGGCCTCTGCGGCGCCGGTTCGATCCCCGGCTGCTCCCTGGCCACCGGAGGAGGATCCCACATGGTGCGCAGACCTCTCCTGCCGCCCGCTGCTCCCCTCAGCAGTGTACTTCAGTCCTTCTGCCTGCTCTGCTCCCCGCTCTGGCTCTGGTGAATTCTCTCACCCTCCCGCGCTTCTGACTGTACCCAGTGCATGTATAAACAAAACAAACAAACAAATAAATAAATAAATAAATAAATAAATAAAAACATGAAAAAAAAAAGAATGAAGACCATAAAATATATAAATTTAGGAATGAAGACCACAGTTTTTCCCCCTGATTTCGGTTGAAATGGAGTAATTATTGTATAAGATTTCTATACTGGTAGTCCCCCTCTTTCTTATTTCATTTACTAGAAAAAAACAGACTTTTGTTTAGGCTTTTTTCTGTTTGAGTACCTAGGCATTTCTGAGTTGCCAGCTTCTTCAGCTCCAAGACTGGGATATATAAGGCAAAAGGAAACCCAGCTAACTCATTCTCTTGTTATTTAGGTTCTGAAGTCCTTTGTCAGTCTTTCTTATCTCTACCGTTCAGTCTCCTTATGTTCTTTTTATATATAGTGTTTTAGCTTTTCAGTTGTGTTTAATGAGAAGAAACTCATCTCTTTTCCCAGAAGTCTTTTTTTCCCACTGTACCAAGAACATTGGAGTAATCTAAAGAGAACCTCCACGAACTCTGTCAAAATAGTCATCTACCTATAATTATCTACATTTGCATATTCTTTTCCCAAATTTTAGATTAACCCTTTGTACCCCTGTCTAAAAAAATTCCCCAGTTTTGAATTAGGTCCCTTCCAAACTTGCCTACTCAAGGTTATTGCTTTAGCAGTCCTTTTTTTTTTTATTTTTCATCCAGCTTTTTATTTTCTACTAGATATTTGCCTTACACTTTGTATTTTCTGCTATACTTTACCTCAGCCTTTTCTTGACTCATGTTCCCTTGCCAGATACCTTTAGCAGCAAAGGGTAGTTGCTAATACTATATTGTAAATTTTATGCACTGACATGTTATAGAGCAATTAAATACAATTGACTACATATATCAAGTAAAAATTAAGTGAAAAAGTTAATTTGCAAAATATGTGTTATACTGTTTCTCTTTCAAATCCCTCAGAATGAGACTGTGTGCATATGTGTATATGTCTGTATGCATGTACAAGTATATATGTACACAAATATACTAGTTTGAAGAAATATATATATATAATATATTATGAAAACATTAGGAGAGTGGTTACCTTTACCTTTTTGGGTGGAATGGGGAGAAATGGAGTAGGAATGGTTTGGGGATATTAGAAAAAAGAACTTTGGCTATGTCTATAATATTTATTTCTTTAAAATATTTTGAGCAAAATATTAACATTTGTTAAATCTGAATAGTGTAGATTTCAGGATTTAGCATATATTTGAAAATGTTCAGAGTAAAACAACTAAAATGTGTTCACTCATGTATATCTATGTCTTCAAATCCATTGTGTCATATAATAGAGTTAATACAAATATTAACAAACTCTGAATGTTTTTATTTTTAGGTAGTTTATATCAACAATCAGGCATTCAGACCTTTTATTTAAGTTGATAGTTTTATATTTTTCACTCTGGAATTGGATAGTGTTCTGTGCATTTCTCTATTATCAATATTTTAAGTTATCTATGTGTTTCTGCCAATGCCTAGTTCTCTATTTGTCTTATTTTACTAATGCCAGCTAAGATTCTGACAGTTGTACAGTTGATGCTCAGTAAATCATGGTACACGTTAACAAATAGTGCTTTGCTATTTTTCCAAATATGTGTATGACTATTTAAGAATTTCCTTTAAATTTAGTAACTTGATTTCATTGCAATGTGTATGAGTGAAAAAGTTACATGAAATAGAGTGAATTAAAGAGAGATTATATTTGGGGGCATGTGTTTGCATTTAATTTACTTTTGATTTTTTGGTTTTGCATTCTATATTGTATGATCTTTGTCTTATTCACAAATATATTTTTTTCATCTGGGGAAAAATGCTAGGCATAATCTAGATGTTCACTTAACAATGTTGAATCAATATGTGAAGAAACAGAATAGCGTGGCATGAAGGAAACTAAATCAAGTTCTACTAACAAATGAAAATATAACGAGGCTCATTCCAGTCTTTCATTTTTATATGTTATGCTATGCATATTTGTTCTTCCTGATTTATTTTGTCCTTCAAGTGTGTTTTCAACTGCCTTTTTATATTCACCACTGAATATCCTATGGCATTGACTATAACAACCCTCATTTTTAGGGCAGTATTAACCTGTATTGATTTGCAGTCATGTAACATCTCACTGCAATAAGGCTTATTAATGGCATTCTCTCCCAAAGACTAGAAAGGCGGGTGTAGACATAATGTGCAGGTGTGACTTGTCATGCATGCTGTTGCATCCTGCCATTGTTTATCAGCAGTAAACAATTACAAAAAACAAGTAATTCTAATAGAAAAAGTGATAAGCAGGAAAAGCTCTTTCTTTCTGACTTCTTCAATTTAGCTTCATTTAAAATTGAATATAAAATAAAGTTTCAGGATTTAACATGTTTTTGTTGTTTCAGAAAAGGTATTTCTCTAGTTGTTGTAATTGTAGTTGGAAACATTCTCTGTTGGAGCTCATTACTCAGCAGCAAAAACCTCCACTCCTCCCTGAGCCCCGAAAGTAGAGGTGTGTCAACTCTAGGCATGTTATTACAAGTATCTGTACTGGAGGAACAAGAAATAATGACATTTTCTCCCTGATTCAAATAGATTCATTTCTCTATTTTCAAAGTCAAACAGTGGGCTCTGAAAATGCACAATTTATATAACAGCAAACATATTTAGGAAAGATACCACACCATTTTCCAGAACTACTTTGATCAATGTTTGGTTTGTTTCCTGTATTAATGGAACTTTTATTCTTACCCAAATGTGTTAATATTTACTGTGTTTTACTGTATCACAAAGAACAGGGGAAAAATAGAACATATTGTTCCTGTCACTATGAATGATAAAAGACCTTGTTATTAATAATTTATATATCTGATGATTCTTTATTTATAAGCCACAGTCTAGTCTCTTATATACCTTTATTTTAAGAAAACTTAAATGTTCTTTGCATTTGTTATGGAGAAGGGTATATTTCCTCCTACACATCTGGGTTCTTCATGGGCTGGCTAAGTAATTAAATTAAGATCAGACAGAATAGTAGGAGGATAAAAACCCAACTTAACATGTGTATTAAGGGAATATATATATATATAGACGTGCAAATTTGAAAGACACTGAACCAAAATGGGGACATGGGATAGGAAATGGGGGAATGGGATAGGAAATAGATTTTTAAGGAGTGAAGAAGGGGACTCACATGACACGGAGCAACTCATGTAATGAAGAGCAGTTACTCTGTAAGTAGATGTTTGCCATACCATATATATAGGTGTTTCAGACACAAGTGTTATTTCTGGTAATCACCCGAATCTGGGATAAAACTCCTGATTTTCATTCATTCAGTCACTTAAAGGAGTAGTAAAAGTTTCTCACAAGTCTGCAGGACTTTGGCTTTAGTTGAAAATAACGCACATGCCAATATGACACACCACTGGAAGGCCTAACCTGAACATCTTAGGGAATCCTATCTTGAATTTCTTTTTTTTTAAGATTTATTTATTTATGCATACAGAGTGGGGTACAGGCCAGAGGTGTGGGGAGTGAGAGGATTCCTTCCAGTTGGAAGACAAACTTAAAGAACATTTAGCCTAACATTGTCTAGAATATTACCTTTGAAGTTAATGATATTATAGTCACTTTAAGAAATTCCATATTGTACATACTAAACACTGCCTGGTGGTGGGTTTGGTGACATACATCTGAACTGTGTGATCCTGTACAGCTAAATTATATACAGTGCTATAGACCAATACCACCAAAATTAAAAAAAAAAAAAAAAAGACTAATAGGATCCCAAAGAGAAAATGTCTGTTTAATACTTATATTTCCCAATAATTTTGACCTTAGGACATTTTATTTGTTTTATTATTTTTTTTTTAAATATAGCTTAAGTGTTTCTTAAGCTATATGATGTGTTTGAAGAAATATACTCCTGTGACCTGCTCTGTAGCAATTATTTACTTATATTGAAATAATATTTTCTCTTATTTTCTAACTATGTATTATCCCAAGTCATAAACAATGAATGGAGTAGGTACTGAAAAAGTTTTGATATTTTATTTCTCTAAATTCTGAATCCTTCAATTTTATAGGAAAACCAATGCCTTGCTTTTTTGTATGCTTGCTTTGTATGGTTTATTGAGTTAATATAACACAAAATTTACCCTATTTAGTGTACATTTCAATGGGCTTTGACAAATGTAGTCAGTGTCACCACCACTGACATAAAAATATAGAATATGGCCGTGCCTCCTGGTCTCCTGTGTGGTCAATTTTGTCTCAATCTCTAACCCTTGAGAAAGTAGATATGATTTCTGCTTTCATAACTTTAAATTTTCTAAAATAGTATATAAATTGAATCATACAGTTATGTACACCTCTATATCTGACTTTCTCATTTAGCATTAATAGTTTTCAGATTCGTCCATGTTATCACTTTTATCGGTAGTTTATCTTTATGTCAAATTCAAGCATGAGATATTTCAAATTTGTTCATTCATCATCTGTTGGACATTTAAATCATTTTCATTTTTGGCCCACTATGCATAATATATATAATATTATATTATATATGATAAATACTATATAATAATGCTTACATAATATAATAAATGTTTACATAATATATAATAAATGTTTACACATAAAGGTGTGTATGAAAATGTTTCTTTGGAGTACAAGCCTAGGGGAGAGCTGTTTTTGGGTTTTGGTGAGTTTATGTTTAACCTTTTACAATATCCCCACAGTGTTTTTGAAAGTGATTATTATAGGGCCTCCCCTGGTGGCGCAGGCAGATTAACACCGCACTGTGAAGCTGTCTGCAGCCTCTGTAGCGCCTGTTCGATCAGCTGGCTGCGAGGGTCCCACATGGCCTGGCGGCAGACCTCTCCTGTCCCACCCGCTGCTCCCCTCAGCAGTGTATTTCGTAAGTCTGCCTGTTCTGTTCCCCGCTCTGTCTCTGGTGAATCCTCTTACCCTCCCGCACATCTGGCCTGTACCCCGGTTCTTATGTAATGAGTGAATAAATCTTTAAAGTAAAAAAGAAAATAACTATTATATTTTAATTCCATCAACAACATATGAGAATTCAGGTTATTCCATGTCCTTGCCAGTACTTGGAATCATGATTTAAAAAATAATTTTAGGCATTCTAGTAGATAAGTACAGGTATTGCATTGCCATTTTATTTGAATTTATTTAATGAATAATGATACTGAGTATATTTTTGTATATTTATTTGATCATGTATCTTTATGAGGTGTTCAAATTTGCCAATTTTTATCTTTTTTTTTGTTTTGGAATTATTGAGCGATAATGTTGATATACTTATTTCAGATACAAGTCTCTAACATGTGTTTGTTCCTATATGTAGCTTGCCTAAATTTGTCTAAGTGTTTCACAAAGAGCAAAGGTGGTTTTTGTTTTGTTTTGTTTTTAATTTTGATGAAGTCCTATTTTTATTTTAGGTTTATGCTTTCTGAATTTTAATAAACAAATCTTTGTCTAAGTGAAGATCAAAGTTTTATCATATCTTTAGGATTTTATAGATTTAGATTTTATAATTTGAGCGATGATACATTTGGATTAATATTTTTCGTCATTTTTTATATCAGTGATGAACATATTATTCATATTCCTGTTGGCCATCAATATGTCTTCTTTGGAGAAGTACTTCAGTTCTCAAAAGAAGACCTACAGATGGCCAACAGACACATGAAAAATATTCATCACATCGTAAGGGAAATGCCGATCAAAACCACAATGAGATACCACCTCACACCAGTGAGAATGGCCCATATCAAAAGTCCAGAAACAACAGCATAAGCAAGGATGTAGAGAAAAAGGACCCCTCTTACATTGTGAGTAGGAATGTAGGCTGTTTCCACCTCTATGGAAAGTTGTGTGGAGGTTTCTTAAAAGACTAAAAATGGAACTGTCACATAAGCCAGCAATTCCACTCTTTAGTATCTACCCACAGAATACAAAAATAATAATTTGAAAGGAAACTTGCACTTTCCTCTTTATTTCAGCACTTTTATAATAGCCAAACTATGGAAACAACGTAATTTCACCAAACCAGATGAGTGGATCAAGAAGATGTGGTGTATACACAAAATGGAATATTCCTCAGTAGTCAAAAAAGATAAAATCATCCCATTTGCAGCAATACAGATGGAGTGGGAAGTGATTATGCTATGTGAAATAAACCACAAGGAAAAAGATAAATACTAGGTTGTATCACTCTGTGTGGAATACAAAGAAATCAAATAAAGGGTCAGACAAAGGCAAAAGTTAAAACCAATGCTTGAAAGCTGACTATAGAACCATGTGATACAGAAGGAGTGGGGAAAGCGCAGGAGCAATAACTAGGAGAGCGGAGAACACAGTGGACTGCAGTGAAGGACTATGGGTGCTTTGTTGGTGGGTGCACCATGCTGACCGCGTCTCAGGGAGGATATCCTATACTTCCACATCACAATAAGAATGTAAGTCAATGATATTTCAATAAATAATGTTTGTATAATGTGAAACATGAGTCAAGAAATCAACATCTGTATATAATACATTATATTCCTAAAAGTCTGATTTTGATTTTCATCCTTCACTATACAGTTGAACCATTTTACTCAATTTATTCAGCCCTTACCCATTTCCTAGTAATAAGAGATAATAAAAATATTTTCATGTGCCTGTTGGCCATTTGTATGCCTTCTTTGGAGATGTGTTTATTCAGAACCTCTGACCATTTTTTAACTGGATTGTTTTCCTGTTGTTGATTTGTAGGAGTTCTTTATGTATTTTGGATATTAAAAAGATATATGATATGCAGTTCTCTTCCCCCATTCAGTAGGATGCTTTTTCATTTTGATCATAGTTTTTTTTTGCTGCACAGATTATTTTTATTTGTTTATTTTTGCTTTTGTTTTTCTTGCTCTTAAAGCTGAGTTGCCAAAGAAATCACCAATTCTGTGGAGAGTTTTATCTGTGTTTGCTTCTATGTATTTTATGGTTTCAATTCTTATATCCACATCTTTAATCCATTTTGAGCTTATTTTATATATGATACTAGATAATAATCTAGTTGCATTCTTTTGCATGTAGCTGTCCAGTTTTGCAGCACCATTTGTTAAAGATGCTTTCCTTGGTCCATTGTAAATTCTTGCCTCCTTTGTTATAAATTGGTTGCCCATATATGTCCGGTTTTATTTTGGGACTCTCAATTCAGTTCTGCTGATCTGTGTTGAGATGTATGTATGTATGGCATCTATTGTCTTTTGTCTTTGATATTATAGCAATAATGCCTTTTATTTTTCATCTATTTAAAAATAATTGAAGAAATAAAAATGCATTGCTTTCTGTGGGCAAAAATATTTCACATTAAACATTTTCAGCACATTTTTTATAACAAAAGTTTCTGAGAAAATCTAGAGCTAGGAAAGTAAATCTAAAAAGTCCAGAAAATACATTTATAGAGATTTGAAATCTACATATAAAGATAAGATAAATGACCTATCAGGCAATCACCAACTACATTGAACTCAAACCTTTTTATATATAAATATAAATATATAAATACTAATTAATGCAAATGTAAGCAAGCCCTTCACTCTTTGACATGCGGCTGAATAACTTCTAAAAGGACAAGATTTTTAAAAAACAAATAATGAAACTCTACATTTAAAATATATAGACACTAAAAAATTTGATTCTTTATCCTTGGGTAAATTTCTCTTTATTTTTAACTGTACCCAGCTGGCAGTGGGTGGTGCTCATTCCTGGAAATTCATATCTTGAAAAGCAAATGCTGAGGGGAATATACACTTGGCTACAAGCAATAGTGTTTCCAGCTCCAAATGTCATTTTGAGGAATCCCTAAGAGATATGGAGAGAAATGAGACTATGCTTTGCCAGACTTTGTAAAGCTCAGTTCTCATAGTGATGGGTCTTATAAAGTCTCGATGATTTTATTGGTCATGCTGTACAATACATAATAGTTTGACTGGGTTTATGCCTTATTTGCATTGATAAAATTATTATCATTAATTTTATTAACATTCATGTAATCTCTTTGTTGTGAATATTTTAGAACTTTTAAAGTATTAGATTACCGGTGAGGCCTGTGATGACGATGATGTCCATTTTTATTTTGAAAACAAAAGCAGTTTATTAATAACCATGTTTGGGACCAATTCGAAGAAATAGGAAGAATATATTAAAATTACGTGGTTCTGAACAAGATGAATCTGTTTTTTGTATGTGCAGTTTTGATTTTTGATACTCCTTATCTACCTTGTTATAATCTCTTCTTATGTTTTAGTATGTTGATATAGCTGATGAAAAAAGGGTTTCCTTGGTGGTGCAGGGATTAAAGTCTCAGTGCTATCAAACTATCACCTGCAACTGAAGCATGAGTTCAACCGTGGCCAGGGAGCTACCCACATGGTGCAGCAGACCTCTCCTGTCTCACCCGCTGCTCCCCTCAGCAATGTATTTCAGTAGATCTGCCTATTCTGCTCCCCACATTGTCTCTGGTGAATCCTATCACCCCCCCTGCACCTCTGGCCTACACCCCACTTCTTGTATGCATAAATAAATAGAATAGATTAAACAAAATAAAATAAAATGACATGCCTTGACTTCTATAAAGCTAATAATAAACCAGGTAAAAGAAGGAGAAAGGTTTCCTTTTACTGATAGGTTTTTAAATATCTTTTATTTATAGTTACCAGAAATAAAGCATGATCATTCTAGAAAACATGAAAAACACTGAAATCCCAAATAAAAAATACCTGTAACCCTCATTTCCACAAATATTCTTGATGACTTGTATATGTTAGTGTGTCAGAGCTTGGGAATGTCATAACCACAAAGTTGGGTTCTATAAAGTATAGAAGCTGGGATATTTTTCCTAGGTTTTTGTTGCACTTACTCTTCATAGAGTGAGTGGGTTAATGAAAGAATTTCAGATACATTAAGCATAGTATGGATGGTTGATTTGCAGGTGATGTTGCTGAGTACAGATAATTAGAGGAATCCCATTACCCTAAGAAATAAAATACATAAAGACATCATCCTTGGACATTGGTTCTTGGATGTGTCTTCTTGCTTATACATGATCTCATTGCCCTGCCAACATTTGCTCCCTGGTTCCCAAGTTCAAGGACTTCCCACTGTTATATGTCGACTTTACAGTGGGATCAAGATTAAGTTGCATATTAAGTCTTCCGCATATAGAGTTTATTTTCTGGTTTTTCCTCTCCTATGTATTCTTATTGTCATTGTTGTTTGTTTTTTAAAGATTTATATTTATTCATGTGTAAAAAACTGGGGTTTAGGCCAGAGATGCTGGGGTGAGCGAATTCACCAGAGACAGAGTGGGGAGCAGAACAGGCAGATAAACTGAATTACACTGCTGAGGGGAGCAGCGGGCAAGGCAGGAGAGGGCTGCTGTGCCATGTAGGTCAGCTCCCTGGCCAGGGGTTGAACTTATGCTTCAGTGGCTGGTGATAGCTTGATAGTGCTGAGACTTTAACTCCTGTGCCACCCTGGAGACCCCTATGTACTCTTATTTTGGATCATACTATGACCTACAAGTTCCTACATGTGTTTCCATACTTGCACTCCAAATTCATCTCCTACCATTGTCCATTTTACTTAGTAAGAGCCAGTCATATATTCCTTCTTTCTCTTTTGTTCCTTGAACTTATCAGAGTCATTCTAGATTCACGGCTCTTGGTCTGGAATTATCATGTCTTTATTTTTTTTACAATTCTCAGTCCAAATATCACCTTTCAGATAGATCTTGGCTACCCCCTCTAATTAACTATTCAGTTAACATTTTTCTTTCATTGACCCCATTTTTTTAATAGAACACATTGCTTAAACTTTCCTTATAGTTATAATTTATGTATTTATTATCACTCTTGACTTTACTCTTACTTTACATCCATTCTCACAAATTAAGCTCTCTTTGTATATGGGAAATGTGTCTGCTTAGTCATCTAATTTTTTTAAATGAATCTAGTATTGAGAAAGTGCCTATTAAGTAAGTAGTGAATGAAAATCAGATAATAAAGCTTGATTATCCAATAGTATGTGTGTGATTGTTAGAAAATTCCCAGATTATAGAATCTAAGATATTTTCTATCTTCCCTCACAATAAGGGTTTCAAAACCAAAAAAGCTATCCACCTTCCCCAGAACAAATAAAGGATAATATAATTCATCCTAATGTAAATACAGATTACGGTGTGAATTTTAGCAACTGCATCATTTTATTTTGTGATTTTTATGGATATGACATATTTTTAATCACCAAGCTCTTATTTTTGATTACTTGTTTTTTTCCATCTTTTCTGCATTGTGAATGTCATTTCCATGGATATATTTGTACACATACCTTGTGTATAATTCTGATTATTTCCTTAGGCTACGCCTTCCTTGAAATGAAATTGCTATATTAAAATGCCATTATTATTTCAATATTTTCCGCACTATTATTTGAAAGTATGACTGCTGAAATATTCTTGGTTTAGACACTTACTAGGAAAAAAATAGATGTTCCCAGAAAAGTTTAGAATTCTTGGATCCACTTCTTTAACTTTCTAGTTTTAATTTCAATTTAGCTGCATTATTAAAGTGAACAAAGATTGATTTTTTTCCCGAAGAAGAGCCAGAGAAAAGTAATTTGTCTGTCTTTCTCTATAACTGTATCAGCCAAAATAGGATTGTGAACTGTTTCAAGTTGTCACTCTTTCTTGATCTGATTCACTGTGTTACTTCAAAAATAAATCAAGATCTTTCAGGAAAAACTAGATTCAAAACATACCAATAAGAAATAGTATCCATATTGCTAATAGTTTAAACGAAAAGAATCCTCTAAGCTTTCTTATAGAGATATGCATCTGTTTTCTTGAAAGTTAAACTGTATTTCTCTCAAAAGAATGACAATTCCATCCTGTAAGAGCTCTTTCTAGAGCAGGTGCCTATTCTTTTCTTCACCTCTTGGGATAAGCAAAGAAATACAATGTATTTGCTACCCTGAAAAAACGCTATCTTGTATTCCAAAATATCGAGTTAGAAAAGGATTAAAATATTTGGCTTTTGTGGTCATTTGGTGAGGTATCTCCAGCTTTATCTTATGCAATCGAATGATTTTCTTCACTGATAAAATTTCAGCGTCACTCTTTAGAAAGTTCTAATGGGCAAAAAATGTCTGGTTTAAATTCTTAGCAGTGAATAATTGACTTATTGTCAGACTTTAGTTTTGTAATTTTCAAAATGAATATATTTGAGACAATAAGTTTAATTATCTTGAGGAGAGTGTCTCCTGCGATGAGAGTTGTATCATTCTCATATTAATTATTAGATACAGCAACTGAATGTTGGGAAACAAAGTTGTTATGATAAATCTTAGAAAAGGAGATTTTCTTCTTTATATAACTATGTGACAAGTTTTAAAAGAAAATGCATACTGGTTCCAATTGTTTGAAATTTATACTCATTACTGTTTTGGGAGTCCATGTTTCTGCTGTGCTGCTCAGTAATTCCCTGATGCAATATAGACACTCAGAGTCTGTGTCCAAGGTAGAAAAGACTCACATTTCTAATCATACAATCTATATAAAATAGCAACTGTTTCTACTGTAAAGAGAGCAACTCAATTTTTCTTTTAAGGAAAGTGTTTTGTTTTTCTATATGAAAGACTTTGAACTCCTTTCTGGAGCTGAGCTTATCAAGAAGCTCTCACGTTTATAGGGAAAAAAATGAAGAATATCTAGAATCATAGTTAACTAGAGAATCAAGCCATTGATTTAGAAACTTGACACAGATTTATTACCATATTTACACCGTCTCTGTAATTGAAATTCCAGTTGATTAGATTTATACCCAAGCTTCAGAATTTTGTTTTTCCTTTCCATCATTTTACATTCTACTCAATTCTAACTAAAGCTGTCTAATTTTTGGATACTAAAATATTAGCAAATAATTCAAATTCATTCACTTAAAGTACCAAGGAATGACTTCTAGTTTAAGCTCCAACATATAGGGAACCTAGAATAATCACCATACCCTCACAATAAGAAGCAAAACAAACAAAATTAGTTAACTTTTCTTAGGACCATTAGAAAGCTGAGGTCAGAGGACAAACTGCACTCAGGAAAAGTAGAGAGACAGGTTAATAAGAAGAGTCATACCAAGATCAGATTACCAGGAAAAGTCATCAGTACCTTTTCCTATTACCTGATATATCCTGCCAGCAATCAACAAAAATTATAAGGAATGCTAAAAGACAAAAACTATACCATTACCATACCAAATAAAAGCCAAAGCAGTCTGAATAGACAAAACAAGTATCAGAACCAGACTTAAATATAACACTGATTTTGGAATTGTCAGATAGCAAATTTAAAATAACAGTAATTATTACACTGGGCCTCCCTGGTGGTGCAAGAAATTAAGCACTGCACTGTGGCGCAATCCACAGCCTCTGCAGCACAAGTTTGATCCCCGGCCAGCCAGGGAGCAAACCACATGGTGCAGCAGACCTCTCCTGACTCGCCCGCTGCTCCCCTCAGCAGTGTACTTCAGTCAGTCTGCCTACTATGCTCCCCACTCTGTCTCTGGTGAATCCTCTCACCCCCCACATCTCTGGCCTGTACCCCAGCTCTTGTATGCATAAATAAATAAATCTTAAAAAAAAAACAGTAATTATTACACTAAGGACTCTAGGTGAAAAAGTCAGCAGTAAGAACAGATGGTAATGGAAGCAGAAAAATGAAAACTCTAAGAAAGAATAAAAAAGGCTAAATTTAAATTTAAAAGTGGCTTTAAGAATTTAAAATTTTAAAAACAGTTAATATTTCAAAATGGTACTTTTAATTAAACATTTAACTTCAAAATGTTTAAATGGTAACATAAACAAATTTTAAAATATGGTAACATAAATGAAAAACGTCTTTGAGGAACTCAGCAGTAAACTGGATATGACTGAGAAAAGTCAGTGAGGTTTTAGATCAGTAAATATAAGCTTCCTAAACTGAAATACTGAAATTAAAATAATAATAGGACAGAATATTCAAAAATTGTGGGGGGCCAAATACAAAAGGTATCATTTGTAATGACAAAACCAAAAGACAAAAGAGTGGAATATTGAAATAGTAAGGACAGAAAATTTTCCAAAATTAGTGATAGACATTATATCTCAGATGAAGGAACTTGAGAGCACAAGATAAATGCCAAAATATCTTCTATTCAAGTGACATTCAGTATGCAATAAGCCAAAGGAGGAGAAAAATGTAAAAAGAAGAAAAAGGAGAAAATCATCTGATTTGTAGAGAGGTAATAATAAACACTGTTGTACTTCATATTACAAATAGAATAAATGTAAAATGTTAAAAATACATTAGTGTAAAATTCTGTATTCTATAACCAACAGGAGTATCCCCCAAACTTCAAAGAGTAAAAGAGATTCTCAGATAAACAAAAATTGAGGGAATTTGTCACAAGTAGATCTGCCTTATAAGAAAATTTAAAAGAAGTTCTTCAGAAAGAAGAAAATTAGTTTAGGCCAAAGACTCAAATCTACATAAAAGAATAACATCAGAGAAGGAATAGATGAAATTGAAAGAAAGTATTTTCTTTTTCGATAATTGATCTAATAAAAATCTATTTGTCTAAAATAATGATGCCAGCAGTGCACTGAGTGATTATAGCATCTGAACAAATGGAATGACTGACAACAGTGTTATAAGGGATGTGAGGGATGACTTAGGAATGCCCTTATATAAAATACATGCACAGCACATGAAACAATTTAATATTTGAATTGATATTGTCAGTTACATGAAGTGAACTTAGATTGGATGTAAATGTATATTACAAATACTAAGAAACACGCAAAGTTAAGGAACAGAAGAGAAAAATGGAATAATGTAAAATGTTCAATTAAACCAGAAGGAAAAGAGGGGAAGATTTATTACAGAAAGTTAAGAGAACAGGTACAATGAAGTAGAATGTTGTTACAAGCGCGGTAGCTATTAATTCAACTGTATGGAAGTCATTTTAAATGTAGATGGCCTAAATATAGCAATTAAAAGATAGACTGTCGGGTGGATTTAAAAGATAACACAAAAACAAGACTTTATTAAATTTTGTCTACAGGAAACCCACTTCAAATGAAGAAAAATGATATATTAAAAATAATGGGATTGAGAAAGACATACCATGCTAACACTAAAATAGGAAGGAAGCAACCAAGGGGGAGGAAAGAGGGAGATAAGGAAAGCTAAAGTAACTATACTAATTTCAGACAAGGCAGAATTCAGAGCAAGGAAAATTATCAGGGACAAAGTGGTATATTCCATGTTTGATAAAGGGGTCAATTCTCCAAGAAAGCACAATTCTTAAGACATATGCATCTATAAAAATATGAGGAAAACCTGATTTGAATGAAAAAAGAAATAGACACATCTATTATTATAGTTGGAAATCTCATCACTGTCTTTAACTGATAGATCTAGAAAACAGAAAATCATAAGGATGTGAATTGAATTTAACAGCATCATTCACAAACTAAATGTAATTGACATTTGTAGAGTACTTCATTCAATAGCTGCATAATATACAAAGTAGCTGGACCATTTTGCTTTCTCGCCAGCAATTAATAAGAGTTCCTATTGTGCCACATCCTTGAAAACGATTGGTATTGTCAGTTTTTTTTTAATTTTAGCTAATTTAACTAAAGATTTTATAGTGGTTTCTCACTGTTACTTAAATTTTCAATTTCCTAATAAAATATTATTGAGCCTTTTTCATGTGCTTATTTTACATCTGCATATCTTTAGTAAGGTGTCTGTTCTGCTATTTGTGCATTTTTAATTGGTTGGTTTGTTTCTTATTGTAGAGTTTTAAGAATTCTTTGTATATTTTGGATGTACATCCTGTAATAGTTATGTGGTTTGTAAACATATTCTCCCCATCTGTGGATTGTCTTTTCATTCTCTTTTTTTAAAAGATTTATTTATTTATACAAGAACTGGGGTACAGTCCAGAGGTGCGGGAGGGTGAGAGGATTCACCAAAGACAGAGCAGGTAGCAGAACAGACAGATTGTTCAACATTTTTTCATATACCTGTTGGCCATTTGCATTTCCTTTTTGGAGAAATGTCTTTTAAGTTCTTCTTCCCATTTCTTGACTGGATTGTTTATTTTGTTTTTGTGGAGTTGTGTGAGTTCTTTGTATATCTTTGCGATCAGTCCCTTATCAGTTGAATGGAGTGCAAAGATTTTTTTCCCAATCAGTGGGGTGTCTCTGTTTTTGTAAATGTCTCTTTTGCTGTGCAGAAGCTTTTCAGTTTGATGTAATCCCAGTTGTTTATCTTTTCCTTGACTTTCTGGATGGTTTCACTTATAGCAGGGATATAGGGGAACCAAATAAGACATCAGTGTAAAAAAAATAATAATACAAAATACAACAAAGCAAAAACACAATTATAAATCAGAGACATCCTGCAGGGGAGGAGGAGGGAGAGGGGTCAGATGGAGGGAGGGAAGAGCACAGGGAACTGAGGTGATGGTGCACGGGTGCATTGGTGAAGGAAATTCTTATGGGGACTGCACGTAAGGGGTTCATTGTTTAAAAATGAGCAATGATGTAAAAAATAAAAATAATAATAATAAAGAAGAACAGGCAGGGGCCTCCCTGGTGGCACAGCGGTTGAGCACTGGGTTGCAAAGCTGCCTGCAGCCTCTGTACCGCAGGTTCGATCCCCGGCCTCCGGGCGAGAGTCCCACATGGTGCGCAGACCTCTCCCGCCGCCTGCTGCTCCCCTCAGTAGTGTATTTCGTCGGTCTGCCTGTTCTGCTCCCCACTCTGGCTCTGGTGAATCCTCTCACCCTCCCGCACTTCTGACTGTACCCAGTGCTTGTATAAATAAATAAATCTTAAAAAAAAACAAAAAAAACAAAACAGGCAGACTGACGAAAGACACTGCTGAGGGGAGCAGCGGGCGAGACAGGAGAGGTCTGCACACCATGTGGGCATCTCTGTGGGGATCTAAATGGCACTGCATAGGCTGCAGACAGCTTCACAGAACTGTGCTCGACCGCCTGCACCACGAGGGAGGCCCATCTTTTCATTTTCTTAAAAGTTCTTCATAGTTTCTGTTTCAAAGCAGAAATTTTTAATTTTAATGAAGTTCAATTTATCTCTTTTATATGGGTAATATTTTAGGTGCTTTATCTAAAACGTCATTGTGCAATGCAGGATCGCCTTTATTTTCTCCTATGCTATCTTCAACAAGTTTTATAGCTTTGTATTTCACTTTTAGAGATAATTTTTGTGGAATATCTGCATCTGGTTTTTGTTGTTGGGTTTTTGCGTATGGATGTCTAATTGTGCCAGCATCACTGATTGATTAAGGGCTATAATTTCTCCATTTAATTGTTTTTACTCTTTTGTCAAGATCATTTGTATATATTTACATGGGTCTCTTTGTGGACTCTTTGTTCTGTTCCATTGGTCTATTTGTCTGCTTTTCACCAGTCTGCCTTAATTATTTTAACTTCATAGTTAGTTTTGAAGTTGGGCAGTGTAAGTCTTGCAACTCGGTTCTTTTTCAGTGCTGTGCTGACTCCTCTGGGTCTGTTAGCTCTCCTTTATAAACTTTAAAATCAGCTTGTTTATTTCCATAAAGTAACTCACCTCAATTTTGAACAGTTACATCAAAACCTTAGATCATGTTCAGCACTACCTACTCCATTTTCCCATCAATATGAAATTGTTCTAATAAATTCTGTTAACTGAAAAAACAAATAAGGAATAAAATGTGGCTTTTTACTTCTGTCTCTTTAGTACTGTATAGTTACAGGTTATACCAAATCTCTTCATTTAAAAGAAAAATTTCATCAGGTGATATTATAAACCCCTCTCACACTGACTTTCTCAACTAGAGAATTGATCAATAAATCATTTGCTCGCTGTCAAGCTGTGACTTATCCTCTAGAAGTGCATTAAAGTCTCAAGGTAATCATCCGAGTCAATATTTTTGTTAATTTGGGCTTACATTTTTGTGGCACAACTATATTGGATGTAGTTCTAACAGAAAATGGTAGTGTGTACATTATGTTTCTAGACTCTTACAATGTAGGTTTGCATATTCTATATTATTTAATATAATGTTCAAGGGAAACAATAGAACATTTAAAAGTCTACATTCTAGATATCTTACAAATCAATAAAATTATGTTGTGGACCTCATTATCACCTTGCCTATAAAGCTACAATTAATAACATAGCAGTGCTAGGTGAATATTACCATACACACACACACATACACACACACATATGTGAGGAAAGCTACTCATATTTACATATTTACTTAATTCAAATGGAAAAACATCTGACCATGTTTTCTTAAAATCATTATATCCTGAACATTGAATCTGACATCAGATCATCACATCCCAGATTTCTTAATCACAAAAATAATTCACCCAATTCAAGTTAGGTACCCTGCATATTTATCATGAAAGGTAGAAATTGAACAATTGCAGTTTACTGGGTCTAGAATTTTCCTTAGAGAGTCAATTGATGATGACAGCTTGCAATTTGTCTTCATATGTTTTCATTTCTCTCAAATGAATATTTTATTTTGTAAATTCAATGGATCCAAACACATTAAAATATAACTGAAAGATTAATCACCCGGGAAATTATTCATAAAAATGAATATGCCTTCATACATATGATAAAATACGCACTTATTATCCCAGTGCTCATGATGCATTTTTTTAATTCAAAGGCCAAAAATATTTCATATATATTATTTTATTTATACAACTGTATGTTGGCCTATTGCAGGAGAAAATAGCAGGTGTGAGATACATAGAGCTATCCACAGATGTCACCATGAAATATTCTGTCTTCATAGCATTTGCTTTATTCTGTTCATTCTGGTCCCTGTGAAGTGTGTATAACACTCTTAAAATGGCTGGCCACCTTGTGGCTTACCATATGCCTAATCATAATATTTTGACTTTGACTTGAGCTCAGAAAAACACAGTATGACCTTCAGTTCACCTCTGAAGTGCTTTAGATTTAATGTCATATTCAGCATTAACTTTCTGCATTTCAGATGCATTGTCTCATGCTTCAGGGACTCGCCCAAGACAAATGCAGAGCAGTGGTGATACTGGGAAGAATTCTACTGAACCCGTTTTATCCTGCATTTATCAAAAAAAGAAAGAAAAAAAATAGAGAGGCCAGATGTTCTCTCTCTCATATTATCTGCTCGCTGTGGAATTACTATTTAAATCAAATCCCTGAAAATGAAATAGTGGGTCCTGATTTTAGATGCAGTACCTGCCAGAGTGCGTCTATAACTACAACAAAAATAATTCTCTTTTGTAGTAGTATGACTTGCTCACCTGCATTATGTGTTCAGTTTTGTTTGTTTGTTTGTTTTTAAGGTTTATTTATTTACTTATACAAGCACTGGGTACAGTCAGAAGCGCGGGAGGGTGAGAGAATTCACCAGAGCCAGAGGGGAAAGCAGAGCAGGCAGACTGACAAAGTACACTGCTGAGGGGAGCAGCAGGTGGCAGGAGAGGTCTGTGCGCCATGTGGGACCCTTGCCCTGGTGGCTGGGGATCGAACCAGAGCTGCAGAGGCTGTGGGGAGCTTCGCAGCCAGCGCTCAAATGCTGCGCCACCAGGGGAGGCCCATGATGTATTCAGTTTTGTGAGCTCTGTCACTCTAGAGGTTTCTTCATTCCTGACTTCTCATTTACACATCAAACAAATTCTCTCTGACATGTTTGTTTCCTTTCAATCTGAATAAGATCCATAGATATGTCTTGTTACTTGGTACACATTTTTTCATGTATTGTCACCACTTATGGCAAGTTACCCTTTCAAATGTGCTTTGAAAAACAGACAAATTCAACTTTGTAAACTTCCTTATTAATACATTTTATATATCAACTTGGCTATTATTTAACAGTGTGTTCAGAATGTTTATAGCAATGCCCAGGTAATCATTTTAACCTCCAAGACATTCATGCTTGTATGTTTTTAAGATAGCTTTGTTGTCTCCAATGTTTTAGCCTTCTAGAAATTCTTTTGCTTTTAATATTGAAACAAAATAGCTAGAAGCTCCATTTTATTTATCTGAGCTCTCAAGATATATATATCTTGAGAGTTCTTGGAGAGCTATCACTTCTCTTCTTCAACTCTTGTGCTGATAGCCAGTTTCTGGCATATTGTGACTTGACTGATTTTAAAAGATAACATGGGAACAACAGTGGCAGTACCTTGCCTGGAAGGGAAGTGGAGTCATGGAAACTTCTTAGAAAATGAGACAATCTGAGATACTGAAGCATGAAAGAGAAGAAAAGGATATTAGGTAAAAAAAAAAAAAAAAGTAGAATTGGAAGTGATGGGAAATGAGGCTCAATACTTTCTTAGGTGACTCAGGTTAGGGCTGGCATAAAACATATACAAAATATTATTAGTTTTCTTAGCGATCATTTAAGACGTGATCATTGTGATTTTTAAAATTTTCTTTTGTTACACCTATGAGGTGAAGATATCCTGTCCTTTCCCAGATGTCCCAGTGAATCCTATGAACTTTATGAAAATATATGTAGTTGAAAAGCTACCTACATAATAAAATTTATATGGGGCCCCCCAGGTGGCGCAGGCGGTTGAGCGCAGCGCCATGAAGCTCTCCACAGTCTCTGCAGTGCCGGTTCGATCCCTGCCGGCTGTGGAGCAACCCACATGGTGCAGCAGACCTTTCCTGTCTCGTCCACTGCTCCCCTCAGCAGTGTATTTCGTCAGTCTGCCTGTTCTGTTATCCGCTCTGTCTCTGGTGAATCCTCTCATCCTCCCACAGGCTGGCCTGTACCCCGGTTCTTGTATAAATAAATAAATCTTAAAAATAAAATAAAATAAAGTAAAATTTATATCCCTGGACAGAATTTCATCTCCCAAACACAGTGTATAGTTGACATTATTGGGGAAAAAAAAAAAAAAAAACCTTCAATTATTTGTTAGTTTTCTGTTTGGATAAAAGCAAACAAAAAGTTTTGGTATTTTTTCCTTTTGAATTATTCCAATAATTTTGTCATTTGCAATGGCCTTAGATGATTAAAATTTATAGAATATAATACCTCTAACACAGGGGCCTCCCTGGTAGTACAGGGGTTTAAGTATTAGTGCTATTAAGCTATCACCTGCCACTGTGGCATGAGTTCTATCTCCAGCCAGGGACCTAACCCACATGGCACAGCAGATCTCCTTTGTCTCACCCACTGCTCCCCTCAACAGTGTATTTCAGTATATACAACTGTTCTGCTCTCCACTCTGTCTCTGGTGAATCCTCTCACCCCCCACACCTCTGACCTACACCCCAGTTCTTGTATGCACAAATAAATAAATTAAATCTTTAAAAAATAAAAATAAATAGTATCTCTAACACATAACAACTTTGAGAGTTTTAATGTGTGAAATATAATTTAAGGCACACATAAATAGTAAGAAAAGGTCCAGTTCTATCTCTGAAATCGAGCATGTCTGTTCAAAATAGGAAACTTTCTAAATGAGGAATAATTGTGTTTAAATATTTACCCACATATTTAACAATCCCTATTGAAATGCTTAATGTCTTAAGATTTTGAAAGGACAGTACGTATCTCCATTGGTTAATTGTGACTATTCTTTACTGATTTTTAAGGTGGTTGTTTGCTGGTCTTCTTCTATTATCTTATAGTTTGCATGACTTACGAATGTTTAGATATTAGATGAAGAATATTTATTGTCCCGAACTTGACTTTGAGGTACCCAGAAAGAAACATCTTTGAATATTTTTCTTTTTTCCTCCTACATCACTATTCTGTTTTCAAAATTTTCAACAATATATACCACTTAATGCAGCAGTGACCTTTGTATAACTTTTAAAATGAAAAAAAAATCAAGCATGGTTAGTAAAGTATTAAGTTGAAATAAAATTTTTCAAGAAGAGCACCAGTAGTTTAGGTCATATTTCCTCACAGAATTTGCCCTCATGGGCATGGAGTAAAAGAAAAAGTAGATCTCAGTGGTTCATAATTAATGTCAGGGAACCCTGATCATAGCATGACACAAACTATATCACCAAAAGCTAAAGGTAAAGAAAAATGATGATTGCTCAGCAATTTACACCAGAGGATGAAAGGGAAAGGCATTTTAAATTAATGATCCTAAAACCTTGATGCTGCCCTGCCATATTTCATCAATCTTTTCTGAGTTGTATCTCCTTTGAAAGGAGGATTTCATAGTCACTGAGGGAATACTAAACAGTAAATTTTCCAAAAGATGGTAGCTTTTATATTTTATTTTAGAATATTTCCTGTAGTATATAAGCTTTTAGTGTGGAATTTGATTAAAACATACTCCACTGCTTGGAAAAGCTTTTCCTTATAAAAGTTTAATCCTAGCGTCAATGGTATCTGACTGCAATATCTTTACTTGTATTGAAGAAACTTGTAGTTAAAATTCATTGTCCTGAGGTTTTTATAGATCTGAAGCAAATCATACTCACTTCTTACAGACCAGGAAGTTGCCTTTTGTAGAAATTTTATGTAGCTTTATACTGGTAAATGTGGCCTCTGTTTTTCACGTAGCATCTATAAGGCTCTTCTTTCCACTCAGTATATCATCTAATGCTTGTTTTTATATAGCAAGCAGACAGCAGATCAGGATATGTAGTCTTCTCAAAATAACAGTCGTACATCATTATTCAGGTTTCTGAAAAAGAATAGTAATATGGGTTGTGGTCTCATTTGAACTTTCTCCCTACTGAGCTAAATACTGCTCTATTTTAGATCTTTTTTTTTTTTATATTTATTTATTTTTACAAAAACCGGGATACAGGCCAGCTGTGCGGGAGGGTGAGAGGATTCACCAGAGACAGAGCGGGGAACAGAACAGGCAGACTGACAAAATACACTACTGAAGGGAGCAGTGGGTGAGACAGGAGAGGTCTGCTGTGTCATGTGGGTTTCTCCCTGGCCCGCTAGCATCGATCTGTGCGGCAGAGGCTGCACGCAGCTTCACAGTGCGGCGCTCAACCGCCTGTGCCACCAGGGAGGCCCTATTTTAGAGCTTTTTTTAAAAAAGGTACAGAAGGAGCAATGCCTAGGAGAGTGACTGTGAATTAGTACTTACAAATAAGCATTCTTCAAAAATGCCCTGGTTTAGTAAGAACATCTAATAATTTGGAGCAAATTATGAGCATATAAAACATATTGTTGCAAATTTCTTTTATTTATAGATATGTGCTATTGGCAAAGAACAGTGTTTATTGCTCTTAAAATTATAAATAGGTATGTATGTATATAGATCACGCATATAATGATCTAAGCTTGTGCTGATTATATATCAAATTTTATTTGCAGATTTTAGTTGTGATGTACTATTTGTATCGATGTCCCAATGTATTGAGTTGAGAGAAAGCATTCCATCTGAACATTAGCCTAAAAGTCTGTTTTTCAATAGTCTTGTAGAGTGCAGTGAAGAATTTACCAAACCCCCAACAATAACTTTTTCAGGAATTCAAGGGCCACTGAATTCTCAAAAATGTTGAAAAAATAAAACTCACACTTTCTTATTTTAAAATCTATTATAAAGCTACAATAGCTGAAACAGCATGATACTCAAAAACAGGAATGTAGACAAATGGAATAGAATAATCAAAAATAAACTCACATATAGCCAAATTATATATGATACAAGTGTCAAAAGAAAGACCACATTTTGAAAGAGAAGGTGCTGGAGAAAATGAATGTTGACACACAAAAAAATAAAATTAAATACATACCATAATTAACTCAAAATGGATGAAAGAACTGAATATAAAAGTGAAAATAATGAAAATATTAGAAGAAAATGGGGGGGAAATCTTCATGTGCTTGCATTTTTCGATGATTTTCTGGATATTACACCAAAAGAACAAGTTAACAAAAGAAAGAAGAATGATAAATTCATCTTCATAAAAATTGAAACACTTTTTATATTGTAAAAATACTTTGTATTATATTAAAAGACAGCATCGGGACTGGAATGAAATGTATAGAACAGAAGAAAATATTTGCAACTCATCTATTTAACAAGAGAATAATATCCACATAGTATATAATTCCTCTATCTCAAAAGAAAACAAAAATTACATAATTAAAATACATGTAAGCCTTCCTAAGAAGCAATAATGCTTAGCAGAGAATGTGCAGAATGTTCTAAAGAGAATGAATAGATTTATTTATATCCCATTGTGTGAGGCCATTCTTAATTATAGATATTTCTTTTTGTGTTTTTTCATCCAAATAAATGTGTGAACATTAAAAATAAAATATGAGCAAGAACTTGAACAAACTTTTCTCCAAAAGTTCATAGATAAATGACCAGTAATATGAGATGTTCAACATAACTAATCATTAGATAAATGCAAATCAAAACCACAATGAAGTGGATACCAACATGTCTATTAGAGATATGTATATAACCATGTGCATATATATGTACCTGCATACATATAAAATATATAGTAAGTGTTTAGAAGATGGGAGAAATTAGAACTTGCACATTGCTGATGGGAATATAAAATTATGTGCATTTGTGGTGAAAGATACATTGTAGTGCCTCGAAAGTTGAACATAGAATTACCATATAGTCCAGTCACTCTACTTTTATAGGTATATGCTTAAAAGTATTGAAAGCACTGGACTTCAACAAATATTTATACACTAATGTTCAGAGCTGCATTATTCACAATAGCTAAAAGTTAAAAATAACCCAAATGTCCTCCGGCACACAAATAAAGAAAATATATATTTATAAATACAAAGGAATATTGTTCAGTCTTAAAAAGGAATGAAATTCTAATATATGCTATAACATGTATGAACCTTGCAAACATTATGCTAAGTTAAATAAACCAGAACCAAAAGGAGAAATACTGTATGATTCCACTTAAATGAGGTGCCCTAGAATAGTCAAATCTATGTGACATAAAGAAGAATAGTGGTTACCAGCTCCAGGGGGTAGGGTGTTATTGTTTAATGGATGTATATTTTCAGTTTGGGAAGATGAAAAACTTCTAGAGCTAGATAGTCGTGATCATTGCAAAATGTAAATGTACTTGATACCTGAATTGTACATTTAAGCATGGCTAAAATGGAAAATCTATAAATTTTTCAACTTCAATAGAGTAAAAACAAAGGTATAGTTAATAGATATTTGATAGACAATTGAGGTGATTATGGGCAAGGGAAAGATAACTTCATCCTAATGTCTGAGGTTGATATAAGATGCAAAGGTTTCAAAATATGATTTAAATTGCAGAGGTATCAATAGTATTACTTAAAAAAGAATAACAAAAATTGGGAGGAGGCAGAGAGCACCTGAATGACTTCAATGGACACGTTCCTCTCTTTCTGGTGGGGAGAATAAATGATGACTAGAACTGACAAAACAAGAAAATCATTATAAGGATAAAATTATGGATAAGAAAGTTAGAAACAGAAAATTGTAAATGTTCTTCAACCACCCTCACACTACAGTGCTTCTGAAATTGAAGAAAAGTGTGACAGACTGTTGTTGCCCTGTGTAACACTAACATCATCAAATTTAATAAAAATATTTTAAAAGATTTATTTATTTATTGCATACAAGAGCTGGGGTACAGGCCAGAGGTGTGTGGGGGGTTAGAGGATTCACCAGAGACAGAGTGGGGAGCAGAACAGGCAGATCTACTTAAATACACTGCTGAGGGGAGCAGTGGGCAAGATAGGAGAGGTCTGCTGCGCCATATGGGTTAGTTCCCTGGCCTGTGATTCAACTCCTACTGCAGCGCCTGGCGATAGCGTCATAAAGCTGAGATTTAACCCCTTGTGTCACTAGGGAGGTCCCAATAAAAATATTTTAAAATAATTTTTACTCTGATCTTACTATATAAATGAATTAGGTGAATCCCTTGTAGATATCCTGGGGAGTTAACAATAACAATGGTCAGGATTAACTAGATTTTTTCAACAGTAATAACTACCAGAAAATGATGATAGCTATTTACTGTGCTAATGGTATGTAATAAAGCAATAATTAAGTTATGAGGAGCCTTACTTTATGTTGAATTTACTGACATCATTAAGCTACCTTAAGCAACAAGTTTTGTTAAATCAACAATGAGGTTCCCCACAGTCAGAAATCAGTGCACAAACTGTCCCTTCCAGGACAGAAAAATCCTGGCTTACCATTTCCTTTCATAATTGTATCTTTTTTACTCGTGTCACTAATTTGCATCCTTTAAATGGGCTTTTTCTTCAGTGTTCTCACTCTTTCTTCTTTTATCTGGCTGTTTCTGTCCACTTTTACAGGTTTATATGCTTTGATGTATTATCATTGTATGTCTTTCCTTACCTAAGGATTGTTGATGTTTTGACTGACATGCTGAGTGCATGAATCACAGTGTCTGAAGCACGGTGCTTAGAGTGAGTGGGGTCCCTGGAATGGTTTAGACTATGCAGGAACAAATGAATTCATTTATAGAAGATAAGATGTATAAGTTGCTTTAAAAATATAGGGAGATTCTTTAAACAAGAATGTTGCTTCATTAAATTTAATTACAGCAGTAGGACTGCATTGATAAAAACTAAACTGTTTGCTAATCAAGCATGGTGCCCAGAAACCCTGTACCACCTTGTGTAGTTGACTATATATCCTTTGTACATTATCAGTCAGTTTCATGGGTTGGGTTAGATTTTATTTCTGAACATACACAATTTTTCTTGGACATGTATCTATCTTATATATTTTGAAATTTATGTTGTTTTAGGTATATTGTTTATATTAACTCTTTATCATCTCCATTCTCACTGATTGAAAATTAAGTTTTTGTTCAAGCAGCTAACCTTTCTCTAACTTCCTCTAGTTAGGTTAAAAAGTACCTATCGCTTGTCTTTATGAATCAAAGAACCTATAACCCCATTAAAATTAAGCCTATTTGCTACTAATTACATTTGGTACACAGTGACATGAAATTCATTTCCGCAAGGACTCTATTACTGAAGCTTCATTTAGGTACTAGTAATGAAGATTCCAGGAATCTCAGTCGCCCTCTTGTTATTACAGCAATGTCTAGCCTTTAAAAGTGAATGACTCTATGTTCAATTTAATTTTATAAAACATCAGGTGCATTTACTTTGCCCTGCATAAGAAACTGATGAGTATGCAAGATGAGGTTAATGTAATAGGTAAAATAAATCAATTCCATGTTCAATGAATAGCCTTAATAGTTTAGCAAACCACATAAAAATTTGCTTTTAAATGGATGCAGGCTAATTTGACAGCATGCTTGCCATTAGGCAACAATTACTGCTTTAGAGGGACATTTTTTTTCTTTTAAACCTAGTCAAACCTAGGAAAAATAAGAGGTAAGAAGAAAAAAGGACAAGCTGTTTACTTCTGACATTAAATTGTTGTGCCTGTGAGTTAGACTTATTATGCTCATGTAGTTGAAGCAAACAATAAATTTTCATAGCCAGTACTTCTACCGAAAACACTTAGCATTTATTAGTTAAAATTACACCATATACATGATTGCTTGAAGAAAAGGAATTTTTTTTTCTATCATTGTGTTTTCCATCATAGTATTACCACTTTCTTCTAGTATGTAAAGCAAGATTAAAAAATCTGTATAAATAACATAAATGTCAGTGCTGTAAAATTTGTTTAACTCTGGCATTGTTGATAAAATATTAATTTCTGAAAATGTGATTTCATTTTTGAAGATCATAAACAGATTTTATTCTTTGAGGTTTTTTTTTCTTCCCTTAAATCGAAGTACCTTTTGTATACATCCTTGTTAGCATTTTTGGCAGTACAGGATTTCCCCCCCTCAGGTATAGTCACTATAGCACTCCCAGCACCAAATCACCCAAGACCTTCACTGTAGCCCACTGAAAAGTGTCTATGGAGACATGGATTTAGAGTAGCTGGTTTTTCTAAAGGAGATCAAATTTGGTGAAGAGGTAAATTGAATAAGTACTGAATGAGGAATCAGTATTTCCTTATCCTACTTCTTCTGGAATTATGCAATAATGAAGTATTTATTGAGAAACTATGAAGTGTCCTTCACTATCCTGTGATAATTGCAAGGCTAAAATTTCAATAAAAATAGAATTTGAATTGTATATTTTATTTTCTATCTTTCAATACTTAGTACACCTCAGTTGTGGTCTCTCCCACTTGTATAGTCTCATTTTTTTCCACCTGAAAATTTCTTATTTTTAGACACTTTTCAGTTTCTACAGGGAGCATTAATTGTTCAACCTTGCATGTTAAAATATCCCATTATTTATCTCATGGTAGCAACTCCTAATGTTTTATTGTGAATTATGTATTAAATTGTCAGTTTCTCTTCCCAAATTTTCAGCTTTCCAAAGTCAGGAAGTTGTGTTTCACTCATTTTGCTTTTTCACTCTCTAAAACAGTACATATTTACTATAGATGCTTAAAGAAATAACATGTAAATATTGTAGTAATGTAAATTGATAATAATAAATATTAGTGGGAAGCATTATTGAGAAAAACCCTGCTCATGGTCAGTTTCGCATAATACATATTCAGAAGGAAAATAAAAAATTCTTTTGAAAAAGACAAGAGGATATTGATCTGAAAGAATACATTTAGATCAAAATTTAATCATCTTTGGAACTTATGGTCATTTAAAAGACATTTAGAATTGATAATGTTGATGATATTTGAAAACTGCTGTGTGACAAAAATAAGAACTCAGAGGCATTTAAAATTCTTTTTATGTCAAAAAGAGGTGATATGTTATGGAGAGGAAATATAGCTAAGTAAGTATAGGACTATGAGTTATGAGTAATAATTAGATTTTCAGATTGAATTTCTATGAACTTGTAGGTTAACCAGAACTTATTTTCAGATTTTAGATTGGTACTATATTTATTTCATAATTTCAAGAGATAAATATTCATATCTTACAAAGACAATGCCTGACAATAGATATCCCCCAGAAAATGGCTATGGTGATTTTTATTGATTGAAATAACTGTGGGTACTTTGAATGCTTTTCTCCCAAAGAAAATTCTGCCACTCTATTCCCATGGCAGTTGCTTCTCACATGATGCCACTTTCAAGTGTTTATTGAAATAATGCGGAGATTTTTTCTATACATATTGTAATCCATCATGTCCTCTAAGCAATATAAAATTATTTCCTCATGGGAGGAACCTTGTATCCTTGTGAATCAGGTTTAGTGCTTGATAGATAACACTAGGTTGTCTCACTTGAGCTTGTAAGACATGAAATAATAGCGATCAAAAGTCATAAGAAATATATTCAGGAAAAATGTACCATTATAGTATATTCATTTTTATATTGTTTTTTAAAAACCTGGTTGATGATGTTTTGATCAAAAAACAACATTCTTCTAGACGTGAAAGCCTGTTTAATTGTGCTTTTTAATTTCTTAGCAGGTAGTGTTCTCTTCCAGAACATTGTAAGATGTGCATTTAAGAAAAAAATATTATTGACTCAAAGCTACAAAATGCAGATATACTGTTAACAGGAGACTTTAACCAATTTGCACATAATGCCATAATGACTTAGTCTCTTGATCTTGGAAGAAAATGTGTGTTTTATTGGCTGTATATTTTATTGACTGTAAATGATGCCATGATTAAGTTCAGTGTGTTTCTAACTGATTTAATGGTTGCTGATTTCTTTTTTATCTAGTATTTGCTTACTTGAGGAAAAGAAATATGAAGATAGTACATACAGAATTTTATCCAAAACACAGTGTGTTTTGAACAAGCAGTATTCACAAGATGCCATCATAACAATTATACAACTATTCTTTTATTCACCACAGTCCCTGTGTTACTGCAAGAAAATAGTGCCAAGTTTGTGACATTTCTAGATAATGCCTTGGAATAATTTTATTTTATTTTTAAATTCATATTTTTAAGGTAATATTTATTTACAACATAGTGTATGTCCTAGGGTCATAGATACACACCTCTACAAATTTGTGCCATTTCACAACACCTCTCACCAGAGCCCCCGTAATCCTCCATTTACCCCCTCTCTCTGCTTTACTTCCACTCCACTGCACTCCCTCTCTGGTAGCCTTAATCATAGTCCATTGTGCTCTCCCCCTTCCTGTTTATCCTTCCCCTCTCTCTCCTCATTCCCTTCCCCTCCTAGATGCCTCAAATCTATGTTCAGCTTTCAAGGTTTATCTTTGACCTTTTGATTGTTTTTTCTATATTCTACATACTGAATGAAACCATCCAGTATTTTTCTTTCTCCTTCTGACTTATTTCACTTAGCATAATCTCTTCCAGCTCAATCCACATTGCCATAAATGGCATGAGTTTATCTTTTTGGATTGCTAAGTAGTTTTCCATTGTGTATATATGCTCACATATCTTCTTGGTCTTTCATCCTTCATATACCACATCTTTTTTTTTTTAAGATTTATTTATTTATTTATTTATTTATACAAGATCCAGGGTACAGACCAGATGTGTGGGAGGGTGAGAGAATTCACCAGAGATAGAGCTGGGAACAGAACAGGCAGACTGACGAAGTACACTGCTGAGGGGAGCAGCGGGCGAGACAGGAGAGGTCTGCTGCGCCATGTGGGACCCTCACTGGCTGGCCGGGATGGAACTGAGGCTGCAGAGGCTGCGGACAGCTTCACAGTGTGGTGCTCAACTGCCTGCGCCACCAGGGGATGCCCCATATACCACATCTTCTTGATCCTTCACTTGTTTCAGGGTATTTAGCTTGTTGTCATTATCTTGGCTATTATAAATAGTGTTATAATAAACACAGGAGTATGGGTTTCCTCTCCAGCTTTGTTTTTGTGTTCTTTGGATAGATACCTAGGAGTGGTATTGCTGGGTCATAGGGCAGGTCCATTTTTAGTGTTTTGAGAAACCTTCACACAGCTTTCCATAGAGATGGACTAGTCTATATAACCACAAGCGGTGTAAGAGAGTTCCTTTTACTCCAACCTTTGCCAGCATTTATTGCTTGTTTTGTTGTTAATATGAGCCATTCTCAATAGCTATGAAGTGGTATCTTATTGTGGTTTTCATCTTCATTTCCCTGATGACAAGTGATAATGAAGATTTTTTTTTATATGTCTATTGGCCATCTGCATGTCTTTCTTGTAGAAGTGACTATTTAGCTCTTCTGCCTACTTTTTAATTGATTTTTTTTGTTTCTTTTTGTTGCATTGTATGAGCTTTTTGTAGCTCTTCCCTTGTCAAATGTATGATGTGCAAATATTTTCTCCCAGTTAGTAGGGTGTCTCTTCATTTTATTTGCTATCTCTTTTGCTGCACAGAAGCTTTTTAGTTTGATATGTCCCCACTTGTTTATATTTTCCTTTATTTTCCTTCTGCTGGAGATGTGTCCTCAATGATGTTTCTAAAGCTCATGTCATGGAGTGTTTTGCCTATATTTTCTCCTGAAATATATATCAGGCCCCTTGGATTAGTTTTAGACATAGTATAATTGTGAGATTTGTATGTCTAAATTCTGATGATAATCCAAAGACAAATGATTAGTGTCACATAGCTTCCCCTTTCCAACTATGATTTCCTTCAGTGTGAGTGGACACAAGGTCTTTTTTCTTCCTTACCTTCTCCCCACCTGTTAATTGCATTCTATTCCCTTCCTAATTTGGGATTCAAGGACTGAGGAAAAGGTTTCAGATTTGTCTCTTATCTGACTCTGGACCTGTAGATATTTAAATATTAAAAAATAAACACAAATACTGCTCCCCACTCTGGCTCTGGTGAATTCTCTCACCCTCCCGCGCTTCTGACTATACCCAGTGCATGTATAAACAAAACAAACAAAACAAAACAAATAAATAAATCATAAATAAAAAAATACATGCCTCTTTAAAAAAAAATTAAAAAAATAAAAAAAAATAAACACAAATATATAATGCATATTTTATAGATATTGAATATATACCACATGTACATACAATTTAAAAAATCCAAACTGAATCTTTCCCTCTGTACTGTCATGTACATTTTGGAGGTTTCTCTGCAAAGCCCTTCTTGCAATAATAACCAAAGAATAAACCTGGCTGGCAATTCTCCACCAACACACAGTTTTCCCTGTTCCATTAAACCCAGGTTCTGACAGCGAAATGTCATTGTACCTTTCATACAGTCATTTTCTTCAGGACTTTGAGAGTTTGATATTTTTTTTCTTGTAGGCTTCACATTTAGACCTCAGAAATGCAAAGGTATCTACTTACCCACCCAAAGAAGGTATTTATTCACAAGCATACCACACCCACCATCTTGTCTTTCCTGCCAAAGTAACACAACACCATCACTTCTACTGTCTATATATCCCGGGCAAGAATCTGATGCCAGGCCACTGAGCCCTCAAAATTCTAAGAGAAACATCTTAAACTTAAGTAGTCCCCTTAAGATCCTTCTTACTAAGCTTTAGGTATAGGTAGCGCCAATATCCTATCTTGACCTGAGCTTCTTCTCCAATTTTCTGTCATAAAACTTTCTCCACCCTCTTTCATGTTCTAGACCTGTGGTTCTTAACTAGGGAATTGCATCTGGGGTTCGACATCATTCCTCAGTCTCTAATCATGCTCATGTTGCCAGACCAAGAGCATCCATGTACTCGAAGCCTGTTAGAAATGAAGCAGTTCAGGGCCTCCCCTGGTGGCGCAGCGGTTGAGCTCTGGATTGCAAAGCTGCCTGCAGCTTCTGCAGCGCCGGTTAGATCACTGGCCACAGGTGAGGGTCCCACATGGCGCTCAGACCTCTCCTGCCACCCACTTCTCCCCTCAGCAGTGTATTTCATCAGTCTGCCTGTTCTGCTTCCTGCTCTGGCTTTGGTGAATACTCTCACCCTCCTGCACTTCTGACTGTACCCAGTGCTTGTATAAATAAATAAATAAATAAATCTTTGAAAAAAAAAAAAAAAAGAATTAAAAAAAAAAAGAAATGAAGCCATTCAGGTTCTACATGAGAACTACTGAGTCAGATTCCACATTTACAATATCATCAAGTGATGCTTATCCACATTGTCATTTAAGAAGTATGCTCTTCTAGAATAGCAGTACTCAAATTTTAAGGGCCTCATAATCATCTGGGTTATTTGTTAAAATGCAGAATCTTAGGCTCCACTCTAGAGTTCCTGATCCAGTAGATCTATGATCAGATCTGAGAATTTGCACTTTTTAGCTGAGTTCCCAGATCATGCTGATGCTGCCATTCCAGGAATCACAGCCTGAGAACAAATGTCTTTACACCTACATCATCCACATGGTGTTAGTAAATATTTGAAATGGTCTCTGCATTGAATTGTTCTGAAAGTGTAAAATACTCAATTCCAAAGACTGTTAAAAAGTTCAGAATGTCACATTTATAATCACTATGCTAATCAGATGTCAAAATGCTAACATCTTAACAATAATGACTTAAATTATTAAAGTTGCTTTCACCTTTATTTGACTATTTTAAATTTGACTACTAGAAACATTAACACTGTATGTATATGGTTCATTTTTTTAAAAGATTTATTTATTTATTTATACAAGCACTGGGTACAGTCAGTGAGGGTGAGAGAATTCACAGGAGGGTGAGAGAATTCACCAGAGCCAGAGCGGAGAGAAGAACAGGCAGACTGACGAAGTACACTGCCAAGGGGAGCAGCGGGAGCGGCAGGAGAGGTCTGCCACGCCAACTGGGACCCTTGCCTGTGGCTGCGGGCAGCTTCGCAGCACAGCGCTCAACCACTACACCACCAGGGAGGCCCTGTTTATTGTTTATGTACTATTTCTGCTGGCCCTCACTCTGAGGGGTTTTTGAAACTGATTCTTAGTTACTTACGTTGCAGATTTGTCATGTGTCTGTGGATCTGACTTTGGTATGCTGTAGTTAACAGATCTTGGCACCTCAGGGAATATTGTAATTTTAACATTCTGGGGTACATATATGTTTAATCCTCATAAAAATCATATGAGTAAGGTATTATTATCATAATTTTGTAAATGAGAAACCTAAAGGGAAATAACTTTAAAGCTCCTTTAGCTGAAACCCGAATTTGATTTATTTGACTTTCAAGTTCATGGTTTTCTACTTCGTCATGCATTTTAGCATAGTAAGATGCAGGTACTTGTTATTTTTTATTGCAGGTAAAGTTTATCTTATTTTAATTTAGTAATACAGCATTCTCTGTTAGTAAATGTTATGAAACGAATATAAGTAACAACGATAATAAATCATTCTGCTTTGTTCTCTTTTTTTGAGGGGGTAGGACTTCTCTATTTTTGGTCCTCTTTTTAAATTGTAACATGGCATTGTAACATATGTTTCAAGTGTTCATTAGTGAGCATCAACATGTATATATACCATAGTAACTTCACTGCTAAAATTCCAATCTGCCTTTCACTATTCCATTGACCCCTTCTCAATTACCTACCCTCTTTCCCCTTCCCTATTAGTAACCAATAATTGATATTATAATTCAGAAGTTATTTTTTTTGTTTTAGTAGTTCATCAGTTGGTTTTCTCTGTACATTGCATAGATACTTGTTACTGTTTCAAGCTATCTGCTCAAATGTGTATAAGTCTTCATCTATAGGTATTTCATATAAAAGTAAATCTATCTGACTGACAGGACTTAATATTTTAACTGAAATATTATTTTGGCTTTCAGTATTATTTTTAGGTTCATTGTATAACAAACAGATTCAACATTTGTATACATTGGGAAATTATTGTCACACTGAGTCATCTTTCCTAGAAAATTTTAAATTTGAAATACCATTTTTTACTATTGTCCCCATTATTTACACTATATTCCCTTGACTTATTTATTTCATAAGTAGAAGTTTGTGCCCCTTGATCCCATTCATCCATTTTGCTCTACCCTAACTCTCTACCCCTCTAGTAAACACCAATCTATTTTCTGCCTCTAGATCTTAGTTTCATTTGTCTATTTGTTTAGATTTCATATATACATAAGATCACAGTATTTGTCTTATTCTCTCTGGCATTTCACTTAGCATGTTCACCCATGTTGTTGTAAGTGGCAGAATTTAATTCTTTTTTAGACTAACTGGTGTTCCTTTTTGCATATGTGTGTATGCATGTATGTGTGTTTAAGTATCTATTATACCTTCTTTACCCATTTTATCCATCTATGGACTCTAGCTTGCTCCCATATTGTGGCTATTGTAAATAATGCTGTATGAACATAGGGGTGCGTGTTATTTTTGAATTCCTGGTTTTGTTATCTTTGACTAGACACCCAGAAGTGGAATTGCTACATCTAAGGTAGTCCTATTTTTAACTGTTTGAGGTAACATTATACTACTTTTCATCATGAGTGCACCAATTTGTATTCCCAGTGATAGAGCATTAGGGTTCCCATTTCTCCACATCCTCACCAGCACTTGTTATTTCTGGTTTTATACATGATGCCAATTTGAAAAGAATGAGGTAATTTGTTATTGTGACTTGCTTTGCATTTCCCTGATGATTTGCTTTGCTTTTCCCTGATGATTGGTGAAATATAACACCTTTTTATGTGGCTGTTGGCCATCTGTATGTCTTCTTTGCAAAAATATTTTTTCATGTCCTCTGCCTGTTTCTATACAAATTTATTTTTCATTGAATTGTATTGAATTGTTTATGTATTTTCAGTATTGATCTTATAGTAAATATATATCATAGTGGTTACATGATTTGCAAAGATCTTTTCCCATTCACTTGGTTCCCTTTTGGATTTGTTGCTAGTTTCCTATAATGTGCAGAAGCTTTTCAGGTTGATGTCCTATTTGTTTATTTTTTGTTTTTCTTGTTCTTGCCTTTGGGGGTCAATTCCAGAACAAACATTGCAAAGGATGATATGAAAGCACTAGCCACCTATGTTTTCTTTTATGTATTTTATGGTTTCAAGTCTTACATTCAATTTTTTAATTCATTTTGGGTTATTTTTTGCATGTTGTATAAGATAGTGGTCTGGTTTCATTCTATTGCCTGCAGCTATACAGTTTTCCCAGAATCATTTATTGCATAAAATGTCTTTTCCCAAGAACTTATTTTTTAACAAGGCAACCATTTATTCTTTTTTCTTTTTTTTTAAATATATATATATATTTATTTATTTTCTTACAGTGTTAATTTTTGTACAATATTTGATATTTTCTCTCAGGCATATTCCCCACACATTCCCACCACTGTGAACCATCATCATAGTCCCTTGTTCTTGCTTCCTCTGTTTTAACCCTCTCTCCCCTCCCCTGTTGAATGTCTTAGATTTATGGCAGCTTGTAAGTTTTGTCTATTTCCTGACCCTTTGTTTGATTTCTCTGTATTCCAGGTATAAGTGAAGCCAAATGATATTTATCTTTTTTTCCTTCTGATTTATTCTGCTTAGCATAATCCCTTCTAGCTCCATCCTCCTTGCCAGAAATGGTATGAGTTTATCTTGTTTGATCATTGAGTAGAATTCCATTGTATAAATATACCATAACTTAACAATTTATTCTTTTTTTTTTTTTTTTATAGAGGCATGCTTTATTTATTTGTTTGCTGGTTTGTTTGTTTGTTTTTGTTTATACATGCACTGGGTACAGTCAGAAGCACAGGAGGGTGAGAGAATTCACCAGAGCCAGAGCGGGGAGCAGAGCAGGCAGAAGGACCGAAGTACACTGCTGAGGGGAGCAGCGGGCGGCAGGAGAGGTCTGCACGCCATGTGGGACCCTCCTCCAGTGGCCGGGGAGCAGCCGGGGATCGAACCGGCCGCAGAGTCCGCGGGCAGCTTCGCAACCAGCGCTCAACCGCTGCGCCACCGGGGAGGCCCCACAATTTATTCTTAATGGAAAAGTTTAAGTCTTCATGTTCCATAAATGTATTGTAAAACTGTGATTATATTATGCTAATATACCAACAAGATTTGTTCTCAGACCAAACCTTGTATCATTGCTCATTTAATAGTTGCAGTCTAATAGAAGCACTTTCATTCTGTGTGACTGGATTCTAACTTTGACTCTGTGTCCTATATGTGGACCAGGCTTCTGAATATTACTTTTTCTTTTTTTGCCCTGTGACTGAAGAATAAATAGTTGTCCCAAGCAATAGAAAATGTAAATGGGAAAATCTTTGACCATTGCATTCCATGTCTGCTCTCTGGAGTTAAATGAATCAAGTCAATGTGTCCTATAAGTATGCTTCCATAATAACTAGGTACTATCTTCCTTTTCTAAGTCCCTATAACTTAAAAAAAACCTTCTAATTATTTACTTAAAAATCTTTGTTTCAACTGTCCATTGCATGTTCATCTCCTTGATTAAGTTCATCTCCTTGATTAACATATATACTTAATTAAGTATATATGTTATCCAGGAATATTGTATTTGTATGCAATAAATGGTTGGCTTTTAACTTAACCCAATGTTGAAGTGGTTTCAAATCTATCAGAGAAACCCTTTGCCTTCATTCACAGTTTTCATTCTCAAAATGAGTACCTAAAGTTCCATAATACTAAGTTTACTTGTTTGAATTGTTATCTGAATATCATTATTTTTAAAGTCATAGCCTACAGTATTTAGGTATATAATTAATGTATTAACACATTTCCAAAGAATTATAAAACAGATTTTTATATTATTGTTTAAGGCTATTAAATATTTATGTTTGTTTAGCCAAAAAAGTTATCATCTAATATCTGTGTCATTTTATAAGGTTTTTTTTAAAACTAAAGCATATTAAGGATTCAATAAAACCCAACTTATAGAAATATGTTTTTATTTTAAAATTCAAGATACCGTTCTTATCATTGTTTTCCCCTTATGGACTCTGCTTGACAGTAGTCTGTGTGTAGAAGGAGAGAACTGTTTCTCTAAGATGCAAGACTATTGTTCAGGGGATAAAAAAAAAGTGAGGTGAGTCTAATGATCCCCCCTATTATTCCAGGACCTTCTCTCACACAGAATGAGGTCCTTTGGGATCAGTTCATGTGTATGAGCTAGTTACACTTACATTTATATCTTAGTAAGACTACCATTGTAGGAAAAGGAAGTAGCACAAAAATTCAAGCTCTAAAAATTAAGTTAGATCTCTTTTCATAGAAATATGTGAATCAACATGCATTATATATAAAGCAAATATCAAAGTTAAGGGGAGATTTTAACAGGCACATGTAAAAGAGACCCTTTGATGGTAGATAAATGTTCTTTTCCCACCTTGGATGTTCTATTGATTCTTACTCATTGACAAACTGATTGCTTAATTGCCAAGATTAATGGAGTAGAAGCAGAAGTAAATGCAGATGTAAACAATACCATTATGGAAGGATATACTTTCTTCTAATAGGAACCAATAGATCTAAGTGTTTTTTAAAAATGGTTCATCATGTCCTTCAAATATTCACCTATAACTGCAAATATAATTTCAAATAATTTATTTTTGGATGGGCCTTCCATTTATAAAATGTTACCAGGATATATACAAGTTCTGGCAAACATAAAATCTCTCATAGTCATAAAATATATTCATTTAAAATTCAAAGCAACATAACCAAGGCATACTGCCTAATTGTTTTAATTCCTTCTGTCTTTTTCTAGTCCTATTCCAACAGTAATTATTTTTCAACATTCTCATTCATTTGTTTCTTCTCATACCTCCAACCACTTTAAAGCAAGACGGAGGTAGTAACTTCTGATGATTTGTGATTCACCTTATTTTTAGTAATTGTGAAACTTGCTTCCTCCTCCACAGCACAAATAATACCAATCTATTTTCTCACTTCAGCTGTGTGTAGCTTTTTTTACAAAGAAGGAAAGCTGAATGTGCTCCTGAAATGTTTAATTCTTACAGCCTACACAAATGCAGAGCATTTCATTCTACCCAATATACTAGGAGTCATGTATCTGGTAAAAATAGGGATCCTGACACATAAATATCTTCCAGCATTATTTTACCTTGCCTGATTTGCAGCTGCTTACTTCCCTCTTGTTTACATCTGTAAGTTTGACAATATTTTCCTTTGTTTCACTTTTTTAAAAAAAAGTTTATATATATTTTACATCATTGTTTATTTTTAAGCAAGGTTTGATTTTCCCCCCACCTCCAGGTGTAGTCCCCATTGAATTTCCTTCCCTGCTGCACCCATGCACCATCACCACAGACCCCTGTTCTCCTGTCTCCCTTCCGCTCCCTCCTCCTCCCTGCAGGATGTCTCTGGTTTATAATTGTCTGTTTGTTTTTTGTTTTGTCGTGTTGTGGTTTGTATTGTTATTATTTTTTCCCTGGTGTCTTATTTGGTTCCCCTATATTCCTCCAAGTGAAGTCATCCAATATTTTTCTCTTTCCTTCTGACTTACTTCACTGAGCATAACTCCTTCTAGCTCCATCCATGTTGCTGCAAACATGAGTTTATCTTTTTATTCCATTTTGTATATATACCACATCTTCACAATGAGATACCACCTTATACTAGTAAGAATGGCACATATCAAAAAAACAAAAAAACAAAAAACAGCAACAAATGTTGGTGAGGATTTGGTGAAAAAGGGACTCTCCTACATTGCTGGTGGGATTGTAAACTGGTCCAACCAATGGAGGTTCCTCGGTCTAATAAAAATGGAGCTACCATAGCAATTCCACTCATAGGGATCTACCCAAAGGACACAAAGGACTTGTTTCACTTTTATTGATTATCGACTCTGCTATTCCCCTCTGACTCATCTTAGATACCATTCTGCATTTGCCTTCATCATGATACATTTCTGGATCTTTATGTATTTATCTTCCCTTCTACCCCCAAACCTCATTCTGGAATTTGAGTCCCCATGTCAGAGCTCTCTCATTCTATGAAGAGTGGGTATAAATCTGATTTAGGCTGAACTACTTTTAAAATATAAAACTGGGTCCTCCCTGGTGGCACAGAGCTTAAAGTCTCAGCACTATCTAGCTTTTACAGCAGAAGTTCGATCCCAGCCAGGCAGTTACCCACATGGCACAGCAGCCCTCTCTTGTCTTGCCAGGTGCTCCCCTCAGCAGTGTATTTCAATAGCTCTACATATTCTGCCTCATTGTGTCTCTGGTGAATCCTCTCACCACCCTCCTGCACCTCTGGCCTATACTCCAGTTCTTGTATGCATAAATAAGTAAAATAAATCTTTAAAAATTAAATACTAATCTTTTGGGTTTTTTTAAAAGTATCTCATTTCCAAGTAACTTAATTTCAGGGAGATAGTAGTGATAATTCCTTAATCTGAAGCAATTGAGACATTACTTGAAATGTATCAATCAAAATTTGATCAAATAGCTCTATGTAATATAGTCTGTTCTTTTTCATGCTTTTGTGAACTGGTTGACTATTACACTAGTGAAATTTTCTTACTTACTAATGAACATATAATTCTTTCAAAATGTCATTCAGCTCCAGCTCCCTTCATAAGGAAATCAAGCATGCCCTGATCACACAGCCGCATGGCCTCACGCATCTCAGAGCACACATGCTGCATGCTATAACTTGATTTGTATAGAGTCTATTTTTACATAGTTCAAAAGAGAATTTCCAAATGTGAAGTTTAATCTCCTAAATTGGACTCCAAGCACAAGAAAGAAATCAACTGTATCCATATGTATTTGCACTGCTTAAAATCCTAACACATTTCTGCATGTCCCTGATAGGAACATAATAAACAGGATAGTCTGGCTTTTTAAAGAATCATTAGTCTCCCTTTTTACACTGAAATTTTATTATGAGAACACATTTCCTATTAGAGTAGCAAACAAAATTGGTTTGTAGCATAAAGAGTAAGAATACACTTACCAGATGATTTCTCTTTATCAAGAGAATATGGATTCAAATGAGATGTGGAATGAAAATAGATATCTCCAGGGAAAGATCAAAGCTTTATTTGATCTTTTGAAAATGTTGGGGTTTGGTTGTTCACAGTTATTATTAAAATTGTCAATGAGAGAGAAGTTTGCTTCTCCCTTTTGTATATAATGACACTTAATATGGGAGCATATAGTTTAAATACCATTGTCAAATAGGCAGAGAGCACTATGTATTCACTGATGTGTATACAGCATAAATGCTTAACTATAACAATAATTGTAAAGTTTTATAGAAAAACATAAAGAGGATAAAACAAGGGGAGTAGAAAGTCCACAGCTAATCTTTTAAGAAGAATTATGTCAATTACAGAAAATTGTTCTCTTGCCATCTACAGAACTTTTGAAAAACAACAAAATGGTTTGTAACTTTAGATATTGGTTGACTGGGTCTCCTTGAAAATATGATTTTTGCAACTGCAGAAAATAGGATTGACATAAAATAATGCAAGTTATCTGTCAAAAGGGGGATAATTGATATGAGAGTTAAAACTAAAGGAAATTTAGGGACGAGAAAAACCCTTTAATGCGACTTCATGCAACGCATATTTGTACTGCTTTATACACACACCACACACACATGAGTAGATCACTGATAAAATCATTGTTGTCAAACTTTAAATGTACCAAATATATCCTAGAAAACTTTAACAAAATGCTAATGCTTAGGTCCTATCCTCAGATTCTGACTCAATCATAAGTCTAAGTTTTGCTATATATTCAGGGTAGCCAGGCATTGTACTAGGTAATTTTAAAGGAAACTTTGTTTCTATGAAGAGTGAGTAAATGGCAACCTGTGATGCCAATGGATAAAATGTCTGAACATAGGGCACATTTTTGCATTAATGTTCCTCCAACAAGGACAGAGAAATCTGAAAATATTCCAAAAACTAAGCTGACTTTTCTCAAGGCTGAGCTATATTTCTGGCTGTTCCATTCACCTAAGGGCCACTGTATGTTCAAGCTTCCAGAGGCTATGCAGGATAAATGATGAAAAATGCAATTTCTTCCTCTCTGATGTTTTTAGAATATAGCCATAACTGTAGTCATCTGCCTTTCATGGCAATTTGCCTAAATTCACAAAGTGAATTTAGATATCACTTAGTGATATCTAAAGATAACCTATGATTTTGCTCTTTTGTGGAGAGAAATCAAAACATCATTGACATGAACCATTAGGGGAAAAACACTAATAAGTAATGTGGCATCATGGATGATTTTTAGACTGCAGCCCTAATTGTGGAAAAATCACTGGAAAACCCAAAGATAATTGACCTTTCATTCTTCCTCATTCTTTCTTCTTACTAATTTTCTCTCTTAGATATCACAGTAAAAGGAAGTTTGACACAATGTCCTCTCTCTCTCTCTCTCTCTACCTTTCTTTCTCATCTCTATATTCTATCTGTAATATTTTTATTATGAACATTAACTCAAAATAGCAAATTTGGCAAATTCAGAAAAACAAAAGAACATAAATCATCTATAATGTTCCTAGTCAGTTATAACTGCTATTACTTGGTTGTCCACCTTTTATAACTTAGAAATATTAGAATGGCATTATATATACAGTTCTGTAACATTTTACTTTGACAAATCTATAACAAGCATTTGACGTTATAAAACCTTGATATTTATTACATTACCAATTGTAGAAATATGATCTTTGAACACATCCTGAGAACCATGAAACTTAATTAAGTGGTTATTATGAATTAGTTCAGGTCTTCAGATAACTTTTAAGAAAGTGTACTGTGTTATTTTCCAAATTTTGTTTTAAATTTATAATGATTCCCATCACTGTGTTAAATGGTTTATATGTATTATCTCATTAATCTTAAGAGCAATCCTTTGAGGGAAGTATTATTATTTTAATTTGACTGAGAATAAACTAGAGGCCCAGAATAAATATTTAAGCATCCTGTTCCTTGGATTCTAGAAGTTCTCATATCCATTAATATACCACATTGTCACCCAGATATTATGAATGTAAAGACAATGAGATACTCTGCAGTTTCTATTTTTCTGACATTTTTGTATAAAGATATTAAAAATTGAAAGTTTTTCCAATGAGTCTACCTACGCTGCCCATTTAAGTTCTACCATTAGTGCTTTTCCTGTATTAACTATCACAAACTGTTCTTTTTATCTTACTGTCCATCTTTTCTTATTTTTTTATGTATCTCAGTTCTTAATTTTTCAACCCTTTTACACCATTTACTAAATTAAGCCACTGCAATGTTATGTATTGAAATTATTTAGTGTCCTTTATTGTTTAGACTATTGGTCTTTGGTCAGAAGTAGAAATGATCAAACCCAAATAATAGGGATATAGAAAATCATTAAGTGATTTCAAATTAGTGTTACAACTCAATAGCTTTTATAGGACTAGAAAATTTAAGAAATACTAAACTGGAAAGTACCAACAATTGAAGAATGCTGGGTTGGGAAATCTATTTACTTTGAAACTTTGAAGTGTAGAGGAAATGAAACATCAGAATTTTATATGTTACTGATTTTCTTTTCCTGATGATTTGACCAGAATCCAGAAGCCAGGGTCATTCCCTGTTTTTATGATGCATTTAATGTGTATTAAAAAAGCACACCTTACACAAGACACTTGATATATATTTGTCAGAAAATTATCATAATAAGTGTACAGACCTATAATATTAATGGAGTCCTTCTGAAGGATACATATGCAGTATATAACACAGCAGTATAAAACACTTTATGCAGTATATAACAATGCAACTGAACTCAGATCCTTTTAAGGGCTTCCTTGAATAGATTCAGTGAATGACATGGGTGAACCCAGGAGGCTGACTTTGTGCCTTTCTGTTTGGGTACCTGGTTTTGCCTCAGCAACCTGTCTGGCAAGCTTCTAGCCAAGTTCTTCATTGAAACCCTCAGAGACTCGAGAATTGTCAAAAGCACGAATATCAGGGAATTTTCTTCAATGTTCAACACCACCAGGCTCACATAAGATATGGTCTCAATCCATAAGTGCTACAAACCATGAGAACATCTCACTTAATGGTCTGAAACACGGAGTTAAACGTAGATAGTCTTTGAGATGATGTTTCTAAAATGAGGAGGAAAAGAGAATGCTAACTTTTTTCTTTCTTTAGCTTTATTTCTCTCTTCTGTCACTCTCCCATAAACCTCAGAAATCATAAAACTCTGGTTATTCTTTTAGTTCCTCTATATTAGCTCCTTCCTTCTATTCCAGTTTCAAGGTTGCACCTGATGGAAAGCTAGGGGGAAAGGCCAGTATGAGAACTGACCTTTGATGTTTTAAGTGGTGTTAAAAACTCTAAGAAATTTTTCAATCGCTTGCTCTCTTCTAAAAGTTTGGTTTTAAGTAGACTCTGTTGTTTAAGAATCATTTTGACTCTCAGTGGCTAAATATTAACTCTCCCCCCTTCCCCCACATCTTTACAATATTCTGTAATAGCCTTCTTAATCCTCTCTGTTACCACCCTTCTAGCTGTCTTTCATTGCTCCTTGCACTGTGGAGGGAATAGTGTGTTTGTTTTAGATCCCATCCAGGGTTAAATAATATACATTCCTGTATCACTTTCCTAAAGTCTCTTAAGATGTTATCTTAAATTTAGTAACTTAAAACAACATCAATCATCATTTCATAGTTCTGTAGATGAGAAATCAGGGTGACCTCACCTTAGCCTCATGGCTGACCCTCACAGATGTCAGTCCTGCTGACTTACCTAGATGTTCTGGGAAAGAATCTCCTGCAAATCTTATCCAAGCAGTTGACAGAATTCAGCTCCTGTCGGTGCAGGACTAAGCATTTGTGTTCTTGCTCTCTATTGGTCAAAAACTGCTCTCAAATCCTAGGGACCACTCTCAGGTCTACATCTTCTGCCCCATGCATTTCAGTAGTGGATAAATTATCTGACTCACTCTTATGCCACCAGCATGAGAAAGCTGTTTTGAAATGACTTGTGATTATTCTTAAAGTCAACTGATTAGTAACTTCATTTACATCTGCAAAATTCCTTTTGTCATGTGAGGCATCATAATCACATGTATAGTATATCCTCATATTACAGAGATGAGATCACAGAATCCTAGTGGGTCATTTTTAGAATTCTGCCTAAAACAATTTCTTACCTTAATTCAAAATCCTAAAGGTTGGGTCTTATATAATCTGTCTGCTTACAATGGCCAAGAGAGGAATTATTCAAAGTTTATAGAAAATATAGAAACACACACACACACACACAATACCTCTCCTGTGCAAACTAGGATAGTTTATTGTATGTAATTATTGGTGTTGTCATAAACGCTATATGTCTTATAAAAATAAGACATTACAACACAAGTAAACCTCTGAACTATTAATAAAATACTAGTTTATAAGTATTTAGTTTTTTAAGATTTATTTCTATTTATTTATGCATACAAGAACTGAGGTGTAGGCCAGATGAATGGGGTGGTGGGGTGATAGAATTCATCAGAGATAGAGTGAGGAGCAGAACAGGCAGATCTACTGGTGTTCTTTAGGTATGTGCCTTTTCATTATGAAATGCAACATTTTATTCTAGTATTTTTAAAATATAGGAAACATTGCTTTTATTTTTACTAAATATTTTATTACCATTAGTAAGAAGGTTAGAAATAAGTAAAACAATTTTCTTTGTATAAAATTGTTTATAATTCTTTTACAAATCAGTTTAATCACCTTCTTCTCCTAAGAATGTTGAAGTATGCAAAATTTGAGCCATATTGTTAGCCTTATCACATCCTCAAGATCAGATTAATGTGTACTAAAGTGAATACAGGATAGGTTGACATTAGGCAACAAAAATATATGTGAAATGCAAGTAAATCCAGTAACATAAGGAAATACTTGACCTGAATAATCCAATGAACAAGAAAAAAGTCAATGTTCCAGAAAAGTATTTTTACTTGTGCTAGAGATTTGGTAGAATTGCTGTACCCTCCCAAATGTTCCTAAAACGCTTACTGTTCAACTTAAAAAAGTGCTAACAAAGCTACCAGAATCAAGTTACTATTCATTTCAAATATGTGAAAATTTGTAAACATGCTAGAATGTCTGTCTGTAATATATGAAGGGTCTAACATGATATGACAGCAAGTCTCTGATTTATTCATTTAAAAAAATTACTTGATTTCCTTTTGTTGAGTCATATGACTTCCCTGCAGATCTTGGATAAACTCTCTTGGTGGGTATATTGTGTGCAAATATTTCTTCCCATTAGGTAGGGCATCTTTTTGATTTATTTATAGTGTATTGCTGTACCAACACTTTTTAGTTTGATGTAGTCTCAATTCTTTATATTCTCATTTGTTTTCCTTGCTGTAGAGACAAATCCACAAACATGTCACTGAAGCTTATGTTGTAGTGTTTTGCCTATGTTTTCTTTTATGTATTTTATGGTTCCATGTCTTTTGTCCAAGTCTTTTTTTCCATTTTGATTGATTTTTGTTTAAGTATGAGATGGTAATCTAGTTTCTTTTTTTTTTTTTTTTGCTGGGTCTGTCCAGTTTTCCCAATCAAAAGAAAAAAAAATGGGGAGAGCAAAGTGCAAATTAGGCACTTCTCCAAAAAAGATGCCCAACAGGCACATGAAAAAAAAAATGTTCATCACTTATCATCAGAGGAATTCATATCAAAACCACAATGAGAGGTTACCACCTCACATGGTGAGAATGGCCTATATAATAAAGACCAGAAATAATAAGTGTTGGCAAGGATGTATTGAAAAGGAATGCGTGCACACTACTTGTTGTAAGGTAGACTGGTACAGCCCCTATAGAAAATAATATGGAGTTTTCTCAAAATACTAATAATGAATCAATCATATGACCCAGCAGTTCACTCTTAGCTTGCTACTCAAAGAATACAAAGACACTAATTCAAAGAAATTCTTACACTATCATGTTCATTACAGCTCTATTTACAATAGCCTAGCTAGGGAAATAGTCTAAGTGCCTAGCAGATGTGCATTAGGAAGATGTGCTATATATACACAATATAATACTACTCAGCTATGATTAAAATAGTAAAAATTATGAAAATGAACTCTTGTCATTTGCCAGAACTTGGATGGAACTAGAGGAATTATGCTAAGCAAAATATGTTAGAATGAGAGAGACAAATACCAGATACTGTCACTTATTTATGGGATATAGAGAAACAAAACAGAGGGTCAGATAAAGGCAAACTGATAACAAACACTAGAAATCTTACTGTAGAACTGAGGTAACCAGAATGTGGGACATAGTGAGGAGGGGGCATCAAGGACTGTGGTAGAGGACTGTGTGTATTTTGGTGGTGGGTGTGATGCGGTAACAACACCTCAAAGGGTAGATCCTGTACTTCTAAATCACAAACAATGTTGTTGACCAATTTACCACAATAATAAAAATAAATATTTACTTAATTTTATTCCTATTGTGAAACTAAATAGCATTTACTCTGCGTAAGCAAGAATAAAATAGAAAATTTGAAAGAAAATGTGATTACCTAGGCTCTCTCCCCGAGATTTTCAGTGTGAAAGTAGTCAAGCGATGTGTTTATGCTAGAATTTCTTTCTAAACAAGTTTTCATAGCTTTGATCATATATTAATATGTGTATATGCCAATTTATTCACTTAATATCATGACAAGCATTTTTATATGCTATTACAATTTGTTCATCCAATCCGTTTTGCCTCATTGATTCTTCATCTTACATAAATTTCATTATAAATAATATTATCTTACACTTAATTTTTGTTGTGCTTGAATCATCTTTATATCTAAGTAATTTAATTCTTTAATCATGTGCCAATTTTTCTCCATTAATTTCTTTCGTTCAGCTGCCTTCTGCCTGATGCACTCAGTTCTAGGCAATTTTGAAATATGATGTGACATAGGGTTTTTATGTTAAATATAGTGGCAGTATTATAGTAAGGTATTTTTCCCTACTTCTACAGTTACTTTTCCATATTCATTAAGTATGCAAAGGTTTTAGATATGCATTTATTTTATATACTTTTAACAGACTAAAGCATGCAAGTGAGATTGTTTCTTAAGCTTTTCATGATATTTACAGTCAGATTCTGATCATCTACTTCCAAAAATTGAGTAAGTCTTAGAAAATTTAGGGTTGTGATTTTGCTAAAGTCAACAATAACCTAAAATATGTAAAAGCATCCAAAATTTCACAGGCCTTTGTTCCCCCCTATGTAAAGTTACCATTCACAAATATTTATTTTATTGATACTACAGGATATATGAAGTAGAAATTTTAATGTAAACCAATCATGGGAAACAAGAGTAAAAATGGCAATCATGTGCTGTTACATGAATGCCTGCTTTGTGAGGACACATCTCAAAAATACACCAAAAGGAATTCCAAAATCTTTTAAACTAATTTAAGTTTGTTTTCCTAAGTGTCTTGCAGATATGTGCAGGAAGTAGCTCATCACACTTCACACAGACAGACCTTGCAAAAGTCCTCCAAATTTTGGCCTCAGTTTTTTCTTATTCTAGTCAACTCCCCATTCCTCTCTTTTAAATCATGTCTCCCTGTTCTTTCAGACTCTGTTTTCTTTTATACTTCTAGGATTATCATCAAGTCCCTTCCCATAGGAGTCAATTCCTCCTTTCTCTGTCCTACTTCATGCTTTAGCTGGAACAAGTAAGAAAGCTAAAGTTATGAATATCCACATTTGAATAAAAGAAGTGAAACTATTACTGTTTGTATATGACCTGCTAATATAAATACAAGACACTAAAGATAGTATGCAAATAAAGCACTAAGAAACTATTTAAACAATTATGAATCAGAAGAGTGAAGTGGCCAACTATAAAATCAATATAAAAATCAGCTGTGTCCTATATACAAACAATGAACCAGAAGAAAAGGAAATCAAGAAAACAATCCCATTTATATTTCCATCAAAGAAAGTAAATATCTGGTAATAAACTTAACAAAGGAAGTGAAACATCTATACACAAAACTGTAAGAGATTATTAAAAGAAATAAAATACACAAAAATGTAGAAAGATATTCCTGGCTCATGGGTAGAATTAACATCGTTAAAAATGACAGTCTTATTACAACAAAGCTACATGCAGTTACAATGAAATCCCTATCAATGTTTCAATGGCATTTTTCAAAGAAACAGAGCCAAACTTACTGAAATTTATAAGAAACCACCAATGATATTGAAATGCCAAAGCAATTCTGATAAAAAAAAAAAAGAATAGAGGTATCACATTCCCCGATTTCAAATTATACTGCAAAGTTATAGCAATTAAAATAAGTTTTCAGTTAGTTGTTTTAGCACGGAGATATTTCTTCAATCAGAATCTTACCAGAGACCCTGAATGTAAAATTAAATAAAAAGCAACAGCAAAAGAGTTGCTTTCACTAATGCAAGAATAACAGAAGTGCACATTTTAGTCTACTCTTAAGCTCCCCTTTGTTTCTTGACAGTCCCTGAGATGCCTCCATGGTATTCTCAAATCTTCACATACCACAGATGGGCAATAGAAAGTTATAGTTTTTCAAAATAAGCAATAATTTGATTTGGATTTAATTTCATTAAGCTAACATGAGCCTCAACAGCAAAGTGTTCACAAGCTCAAACTGAGCAGGATTAGGTGCCCCAAAATTTTAGAATTATAGGAAATGTCTAATCTCTTCAGTTCTCAGTTGTCCCAATTTCAAGTCAATAGGTCATGGCCATCTGGCCAATTAGCCTGGTTTCAAGTTTTCTAAATTTTCTTTTCCCCATATTTTCCCCCATATTTAAAGTCTAATGTGTTTTTTCCTCACTACTCATGTAGATACCTATAGGTATCTACACAAATGACTTTGTGTATAAAATTACTCAAATTATTATCGTTTAGATTACCCGAGACAAAATCCAAACTCCTTATTGTTTGGATCTGATTGTTCAAGATCTTGCACAGTCAATCCCCAAAATTTCTTGCCTCATTGTCTGACATTTTGTCTCAACCATATCTTATGCATGAATGTTATTACTTTTCTCATGATTTTTTCTCTTGCCAAACACTGTCAGGCCTCCTGGCATCATTTCTGCTATCTCAGTTGTACTGGAATCTAATGCCCATCTTTATTTCTTCACAGACTCCTGTTCAGTCTTTAAATTTTATATTCAGGAAAGTATTTCTAACTTCCCTGAGACAGTGAAATAGGAAATCTTGCCTTGAAACTTAAAGCCTTGTGTTTTATTTTATCTTATGCACACTGGTCTCTTGTGTTTTTATATGTCTCTTGTGTTTTTATATGTCTTGTGTATGTCATAGTTCATGTATTAGATAAAGAATCACTATTTTTTAATAAATTAGTACATTTTCATAATCTTTATTGTGTTAGACACCTCAAATATATTTGGATATGTTTGTTTTAAAAAACATGCTATATTTCTTGGCATGGAAATTTCAAATAATAAATGAAATATTGAACTTTTTCCTTGGCTAATTTTAGTTTTATCATCATAATCTTTGGCTAGTTTTTTATTAGTTAATGCCTTAACTAAGATGTTACCATTGCATTGATATTTCTTTCAAATTTTATCTGACTCAAGTCCACACTTCAAGAGTAATATTCTTTAATAGAAACTTTCCTATCAATAACACCATAATCAGGTATAATAATTTCATTTAGAGATAATCTCTGTTTAGCTCATCACAATTTCTTAAAAACAGTCACTAAGTTGTTTTTTGTTTTGTTTTTGTTTTCTTTGCTTTGTTTTAATCTGTATTTATTTTTTTAATTTTCATTATTAGTATAAAAAAGTTAACATAGGAGAAGTGTATAAAAACTTCTGTCAACATCCTGTGGACCTATTTTGCATAGAGAAGAAATTAAGTATAAATTTAATTCCAGGATATATTCCAGCTTCTGAATTGGAGTTAATTTATGTTCACATGAAGAAACATTTGATATTTTGGCCTAGATTGAATTTGTTGGCAATAATTATATTTGTTTTTGTATTGTTTCCTTGAAGAAAAGGGGGTACTGAGTGATGAATAGTACTTCAAGAGCTTCAGATTACAGAAATCCTGGCATATTGCTAGCTTTTATATTGCTATAGTACAATTATTTCTGTACATACAGATGTGGCAAGCACTTGGGGTATGACAGGGAGGTTAGAAATTTCTTAGAAGGAAGGCCTTTAATTTGCAAGAAAATGGATGGGTCAGGGAAGGGATTAATGGGTTAGAAAATTAAGCCTATGTTAGAAAAAATTATTACAAATAACTATAAAATTAAACAAAAAAATAAATAAGTTTTAGCTATAGAATAATAGACATTATCTAACTGGGAAGGAAGATTTTAATTTTTGTCAAATTATATGCTACAACATTCCTATGAAAACGTTAAGAGTAGAAATTACAACTAAAATGATCCCTGATATTATTCCAATGTCATAAAAATGTGTATCTGAGGCAAGATTTAGTACAAATATTGTAAATAGTGCTGCTATAAACAATGGGGTGCAGGTGCCCTTTGGAATTACTGTTTCTATGTCCTTTGGGTAAATACCTAGGAGTGGAATTGCTGGATCATATGGAAGCTCTATGTTTAGTAGTTCAAGAAATCTCCACACAGTTCTCCATAGTGGTTGGACCAGTTTGCACTCCCACCAGCAATGCAGGAGAATTCCTTTTTCTCCACAACCTCGCCAACATTTGTTGTTGCTAGTTTTTTTTAATATGTGCCATTCTCACTGGTGTAAGATGGTATCCTCATTGTAGTTTTGATTTACATTTCCCTAATTGCAAGTGACGTTGAACATTTTTTCATATGCCAGTTGGCCATTTGCATTTCTTCTTCAGAGAAGCTATCGAAGCAACCCAAATGCCCAAAAATAGATGACTGGATCAAGAAGATGTAGTACATACACACAATGGAATATTACTCAGCAATCAAAAAAGATAAACACATGCAGTTTGCAGCAACATGGATGGAGCTAGAAGGGATCATGCTCAGTGAAATGTCAGAAAGAAAAAGAAAAATACTGGATGGTCTCACTCATAGCAGGAATTTAGAAAATCTAAATAAGAGACCAGGAAAAAGACAATCAAAACAAAGTAAAAATCAAAATCAACAAGCAACTATAAACCAGAGACACACTATGTGGGGTGGGGTGGGGGAGGGAGGGGCGCAGAAAGGAAGGACTAGAGTCAAAATAAGGGGGAGTACAATTGTATGGGGAATATAACCAAAATGAAAATGCATACATTGTGCAAAGATGAAAAAAGATGTAAGAATTATATAAAATAAAATATTTAATTTAAAAAATAAAATAAAATGAAGACTACAAAAAAAAAAAAGGTTTAATACAAATAAACAGCCCATTGAACTTTTGTTCCCATAGGTGATTCTCTCACTAAATCCCAACCATGCCCACCTTCTGTCTAGAACCTAGTTTTGTGTCTCCGAGAGTTTCTGCCTCACCTTCTTTCTGCTGATTTAGGAGACAGTGTGTATGCTCTTTTCACCTAATTTCTTCTGGTCAGCCCTGCTGATCACTAAAAAGTACATCTTTGGTAATGTTTTCTTGTAAACACACATGAATTCTCTCACACCACTGTACCTTCTATGTTTTCCAGCTCCTGTCAGGTATCTTAGGAAGTCATACCCACCATAAATTACTATAAAAATACCTGAATTGTGACTGAAAAATAAGATTTATTTTTGAGTGAATCAGTTTTTTTTTAAGTACTATTACTTTTTCTTTCAAATTTATATTACCATCCTATTATTTTTGTCTTGATTAATGATAGCAAAGATGCCCATTTTTAACTTCCTTATTTCTCAGACCAGTAAAATGGAAATCACAGAAGTTCATCCCCCCATCTCATTGACAACTAGTTGTTGAGAACAAGTGTCTCTTTACCATCTCTCACATCTGATCTCTCTTCCCCTTACTCAAGACTATTGGGTTCTTGACTTACAGCCTTCATCTCGTTTTTGCCATTTCAATATTTTCCTAATTTTTCCTGCTTCCATTTCTTACACCTTTCCTATCCATCTTTAAGATAGTCATCAGAGAATTATTGTTTTTAAGACACAAATCAGACTATGGCAGTCTTTTATGTATAATTCTTCATTAGTCCCCTATTCCTGTAAACTTCAATGCTGTCTCCTTAGAATACATAGATAGCCTACTATAATTAAATCCCAGTTTGTCTATCCAGGCTCATTAAAATCAATTCTGCATCACACTCTGTGTGTTCCAGCACTCTCAGATGTCATCATGTTGCTTAATCCTTTCATAGATATTTTATCTTCATTAAATAGCCTTCTTACTTGCATTTTCTCCCTGCCTGGTTTAAGCATTTATATCTAAATTTAATGCAACACTACTTGTTTAATTTTTTAATGCTTCTTTATGACTAATATTATTTCTGTTATTTTCAATTACAAATATACAACATTACTACTGTATCCTGGGTTAAATAAGCCTCTGTAGGTTAGCCTAGAAACCTTACCATTCTTTTAAAAGTTGTTTTGATTTAAAAAAAGCCACAAGTTCCAAATGACTTTCTGAAAAGTAAACATTTGGAACATTACTTATTTGTAATTTTGGTCCCAATGGTTATATAACTAAAAGTGGAAAAGAGCAAATTTCAGAGCAAGATTTGCTTTTAAAGAATGTTGCTGGTGCTATGGACAAGAGAGAATGAAGGAAGCTACATCTGTTGAACTTCTTAAATTATATGTTAGATGCTCCTTACATACAAAAATGATAGAAACAATAGGATTTAGTTCAAAATTAATAAATGAATCAATAGAGAATTGATCAATTAAATAAATAATAGATGGCAGGTAGTGAGAGCCATATTTCTTTCTATTGAAATATGAGATCTACATAAGCAATGGAAGAAGTATGTTTGGGTTTGGGTTAATATATCTTTATCTGTCTGTCAGTCTGTCTGTCTATCTGACTACCTACCAACATACACAGGTTAGTTACACATATTTTCCTGTTTTGTCAATTGAGAGGGTCTAGAAAGTCATCAAAACCCCAGTAGCAATGAGCACACTTAGATCCTTATCTTGGTTTCTAATAAAATTTTCCAATAAAGAAAAGCCAATCTCACAAAGAAATACCTGATACTAGAGTTAAATAGGGAATATGCAAGATGACCCTGGGGCATGCCAGAAAATAAGGAAGTGCTTAAAAAAAAAAAAAACACATTGATAGGTGAATACAAAAGTGACAGAGGAACCAACTGAAACAGCCCCACCTTCTAAAATAGGAACAATTTGAGCAACAAAATTTATAAAGCAACACTAGATTATTACCCAAAGTATAAGATATATATTCATGAGTCCATATGAAATAAATGATTACATAGGAAAGGAGAAAATAGACAAACATCTTATACAGTAGAATCTGAAATAATTTATATAGGTTTTCAGCTCTCAAGAAAGTGTGATTGAACTGCCTACTCCTTAAGTTTGGGTTGTACATAGTGATTTTGTTCCAAAGAGAACAATACGGGAAAGAGGAAAAAAATAGAATAATGTTGTAACTTCATAATAGAAAAACCTGGCAAATATGACTGCAGTAAGGTGAGGAAGTTTAATATGACCAGTGATAAAGCATGCTGACATTATATATCTTTATTTTGATGTGGTAAGGATGGCTCTTTATCTCTCTGGCATTCCTCCTCAAGTCCCATAAACACTAGGTTGATCATGGGAAAAACATCAGACAATTCCCAGTTGAGAGGCATTCTTCAGTACATAATATGTATCAATATTGGTTCATTAACTTTTGCAGAAGACCATACTAACATGATGTTAACAAAAGGAGAAATAAGGAAAGTATTTCTGATTACAAATTGTGTACTTTCAAAGAAAATGCCTTTCTATTTTTTGCATAGAAATGGTGCTCCTACATGTTTCTGAATAAAGGCATTTGTATCAGACACGATTAAATCTTTCGTCCCTTGGGCAGGTCTTGCATTAATTTCTTCTGGGCCACACCATTCTTAGTATTCACACCCAATCAGTTCTCTTATCTTGCTCTTGCTTATTGGCTGTTGATGATAATGCTTCCTCATTTTTAATACTCTATAGTATCCATCTAATACACTTCATGAGCAGACTGACAGTTAACTCTCTCTCCCAAGTGGATTTTTTAATCACCTTTTGACATTACCTTTATTATGTCAACCTGAACAAACTTTTTTTTTTTTTTTTTGCTTTTGGGTGAAAACTGAGGTGTAGGTTCTGAAATAATACAGTTTAAATATAGCAATATATATTTGACAGAATTTAAACTCAGCTCTATAGTTTATCACTGCTATTTACTTTAAGCATTAATAGGGCTGTTTTCTTACTAAATTGTCAAAAATGTTGTAAAATAGAATTACAGCCCCCCAAAATGAATCAATGTTCTATAAAGTAGCAAAGTTCAAAATACAAAAATGATCAAGACTGAGTCAGAACTGAGACCCTTACATCATAACATTTAGGTTGTAATATATCCATATTTATAGTTTCCTTCTATGTGATTTAACAAATGGGCATGATAAATGGTGTGTGTGTGTGTGAGAGAGAGAGAGACCCCATATGTTGTAGTACACTGAATGAAATTCTTTCTTCAAAATGTTCTGCATATTTTTTTAAAAACAATATGTTGTACTAGCACACACTTAGAATGCTTAAAGTATGAATTGGGAGCCACTATCCTAAGCTTCCAAGTTATTAACAGAATGGTTGTTTTCACCTATCAATAGATCTAGATTTAGGATATACATTATGGATCATCTCTTCAACCATTATACTGAAAACATTTTTTAACTAATATCACTTATTTATTTGAAGTAGTCACCTTTTTTGTGGTTATCATTATAGCCAGTCAATAAGAGTGGTGATTGATTTTCATAAATATGTTAATTTCATAAGTCTTATATCCCTGTCTATGTCTCCACTTCATTTAGAGATTTAAAAAAATTTCTTTAAAAGATAAGAAATTTTGGGCCTCCCCGGTGGCACAGTGGTTGAGCGCTGGGTTGCGAAACTGCCCGCAAACTCTGCAGCACCGGTTCTATCCCCAGCTGGCGGGTGAGGGTCCCACATGGTGCGTAGACCTCTCCTGCTGTCTGCTGCTCCCCTCAGTAGTGTACTTCATCATTCTGCCTGCTCTGCTCGCCCCTCTGGCTCTGGTAAATCCTCTTACCCTCCCACACTTCTGACTAAACCCAGTGCTTGTATAAATAAAAATAAAATAAAATCTTTAAACATAAATAAATAAATAAAAGATAAGAAATTTTATTTAAATTACTACATTATATATTTTTACAGTAGAATGCTATTCTTGTTAAAGAAGTTGTTCTTAGTGGTTCCTTGTTTTTAGATATTAGCTGAAGTTCTATTTCTCATAATAGTGATATTCTAAAAGTTTATATGTGACATATATCCCTAGAAGTTTTGCATTAAATATTTATAAGATTTGAACAACTATATTTTCTTCAGGACTGTCATTCCTACTGGCAAGAGCATCCAACCAGAAATCTGAAAGACTCACCTATCTAGAAGAAATGATAGGTATATGTGTGTTACTCATTTTGCTTTAATTCATTTAAATTGTTACTAATTGTTACTGACTAATAATTCATCCAGCCATTGTTTAATTAAACCCTGTGCAAAAACACCTTCTCTCTTAATGTGTCTTTCAAAAATTTGACCTTGCAGAATGTAGATTAAATGTGATTGGCCATTTTGTTGATACTAGGCCTCTCAAATATTTGTGATCTCTTTGGAATGCTAGTGACTTTTTTACTTTAAAAAAAAAAAAAAAACATTTTCTCATATTTCACTTTGAATGATGTTGTTTTGTACATCTCTCATTACCTCTTAGCTTGTCATCCCTTGAGAAGACTGTTTACCCTTTTGTCATCCTTGACTTCTTTTGGAAGAGGGCATTGAGCCCTCCATGTGAGCTCACTGACTACAATCTAAATTTCCAGTTTCCACCGTGTTTTTATAAACTTGTTTTTTTCTTGCTTCATGGTCTGCCCCTATCTTTCTTCCCTAGTCCTTCTGCCTGGAACATCTATTATTTCTAGTGTGTTCTCTGTCCATATAATCCTAGTGAATCTTCTACTCATCCCTTATACAATAACCTTATGCATAACATTGGGGGAGATTCTCTAATCTCAGATAGTTTGAAAGAATGTAGAGAATGTGCCAACAGAATGAGATCATGCAGGTGCCTTCCTCAAGGATACATAAGCAGGGACAATAATGGAAGAGAGTTTGGATAGATGTGTGTACAGGAAAGAATATTCCCTGACCAGAATCAGAACAGGTAAAAAAAATCATGCTTGGAAAATAAGAAGAGTTTGTGGGTGGATGTTATTTTCAAAAGTACCTGGATATAAGAAGTACCTTATTGATTTAATAAAAATGTAGATTTGGAAGACCTATACTAAGCTAGGCAAATCAGAACCAGAAATCTGATTTTAAGATGCTATAGAGTAATTCTCACGATTGGTTAATTTTGGGAAGCACTAGATAAATTGATGGTAATATCACAGAAACATAAAATATCAAGAGAACCAGAGTGGGAACAACATCCTTCTTCATTCTGCAATATGGGATAATTGGGCTAAAAGCACAGATGCAGGGCAGAGTTCTAATGCACAGAGTGCTGTGGCTTCCTTAATGAGCCTGCATTAACTCTGCTAGCTACAGATATTTCTCAGTAAAGAAAAAAAAAAAAAGGAAGGAAATATCTTTCAGAATAAGATTACCAAGATTTGGTTAAGTGTTTAACCGTTAAATAAAGCATCTAGAGAATTGTGAGATGCTTTCTTCTTCTGAAGCAATCATTTGCTATTAATATTAAGCCATAAGTTTATTTTCTTTTCCATTCCAGTTGCTTAGCCTACCACAGAAAAATTAAAAACATGATTTGAGTAACATGAAATGGGGACATCACAAGATTTTAATTCATTTTTACAACAAATCCAAAAGGTAACACTTTAGAGACCATGAAATTATTTCCAGAGAATCACACTAGACTACAGATATAATTCAAATAGCACAACTTAACATATTTATAAAAATAAAGCATATTTCACAATGTTCATTCTAAAATATCCTGTATCAGTTGTATACAAAGTTCCTATCCCTATTTTAGCCTCACAATGAATGTATACAATGAAGATGTTAGAACTTGAGGAAAATAATGTAATTCAGTTATTCATCATTTTTATTGGATTATTTAAATTAGATATATAATCTGGACTATTGAAGTAGGAAAGAGTCGACAGGAGCAGTTCATGTTTAAAGAAACTTCATAACCTTTTCTGTAGTATCTACTTGCTCTGGTTATTATTTTTCTGGTAATAAATTCTATTTCTCATTCAGTGGACACAAAAAATAATTGTAATGAAAGCATTTTTATTGCCTTCTCTTCTGCCTCATATAGTTGATTTTTTCATAAATAAAAAATGAGTAGCTGCTTGAAATTAAAATAGCATTTATGGAGAACAGGGGAATAAATGAATCCATATTTTAAAATGTTTTCCCCTTCATAAAATGCTTATTTATTTAACATTCTATTCAAACAAATTACAAAGAGATAAGCAGAAAGGAAGCTTTTTGTGTATATATTCTGACAGTCGCTAAATAAAGCATTTATTTTGATATTTTCTTAAGCATGTATTAGCATTCTACCTATCCTTGTCTCCGAAAATTTGTTAATGACTAGATTATTTGTTTCAACTCCCAGTGATATATAACAATAAAATAACTTTCTCATTCAATGCCTAAATGAGACATGGCTTGTTTATTCAACATTCTCATTATTTCCATGAATCAAAGTGAGAAATATATTATTTGCAAAGAAAGAACCCAAGGTACTAGAAGACTCTTAGCATTACATTGGCTATTTAACACAATAAATTTACCTTCAGAGAACACCCAAAAGACTACCAGGGTGTGTAGAAATTGTTAGTAAATATCCTCCCACTGATTTGGTCCTAATTCAGGATATTTTAAAATTTAATAATATACAAATATTAAATATTATGCATGCCATAAACTAAAAGAAGGGAGGCAAATTCCATGAGCTATTAATAAAATTACATGTATTTAAAGTAAACTTGTCTTAAAATAGAGTTTTATATGAGATATGTAAGTCCCTGACTCGGGGAACAATGCTTGGTAGCCATTTACTTTACTTTTAGTTGGTATCATCATGTGTACTTATTACTGATTCATATTTTTTTCTATAACAATAGTAAATTATTAAGCTATGGATTGTGGAGGTGTAATGTGAAAATAATTTGGTTACTTCAGAAGGCCAGTGTTTGATCATATATTTGTAAGTTGATCCAAAGATAGATCTCAAATTTCCTGATGAAATTACAAATAAACCTTTACATTAATGAAAAGAAAAATAGCATTGAAAGGAATTCACTCCATTGTTGATGTTGGCCTTCCTTTCATTTTGGGATCAAACATTTTGTAAGAGAATTTCATGTTTCCTTCCTTTGTTTAATTCTCACTCACACCTCAGTCCGCCACTGTACTAACACAACTCTTGCTGGTTAAAAAAAAAAAAAAAAAAGCTCCTAATTTGCAAATATCCAGTTGAATTTCTTTGTCCTCTGTATCATCTTCCTTGTCCTCTAACATTACCACTGTTGATTCACATATTCATCTTGAAATATTTGTTTATTGTGTGAATAATGGTATTATTTTCTTTGCTTCTGTGTTTCCTGCTCAGCACTTTCCAGTATTATGGTGCAAGCTCTCCTTTCACTGTGTTCTCTAATTCTCTTATACAATTACACAGACCTCCACAATCTGTGTGTCAGCAACTCGTAACATTCTATCACCATTCTATCTCCAAACTCTCCTATACTCTGTATATGTCATTTCCATCCAGTTTCTGTATATTTCTCACATATTTCAAGAACCAAATGACCAAAACTAATTTATTATATTCTGCTTCATGCTTTACACAGGTAGGTTCTTTCTACTCCTGAATGAACATTATTGCTTTAATGGTGATACCATTTGCCTACATCCTCAAGAATTTTCATTATGTGCTTTCAGGATCCAACTTCCCCACCACCACCACATTAGATATGTCATCAATTTCTGACAATTTTCACTCAAAGATATCTCAAGTTGTAAAGTAGACTTAAGTGTTCAGGTAATGTAAATGTCAGTAAGTATTGCAGAAGTTGTAAAAAGGAGATGAAGAGAATAGATTAGACACAAATCTCCCTTTCCAACTACCATCCTGTCTTTATGAAAATTAATGCATGTGTTTATTTCTAAGAAGACAAAATTCAGAACTGCTAACAAGGAATGTTCTTATCATCCAATCCTTTTTCTGAATATCTTACATTTTTATACCTTGTTGAATGCCTTAATATTTGTGAGTATATCATCTATCTACATATCATTGTACCTTTATTCATTTAATTTTCCTTATCTGCAATGTCTTCCTCTTTTATTTTCTTCTGAATATGCCTCCTTTTCTCTGCTAATCTCCTCCTGTGACAGCTCCCAAGTACCATTCCCTCCTTTATGTTTCCAGGCCCGTGTTTGTAGGTCTCCTATGGCTACCTCTTCCCCGGACAATGCTTGCTCCCCCATCTCTTTGGAAGTGTGTAAGCTCTTCAAGGGTGGACACTGTTAGACATTTAGCTGTTAGACATCTAGCACATTTTCTTCCATTAAATTGATGCTGAAAAATATTTCATAGTAAATTAGTGATTTCTTTTAAATATATATGTTGGATAATTATAGATGAAGTTAATTGAGTTAATATTATTTTATATCAGTAGTAATCACATTAAACTTCCTCAAGTTTAGTCACAGTTAATGATTTTCTATTTCTTGTAACATAAGCTGAGTATAGCATTTGATATTCTATTAGTCCCATATATCATAACAATGATAAAGATTCAATAAAAAAAGCAATGGAAATTTGGAAATGTTGTTGTCTTATGAGGGGTGACAAGCTTCTAGTCCATGCAGGTTATTGTTTCTATTAATACTATAGAACAAAAAAAATGCTCATTAATTCTACAGATATTTATTTTGAACTAAAAATAGTTATAATATACACAATATAAATGGAAGAAAATTACTTATCTTGCAAAAGACCATCCTAATTTTTAGCAATCTTCTATTGCTAACACAGTAACTGAGTGAGTGGAAAGCCTGTGAATGGAAAGCATGGCTGCATACTAATTCGTTCCTGGAACATTTTACAGAATGTTATAACCAATTCTTTTCTCGTTTGTGCCTCTAAAACTCTTCTCTATGAATAGAGTTACCTGCTTAGATTTAATTCTGTAACACTCCCGGGAAGGGAGGAGAAATAGGAAAGTAATGCCCCTCAAACTTTTCTAATGACCTTAAAAATTACTTCCTAAAAAGAAAAAGCCATGGTGGAATATGGAAATAAATCACTGCAGATTTGGTCCAGACATTGGATTTTGGAAAACCCAAATAATACCTTTGGTTGTTTTGCTTAACACTAGCAGATATTTTGAAAGAGCATGCTTAATTTTACCAGGTTCAAAATGCTCAGTGGGATAATAATTTGTGGTCTGGAACTTGCCCAATATGCATAAGAGCCAAGACAGATTGGCAGAGATAAGATATTGGCAAAACTTCTACATACAATTCCTAGAAACTGAAAAGCTGTCTAACCAGTATGCAGAATTACTTTCAATCATTTTGTTTTAGTACCAGAATGAGCCATTTATCATAAACTGTCTTTTTTATTAATGAAAAAGTTAAGACTTAAAGAAATTAAGTGACTTGCCTGAAGTCAAATGGGTGCCAGAATCGAAGATAATACAAATTTTCAGTTAAGTGTTCTGTGGAGCATTCATGCTTCCCCCTAAGCTAAGCCACCTCTACCCCACAAATTCAATGCAGTTATTTAACTTACAAACAGTTTTCTTTTTTCATAGCCACAATATCAATCAGGTAGAAAGACACCCTCTTTTTAAGGTATCAATTCAATTATATCAATACTCAAACATGTGGAAGAGCAGTCTGTTCTGACAGCCTTTGGGTATCATAGTCTCAGCAGCAATTTGACATGGCCATTGTGAAAAAAGGGAGTTTCATTCATGAATATGTATGTTTAATTTAATAAGTAGTTAACAAGATGAGAGAAGTTTTACTATGATATGAAAATGTAACATTGAATAATCTAATGAAAGGACATTAAAACAAACCAGGATTTATTTTTATAGTAGACAAACTTTGGTGGACTTAGCATTGGTAATATCTGCTTGGAGATCTTAAAATATACTCTGAAAATCAATAAAAATTAAATTATGTATAAATATCACTCAATCATCCTTAATTAAAACAGCCCATGTTATACAACTAACCTATTTAAGGGAAAACACTACAAAGCATACATCTCAGTAACATCTTTAAAGACTCATCATTCAAAGCAAAGGAAGTCAAGGAAAAGATAAATACCTGGGATTACATCAAACTGAAAAGCTTCTGCACAGCAAAGGGTACAGAAGTTCCTCAGTCTACTAAAAATGGAGCTACCATATGACCCAGCAATTCCACTCCTAGGCATCTACCCAAAGGACACAAAAACATTGATTTAAAAGAACACCTGCACCCCTATGTTTATTGCAGCACTATTTACAATAGGTAAAACCTAGAAACAACCCAAATGCCCAAAAATAGATGACTGGATCAAGAAGATTCGGCCTATATACACAATGGAATGTTATTCAGCAGTCAAAAAAGATAAACTCATGCCATTTGCAGCAACGTGGATGGAGCTAGAAGGAATTATGCTCAGTGAAATAAGCCAGAAGGAAAAAGAAAAATATCAAAAATATCAGATGATTTCACTTACATCAGGAATATAGGGAAGCCAAATAAGACATCAGTGTAAAAAATAATAACAGTACAGGGCCTCCCCGGTGGCGCAGCAGTTGAGCGCTGGGTTGCGAAGCTGCCCGCAGTCTCTGTGGCGCCAGTTCAATTCCCGGCTGCAAACCAGCCACTGAAGGAGGGTCCCACATGGCGCGCAGACCTCTCCTGCCGCCCGCTGCTCCCCTCAGCAGTGTACTTTGCTCCTTCTGCCTGCTCTGCTCCCCGCTCTGGCTCTGGTGAATTCTCTCACCGTCCCACGCTTCTGACTGTACCCAGTGCTTGTATAAATAAATAAATAAATATTTTAAAAAAGAAAAAAATAATAACAGTACAAAACACAGCAAAACAAAAGCAGACAATTATAAATCAGAGAGATACTGCAGGGCAGGAGGCTGGAGAGGGACCAGAGGGAGGGAGGGAGGAGAACAGGGGACTGAGGTGATGTTGCACTGGCGCATTGGGGAAGGAAACTACACCTGAAGGACTGGGGGGAAGCAAATATTGTTTAAAAATGAACAACGATGTAAAAAAATTTTAAACACAATTAAAAAAATAATTTTAAAAATATTTTAAAAAATAAAACTAACCTATTTAGAAAAGATTGAATTTGTTTCTCTTTTGAGTTGGTTATATCTTTTCAGAATAAGATCCTTTAAATTTTGAACTCTGAGAAATAATTTAGTCATTACTTTTATGAAATTGTGATCATAAAATTAAGGAGAGGTGTATAGTACAGTTGAATTACTCATATTGGTGATGCAAGTTCATATTATAAAGTTGTGATCCTTGTTGATTTAAATAGGTTCTGGATTTTTTATATTTTTGTGGCAAGATTATTTTATAATATGTTAAGCTACAGTTGTGTTATTCATTGGAATGAATTGTATAATCACAGTGTGATGATGGTATGCGGGTAACCATGACTACTACTATTGTTCAACCAATGTTTGCTTCCTGATGCCATAGTGAATATTTTCAGTGGTTCTATTTGTTTGCTCTTTCAAAATTTGGAAACTAAATTATAAATCATTTTTTTTTTAAGATTTATTTATTTATTTATACAAGCACTGGGTACAGTCAGAAACACAGGAGGGTGAGAGAATTCACCAGAGCCAGAGCAGAGAGCAGAACAGGCAGACTGACGAAATACATTGCTGAGGGGAGCAGCGGGCTGCAGGAGAGGTCTGCGTGCCATGTGGGACCCTCGCCCGGCAGCCGGGGATCAAACCGGTGCTACAGAGGCTGCAGGCAGCTTCGCAACCCAGCATTCAACCGCTGTGCCACCGGGGAGGCCCAATTATAAATCATTTCTATTTTTAAAAATTTCATTATTTTACAGTGTTTCCTCCTTTTAAATGCTCCAGTATGGAATATCAAAAAAGGAAGCCTGGATCGAGAATTTCCTAACTTAAACATCCATTCATGGGGGTCACCATATTTTTCATTTTGCAACTATAATATTTGCATTTCTTAAAAGCTTTTCAACTTTTTCTCTCACTATGATCACTAGTTATTTACTGTTCTTTATTATCACGTTTCTAAAGACCTCTCCTTCTAGTCCATTCACACAAATTCCATACTTGCTCATTCCTTTAACACTCATATCTGGATTATTGAAATACCTTTCTGACTGGCCTTCAGGCTATTCTTAACATGATCTGTCTTCATCTCCCCCACTAACACTTTTGGTTTGACTCCATTTCAAGGCAGCATTTTCTCTATTACAAAAATTCTAAAACTAGGCAATTTCTCCTTTGTCAGATTTTTACATCTCAAATTTGTAAATCACTATATGTTGATTTATTTATTAAGTGCAGAGCATTATTGCTTTTACAAATTCTTCAGTATGTGAATATACCTGGCAGTTCTCCACAGAAATAATTGTCCTTCTGTACTTTAGGGAAAGAAGAAAATTGAACTAGATACTGTGTTTGACAGTATGAGAGAAGGGAACAACTATGACCAGTCTCCACTTAATTGTTTTCAGTCACAAAAGTAACTTTCTGTGACTAAATTTTTGACATCAGATTTTTAAATAAAACCTTTTTTATGAGAATATACATAATTTTATAATATAACAGTATATGCTGGAATTTGGCAACAGATCCTTTGTATTTAAGGGGACTCAAGGCAAGATAAAATGGTGGATTGAGTTACTGCACTATTCTTTCCTATTCAACCAGAGAAGCCTCAATTTATTTTTTTCTTCATCTCTATTCATTAAACCAATATTTTTCCTTTTCTTAATTCTCTCTGTTTGAGATATCTTCACATTATTATACCTTTTACCATCAATAGTAGAATCATATGTGTAATGTTTAAGGTATTTTATATTTTATCTGGTCACACATATAAAGATGTCCAGAATATGCATCTTTATATAAATAAGGTTTGAATGTTTATTCATCTCAAACATTATGCAGAACTTACTTGTCTGATTTTCAATCTTGTAACAAAAGTTAATTAGTAATTATTATCAATGTAATATTAAAAATAATAAAAAGTACATGTTGTTGGATACCATGGCTATATCAAAGATTCTGGCTACTTTCCTCTGAGATAAGAATAAGATAGGAGGAAACAACTGGCTCTAATAAACAGTTCTTTGAAAGGCAATGTCTGTTACCTATACACCATAAGAGCATTTTTGAAATTTCTCCAAGCTGTGTAACTCACCTGAGCTCTTCCATAAATGTAGATCTATTCACTTTTTTTTTTTTTTTTTTTTGGCTGACCACATACAATTTTTTCTTAGTGCACTATGTCCATTAAAAACTCACATGTGTGAACTGGAAAATGGTACCCTTTTTAGGGAACCATGCTACTGGAGTAAGAAGCTTGAGCAGCTGAGGATGCAGGTGATCCTTGACCTCTTTCACCTGACAGCACCTCGAGGTGGGGCGCCGCTTTCAGCACTACATGCATGCAGCAGCCTTCTCATCTGTTCTCTCATTGTGCTTTTATTTTAAGCCATAGGTCCCTTTAATTATTTCTCAGATTTCACAGAAAGGAGAGGAATCTTGACAGTCTTTGAAGAAAGTAACTTGCTGTAGATAGAGCATTTTATTTTAAAGTAAGATTGTATATAGAGTCTAGAGGAAGCATCTCTCAACTTACTACTTACATTAAATGAGTTCCATCATTTACTTATTTTACAAAAATGTAAAAGGTATCTAACAAAATGTTCTTTATCTTTTTAAAAAATATTTATTTATGCATATAAAAGCTGGGATGTAGGCCAGAGGTGTGGGGCGGGGGGTGAGAGGATTTACCAGAGACAGAATGGAGAACAGAACAGGGGGATCTACTGAAATACACTGCTGAGGGGAGCAGCGGGTGAGCCAGGAGAGGTCTGCTGCACCATATGGGTCACCTCCCTGCCCTGGGATCTGACTTTTGCTGCAGTGGCTGTGGATATCTTAATAGTGCTGAGATTTAACCCCTTGTGCCTTGAGGGAGACCCCAGAATATCCTTTATCTAACCTGATGAATGCATTTTTTTTTCCATTAATCTGACAAGATTGGAATGGGGTTTGTTTTCTCCAGGTTCAAGTCAGAAAACTCTTAAAAGAAAGTCAGTCTTTGAACATGTTATCTAGATCTAGAACTATATGAGATTATATAGATAGATATCAGCAATTTTAAAGTGGCTTAGCATTAAAATATTTTGAAAATATGGTATGTGGAAGTAAATAAATTACTGAAAGCCAATAAGATATTAAGACCTGCTCAAAGGAGAAATTTGTTGATATAGGCAGTCAGGAATGTTAAAGTATGTTGACTAATAAATTTAAAACTAATAATTCATAGAGCAATAAAACTGTCAAATCTACTAGAGAGGGGAAATCAATTGTATATCAATTGTATCAGATAAAATTAATTTGCATAGCTATGGATAATAATCATTTGCATAGCTATCACTATTTTACTGTTAACTTCTACAATGGTCTAGTTAATAGAGGAAATTAAGGTACCCATTGTTTTTTCTGGGGAGGACCCCTGGAAAAAACTGGACAACTTCTATCATTACCCAAAAATGAAACTTAGAAATCTCTTTGCTAATTTCCAAGATTTGTGCAGTCTTTCCTGACCATGTCAATATACTGTCACACAGTCTCTTTGCAAAAAAACAAAAGAAAGATGAAGTCACTGTTTCTACATTTATTTATTTATTGACAAAAACAGATTCCTGAAAGCCCTACATAAATCAATACAAAATTAATCTATGGAAACTGGAAAGGAACAAACTATTCACAGTATGCCAGCCATTCACTGGTAACTTTTTTTTTTTTTTTAAAGATTTATTTTTATTTATTTATACAAGCACTGGGTACAGTCAGAAGCCCGGGAGGGTGAGAGAATTCACCAGAGCCAGAGTGGGGAGCAGAGCAGGCAGAAGGACGGAAGTACACTGCTGAGGGGAGCAGCGGGCGGCAGGAGAGGTCTGTGCGCCATGTGGGACCCTCCTCTGGTGGCCGGGGAGCAGCCAGGGATCGAACAGGTGCCGCAGAGGCTGCGGGCAGCTTCGCAACCCAGCGCTCAACTGCTGCGCCACCGGGGAGGCCCATCACTGGTAACTTCTTAGACAATTGTTGGTTTCTACAAGCAAGGCACCACATTTGCCAATGTTCCTGAGTCTCAGATCATTCTGAGAAAAACAAAGAGCTGTACTGACCGGAGAAATATAGATTATTGACATGCATTTCTCACCAAGCCTTTCCTGTTCCTTATGGAAAAATGCGTTGTCCCTAAATTGCACACTGATTCCAGCACAGCACAGCTGGTGGACAGATTTGATTCTCCCTCATTAGCTTCCAATCTCTCTAACTCTCCTTATTCTTACCATTAGCAGATGACCTTATCCTCTTCTTAAGAAGAAATGTTGAGACCATCTGACATGATTTTCCTCCTGTATTCAGACCTTTCCCTCAGAACACTCCTCAGAAATTCCACCAAGCCTAAGAGGAAAAGCCTTTTCTATTTCAAGTAAACTCTTCTACTCTTGCCATTTTTGTGTCCTTAAGTATATGCAAGGTTAGCCTATCATTCCTGAGTATCTTCATTTTTCCTGTTTCCATAATTATTTCCTTTTTCTCCTTTGAATATTTTTGTTTCCTCACGAATTGCACATTTTTCCCTACTTCGGCTATTATATACCCAAGGAACTCTTGTCTTGGAAGTCCCCATACTTGCTGCTTCTACAAGGTACTTGTTTATTTTTTTATTAAACTTTGGAACTTTGAGGTTTTCCTTTGCTTACCATGTTACTAAAATCCCTGTCTTAAATTTATCCTATAGTTTTAGAATTCTTTCACACCTCCAACAGAACTGGCTTTTAGCTTTTCACCTTTCTTTCTAATATCTGCAGTACAGCACCTCCCTGTCCTCCACTCTTTCTTACCACTGTACTGATCCAGTCACTACAGCATTTTTTTAAGCCCCTGCACTTGATTCTCGATCATTCTCTAAATAGGAGCCATACTCATACTTTCATTGTTTAAACTCTTACGTCAAAATATGTTTCCAGGCTGAACCTCTCAAATTCTAGGCACATAATCCCTCTCAAATTATGGTCTCAGTTTCAACGTACATATTTTCTTTCAATAAAATTAATATATCTCAAACTGAAAATACTTTATCTCATCAAAAATGGAGTTACTTTTGGACCAGCTAAATTTCAGTCAATGTTAACACAGCTTTCTAATCTCACGGAAAAATAAATTATTCCTTTAATTCCCTATACACATTGCTACTGAATGTTATTTTCCAAACATGTTTTTAGCTCCAAATATATCGCCAAATCCTTTGTTAGGATTATATTCATTGTTTTTAATCTTTTTACTTAACAACCAGATTAAATACCACCTCAGCAAAAGAACTGTATCTCTTTACATTTTCTTGAACTCTTGGAACAACTAATGACTAAAATAAAATAATGTTAATAATGCATTGCAGAACTTCATAATTTTAAAGACATTAATATTTATCTTATAATTTAATTTTATGGGTAATTCTCAGAGAGGACAAAGAATATTGCTCAAGACTTCATATCCTGAAAGGGACAAAGACAACAAAAAATGGTAGTGGCTAAATTTATAGTCACTGTTTCTTCATTGGACTATTCATCAGTAGATTAGTCATCCATAATGATATAGTCTCTAAATCTGTGGGGAAAAAAACAGTTAAAATATTTGACTGTTATGTTAAAGCTGGTAGTTATTAATTATTTCTTAGTATGGAGATTTTTTTCTCTTTTTTTTTTTAATAGTCAGAGAGTGTGAAGATTCCAGGGTTGTGGTGGAGAAGAGTTCTTAGAACATTAAAAAGAATTGATGCTGTCAGAGGGGGGAGGGTAGGAATGGAGAGCAAAGCGAGGTGGGAGTCCAGTGGAATATGGTGGAGGATTGTGGGTGTTTTGATGGTAGGTGTGGTAGGGTTACAGGCTTCTAAGGAGCTGTGATGCTGCACCTCTCAATCACAGACAGTGCTGTAAACCAATGTTACCTCAATAAGAACATAAATATTTTATAAATAAAAAAATACATTTAAAAAAGTTTAGGAAACTTAATCATTGACATAACTGGGCAACTTTGCTTAGTAAAGATCATCTCCACAAAAACGCTTAATGGGTTATTTCCACTGTGTGGATAATAAAGTTTTCCTTATTTTTTTTTTTTTTACCAAAAACAGGAAGAGCAGACACCTTTGCAGTAAAGGTTTACATCCACAAAACTCTCTCTTTAAAGGCTGCACTTTTAGTCTGAGCTAAAATTACTATGTTTCAAATCATACCCCAAGACTTTTAAAAAGGTCACAAAAAATTTACAGCTTTTTTTAAAAATCCCACTTTGGAACATGTTTTTTCTTTAAAATGTCAGATTTTGATTTCTATGTTTCTTCACAGGAAAATTTAAGGATTTTCTGTTGCACAGAGCTAAGTTATTTGGGGGCAAAATTTTTTCAGTGTTTTGTTGTGAGAGTAATAAGATTTTATCAGACAAAGAGCAATTAAGAGAGGAGACATGTGAGAAATAAAAAGATAGTACTCAATATAAAAGAAAAATCTAGCTGATGAATAACTTACTTAGAAATGAAGTATTGGTTCTACCAGCATGAGCTCTGATTTTTACCTATAATTGACAACTTGCATCTCTGCACCATAGAGCATATCTTCCTTTCTCCACTTCCAGCTCAGACTACCTATGAGTCTTAATTGTCAGGGCATATCTGAGTATTTGTTATTGTTTTATCTTATTTTTTTCTAAAAAAATGATTTTTTTTCTAAAATTTCCAATTTGTTTATGAAAATATAATTTAAGTGTGCCACTTCCTTTTGGTTAGAAGTATTACTGAAGGGAGCATCAGTCTATGGGACAGTGTCATCTTTAACTTCTAAAAGATTTCTTATTTTTTTTAAGATTTATTTATTCATGCATACAAGAACCAGGGTACAGGGCAGATGTGCGGGAGGGTGAGAGGATTCACCAGAGACAGAGCGGGGAACAGAACAGGCAGACTGACTGAAATACACTGCTGAGGGGAGCAGAGGGCGAGACAGGAAAGGTCTGCTGCACCATGTGGGATTCCCTTCGGCCAGCAGGGATCGAACCCGCCCTGCAGAGGCTGTGGACAGCTTCACAGTGCTGTGCTCAACTGTTTGCGCCACCAGGGGAGGCCCAACTTCTAAAATATTTCTTTATCAGAAGTTCCTCCTTTAGCAGAAAGCTTGTGGGTTGCTTTCATAATTATTTTTTCAATTATTTATTTTGCCATAACATTGGTTTACATCATTTTTGTGTACTAGAATTATAGGATTGTTCCTGTCAGTTGGTATTATCACATGACACCTACATAATCCTCCACCACAATACCTCTCCCTCCCCATGCTCTTGTGTCTCCCATTACCCTTGCCCTGTGGTAGCCTCTTTGTGCTGTATTCAGCTTTCTAGGCTTAGTTCTTACTTTGGTGTCATCCAACACTTTGTTTAGTTTCTCTATATTCCTCATCTCAGTGACAACATCCGGTATTTGTCTTTCTCCTTCTGGCTTTAGCATAATTCCATCCATTTCCACTCATGCTGTCACAAATGGCAATAGTTTATTTCTTTGATAACTGAATAACATTCCACTGTGAAATAAACTACACCTTCCTGAGTATCAGAGAAATAGTTATCTGTGGCTAATGTCCATTTTTTGCTCACCAGTGAAAGAAAAAATGTGTTATCATGTGTGGGTAAAGAAAACATTAAGTAGGAGAAAAGATAGATAGGAACTAAAAGGGGAATCTACTATTTGAAATAATAGCCCACCTTAATCCACATGAATCCATAAGACAAGCTCACATATTCTAAGAGAAAAAATTAAAGAGATAAATAAACATATGCATTAAAAGGCATGACCGGCAGAAACCTGTCATTAATGACATTGAAAGAAATTAGTTCTGTCTACATCGCTGACTTTTACATCCATAAATACAAAATGTATATCACATAGAAAGCATTAAATCACTATAAGAATTTCGTAGGAATATTTGTTTCTTTACCGAACTCCTCTGTCAGTTCCACTGTCCTATCTTTAATATTTAGATAGGTGACTGGCAGCTGCCTTAGATTTTTTTCAGATATGGTTGTCCTTTTCACTAGTAAGTTTGATTGACTCAGTTTGTTCAGATACCCAGTTGTGGAAACTAAAGATCCTTGTTTAAATACCTAGTGGGAAAAATGTGTTAAGAGGATAGATATCTTCCCTTGTTGAGCACAATGATATGACTTAGCACAAATTATCATTTCCCCACTGCAGGAGACAGCACTTCAGAAAGCCTGCTTTATCAACGATGCAGAAATAAAAGATCATTCCTCAAGTTTAGTTAAACTAATAGTTATGAACAATGATTTTGATCTATTGCTACTACATTGGTGTGTATTTGAACATTTTACCAAAATTTAATAATTTCTTAGTATGCATGCAATCTTGTGCAAGTCTCAAAGTCTCCCTATATTACCAGATAAAGGAAAATGAGTTTTTTCACACCATTAACATTCAAGATTCACATAGATCTGCATGAGAAACATACAGGAAATCCATGCAGAGGTAATGTCCTGTGCAAGGTATTTTCATTAATCTCTTATCTGACCAGTCTTGATTCTCATTTTAGCTGTTCCTTCCATTCAGATTTCAGTTCATGCGCCTAGATTTTTCTTGTCTGTCGCACAGTATCACTCTGCCTCATTTTTCATGTCACATTTTCCCCATGGAATAGAAAGTTTTAAACTGAGCTTATATTTTAATGAAACCAAGCTGATACAAGATTTCTAACTTTGCCAAATTTTGGGAAGTATCCAGCAATAATTGGAGGGTGTCTGAAATTGCATGTAGGTCTTTACCTCATACATTCTTGCACCCCATGACTTTATCTGTGGATCTTCACATTTTACATTAAAATAGTGAGGACTTCTTTGCCAAGAAGCTGTGACTTTTCAGTGCTCACATCTAAAAATACCCCATGTAGTAGATGAGATATAACTTAAAGTCCATGAAACTAGACTATGAATAACTATTTATTTTTGAAAGAGAGAAGTATGGTTTCTTCTTCTGATGGAGTCTACCCCATACTCTCCTTTACAATATTAGATAGCCACCTATTTTTCAGTAAAATTTATCGTGGAGAAAAGTATGTTTCATTGCTTAGCTCTTGCCAATGTATGATTATGGCTGTTACTTTCTTCCTATTGAGTTAATAATTTTAGCCCACCCATGGGATTTTCTTTCCCTTGACACATGCAGATAATAGCATTTGTTTGACACATGAGGGAAAAATGTGTCTATCACTAAGACTCCACCCCAAAGTCTGAACAGAAGCTAATTCAATCACTAATGAATGTTTAGCTGTTCATTTATAGCTAGTGGCATAGCCATTAAAAGGCTGTGTAACTATCTCTTTTCTGGGATTTAATGGGAAAACTATTTCTTTGCAATCAGTTTCTATAATTCCCTCAGAGAAGAGTCTGGCACTTTTTTCTCATGTGTAACTAGAAAAATGGCCAATCTTCAAATGGTCTGGAAGTTCTGACACATCAGTTCAGTTGTTCCTGTATGATATACACTGCTGTGGATTCCCCATTATTACCCATGGCATTATAGAGTCTCACATGAATATTCTTCATATGTGTCTTTTCAATTTTCTTCTCAGTGCTTCCTATGCAGTTTAAAATAATGATCTAATGACTAGTCTTTAGATACTATATATGGGAGACTCTTACAGAGTTAAATATCATTGGCTTTACCACATTATATGATCAGACTGCATTGAGGTTATTCACGTTTGGAAGACAAATTGTTTTTTTTTAATTACATGTATTTTTTAATTACATGTAAAATCTTATTCCAAGGTAGGAATCATTGATGATTTGTTTCCTCATAGTATGTCAGCATGAACCTGTATTATTTTTTATGTTTCAAAAGCAATTATGTATATACCACCTTTTTTATTAATTTGTTGATAGAACTTTATGGTTTTAACATATCTTGACTATAGTGAATAATGCTACCATGAATGTGGGAGTGCAGCTATCTCTTAGGGATCCTGACAAAAAAAAATTGAAGTCAATAGCTCTAAGAGATAGCTGCACTCCCACGTTCAGAGTAGCATTACACCTAAAAGTAGGATTATTCGATTACATGTCAATTAAACTTTTAATTTTTAAAAAATTGAAATAGTTATTTCTGAAGTGTGCCCTTAGGGTCTGATTCTAATTTTTATTTTTTTTTTAAGAATCTTCATACTGTTTCCATAGAAGTTGTATGATTTTGCAATCTCTTCAGTGCACAGGGTTAGTTTTTCCAACCCTTGGCTAACACTTGTTATTTGCTTTCTTTTTTAAATAAATGGGCATCCTAATATGTGTGATATCTAAATGTGGTTTTGAGTTGCTTTTAAGATGTAACATTAATTGCAACATTAATGTGGTGATCATTAATGTTGAACTTTTTTTTTATGTATGTATTGTCCCTTTTTATACTGCTTTAGGGAAATATAGAGTCCTTTTCCCCATTTTTAAATTGGGTTATTTGTGGGTTTTATTGTTACTGTTATTTAGTTATAAGGGTTACTTGTATGCTTTACATATGAATTCTTATCATATATATTCTTTACAGATATGTCTTTCATTCTTTAAATTTCATTTACATTTTGTTCATTATTTTCTGTGCTGTGAAGAAGTATTTCCGTTTGACTTAGTCTTCTAGTCTCATTTTGCTTTTGTTGTTTGTGTTCTTGGTGTCATATCTAAGAGATGATAGTCAAAACCGATGTGTTGAAAATTTTTGTATTTTCTAGAAGTTTTATAATTCCACATTTTTCATTTAAATCTTTACTACATTTTGAGTTTATTTTTGTGTATGGCATAAGGTTCAAATTTAATTCCTTTGTAAATGGATATCAGTTTCTCTACACCATTTTTTGATTGTCTTTTCTCCATTGTATATTCTTGGCAACTTTGTTGAAGATCAATTCAGTGGGCTTACTTCTGTTTTTATGCAAATACCATATGTTTAATTACTATAAGTTTGTAAAATATTTTGAAATCCAGAAGAATGATATGATACTTATGGTTTTGTGCTTCATCTTAAGATTGCTTTGACTATGTAGTGTTTTTTGTGGTTCCTTTTTAATTTTAGGATATTTTATTGAGTTTGGTTGAAAATGCCACTGATATTTTTATACAGATTGCATTGAACCTATAGTAAAGAGACATTTTAACAATACTAACTCTCAACCCATGGACACGGAGTGTCTTTCCCTTTGTTTTATCTTCTCTTTTTTGATTTTTTTTTAAATATGTATTTATTTATGCAAGAACTGGAGTACAGGCCAGAGGCTCGGGAGGATAAGATAATTCACCAGAGACAGAGTAGGGAGCAGAACAGGCAAATGAATCCATTTTGGTTAGATAGAAGAGAGGCCCTCTCCCAAATGGGTCTGCATTGTTGCATATGGACCTTCAATGCTGAAACAAATGTCATAGAGAAACTGTTCTCAGACCATAAGACTTTTTTTTTTTTTTTTTTTTTTTTTTTTACAAGTGAGGTCCCTACAATCATTCCTCTAAGGATCTGTTCAGGGCGGGTAGTAATGCTGATCTCCTTTCTGAGAAGCAGATGATTCTCCAGTCCACTGGCCCTAGTTGGCTTTGTACAAGTGCTTATACCCTCAGTGTTCCGCTTCCCATAGTAAAGATTAAGCAGTTTATCAGCTCCTAACTTGGCTTATATACAAACATAAAAGGCTGTATCAGACTTGTCAATTAAGTAATTATCCTTTTATCTCTGGATTTGTTAGTTTGTCTAACAAAGATCTTTCTTTGTATATTTACTCATCTCATGATTCCTGGTCTTGTCACATTTATTTAACATTAAACCTTTGGGACATTTAGGTAAAACATAATTATATAATGACTCATTGTGATATGTGGTTTTTAAATTGCCAACACATAAGATAAATAATACATGTAGTAAGAAATACCTAAAAGTAACTATTTTCTACAATAATCTTAGCCCAAACATTTACAGGAATTTGAATGCTTATAAACATTAACTTGATTAGATTTTGTAAAATAGAAAACAAATTCAGGTAAAATGAGTTAGAAGTAAATGAAGTATTTGGAGGTTTCTGAATGGTAGAGAAGCATGAAATGGCATTGAAGGAATACTGTAGCAATAGAAATATGACTGGGCGGCTTCAAAAACCAGTTGAGATTGGAAACTGTGAAGATACAGTGACCTGATGTGTACACTTGCTAAATATGTGATACTGTGGGTGCATTTGTGGTACTATGTGGCTTTGAATGTTCTTTTATGCTTTATGTATTCATTAAAAAAAAACCAAAACAAAACTTTGGGCTTCCCCTGGTGGCGCAGGCGGTTAAGTGCAGTGCTGTGAAGCTGTCCTCAGCCTCTGCAGCACAGGTTCCATCCCAGCCGGCAGGGGAGGGTCCCACATGGCGCAGCAGACCTCTCCTGTCTCACCTGCTGCTCCCCTCAGCAGTGTATTTTGTCAGTCTGCCTGTTCTGTTCCCTGTTCTGTCTCTACTGAATCCTCTCACCCTCCCATGCATCTGGCATGTACCCCGGTTCTTGTATAAATAAATAAATAAATCTTTAAAAAAAAAAAACTTGACTCTTTAAGAATCAACTCATATGTTTCATCCTCAGTAAAGCCTTCTCTAATTGTGAACCAAGGCATGTCACACAGTAGATATGCCATAGATATTTATTGAAAAGAAAAATTATTCTTATTTTCTGCTGACTCTTTTGCAATGATTTTCTTATGTTTTTTGTGCTTCAGTGTTGCTAGCTGTCAGACATGGATAATAACAACTCCTGTTTTATAAGGTTGTTTTGTGAATCAAGTGAATTCACTCATATGTAGAACATGAAGCAGTGTCTAACACAATTTAAGGGTTCAATTAAAATCTTTCACATTTATTATTATCAATGATATTGTCATCATTATATTCAAAATACTTTCCTGATTTATTTACATGAATTTATCTCCTACTTCATACCCTATTATGTGTTAAAGTTGTCTATATATTTTTAAGAGTTTAGTATGGCTTGATACAGAGATATCACACTTAAGTTATTGAACAAATGAATGACAATGGATCAAATAATATAAGAATTTTTTGAAAGCTAATATTAATAGATGGATATCCTGAGATGCAATACAGGATTAAAAGGAAAAAAATATATACACTCAAGCTTTGGACTCAGACTGAATTTCAGGCTTGCTAATCTGGAGCAATTTGCTAAATTTCCCTGAACTTAAGGTTACTCATTTGCACAATCAATATAATGATACTTAACTCATAGAACATGGTGATGATTTTTCAGTAAAGAAGTAGATGCTTGGTTATTACTGTTATTAATACCACCAGCTTCATTTCATGTCACTACTGTAATTCTAATGGTCACTTTTTATCTTTCAATTATTAGACTTAAGGTAATTAGACAAAGCATCTCAGCAGCAGTGATTTTTCTATGTCCCAAAATAGCCATTTTAATTAGATTTTCCATCATTAATGTAATTATTTTTAGTAGTAGAAGTTGAAGTAAGGGGACCTTGGTTAGGAATTTCAGTTTACAATGTTAGATGTTACAGTTTTCTGTTTTTTTTTTTTTTTCTAAGTAATAGAAGCAACAATTCTGTACAAAAAGACAGGCTCCATTTTGATATATATAAAGAAACTTATTTTGAGAACAAAGTAACCAAAAATATCAGGGTTATGCTTAAGTTACCAGCTGCAAGCATTAGTCATGACTGTGGTGTAAGAGAGCTAATTAAGTTCTTTGGGTAAGGGAGGGGCAGAAGGAAGTCAAACAGAGTCCTCTGATGAAATGAGTCATTGTGATCCTATCAAGAAAAAGCATGGGTTGAAAAGTCTGACTCCTAATTGGATGCTGTATTAGAAGATCAGCCTCTCTAAAAAGCCACCGGCCAATAGAAAGCTCAGAGAAAAATACTTTAGTGCCATCTGAGATCATATTAATAAGCAGTTTGAGTTTTACTATTCAATTTTATTACTGTATTATCAAGGACCAGAGGAAAGTGAAGCAGCTCTTGGATTCAATAATGGCAGAGAATGTGGATTGGGTATGGAGAGTTATTTTTTCCATCCTGAATCAAATTGTTAAATCAGAAAATACATGATTTATTAATTAAGTGGCACATATGGTTCGTTATGACAAAGAGAACTGGAGGAGAAATAAGTAGTTTCATTGACACGTCTTTCAGCCCTTGTGATTTCCTATGTTGTTTTTATTTTTCTCCTGCTATGCCTCATGTATTGATCTTGTATTCTAAGATTCTAACCTTAAATACCCTACCCCATTTTGTCAAACCTTATTTCTCAATTAAATTTTAGAACAAGTGGTTTCTTATTTCCCTTGTCCTTTCCTATTTTCCACAATACATAAGAAATACCATTCTCAACCCGAATCAGTCTCACCACTCTGCTTCAGTTGCTCTGTTGGGTTCATAGTCTCACTTAACAGTAATGACTCTTAATAAACGGCTATTTATCATCCGACCTTGACTTTTCTTCAATCATATTGACTTGTGATTTCTCCCTCCAACATTATGTTCCAGTTATACCTGCAGCCATAAAATGTCTATAACGTTCAGCTTCTTTCTGATGTTCTTTTATATATGCTGTGACCCTTTCCTGGAATGCCCTTCCTTTGGCTTTCATCACTATCAAGTGTTGGTTCTTCCTTCAAAATCTTTCTTATTGGGCCTCCCCGGTGGCGCAGCGGTTGAGCGCTGGGTTGCGAAGCTGCCCGCATCCTCTGTGGCGCCGGTGCGATCCCCAGCTGCTCCCCGGCCACCAGAGGAGGGTCCCACATGGCGCGCAGACCTCTCCTGCCGCCCGCTGCTCCCCTCAGCAGTGTACTTCGGTCCTTCTGCCTGCTCTGCTCCCCGCTCTGGCTCTGGTGAATTCTCTCACCCTCCCACGCTTCTGGCTGTACCCAGTGCTTGTATAAATAAATAAATCTTTAAAAAAAAATCTTTCCTATTGTAAAACTCTCCGTGTGTCTCACCTAGACACAGTTACTTGCTCTTGCCTCTGTGCTACTATGTACAACACTTTTCATCATAGATTTTTGGAACTATGTCTCTGAACATATACCAGACTACTTATGGGTATGCATGTTTAACTCCCTCCTGTAATCTTCAAAAGAATTGATACAGGGTAGAGGATAAATACAATTTTGTTGAAGTAGTTTTGAAAATTATACAATATAGATAATGAAAAACTTCATCCATGCAGTGATATAAACAGGACTATGAACAATACATCTTAATTATTTTCTTTCTTGCCATTAAAATTAAAAGGATATAGAAAAATCACATTCTCTATGGGCTTCTGTTTCACAAATTTACAGAAACACTTGAATAAATACCCAAGTCATTTCAGTAAAATATCTTAGGATTTTAAGTCTAATATTGAGACCACTAGAATAAACTGAATAAACTCTCTTTATGTCTTTTTTTAACAGTATTTTCTTTTTTTTTAAGATTTATTTTTATTTATTTATACAAGCACTGGGTACAGTCAGAAGTGCGGGAGGGTGAGAGAATTCACCAGAGCCAGAGCGGGGAGCAGAGCAGGCAGAAGGACCGAAGTACACTGCTGAGGGGAGCAGTGGGCGGCAGGAGAGGTCTGCAGGCCATGTGGGACCCTTGCCCGGTGGTCCGGGGTTCGGACCAACGCTGCAGAGGCTGCAGGCAGCTTTGTCACAACCCAGCGCTCAACCGCTGGAGGCCCTCCTTATGTCTTTTTTTTTTTTTTAAGATTTATTTATTTATGCATACAAGAACTGTGGGTGAGAGGATTCACCAGATAGACTGGGGAGCAAAACTGGTAGATCTACTGAAATACACTGCTGAGGGGAGCAGAAGGCAAGGCAGGAGAAGTCTACTACACCTGGCAGGCCCGACATCAAACTTATGCCGCAGTGGCTGGCAATAGCTTGATATTGTTCCACATACTGGCTAGGCTTAGGTATAAGAATATAAGTAAGGGAATATTGGAAATTTATTATTTAATAGATGAGAGTCATTTGTTATGAACATCCAAATTTTCTTTATTTTATAAATTGAAATAACACTGTATTGTAACACTTTGTCTTTAACCCCTGTACCACCAGGGAGGCCCCTCTCCTTATGTCTTTTAGAAAAGCAACATGAGCTTATTTTTCAAATATTTTCTATACTATTATGCAAATTTCTTTTTTAAAAAGATTTATTTATTTATTTTGTAAAAGAACCGGAGTACAGGCTAGATGTGTGGGAGGGTGAGAGGATTCACCAGAGACAGAGAGGGGGACAGAACAGGCAGACTGACAAAATACACTGCTGAGGGGAGCAGCGGGTGTGGCAGGAGAGGTCTGCAGTGCCATATGGGACCCTCGCTGGTATCGAACCTGTGCTGCAGAGGCTGCGAACAACTTCACAGCGCAGAGCTCAACTGCCTGCACCTCCAGGGGAGGCCCAAATTTCAGATTCTAAAAGCTGGTCAGTTACTTCCTAGGAAGGCCTTTTGAAAGTGATTTTATGTCTTTAAGTAAAAGGCAACCCTTTCAAAAATCAATATGGTTCCAAGGCTGAAATACATAAAGGGAATGGGTATGTCTGGCACAGCTAAGTTTTATTTCATATTGGCAAACACATAATATTTCTACACTTTTTTTTTTTTTTCTCCTTCCACAACCTGTCCAGTGGCTTGGAGGTAAATATTATGTGGTCTCATGTGTTTGCAAGCTTTCCTTTTTGGAGCATTAATAATAGATTAGCTACATTTCAGGCCAAGATCACACAAGCCATTTTATTTTTAGTTGAAATAAACCCCACAGTATTAACTATGTTAGGACAGCCTAATCTTTTGCAACATTTTTGGAAAGCTGATTTTTTTCTTCAGGTTTTTTTTTTTTTTTTTTAAGATTTATTTATTTATACAAGAACTGGGGCACAGTCAGAGGAGCGGGAGAGTGAGAGAATTCACAAGAGGCAGGGCGGGGAGTAGTACAGGCAGATGGACCAAGGACACTGCTGAGGGGAGCAGCGGGCAAGGCAGGAGAGGTCTGCTGTGCCATGTGGGTTTCTCCCTGGCCGGCCGGGAATCGAACCCGTGCTGCAGAAGCTATGGGCAGCTTCACAGCACGTTGCTCAACCTGCTGAGCCACCAGGAGGCCTTTTTCTTGAGTTTTTATGCTGTTGTGATAATAAGTATTTAAAAGGAGGCCAGAAATTATTTCAAATTTTTGTGGCTTCAGTTGTGGGAAATGAATGCTTTGAAATTTTTTCTTATACTACATTCCAATACCTGAAAATAAAGTCAGGGGAAGAAGGTATTTCGGGGAAAAAGGGATAATAAATGGGAAGTACAAAATAATGAGTTTTTCATTTTATATAATTCAGATAGTATGTATTGGTTTGCTTCCCTTTATTACAGTTCCCAAACATGACCCACTAGGCAATGTTGAACACTTATAGAAAAAAATATATTTCCTTTTACATTGAAGATGAAATTTAAAACATAAATTTGTAAAACATATCTATTTGAGCATTTTTCTCCATGGGAAAAAAAGCCTTCTTGGATGGATGATATAAGTAAAGATATTGGAAAATAAATATTGTTCCACATACTGGCTAGGCTTAGGTATAAGAATGCAAGTAAGGGAATATTGGAAATTTATTATTTAATAAATGATAAATTTTATTTTATAAATTGAAATAACACTATATTGTAACACTGTCAGTTTCAGGTGTTCATCATTGAGATTCAACCTGTGTATGTATTATAATAAGTTTACCAGTAAACTGTCACATGTAACCATTAGATAAAGAATTAATTATGAATATTGTTAACTGCATATTTTAACATTATTTTTCATTAGTTTAGCATCAACATTACAAGTTCATGTTTCATTATTATATATTAAACATGAAGGTATGTTAAAATACATAATTTGGATATATAATTAATCTCTTCCTATATGTTGATATCTATGATATTTGACATTGATTCTCAATGAAAAAATTCAAAATTATTTTATGTTTCATCCACACAGTGTTGCATGTATTGATGTAATTCACACAATGGTATTGTGAAAACTGGAGAAACAGATTAATAAAATGCATTTTCTACCATATAATCAAATAGAAAGGATTTTTAGAAAAATCTTGACTATATCAAGTCACATACACTGAATCTAATTTAGATTCTTTGCTTTCTTCATTCTATATAATTTATTAAAAAATGAAATTTAGAAGTCCTTGCATGATTTACTGATTGCCTAACCACCTATCTATGTTTATCATATATTAAATTCTCAGTTGATAGTTTATGACTCTCAAAATTTTCTTTTGAGGGTACTACAGGCACTATTTCTACAATTGCATTTTGCACATGGCTATGATTAACTACCCTCTTACTGTTGAAATTAGATGCGCATAAGCATCTGGAGATATATGATGGTGAAATCAGTATTTTAGAAGTTTCAGAGTTTCAGTAAATGTTCTCGATCACATATCACTTATATTTTATTACACTGTTTTGGGAAAAGACCCACTTGCTGAGAAAGAAAGAGAAAGCATGACTACTGTTGAAATTATCCATTCATAAGGGATATTATATGAGCAAGGATATCACAGGCAATTCGATAAGAAACTTTTTTTTTTGAAAGATTTATTTATTTATTATACAATCACTGGGTACAGTCAGAAGCGCAGGAGGGTGAGAAAATTCACCAGAGCCAGAGCGGGGAACAGAACAGGCAGACTGATGAAATACACTGCTGAAGGGAGCAGTGGGCACAGCAGGAGAGGTCTGTGCACCATGTAGGACTCTCGCTGGCGGCCAGGAATCAAACCAGCGCTGCAGAGGCTGCAGGCAGCATCGCAGCCCAGCGCTCAACCGCTGAGCCACCGGGAAAGGCCCTGATAAAAAAACTCTTTAGATAGGTTCTGTCACTGGCAATGAATAGAGTTTACTTTCATTTCATTATAGTTCAGAAATCTCCCCAGAGTGTAATTTTGATATCTTGCCATGGGAGCCAATTGTGTTATTAAAATAACAAGATCCTGTGTTTTTGTTTTTATTTTAATTGCCTACATTGACTTTTTATTTTGATGACTGTGGGTAATTTGTGTGTGTACTTTTCACATGTGATGGAAGAGATGAGTTTGAATAAGACATAAATTTTTAGAATTAAAAGCCTGGGAGCAAAGTGTATATTCTGGGCAAGGTTTTAAGTGACAAGCTTTTGATTAGTGTTTCTTCTCCTGAGTCAATTTCTTGATCAATTAACAATCAATTAGGCTTCCAGACATTGCTTAGCTGGCCTAAACCTATTTAAAAATGTAGTGAACAAAAAGGAGAGTTTGACAGATTCTAAAATCTATGACTGTACCCATTCAAATATACATACATATGCTAGATTTTTCTTGGAGTACTGAACCCCTTTGGATGAAACCAAAGTCATTTTCTTGCTACGAGGTTAAATCTTCTTTCTCACATCAATGAGTCTCTGAATGCCTGTGGATATAGCCCATGTTTTCCTGCAAAATGAGATTTGAATCTACTTAATTACTTGCCACATTATATGGATGAGATGATTTTAACCTAAAAAAAATCAAGAACAGATGTTACCAATAAATCATGCTCTATACCCCCTGTAAAAAAGGAGGAAAAGAAAAAAAAGTGGGTGAGTCCTATAGACTAGGCTTGGATTTCAGTGGAGCTGTATTAGAATTGGCCTGCTAGATCTAGTTGGCACCTAATTATACCTATAGGAAGTCATATAAATTCATCATTAAATATTACTAGAACACTAGTAAACATTAAAAATTTGAATGTTTTCTAATAGTATAAATTTTAGATTTGACATTTTTCCAATGATCCAAAATCTTGATTTAGTTGTAGTATACCAGCACATAAGTAACATAATAAATGGCATTGCACTAGAACAACAATCACTAAATTGTGGTGTTTGCTGTGACTCAACCAAATCAATTTTACACATGAATCAAATTGTTTAAATGTAAATTCAGCATTCATGTTTGAATTTGTTTGTGTGTCTATGTCAAGTATTAAGGACTTAAATTTAAATTTCTAGTTATTTTTTTTAAATAAACTCCTGCCAGTGGAGACAGAAGGTTGATAAAAGAATTAAAAAGACTGAGAACTCTTCTAAATTTTTCAAGTTCAGTTCAACTATAGACAATAGTGTTGGCGACAACACAAGTGGTCATGAATTCAGACAGATAAGAAATGGAACTATAGTCTCAACTTTAGTCTTTACTTGCTGTGTATTTATGGATTTACTTATACAGAAATGTAGAATATTTCTGAAAGTTCTTTCTGAAGTCCTATAACTTTCAGAGATGAGAGAACCCTAGTTGAGTAGTTTTGTAAGAATTTTTTACATAGAGAATGTTGTTAAAGTGGTCTTCATTGGGTAAGATGTAGAACATGTTTACTTGGCATTGGTTCTGAGAGTGAGAATAATTTGCCTTAAAATATTTTCCAGATGCTATTTTTTTTTATTCCTCACCCTGAGCCATATTTAGAGGTTTAACTTATAAATTATTCCAAAACTTTGTTTTCCTATATCATCAAATTACCATCTCTTCAAGTCTTAGGGGGAAAATCAAAGGTTCCTATGAGAAGTAAGCTCTAATTTCAGCTCTATTATTAGGCCCTACTCTGAAAGCTGGACAGGAATATGTTCTTTTCACTGAGCTCTTCGTACACATTTAGATTTCCCAAGTGCATCAGTGATGATGTTGAAATCTGGAGTTTCTGAGTTTATCCTCTCTTGATTTTTAGCTTAAAAACATCTTTTTCATAGACCAGAATGTCTATTTGTGTAGTATAGATTTCATATGGGGACATGTTTTAAAAATTCAGAGAAGAGATAACAAAATATGCATGGAATATATACATAGACAATTTTGATTAGCTATTCATTTTTCTTAAAATATGGTAGCAAATTAATTTCTATACTCCTTTATATAAAATATGTTCTTTGATTTCTTTGCACAGGATCGTATGTATAAAACTAATATGAAAACCAAGGGCAGCTGTAAAATAAATCAAAAGTCAAAATGCTGAAAGAAGAAACTTGAGATGCTTCTTTAAAATAAAATGACTTCTAAAACAACTCATAGTTATATGACATTCTTCCTGATTAATGCCAGAGTTCTCTGAGGCATGCTAATAAGATAAACAAGGAAAAATTTAATTTCTTGACATAAAATGAGGGTCATTCTAAAGATATGCATGCTCCAGTCTTATTGTTTAAACTCAAATATTTGTAGCCTGAAGCAGAAATTGCTGCAATGTGAATTTTATGCCATTAAACACAATAGATTTTATATCATTGTACATCATCAACCCTCATTGTTTTAAATATCATAAAATGAAACTGATCCCAACTTTTAATTACAAACATCTAATTATTTTTATGTTTAATTAAATAGAATATTTCTGTGTGGGTTAGAGAGTACATTTATGAAAGTTACTGAAATGATGACATTGGGAAACATTAGCTGTAAAGTGCCATGGTTGATAAGAAACTCAATGAATGGCATTCAAAGACTTTTATATTAACTTTTGCAAATGTTTGCTTTGAATCCATAAATCTTTATGGGAACACATTTTAACAAATATAGCATGGTTTATATTTAAAAGCACTATGTGGTTTATAGTTTAAAGCAATTATGATTCACTTTATTTGCTAATCTAAGAGGAAGGTGCACACTGAACACAAAAAAGCTACAACATTTAAGTTAAACAATAAAGATTGTTGCTTAAATTTAGATCATCAGCAGCCATCCGGGATGGCTCAACAGCCTTCTTGTAATAACAACAACTTCAACTAAATACATATTAAGGGATATTAGACACTAAATAAATTTATAGAAAAGAAAACATCAAAAGAATGTGGCAGTACTGTCTATTGTCTGTATCTCCCAGGATATATGTGTATATTCCTGGCACCTCTTAGACAAAGTTCAGATTTCTCACCTCTCCTCCATCCTCTGCAGGCTATTTGTTCTTTTTCTTATGCTATGTCAATTAGTGGTATTATCTTGTATCCACTTATTCAGTTAGAAACCTCAGAGAAATCCTGAAGTCCTTTCTCATATTTATCCTCTCCCACATACATACATACACATCCTTACAATTTGCCTCAACATTTCTATTCTCCTTGTCTCTCTTTTCCTGTGCTTTTCTGACCTTCCTTTCTGTAGTTCTCTCCACAGTAAACTCTAGAGCCATGGACTCAAATATATATTTTTAAACATTTGGTTATTTTCCCATTGCACAGAATTAAGTCCCTTGGCATGGTGCTTAAGGCTTAAGTTTTCTTAAATGTATGTTCTAGATTTGCTTCCTATCTCAGTCAGCCCTTTCTTGTCATATTCCAGCTATGTCTGGTTCTCTTTACTTCAAGATCTTTTTACATCTTGAATGACCTCTTTCCCTACCTGTTAATATATACATTATTTAAATAACTTCAGATTATGCTTATCACATAAAATACATAGAAGAAATAATATCTAATAAGCTGATTGAAATCAACCATAATGATGCCTTTGTGGATTCATCTCCAACATCAAGAGAAACAAAAGAGAATGTAAACAAATTAAACTGTAGCAAACAAAAAAAGCTTCCACACAGTGAAAGAAACCATTTCAAAAAATTAAAAAGCAGCCAGCTAAATGGGAGAAAATATCTATAAACCATGTATCACACAGGGGCTATTGACCAATATATATAAACAAATCACACAGGTCAACACTAAAAACATATATAACCCAGTTAAAGAGTGCAGAGGATCTAAATAGGCATTTCATATATATATATATATATCTATATATATATATATATATGTCCAACAAAGCCATGAAAAAGTGTTCTACACTTCTTATTACTAGGGAAAAACAAATCAAAACCACAATGAGATATCATGTCACATCAGATAGAATAGCTATTTTTGGGCCTCCCTGGTGGTGCAAGGGGTTAAGCATCAGTATTATGAAGCTATCCACAGCAACTGCAGCATGAGTTAGATCCCAGGCCAGGGAGCTTCCCACATGGCACAGCAGACCTCTTCTGTATTGCCCACTGCTCCCCTCAGCAGTGTATTTTAGTCATTCCACCTATTCTGCTCCCCACTCTGTCTCTGGTGAATCCTCTCACCCCCTGCACCTCTGGCCTGTACCCCAGTTCTTGTATGCATAAATAAATCTTTAAAAAATAGCTATTATCAAAAAACCAAGAAATATGTGTTGGGGAGGATGTGAAGCAAAAGGAAATCTGTGCATTTTGGGTGTGAATGCAAATTGGTGCAGTTACTATAGAAAACAATATGAAAGTTCCTCTAAACATTAAAAATAGAGCCACCACATTATCTAGTAAGCCTACTTCTGGGAATTTACATAAAGATTGTTAAACCACTAATTTGAAAAAAAAAAATGTGTGCTGTTCTATGTTCCCTGAAGCACTACTTACAATAGCCAAATATGGAAACAACCTAAGTATTCAATGATAAGTGACTAGATAAAGAAGATATGGTAATATATACCCAATAAAATACTAATCAACCATTAAAAAGATAAAATCTTACCATTTTCAGTAGCATGTATGGACCTTGAAGGGATTCTCGAGTCAAATTAGGCAGAAGGAGAAAGAAAAAATGCCATGTGATTTTACTCATTTATGGAATACAAAGAAAGAAAAAAGCAAACAAAACAAAGAAAAACTTTTAGATTCTGACAACAGAATGGTGGTTACAGAGGGGAAATAGAGGAAAAGGATTGAATAGAGGCAATTGTGTTTGTGTTGGACAGTCACTGGGCACTTGGGCTTGGTGTAGAATACATTTGCTGAGATAAGAAAATGTACACGTGAAAAGTGTATATCGTTGTAAACTAATGTTAACCTCAATAAAAAGAAAAGCACATCAAAAAAAAAAAAAACCTGCTGAATTAAAAACAAAAATTGCATTTGTCATCCATAGTTCTTTTTTTTTTAAGATTTATTTATTTATTAAAGAACCAGGGTACAGGCCAGATGCGCAGAGTGTGAGAAGATTCACCAGAGACAGAGTGGGGAACAGAACAGGAAGACTGACGAAATACACTGCTGAGGAGAGCAGTGGGCAAGACAGGAGAGGTCTGCTGCGCGGTGTGGGTTTCTCCCCTGCTGGCCGGAAATAGAAACCCCACTACAGAGGCTGCGGACAGCTTCACAGTGTGGTGCTCAACCACCTGCGCCACCAGGGAGGCCCATGTCATCCATAGTTCTTTAAAGAGTTATTTGATCTTTAATTTTAGAACTCCTTTTTCATGATAGTCTTGTACTAATTAATGCAGTGTTTAATCACTTATCAGTTTGCCTTTCTGTCTTTCCTGAACTTAAAATATGTATCTTACTCAATTTTGCGTCTGATTCAGATTTTGCCCTCTTTAATATATATTTCAGAAATTATTCCGAGTAGGAAGCCTGCATTGTTATTCTGACTTTATGCTAATTTACTACTAAAATCTAAGCAGGGAACTAAAATTTGCGAAGTGCCCATAGAATGAATGTTGGACAGGTTTAATGATTCTCAAACTTTGGTAGCTCTTTAGTGTGTTCTAAAACAAGTGCATAAACAGAAACTAATCCATATTGTATTAGCTTATATTAAGAAAAGTGATTATTAAGTATGTTTTCTGAGAAATTTGCATGTTCTTTTTTTTCAGAGCTGTTCTTTCTTTTGATGTTAAAATATTACATTGCTTAAATGAAAGTTATTACCTTGAATTCATTGTTGGGGCTTTTTTAAATATGAATATGTTTTGTTTATTTTTAAATATTTATCTATTTAGTTAGTTAATTTTAGTTGCAAACCAAGAGAAGCATAGGTTCCCCCTTTCAAGCGTCTTTGCCATAATGCACCCACAATAAATGTGGACCACATCATGGTTCACCTCTGTAGACACTCATGCTTCCTCCCTTCTGTGTTCTTGTCCCTCCCCCTCCCTCTTTCTCTCTGGTTGCCCCCCATTCCACAGTCAGCTTTAAAAAGTTAGTTTTTTTTAGTTTAGTTTTTTTTTTTTTAATGAAGTATCATTGGTTTACATTTGTTGTTAGTATTTTGGGTGTATAGGATTTCCCCCTTCAGGTGTAGTCACCATAGCACACCCAAAACTAAACCACCCACAGTCCTCATATTTGATTAATCTCATTTCATTAAAGTTCAAGGAATTGGAAATAACTAAAATCAAGTCATATTGGGATTCCAAAAATATATGTTATGTGTAATCAATGTAAACACATTTTAAATTTTTTTTTGTTTGTTTCTGAGACTTAGTTCTGGTGCTGATTTGAATAACACAAATAATTTAACAAAATAATTTGCCTTGGTTGTTAAAGAACACTATTGTAACTTTAATTGCTTCTCAGCTTTAATTTTGCCTAAGTGCCTTATTAGCTTAATTAAAGACATGATTGGTTTTGGTGTTTGAAGAATGATTAATTGAGCAAATTTCCAAGCATGTATGGTATATACATATTTGAAGACTAGGTAGCTAAAACTTCAACAGGAAGGGTACATATTATACAACAAAACTTATGTTATACAACAAAAACAACACCTAGAAGCAGCTCATTTTCCAACAAATACAAAAATTGAATTATTATGTTATATACCTGAAACTAATCTTATGTTAGTATCAGTTACACCTCAATAAACATAATAAAAGATAATAAAAGAAAAACAATAAAAGCAATTTCTTAGTGGTAAATGCCCACATTGAAAATAATCTCAAATATATGACCTAATGTTTACATCAACAAACTAGAAAAAGTAGACTAAACTAAGCCCAGAGTTAGCAAAAGAAGGATATAATAGTAATGAAAGTAAAATGAAATGACGACTAGGAAAACTATAGAAAATGTACATGCAACTAACAGCTGGTTATTTGAAAAAATTGTTAACAAAATTGACAAACATTTAGCTTGACTAACAAAGAAAGAAATTCAGATAAATAAAATTGTAAATGAAAGAGGAGACATTACAAAAAGGACCTTTATGAATATATTATTTATTATCAAGTTTCATGTCAAGAAATTTAAAAATACCCATTTTTTGACTGGATTATTTTCTTTGATTTTGTTGAGTCTCATCAGCTCTTTGTATATTTCTGTGATCAGTCCTTTATCATTAGTGTTGGGTGCAAAAATTTTTTCCCAGTCGGTGGGGTTTCCCTTTGTTTTGGGCAGAAGAGCTAAAAAGAAACTTATGTAATTACCTCCAAAGAGGTAATACAAATGGCCACCAGGCATATGAAAAAATGTTCAACGTCACTTGCAATCAGGGAAATGCAAATCAAAACCTCAATGAGATACCATCTCACACCAGTGAGAATGGCACATATTAAAAAAAAAAAAAAAAAAAAACTAGCAACAACAAATGTTGGCTAGGATGTGGAGAGAAAGGAACTGTCCTGCACTGCTGGTGGGAGTGCAAACTGGTCCAACCACTATGGAAAGCTGTGTGGAGATTCCTCAACCTACTAAAGATAGAGCTTCCATGTGATCCAGGAGTTCCACTTCTAGGTATTTACCCAAAGGACACAGAAATATTAATTCCAAAGAGCACCTGCACCCCTATGTTTATAGCAGCACTATTTACAATAGCTAAGCTTTGGAAACAACCCAAATGACCAAAAACAGATGACTGGATCAAGAAGATATGGTACATATACACCATGGAATATTACTCAGCATTCAAAAAAGATAAACACATGCAATTTGCAGCAACATGGATGGAGCTGGAAGGGATCATGCTCAGCAAAATAAGCCAGAAAGAAAAAGAAAAATACTGGATGGTCTCACTCATAGCAGGAATCTAGAAAACCTAAATAAGGGACAAGGAAAAAGAATAACTATAAGAAAGAAAACAATCAAAATCAACAAACAACTGTGAACCAGAGATACTCTATGGGGGGTGGGAGGCAGGGAAAGGAAGGCTTGGGGTCAAAATAAGGGGGTTGCAAAATATAAAAATAAAAGAAATTTTAAAAAAAGAAATTTTAAAATATACTGCAGAAATTAAGCTACTCTTGATGCAACTCCTTTTGAGCGATTGAAAACTTCCCATCTAGTTAAAAACTAAGCATATGGAGAACCACAGTGTTTTCCAATAATAAGCAGGCTACTGCAGCTTAGCTATTCTGGGTTTAAAGTACTGATGCTTTCGATTTAAAAGAATGCTTTAGAAGATAGATTGAAGTTTTAGAAAAAAAATAATCGTGATGACCAAAAAAAAAGGATATTAATCTTATTATCAAGTTATTGACAAATGAAATGTTATCCATTAATGCAGCATCATGAACTTCATTTTCAGTCTCAGAAAGACTTTTTTTCTAGTTCCACATGAAAGGGCATTATAGTTTATTGTTACATAAGAAATTATGATATCAGAGTCTTAAAATAAATCAATAATTACTTCTGTAAAATAAAGTTGCACTACTTTCAATATATAATAAAACTCAAATGGAAAATTGGCATAATTCCAATCCATGCTTTATAGTTAATGGTTCTATAATTCGTTCTATCATAAGTGCATGAAGCTTGGATTCATGTCTCTAATGATTAGAGAGTCACTTTATTAATTCATGTGCTCATCAAGGCTCATTTAAGATCCCCTCTTCTTCTTTGAGATGCATTAAAATTTATTAGAGAACACAACACTGATGTTTTTAAGGTGCATTAAATATTTTCATCTACTAAGATATTACTTATTAAAAGACATTTCAATAAAATAACTAGTACATTTTTCTTCTCCTTTTTGTCTTTCTTCAAAACAAGATTCATTTTTCACTTCAAGTGGAATGAAAGAGATGAACAGAGAAAAGGTTAATTATTCATAGTCAAGCCCCTGTTAATTCTTACCTTCCTGGAATAACAGCTTTTGACAATATGCATTTCATTTCACATCCTCCAAGCTCATAAATATAGATACAAATGTATATATTCATCATTTTGCTTGAGATCCTACTAAAATGGAAGAGCAGTATGAACTTCTTTCTCCAACTTTAATGCTTTACATAAAAATATGTATGGGTAAGGTGGGTGTCAAGTAGAGTAAACAAATAATAGATTCTACTCCTTCTTAATGGCTACATAATGCTCCCTAGTATAGGTAGGCTAATTTTTTCAACCATTCACCTACCTACATACCTTCGAATTGTTTTTGTGTTTTTTCTCCTCCTTGAGCAGTGATGCCTTACATGTCAGTGTGTGTGTGCTTTTATTGCAGTAAGAAAAAAAAATCTCAAGCAATGATTGCTATCTAATTTTAATTTTATTTATTTTTTTATATTTATCTTTATTTATGCATACAAGAACTGGGATGTAGGCCAGAGGTGTGGGGGGTGGTAAGAAGATTCGCCAGAGACAGAATGTGGAGCAGAATAGGCAGATCCACTGAAACAACTGCTGAGAGGAGCAGAGGGCAAGACAGGAGAGGTCCGCTGCACATTGTGGGCCAGCTCCTTGGCCAGGTCTCGAACCCATCCCGCAGTGGCTGGCGATAGCCTGAGAGCACTGAGACCTCAACCCCTACACCACAAGGGAGGGGTTGAATTTTAATTTTAGTAGATAATGTCAAGTTGCTTTGCAAATATATTGTTTAGTTAAAATCAACTGTGCTTAAATCATTGGTGTTATTTATAGCATTAAATGTTTGAAAATTACCAAATATTCTGTTAATAGAAACCATGAGATTTAGATATAGCTATAACTGCTTTATAATATAGTGTTTTCATAAAATTGAAAAGAATATGTTTCTATGGAAGGATTTTGTAAAAGACATTTTGGTTGTAATTTCTATAATGCCAATTGTGAGAAAGATGTTCTGTCAAGTGACTGAAAAAGGGACATTACTTTAGTTAAAACATGCCCTTACTACATTTATCTCCGGATTGTATCTATAGAAATAGTCATGAAGTCTAATTTGACAGACACTTAGAGTCTTGTTGCTGAACTTAACTGTATTTCCTGTCATTTTTCCTTTCCTTCAGTACTCTAATATCTGTGTTTAACTCTTCATCTAGGAAACAATATATAAATGCAACTTATGCTGAATAATAGAGTTGATTTAGATGACTTATCTCTTGAACTTTTATTTTGAATGTCTACTGAAGGCATTAAGAGTAATATTAATATTGAAAATAAACTAATTTGTATTTGAACCTTCCAACAGGGATTAAAGAAGAGTTATATATTCATGCTATATTTTTTGACAGGAGCTTATATATATATTTATATATATATATATATATATATATATATATATAAATTTTCTTTTTAGCATAGTCATCTTTTCACTGTCACCACAATCATTCTTTTCATTTCACTTCCTCCATTCCTTACACTATTTTCTGTCTTCCTCTCTCTCTTTCATTGAATATAGCAGATCAGATATTCTTAGTGGCCCAGGGGAAAAAAAAAAAAAAAAAAACAGACCGCCTATGAACTGAACCTCTTGTTCTGAAAATAGTAGTATGAGAGTAATATGAGAAGTGAGGGTAGAAATTGAAGTTCCAACATAATTGGATGTTGACTGGCTTCTGGTTTCTCTCTTGATTGCACTGTCATAAACAGGGCGAACATAGGAAATGTTTTTGTCTATGTTGAAGTGTTATTTGCCACTTATTGTACAATTTCACTTTCACTTGTAATTTAACCTCCTTTTATCCTGTACAGTTACATTTTTGTTCCTATTGTCTGTGCTGCTGTTTAAAATATGTATTAATCCCAAAACTATTTTTACAGCAATTTTTATGCAAAAGTCTAAGCTCTGTCTCCTAGGGGATGTGACTCATCTGGCAGGGTGAGTATAGGGCTTAGCATATAGCACAAGTTTGGTAATATTTAATGAATTGGTGAATGCATAAATGATGGAAGGAGAGATTTTCAAACACTAGTTATTTTGAGAAATTCCTGGGCTATACCAGTGCTAAGAAAGTAGTTGTGGCATAGAATTGAAATGAAAGAAGTAGGAACCAAGCACTGAGTAATTTTATTTTCATATTTATTTATTCCCAATCAACATATGGTACTAGGAAAAGATAACTTTTTTTTTCAGATATCCTAATCTTTCAATAGACATATACCCTGTTTTAACATCCCGTTTCCATTCATTCATTGAGTCAGTGTCGCAAGGGGGTTAAGGAGGAAGCAGGTGATTTCCAGGAGGCCAATCTCTACCTTTCTGTGATTACATACCCTCAAAGACTCTCATTGCTTGCCCTTGGCCTTTTTTCCCTCTGTTCCTCCCATATTTTCTATCTTCCTTGTCTCCATCTTTTTTTACAACTATTTACTGAATATCTACCACACTTGAGATTCTTCAAAGCATTGAGATAAAGTCATAAGCATAATGCAACAATACATTTGATTCCATGCAGCCTTACAGCAGGGAGACAGTTAATTGAAATAAAACAAATACTTAAATGTAAAAACAAAGATCTTGATTCTTGCTATAAAAATTAGGGCTAAAAGTTATACAGTGATGGAGGTGTTGTTGCACATGTGATGTTAAGTTACTGTGCATAGTCATGGAAGACCTACATAAAAAAGTATTTTAAATGGGATTTGAACAAGAAATAAAAGAGCTATATGTGCAAAGATCTTGGACAGAGGGAGGAAAATTTCTGAAGGGTGACTAAGCTAGGGGACACTTATAGAAATATGGAGTAGTGAAGGATGAGTGATGTCAGGTAAAGATTTTCTATAACTGGGAAGTAATGCTAAGTTCAGTGGGAAAAATAAGAATTTTTACAAACAGCAACATGCTAAGATATTGTTTGCATTTTTGGTGCTATTTGAAAAAAGTTTTGTCGGGGGACAGCAGTTGAAAGAGAGCATTAGTATTGGGATGCTCAAGCCCATGTCTAAAAATTATAAGCTGGAACAGAGGACAATTGGAGGATACTGGCGGAGCTACCCACTTCCATCCCCATTCTGGTCTCCCTCCCATTCTATATATGCAATAAATATATAATATATATGCCCTCTCATATATGCAAATGAAGAGTCCAGCTATTTGAACCAGAAATTCCATCATCCCTGTATTTAGCAAAAATCTAGAAGAGGATTATGGGTTATTGGTATGTGTGTGTGTGTGTGTGTGTGTGTGTATTTGGTCCCAAAATTCTTTACTGCATAGAGAAAGGTGAAACTGGAGGTGGTGAGGCGTGGGTCCAGGAAAGCTATTAATGGAAGCCCAGGGACAGGCATCTGGTTGCTCATCTATAAAGGAAGCCCTGATGCTAAAATTAAATATGGAGAAATTCAGAGAGCTACTATGTATGTTTGGAAGTAAAGTCAACAGAATGGTGGAGGAGAGTTTTAGGAAAATAGATAATGTGTATCTTCTTAAAACATGGTATAGCTGGGAAAATAGATAAAAGGGTGAGGGATAATAATAAAATCAGTAGCCCACTTTCATAGGGAAGTAAATCCCTCCTGCCACCAGTCCAGTTCTCATTTGCATTGGGCATCTTTATTGCTATAATACTGACACAGACAGGACTGAACCTCAGCAGGAAAGGCATACTCTCATCCACATTTCAGAAGAGCAGTAAATAAAATACTTTTTTAAAGTGAAATGGGATAAAGTCTTAGTTGCAAATTAAGGTTACATGTGACCAGATAGCCCTAATTCCCTGTAACCAACTAGATCTCAAACCAGAGAAACCAGAAAGTGATAAAGGGAAAATTAAAAAATAACAAACTAATAACAGAGGCCAAGAGATAGGTTTCACAGACCTAGCCAAGGACTGGAACTGGGGGTTTCTTTGAGGACTAGGGAAGAAAGATAGACTCCTTTTTATTTAACTTTTAATAAATATTAATAAACTTTGGGTTAATTAATGATTTTTAAATCTCAAATGGAGAGGGTATTACCTTTCTTCCTGAAGAATACAAAAACACAAAGGGAAACGTACTCCTATGTTCACTGCAGCACGGTTTGCAATAGCCAAGCTGTGGAAACAAAGTGCCCAAATACAGATAAGTGGGTCAGGAAGATGTGGTGTATATACACAGTGGGATACTGTTGCGCTTAGCTGTAAAAGAAAATAAACTAGTGCCATTAGCGACAACATGGGTGGAACTGGAAGGGATAATGTTAAGCGAAATAAGTCAGAAGGAAAAAGACAAATACTGGACAGTGTCACATGTAGAAGACAGAGAAACAAAACAAAGGGTCACATAAAACCAAACACATAAAAATCCCTAGAAACTGAAGCTACCAGAGGCTCAGGAGAAGGGGAGAGAACAAAATAGGATTGTGAGGGAGCACAATGGGCTATAGTGGAGATTGAGTGCTTTGTTTGTGGGTGTGCTAACAACACCTGAAGGGGGAGATAATATGCTGGGAACAACACCTGAAGGGGGAGATGCTATGCTGCTCAATCACAATGTTGGAAACCAATACTATTATCTCAATAAAAATAAAAGTATAGAATGCTAAAAAAAAAATTAAAAAAATGGTCAGATGTGCTTCTGGGCATAGGAATGAGTAAATAGAATTTACATTATTTAGTTTTCTATGATGTTTCAGTTAAATAATACGGCATGGAAAGGGGTGTGGGGAGAATGGAAAGAGAAAAGCCAGGGCTGGGGTAGAAGGGAGCTGAGGGGAGCAGTATCAATGTGTGTGGCAGTGGATCGGCTTTGGCTCCAGGGGGCAAATGGTAATTTATTTTTTCAGATGAGTGAATGAAATACTTATTTTGTGGTATGATTCTGTGTTATTAAATCATTAAGTCTAGATCATCTTGATTCCCTCTCAGATTGAGAAGTTTAACATCTGCATTTGAGAGAAAACTCTGTTTGGAGGATTAGGCTAAAGGACCCTAATTTCATAGAAAAAGAAATGCAGAAGTGAATACAAAAGGGTATCAATACAAAAACTAATTTTGATAATGACATAAACCAGGTGCAAATGCAGGGAACAACCAAGGCATTTATCAATAATCTGTCCCAGGAGAGGAGAATAGTGTTGCAGAGTTTCTGGACGAAGGTCATTTTTCAGACTTCATAGCATCACAGCAATGTTACTACACCATACCTCTTCACTGACAGATTTTATTCTTCAGGATGCTTACTTGTCCTTACTAACTGGTTATAAGATGGTTTCCTCAAATTTATTAGAAAAACAGCTTTTGTTTTTTATATCATTGTTCATTTTTAAACAATATTTGCTTCCCCCACACTCAGGTGTTGTCCCCATAGAGTTTCCTTCACCAGTGCACCCGTGCACCATCACCTCAGTCCCCTGTGCTCCTCCCTGCCTTCCTCCCTTTGGTCTCTCTCCCTCCTCCTTCCTGGGCAGTATGTCTCTGATTTATAATTGTCCGTTTTGCTTTGTTGTGTTTTGTACTGTTATTATTTTTTTTTTTTTTTAAACTCAGTCTTTTTTTTTTTTAATTTTTTATAGAGGCATGTTTATTTATTTATTTGTTTGTTTGTTTTGTTTTTTGTTTATACAAGCACTGGGTACAGTCAGAAGCGCGGGAGGGTGAGAGAATTCACCAGAGCCAGAGCGGGGCGCAGAGCGGGCGCAGAGCAGAAGGACCGAAGTACACTGCTGAGGGGAGCAGCGGGCGGCAGGAGAGGTCTGCGCGCCATGTGGGACCCGCCTCTGGTGGCTGGGGAGCAGCCGGGTATCGAACCGGCGCCGCAGAGGCTGCGGGCAGCTTCGCAACCCAGCGCTCAACCGCTGCGCCACCGGGGAGGCCCTGTACTGTTATTATTTTTAACTGATATAAGAAGTAATAAAATAATAAATAAATAATAATAAAAATATATCAAAGTGTAAAAAAAAAAAAAGAAAGTAAATTGGAGGAAAGGTAGATCCAGGCAAAAATTACTTAGCTTAGCAGCTCCTGGGCACATGTCTGTTACTGGTCCAAATAAGAATAATGACCTTCTCATAATGCTAAATTTATTCAAATTCTATATTTATTCTATATTATCAGAATAAAGCACAGTTATATTAGCATAAAAAAGAATAACAACTTTTGTGTTAAAGATTTTCAAATAAAATAATGTGTTCAAATATGGGGCATTTTGAAACTGGTAGAGGTTAATGATTTTACTTATATCTTAACTACTATCATTGGGTTTCTACCTTTATAGTTTTTCAATTGTTTAAAGATCATAAAACAGAAATTTAGCACAAACTTGAGAAAGATCCTTTATGATATAACATAATTTTATATTGATATTATCATTCTAAGACTATTCACAAAAAAGCATCTAACGGATTTTATTTTCCACTCATCCATTAACATTTTTAGTATATTATACACTCTGTAGCATGTCACAGCATCCCTGGTAAATAACATTATAATTTATTTACAACAAATATTGTAAAATTTTTACTTTCACCAGGGTTATATTGTGGGTACAAACTGAGGAACAGGAGATTTGACAAGATCAAGGAAGAAAGGAAGTCTGCAGTGTACTGGAAGCGGTCAGAATTATCCCTCAGAACTCAAATTGCAGCTAATGATTCCTTTCAGGTCAGATAATTCCCTTTTGGTCAAATTCATTTGTTCTGTTCAAATGTATTAAGACGGTACTCAGAATTCCTCTCCTTCCCAATGTGTGTGCGTGAGTGCGTGTGCGCACATGCACATGCATGAGTTGTTATCAGGAGAAAGAGCACATTGGAGAGTGTGAATTTAAGGTATTCTTTGTTTAAAGATTCAGCTTCCATTGCAATATATACTACAATTCTGAAACAAATTTGAAATAATTCAAAACAAACAATGTTCTCTCCTGAGAAATGCTGCTGCTGTGGATAAGAGCAGGTAATTTGGTTTTTATTTCTATAAGGCAAGTGAAAAGAAGGAAATTATAATTGGGTGGGAGAAACTTTGTGCCAGGCTCTGTGTTTGGGTCTATATGAAATTTTAATTGCCCCTTGAACAAAATAGTACAAGACCCATTTCATACAAGTCTTTCCAGTTTACATCTGTGCTAAATTTTTAGATTAAGGGACATTTTTTCTCATTTCAATGTTACCTATATAGCCATTTTTTTCACATAGTCAATATTGTATTATTTCTCTTCAAGAGCATTCTGTATATAATATGCCCTACTTAAAAATGTTCAAGATTCTGGGCCTCCCTGGTGGCACAGCGAGTTGAGCGCAGCGCTGTGAAGCTGTCAACAGCCTCTGCAGTGCAGGCTCGATCCCGGCCTGCTGGAGAGATACCCACGTGGCATGGCAGACCTCTCCTGTCTTGCCTGCTGCTCCCCTCAACAGTGTATTTTGGTCAGTCTGCCTGTTCTGTTCCCCAATTTGTCTCTGGTGAATCCTCTCACCCTCCCACACATCTGGCCTGTACCCCAGTTCTTATATGCATGAATAAATCTTTAAAAAAATATAAAGTGTTCAAAATTCTGCAAAAGCCCTTGATAAAGTATAAATTTTGGAACAAGATTGTTTCAGTCATGCCTCATACCAGCTGTGTAATAATGTATCAGTTACTGACCTTGTTTTGCTTTAGTTCCTTTTAATAATGTTGTAGAAGGGCTAGAAGGATTAGTGTATATGATACGTAAAATAGAACCTGAGAGGTGTCATATAAATTATTATATTTATCATTACTATAATACTATAATTTCTTCTGCCTATTATACATTGCCGTATATGCATATTGCTTCACTGGGATTTCTGACAAACATCTAAATTCAATGAGTGTTCTCCTCTCTCTTACTTCCTCTCAGCCTCTTCCTTTCTATACCAAGAATTGACTGTTACCCATCTGTAATATTGACTTCCTCCAAACATGCACCCCATCCTTCTATACTTTTTTGCCTCCTATACTTATCAAAAATGCCATCCACATTACCCAAGTTTCCGGTGTTCACTGTGTCTAGCCTGGGACACCATAATAACCTCCTGATAAACTCCACTTCCAACCTGAGAGACCTTCTATTCTACTGTCACTAGAGTGATCTTTCTGGTATTTGTCAGAAAAATGCAATCATGTCAATTGCCTTCTTAAAAAATCCTTCCCTGCTTCTCCATTCTTTATAGAAGAGCATTTGAATTTCTTTGGATCAGCCCAATCACTGTTTTTCCAACAACTCTTACTTTCTGCCCCCCCATCCTGCCTCCTGTAATATCCTCTCCATTTTTAGTCCCCCATATACATTTGCCAAAAGAAATATTGAAACATAATCACTAATTCCCTGATTAACTAAGGTGAATAGAATCAGTAATAATGCAAGTGACAAGTGATTATGTATATATTCAAATTTCTGCATTATTTTTATACTTTTTCTACTTCCTGATATTCTAAGAATTCACTTATGTAACTGTTACAAAACAGTTATGAAACAGTTTCATCTGAGGAAACTTGCTATGTTTAGAAGTTAAAGATGGATTGATGGCAATCTTGTTTTGAATGTTTGTTTTTATATTACTAGTTATTTGACTTTGACTAAATACTCTAACTTTCTAAGATACATCTGGAATTTTTAACGTAATCATAAACCTTTGTTTCACATAATTGTGAGAAGTAAGACAATCCATTTACAATACTTAGTATAGTTTTAGACAAATAAGTACATACTTTGTAACTGTTAGCAAATATTGCTTGCTTAACTGCAGTAATCATAGTCCTTTCTGTTGGAAACAAGTGATTCAAAACTATTCAGAAGTGGCAAGCTAAGAAATTTTCTCTGTTTTACCATCATTAGAGGGATTAAATTTGGGACATGTTGGGGATCTGCTATATGTCAGATGTTGCTGTGTTAGTCTCAGAGAATATAAAACTACTCTCTGAAATAGAATCCTTAGTCAAGGAGTTTATAGCCTATGATTTCAAAAATGTTCATCCTGGAATGCATGCTGGAAGCAAACAAAAAATGTTAATCTATCTTAACGTTTTAACAGAAATGTCAGAAAAACATGATCAATTGACATACCTTTCAGGTATCATGCCATGTGGAACTCATAGGAGAAAGTTTCACACTACTTAGATAATTATATAGAAATATAGCTAGTGAATATTGTGGGCAATCAAGAAAGTATATAGCGTGACCCTAAACTCTGTGATTATAGAAAGTTGAAACAATGGAGAATAACTTCATATGGAGATATAACACCACAATGGAAAGATTAAATACTGCCCCTACTTTTAAATTATTTAATTAAACTAGTTTGTGTTTGTAGAGGAAGATCTCAATATTTCATTCAATCATCCACTCATTTGTTATTCATTCACTATGTATGAAGTACTCAGGCACATAAAGGCATTGCATCACAATTTGTTGAATGAGTGTATTAATATAAATGACGAGCCACTCTACTTGGCACTGCTTGTGACTAAAGAATAAAACTGACAAAAATCTCAGCCCTCAGGAAGATTTTTTTTATAGGACTGTCATTGTGTATCACTCTCAATATACTATCAACTGATATTAATTGGACAAATTAGAGTTGTATCAATTTATATATTAGTGCAATAGAGGGCCTTCAGCAAGAGGACTTTGAGGAAAGAGTTCAGTGTTGGAGATGTTTATTAGGGAAAGAGGGAATGGAGGTTTGAGCAGAGGGAGAGGTTGGCTGTATTGCAGCTGTTACTGACTGCATACCTAATTCTCACCTTGAATAACTAACTACTCAGAGATTTCCTATATTGGGTCCAAATTCAGCTTTGACACCCACTCCTCATCCAGGCACTGGGTATAGTCTGGTCCAGAAAAACTTGATTTTGGATGAGGTGGTTTTTTATGTAAGAGTGGAGGGGAAATTTTTCCCTTACCCCTCTAGGTTCTTATTGATCAGGTTTAACATTCAAGTAAACATTAGATTAATAGGAGAAAAGGAACCAATTTAATTATATGTTTTCAAAGAATCTGCATTATTGGTTAATTCTAGAGTTGGGCAAACTTTCAGTGTGACTTAGATTAAAGGTGACATCATGTTTGTGTGCGTGTATGCATTTGTGTGTCTGTGTATGTATCTATGCATGTATTCGATTATGCATGCATGTATGTATAAATGTATTATTTCTTTAGAGAAGTCTCTTCACACAACCATGGAAAAAAGCCCTAAACTTTGTCCTAAATTAAGTTTCTGGACATTAGGTTTTATATCTATCGGGAGGATGTCCTGTGCATCGTGGGATTGTTGGCAGCATACTTGTCCTCTGCTAATAAAGTATCTATGACAAACTAAACACTTCCTTGTCTATAATCCTCATTCCCTATTTCTAAACCTCACTATATTTTGGTCTTTAGATATTAACACCCTCAACTGAGTGTGGTTATGCTGAGGCTCAGTTTAGTTAAGTAGCCGAAGCAGGATTAGATTGTCTGGTTGACTTCCAAGCTGATGCTCTGTTATCTACACCACACTAGTATCACCTCCAAGTTTCCAAAAAGGCAAGATTGTGTGTGGGCATGGGTTTCCATAATTGTCTCCAGAAAAGAATTAAGAAGATAAGAATGGCTATTGCCTGGAGTCTTCAGACCCCCAATCCACTGTAATATTACTGGAAATAGTGATTTGGGAGAACAGATAGCTAGATTTTTTTTTGAGAAAGAGTACTGTTCATGGTTAGAAGGAATACTATGACGAGCTACCTGACAAGGCTTACTAGAGCAAATGTCTCTAAGGCTTTTTAGTAAATTAACCCCAGAGCTTGTGTTTAGAGGAAAGAGGCAGGTACTAAGTTGTTAGAACTAAATTATTCAGAATGGTATCGCCACTGGCTATCTTTCTTCTCGGTCCTGAAGTCCACCTGCTGGGGTCGGGATTGAGCTTTCCTCTTATAGGAATGCCCAATAAAATGATTTGCTTTAAGGAGCACCATGTTACTGGCTGGCCCAAGTCACTCCATCCTGTCTCTCAGAACTCTGGCTTCTTCATGGATGCATCCACACACGATGTGTTAGTTATGTTTGGTTTTTGCTTTTGTTTTTGTTTTGTATCTGAATGATACAATTATAAAATTTAGGCTTCAGAATCCCTTTAGTTTGGAGTGTCTTTAAAGCCAAGAAGGGACCCAGCATTACACACATATACATGAATATCCATTTTCTATTACTGCTTATCAAATTACCACCTAGTGGGTTAAAACACAAATTTATTCCCTTACTCTTCTGGAGTCTAAAGCCAAGCTATTGACAGGGCTGTGGTTCTTTTAGAAACTTCTTGAGGGGAGTACATTTCCTTGTATTTTCTGAATTTTAGAGGCTACCCATGTTTTTCAGCTGACTTTGTCCTCTCATGATTCTAAGCTGTGGCTCCAACCCTCATCACGTTCTGAACTCCTGCCTCCTTTGTGTGAACATGCTTATTTGATGACTTGATTGTGACCAACTCTTGATAATCCAGGAAAATCTTCATGTCAGTGGTTATTTTACTCACATCTGCAAAGTCTATTTGACATGTAAGGTGATTTGAACATACTTGGGAATTTGGAGGTGGTCATTATTCAGCTGACCATAGTATAACTATATGTTTGTGTACAATTTATCAAAGTACGATGTTCATACAAAAATCAGTTAAAATGGCTATCTCTTTCAACTCCTGTTTCATACTTCATCTCAAGGCTGGTAGTGCTGAAATAACTTCAGGCATTTGAAGCTGAGGAATTTAGGTTGAGGATACATTTGTTTGGTTTTAATGCATGTATTTACATTGTTCACAGTCACAAGCAAGTATTAATAAGATGTAGCTGGCTCCCTGGTTATCTTCTAGAAATGTTTTTTTGCCTATTATTCCAACTGACTCAACATTGTGCCTTAAAGATACTGCACCAAAGATCATATTGCAATACAATTATGTCTTATGGTGCCCAGCACAATAAGTATAAATGTAGGAATGGGGAATGGGATCTCAAAATACATAAAGCCTGAAGCCAGTCTCTGGCAAATTATTTGCAACCACCCACAGTTAAGTTTCCAAATTTAACTGAAGAATTTGTTTTCATTGACATCGGATCAAAATTATTATTAATAATTTTTTTGCAATGTGGAGAGAAATCAAAGACTATTCAGTTAAAAATTGTACAGAAGGAATTAGCTTATTAATTATGAGTGGAAGCTGGTTAAGCAAATCTGAAATATATAAGGCCAGTAATCAGAAAAGGAAGATGTAGGAAAAAAGCCTCAATGGTAGACCAAGCTGCTATTTGGGGTCTCTTATCAGAAAGCATCTAGCCTCTTTTTAAGACCTATAATGTATAGCAGCTTGACCTAGTTAGTGTAGGTCTACCCAAGAAAACTTCTTTGTTTAAAGTCAGCTTTTCAGGGACTTTTATTATATCTGTGGAAAATCCATATCAACAGCACCCATTATTTGATTAAATAACTGTAATAAGGTGTAGGATATGATCCAAAATGCCTGCTACCCTCCCTTTCTTTCTCTTAACTTACCCATGTCAAGTGGAAACATCAAAAATTTATGATGACATTCTTAGAGATAGTTGTCAAAATTACCCTTCCTTGGAACAATGAGATTGGAAAGTTGCCATCCTCTTATGTTCACACTTTTTACCTTATTATTACCTTTATGTGTATACCAGCTAGTAAATTTTTACAAATTGAAGCAAGTTAGTATACAACAATTAACCACAGGAGCTCTGAAGTCATACAGACTGGGGTCAAATTCAGGCTTCATAATATTCCATTCGTATGACTTTAGGCAAGTCACTGAACTGTGATAACTTAGAGAATTCATGTTAAACAGCACTAAAACTTAAATGAAATAATCTATGCAAAATTCTTAACCCATTATGGATGACAATGTACTTAAATGTTGATAGCTAAGAGCATTTTAGATATCAATTTGTAGTGTAAACCCGGAAAGCTGTTTTGTTTGTTTGTTTTTGATGCAAGTGTCTGACTAAACCTTTGATTGCAGAGGCTTCTACTTCAAAGATGGATTTCTTACATTGCCTGCCACAGAGCTAGATAAAGAGCCAAGTAACTTTCTACCCTCAATCCACCCCCAGGCTCCTTTGATTTAGAGATCTTGGTTGATTTTGATTATTGATCATACTTTAAATTCTCTTACTGTGCTTTAAATTCTCACTCTTTTTATTTTATTTTATTTTATATATTTTACATCATTTTTCATTTTTGTAAAATGTATGAATTTTCATCTTGGTTGTACTCCCCGTGATAAACTCATGCCATTTGCAGCAACATGGATGGAGCGAGAAGGGATCATGCACAGTAAAATAAGCCAGAAAGAAAAAGAAAAATATTGGATGGTTTCACTTATAGGAGGAATGTAGAGGATCCAAATAAGGGATCAGGTAAAAAAAAAAACAAACAGTTATTATAATAAAGTAAAATTCAGGGCCTCCCTGGTGGCGCAGTGCTTGAGCGCTGGGTTGCGAAGCTGCCCAGAGCCTCTGCAGCGCTGTTTCGATCCCTGGCTGGCCGGCGAGGGTCCCACATGGTGCTCAAATCCCTCATGCCACATGCTTCTCCCCTCAGCAGTGTACTTCGTCACTCTGCCTGTTCTGCTCTCTGCTCTGGCTCTGGTGAATTCTCTCACCCTCCCACGCTTCTGACTGTACCCAGTGCTTGTATAAATAAATGAATAAATCTTTAAAAAATAATAAAGTAAAATTCAAAATCAACAGGCAACTATAAACCAGAGACATTCTGCAGGGGCAGGAGGGAAAAGGGAGTAGAGGGGAGGGAAGAGCACAAGGGACTATGGTGATGGTACACAGGTGAATGGGTGGTGGGAATGTCATGGGGATCACCAATAAAGAGTGAACTCATGGAATACTAGGCCCCCTGGAACCCAATAAAAGCAGAGCCCCAGGCCAGTGTTTTCTCTCTCTCTAGCCAGGAGCTAGCTGTGGACCACATACTTCCAGGGTCTACATGTAATAAACCCTGTCTTTTTCAAAGTTTCCTGATGGTTATGGCTGAAATACATCTTGCAGTCATAGTAAGACCCAGTTCAGCCAAAACACTGATCGTTGATAGGCTGAAAGTGAGATATAAAACAAATATTTTGTACCAGATACAATGATCAATTGTGCCAGATGTTATATTTGATTCTTTTATTTTAACCACTTCATTTAATCTTTACTATCATTGTTGGAAAGTTAAAATGACAGGATAAGGTTAATGTGGAAAATACTGTGAGCTTTATCTTTTTAAAATTTTAGAAACATGTCCCATTTTGTGACTATATATTACATCAATGACTTACAATATTTTATTTATTACAGCGACCAGATACTACTTTTATTATAGTCTACCTTTTTGAGTATCCCATTATGTTATATGAATATTTTATGAAGTAGAAACAATGTCACTAGAAAACAAATTTTGCCTGGGGACATTACTGATTTATAAATATTTCTATCCACTGGTCTTTCTCTGTAAGGAAAGTCAATATAATCAGAGGTTTTAGTATATTTTTGTAAAGAAATAGTTGGTTAAAAAATTATCATTACATTGTTCTAAATGCTATTTTATATGAGACTTTAGTCGCAATGAATTGTGAATAAAGGAAAAAAAGGAAAAGGAAGAATAATGTCATGGACTAGGTATGTTACAATGCTCATGTATAAGAGGTCTATCTGAAATATATTAAAATTTGGAATTTTCCATTTAAAAATGCAGTGTGAATAAAATATCTCATTATTAAATTCTATATGAATAGATTAATATCATAGTCACTCAAAAATGTATAATTGAGGAAAGAGAGAATATGTCTGACTAGTCTAGAAAATTTGAACTATGAAGAATAAGATTTAGATATAAGAAGAAGGCTGCTAACAGATCTCTCTAAGCCTCTTAGTAAAAACCAAACTCAAGGCTGGGAGCTGAGCAGAGTTTGTGCCACGGGGAAGAGGCCATTGTCTCTGAAATAACTGACTCAGGTCTGGCGCTCACAGCTGGTGACTGGGATTATGAAATCACTTACGATATGGCAACAGAGATGGGGGTCAGGGATTTCCCATTTTGACAAAACCAGAACTTACCAATACCCTGCAGGCAGAAGATAAAAGAGCCATCTCCAGGATCAATCTATTTATTAATCCTGTGATTGTGTTTCTGAGAGGAGGAGATATACAAGAAGACTGCCTGCCATATGAATGTGGCAAGGTAACAAAACAAGTCTTTTTTTAAAATATTTTATTTTATATAATTATTACATCATTTTTCATCTTTGCACAATGTATGCATTTTCATTTTGGTTATATTCCCCATACAATTGCACTCCCCCTTATTTTGACCCTAATCCTTCCTCTCCTTGCCGCCCCTCCACCCCGCCGCCGTAGTGTGTCTCTGGTTTATAGTTGCTTGTTGATTTTGATTTTTACTAACAAAACAAGTCTTTAAGATAGAAAATTAACAAATAAACAAGTGATTAAGCAAGATCTTTTAGATTATATTCTACATTATGAAGAAGTAAAATGTTAAAATGGACTGCACATTAGTCTTACTTGTAAAAAGGACAATAAGAAACAGGTAGAAGTTATTATAGGTATCATGATTCCAAATATCAAAAAAAAAAATGTTTTTAAGGGAAGAGCAAGTGCAATATGTCCTGATTTGGGAAAGAACTTGGCAAGTTTGAGAAACAGAAAATTAATTGGTTGGCTGGGATATTCTAAGTTAGCATGATCTGGTTTGGGACAGGAAGGTCATAGCTTCATGTACTGACCAGGTCAGGATAAGGAGCTGAGTTTTTCTGGTCCCAAGTGCAATGTAACATCACTGCATGGTTTAAAACCAGGGTCAAATTAAGGAATAAAATTAGGCCATGAGTCGCTAATCCATCTCAATTACAATCTTGTCTCCTCCCTTAATGAGAAGGAAACTTCAGAGAAATGTTATACAATCACCTGTATTTCTTTTAATGACAGATATTATACTTAAGAGCCTTTATCCAGAGGGATATATAGAAAGAATTGCAAAGGGTACTAAGGTTTTGAAGGTTAGTACCCTATCCCAGAAGGAAAATTCATGCAGACTACATAACAGCTCAACTAATGCACTTTCAGTAAAAGAATGAACACTGGACTATACTTAAAATATTCTTTCAATAATTCTTGAACATGTGGGTATCTGCTATAGATGGAAAATTCTTTAATTCCTCTTATCTGAGCCTCTCTTCAAGGTAAGTACCTAAATTTGGGGCAATACCACAGAGACTAGACCACGTACCCTCTCTTTAGGTGTCTGGCTAAGTGATTTAATATCTTGTGAATATAGACTTTACACAAAATAAAAAAGTAGTCTCCATATATGGATGAATTCAGAAGAATGGCATCAGCCTATATGAATATCGTAAGGAAAATAATAATCACATAATAACCTGTTATTTAAGAAAAACTCTAGTAATATTTGTTATTACTATGTTCCCCCCTATATTTCCGCTGAACTGTATCCAAAGAATATAAAGGCTGCTTCTTGGCAATCATAGGTATGAGCTCTTTTATTTTTTCTTCTACTATATATCATGAAGAGGAAACTGAAGTCTCAGAAATGCACTGTATAATAGAGTATTAGATTCTTGAAATGTGTTTAGGTAAGGGTATTCAGGGAAGTTGTATAAAAAATTAAAAAGCAGGTAAAAGTTTTCAATAAAAAAATATGGAGAGCCAACATTTGAAATAATAAGCATTTACCTATTATTAAAAATATATTAAATAATAAATTCAAAAATATATACAATTTCTGCCAAAACATTTTTAGTGAGTTTTAAAAGGTTAAGTGATATTAGCTAAAATAAAAGTGACTACTGAAAAAACTAAAAGTTACCCAAGAACACTTTTAATTGAGCTCCTTATTGACTTGTAGAGTAGTTCTTAGTAAATACAATTTGGAAGTATGCTTTTAGTTTGTACCTTGAATTCAGATTTATAAGATGAATCATTCCCTACATGGCAAAGGGTGTTCAAATGTGCTTAGTCTAAAATGTGTTAAGTGAATAAAATAGATTTTCAGTAAGAAAAAAAAAGGATGTATCCTATTGCTATTCTACCGAAAGTTTTCATTATATAAGACTACCTATCTTTATCTAATATACTTCCTGAGTATGTTACATAAGTATATGATCATTTCCTTTATTTTGCCACATTTTTTATGTCAGACCATTTTTGCATTTCTGTGTTTATGTGCTGCTAGATTCCAAATAATTTTTTAGGACTCCTACTATATTCATTAGTGAAATTAGTCTGTTGTTTTGTGCCATCTTCCATTTGGTTGCATTATATTGTTGGATTCATAATGAAATTTGATATTTGGATAGTATCAGAATTACCTCTTCTTAAAAGTAACATAGAACTCAACTATAAAATAATTTTTTTCCTATCGGTCTTTAAATACCAAAGATCTATTGGTTTATGTTTAAATTCTGGTCATTTAATAATTATTAGAAAATCATCTTTTTTTAAGATTTATTTTATTTATGCATACTAGAGCTGGGGTGCAGGCCAGATGTGTGGGGGGTGAGAGAATTCACCAGAGACAGACAGAGTGAGGAGCAGAACAGGCAAACCTACATGGCAGAGAGGAGCAGCAGGAGAGACAGGAGAGGTCTGCTGTGCCACATGGGTAGCTCCCTGGCAGGGGATCGAACACGTGCAGCAGCGGCAGTGGATAGCTCATAGTGCTGAAACTTAACCCCTTGCACCACCAGGGAGACCTAAAAGTCATCATTTTCTTCTACATTTTTAACTTTATTGAAAGACTTCCACACAATGGCCAAGATAGTGCCAATTTTGGAATTCCTTCTCTCAGGGTATAGAGAGTGATACTGAACTAATCACATAAAATAAGTTGGGCATTTTGCATCACCTCAAGTCTTTTGCTGCCATTAACATGATTGTTCATTTAAGGCAAGTACCAGCCTGTAGAAAACAAAACAACACAAAAAGCATCAATGGAAGTAAATATGAGAAATAGAGAAATCTAGAATACTGATGATATATTTTAGCTATCTGCACATCGTATGTTCATTTATGTGCATCGATAAATTCCAATTGCTTTATGCCTAATTTGAGTTGAATATCCTATATACTCAAAAGAGTTTGATTAAAATAACCTGTACTCCCTTTTCAAGAGGAAAAAAATTAAATACTACAAGTAAATGAAAATACCAGTTACAAGGAAACTCCCTTCACATTAGAAAACCATTTGTGACCAGTGCAACTAGTAAATTCAGATAAATTTTGGTAATATGATTGTGGTATTTGATGAAATGGCGATGGAAATACTCTTAAAAGATTTTTTTTCAATAAAATACAGTAACTAGCTGGATGATCTTATGCCATAATCACTGTTAAAAATAGTAGTCTTTTTTTTTTTTTTTTTATATAGAGGCATGTTTTTATTTATTTATTTATTATATTTGTTTGTTTTGTTTATACATGCACTGGGTACAGTCAGAAGCGCGGGAGGGTGAGAGAATTCACCAGAGCCAGAGCGGGGAGCAGAGCAGGCAGAAGGACTGAAGTACACTGCTGAGGGGAGCAGCGGGTGGCAGGAGAGGTCTGCGCACCATGTGGGATCCTCCTCCGGTGGCCGGGGAGCAGCCGGGGATCGAACCGGCGCCGCAGAGGCCGCGGGCAGCTTCGCAATCCAGCGCTCAACCGCTGCGCCACCGGGGAGGCCCTAAAAATAGTAGTCTTAAGCATGCTTGCAGACTGACAGGATAGATAAAATTGAATAGAGTGGATAGATGCATGAGAGAAAGCAGATGCTTATAAGGTTTCCTAAGAACAGGAGTGTTGAGAATTAAAGCTCTGCTGGAGAAATGTGCCCAAGGGCTATGGGAAGAGGGGTTTAGGGTGATTCACATGGATGTGTATAATGTTATGCCAATGAGAATAGTCTTGTAGAATAGCTTCAGTTTCTCCATAGAATATTATATGGGTAATCTACAGTTAGAGGATAAGTATGGGAACTGCAGTTAGCAAAAGAATGAGGATTTTCAGACAGTGTCAGTGAAGAACTATGTACATAGTCGGTGTGGAATGCTCCTTTCACTTTCTCTGTAAACGCATATTCAATGGTTAGTTCTATTTGTGTGACTTTCTCCTATAGATTTAACTGTGCTGTGGCGGGAACAAGGGATAGAAGTTTCTTGGAATCATTAATAACTAAAGAAATATAAATGGGAGGGAAGGAGTAAATGCAGAAAGTAAAGGGAATATAGATTTTTGGAAGGAGGGTTATTGATTGAAATAACGAATCATGGAATCTTAGTACATTATACATTAGTGAAGTGAAGAAAAAGTTGACTATTTTTTTTTTGCTTCACTGAGGTGTAACTGACAGAATTATGAAATATTTAAAGAATACAGGGTGGTGTATATATATTTACACACACGCACACGCGCGCACACACACACACATTGTTAAAGGACTACCGCAATCAAGCTGATTAACAGAACCATTGCCTTACATTTTACCTTTTGTTTTTGAGAATACTTAAGATTTACTTTTTTAGCAAATTTCAATCATATAATACTGTATTATCAATTATAGTCTCTATGCTATACAGTATGTTTTCAAAACTTCTTCATATTATAAGTGAATATAACCTCTTCCCATGTCCCTTAAACCCACACCCCTGACAATTACCAGTCTGTCATTGGAATTTATGAGTTTGACTTTTTGTTGCTTGTTTGTTTCTACTTAAAAGTGTTTCTCTTTCTCCTTTTTGATTTATTTCATTTAACATTGTGTCTCTCCAGGTTTATTCATGTTGATGCAAATTACAGGATTTTTACTCATTCAAGTCTGAATAATATTCCATTTTGTTTGTATAAATAAATTTATATATAAATATATAAATAAATATTTATAATATAAATATACACATATATGTATCACATTTTCTTGGACCACTCAACTTTAGAAGAATGGTAGCTTGTTTTTATGGATGTATATCTTTGAGATGATTTGGTGTTCTCTTGATATATACCCAGATAAGGGTATTGCTAGATCGTATGGTAGTTGTATGTATTTTTAGATTTTTATTTTTTTTTTATTTTTATATTTCCCATACAATTGCACCCCCCTTATTTTGACCCCAATCCCTCCTTTCCCTGCTCCCCCATAGTGTGTCTCTGGTTTGTTGATTTTGATTTTTTCTTTTTTATAGTTATTCTTTTTCCAGGTCCCTTATTTAGATTTTGACTGTATTAGTTTATATTCCCACCAACAGTGTTCAAAGAAGTGTTCTTTTTTTTTTTTTAAACAACCTCCCCACCACTTGTTATCTCTTATCTTTTTGGTAAATGTTCCATCACCCCTGACTACTCCTCTAGGTGTGAAGTGATAGCTCATGTGCTTTTATTTGTATTTTCTGACTTTTTTATGGAAGTTTCTGAATTATCCAAGATACGAAATTGCTTACAAAAGCAAGCCTTTAAAAATTAAAGCAATATATGTTTTAACTGAGTATTGTTTTGAGAGTGGTAATTTACTGAAATTTATTACCCTTGAATAAGATTTTGAAAGAACAGAAAGTAGGAAAAGAAAGAAATCTCATGGTCCTTGGTGCCATTTCAATTTATGTTGTGCTCAAGATCAAAAGTTGACTTTTCAAAGTCATGTATTTGAAAATATGATTGTATAGTACTTTAAAATTCTGTCTTTATAGTTATATTAGAAACACTGCTTCTTTATATTGACCTGTATTTTTTTTTAATGACGGATATTACAGTAGCTTCCTGAGGTTGTCCCTTTCTTAAGTTAATAAAGAGAATTCAAGTGAAATTGTATGAGTAAGAAATGGAAAATGTTTAACTATGCTAATATAAATAAACTCACTTAGATTGCTATCAACTTTGAAAATATTTTCCAAAAGACAACCAAGGAAACTTTGTTATATGACATCTACTTAAATTGTTATTTTCACAATTAATCACACATTATATTAGAGTCATTTTTATTTTAACAAACACATAATAAATAAAGCTAGTAAAAGTAATATTTAGAAGGCATTACTCTTTTTTTAAAATATTTATTTTTCTATGCATATAAGAGCTGGGGTGCAAGCCTGAGGTGTGGGGGGTGAGAGGATTCACCCAAGACAGAGTGGGGAACAGAATAGGCAGATGTATTGAAATACACTGCTGAGGGGAGTAGCAGGTGAGACAAAAGAGGCCTGCTGTGCCATGTGGGTCACCTCCCTGGCCAGTGATGGAATTCGTGCTGCAGTGGCTGCCAATAGCTTCATAGTGCTGCATCTTAACTCCTTGCACCAACAGTGAGGCCCCAGAAGGTATTACTCTTTAATAAAAGTTGTCAGTGGCTATTGAGAGTCAAAAGGATATAATTTTATCAGTTAACATTAAATGCTTACAAACCTAATAATGGGAGGAGTTAGAATGTTTCAGGTGCCTCAATGATTTCCCATTAATAAGGTGGATGTTACCATAAAGACTAACTTTTTCAGATTTCACAGTACTTCACAATATATTATTGCTTCAATGACTCAAGCACTGAGGGGAATAAAGTTTAATCAGTACATTCTGTGCTAGGAAAAACAAATTCCAAGTTTCATCTCTCTTTAGTGTAGCGTGAACTCACTGGAAATACTCAATTAAGAATTTTAGAAATTGTTGGTCTTGCTTCTAACTTGCTATATCCTCTAAAGACCAGTATGTAAGAGACTTCGGAATTAATAGATTGTTGAGAAATGCAATGTTTTTTGTCGTGGCTAGAAAATATGTTTTTCAATCATCCTCTATCAATATACAAGTTTTCATGACATTTTATTCCCATCAATGAGGGATATTTACTATGACAGGAGCACCTAATGGTTTTCTTCCTCCTAAAATATTATTATTAGCTAGATGTTTTCTAATCAAATGAATGAAATCGGGTGTTAAGGCTGTATTTTTTTTAATTGTTGTAATTTTTCTGAAGTTGTGTTTTTCTTTTAAAAGGCCATTACCTATTTTAGGTATTTTATTTCTAACTAAAACTTTTCAGTTGACTCTAAAAGTATCTCCAGTTTCATTTGCTCTTCTGTAAGAGAGTAAAATGATTATTGAAGGAAAAAGAAATAGGGAGCCTAAGAAACAGAACTGGTCTTTCTCAATTTCCTTCTTTCACCATTATATTCTTTTAAAAAACTTTGGTGGAGGGAGGGCTACAATACTATAATGAAATGGGGGGTAGGAAATCTATACTGTCAAAACACTAGCAAGGATATAAAATAATGGCACTTCAGTAACAATTTAAAAAAGAAGCAGAAACAAAAGAAAAGAAAAGAAATTCAAAATTACTTTATAAACGTACTTCAAAAATTCCCACTGGAGGGGCCTCCCTGGTGGCGCAGGCGGTTGAGCACCACACTGTGAAGCTGTCCGCAACCTCTGCAGTGCCAGTTTGATCCCTGCCGGCTGCAAAGCAACCCACATGGTGTGGCAGACCTCTTCTGTCTCGCCCGCTGCTCCCCTCAGCAGTGTGTTTTGGTCAGTCTGCCTGTTCTGTTCCCCACTCTGTCTCTGGTGAATCCTCTCACCCTCCCGCACATCTGGCCTGTACCCTGGTTCTTGTATAAATAAATTAATTAAAAAAAATCCGCACTGGATTTTTAAACCATGATTTTATGAGATAGCTTGGGGTCAACTTTATTTATGAAAGGTAAGAATAGAGGTAACTGTTTGTTTTGCCAATTGTGAAGCAGCAGTTGTGGCTCTTATTCTCTTTCTTCCTGCCTTATTTTTATTCAGTTTTTCACTTCCTTTTTTAATCCATATCTGTTTTGAAAGTTTCAAAGTATGATTGCCACTTTCATGCTCAAGTATACCAAATCCCCCTTGATTTACCAAAATACACATACCAGTTTAGTAAAGAGCACATTTTTGTAAGAGCTACAAGGTATATTTGGTAATGGATGAAGAGGGTAGAAAAGTGCCACCTTGCCAGTATTTCTTTCTTTTTTTTTTAATATTTTTTTAAAGATTTATTTATTTATTTATATAAGCACTGGGTACAGTCAAAAGTGCGGGAGGGTGAGAGGATTCACCAGAGCCAGAGCAGGGAGCAGAACAGGCAGACTGACGAAAAAGTACACTGCTGAGGGGAGCAGCGGGCGGCAGGAGAGGTCTGTGTGCCATGTGGGACCCTCGCCCGGTGGCCGGGGATCGAACTAGTGCTGCAGAGGCTGCAGACAGCTTCACAACCCAGCGCTCAACCACTGTGCCACAAGGGGAGGCCCAACCAGTATTTCTTAAATATGGATACCTATTAAATTTCTAGTGAGCTGGGGTTTTGAAATAAAATGTCACTTGGTCATTTTTCTGCCCAGTCAAGTTTTAAAGTATTTGTTTTTTGTATGGACATTAACAGTTCAGTTTAGAAGGTAGCAAATACAACTTAGGAAAATTAGGTATGTGTTGGGCCTCCCTAATGGCACGGGGGTTAAATTGCCAGCACTATCAAGCTATCACCAGACACTACAACATGAGTTCGATCCCTGGCCAGGGAGCTACCCACATGATGCAGCAGACCACCACTCCCCTCAGCAGTGCATTTTAGTAGATCCACCTGTTCTACTCCCCAGTCTGTCTCTGGTGAATCCTCTCACCCCCTTGCACCTCTGACCTACATCCCAGTTCTTGTATGCATAAATAAATAAAAATAAGTCTTTAAAAAAAAGGAAAAGAAGGGCCTCCCCTGGTGGCACAGCGGTTGAGCACTGGGCTGCGAAGCTGCCTGCAGCATCTGCAGCACAGGTTACATCCCCGGCCACTGGCGAGGGTCCCACATGGCGCGCAGACCTCTCCTGCAGCGCCCGCTGCTCCCCTCAGCAGTGTACTTCCACAGTCTGCCTGTTATGTTCCCTGCTCTGGCTCTGGTGAATTCTCTCACCCTCCTGCTCTTCTACTGTACCCAGTGCTTGTATAAATAAATAAATAAATATTTTAAGAAAAGGAAAATAAAATGTATGTTACTAATTAGTAAGCAAAACACTATAATATTAGAAAGACCTATTAAGTGCATGTCCTTCATCTTAGCCACATGGCCTTCAGTATATTTAACATCAACAGGTATTGAGCAAACACTTCTTTTCTGCCTCCTAAAGGTGTTGCAAAACTGCTAGAATAAAACAAATAGTTTCTCTGCCCTTAAGAGACTTAAATTTTAGTTGAAGCAAACAGGTAATTAAAAAGCATGGAGAAGTAAAATATATAGAATTTAGACATTAAGTGAGAGGTAGGGAAAAAAGAAACATAGAAAGGGAGCAAGAATTGACGTAGGAGGACTAATAATTTAAATGGAGTTGCCAAGGAAAGTCTCTCTTAGCAGTGAATTTTCAGTAAAGTAACTATGCAGATACCTAGGGGAAAAGCTTTCCAAAATAAATAAATAAATAAATAAATAAATAAATAAATAGATAGATAGATAGATAGATAGATAGATAGATAGATAGATAGATAGATAGATAGATAAATAAATAAATAAGGAAATAGCATGTCCAGTGGTTTTGAAATAAAATCAATATTGGCATATTCAAGCAGCAGCATAAAGCCAATGTGCCTGGTGCTTAGTGAACAAGGTTGAGGACAGTAATATGAATGAGAAAATGAAAATGCAGCCATCTGGATGCTAGATTATAGGAATATATGCAGGTTATAAGAAGCTAGTGAAGAGTTTGAAGCTCTCATGACATAATTTAACTTACAGTTTTGTGGGTTGAGAATAGACAATAGGTAAGCAAGTCCAGAAACAGGAAAAGCAATTAGGAGGTATTGCAATAATTGAGAAGTATCATGGCTTGAAACAAAGTGGTGGTGGTGAAAAGAAAAGTGTGGATATATTTTGAAGGGGTCTAGGTAGTTATATTATAATTTATTTGCTTTAATTTCTCTGTTTCAAGCATTTTATTCATGAGCCTTTCTACTCTATAACTAACTGGCCATTAGACAATTTTACCATAAAGGTAGAAATTTGGTTTGGCAGTTTGGCTGCAAGTTTCTTCCAATTGGCAATATTATTGATGCCTTTATTGAACTGATAGATAGCAATGAGTGTTAGTTTATTTTAAAATACACTTTCTTGGAGGAGAAAGAGCCTAGGGCCTCAAAGTCACAGAATTGATCCCACATTTCCCATAGTATTTTTGGACATCTATCAATGTACATATGCAATATGCCAAGAGCAAACAATAGTGTAGAAGATTTGCACAATACAATGCAAAACAGTGACAAATATGCATCCTAGTGCAGTAAGTTCTCACTTAATGCAATCAATATGTTTCTGGAAACTGAAACTTTTTTTTAAGATTTATTTATTTATGCATACAAGAGCTGGAGTACAGGCCAGAGGTTCCGGGGGTTGGGGGGGAGAGGATTCACCAGAGACAGAGTGGAGGACAGAACAGGCAGATTGACCATAGACTGAAGTACACTGCTGAGGGGAGCAGCAGGCGAGACAGGAGAGGTCTGCTGCACCATGTGGGTTGCTCCCTGGCCGGCTGGGGGATTGAATTCATGCTGCAGTGGCTACAGACAGCTTCATAGGTTGCATCTTAACCCCTTGCTCCACTAAGGAGGCCTGAAACTGCAACTTTAAATGAAACAACATGTAATGAAAGTAATTCCTCTAAAAATAGTGTGTTCAACATTGCTCAGAATATTTTTTCTCATCAATATTATAATGAAAAAATGTTAAGCAAAATGACTGCATTTAAATATCTGCCATATTTGGAAACTTACACTCTTCAAGAATATGGATAAGTTGGTGGTGGATTCACTATGGTAGTAATACTTGATGGGGCACACCAATAACACCTCATTTAAAAATAAATTTTAAAAGAATCACATAATCATTTCTTTTTGGGAGGATGGGATGAATTATGTTTTTACCCCGAGCTCTTAATATTGTGTGATAAGTTTCATAAAGATTACATTAAATAGGGCCTCCCCGGTGGCACAGCGGTTGAGCGCTGGGTTGCGAAGCTGCCCGCAGCCTCTGCAACGCCAGTTCAATCCCTGGCCACTGGGCGAAGGTCCCACATGGCGCACAGACCTCTCCTGCCACCCGCTGCTCCCCTCAGCAATGTACTTCATCAGTCTGCCTGTTCTGTTCCCGGCTCTGGCTCTGGTGAATTCACCCTCCCGCACTTCTGACTGCACCCAGTACTTGTATGAATAAATAAATAAATCTTTTTTTTTGAAAAAAAAAAAGATTGCATTAAATAAAAAGCTGTTGTATCTATTAACTAAGGAATTGATAATTAATGTTCTGATGACTGTTGTGAATTTCTAGCACCTCTTTTATATTTGCCATAGCTTGATAAACCTTTGGTTTTCATCAAATATTAAAGGGAGGAATAATGCCAGGGATGACTAAGGGATTTGCAAACTGATCTGTTGTCATTCTCTATAATGTGCAATCTGGCTTAAACCCTCTTATTCCAGTAATTTCCACTGGCGTATTTTCTATCAAGTCAGTTATAAATAGTTGTTATTATCCACTGTTTTAAGGCCACAGTGCCTACTCATATCTATATATGCAATGAGGGCTAAGATTTATATGATAAAAAAATGGGAGTACTGTGTCAGTTGAAATAAAACTCAAAACCAAACTGTCAACTATTTTATCTTTTACAAAAAAAAAAAAAAAAATCCTCATGGCCAATTAGTTATGCAGCAAAATATTTGTGTCAAAAATGCATGTGGCAAAAAAAAGTACTATAGATCTACCAGACACAATTTTGAAGGTACCTCAATCAATCCCTATTGAAATGTATTAGATTTGCAAAACAATCTGTTGTGCATATGAGGAAATGAAAGGAACCATGCAATTTCAGTTTATTCACTTGAAAACATGAGCATACCATTTTCTCTCATTTGCCTTATGGAATTGCTATGGAAAAACATATTGTAAGAATTAAAATAAGTGCCAGGGATCCCTATTTGGGTCACTTACACTAGTTATTGAAAATACCAACTTCTAAATGTCTGGGATTATATATCTCTTAGAAAGTCATGCTTTCTTGTTGATTCCTAAGGAAGATTTTCTTTGACTAGTGGACCCATTCAATTCCACACCAGCTTGGTCAATTTAGAAATACCCAGAAATGGAAAAAAGTGCTGATAAAGAACCATAGTCTTCTGATGAAATTGAAGAGCATTTTTTAGTACATCTAAAGCATACTGTTGTTGTGGGGTTTGTTTTATATTTTTGCTTTTTTTATGATAAAGAATCCCCACATACACATCCCTAAACTTGGTAGGAAACTGTGTCTAAATATATTAAATGGACTCAAATCATCCATTTATCAATCTGTCAAAAAATGAATAAATGGATGATATTTCTCTATGCTGAAATGAGATAAAATTTGAGGTATCCTGAGTGTTTTTGTTTTATATGTAAAATTTAATAAGGAGATCTACAATTCCTCTAACTAAGCTAGACATTCAGAAAGAGGATAAGTTAATGATGGGATATTAGAGCAATAGAGATAGAAATGGGTTTGCTGTTATACATCTAATAGAGCCAAGATCATTCTTTGTGTTCAGGGGTAAAAAAAATAGCTTTCATCAGGGATACTGCTCAATTCAGAGTTAGGATTTTGAAACTTTGTCAGAATCAGAAAAGTAGGAAAAATAAACAAGATTGAAGGTAAGATCAGGTCCAACTAGCAACTAGGCATGGTAGGAAATGAGCAGGATCAAGTGTTCCTCAGATGACAGACCCCCCTCCTCTGAATCCCATAAGTTGGGAAAAAATGGAGGTTAAATAAATGGCTCCAAATGTGCTTCAGATATGGATTTTTTTTTTTATATAGAGGCATGTTTTTATTTATTTATTTGTTTGTTTTGTTTGTTTTTGTTTATACATGCACTGGGTACAGTCAGAAGTGCAGGAGGGTGAGAGAATTCACCAGAGCCAGAGCGGGGAGCAGAACAGGCAGAAGGACCGAAGTACACTGCTGAGGGGAGCAGCGGGCGGCAGGGGAGGTCTGCGCACCATGTGGGACCCTCCTCCGGTGGCCGGGAGCAGCCGGGGATTGAACCGGCGCCGCAGAGGCCGCGGGCAGCTTCGCAACCCAGCGCTCAACCGCTGCGCCACCGGGGAGGCCCCAAATGTGCTTCAGATATGGATAGGGCCTATGTGATATATCAGCCTGAAGCCCAGAGTCATTATCATAACTTCAGCTACATTATTATATTTTCAGTGAATTTGATTATAAAACATTGTGAAAAGAGTGAAGAAAAAAGAAGAAACTGGCCATAGAGTAGGACGAGGCTCACTAAATAATTTGCAGGCCTAGATGCTCTGGGTGAGCTCTCTAGGTGTTCAAATCACTATAATACAGATCTGAGTGCGGACACAGAAAAAAAACTTCATCTACAGATAAAGCACTGAAGATGGAGAAACTCAATAGTAGCAGTGACCCAAGTTGAATTAAGAATATGATTCTAGTAGAGTGAGTACCTGTTGGAAATCTCTGGGTTAGGAGGGTGGTTGAGGAGTAGGAGATGGAATGACAGAAACTTGGCAAGCTGATTTGATTTCAGGAGACAGCTCCAGTCACAAAAGGACCAATTGTTGTGAAACTGAGATACTCAAAGAGTGATTGACTGTTGCAGATAAACAGTGCTATGTGGTTATGTAGAAGTCTATATACTGTGGTCTCACATCTCAGATACACTGGGTACCAGGCTATGCAGCAATCCCAGTTGAAGCTGTTAATATTTCCGACCATGGAAAGAACTAAACAGCAAAATTCAGTCTCAGTGACACCAACAAATAGTCTTACTCATTTCAGTACTGGGATTCTATTTTAGTATTGCCAGAACTAACATAGATTTATGTATCAAAAACGTCAAGAAAGTAGGTTGCATTACTAAGACTGATATTGTGTCTATAAATTCTTTGAAATGTTTAGATAATAGCAAGAGTTATATTTAATAAAGTATTTTCTCTAAATTAAATGAGTCCCCTAAAATAAATACCAATTATTTATCTGATTTTCATTTTATGTATCCTATTCTTACTCTTTCTCAGGCCATAAATAAATATGGATTTTGAAAAAATACATTTTCACTTTAAGGGGATTAATTGTATCTATATACACTTCCAATTACCTTGCACTTTCATTAAGTTAACCCTCCCTAATCAAGTAATCTTGTTCAATATTCATTCTGTAATTTAGATATACTTGTCCAAATAGCCCTTTTAAAAATAATATATGTATATACATATATATATATATTATTTGTTGGTGAACATTTATAAATTCAGATTTTTTTAATTTATATAATTTTTTTTATTTTTATATTCCCCATACAATTGTAGATTTTTTTATATATTTGAAAGTTCTACTTTTTCCTCTTCTGCATGCTTTAAGGTTTACATAGCTTGTAAATTTTTTTTTTTTTAAAAAAGAATGGGTTTTAGAGTTTTACATAACAGACACCACATAGGGGATCTCATTTATTGTTTCATTGTGGATACCTAAAGTTTCTGATTAATTTCAGGCAGGAAATTTTATCACCCACCTTAGTACAGCTTTTCTCTGTGTTAAGAAACATTTTTAGAGTTGATGAATTGCAGTGTAATTATTTTCTGACTTCTGATTTTTTTTCTCAAATTTCTCTGTTCATCCTGCAATAGTATTAACCCATTGAATCTTAGTTAATTGTGGGATTGGTAGATTTAATGATGTTTGAATGTTCTACTTGCAAGCATGAGTACTCTGTGTGCCACTCAACTGACCACTTCTGCTTGCCTAACAAGGGGATCTAATACTTTGTAGGCTCTTTCCTCTATGTACAAAGGAGGCACACAGCTGTTTGTTGACAAGATAAGTAATCATCTCCTGATTACAGTAGTTAAAATCTGTCCTCTAATGGATTTTACTTGTCACTTTTATTTCTTTTTAATCTTTTTCTGCATTTCATTAGAATGGCTTTATCATTCAGATTGCCCTCCTGTTGGTTGTTTTGATAAATTTACTTGGTTATCTTCAAACTATAGCAATCCCTCAAAAATGTAATAACTAATATTTAAATTCTTCAGGGATTTTTTAAAACTTGACTGCTTTTCCAATCATTTTTCCTCTTTTACTCTTTACATTTTTGCAAATCAAGTATTTTCCATTTTCTACATGCCCTGAGCAAGCTTCTGCTTTAATCTCCTACGACTTAATCTACTGACTAAATATGAGATAGTTGGTGAGGCAGCAGGAGAGTCTGTTATCATTTCCTCTTCTTCTTTCCTGCTATGATTTGATTTTTTATCCTTTAATTTACAAGCAATAGACTTTCACTCTGCAGTTTCCTAAGAGATGACTCAGGTACTGACAAATATATATATATATACACACACACATATATATCTATATATATATGTATATACATGTATATGTATATATGTATATATACATATATATATAAATCTTTTTTGAGTCTAGTGACAGCATAAAAGTGAATTCGTAAAAATGGTTTATTATGTATTTTGTGATGCAGAAATGTGATGTTCAGCCATTATTTATTCTTTAAAAGGAGCATTTTTAGATCTTGCATATGCTCCCCTACATAAGAAAATGACAATTTACATATAAATGCATATATTGAGATCATACCTCATTCCTCTACAGCTAGTGCATTTACTGATAGCATTTTATAAGGCATACTGGAATTACTAAATTATGCCAATCAGGGTGTCTGATTAGTAGGAATAATTTATGGATGTAAGAAATTTATCAAAGACATAAAAATTCAAAAGTATTTTGAGATAGAAGTAAAATAGTGTATTTGGACCTTTTAATATTTAATAAATTGGATACAATTATCTATCTTACTTAAAAGTACAATCGATTCATTTAACATTCTTATCTGGCAAAGGTTATGTGATGTTGAACCATGCAGCAGATGGAATTTCAGGATTCAAAGTTTTATGGGTGTTTTTTTCAGTTCTAGTTCATGGCTTTTATTAAGTTAATTCTGCCTGGAAGCTTATATATAAGTCATTTGTTGATATGGTTATAATGGAAATTTGTCTTTGCATAAATTGGAATAAATGCAAATTATACCTGTTAGTGTTTGTGGCATAGATTCTCAAAAATAAAAGGAAACATACTTTTCAAAGAACTCAGTGTATTTATTGATTTTTAGAATGCAACAGTGAAGTAGCAAGATGTAACTGATATATCCTCAGAGGTTTAAATTGATTTCATTTTTGTAATGTGACTAAAAGGTCTAAAGTATAAGTATGAAATGTATAAGACTGTAATCATTTTTAATTTTTGATTACCTGTTATTTAAATTATACTAATCTCAATTACTGTATACTTTGTGATGATAAAAGAACCTGGGTTCAAATTTAAAGTAGTAAGTGTATTTTTTTAAAGATTTATTTATTTATGCATACAAGAACTGGGGTACAGGCCAGAGGTGTGGGGGACGAGAGGATTCACCAGAGACAGAGTGGGGAGCAGAACAGACAGATTGACTGAAGTACACTGCTGAGGGGAGCAGTGGGTGAGTCAGGAGAGGACTGCTGCGACTTGGGGTAGCTCCCTGGCTGGGGATTGAACTCATGCTGCAGTGGCTATGGACAGCTTCATAGGTTGCATCTCAACCCCTTGCGCCACCAGGGAAGCCCGAGTAAGTGTTTTTTTATAATGCTTTAACTATACAGCTTTAATATTCCCAACATCATCTCAAATCTCTTTTTCTTGAAATAGGGAAGGAAACAATTGCAACATTTATAAGTAAACCCACATCTTCAATATCAAAAACTGAATATTAGAATTATTTGAAAATGCAAGCACACATACTACTTGAATAGTTCAGATGTATATGTAAATGTTTTAATTCATAGATTTCACCAATATATTTCATTCTATGTGTTAGTGTCTACTCATTTTTAAATATTAGATAACAGAAATTGTGCTGAAATGTGGAAGCCATTTATTCTCAAGTGTTTTGTTTAAGTTTGCCTTTTATGTAACTGTCAGGGTGTGGGGGAAATTTTACCTGCCCCTCTAGATTCTTTTGATTCTGAATGAGCAAGCAAATTAAAATCAGGCAGATTTTAAATTTGATATCTTATGTATCTTATGTATGGAGAATATACATGGCTATAAATTTTAAACTAAATAGAACAAACCAAAGGCTTATATCCTGAGCTATGTAATGGACTAGGGATCTGAGACATCAGGAAGAGAGGAAGGAGGCTGACATGACTAGGAGGGGAGGGATTCTTTGAGAAAACCTTGCCTTTAGATATTTTCTGTGCCATAAGATAGATTGCTGTGATAAAAAGTTTATTTATGGAGAGGACCCTAAATCTGTGTGTCTTCATTCTTTAAGAGTTTGGTAACATTTTCTCCTGAGCCCCACAGGGTCTCAATTGATCTTAGTTCCAGATACCAAGGTGACATACACTGGAAAAAGTCTGCTCTAGACATCTTAGAAATGTCTCTCTGAACATTTTGGGAGAGGCCAATCCTACATAAAGCAAGCAACTGTGTGATTAGTTCCACTTTCCATTTTATTTTCCTTTTCCCAAGTTCTTTATTGTTTTCTTCTAAGAAACACCTTATTGGCTCTACCTACTACTATGATATATATATCATGATATATATATATATATATATCATGATATATATATCTATATACACACACACACATATATATATATCATGTACTAGGCTTAGTCCTCTCTTCTGGCCAAACCCAAATTAAAAGAGATTGTAGAGATGGTCATGTTCAATTAGAAAATCTCTGGTGAGATGTGTTTACAAATGTATTGCCATGATTTAAATACCATATACTTTGTGTTGGATACTTTACTAAGTGCTTTTTATATATCAGTTTACTTAATAGTCATTTTTGATTTTCAGACAAGGAAAAATATTTCCTTTGGATCACACAGTTTCTAAGAGGTAGAGCAAACATTCTAATTCAATCAGGTCAACCTGGGAATTTTGCATTCCTATGAGTATTCTGTGCTGATTCTCCATATACGTTTTATGGTTTGGTGATTATTAGTATTAAAGCATGAGAAATAGATCAAACAGATGGGGAAATATCTAGAAACAAGACCAGATAAATATGCCAAGAGAATGAAATAAATGAATGCCATCTGTGAAAGCTTAAAAAATAAAAATAACATGGAAATAGGAGTCAGTAGTGAATCTCAAACTATTAAAAAGTGTAGAATATATGGTAATTACTTAAAATCTGTTATAAGCTATTGCTTACCAGTGACATGTTTGCTTGCTTTTAAGAATGAGTTCTAGTTAACTCTTAAAAAGAGCAAGGAGATGTATTGTAATACGGACTGGATCCACTTTATACTTCACTTAGGGTCTATGCACCTGGCTTGCCCTCTGGCCAGTGTGGCCTGGGTGCTGACTTGTACCACTCCTGCATCCTGGCAAGAGTTCACGGCTGTTCTATAATATTCCTTTTGTTGTTTGCAATTGAAACCCTACAGCTATCCATACCTTATTGCCCTGGGTTTCTTTTTTTGTGTTTGACAGGCTCTGTACAACCCAAATACACTGGGAGTTAGGACCTTGTATAGGCACACAGTGAACAAAGGGAGATGAGAGCAAGCAGCTATCTTCTCTGTCCTTCCTAGAGCTAGATTTTTCAAAGATGCTGTTGCTACGTAATCTCTCTCTCTGAAGATATCTGGTAAAGTCAAACAATCAGGCTGTTTCACAGAGCTGTGATCAGGTCAGCAGTGTTCTCCTTCTGTAACTTCACTGTCCCTCACCACAGCCTCATTCGCCTTTCCTCTCACACCTCCCTCCCTGTGCTCCTGGATAAAAGAGAAAAAGCTGTTGCTTCATATTCTCTTTTCTAGGGAATCTAGGGAAAGCTGAAGCACAGCACAATAGCTAAATGTGCTTTGATTCCTATGAAGATTGCCTGCAGTGGCTTTTAAGATTTTTCCTTAATATTAAGTTAATTTATTTTGATATTTCATATAGTAAGCTATATTTCTCTGCTAAGTTCTAATTCTTGAGCAACGAATTCTAGTGTTAAAAATTACTAACTTTTGATGTTATAAGATAGTTTTATTGTGTTGAATTCCTTGCCTAAAAATATAATGTCAGGTATAGATAACTATGTCCTGGAAAACATCGTCCCATTTTCATGAAAAGGTATATAAAGAATCACAATGCCATTAATAGGAATAGATAGTATTCTGCATCAAGTACTTTTATTTTAAGACATCAGGAAAAACTATTTTTTGCATGCACACACAACAGACATGTACATACACGCCAGCACATGCACACACATGCACACACACACACACTCTAACACACTCACCTATCACAAAGGCAGAAACACCTCCAAACAAAAGATATATTGGAATATAAATACGCAAATATAATTAAAACAGAATTCAGTTCATTCTCAGGTCAATGTAATTTTAATGCAATACTACTTGCAAATGTGCGGGTGGCAAGTGCATATTCAGAATGCTGCCGTTATATTTTCTTCCAACTTCCTGAAGACATTCATACTGATTCTCATGGAAAATTATACTGAATAATCTTTAGCTAGAGAGTACTGACTTAGAATGGATTTTAGGTCATGCTATCTTCAAGGTATGGTGAAGAAACTTCTAGTGATTTGTAGGTATGCATTTTTTTTTTTAACAAAGTCCAAGTTCCTGCTCAGATTTTAAAAAGTAATTGTTAAATTTAATAAAAGTAAACACACATTTCTAATCATTACCACTGTGAAACATAATAGAAAGTTAAACTCAAAGTATATTCTGAGTTTTGAACATATAGTGTGCAATTAGACTTTCTCTTCTTAATGTCACTAATTAGTAATGGATGAGTGATTGCATTTGTACCTCATGTCCTGAATTTTCCTCAAAAAAATCTCAGTACTTAAATAGGAAGAAAATAGGAGATCCGTATTAACAGAATTTCTTTTTGGCTGACTATTATATCTTTAGCTCACAGAAGCAATGCTGGCATGCAGTAGATGTTCAATAAATACTGGTGACCTGAATAAATAAAAACATTTTAAAATGTTGGAAAAAGTATGTCAGGGGAAAATGATAGTTTTCAAAATAAGATTACACAGTTTATCTCATAAATTAATAATAAATTGTTTAGCACATAAGAAAGCAGTCAACATATATTTGATAAAACAAATTTAAACCAAAGCTTTGTGGGCCTCCCCGGTGGCGCAGCGGTTGGGCGCTGGGTTGCGAAGCTGCCCGCGGCCTCTGCAGCGTCGGTTCGATCCCCGGCTGCTCCCCGGCCACCGGAGGAGGGTCCCACATGGTGCGCAGACCTCTCCTGCCACCCGCTGCTCCCCTCAGCAGTGTACTTCGGTCCTTCTGCCTGCTCTGCTCCCCGCTCTGGCTCTGGTGAATTCTCTCACCCTCCCGCTCTTCTGACTGTACCCAATGATTGTATAAATAAAATAAATAAATCTTTAAAAAAAAATAAAAAAAATAAACCAAAGCTTTGTATGTAAGTATAGTTTCAATTTCTTGACTAGAATTGCCTGGCTAGTATTTGAGAGCTTTGAACTGTCTAGCCCCTCATAAAACAATTATACACCTTTTAAAAAAACTTCTTTTGTTCCTCTTGCTTTCTCAAAGTATTCAAAGATATTATTCTGGTATTTAAGACCTTTGTAATTTGTTCTGGTAAGTGAATGCAAAGTCACAAATACACATATACATACTCATATATACAGAGTATAAAGGATCTGAAAAAATATAAACGGCAACTAATAAATACAGACAGGCAGGCACTAAATCATATGTAAAAATGCTGAGAGATCACCTGTGTAATCAAATTAAAGGGGTGATCAGAACTAGACAGCAAATAACACATTTTTTAGAAGATCCTTTTATTTACCTATGCATACAAAAACTGGGGTATAAGTCAGAGTTGCGGGGGATTGAGAGGATTCACCAGAGGCAGAGTAGGGAGCAGCACAGGCAAACCGACTGAAATACACTGCTGCAGAAAGCAACAGGTGTGACAGGAGAGGTTTGCTGCACCATGTAGGATAGCTCCCTGGCCAGGGATGGAACTCATGCTGCAGTGGCTGGAGATAATTGATAGTGCTGAGACTTAACCCCTTTGCCACAAGGGAGGCCCTTTTTGTTGTTGTTCTTTCTTTTTCTTTTCTTTTTTTTTTTTTCTTTTTTTTGTGGGACCCTTGCCGGTGGCCAGGGAATGAACCGGTGCTGCGGAGGCTGCGGGCAGCCTCGCAGCCCAGCACTCAACCACTGCGCCACCAGGGGAGGCCCTGTTGTTGTTGTTCTTTTGGTAAAACATTTTTGAGGGAGGTTTGGACATGCATTGAGCAAAAACAAAAGCACTTCTTACATATTTGTTGCTAAATTTTTATTACCTCTCTTATTTTCCTTTTTTTTTTTTTTTTTTTTGGTATTTGACCTAACTTCTTATCACGATTTGATGATAGAGTTATCATTATATAATATAGAGATTGACTTTAGCAATTTGTGGCATGTCTAAAAATTCATGGGTTTAGGGGTAGCAATTACCTTTATGTAATGCCAGTTTAAAAAAGTAATTAGTCTTTAAAACTAGCTGGATGTAATGATGCATTATTTTCTAGAAAGACAATTTCCTTTCAAATATGTAAGCCCTAGCAACAGAAACAACTGTTGGAACAGTTGTCATCTTTACCATGCAGACAAATGGTTAAGTATTTTACAATTTTGTTGAGGTTTTACCTCAATTTCTTAGGTTGAGTATTTTTAGCATTTAAGTGAACATTAGAGTTTAAACACATTTCCTTAGCAGAACTAAAATTCATAACTAGTATCAGTAAAACTAAGTGTCTGTGTAAAAGGCAATGAAGGCAAAGTATATTCATAAACTAAAAAGAGTAAACATTTGATTCCTGGGAAATTTGAATTTATTTTGAAAAAAAACTAGACAATACATTGCATATTTGGGCCTGCTTTTGTCTGTCTACTTCCTCTTCAGTGGCCCATTTCTTTTTTCTCTCTGAAACCATCCACAAGGATCCAGGGCCTTTCTAGTACACTGTTGTGTTCCCACTAGGGCTCAGTAAATGAGTGAAACTGTAAGTTCTAGACAGTTTTCTTTCTTTTTTCTCTTTAATGTATGCCTGTTTATAAGCTTATGCTCTATCTCCTTGAGGGAGCATTATCCAAAATATATGGAATTTGTATGCATAGGAAATTTTCTGTTCTCTCTTTTATTTATGTCAATATGGACTTAGAGATATTTATTTGATTATACTATAAGATTTATTTATTTTGTTGCTCAAATTGTTCCATATTTGGCTATTGTGAGCTCTTTAACCTGCCTAATGGGCTCTGTTGTTATAATGCCATCATTGTTGCTATTAATTTTTTGAGCACCTTTCTTACTTGCCTGAAATATAAGATATTTCAGTTCATTTTGTGTATTTTCCAGAATGGCTGGTTCCTTATGTTGGAAAATTATGCTATAAACCAAGATCTGAGTATTAGGTATACTGAGCTATCATTGCTTCTAGGCTCTTCCAGCTAAAACAATAAAGGAATATCTATGATAATATTAATCAATGCATGGTTGAGATAGATATGTACATGCATGCAGGCATACATACATACATGCATGCATAATCATCTGTATCCATGTTACGATATTCAATATCCCCAGCACTAGTCCATTATCAAATGGATCATTCTAACCCTGTCCCTTCACTAACTTAAGGTGACCTCTCTCCTCAGTAGTAAAACTAACTTCAACCATTCTCCATCTACTTCCTTAATTTTTCAACTCTAGTATAGATGAAAAATGTTTTCAGAATGGTTACCTCTACCTAAATGGAAAACTCTTTCATCTGTTATAGTACAAGGATATATACAGTTTCTTTCAACTTTAGTCTTGAAGACTCCTTTAATTTACAAAGTCATTTAGCCCAACACACTTTTCCCCTACTCTTTAAATTAAATTGTTTTATAATTTGTAATATAATGAGATTCTCTTTTCACATTGTCTGTTGGGTCTGGGAATTCCTCAGACTTGTAAATGGTTTAAAAAATTGAGTATGCATTAAAGTTTGCCTTTTGTGTTTCAAAAGTCTATGGATATTGACAAATGAATAGCCTTAAGTATAAACCACTGAATTGTCGGAACTCTGCTTGTGTGTTCATACAGCCATTTGTAAGCTTGTTTTATTTTTTTTTTTAATAGAGGCATGCTTTATTTATTTATTTTATTTGTTTGTTTGTTTTGTTTATACATGCACTGGGTACAGTCAGAAGCGCGGGAGGGTGAGAGAATTCACCAGAGCCAGAGCGGGGAGCAGAGCAGGCAGAAGGACCGAAGTACACTGCTGAGGGGAGCAGCGGGCGGCAGGAGAGGTCTGCGCGCCATGTGGGATCCTCCTCCGGTGGCCGGGGAGCAGCCAGGGATCGAACCGGCGCCACAGAGGCCGCGGGCAGCTTCGCAACCCAGCGCTCAACCGCTGCGCCACCGGGGAGGCCCTGTAAGCTTGTTTTAGGGACTGATATTTGCTACCATGACTCTATCATCGAACAAGAATAGAAAATAATCTTCCTTGAGAGGTAGAAATGGAAATTAACTTATCATTATGGTATGTGTATGAGTAGAGTGTGTCCATTTTGCTGATCTCCTGCTCGACAATGAACATAGAAAGATCCACACTTTCCAAGGTTGATGTTTTGAAATAATTCAGGTATTGAAAATCTTTTGCCTCTCAGGACAATGACAATCAAAATGACCTCAATTTCTCTTGAGCTAAGTTAAATATTGGAGAACCACTCAAATTGTGTGATAACTCCCTTCACTACTGGTTAGCAGCACTCCAGTTCACAAGACTCAGAAGCCCGCCAGTGTAGGCAAGTTACTATTTTATAGTTAATTCCATAAATATAAATGCATAATTTAGTCAAGGACATTAAAAGTACTCTGCAGTACTAAGAAAGACATCTGGAAGAGCAAACAAAGGAAAAGAAAGGTTAATATTTATTGAGAATGATTGTATAGCAAATACCATTCTAGGTCCTTCAGATTATATATTCCAAAAGTTCTGAACAACTCAACAAACACTTTTCTTTGTTGAGCCACATCATATGCTGATACAAATGATCAACTCCAACACTTCCTATTTATGTGATTTATTTTGCTTCAAATGTTTATTTTACCTCTTTTCAAATATAAGTGCAGTGACATTGGCAAAATGGTCGAGTAAAATGACCCTTACAAGTATCCCCCATTCATCATCAAAAGTACTTATATGAGAGCTTTGGAAGCCAGGTAGGAAACTGTAAGCCATGCTGTAGACCAAGGTAGGTGGAAGCTGTTTTGCTTAAGAAGGCAGGTCAGTAACTTAGGCAGCTGCTTTTCCAGTGTTGGTCCCAGGAAACAGCCCATACCTATACACAGAGATATAAATATACACATAAACAAACAATGAAATGTTATTCTGTTATTAAAAAGAAACAAATCCTGCTATATACAACAACAACTATAGATCCTTGAGGGTATTACATGAAGTGAAATAATTCAGGTAGAGAAAGACAACTACTGTTTGATCTCACTTGATGTGTGGCATCTAAAATAAAAGCCAGACTCACAGAAATAGTAGAAGCGAGAAGATGGGGGAAATGAGATGTTGGCCAATGGAAACCAAATTTAAGAGAGTTGCTCCTTGAGAAAGGACCTGGAACTGACTGAGGAGCTTTAGAGAGAAGCTGCAGTCATAAATAAAATGTGTAAGTTTGGGGGATTTGATATTTAGCACAGACACTATAGTTAACATTACTACAAACTTGAAAGTTGCTAAGAAGTTAATGTCTCATTGCACACACACACAAATTGTAATTATTTAAAGTGATAAATACATTAACTTTATGTGGTAATCTAATATCTCTTTCCAATTGCTTCTTACAATGCTTTAAAATGAGAAAGTCCACATTTCTCACCCTTCTAAATATTGATATGTCTTCTTTTCCCAATGTCAGTATCCAAAGAGACTATCCCCTGTCCATAAAATAAATCTTGAAGAAAATCCTCTAAGAATACTCAGGACTACAAAATAAAGGCTGGAATTTTGATGCTTTTGTAACTAAGTTACAACAGTTATCAGAGGCAGGTGGGCATGCCTCTAGTATAGTACTTATTAATAACAAAACCTTGTTTATACATAACAAATTGGTGACCTTTTCTAAAACATGATTGTATTTTATATAATTTCAATATCAGTTTATTTTATTTTGCTTAAACAAGTATTGAAAACATTAATAATCACATTAAAAAGTCATTGCATATGATAAATGACCTAAAAAGATAGTCTGCCTTGATTCAATTGAAACTGATTAAGGAGATTTAGAGAGGAGCTGCAGTAAACTATTTCTTTCAAGGTTAAGTCCTCAGCAGTGTTTATCATCTGTTATTTTTTCCCATAAATATAAAATTTTAAAATAATAAATATAAAAAAACACTCATAGTATCACAATTTAATGTGTTCTATTGAACATCGTTATGTGAGAAACAATTATGACAAAATTAATATATTATTCAAAGATATATATCTGAGGTTTTCCTGTACTAGACCAATGATTATTCACATGCATAGGTATGACATAAAGCAAAGATTAATAGACATTATCAGTCTTCTTAATAAAAAATATGCAAAAGTTTAAAATATACAATGAAAAGACATGAAAAAGTATCATAAATTTTGCATGAAACACCTACAGGAACTATAAAATTTAGCAAATGAGAATTCCAGCACATTAAAATTTGGTATACAAAACATTTACATTTATATTTGTATTTGTTTCTTCTGCAAATTTTTAAACTCTTTAAAAATACATAAAAAATATTTTTGGTCAAGCCATTGTAGCTCTCCTACAACTTTCCTGTAGAATGTATCAAGAATCCACCTCTATAGAACCTGTTTTAAAAATCAATACCCCAGCAAATGAGAAATGGATTAATATAAGGCTTGACCAGAAAAGTAAGTGTCAAAATGGAACACTGGAAGAAAAGTATGGCAGGTCTTGTGATAAAGGCAGTAACAGATTATAAATCAGGAAATTTCACAGTGTCATTAGGCAAGGACAAGAGAGGTTGAGAAAAAGCTTGATAGGCACAAAGGATCAGATAACAGTCATCCAAGGATTAGAGGGGCACCTGGTGGGAGAAATGATCCTGAGGCATGTGTTTGGCAATGATTCTTAATCAAATGCTCCTTTTTACTGGTCTTAACTTGCATCTTCTTTGCTTATCTTTTTTCTTCCTTTTTTGAGTAAAAGTTATCTACACATTGCAATTTGAGATGCCATTTATTTGTTCCCATTTCTACTCAAGTTTCTGCCTTGATTGGGTGTATTTTTCCAGTTCCTGATTTTAAGATAATGCAATTTGAATGATGTGTAAAATTTTGGCAACGGGTATCTTATTCTTCTCAGTATCCTTTCAAAATTTTAGACTATTTCATTTATATTTTTGCTATATGTTTCTGTTGTATGCCTCTTCAAAGTAATTGTCATTGGGTGTGGGTTTTTTCCCCAAATTTATTGATTAATTATTTTTTTATCTAAATGGTTGACTGACACCCTGTTTTCTAAGGACTACATCTATATAAAATGAAATCTATATTTGAAATTATGCAATGAAACTGATACTTTGGTCAGCTCTCAGTCTTTGGATTCTCAGATCATTCTCACACCTGCAATGTTGAATTAGCCCCTCCCTAAATTTCATCCTTACTATTGTTGATCCTTAATCTTTCCATATCATGAAAGTCATCTCAGTTGCAAGAGTAACTTTTCTGAAAGCCTCACAGATTGCCTCAGTGTAAATCTTGCATTCAGGTTCATGCTGAATTCCCAACTGAAATTAATATGAAAACATGCAGCTGCATTTCTGAGTGAACCACCTTCCTTGCTCCCTTCAGTCTCACTGGTTTTCTTTTAAGCACTTAGAGGATTGCTGTGGCTGCTTCAGAGCAAAGCACGTGCTCTGTTTTGTTGACTCTTGCTGGCTCATTTCACTCCAAGGCTGAATTTTCTTGTACTACGGCCACAGATCAATTTTAGCAGCATGAATGTTTGTAATATACATAAATGAGTTGGATGACAGCATTGAAACAAAATTTCTGAGTCTGCAAATGAAACTGGAATTGGAAGCACAAAAAATAATGAAGGGCAATGAAACCTGATTCAAGGAGAAGAGGGTTTGAGTGAGAGTGCCAAAAGGCACCCAATCAACTAAAATGAAGGTAAATATTAAATAATTTAGGAGCAAAGGGCCAAGCTGGAAACTATCTGTTAAACAGAATAATGAATCAGCAGTCCAATCAGTATATGGTTTAAAAGTTATTATAGAGGATCACAAAAGCTATCAACTCAAATAAAACCTAACAAGAAATTAATGGAAACACAATAATGGTTTATACTTTGAAAGAGATAGAATGCCTAACAAAACAGTGAAAATAATCACAACACAGATTTCTGATCGTATCATTCTAGAAATATTCCTATTTGCTTAAATTTGTAAGAGGTTTCATGAGTTACAAGTCCCACAAAGATGTAAACTGTAATTATTTTGTGATAAACCTTGCAGAATATCTATTTTGTTTTACTACAAATGCACCACCCACTTTTTGCATAAATTGTTCATAAAACATTCTAATAAAAGAATCTACTTAATAAGGTTGTACTTGTTTCATCATATCACTGAAATGCCATATACTTAACATTTAAAAACCCCAGTCAGAAATTATCTAATAACACAATAATCGGAACTAATGATTACTGTCTACTAATTTGGATGCTGACCCAAGCACCTTATAAATATTATGTAGGGTAGTTCTTTACAAAAAAATCCTTTGAGATAGGCAAATGAAAAAATTTGCAATTCAATTTCGAATTGTGGGAGAATTATAAGTTAAGTAACTAGTCTAAGGTCATATAATTTAAGAAACAAAGTCTCTATTTCAGCCTTTGTAGTCTACCTTCAGAATACATGTTCTTTTTTTTTTTTTCAATCTCTCCATTTATTTATTTATTTATTAGTTCTAAGACCTGAGCGAAGGTCTGGGTATTTAGAAATAACAAACAAGAGCAGTTGGCAGTTTAGGCGTACTATGGGCATTATGAACATCCAGTCATTATAATGGAAGTGTTGCAATTGAAAGGTAGGTATGCAATCAAGAATTAAGACCCACGTCATGTCATAATGTCATGTCATGATTTTCTGGTTGAAAGATCTCTGCATGGGGAATTGCTCAGTAGGGTTTGCGCTAAGATATAATCTCACCAGGGAGCGCTGTCAAGAATAAGACAGACCCCTTGTTTTATAAATGTTAGGCAAGTTATAATGATAATGATGACACTCAGCGATGCAAAGCAGCAGCAGTTCTGGTAAAAACACTGCCTGATACTAAGTCAAGTCTGAATTAACTACAAGGAAGACTTGGTGCAGACACCTAGACAGTTGTACTAAAACATCTTTAGCTTCTTTCATCTCAAAAAGGTTTCAATCTTTATATGTTAGGTGATACAGCTCATTTGAAAGAATAGGTAAATTCTGACAGCTGGAATCCAGGTGAAGATTAATAATATGCATATAAATAATGTCACATTAATTAAAGCAGTGATTCAAATACATGTTTTATTAACAGATTTCCCTTAGGAAAGTGACAAAAAGAAGCTGGATTATTAAGATAGTTTCAAGGTTATATATTATATGTATGAAAGACTATACTTTCAGGGGTCATTTCTATAGTTCATTGCCATATATGATTATACATGTAGTATATCAGGTATATATTAATATTAGAATTTTTTACCTTTATTCTATCAGAAAACTTCACATGTGATTCATATCAATTTACCTCCAGAAATAAATGAATATGTTCTTTCTACTTTAATCATTTTCTTCAAACAGAATTCATTAATGGAATACAAAAAGCAATGCACATTGGAATGAAATCCTTTAATGTAGCAGTTTTAATGCACACAAAGTAATTCAAAAGCATTTCATTCCCTCATAGCCACAGCAGCAAACTCAATAATCTGTATTCATTATTTATGCCAGACTTGTTTAGCTTTGAGCTATTTGCATGGTATATATATCACCAAGGTTGGCAAGGTTGGCATTCAAGAAGGCATCAATGCTATGTATTTTGCATTATTATCATATATATTCATATATGACAATATTGCTAGACTTATAAAACTCTCAATATGTTATTTTCTAATTGATAAAATTAATTTTTGTTTTAGGGTAAACATAAGTAGCCACTACCTTTTAAAATATAAAGTCAGATCTTTTTATAATAATCGAATATCTTAATTTCTACTTTCAAGACCATGAAGACGTTTAACTCACATTTCCCATTCGTAAAAGAAGTGTTTGATTTCCCACGATAGGAAAAATTGACTATACAAAAATTGACTAATTTTTATGTAAAATCAGAAGTAATTGATTTTATGTAACTGGTACAGAAGCAATGTGAAAACTGTACTGCTTTTCACAATTTGCATATAATGGTAGAGATTTACTTAAGAGCATTTCCAAGTGAAATGGAGCTTCCAAGAAGTAAGCTGTGAAACTTTTATTTGTCAGTAATTATATAAAGTATTTACTTATGGCCTCCTTGGTGGCAAAGGGCTTAAGTTTCACTGCTACCAATTGTCATCAGCCACTGCAGCTGGGTTCGATACCTGGTCAGGGAATTAACCCATATGGCACAACAGACTTTTCCTGTCTTCCCTGCTGATCTCCTCAGCAGTGTATTTCAGTAGATCTGCCTGGTCTGCTCCCCACTCTGTCTCTGGTGAATCCTCTCACCCCCCACACCTCTGGCCTACACCCCAGTTCTTGTATGCATAGTTAAATAAATCTTTAAAATTTCTTAAAATATAAAGTATGATTTAAAATATTGGGAATGTTTATACTTCATGCAATGTTAATAGTGACTTTTAGTATTATGTGCTCTGTTTTCAGTATTTTAAATCAGATGATTCAACAAGATACCCATCGTCTATATGCTCTCTACTACTCAATTTAACATTTAGAAGGCAGAGGAGTGATAATCAGTTTTTCCATAGGAATAGAATAAGGGAAAACAAAGAAAAGACTTTTAAGAAATATGTTTAACATAAACTAAGTATTGGGATGGGGAAATGAATGTGTATGCTTTGGAGGCTAGCTTGAGGTAGAGTTCACATTGGAAGAAATTGTAGTGTTAGATAGAAAGGTGGACCCCTCAGTATTGAGAGGCTTGACCCTCAGTCTTTTGAATGAAGTATCAGTAATACAAGTTAAAACTATTTTAAATATGAGTGGAGTGAAATGAAATTAGAAAAAGCCATATGAAATGAAATTAGAAAAATCCATATTTTGAGAAAATTCATTACATCTACCAGCAGGGGCTAGAAAGTAGAAAGACACAGTAGAAACTTTCTTCAGCAATTCAGGCATGAGGTTTAAAAAGTCCATGACTGGGATGTTGGTAGGAAAAATCCATGAGTAAAAAAATAATTCAGTGCTACATTTTATAAGATGAAAATATGACCAGTTGAATATTGAGGAAGCAGTAGAAGAGAGGAACAGAATATATAGCAGGTTGTCAAGCAGGATATAGGTGATATGATTACAGGAAACTGGTGATATCATTGAATCTTCAAGGACACCAGGATTTTGAAGGGAGTGAAATGATTAATTTGGTTTGGAGCTATAGGGATTTCAGTGGAAATGATCAGCAGGAGATCTAAATGTACAAATGGAACTCAGATAAAGAACATATGGGGAGTTGGAGCTACTGCTGTTAAAGCATAGTTATTAAAATAAAAGTGAAATGAAGAAATTGGGTGAATTCATCAAGAACACATTTCAAATGGGAATTAACCTATCATTTTTAAATGATAGTTAATAAGTAAACCAATTTTTATTTTTAATTCATATCATAATGTTATGGATTTCACTAGTGCAATGGTTTCTAATCCTTTCGATATTGAGAATCACTTTTTAACATGCAAATCGATAATTATTTTCTTAATGTTTATTAATTTGATTGTATATATAGATTGAACTATAAATTCAGTACTCCTTTTACATAAATTTATATTAACCACTGTCATTAATTACATTTATATTTTGCATATAAATGAGAAGTCTATGATGGAATAATATGGGAAATATAAGTTGATTATCTTTTTACAGCCTTCCTGTTTCATCTGCTGACTCTTCCTTATTAGCAGCTCTATGGAAAGACACCTATTGCCTTAGGAAGTATTTCATAACTGAGAACAAAGTGTACATTTCTAAGATTCTCAGTTTAAAAGGCAGAAGTTGTAAATTGGTGAGGGAATTCCTGCACCTAGGCCAAAATCAGGCTTTTTTTCCTTGCTGTTAGACAACATATTTGACCCTTTGAGCTGGAGAGAAGGGGATGAGAGATGATAATTTGGGGAAGAAGAAAGAAATGTATGGTATGGGCACATGTGTTTTATTCCCTCTCCCATCAATCTGGGACTTGCAACACATTCAAATTTCCTTAGACTTGTGGATGAATAGTCAAGGTGTATATTATGCCTCAGACTTATCGACTTACACAAAAGTGACAAGCTGAGAGGACCAGAGATAACTTCTGAAAGCTCTGGACTATTATTAAGTGGCATGGGGTATATTCTGTGAGTTTCCTGAGGGCTCCAGGAAGGTTGGGGAATTAAGATGACAGAAAAAGTGTGTCCTTCCCAGGAGGTATTCTGATTAGGATGAAGAGCTAAGCATCAAAAAGATATGTGATACCTGAAACTTATATCATGTTACAAACCAGTGTTTCCTCAATTAAAAAAAAATAAAGTTTGTATTATGAGACTTATATCCTAGAGCTAGAGAATATAATACCTTAATCCCCAAGAAGTGTCAAAGATGGAAGGGAAGAAGACAAAGAGGGGGATTGAGTTAGCAGTGGGGAGAGAAGGCAGCCATGGAGCATCTGGATTGAAAAACATAATGGATGATATAATTCAGTTTTGCTATCTGTATTCTCTGAAAAACAGAGAATGTAAGCATAAACAATTTAAAATTAATAGAGCTTGGCTAGTGTCTTCCTTTCATCTTTTAGTTGGTATTGATTATGATGTTATGAAATTAATTAGCTGTTGTATTTTTTTCTTCTTTTCCCACCTGAGAACTAGAGTGGGTAGATTCTAATTCAAATAAGAAAACATGGAGAGAAGAACACAGGCTTAGATTTTGATACTTGAGGGAGTCCTCAGAGAGAGGAGGAATAAAAATGATGGGTCAGTGATTTCTAAAGAAGGATGAGCTATGAGTTAGGAGAAAGCCATCTTCATATGCAGTGAGGTGGGGAAAAAATCTCGAGTGTCTTCAGAAGGACCTAACTTATAGAAACTTTTCTCTATATACAATGATTCTCACTCCTTTAAGACAGTCTCAGATGTCAGCTCTGGAAAGAAGAGCAGATTTATTTGGAAATGCAGTAACAATACATTGTTTGTTTTTTAATATTTATTTATTTATGCATACAAGAACTGGGGTACAGGCCAGAGGGGTGAGGGGTGAGAGGACTCATCAGAGACAGAGTGGGGAAAAAGGAACAGGCAGATCTACTGAAATATACTGCTGAGGGGAGCAAGACAGGCAAGACAGGAGAGGTCTGCTGTGCCATGTGGGCCACCTCCCTGGCCGGGGATGGAACTCGTGCTGCAGTGGCTGCCAATAGTTTCATAGTGCTGATATTTAACCCGTTGCTCCAGCTAGAAAGCCCCCAGCTAATACTTTCAATAGTCTATGTGATACCACAGAAAATAAAAGAGACTGATTCTATTGGATATGGTAAGATCTAGGTCAATGCTGACCTTTTAGAGAACTATTTCTGTAAGACTGGTGGAAGACAAACTGCAAGGGGTTAAAAGAACAAGCATTCAAAAGAATAACCTATGTAAAATATTGCTTAAAAAGGAATCATCCAGTAAAGAAAAATTACTTGATAATCCTGGAAGGAGAGTAGAAAAATGTTACATGAAAGGCTAAGTTTAAACCACAGATATATTTAATATGCAAAAGCTTTCCTGTAGGGGTTGTATAATTAGTATTAGTGAAAAAATGTACAACTAATAGTTATGTCTATTCATAAGCATGAAGTAAATAATGTTTGGGTATAATTAGTGAGAGAACATCAATAAAAAAGAAAAAATATTTTTAATCTAGTAACAGATCTGGAATAAATCATGCATTAGATGTAATTACAGGGTGAATACTTGGATCATTGAAAATAATTTGACAACATGATTCTATTTAATTTACCTGCCTATTTTAAAGGAAAACATGATGCTTTTGATGTATTTTATTGTCTATTTGTTATTCCAGCTCATTGAAATAAGAATGCTGTGAGATAATGAAGAACTGCCTGTTCTAAACATTGTTAAAGTAGCTTTATATACAACTTTATATCATGATAATCTTAAATTATCACTGGCTTTATATATAATTTTATATCATGATAATCTTAAATTATCCTTCTAAGGGGAATAGCTTTCTCTACAAGTGCATGCCAAGCTGTCCACTGTCCCAGTGAGAGTTACTGATCACCCTAGCAGAATCTAGGCCATTCCATAGACCCTTCACTCAGCCACCAGGAACCATGAACTATGTCAGTCTTTTCCCTTCTACTTTCATTTTCATGTTCACTTCCCTTCCACAGGCTCTTACCACATTCTTGCATTATAGGTACAGTCAGGGAATTACTTTCCTATCACATGCCTTTTATTTTCTTGTTTACTCCAATACCTAATTTATCTTTAAGCACATCTTTAATCATTTGGCTCTCTCTTTCAAAAGTAATTGGCACCTCTGAGATTTCCCTTTGTTATCCTTTAGTTGTGTATTTTCTTATTCTATGGGTAAAAAATATTACTTTACCCTTCTCCCCCTAAAAGGAATTTATATGCCACACCACTGAATAAATCCTTTGTCACAATGGCATACATTTAATTTATATGTTGAGATTAAATGTATTTTATGCCTATCTGGATCAAATTCTGTTCTGGGTCCTACAAGTACAAAGATAAATTTGCAACTAGAAAAAAAGACAAAAGATAAATTTGCAACTGGAAAATTAAAGACAAAATCAATAGGATTGATCCTCATAGATCACACCAATGCAGTGTGGCAAGCAGATAAGAAAACCAAAGTTTATTTTTAAAAGATTTATTTATTTATGTATACAAGACCTGGGGTACAGGCCAGAGGTGTGGAGGGTGAGAGGATTTATCAGAGACAGAGCAGGGAACAGAACAGGGAGATTGACTGAAATAGACTGCTGAGGGGAGCAGCAGGCAAGTCAGGAGAGGTCTGCTGTGCCATGTGGATAGCTCCCTGGCCAGGAATCAAACTTGTGCTACAGAGGCTGTGGATAACTTCATAGTGCTGCGTCTTAACCCCTTGTGCCACAGGGAGGCCCAGAAAACCAAAGTTTAAAACATAAAATGCATCAGAAAAGCACAGAGATGAGAAGATAAGCTAATGTTTCAGAAAAAATGATCTGTAAGTGAGAAGTATGATACAGGTGGGTATTTCAGTTGGGAGTGTCCCAAACAAATAAATTAGCACAAAGCTGTCACACAAGTGAGTGTATTCACAAAACTGTAATTAGTTCACTACTGCCAGATGTTAAAAAAAAAAAAAAAAACTACATGTGTTAAGTAGTGACTGGCAGGGTGATCTTAACAGATTTGAAACAGGGAAGTACCATAATACATTTTTAATTTAAAAATAAACACTTTGGAAACAGTGTGGAGGATGGATTTAAGTTGAATAAACTAAAGATAGGCCAACTCGGAGGACAAAAGGAGTGCCAGCATGGATAGAATTAAGGGAACAGATTTAAGGGGTAGCTTGGTACTTTATTTATTTGTTTCTTTTAATCAATGGATTATGTTTAGAGTATTTTTAGGTTTACATAAAAATTGAGCTGAAATTACTGAGAGTTCCAAAGACCCCTCAGCTACCACCCCAGTTTCCCCTATTATAAACATCTTGCCTTAGTATTGTACACTTGTTAAAGAATCTACCAAAATTGATACTAGTTAATTATAGTCCATAGTTTACACTAAAATTCACTCTTTTTGTTGTGCAGTCATATAGGGTATGGAGCAAAGGATTGCACCCACCATTACAGTGTCATACAGAAGAGTTTTTCTCTCCTGTTTATACCCTTTGTCCCAGATTAATCCTCCCACCTCACTGAATTCAAGGGAACTAACTACTGATCTTTTTAGTCTTTCTGTAGTTTTTTTTTTTCCTTTTTCATATATTTGGAATTGTACAGTATATCATATTTTTAAATACCTTCTTTGATTTAGCAATGTGTTTTTAAGGTGTGTCCACATCTTTTTGCGGCTTGATTGCCCTATTTTTTTCTATTAATCAATGATATGTCTTTGTATGGTTATAACAAAGTTGATCTACTTACCTACTGAAGGATATGTGGTTTCTTCCAAATTTGGGCAGTTTCATTGACTATGGGGCCTCCCTGATAGTGCAGGCGGATGAGCACAGCGCTGTGAAGCTGTCCTCAGCCTCTGCGGCGCCAGTTCCCTCCCAGCCAGTGGGCAAGAAACCCACATGGTGGGGCAGACCTCTCCTGTCTTGCCTGCTGCTGCCCTCAGCAGTGTATTTCAGTCAGACTGCCTACTCTGCTCCCCGCTCTGTCTCTGATGAATCCTTCACCTCCCATGACTGGCCTGTACCCTGGTTCTTGTATAAATAAATCAATCTATAATAAAAAAAAAAAAATCATGGACTATCTTTTAACGTGGCCATACCATTAAGCATTGATATAAACAGTAAATGAGAGTTTTCTGTTGCTCCACAACTTTGGTAGTGTGTGGTATGTCAGTGTTCTGGATTTTAACCATTTGAATAGGTGTGTAGTGATGTCTCATTTTATTTTGTAGTTCTCTAATGACATGCTGTTGAGCATCTCTTCATATACTTACTTGCCATCTACATCATTATTTTCCATCTATATCATCTTCAATAAAGTGTTCAGATATTTTGCTCACTTCGTATTTGGGTTACTTGTTTTTGTATTACTGAGTTTTAAGAATTAATCATGTGTTTTGGATAGAAATTTTTATCAGTTATGTATGTTGCTAGTATTTTCTCCCAGTCCAATACCTATTTTTTCATTTTTTTTTTTACTAACACTGGTTTCCTCAGAGCAGATTTTTAAGTTTAATAAAATCTAACATTTTAATTTTATCTCCTCTGAATAATGTTTATGGTGTTAGATCTAAAGACTCATTTCCAATTTCCAGCAAAGAATGTGAATGTACTTATGCCAATAAACTGTACATTTTTAATGGTTAATACCATGTAATCCAGTAATATCTTTCCCAGTTATTTATCCCAAATGCTAATTTGAAAAGATTTTCAATTTATGCACCCTTAAGTTCATGCTAGCATTATTCACAATAGTTAAGATATGGAAACAAACTAATCCTACCAGTAGATGACTGGATAAAGAGGCTGTCATATATATAGTCAGTGAATACTGCTAAGTTGTTAAAAAGGAAGGAATTGTGCCTTTTGCAACATCATGGGTGGAACTTGAAGTGATTGTGCTAAATGAAATAAGTCAGAAAGTGAAAGACAATTATCGAATGGTTTTACAATATGCAGGATATCAGTAATCCAAAAAAAAACCTAATGAATAAGAGTAAAATCATTCACTTAGACTATTTAAAAAATTTAGTGGTTACAGAGAAGATGGCAGGGGGAGAAAAGGCTAGAGAACATCAACCTGATAGCAGGAAGTACACTAAAACTTCAGTGATGGCTAATGTGAGGTTTGTATTCAGATAGAGGTGAAGATGGCCCCCCAAATTTATGTAGTCTTGCAAAAGATGAAAAATAATAAAATAAAATAAAAAAATGATTAAAATGGTAGATTTTATGTTTTGTGCATTTTCCCACAAATATGCACAACTCATTGCCATACTCAAGACCATCTAAATTTTCTTGTACAGTAACTATTAGAAGTTTTATATTTTTGCATTTTACATTTAGGTATATGATTCATTTTGAGTTAGTTAATGTTTGTGAAAGTCATAATGTCAAATATAGGTCTCAGAGAAAATAAATAAACTCAACTGGCATACAGTTAAAGGAATCTAGATTACAGGAGACTATATTGGATATAAAGATTTGAAAGTCTTCAATATATAGTATGTATATAATTGAATACATGGTTATGCATAATATTACCTGGGAAGACCATGTGATATAAGAAGAGCACATGTTTGAAAATATAAAAAAATTGAGTATTTTTGTATGAATATTTCATTTTGAAGACTACTATTATTTATACATAGCTTTTTTAAAAATGTATAAGGGAGTCAAAATTTACACTGAAATAAAGCATGCAAAAATAAAGGAAAAAATATTTTCTGTTTTCACCTCTGTCTGAATTTTTCTTTAATTTATTGATGTGAATGTGGTAAGCATGGAACATACATGTTTTATTTAAAGTTCATCAGTTTAAAATTTGAAATGAACACCCTCCACTTGATTTTAATATTTATTTTTTTCATTAAGAATAATTTTTCCTTTTGCAAAGAGTTTTCTCTCAGACATCTCCTTCCATGGGTGCTGCTTAGAAGTTAAGGTGGAGATGAGGGCTTAATGACTCTCTTCTGATAGGTGTCTGGTTTTTCTGAGAATGTCTGTTATCTTCTATAATGGTGTCCTGGTTTCAAGCTGATGAAGTTCAGACTATAGTCTCTTTTTGGAAGATACTGTATCTGAGGCCTCCTCTTCAAATTCTAGCCTCTTTCCAAGTTAAAGTCCCTCTCAACTCTTACGTTTTTCTAACTAGATGCCTTTGGTGAGTTATTGTGTTATTTGGCCCAGGTCAACAATCTCAAGTGGAAATAGTGTCAAGCCTTCTCTCTGCCTCAAACTGCCATGTCACCTTAACTACCTTAACTATTTTAATGGTTCCATTATGAGACTTTAAGTCACTGTCCAGCTAAAAACCCCATTGGGAAATAGGGCACAACCCATCTGTACTTAAAACACACACCCCTACACAAGATAGAAATGAGAGTTTATTATCAGTTCTAATTTGAATTCTTAATAATTTCAGTAATTTATTAAAATCAATAGCAATGAAACTAATTTGAGACTCAAAACATGCTTCAGTCCTTTTTGAAAAAAAAGATTTATTTATTTATCTATACAAGGACTGGAGTACAGCCAGAGGTGCAGTGGGGTGGGGGGAATGAGAGGATTCACCAGAGACAGAGTGGGGAACAGAACAGGCTGACTGAAATACACTGCTGAGGGGAGCAGCGGGTGAGACAGGAGAGGTCTGCCTTGCTATGTGGATCAGCTCCCTGACTGGGGATTGAACTCTTGCTGCAGTGGCTGTGGATAGCTTTGTAGTGCTGAGACTTAACCCCTTGTGTCACCAGAGAGGCCCTTCAGTCCTTTTGTTCTAGACCTGTTCAATTCCCGAAATTTAAATGCCATGTATGGGATAAATGAATGACCCAATCAACTAGTAAACATTCTAACTCAAAACATTACTGTCTTTATAAATATTTATTTTTTCACTTAATTTGCCTCTCCAAATAGCATCATTCTACCTTACATGAGGTTAAACATTCATAAATTTACTGTGTTGTTTGAAAAAATAAATTACATTGTAGATATATAATTGCTTCAAACTATTATAATTTGTAAATATTCAACAGACATAATGACAAAGAGAAGTTAAATGATCTGAAAGTCATTATAAGCTTATGATTTTCTAGAGATTTTTTTCAATAAGCTTATTTATTGAAGTGTAACATGCATACAAAATGTGCACACGTCAAAAATGTGTAATACAGATTCATTGTCCAAAATCTCAGGGAAAACATTATTAAACATTTTGAATGATGCTGAATCATTCCTATTTGACAGCTACTCAAGCTATATGGATCTGCAACTATAGGGTTAAAATGGATTAAAAAGTACAACTCTGGGGGCCTCCCTGGTGGCACAGCCGGTTGAGCGCAGCTCTGTGAAGATGTCCGCAGCCTCTGCAGTGCAGGTTCCATCCAGGCCAGCCGGAGAGAATCACACATGGCGCAGCAGACCTCTCCTGTCAGGCACGCTGCTCCCCTCAGCAGTGTATTTCGGTCCTTCTGCCTGTTCTGCTCCCCTCTCTGTCTTTGGTGAACCCTCTCACCATCCCATGACTCTGACCTATACCCCAGTTCTTGTATAAATAAATCTTGAAAAAAAAAAAGGTACATCTCTGCTTTTAAATATATTCCCAATTTCCTCTTCATTTCAGCTTTACTGGCTACCAACAATGATGAATGTATCTTTATAACAGCAAAATTTTCTTTCTCTATTTTTGGTTTTTCAACTTGTTTTAATATGCTCTTTAACCTAGGAAATAATAGGTAAAGAATTTATGATGTGTTTATTTTTCTAAGCTCCTAATATTCTGATTGTCTGAAATCAAGTGTACTTGAAAGAATCAATACATACTGGAAAATTTGTGTTTTTTCTCCTTTAATTTCTTCATAGTTCTCTGATTAGATAGGCATTTGATTACATAATATTTAAATATTATGCATATTTAAATAATGATAGAACTGTAAGAAAATTGCCGCTGTGACCATAAGTAAGAAATAATAGTTCTTTACAAAATTTTACCTAATGTAAACATGTTTAATTTATTAAGGAGGATCAAACTTTTGACAAACTACATCCAGCATAATTAGTGGGTATTGATTAACTATTATTAAAAGGTCAATGGAAAGTTGTTTTTTTTTTTTTTAACTGAAGGCAGAAGGAAAAGATTATGACTCTGAATAAAGTATTTATGTGGTCTATTGTTCAGTATGTATATGATTTACATACAGGCCTGGTTACTAACAATCTTCTGTTACTCTCTTAATTAAAAGTCCTGGGGAAAAAACAAAGTACTTTTCATTATAACTGAGTATTTGGCATCCCCTACTTCAAATAAAAAGACTTCAACAAGTTGAATCTCCATTTCTGTATTTAGCCCTTCAAGCCTTAAAGCCCTTAAAGGCATTTTGAGTCTTAATTATCCCTGTGATTAAAATAAAAATACCTGCAACCATTTCTTACATAATATTGAAGAAAAATGAAATAAGTTTTACCTAAAATTCTTTTTAAAGGTTAAAAGATTAAGCTTCAATTCTAGATATAAAGCCTTGTCACCAATTATGCTGGCTAATAGTATAGAGATTTCATTTTCAAGAGCCAAGCATCATTGTTCCTGATATCTTTTTCAAACAGAAAAATTTGGAGGTAATAATTTAGAAAAAAATTTAAAGAGTACATAATTAAAAGTACTGGATTCCAGGACCTCCCCTGATGGTGCAGCGGTTGAGCGCTGGGCTGCAAGGCTGCCAGCAACCTCTGCAGTGCGGGTTAGTTCCCTGGCCGCCAGCGAGGGTCCCACAAAAAAAAAAAAAAAAAAAAAAAAAAAAAAGGTCTGGATTCCATTAGAATACTCTGGTAGACTGAATAATGACTCCGAAGATATCAGATCCTGATACCTAGAATTTGTAAATGTTACCATATGTTATAAAGACTTTGCAGACATTATTGACAGTGAGAGAGGGATATTATTCTGGCTTATCATTGTTGGCACTAAATGTAATCACCTGTGTCTCTGTAAAGGAACGAGAGATTAGCTACACAAAGAGAAGCAGATGTAGAAACATAGAGCTTAGAATTATTTGAAGAGGCCGGTCTTTTCCTAAGTGTTGGAGTAATGTGCTATTTACCAAGGAATTCTGACAGCCATCAGGAAGTGGAAGAGGCAAGGGGTAGCTTCTCCACTAGAACCTCAAAGAGTGTGTGGTACCCAAATATCAGTGTTAGTGGTTTTAGCCCTCTGGCCTCCTGAAGTGTGACAGAATAAGTTCCTGTTGTTTTAAGCCACCAATTCTGGACTACTATGTTAGAGCAATCATAGGGACCTCTTAACAGGCACTATGCTGTACCTACAGTGAAAGTTACCTTATGACAGCAGTGGGCTATTTTAGGCCAATATGATTCTCATGTTTCTTTCAAATTGAATATTATTACTCAGATGAAAGAATTTTCCAAGTTCATCTTTTATATATATATATATATATATATATATATTTTAATTTTTTTATATCATTGTTCATTTTTAAACAATATTTGCTTCCCCCAATCCCCTCAGGTGTAGCCCCCATAGAGTTTCCTGTTTTTTGAAGTGTATATTCTGTGGTGTTTTGACTTACCGACTGTAATTGACTAACTCTCTGGTTACTTTTTCAAAGTAATTAAGATTCTATTTTGTGAAGACTTTGTCTAATTGTGAATCACAGAGACACTACCCAGTGTGATACCCAGTTGGATAAGTTCAAGTAATTGGCTAAATGGGATGAGGTTTGAAAAGGTTCAAATTATGTTGCTTTTTAGCCATAATGTTGATGCTGTCTGACAGAATTGTCAGTATATTAAACTTACTTTTTTGGCAGTGAGAAAATTTCTTATTCAAATTCCTTATTCAAAAACCATGTGACTATTGAAAAGGAAGCTTTGAAAGCTTGTAATCATGATGCTTTCTTTCATAGTTTGTACATAAATAGAAAATCATACTTCAAAATTTTAAAAATATTCCAGTAAAGTTTTTAGAGTTTGAGTTTTGTGACATTTTCTCAAAGATGATCATGAATACTTTATCTTCATTTTGACTACCTTTAAAAATAAAGGAAAATGTACTATATGTCAGCAGACTTTTGATTGTGCTGTAGTCTTGATGTACAATAGGAAAAATTCTTTGTGAAGGAAGAAAGTTTCTGCATTTGAGAACAGCAATCAAGAAACAACTAATCTTAACCTAGACTAGAAAGAAACTAGATGCTCTTCTACATGTAGACTGCAAACTTTCTATTTTTTCTTTTTTTGAGATTGGCGAATTTTTTTTGAAGACTACCACATGCTAAAGCCTTTATGTTACAATTATTTCATGAAATAAATATTTTATGGCTAAAATATTTGTTCATTAGAAAAAAATAAGTAGCTTCTCCTTGGAATTTTAAGTTAGGAAAGGGGGATAGACCAATCTAAATTTTCAATATCCAATAAGCATTACCTTCATAAAATAGGTATTCTATTAATTATTCTAATAACTCTATAGTTAGTAGGCCATTCAATTTTATCTATAGGAAATTTTGAATATTTGCATATATTACAAATTCCATCTTTTCTCAGCAATTACGGGAAAAATGACATTCAGCAAATCATGAAAGAAGGCTCAGTGTTGATTAAATAAAAAGAAATATTGAGTTTTAAAATGTGGCATAATAATTTTTTTGAATTAAAAAAAGCCATAAAAGTGCCTTTGGTTTCTATTTTCAATGTTATGAAATTATATCTTTGACCTTTACCATAGAAATTTCATCCCAAAATGTACTAACAAACTATTTTTTTTTTTTATTGTTTCAGTTGTTAACAAAAATGTAAGCAGGGTCAAAGTTGTTTGGGCAAAAAGTTATAAAACTGTAAGTCATTATTAGGAATTGCAACATTTTTCCTTATTTGCTTTTGTCCAACATCTCTCATTCATCAATCTTAGAGTTCCCTACAGAAAGGTCTTTATAGAGAATAGGTGGGGTTAGTGTTATTGGTGATGATGAACAACAATCACAAACCTGACATAAAAGTTCTACTGTGAAGAATTCTATGATCCATTTCTAGTCGTGTGCAAGGCAAATTCATATTTCTTTTATCACATATGCTCTTTTTAAATTTTTTGTAATATATCAGTTAATGCATCAATTAATGCATCATCTGCAGACTCAATTCAAGGAGTAAAGGAATACATTTTGAGACTTATGTTCTAGGCACCAGACTAGATCCTTGGCATGCCTGATCTCACATGGCTCCTGTAGTCTTTTTTTTTTTTTTTTAAGATTATTTATTTATGGTTACAAGAACTGGGGTATAGGCCGGATGTGTGAGGGTGAGAGGATGAGAGATCCTCTCACACATGTGAGAGGATTCACCAGAAACAGAGTGGGGAACAGAAAAGGGAGATCTACTAAAATACACTGCTGAAGGGAGCTGCAGGTAAGACAGGAGAGAGCTGCTGTGCCATGCCAGTCACCTCCCTGGCTGGCTGGGATTGAACTCATGCTGTAATGGCTGGGGATATCTTGATAGCCCTGTGTCTTTAACCCCTGTGCCACCAGGAAGGCCCTGTAGTCTTTGGTATTAACAGCAGTGATTTCCCATCCTGACTACACATTAGGATAATCTAGAGACATTAAAAATTATTGATTCCTAGACACCACACCAGAAAAAAATCACTTCAAAATTATTCAAGAAGTTTGGAATACTCATTTTAAGTATTTTTTTAAGTCACCCAAGTAGTGCAAAAGAATTTTCAGTTTCAATAAAAAGTATTAGTCCACATTATCTCTTTTTGGTCAGTTTTGTAAAATTCAAGTCTAATATTGAACATTTCTGGAAATAAAAATCTCAATGAAGCAGGAGGTGTTGAAATATTAATGCAAAAATGTGCTTTCCTTCATTGTTGCTCATAGCCAAAATAAATCAATAATCATAAAATTATTAACCCAAAGGACACTCACCTCTAACTGATAAATTTTCATTTGTCTTCACTGTACTCAATATACCATTTCCTTCTCTTAAGTCAAAAGCAGGTATCTGATCTGGGGAATTCCAGTGAAGAGAATTAGAAGTTAGAACAGGGAATATGAATGTAGGAGCTTGCTGTGCCCAGTTACTTCTAGCAAATAAGCAAATTACTCAAGCAGGATTGAGTTTATTTGCTAATCCTAAAATGGGAAACTACTTAGTCATAAAATTATTTTAAAACTCTGAGGTTTTATTGATTTTTTTTTCTCTGTGTAATTTTGGTTTGCTTACCGAACATGTTTAATATTGCTAGTGAAGTCTGTTCCCCAGTGGTTTGGGTCCCTTTGAACTACCTAACATCTCTTTCCATCTAATGGACTAAGAAATGAAATCGGGGCCTCCCCTGGTGGCGCAGCAGTTGAGCACTGGGCTGCGAAGCTGCCTGCAGCCTCTGTAGCCCTGGTTTGATCCCCTGCCTCCCAGCAAGGGTCCACGTGGTGTGCAGACCTCTCCTGCCGTGCCCACTGGTCCCCTCAGCAGTGTATTTCATCAGTCTGCCTGTTCTGTTCCCTGCTCTGACTCTGGTGAATTCTTTCTCCTTCCCGGGCTTCTGACTGTACCCAGTGCTTATATAAATAAATAAATAAATCTTAAAAAAAAAAAAAAAGGAAATTGACCAATGTGGAGAGTTACTAGTAAAATTTAATGAGGCACAGGAGAGACAAAACAAATGGAAACTTATTTTCATAAAGTAATACTGTTTCAGGTGCAGCTTTTTCAATCTTTCAAAAACAACGATTAAAAAAAAAAAAGGCTTTCAGGGCCTCCCCCGTGGCGCAGCGGTTGAGCGCTGGGTTGTGAAGCTGCCCGCAGCCTCTGCAGTGCTGGTTCGATCCCCCACCACTGGCAAGGGTCCCACATGGCACGCAGACCTCTCCTGCCACCCGCTGCTCCCCTCAGCAGTGTATTTTGTCAGCCTGCCTGCTCTGCTCCCCGCTCTGACTCTGGTGAATTCTCTCACCCTCCTGTGCTTCTGACTGTACCCAGTGCTTGTATAAATAAATAAATCAATCTTTAAAAAAAACAAAAGTCTCTCTTCCCTAAAATTAATTAAAAAATGAAAAGCAATTACTGTTTCTGTGTCATTTGGTTAAATACCTAGGAGTGGAATTGCTGGATCATATGGAAGCTCTATGTTTAGTAATTCCAAAGGGCACCTGCACCCCTATTTTTATAGCAGCACTATTTACAATAACTAAGCTATGGAAGCAACCCAAATGCCCCAAAATAGATAACTGAAGCAAGAAGATGTGGTACATATACACAATGGAATATTACTCAGCAATCAAAAAAAAAGATAACTGCAACAAGCAGTTTTCAGCAACACCGATAGAGCGAGAAGGGATCATGCTCAGCAAAATAAGTCAGAAAGAAAAAAGAAAAATACCGGATGGTCTCACTCATAGCAGGAATTTAGAAAACCTAAATAAGAGACCAGGAAAAAAGACTAATCAATACAAAGTAAAAATCAAAATCAACAATAAACTATAAACCAGAGATACACTATGGGGGGGAGGGGCAGGGAAAGGAAGGACTAGAGTCAAAATAAGGGGGGGGGTGCAATTGTATGGGGAATATAACCAAAATGAAAATGCATACATTGTGCAAAGATGAAAAAGATGTAAGAATTATATAAAATAAAATATTAAAAAAAGAAAAGAAAAGCAAAACCCCAAACCACCTTTAATTCAACACTTAAAATTCAATGAGTTGTATTTAGTTTACATTTTTTAGCTTCCATTTTGTTGAAGTGACAGAAGATAACTTTTATTTATAACTTTTCAAATAATTTGCAAATAAAAATAATAATGATAGTGATTACCATGTAAAAGTAGGTTTATCAATAGAATATATTTTAATATGTTAATGACCAACATATTAAGCCAGATACCTTGGGAATCTGTATTGTTTCTTTCTAGTAAAAATAGAGCAACAATTTATGTGTCCTCTACTGTCCAAGACATTCTGCATATATTATCTGACTTAGCCATCAAAAAATATGCTTTATCCCCATCTTGCAGGGGCAGCAACTAAGATCCAGGAAGTTTCCTATGGGTACTGGATTTATTTTTAAGACTAAATTTATGACAGTGAACATAGATGACATATTTGCTAACTCATTTGTAATATTTACTCTATATTATAGAATCATTTTTAATAATAAAAATGGAATGAAATAAATGATAATGACCAGAGAAGTAATGCAGTTAAATTTTTATTGACCTCTTATATATGTGTTTAGTCCAGAAATATAGTTATAGTAGAAAAGCAAAGTTACACTAAACTTTAAAGCTGCATTAATATATTTTTGTAGTTTATTTATTGATGATGACAATGTACAACATTGTATATATTTTAAGTATATAGGTTCACACCTCTACAAAGATATATTACCACACCATGCCGAACACCAAAATACCCATCATCCTCCTCCACAGTCCATTGGGTCCCCTCCCCTTTTTGTTTCCACCCCCTTACCTTCCCTTTCTGGTAACCTAAATTCTACATTCAGTTTTCTAGGAATTGTTTCAATCTGTTCCTTTGCTTTGTTTTTAATATTCCACACATTATTGCTCTCATTGAGTATTTCTTTTTCCTCCTGATTTATTTCACTTAGTATTGTACCTTCCAGTACCATTCACATTGTTGAAAATGGCAAGATTTCATATATAAAGTATATATATATATATATGTGTGTGTGTGTGTGTGTGTATACATTTATGTATTTTTATAGCAGACTAGTAGTGCACTGTGTATATATACCCTGTCTTCTGAATTCACTCACCTCTCATTGGACACTTAGGTTGTTTCCATAACTAGTGCTGCAATGAAAATAGGATACCTTATGTCTTTCAAATTAGTGTTTTTGTATTATTTGGATAGACACCTAGGAGGGAAATTGCAGATCATGTGGTACATATATTTGAATTATTTGAGAAACCTCCATACACTTTCCTGTAGGGACTAAACCAGTCCACATTCCTACCAACATTCCTACCAAAAAAGATTTCCCTTTTTCTCCACACCCCTCCAACAATTGCTTCTGGTCTTTTTACTATGGGCCATTCTCAAGGGTGTGAGGCAGTATGGTATTGTGGTTTTGATTTGCATTTCCTGAATAATAAGTGATGGGGACAACTTTTCATGGTTGTTGATCATCTGTATGTCTTCTGTGGAGAAGTGTCCAACCAGCCATTCTGAGTGTGACTGGATTTTAGGTCACTGACATTTGGGGAAATTATGGTTATATAAGTGTCCATTTTGCTATTTGTTTTCTAGATGGGATTGAAGTTTTGAGCTTGAAGTCTGTCTTCTTTTGTTTTTGTTTTCTTCCCTTGGATTTTGAGAGCTACTTTTTACGTAGTGTTTGGAGTCCTTTTTTCTTCTTGCTTATTTCTTCTTGTTATTTTTGTTCTTAGGTTACCATGTTGTTTATGTATAGGTTTCTATACTTATATCCTAACCAAAGTTGAAAGTAAGTTAATCTTGAACTCCTTATAGCCATCCCAATTAAACCTCCTCCTCCACCCCTATTATTGCTTCTAATTGAGTTTTCTTCCTGTTTGTTTGCTTTTGGTTTTTTGTTTGTTTGTTTTGTTTTGTTTTGTTTTGTTTTGTTTTGTTTTGTTTTGTTTTGTTTTTGCATAGAAGACCTGGGGTATAGGCCAGAGGTGCAGGGGGTGAGAGGATTCACCAGAGACAGAGTGGGGAGCAGCAAGTACACTGCTAAGGGGAACAGTGGGTAGAATAGAAGTCTGGTGGTCCATATGTGGGTCAGCTCCCTGGCAAGGGAGTGAACTCAGGCCATAGAGTTGATAGCTCTGAGACTTAACCCCTTCACCACCAGTGGGGCCCAGTTTTCTTCCTGTTTTATAGAAGTTGCTTTAATACTTCTGGCAAGGCAGCTTTAGAGGAGATTAATTCCTTCAACTGCTGTTAGTCTGTAAAACTCTTTATTGCTCCTTCAAATCTGTGTTAGTCTGCTGAGGTAGAGAGTTCTTAGTTAGATAGCTTTTCCTTTCAGCATATTGAAAATATATCATTCTAGTCTGCCTGTAAGACAGGCAGAGAAGTCCACTGATAGGTGTTCCTTTATGTGACTGGACTTTGCTTTGGCTACTTTAAGGATTCTCTTTTTAAAAAACTTTAATTTTTGCAATTTTACTTATAATGTGTCTTGATGTGTGTCTCTTTAGGTTTATTTTGTGTGAAACTCTTGTGCTTTCTGGATCTGGATATCTCTTTCCTTCTCATTTTGATGGAGTTCCTACCTACTATTTCTTCAATTAGGATTTCTTCCCCTTTCTGTCTCGCCTCCTACTGAAATCCCTAGAATATGAATGTTGTTCTTGATGCCATTCCTTACATCTCTTATGTTCCCTTCATTTTTCCTATTCTAGTCTCTTTTTTGCTGGTCTTTTTGGATGTTCCCCACTATATTATTTCCTTCTCACCGATTTGTTCCTTGGTCTCATTAAGTCTACTAATGAATCCCTCTATTGTATTTCTAATTTCAATACTGTATTCTTTATTTCTGTGATTTCTATTTGGAACTTTTTCATGATTTCTCTATCCTTGTTGTATTTCTCATTTTGTTCATCCATTGTTAACCTAATTTCAGTATTGTTAAGAATTAAGACTGTTGCTCTAATGTCATCTTCAGTAGTTTGGTTAATGCTGTTGTACTATGGAATTTCCCAACATTTGTCTTAGCCTTTTGATTGCATAGATTTCTCTGCCCATTCATTCTGTTTGATGCTCAAATGATTATTTTTATGAATTAAGCAAGACTATTTCCCCTGCCGGTCCTGCTGTGATAGTGTTGCTTTAGAATTACAAGCCTAGGGTGTTGGTTTTGGATGCCATACTTTTGGTTGTATTTGTTTAAAACCTGTTACTAGTAAATATGAATGGAACTCAAGAGCCATCATAGAGAGATAGTAATATAACCCCGCCTACAGAGTGAGGTCCAGATATGTGGGAATTGTGGAGATTGTTGTAGAATACTGCCAAGGGCAATAAACCTCCCTCAGTGTTGCATTCACTAAAGCTAAGAGAGGGAGATACAGTCAGTGTTGATCAAGGCAAACTACCTGTATTGCTCCACCAGAAATCCCCAGTGGCAACTGACCCTTCAGCTAAAACCTAGTTCTCATCTCAGCAGGTTTTACTGACAGTGCCCTTCCTTTAGGGCTCTCTGGCACAAACAGAATGGCCAGAAGGCCACATGCAGTTATCATAATAAGGTGCAGATTGCATAGTACTTAGGCTTTCCAACAGGCCTGCCAAGCCCAGATGAGGGAGGGTCTTGCACTTTTGGAACTACTAAGCTTGCCACGAAAAGGCCTGGGTGATATCAGCTCATTGTCAACTCAACAGTTCATGATCTCTCTGGGTGGCCTGTGTTTATCTTCCTACAATAGGCTAGGAGCAGCTAGAAACCCTAGAAGTCCAAATAGATGAGGGATAAGTGCCCTCAGGATCACCAAGCTAGCTGCCAGTATTCCCAGGCATATCTGCTCAGCACCTGCCCAGCAATCGGTATTCCATATGGTGGGCAATTCTTGCCCAACTGTGGTGTACTAGGAGTTTAGGAAAGCCCCAGGAGCATGCGCAAGGTGGGGAGGGTACCTTTCTGGACTGACTGGCCCCCAGCAATCTGAGATGTATTGGTTCAACTCCTGCCTAGTAGACAGCCTTCTTTATAGTATGCAGAGCTCTCTTACCTTCAGTTAGCAAAGGAACCCAGGGAAGACCTTTGAGACCAGACACCAGACAAAGGAGGAATAGTTACTCTTTGGTTTGCTAAACTAGCTGCCATCAGACCCAGGAATGTCAGTTCAATGCCTGCGCAGCAAACATTTTTTCCTTATAGTAAGCAGAACTTGCCTGGCTATAGTTATAGTAGGAGCCAAGGGGAAATTAGGGTGATTTTTGTGGCTGGTACAGGTTGAGTGTTGGTGCATTGGCAACAAACTTCCCTGCCTCTCCTTAGTGTTGGGGAAGACACCTCCGCCTCCCACACTAGGCATTCAAATTATAGCTACTGCCTCCAGCTTTAGGGTAGGTTGGGGGAGAAGGCATGAGTCTTCCCATCTCTGTGCAATAGTTCTAGAGACCTGTGCCCCTAAATTCCAGACGCTCCACCAACTGTTCCCCTTGCTGGCACTGGGGCTATGACTTGCACTCTGCCACTGCTGTGTTTGTGGATCCACCTTTCCTCTGACTCCACCTACATCTCAGGCTTTTGGCCACTCACAATTCACCTTTAATAGTGCAGGTGCGTGTGTATCCATTCAGGTGTCCTCTGGTTATATGTTGACACAAAGATGTATGCTATATTAAGCAGTTTTCTAGACATACTTAGGAAGATATCTTTCTGAACATGTAATTTTAAAAACAAACAAAATTCTGTATCTTTGTCTATCACAGTAATGGATTATGCTATCATGAGTTCTGTTTATGGACATCTGCAAATTCCAAAATTTTAATATATAAAACTTCAAAGATTTATATAGGAGGATACAATTAAAGTAAATCTAGTTCTGTCTCTTCATTTCTTCAATCATTGTATTATTGATATATATATATAAATTATTGTTCAAATGTAAATGATGACGGGGTAGGTAGTGCCATAGAGAAATGAACTGCGTAAGAACGAACTTTAATGATTCCAAGTTTCTATGAGTATGAACTTACTCTAAAAAACCTAATTGTTTGTAGTGAGTGTTTGTATGCTGGGGGTTAACTATATAACAAATAATGATCTGATTTATCTTCCATGTACAATACAATGTTTATTAAAATACAAGTCATAAAAATGTGCTAATTAAAAATGGATAGATAAATTTATACATTAATGTGTGAATTAATTTATTATATACTAAATTGTATCAATTATATCTATATTAAACACTTATTTATATAATTAGAACACAGCAGTAACGGCTATAGTTCTTCAGAATCTAGGCCAGGTAGCCACTGGCCTCATGTACCTATTACATTAAATTTAAATTTATTAAAATTAATGAAAATAAAATTTCAGTTTTTCATTCATTAACCATAGTTTGCATGCTGAATAACCAGATGTGGCCAGTGACTACTCATTGGAGATATAAAACACTTTCATTACTTCATAAAATTTTGTTGGGCAACATTGATTTAGAATTTGTATCAGCCAAAAATTATACTTACAAGAACTACTTTATTACTGACATTAGAATTGCCATTTCATGGGGGCCTCCCTGGTTGCTCAAGGGGTTAAGCACCGCACTATGAAGCAATCCGCAGCCTCTGCAGCACTAGTTTGATCCCCAGCCAGCCAGGGAGCAAACCACATGGCGCAGCAGACCTCTCCTGTCTCCCCTGCTGCTCCCCTCAGCAATGTAGTTCAGTCAGTCTGCCTGTTCTGTTTCCTACTCTGTCTCTGGTGAATCGTCTCACCCCCCACATCTTTGGCCTGTTCCCCAGCTCTTGTGTGCATAAATAAATAAATCTTAAAAAAAAAAAAGAAAAGAATTGCCATTTCAAGGGGATGATAAAAACCAGAATGACTTTTAGTTCACATTAGATATTATTATATGTTAAAGTTTTCTATAGACAATGCACCCCTTAGGGCCTTCTTTGGGGTAATAATTCCCATTGACCTGACCAAGTTTGCCATTTTTCTGTGATCCATATGTTCTTTCTTGACTTTCACCTAAGCTCTTCTTATCCCCTTAGTCAGACCTTATGCAGGTCGTGATTACTGCAGTTTGGATGTCAAGTTATCCTATCCCCTCAGGGAACACACTCAGTTGATCATTCCCTGTATTTTCTCTATTTACTGGCAATTCATCATAAATCTAAGTAAGCTATGCCCTATCCTTTTAAAAATTAATTCATGTACCTTGAACTTGTCGCATATCTCTGGTCAACCTTGAACCATTGTATTTCATTTCACATTCTAGTTTCCTGAAATAGCATTTCACAGTGCTGCATGTCTTCCATTCATTCTTTCATTTGTAAGCTACCTCACACAATATTTGTTTGGGTTATAACCACTTCAATGTCTATAGGAACTCATCCCTGACCCATCTCTGTGCACCTATAGCATCCTGTGGATACTGTTTCACACTTTTTTCATATTGTACTTGAAAGGTGGATTTGCTTATTTCTTATGCCAAGAGAATATGAAAGTTTAGAGAATTTCAGTAATATCTTATTCAATTCTGAGACTCCAGGACTCAGTTCTGTACTTGTGTGTAGTTGTCCCTAAGAAAACATTAGTGGAGGAAAGGAAGGGGAAAAGTAAGCAAAGAAGGGCAGGGATTTTGCTATTATTCTGAATAAATTAGTTTTGAGTTAGCGATAGGATTAACAGAAATTAAAATTAAATGCATGCATGGCAAGTGCATGCTCAAAACTGTTGAACACTTAAGAAGATATTCTGACAAAAAATTATTCTGAATGTGTCAATAACCCCATTTATGGTTAGATTATTACAGGTTTATTAGTGATCTATTATAAGTCAATACCATAAAACTTCTTGGCTCAATTCTATTCAGTATAAAAATATAATAAAGAACTTGCTTTGCATTAAAATTATACTAGAAACTGAGGATACTATTATAATTAAGGCATGTTATCTGACATTAAGAGGTAAATTCATTTGTGAAAGGCAAGACATGAAAAATTAGAATTAATTATGATGATGCAATTGTAAATGGGATTTTTTTTCTCTTCTAGTTTTTATTGGCATATAGGAACACAACTTACTTCAGATATTGAGTTTTTAGTTTGCCACTTCATTGTACAGATTTATTGTTTCTAGTCATTTTTTAGTGGAACCGTCAGAGTTTTCTATGCATATTATCATGTTGTCTACAAATAGTCATAGTTTTACTTCTACCACAATTCAGAATTCTTTTATATCTTTCTCTTACCTAATTGCTCTAGCTAGGATTTCTAACACTATGTTTATTAGTGATGGTGAAAGCAGACATCCTTGTCTTGTACCTGATAGTAGAGGAAAAGCTTTCACCACTGAGTATGATTTTAACTTTGGGTTTGTCATATATAGGCTTTATTGTGTTAAGATATATTCCTTCTATCCCAATTTTGGGGGAAATTTTTAATCATTAGTGAATATTAAATTTGTCAGATGCTTTATCTGCATCTATTGAAATTGTCATGATTTTTATTTTCCTTTTTTGATATGCTAAGTTATAATAATTGATTTGTGTCAATGACATGATTATTATAAAAATGTAAAGAGGGTTACAATGGATATGGGAGTATATGTGCTTTCAATTTAGTGTTTTTTCATTCTTCAAGTGGCTGCCTATTGAATTACCCTCATATCCTTGGAATAAAGCCCACTTGATCATGATGTATGATGCTTTTATTTTTTTTTAAAGATTTATTTATGCATAGAAGAACTGGGGTACAGGCCAGAGGTGCAGTGTGTGAGAGTATTCACCAGAGACAGAGTGGGGAACAGGACAGGCAAACTGACTGAAACACTGCTGACAGGAGCAGCGAGCAAGACAGAAGAGGTTTATGGTGCCATGTGCGTGTCTCTCTGGCTGGGGATCGAACTCATGTTGCAGAGGCTGTGGATAGCTTCACAGTGCTGGGCCTAACCCCTTGCACCACCAGGGAGGCCCATATGATGCTTTCAATATACTGTTGAATTCAGTTTACTAAGATTTTATTGAGTTTTGTGTATATGTTCAGCCAGGGATATTGATCTATAGTTTTCTATTTTTGTAATGCCCTTGCCTGTAATCACAAGAATTAAATACCTAGAAATAAACATAACAAAGATCTGTGCAGTTAAAACTATAACACATTATTGAAAGAAATAGAGGACACAGAAAATTAGAAAACTATTCCTTGCTCTTGGAATGGAAAAATTAACATTATTGAAATGGCCATCTTACCCAAAACTATATACAGATCTAATGCAAAGACAATCAATGTTCCAATGACATTTTTCAGTAATGTCACAGAATAGAAATTACTGAAATTTGTATTGAACCACAAAAGACCCCGGGTAGCCAAAGCAATCTTAACAAAAAAAGAAGTACTGCAACTCAGATGTCAAACTATTCTACAAAACTATAGTAATCACAACAGTATAGTATTAAAATAAAAATGGACTCACAGATCAATGTAATAGAAGTGAGAACCAGAAATAAACCCACACTTATTTGAAAGGTTATTTTATGGCATGGGAGCTTAGAACATGCAATGGAGACAAAGAAATTCTCTTTAACCAATGGTGCTGGAAAAGATATACACATGAAAGAAATGAAATTAAACCAGCATCTCATTCCATACACAAAAATTAATTAAAAATGGATTAAAGACTTGGATGTAAGACCTGAATTCATAAAATATATGGAAGAAAGCATAGGTAAAACACTCCATGACACTAGTTTCAAGGATTTCTTTGGGTACTCAACTCCTATGGCAAGGGAAACAAAACAAAAATAGTTAAGTGTGGTTACATCAAATTGGAATGCTTCTGCACAGTGAAAAATATCTTCAAATGAGAGGCCTCCCCTGGTGGCGCAGTGGTTGAGCACTAGGCTGTGAAGCTGCCCACAGCCTCTGCAGCACTGGTTCGATCCCTGGCCACCAGCGAGGGTCCCACATTGCACGCAGACCTCTCCTGCCGCCCGCTGCTCCCCTCAGCAGTGTATTTCATCAGTCTGCCTGTTCTGTTCCCCACTCTGGCTCTGGTGAATTCTCTCACCCTCCTGCACTCCTGACAGTGCCCAGTGCTTGTATAAATAAATAAATAAATCTTAAAAAAAAAAGAAAAATATCTTCAAATGAAAAGACACTTCCACAAGTGGGAGAAAATATTTGTATCTCATATGTACCACAAGGTGCTAATATCTAAGTTCTACAAAGAACTCATCCAATTCAACAACATAAAAACAAATGGCACAGTCAAAAAATGGGTAGAAAAGTTAAATAGACACTTATCCAAAGAAGACATACAGATGGCCAACAGGTACATGAAAAATTATCATTATCACTGTCATTAAGGAAATACAGATCAAAAACCCAATGAGATACACCTATGAGAATGTCTCATATCAGAAAGACTAGAAAAAAGTTTTGGTGAGGGCGTCAAGATAAAGGAACTCCTCTACCCCATTAGTTGGAATGTACACTGACCCAGACCCTAAGGAAAATAGTATAAGGGTTTCTCAAAATATTGTATCTACTATATAATTCAGTAATTCTACTTCTAGGTATCTACCTAAAGAATGCAAAAGCACTAATTCGAAGGGATATACATTCCTATATTCATTACAACCCTATTTACAATAGCATTACAAAACCCTATTTTCCAAGTTATGGAAACCTATGTATCCAACCATAGATAAGGGGGTAAAAATGTAAGATATATGCATGATGGAATACTGCTCAGATTTAAAAGAAAGATGACATCTTGCCATTTGTGACATGGTTGACATTGGAGGGTTTAACTAAGTGAGGTAAATTAGAAAGAGAAAGACAAATACTGATATCACTCATATATGGAATATAAAAAAAAACAAATGAAGGAACACATGAAACTTAACCAAAATGAACCCCAGAAATTTAAATGTAGAATTGAGGCTAAAAATTGGAGGAAGGTAGGATGTGGGGTTCAGTGCACTATGGTGAAGAATTCTGTTTGCTTTGGTGGAGGATGTCGTGTGGTAATGTACATTTGAAGAGGTGTCAGTCTATACTCCTCAATCATAAAGTGTTGAAAACAACATTACTTTAATAAAATATGATCCAATTAAAAATGTGTAGAGATGATAATGAATGTTCATTTATCACTCACAATTTGCATCCACTGAGGTCTTATAATTTTCCTTCTAACGTTACTGACATATTGCTGGTTAAGAAACTGTGACACAGAGAGGATGAGCATGTTACTAAAGGTCACACAGATAGTTATTATGGAGTTGGGATTATATCTGGGCAGACTGGCATTTGAGGTATTTGTAGGGATTCATAAGACTTCATAGAACATCATTATATGTGACTCATCTTGACACGAAAAGTATGAGAACAAGAGTACAGGCAATCACTGGGGGTCTAGGATAACAAATAGGTGCAAGTTTCCCCCCTTTTTTTTAAAGATTTATTTATTTATTTATTTTTTTATTTATTTATTTATTTATTTATTTATTTATTTATTTATTTATACAAGCACTGAGTACAGTCAGAAGCACGGGAGGGTGAGAGAATTCACCAGAGTCAGAGTGGGGAACAGAACAGGCAGACTGACGAAGAAATACAGTACTGAGGGGAGCAGCGGGCACGACAGGAGATGTCTGTGCGCCACGTGGGACCCTCGACAGTGTTCAGGGATGGAACCGGTGCTGCAGAGGCTGCGGGCAGCTTCGCAGCCCAGAGCTCAACCACTGTGCCACTAGGGGAGGCCCAAGTTTCCCTTTTTTATTGACACATAGATGGTTGTACTTACTAATGCAGTCACTCTTGATTTGGGGAAGAGTTTCAGGTAGAAACTATCAGAGAGCTGTTATTCCCCTGCAGCCATTAATCAATGCAAATGTCAAGCAAGTTATACTGGGAGAAAATCACCAGTAAACGCATTGGTTCTGAAGGTAAGTCAGGAGTTTTAGACTTGAACAGCACATCATAATCGCAACTGTTCTTATCATGAAGCTAGATAATTGGGCACTCCCCAAAATAAGGAAGTACTTTCCCAGTCTAGATGTATTTAGCATTCCTACACAGAAAGACTGGCCATGGTCATGAGAATGCAAGGAAGAAAGTAAAGGGGAGAAAAGTTTAGGGGAAGCATCAGATGTTCCATGGCTGGAAGCACACAGCAAAATAAAGGGGTGAAGGATGTTTTCTGAGTGTTCTGCCTGGGAAAGGCAAAATTTGACTGCCAATAGCAGAATAATAGAACCAATAGTAGCTACTAGGAGGTGCTTACTGTAGGCCACTAATTGTTCTATGTGCTTTGTATGTATAACCTTCAACATAACAACCTTGTGAAATGATAATGATTCTTCGTTTATAGAGAAGACTGAGACTTAGTGAACTTAAGCAATTTGTCAAAGTTTTGATGTCCCTAAAGTCAGTGATTATTGTTTGACAGTATGGTCAATAAGTGAAGGTCAGTAGATATTTGTGGTTTTATTTAGGACCAAATGCACAAAATGATTTGGTTGGTGAATTCAATGGACAGTTTTTTGTCTTTGATAACTTGAAGGTCCTTGAAGAAAGATTTGAGGGCAGTCTCATCCCAGAAAGACTTGTTCTTATTCCAATATCCTCCTTTTTGTTTGCCTCTATAAGAAATTCCAGCACTGATTCAGTAAATGTTTTGTTTTTTTATTGTTCCTATGATCAATGTTTGGCATCACAACTGACCTTCATCTCTCAACAGGAAAACTCTTGAGACAATGTTTCTTAGTTCTTTCCAGCTGTACTTAATTCTGGGGTGTCAGTATGACAGATGTCAGGAAAATTCTTGGTTTTCTTCTTAATCTTTTAAGGTAATATCTAACAGCAAGCCTGATTCTGGGAATTAGCTGGCTGTTATATCTGTCAGTAGTTTCGACACTGAATAAATTTTTGCATCTTAAGGGTATACCAGTAAAATTATTGTAAACAGTAGTCTATGTCAAAGTGGTATTAGGGGGCTTCCCCGGTGGCGCAGCGGTTGAGCGCTGGGTTGCGAAGCTGCCCGTGACCTCTGCGGCGCCAGTTCGATCCCCGGCTGCTCCCCGGCCACCTGAGGAGGGTCCCACATGGCGTGCAGACCTCTCCTGCCGCCCGCTGCTCCCCTCAGCAGTGTACTTCGTCACTCTGCCTGCTCTGCTCCCCGCTCTGGCTCTGGTGAATTCTCTCACCCTCCCGTGCTTCTGACTGTACCCAGCGCATGTGTGAACAAAAAACAAACAAACAAATAAATAAATAAATAACATGCCTCTAAAAAAAAAAAAAAAAAAAAAAAAAAAAAAAACAAAGTGGTATTAGGAATACCATCTAGATATTGTATAAATATGTGTAAGTAACATGGCTTGTCAGAAATAGAAAATATCAAAATAAGTTATGCTTAAACTGACTTCTAAACTAGTTACTTTTGTTATTCACCCTAAGCTTTTTGTTCAAAAAAAGCAATTTCTAGCAAGATAAATCTTTACTTTTGGAGTTTCATTAAAAAAATCCTTATTGTCTTTCTTCACCAGTTTTGGTTTCTGTTGAACACTCATACAGGTTCCTTTGTGGGGGGTGGGGCAGGGAATATGGCAATGAACTTTAATTAAAAAATGAAAAATTTTAATTCAGCATATTATTTCTGAATGCTTGAAGACTCAGATTGTATATTTCCAAATGTAATGGATAAATCCTCTTTCCTTCAGTGCATACAGTGAGGTCTTGATACGTTTGTTGCAGAACAAAGTGAGTAAATTATGAGAATCAGTAGTTTGTGTATGCCTTCTCTGCTCCCAAGTTACTGCAACTACTAATTTTAGAGCATTATGCTGAAACTCCAATAATCTAAGGTAATTTAAAATGAGTTCACATAATGTTTATGATAGAACAAAATGTATTTTGTAGTAGATATTTTTCTTCAATCATTTCAAAAGCAGTTTGAGTTTCTGGCAAAAATGGGCTTCAAGTAGCATATTGGTATTCTGGGCCCACGAAATGTTGATAGGTGTGAGCCAATCCCACAAATTCATAGACAGTCTTGTAAGCCAATATTACCGCAATTAGAATAGTGAAAATAAGAAAGAAGAAATACATTTTTGTGAGAGGGAATTGAAAAATTCTGGGCAATCTATTTTGTTTAAATCTCTGTAATTGTTAGCCTATCGTATGCTGATTTTCCTTGTACCTATCTAAAAGAACAGTGTCAGTCATATACTGGGTTTCCCCAAAATAGCCAACTCCAAATCTCTTCAGAAGGAGCTGCTTGATGATTTCATGTTCATGGAATATCCCCTGGGAAATATTGGATTAGACAATCTTTGGCCTTATGGGAAATGGAACTAAAGCCAGTCCGTGGTAGGTTAAACCAATCCCTGCTCTATACACTAAGTATTCCTTATACAGATTGCTAAATTTTTTGTTTTATAAATAATTTCTGCTTGTTTTAGGTTTTGGAATTTACTCATGTCAAAAAGCCAAAGTATCAGTCAGAAAAATAGCATTAATTATTAAAAAGAACTGTACACTGTATATCTCTTTGCTAGGATTTGAAGTCTTTTTCACTTCTGTTTTCTGAAAATTTAAAAATTAAGTTTCAGAGTGGGAAGGTTTTTTAGTTACCTATGGCTTTTGTTTTTTGTTTTTTTGTTTTTTTGTTTTTTTTTTTTTAAATATTAAATTTTATTTTTATATTCCCCCATACAATTGCAAACGCCCCATTCTGACCCCAATCCTTCCCCTCCCGCCCCTCACCCCCAAAAAGTGTCTCTGGTTCATAGTTTTTTTGTTGATTTTGATTTTCACTTTCTTATATTCATTTTCCTGGTCCCTTATTTAAGTTTTCTAGATTCCTGCTATGAGTGAGACCATCCGGTATTTTTCTTTTTCTTTTTGGCTTATTTCGCTGAGCATGATCCCTTCCAGTGCCATCCATGTTGCTGCAAATTGCATGTGTTTATCTTTTTTGAATGCTGAGTAATATTCCATGGTATATATGTACCACATCTTCTTGATCCAGTCATCTATTTTTGGGCATTTGGGTTGTTTCCAAAGCTTAGCTATTGTAAACAGTGCTGCTATAAACATAGGGGTGCAGGTGCTCTTTGGAATTGATGTTTCTGTGTCCTTTGGGTAAATACCTAGGAGTGGAATTGCTGGATCATATGGAAGCTCTATGTTTAGTAGGTCCAGAAATCTCCACACAGCTCTCCATAGTGGTTGGACCAGTTTGCACTCCCACCAACAGTGCACAAGAGTTCCTTTTTCTCCACATCCTCGCCAACATTTGTTGTTGCTAGTTTTTTTAATATGTGCCATTCTCACTGGTGTGAGATGGTATCTCATGGTAGTTTTGATTTGCATTTCCCTGATTACAAGTGATGTTAAACATTTTTTCATATGTCTGTTGGCCATTTGCATTTCCTCTTCAGAGAAGTTTCTTTTTAGCTCTTCTGCCCATTTTTTGACTGGATTATTTTCTTTGTTGTTGCTGAGTCTCATCAGCTCTTTGCAGATTTTTGTGATCAGTCCTTTATCATTAGTGTTGGGTGCAAAAATGTTCTCCCAGTTGGTGGGGTTTCTCTTTGTTTTTGTTATTGTCTCTTTTGCTGTGCAGAAGCTCTTTAATTTGATGTAGTCCCAGCTGTTTATCTTTCTCTTCACTATCACTGCTTTGGGTGATGTGTCTGTAAAGATGTCTTTGATGTGCAAATCCCGTAGTGTTTCGCCTATATTTCCTTCTATGTATTTTATGGTTTCAGGTCTTATGTCTAGTTCTTTAATCCATTTTGAGTTGATTTTTGTGTATGGTGTGAGGTAGTGGTCAAGCTTCATTCTTTTGCATGTAGCGACCCAGTTTTTCCCAGCACCATTTATTGAACAAACTTTCTTTGCTCCAATGCATAGTCTTTGCTCCTTTGTCAAAGATTAGTTGACCATAAATCTGTGGGTTTATTTCTGGATTTTCTATTCGATTCCATTGGTCTGTATGTCTGTTCTTGTTCCAATACCATGCAGTTTTGATGATTATGGCTTTGTAGTATAGTTTGAAGTCTGGGAGTGTGATGCCTCCATTTCCTTCTTTTTTTTTCAGTAGAGCTTTGGCTATTCGGGGTTTTTGGTGATTCCATATGAATTTCATCAATAATTGTTCTATTTCTTTGAAAAATGCCATTGAGATTTTGATTGGAATAGCATTGAATCTGTATATTGCTTTTGGTAGGATGGCCATTTTAATAATGTTTATTCTTCCAATCCATGAGCAGGGGATGTCTTTCCATTTCTTTGTGTCTTCTTCTATTTCTTTTAACGGTGTTTTATAGTTTTCTTTGTATAGGTCCTTTACCTCTTTTGTTAGAATAAATCTAATAAATCTACCTATGGCTTTTGGAACATATGAAGACCCAAGTGTTTAAGGCCTTCTACAGGTTCAGTCTCTAGAGTCTTTACTTATGAGGATTCTTTAAGGCTAAGTCATCTTTTTATTCTGTAAATTATAAACTATGTGGTCCATATGAAGACTGGTAAACTATTAAATCATGTTAATATACTGAGATAGCAACATGATAAATGGTTCTCACAGGAATAGCTTTCTTTGTTGTATTCATATTTCTCTTAGGAAAATGATCCTTGCTTTACCTACCTATGTATCAAAGTGTTTTGCTAATTGCAGAGCAGCCTGCAAAGACTAGGAATTTTATTTTTTTTTTATTTTTTTTTTTTAAAGTATTTTGAAATTCCATCTTTATTTATTTATTTATACATACAAGCACTGGGTACAGTCAGAAGCGCGGGAGGGTGAGAGAATTCACCAGAGCCAGAGTGGGGAGCGGAGCAGGCAGAAGGACCGAAGTACACTGCCAGGGGAGCAGCGGGCAGCAGGAGAGGTCTGCGCGCCATGCGGGACCCTCCTCCGGTGGCCGGGGAGCAGCCGGGGATCGAACGGCACTGCAGAGGCTGCGGGCAGCTTCACAACCCAGCGCTCAACCTCTGCGCCACCGGGGAGGCCCAAGACTAGGAATTTTAATAATGGTTCTGGTCATGATTGTCAGCTATACTTGATGATTTCTAGAAACTAGAACTGCTTAGAAGTTAGCCAAAGAAAAACATTTTATGTCTAAAATACAGTGTGTCAAGGCAAATGTTTACCCAAGACACAATTTATTTTGGGAAAACACTAGATAGAAAAGATAAGTAAATATTAATATTGACTTTTAGGTACATTCTGTAATTTCAGAAACCAGCTCTTCAAGAAACTATGAAAGTGAAAATAACCGAGTGTGATTTTTTGTTTTATTTTATTTTTTTACTATTTTTCTTCTATGACATTGGAGAAACATCAATCCCAAGATAGGTTTTTTTTTTTTTTTTAATTATTGTATTGTTCAAGGTAGAGCTATTTGTGTGAAAATCTGTGAAGCAGTGAAGAAAATATACTAAAAGTGCTTCAAAGATCTGAATGTTTCCTTCTTGGGAAATTTATATAGTGCTTTTAAAACTAGAGGTCAGAATATGTCTTTGTACTCAATTTGATTTTTATATAACTCCTAGATATTTCTACATCAGCTGGATCTCTAGGGGAGAAGTTAAGAGAAGGAAATGTCAAACTAACTGATGTAGGTCTTTAAGTGCCCATGGTATCATGCTATTGAATGATATATTTTGAGGTTCCCCAGTCACATTTTACTGTTTTAAATATAATTACTCTATCTTTTAATTTTGAAAAGAAGAGATAATTATATTTTCTGATGGTAAATTCAGGCAATAAAAAGATAACAAGAAAAATTATCTAAATCCATTTTTATTTTATCTAAAATATTTGTAATTACCATCTTGACATAAAACCCTGAATTTTTTCTACCATTTGGTCCAATTTCTTTATAAAAATGGCATCATATTATGCATAATTTTTTATTAATTTTTGGAACTTAATTGCTTTTGTGGACACCATAATTATACATAGTATTTAACATTTTCTCAGTATTCCATTATAGTGAATTTTATTTTTTTCTCTAATGAAAACTACTTTTTTTTTTAAAGATTTATTTTTATTTATTTATTTATACAAGCACTGGGTACAGTCAGAAGCACGGGAGGGTGAGAGAATTCACCAGAGCCAGAGCGGGGAGCAGAGCAGGCAGAAGGACTTAAGCACACTGCTGAGGGGAGCAGCGGGCGGCAGGAGGGGTTTGCACGCCATGTGGGACCCTCCTCCAGTGGCCGGGGAGCAGACGGGGATCGAACCGGCACTGCAGAGGCTGCAGGCAGCTTTGCAACCCGGCGCTCATCCGCTGAGCCACCCAGGAGACCCCGAATCCCCGAATGAAAACTACTTTGATGAACATTGTTGCACTTTTGTCAGTGAGTTTTTTAGGTTCAAACAAGACGTGTACTTGAGAGGCTTAGTTTAAAAACAATTGCACTTTCAAAATTTTACACATATTGCTAGATCTCTTTTAAAAGAAAATGTAGCAATTTTCTCTCTAACAACCATATATGACAATGTCATTTTGACTATCCTCTTACTATTATGAAAATGTTAATAAGAAAGTTTTTTTGTTTCTCAATACTTTGTTATTTCTCTGTATTTTTCCATTGCTCTAAATGGCTAAATCATTTGTCTTTGCATTTGATGAATCACTAAAAAGTAAATACACTTTTTACTCTTATCCCATCTAATAATGTGATAGCCTATGGAAATAGGATGTGGGCCTTCCAAATAGACCCTAAACCACTGATATGACATTTTCATAATTTTGTCTTATCTGTGACTGTTCAGTGTCAAGATATAAATCGTTCTGTCCACATATGGTTGAGTGTTTGCAAGTATGGTCTGAAGTCTTCTTTGCAGCAGAATTAATTGCATTGCTTGTTTTACAGTCAATCCCTGGTCCTTTTGCAGCTTATTATTTCTAGGGAAGGTCTAGGAACCTGCATTTAATCCTCAGGTATTTCTCACACATGCCAAAGTTTGAGACCTCCTGACTTAATAATATTTTAAGACATCACTACCAAAAAAACATTTGCAGGAGATTTTATTTATGGTGATCCTTCTAAAATACATGAAGCATTAGAGGAAAAGATCTTCCTTACATAATCAATAGTTTAAGAAGTTCAAGTAGCTCAATGAGTAATAATTGTCTTTCTGTTACAGAATAACTATATATTGTATCATATTTCCTTTCATCACTTTGGCTTCCATTAAGTCAAAAGTTGAAATTAATAAACAATTTTGGGATATGCCATTGTGCCATTGGTTTGCATTTTTATGTAATTAAATCAGAGGTATGAATATACAAGTCAGTTGCATGACATTATGACCTTTAATTTGTTGTTGCATATCTATCATTTATTATAAACTACTATATAGCATTGTGGTACATCTGCCATTCTGAAGAAAGGTGTCCCATCTGTGTGACCTAAACAGAAATGCCCCGAAGAGCAGTGCCCCTGGTGAACAAAGCAGCTTGTTGAAGGGGACATTGACTACATCAAATTGCAATACAGAAGATGACCTTAAACAAATGTATTTGAGAAAACCACAAATATATACAAGGAGAAACCAGAATCTGGCATGTACCATGGATAAGGCCAAATTTGATGCAACTTAAAAGATTTTATGTGGTGAATCTTACATGGTTCCAGTCACGTAAGACTGCTGGTCTTTGTGAATCTTCTCTTTCCCCTGTTTTACTCACTATAAGTGGGTAAAAATAGAATCATGAGATGAAAAAGAGGTAAAATAAATAACAGAGGAAAGTATCTTCACGCCTCCCCTGGTGGCACAGGCGGTTGAGCGCAGCATTGTGAATCTGTCTGCAGCCTCTGCAGCTCCAGTTCCATCCCAGCCGGCCGGCGAGAATCCCACATGGTGCAGCAGACCTCTCCTGTCGCGCCCACTGCTCCCCTCAGCAGTGTATTTCATCAGTCTGCCTGTTCTGTTCTCTGCTCTGTCTCTGGTGAATCCTCTCACCTTCCCACACTTCTGGCCTGTATCCCGGTTCTTGTATAAATAAATAAATAAATCTTTAAAAAAAAAAAGAAAGAAAGAAAGAAAGAAATGAAAGAAAAGTATCTTCAACTACAGACTATCAGACTAGGACTGGTCCAAGTTAAGAAGAGAGAAAAAAAATTGTAGAGAGTACATTAAAATATTTTTTTAATACTGAAGAACTAGATTTCTTATTTTCTTTAACTTAGAAACAAAAGAGCTATTCATTTAATTCCTGAGAGTGACAGGGAAAACTAAGGAAAAGGAGGTGCTTTTTACCCCAAGGTGAGGCTCATCATCAGTAAAGTAAGTAGAATGGGACAGACAAGAAAGGCAGGACCCTTTTTGAGTTCCCTTAACCTAGTTCAACAGCTACAATTCAGTTACATGAATGGCATCACAGTAAAAATGCATATATCTTGTGAAGGCCCTTAAAAAAATATATTAAAATTTTAATCCAATGAACATCATTGGGAGAGAAACTCACCTATTTCACCAATTCAAGGAGAAAGTTTAAATCTCCTCCAAAATATCTAAGATAAAATTAGATAATTCTTATGAAAAAGAATGGGTAGCCCACTGCTTGGCATGGAAGAGCATTTATAAGTGTTTTTCCCTTCCCTTTGGAAATAGGGTACCTTATTACTGAAGGGATATAAGTGAGAGAAATGTTGCCATAGCGTCTCCAGTATTTTAGGAACCGAGGGACTAAATTTTATGAAATCTTTTTATGAACGCAGGTATGAAACTCTGATATAGCCAGTAATTTTAAAGAACTGTTACTTCTACTACTTTTAATCTGACTTATCTCTATTTTCTATATAGAAGGATGAGAGCACATTTTGTAAGTGTCTCCTTCTTTAGATAGTTATAAACTTGGTATAGAAGCCAGAAATGGGGCCTCCCTGGTGGCACAGCGGGTTGAGTGCCGCACCGTGAAGCTGTCTGCAGCCTCTGCAGAGCCAGTTCGATCCCCCCTGGCTGGCGAGAATCCCACATGGTGCAGCAGACCTCTCCTGTTGCACCTGCTGCTCCCCTCAGCAGTGTATTTCTGTCGTCTACCTGTTTGGCTCCCTGTTCTGTCTCTGGTGAATCCTCTTACCCTCCTGAACCTCTGGCCTGTACCCTACCTCTTGTATAAAAATAAAATAAATCTTAAAAAAAAAAAGAAGCCAGAACTGTTATGACTTTGGAATCATGTCTGCTTTCATTATAAAGGACAAAGACAAACTTGTGTATCTATGAAGATATGTGTTTTGAGAAATATAGAACTGAAATGGGCTTTATACAGCACTTTTCATAGAGAATTGGATGAAAATATAAAGTATTTTTCTAATTTAAATATAATGAAAATATCTTCAGCACTGTGGGAGATCTTTCAGTAAACATGGATTTCTATTTGGTAAAATATCTTTGAAAAACTGGGACAGCTGCTAAAAGGATCCAGATATTAAATTATTTCAGTTTTAACGGACAGATATTAGTGATAAAAACCAAAATATCACCACTACTGAGAACCAGACAAGATGAAAAGATCCCATTCTGCCTAACATGAACAATTGTTTATTAAAAGGTAGACTTCATAACTACACAACCATGCTAGCAGGTTATAATCACAGAGGAAAGTGTAAGGAAGTACTCAGAACCACACCAAAAGCTTCAATGAGGAGTCCTGGGATGAAAGGGAAAATATAGGAAATTTTAAAGAAAATGTCAGAGGAAATTGGTTGGTGATAAAAACTCTACTTATGTATGACTCTTAAGGAAATTGCCTTCTTAGGAAATTGTAAGTTCTCAAAATGTCTTAAATAAAAATGGACATATCTAAGCATTCTGCAGATCAAGTTTAATATTTTCAGGCTTTACAGAAATTGTTGCTAACTACCACAATCCTCACTCTTGAGAAAAACTCAAAATTTGTCTTAATTTGAGTTAATAAAGAGGATCCAGAGATTTGTTTTGCATTCAGTCTGATAACATAAAGGTAAAGCTAAGACCCCATTAAAACCTAATTAGGTAAATTTGTATGTGAGTAATTATACATATACCATAAAAGTACATAATCCAACACTATATATGCAAAGTGATATTACACAGAAGATTATTATTACATGTAGCAATATCTACATATCCATTGATAACATTGAAATGAACTTGATGTTGTACTTTACCTGGGAAAGATAAAGAAGCCCTAGATCTCAAGATAATAAAAGGTTAGTAGAGGAAAGAAAATAACATGCATGATAAAATTTTTAAAATATGGGCCTCCCTGGTGGCACAAAGGGTTAAGCACCTCACTATGAAGCAATCCGAATCCTCTGCAGCACAAGTTTAATCCCCAGCCAGATAGGGAGCAACCCACATGGCACAGCAGACCTCTCCTGGCTCGCCCACTGCTCCCCTCAGCAATGTACTTTGGTCAATCTGCCTGTTCTGTTCCCCACTCTGTCTCTGGTGAATCCTCTCACTCCCCACATCTCTGGCCTATATCCCAGCTTTTGAGTGCATAAATAAATAAATCTTAAAAAAAATTACTTTAAAAAAATTTTAAGTATGCTACAAAGTACTACATGAGCACCTACCACTTTCTATACAATAAAAAGTCTGACCTAACTGCTTTCCACAGCCCTCCCTATCTCCCAACTTCCTGCCTAATCTCAGGTATATAGATTCAGAATCACTTAAGTCAGAGCATAGTTCTGGAAGATTCTCTTTGGTGATTTTTTTTTTAAAGGTTTCTAGGAAGTTTCCTTACTCTTTTTTTTTTTTTAAAGATTAATTTATTTATACAAGCACTGGGTACAGTCAGAAGCGCGGGAGGGTGAGAGAATTCACCAGAGCCAGAGCGGGGAACAGAACAGGCAGACCAACGAAGTACACTGCTGAGGGGAGCAGCAGGCAGCAGGAAGGGTCTGCGTGTCATCTGGGACCCGCCTCCGGTGGCTGGGGACCAGCCGGGGATCAAACCAGCGCTGCAGAGGCTGCAGGCAGCTTCGCAACCCAGCACTCAACCGCTGCACCACTGGGGAGGCCCTCTCTTTGGTGATCTTTTTGTATAAGTTCTATGTAGTGCCAATTAGCTTAGTATGTTTGGTCTTTGCTCCTAAACATATCCCACATTTTCATTGTTTTTAATTGCATGTATTGATAAAATCCTCGTCTCCGGTTAATTCATTTTCAAAGGGAAAAATTTTAAATTGTTTTCTTTATTATTTTTATGTATACACTTTTACATAATTGTTCATTTTTAAACAATGTTTGCTCCCCCCAACCCCCCCAGGTGTAGTCCCCGTAGAAGTAGAATTTCCTTCACCAGGGCACCTGTGCACCATCACCTCAGTCCCCTGTGCTCCTCCCTCCCTCCCTCTGATCCCTTTCCTTCCTTCTCCCCTGCAGGATGTCTCTGGTTTATAATTGTCTGTTTGTGTTTGTGTTTGTTTTGTTTTATTGTGTTTTGTATTATTTTTCCCCTAATGTCTTATTTGATTCCCCTATCCTCCTATAGGTGAAACCATTTGATATTTTTCTTTTTCTTTCTGACTTATTCATTGAGCATAGTCTTAGCTCCACCCATGTTGTTGTGAATGGCATGAGTTTATCTTTTTTGATTGCTGAATAGTATTCCATTGTGTGTATATACCACATCTTCTTGATCCAGACATCTATATTTGGGCATTGGGGTTGTTTCCAGGTTTAACCTATTATAAATAGTGCTTAATATAAGGGTACAGGTATTCTTTTGAATCAATGTTTTGTGTCCTTTGGGTAGAACCCTAGGAGTGGAATTGCCGGGTCATATGGTAGCTCCATTTTTAGTCAACTGAGGAAACTCCAGACAGCTTTCCATAGTGGTTGGACCAGTTTGCCCTTCCACCAGCAATGTAGGAGAGTTCCTTTTTCACCACATCCTCACCAACATTTGCTGTTGCTAGTTTTTCTGATATGTGCCATTCTTACTGGTGGAAGGTGATATCTCACTGTGGTTTTGATTTGCATTTCCCTGATTATAAGGGATGTTGAACATTTTTTCATATGCCTGTTGGCCATTTGCATTTCCAAAGGAAAAATATTTTAAAGCTACTGAGTATGGCCTTTTTTATGTTTGCTGATCTCTGACCAATAATTAAGATGTTATTTTTAAACAGCTTTATTACCTTGACCTTATTTCCTTAGACATATATTTCAGTGGCAGAGAAAAGACTATTTGGATTATAAACCTACATTAAAGGTCTATTAAATCATTTAACACAAACCCTTGTTATCAGCTAAAAAGTATTTATGATCAACCATAAATCAGGTAACACTGATTGTATTGGTAAGTAAACTGTTCTAAAGTAAATGAAGATTGAATTTAAACATTTATCATCATTCTTTTACATGCTTGATCACCAATAGAAATCTCAAAAATTTAATCTCCAATGACATTTTTCTGATTTGGAAAACAGTTGGATATTCTATGTTCCTACAATAACATATATGTATGTAACATATACAGTCATCTGTAAGATAGGAAAGTAACTGAAGTATTTGCTGATTATGGAAATTCCTCAAATATAGCACTATGGTTGCATGAGCTACTGTCTTTTCTTTAAATGTGCACCCAGTTAATCTATTCTATTTTTTTAAAGATTTATTTATTTATTTATACAAGCACTGGGTACAGTCAGAAGCATGGGAGGGTGAGAGAATTCACCAGAGCCAGAGTGGGGAACAGAACAGGCAGACTGAGGAAGTACACTGCTGAGGGGAGCAGCAGGAGGCAGGAGATGTCTGAGCACCATGTGGGACCCTCGCAGGTGGCCGGGGATCGAACCGGCGCTGCAGAGGCTGTGGGCAGCTTTGCAACCCACCGCTCAACCGCTGCGCCACTGGGGAGGCCCCTTAATCTATTCTTTTTCTTTTAATTAGCATCCACTAATAGTCGAAGTTTCTTCTGTCTGTATCAGGCTTTGGAGTCAGTCCCCCAAAAAGTTCAGATAGACTTTTCTCAATAAGCTCAGAATATGCCTCATGTCACCTTAGTGTGAGAACAAAGTCAATCCAGGTGTCAGGAGGTATATCTCTTTACTTAAAGTGTTCAGGTTATTCTGCATGAGAGAAGAGAAGGCCCTGATGTCTACGAGCAGCTTCTTTTCTTGCCCAAGTCATTTACCCCTCCCTAATGGAAGGGGTCACTGTGTCTTAAATTTCTGTCTGTTTCCTATGGAAAGTAATCACTGCTCTCCTTTTTATGACCTAGAAGAATGCAGTTTAAGGGTCAAGATTAATCCATAAACATGCTCTTCCTACGAATTTCATCTTTGCTCTCAGAGAAGAATGATGTCACCTCTTTCTTATGTATCATGTGATGTCTCCCCCTGTCTGTCCTTGAGGCCTCAGGTTCTAAAACACGGGATAAATATTTCTGGTCTACTCCATTGTTCTTTGGAATCTACAACCATGTGAATTCTCCATATGTACATTATTACATCTATTGCTTTTTCTTTTGCCATCTCATCTAATGCTATTTATATTTCTCATCTGCCCCAAGAATCCAGAGGGGTATGAGGTCATTTGTTTTGTGCCACAAAAAGGGTTTAATGTGGTTTCCACATTGTTATTTATTATAATTATAATAATTATTTACCACTTAATTTGATTTTCAGCCTTAAAATTGAATATCATTTGCTTTATTCTTGTAGCTTTTTCATATCAGAACTAACATAACAAATACATTTGTTAGTGATATTGTAATGTCAGGTTTTCAGGTCTAGTCTTCCAGCCAGGAAGGGATCCCAGGCTGCAGTGGCAGCGCTGAGCCCCAGCCACTAGACCACCATGGGTTGGTGTCTCACGAATCCGCAGTAGGAACTTCGCGGACATTCAGGCAAGCAAGAGAGAAGAGGCAGGTTTGTTTAGAGAAAGAAAGAGTTTATTGAGGAGAAAAGGAACAGAAATAAAGTGGGACTCCCAGGCCATGGAACCAGGCCAGGGAGGGGCAAGGGAACCGAAGTGGAGTCGGGTCTCAGGAAATATATCCCTCCTTTCCCTAATTATTCTTTTTTAAAAAAAGATTTATTTATTTATGCATACAAAAACTGGGATACAGGTCAGAGGTGCGGAGTGTGAGAGGATTCACCAGAGACAGAGTGGGGAACAGAACAGGCAGACTGAGGAAATACACTGCTGAGGGCAGCAGTGGATGAGACAGGAGAGGTCTGCTTTGACATGTGGGTTGCTCCCTGGCTGGGGATCGAAATTGTGCTACAGTGGCTGCGGACATCTTCACAGGTTGAGTCTTAACCCCTTGTGCCACCAGGGAGGCCCTCCCTAATTATTCTAAAGTTCCACCAGTCTGTTTGTGATTGGTTAGTTCTTGGTGGTCTCACTCACTGCCTAAATGTCTCTGTGCCCAGAACTAAGTCTCTGTGTCCAGCCCTTATCTTTTTTCTTCATTGTTCTCCATCCAGAATGTCCTATTGACCTAAGTTCCTGGGGGTGTTTGATTAGTCCCCTTTGGAATTTGTTGCCCTTATCTCTGGAGCCTTCCTTTACTCTCCTGAAGTCCCTGCACTGCACTTGAGCTGCCTAATTATCTCTAACTTACCCTAGGACTCAATATCACAGTAGAAGAAAACAAGTATCAAAGGCATCTTTGTTTTGGAATTATTTTTTAAACTTAAAACATAGTTCAAAATCGGGCCTCCCAGGTGGTGCAGCGGGTTGAGTGCAGTGCTGTGAAGCTGTCCGCAGCCTCTGCAGTGCGGGTTCAATTCCCAGCTGGCCAGGGAGATTCCCACATGGCACGGCAGACCTCTCCTGTTGTGCCGCTGCTCCCCTCAGCAGTGTATTTTCAGTCATTCTGCCTGTTCTGCTCCCCACTCTGTCTCTGGTGAATTCTCTCACCCTCCTGTGCCTCTGGCTTGTACCCTGGTGCTTGTATAAATAAATGAATCTAAAAAAAAAAATTTCTTTGTAGTCTATCTTTAAAAATAAAAATAGTTCAAAATCTGTGAGCTTTGATCATTTGTGGAATGCTCATATAGGTGAGGAAAAATAATTTTCCTTAAACCCTTCTGGGTTGATTAAAGGACCCATGTAATAAAAGACACATTAGTGGGAGGAAAAACAAAAAAACACAAGGTTAATAGTATGTATATTTCTTTTATACATGGGAGATACCCAGGGATGCTGAGTAATTTTCAGAAATACCCTTGGACATCCTTTGCCAGCTAAAGTCAAAAGAAACTGGTGGAGGTGGGCCTCCCTGGTGGCGCAGGCAGTTGAGCGCAGCACTGTGAAGCTGTTGGACACCTCTGCAGTGCCGGTTCGATCCCCGCAGGCCGCGGAGCAACCCGCATGGTGAGCAGACCTCTCCTGTCTGGCCTGCTGCTCCCCTCAGCAGTGTATTTCGTCAGCCTTCCTGTTCTGTTCCCCTCTCTGTCCCTGGTGAATCCTCTCACCCTCCCGCACATCTGGCCTGTACCCCGGCTCTTGTATAAATAAAAAATAAATCTTAAAAAAAAAAGAAACTGGCAGAGGTAAGGCAGGTCTAAGAGGTTATCAGGCCAAGCAAAATAAACAAGGGTATATACAGACTTATTTACTTTTTAAAGAGAGGTACAGTGGGTGAGATGACCATCAGAGACAGATTGGGGAGCAGAACAGGCAGATCTACCAAAATACGCTGCTGAGGGGAGCAGAGGGCCAGACAGGAGAGGTCTGCTGTGCCCTATGTGGGTTAGCTTCCAGGCTGGGGATCAAATTCAGGCCATTGTGGTGATAGCTATGAGACTTAACCCTTAGGCCACCAGTGAGGCCCTGTTATGCAGATTTATGTCAGTGTCATCTCCCGTTGATCAGCATTTTTAAGATTTGGTTTTCTTCCTATTTCTGGTATCAAATAGAAGACATCCTTACAAATGTATTTCCCTTGTAAATGTTGATGTCTTTTACAAAAGGATAAATACTGCTTCTCTTTCAGAGCTTTTCCTGGGTCGCTGTTTATTAAACATAATCAACCTAAAATAACCTTATGCCAAAGAGGCATATGTTGAGGTGGCAAATTCTGTTCCCTTTCACAAATATGATGTGCTGAAATAGTATCAAATAAGTGGAATATTCTTTGTAGAACATTAGAATTTACATAGTTCTGTTAGTTTTTTTTTCAACATAACCATAAAGATTTGAAAATCTTTTTCATTTTTTCTTCCCTGAGGAGGAAACAAGTCAGGGCATTCTGCTCTCTCCTTTAAATGTATGTCCTCTGGTTTTTTTTTTTGTTTTTTTTTTTTTTTGGTTGTTTGTGTGATTTCTGTAGTCTAATATCCATAATAAAGGATAGTGACCACACTCATTTTATTGGATAAAAATGATATGTTTTTCTTTTACTTAATTCCAATTTTATTTTTTTCTTTATTTCTTTTTTCTTTTTTTTTTAAGATTTATTTATTCATGCATATAAGAACTGGGGTACAGGCCAGAATTCGGGGGTGGTAAGAGGATTCACCAGGGACAGAGTGGGGAACAGAACAGCTAGACTGACAGAAATACACTGCTGAGGAGAGCAGCGGGTGAGTCAGGAGAGGTCTGCTGCACCATGTGAGTAGCTCCCTGGCTGGGGATTGAACTTGTGCTGCAGTGCCTGTGGATAGCTTCATAGGTTGCATCTTAACCCCTTGTGCCACCAGGGAGTTCCTTAATTCCAATTTTTATAAATATAAAAATACACAAATGAAATTTACCATCTTAATATTTTTATATTCTTGTATTAATTTAATCCCTTCTATGTAATGTTATGTTTCTAACCTTTTTTTTTTACTTATTGTAAGTACTTAATATGATATCTAGTTTCTTAATTTTTTTTTAATTCTGTGACATGGTTTTCTTAATTATAGGCAAAGAATTACACACTAGACTTACAGAAATTATTTATTTTGTATAACTGATATGGTATGCCCATTTATTGGCAGCTTCCCATTTCCCCCCTTTCCCCATCCCTGACAACCACCATTCTGCTCTGTGAGTCTATGAATTTGACTATTTTAGACACCTCACATGAGGGGAATGAAGCATTTAAATGAAAGTATATGTGTTTCTGAAAGGAACTTATTTTACTTAGCAAAAATCCTTAAGTTTCATTCATATCACAGATTGCAGGATATCCTTCTATTTTAAGATCATTTTTATTTTGTGGGAAAAATTTACTATCATACAATAGTGTAAGCTTTATGATCTGAATAGTATGTACTGTTTTATTTTAAAATAATGAATCAAAGTCAATGATGCCCAGTAGGAATTTGCCTTTTTTCTATTCTGTTAGTAGAAAAATCATATTCTTCAGTTTTATTTTCTAGGAGACTCTCAGGTTCAAAATGACATTATAATTTTAAATAATTAAATCAAGTTACACATAACTCTGTATTTATTTTTTTCAAAAATATCACCACGGCCTCCCCGGTGGCGCAGCAGTTGAGCGCTGGGTTGCAAAGCTTCCCGCGGCCTCTGCGGCGCTGGTTCAATCCCCAGCTGCTCCCAGGCCACCAGAGGAGGGTCCCACATGGCGCGCAGACCTCTCCTGCCGCCTGCTGCTCCCCTTAGCAGTGTACTTCGGTCCTTCTGCCTGCTCTGCTCCTCGCTCTGGCTCTGGTGAATTCTCTCACCCTCCCATGCTTCTGACTGTACCCAGTGCTTGTATAAACAAACAAACAAACAAACAAATAAATAAATAAAAAACATGCCTCTATTAAAAAAAAAAATCACCAACTGACAATGTCAAAGATAACTGAAAAACAAAGGGAGCTATTATTCATATGTAACAAACAATTATATTTCAGGATTAAGATGTGAAACTGTTATTTTTTGATAAGATAATCATTTGAACAATAAGGGGTTGGGACACAGATAGATGATGATTGGGACCAAAATGTATGATAGTTTGAACATTGAAATTATGGTTGCTTTAATGACATGACTGATGTAGTCACACATTAGATTTTACCTTGCATATACAGTGTGTTTGGTACTGAGTTAGAAGGAACAGACACGATTAATTCTTTGGTTTTTTTAATTGCAGTGTTATTCAGTCTTTAAAACCATCATATGTTTTAATAAATGGTTTATACTATACACAATTTATAATTTTAAACAAAATAATGAATTATAATAAATTCAGTATATTAATTGATTAATTCCACAAACATATACTTATTTCCCACTGTAAGTCACACCCAAAACTTCCTATTAGTGAGCAGGGATGATGAATATAGTCTGTTTCCTTCTCTAAGTTGCTTAGCGACATTCATTATAATTGATTCTGGATCAGTGCACTAATCCAGAGGATAAATCTTCTTTTTTCATTTTCAGTTAGCTCTGTGAAGCTTACATTGGGGAATTAAAAAAATGAAATCTTTCCCTTAACCTTTAAATTTTAAGTCACAAAAATTAAATGTATTTTCCATTTACTTCCTGAATTTTGTGCAGCATTAGCCATTCTCAAAAAGTTTTTGGCACAATACCAAAATCAACTGGGATCTTCAGCATGCTCTGAATCAGTCTCCAAATAAAGAGCTCATTGAGCTTCCAAATGATGTTTAAACTCATTATCTTCCAACAGGGAAGCATTAAACCATCATCCCTGAGAAACATTATTACCATAGAACATCTGTAAACATCAGTACGTGGTCAGAGATATTGATGGGATCCACTTTTTTGTATGTTTAAACATACTCAAAAAATGATAAAGAAAATCAGTGAACATTTATCAGTAATGAGACAGAAAATAAGTTTGATAGTTTAAGCCCATTTAATAGGATGCAGTAATGTACCCATAAAACCGCAGAATTACTTATAAACATATTAGGAAGGGACATTAATCTAAATGTGAGAATAATGAACATGGCAATAAATATATTGCCAATCAGGAAATTTCTGAGTGAGTCTGTTGAAATTATGAGCCACCTAAGTTGCAATAAATTTAAAATCCAACAACGGGTATAATTGACAAGCCAGAGGTAGTTTCTCCATAGACATCCTATTGACTTATGGAAATAAAATAAAGCCATTCAGACATGAACAGATTTTTTCTTCCTAAAGCTATCCATGTATATAGACAAGCCTCAAAATGATATACCAGGAAGTATTTCGGATATAGTTCCTGCACATCAAATCAGAACAGTCAAGGTAATTGTAATTGGAACTAACATGTGTTCTGTGTCTTAATGAACTAGGAGAAAGTAAACTTGTGTGTAAATTAAACATTTTAAAAGAAAAATAATATATTTATATATAAAAGTATGTAATGTAAAGAATACATTCAGAAAATGGATTCTACAAGCAGTAGAATTATCATAGGCATGCCGGGAGTGTGCTTCCAGCTACTGATCAATGATCATCTTAATCTTTAAGCCAGACATTAGAATGCAAATATCAAGATCCTACTGGTTTTGTTGTCAGTGAAAGGATAATAAGGAGCCCGTTCTATGAAGTATAATTGTGTGTGTTTTCTTACTACCAAGTGCCAGCAGCTGATGTAAAAAACAATCTAATGTTAAGGAAAAATATGTCAAAATTATCATCAGGTTGAATTAAACATCCTTATTTTTAAAATTCTTAAATATGGTAAGTTCCAATTATTTCAAGATTTTACATATATAATAAGAGGAAGTACATAGCCTAGAGGATATGCTTAGCTCCGGTTAATGTTGATTCATATTTCAACTTTGCTATCTCTGATGTCTGTAATCTTGGACAAGTCACTTAATCCCTTTAAATTCTATTTTTTCCATCAGCAGAATTGGAATCTAGTACCTATATTTTAGGACTGTCGTAAATTGTTACATTACTTCTTCTAAAATACTTAGCAGAACTCTTCACACATAATGCTTTTTCCAGTAAGTATTAGGTCTTGTTACTGAATAATATTCTATCATATTATTTGTCAGTAAAAGTGTTCCCAGTGTGTGTGGTATAGCTATCTACAGTGTGACTTCCAGATACTTCCAGAATAAAAGCAACAACAGTATATAATTAGGAAAGGGAAGAGAAATTGGTAAGATGTTCATTCTCCTAGAAAATTCAGTATCTTATTTTATTTGTATTTTACTTTTTAATGTCTCTGCTATAAACATAGAAGAGCATGTATTATTGGAGAAATTCCAAAATAATGTTATCTATTTTAAAATATTAGTATCAAGTCTCTGCTAGATAAAATAAAAACTATGAAAATTAAATCAATATTTTCTCTAATGAAATCAAAAGAATCTGATTTAACCAAGAAAATTTCTGCTTTTGAAATACAAGTACTTAAGAGATTTGTGAATAGAATTTTTAATAATCACATACATAGACCAACATGTCAGACAGACAATAACTAGAAGGCTCTAATAAATTAGGTTCTATTGACTACATTTGTTGAATAGTCCCTTATGTGGAAATCACTTCAATCTTTTCTATTCTCTGATGAATATCCTTGTTTAAAAAAATATCAATTTTCACTGCCTTCCTCTGTTACTGCCTCAAAGAAGGAACAAGCTAGACATAACCAATCAAGTTGACAAATGCCCATGAGAATTATGTTGCTCTTTTGAAGCCACTCCCAAGGTTTCTTTGGAAACTCTCTGAGTTCTTGCCCTAGAAATTTAGGCTTATTTTCTGCTTCTGGCCTCTTATTCTGTCACGCAGTCAAAGGAGGCATCAGGAGGTCACCACTGAGCTGAAATTGAAGTCAGATCCACTGACCCTAGTATGAACCTTTCATTTTGTTCCCTGTGATGGGTCACATCTTATTTGTCCAGTGTAAATTTTTAGTGTCTACTCACTGAATTCCGATTTAGTATTTTAAATCAATTTCCCAAGGGCTTCCTAGGAAAACAAGTCCAAAAGAACAGAATTTGAGCTGCCAGTCATGAATGTACCTATCTTGCCTTTGTAAGTGGAATCCATCCTAAATAAAATCTTTGCTAAGAATTTCAAAATTTAAAAATATAAAGAAAACCACAAATCTTTCATTTCATTACATGTAATTAATATCAGCCCTCCCTGGTGGCACAGGGGTTAAGCTTCAGTGCTATCAAGCTAATGCCAGCCACTGCCACATGCGCGAGTTTGATCTTCGGCTAGGGAGATACTTACATGGCACAGCAGACTTTTCCTGTCTCACCACTGCTCCCCTCAATAGTGAATTTCAGTAAATCCACCTGTTCTGTTCCCCACTCTGTCTGGTGAATCCTCTCACTTCCCTCACCTCTGGCCTACACCCCAGTTCTTGTATGCATAAATAAATAAAAAAACTTAAAAATTACTAATTAATATTTACTCTGTTACCTTGTCACTGGTAGTAAATGAATATTAACTATGGAATAATTATTATCTTGCTTCTAAATGAATAATTGATTAATATGTGGTGAATAATATACATGGGCAATTTTAATGTCTTAACTATTTTACTGCAAAAATGCCACAGTACTTTCAAATCTTAATGTCAAAGTCATTATCTAAAATTTGAAATGAGTTTTATCGTGTAACATCTAGTGAAAAAAAAAAAAACCTGAATTCTCTTTTCATTACTAAAAGTTAGTCTCAGAGATTTCATCCTTCAAAAAATTATCACACATTACTGTCACAAAGAAGCAAATAGCAAACTTCATTTTAGAGCACCAAAATTAGAGGAGCAAGAGCTTATGTAGGTATTTACAAAACTGTATGATGTGAACACTAATATGTGTCTGATAAATTCCACTACCAAATTTCCACTGTTGATAGCTGATAATCTTTAGAAGTAGACTTGACTCCATTCTTTATATCTGTGCTATTGGGATTGTAAAATATTTTACTAAAATTGCTATCCCACTGAAAAACCTGATTCTGTCATTGTGTTGTGGAACCCAGGAATAATCCGCTTATTCTCATTGAAATGATTCATGAACACTCGTAGAGAGAGAAGCATTGTCTTATTAGAGGAAGTGCAGGGCTATGAATCTGTTGAGCTCACCTCCACTTCCATTCCTATTTTTTGCATTAGTAAAATCTCCGCAGTTAGGTATATAACTTAACTTTCTTTGTATCTTATTTCATCTAAAAAGGGTGAGGGTTTCAGAGTGTTTAAAATATTCACGTGTTATTGTGGTCATTGGTCCTAATATCCCTTTTATTCCTAAGATTGTATTTCTGTATAGAGACATAGTTAAGTAATAGTCAGGAGATAAAATTTAGAAATTAAGGGCTTCCCTCAACAACAAAATGGGAAAGCTTAAAAAAAAAAAAAGAGTATAAGTTATTCTACAGGAGGAAGGAGGCTTCCTGAGAAGTCATTCTAGGAAAATCTTTTCCTAGAGGGCATGGTAGGCTTTTTGGCTTATGCCTCAATGCATGAAACCTTTAAATATTCTTCATGGAGTTTCTAGTTATTAAAGCATTTGAGAAATAGGCTCTGTGCTTCAGAGCCTATTAAGCTGAAGAAAGAAGGGCAGATGATTAAAATTTCAATTAAAATTAGTACAACAGAACTAGTATAACTGCCATAATCTGAGCTGAAGTAGATATTGTAGAGAAATAAAATGTGAAATGAAAGAGATTTGGAATTCAAATTATTAGACTGAAAAATTCATTTTTGTTTTGATCCATTTTTCAAAGTATACATAGTGGAATACTACTCAGCTGTAAAAAAGATGAATTCTTGTCGTTTATGACAACATGGATAGAATTGGAGAGCTTTATGTTAAGTGAAATAAGTAAGAAAGAGAAAGATCAATATTAGATGAATTCACTCAGATGAAATATAGAGGGAAAAAAATCAAAGGAACTGACAAAATAAACTGAGACAAACTCTGGAAATATGACTACAGAATTTAGACTGGTTAGGAGGTGGGAGGACAGAGATGAGAACAAAGTGGGCAGAGGCCCAGTGGTTTAGGGTTAATGAGTATGGGTGCTTTAATGTGTGTGGTGTGATAACATACATGTGAGAAGGTGTTCACGTATTCCCCTAAATCACATATAGTAACCACCGTTACTCAATAAAGAAAAAAAAATTGCAAAACGTGCAAATAAATCTGTTCCTTTATAGTCACCACCAAATCTAAAATTCAGAATGCTACTTATCATATTTGGTGATAATGTCGGGGGGGGAAGTATTTCTTGACTCTTCTTCATTGCTAGTAAGGACTGAATGGGAATTCTATTGCTTTTATTTTAACTAGATTCTCATTGATCCTATTGTTTTATTAATTTACTTATAATCTTTTTCTGTCATTAGCACCCTCATATGTCCATTTTCTTGTGATTATAAGACATATAACTATGATCTAGAAATATAGTAGTAAACATTAAATGTACCTGTGGTCTCTCTTTCAGAAGACAATAAAATTGCCAATTAGAAATGAACTCACAGAAAATAACTTGTTTCAATGTGAAAAGAGACCACAGGTGTTTGTCATTATTACTGCTAAGTTTCACCATTTCTAATGTGTTTCTGGCTACAAGATGTTAAATGACTTTATTATGAAATGTGAGAATATGAAGTACTTAGGGATATAGAACAAGATGTGGTAGAGAATGAACATCTAAGTAAATATCTTCAGACTTCTTGTAAAAGTAATTTTTCTCAAAGTAAATGGCACAGTCCCAAGAATCCCTGAATTTAGCTCAGGGCACTAGTATTTGGGGGAATTGGATATGCAGGGGAGATCTACCCCCCAGAGTTCTGCTCTTTATCTGCAGTGAGGATATACCCTTATCCTTACTGGGTAAGAATCACTCTACAGAACTCATATGTGATTTTGTTTGTTCACTTGCCTTAGATGAGTATGAGTGTTGGGTGTTATTATATGTTGGTTATTTTGGCATCAATTTTGATAACTCTGTGTTCTCTTTAAAAAACTGTTAACGTGAGTCAAACTAGTAACATTTAGTAACATATCAGTGTTACTCCATTGTCCATGGTATTAACTCATTTTGACACTCTGCACTATTATTTATATTGATTTATATGGATTTGCCTTACTGTATTTTGTTTAAAGTTTTCCTATATATTTTTTTAAAGATTTATTTATTTATGCATACAAGCGCTGGGGTACAGGCCAGAGGTGCAGGGGGTGAGAGGATTCACCAGAGACAGAGTGGAGAACAGAACAGGCAGACTGAGTGAAATACACTGCTGAGGGGAGCAGTGGGCAAGACAGGAGAGTTCTACCTCGCCATGTGGGTTTCTCTCTGGCCGGCTGGGGATCGAACTCATGCTACAGAGGCTGTGGATTGCTTCATGGTGCGGTGCTTAACCCCTTGTGCCACCAGGGACACCCTTCCTCTCTCTCTCTCTCTCTCTCTATATATATATATATATATATATATAATAATTTTTTAAGATTTATTTATTTATTTATTTTATACAAGAACTGGGGTATAGACCAGATGCTTGGGAGGGTGAGAGGATTCACCAGAGACAGAGTGGGGAACAGAACACGCAAACTGACGAAATTCACTGCTGAGGGGAGCAGCTGGAGTGACAGAAAAGGTTTGCTGCACCATGTGGGACCCTTGCCGGCCAGCTGGGATTGAACCTGTGCTGTAGAGGCTGCGGACAGCTTCACAGCTTGGTGCTCAACCGCCTGCGCCACCAGGGGAGGCCCCCTTCCTGTATATTTTAAAGTGATTTGAGGGAGTTAAGTTCTTTATCTTTCTTTGCATAGCAGGGAATCAAACTAATGCTACCCCAACCTGCCATGCATTTTTCTTTAAACTACCAATTTGCTTTACAGAAAATGTGTCCTTATTTGAGATATTTTAGGAGCTCATAGTTATATTAGGAAATTTTTTATCTGAAGTTCACCAATTTCTCCTGCTTCAATTCTTTTCTGCTAAATTCAAATAAAATTAAGACCTTTTTTCTTTAAAAATTGTATGTAATAGAATCCTTATTTTTCAATCCACTGAGCATTCTTCTTGTGCACATCCTGAAAGGTGTCTGAAATGTTCACACATTTTAAAGATTGTTTTTCAGATTTAGGTGACTTAAAATGTTATTCTCTGTCTTTTCTATTTGAATTTTTCATTAACATACATCATTCACTTAACAAAAACTTATTTTCATAAAAATAAAATCTATAACTACTTATTTTCTTGTTAGTACAACACAATTAGATTCACCTCACTATATTCTTGTACTTAATTTTACTTAATTATTTAGTCAAAATCACTGCTACTGATGAGTGACATCTTTGTATATATCCTGAACTTACATTGGCTGATATTCAGATAAAAAGCATCTATAGTTGGCGCCTCCCCCGTGGCGCAGCGGTTGAGCGCTGGGTTGCTAAGCTGCCCGCGGCCTCTGCGGCGCCGGTTCGATCCCCGGCTGCTCCCCGGCCACCGGAGGAGGGTCCCACATGGCGCGCAGACCCCTCCTGCCGCCCGCTGCTCCCCTCAGCAGTGTACTTCGGTCCCTCTGCCTGCTCTGCTCCCCGCTCTGGCTCTGGTGAATTCTTTCACCCTCCCGCGCTTCTGACTGTACCCAGTTCTTGTATAAACAAACAAACAAATAAATAAAACATACCTCTATTAAAAAAAAAATTATCTATAGTTGATGAAGACTGGAGTTTATTCCAGATCATCAACTATCTGTTCTGATTTACCTTAGTTCTTTTCCCTTTTTTATTTTTTTTTAAGATTTATTTATTTATTTATACAAGAACCAGGGTGCAGGCCAGATGCGCGGGAGGGTGAGAGGATTCACCAGAAACAGAGTGGGGACAGAACAAGCAGAAGGACCGAAATGCTGAGGGGAGCAGCAGGCGCAACAGGAGAGGTCTGCCACGCCATGTGGGACCCTCGCCAGCCAGGCAGGATTGAACAGGCACTGCAGAGGCTGCGGACAGCTTCACAGCGCTGCGCTCAACCACCTGCGCCACCAGGGGAGGCCCTCTTTTCCCTTAATTTTTAAAGCACTTTAGATATCATCCATGTTTATATGTAGTCATCTCTTTTTAAATAAATATTGCAAATTATTTTAACTACCATACTGTTATTATGCGTTGAGATATATATACATATACACACTCTCGTTCAGTTGTCTGACTCTCCTCTCCTAAATTATATCCCTCTTACAGAAAGAAATCATGTTTTTTTGTTTTTTAATTTTTTGTGAACCCCTATTTGCTTATGTATTCACATGTAAGTGAGATCATGCAACATTTGTCTTCCTATGTCTGTCTTATTCCACTAAATATAATGCTCCTAGATACAATCGTGGTACCAGAGGCTGGGGTATGGACAAAATAAGATGTTTAAGAAAGAACAGGGAGAGGGTTCATGGGAAGTTCTTCTTTAATAGATACAGTTTTGCCAAATGCAAAGATTCTGGAGATGGACGGTGGTCATGGTATACAACGATATAAACGCACTTCATACTTCTGAACTGTGCACTTAAAAATGCTTAAGATGGTAAGTTTCGTGTTGATTATACCATAATAAAGAAAAGATGTAATAACAAAATAATTGTTAGAAGGTAAGATTCAAAAGCATATGATTTTGAAAATGTTATTTTCACCATCAACATGAAAATGACACGTGCTCTAAAGTCTATCATTTGGTTGTTTGAAACACTAGTAGAATGAAGAATTGGAGAGAGGTGAGGAAAAATTCATTGAGGAGAGGAGACTGGACTTCTAGAAGACTTAAAAACAAAAAGGTTACAAAAAGGAAAGACAGTGAGTCATTCAGCATTGCGGTTAATACCTCTGACTGGCTGGTCCATGTTGCTTTACACTGAATAAATCCAACATGTTCATTTGATCATCCAACTAGAAATAAGAGAGTAAGCCCAGATTTTTCCCTTTGCCAAATGCCTCAAAGTCAAGCAGCCTCTGATTTTGTAAATGCTATGACTTCATGTCCCTAAAATATCATTCTCGGCTAAAAACCCAATGTACTAGCTAAAAAGCCATGAATAACTCACCATCTCTCACTTTGGTAGTTGTAATAGACTCTTTCCTGGTTTCTCAGTTTCTAGCCTTACACTTTCAAATATGTCTTCAATCCCAATGTCAGTAAGATTTGTGAAATGGCTTATTTCGCTGAGCATGATCCCTTCCAGCTCCATAAATGAAAAATGATGTAAAATATATAAAATTAAAATAATAATAATAATAAATGAAAAATAAAGAAATCATAAAAAGATTTCTGAAATGAAAATCTGATAGTTTTGTTCTCTGCCACTTTTTCTCCATCCTCCTGTATCAAGTCTGTACCAGGGTATGGGAGGCCTTGCATTATCTCCCTCTATTTTATTTCATAGCCTTTACCCGCTGTGTTCCATTTGTACATGGTATTTCAACCACCCCATTCTCCTTGCAGTTTTCTAATCATTAACAGCCTCTCTTGTGTCTTTATGATGCTTCTGCTCTGTAATCTTCTCCATGAACATCATTTGATTATGAACACTTCTTTTTCTCTTTTTTTTCCAACACTTTCTTTAAATATTACCCTTCCTAAGAAGTTTCCTGACCCCCTCTGTCTCAGGAGGAATTTATTTCCCTGTCATGTGTTCCCTTGTTGTGTTCCTTTTTATAACATTCATTTTATATCTCATTTGTTTGCTCATTTGCCTGATCTTGCTTAGATTATAGTCCCTTTGCAGACAGGAACCATATTTTTAATTTCTGTACACCCCTAGTTGCTGTGTTAAGAGGTACTTAAAATGTATGTTTAGAATGAATGAATCAACATGAGAATAAATGAGAAGTGGCATTTATTTGGTAAGATGCAGTACATGATATATGTATGGGAACCAAACTTTGAAATCTTGGCCAACTTTTTCTAATTGTGTAAACTCGTCATATCACAATCCTCTCTGATGATCCACTTCACAGCTATAAAATTAGAGTTGTAACACAAATTTCTGAACATAACTGTTAGAGTAAAATAAGATAGGTATGTAAAAATGCTAGCTATATAGTAGGTATTCAAAAAAACATTCCTTTTTTTTTTTTTAACCTATGAAGCCTACCTCCTATGGAGAGATTTTCATATTATTATTTTTTAAAAATAGCTGCTTTTGTACCACTTCTCTTAGATTTAAAATAATATATATTGGATTGTTGGAAAAGTCATGACATACTATTTTCTGTTTTCTATGCAAAAATATGTAATGACTTTTCTGACCCAATATTTCCTTTTGAAGTTATCTCTAAGTTGAAAAAACAGAGTTGTAAAAGGTGATAACTTCATACATAAAGATTCAAGTCCTACACCTGTCAAGAATAAAGTGGGCTTAAATGACTGTATCTTACCTTTCTTCTTTAAAGAAGGCCTCTACTGGGCATTTAATTGCTGTAGTAAGAATGATTCAGAACCTGATAATCATTGACTGCAGAGGGAGAAGCAGTTGTGGGATTTACCCTTTTTCCACACACTTGGCAGGCTAATAAATTCATGTCCTTGGAGCAAACACAGATGTAGGAGGAGAGGCAGGAACAAAACTTACTTAGGACAGATTTTCTGCTAGTGATGCTGCTTATATTTAAGTAAAGGATACAAATAGAACATGACTTGCTGAAAACTAGTATCTGGAGTAGCTCCTTATAAATATGGGGCGCACGAAGTTAGACATAGTTAAGTTCAAAATTTATCTTATTATTTCCAATCAGTTTAAACTAAAATGTGTTATTTGAAATACAAATTAATTAGCACTTTGAGTTTAATAAAAAGGAAATGTCAAGTTCTCCTAAACTCATTAGTGATTCATCTTCCTCAACTACTGCTTTTCATCCCCAGTTAGTGAGAAAGCTTTTGATTGTTGTAGCTGTCATTTTTCTTTTTATAAGCTGTAAAACATACTACAACACCTCTTTGATGAACCTATTGTCACCTACTAAAATGTAATGGAACATCAATTTTTTTAAACAAAATGATAATAATAAAGTCTTTTGATAATAGTATTCTTTGATGTTATAGGAGTTATCAAACTTCAATCTGATCACTGCCATTTTGAAAAGGATTCATTAATCACAGTGGAGTGATTATCTTTGGCAGTCATCATTCTCTGAGTAACGAAAGGCAGTAGGTAAATTTTAATATAGAGTTTAAGGGAATAGACTATTCATGGTGTTTGGAGAAGAAAGATTTTTAAATGCAAAAAACCTGTATTTGAATGATTTTGTAATGAAATAAGCACGGCCCTATAGTTATATCATGACCTCTGAAGTTTAATCTTATACCTACTCCTGAATTGGTATTCACTCTTTTACATGAACAAGTCACAGGTTGTTGCACAATAGATTGTGTATCCATACCATGCTTTATTCAACCGTGCATTATTCCCCAAGTGTGCTTCACTTTGAAAGTAAACTCAAATTCTAAGTGCATGGGAGGCACACAAGTCCAGGTATTTCTCTAGTGTCTAGTTCAAATGTTTTTCCATGTTCTCTTGTGTTGACGCTAACTTATATAAAGAGAGTAAAAGTCAGGTCAGGTAGGACCTTCACTCTGTGCCAGGAAAGCAGATTTGACTTGAAAAAAGCCTTACATAAAAGACTGAGATGAATAATTAAAACTAAAGTGAAAAACATACAGAATGTTGATACAGTGACTTGGATGAACTAGCCAAATACATTTAGCTTAATTGCGAACAGCACAAAATATATCTGATGGAAATGAATAGCCTAGGGCCTCCCCGGGGGGCTCAGTGGTTGAGCGCTATGGTGCGAAGCTGCCCACAGCCTCTGCAGCACCAGTTCAATCCCCGGCCGTCCCACATGGTGCGTAGATCTCTCCTGCTGCCCACTGCTACCCTCAGCAGTGTATTTCGTCAGTCTGCCTGTTCTGTTCCCTGCTCTGGCTCTGGTGGATTCTCTCACCCTCCCACGCTTCTGACTGTACCCCGTGCTTGTAGAAATAAATAAATAAATATAAAAAAAAAAGAAATGAATGGCCTATTGTTGCAGTATTTTAGAATACAGGTATTAATTTTAGAAAGCTTCACAGGGATATTCTCCTAGTGACAACAACCCTTCCCCTAACTTGAAACTTCGCGAAGGGATATATCTCAACAAAAACACAGTATGATTTTTGTTTGAATCACTTTCTTAACCATTGCGTCAAGCTCTTTCCTGAGCTCCAGACTCTGGTTTAAATATCTGCTAAATGTTCCAGAGTTCTTCAGTTCAAAATGTTTGTTACTGAATTTCACATCTCCCTATAGCAAATCATTATGCAGCATTTAAGGTAATGGTATTTCCCTCCACATAACCATCTCTGCTATAAATTCTCAAAGCTGCTTTAATTCCTGTATCCCGCTTTCACTCTTCATAATCATTCTGTTGCCATGTTTTGTCAGGTTCATCTCTGAAGTACCTTTGGGGTCATTTTCTCTCTTTTTTCTTTATTCTCAAGACCATTGTATCACTTCCTGCTCCCACTTTTCTGACTTTGAATATTGTCATAACCTTCTAACTGGAGTCTTTGTCCTACTCTAATCCACTCTGGTTCTCTGTCTAACTGCCACCAGAAAACTATTATAGAATAGGAAACTTCTCCCCATCCTTAGAATGCCTACTTATTCTTCAGTGGATTGTAGTTTATATTTAAAAAGTGTATAAGTCAGCTTATAATGTGACCATGAAGTAGTTCTATAAATATTTCTATATATTACTTATTTCCTCTCCAGTCCAACTTTTCATCCTCCATGGCTTCTAGAAAAGATTTTCCTCTATTTCACAATCTCAAATATGTCTTTCTCCACTTACTAATGAATAGTCATTCTTCAAGGGTGTTCCTATGTCCCTTCTCTGTGACATACTTCGTAATGACCCAAAAGAAAAGCCACCTTCTGCTTTAAACAATTTAGAATTTTTTTCTCTTTTTTTAAAAGATTTATTTATTTATGCATACAAGAACTGGGGTACAGGCCAGAGGTTTGAGGGGTGAAAGGATTCACCAGAGACAGAGTGGGGAGCAGAACAGGCAGACTGACTGAAATACAGTACTGAGGGGAGCAGCAGAAGAGCCAGAAGAGGTCTGCTGTACCATGTGAGTAACTCCCTGGCCTGCTGAGGATTGAACTCATGCTGCAGAGGCTGTGGATAGCTTCATAGTGCTGTTTTTATTCCCTTGTGTCACCAGGGAGGCCCTAGAATTTTTTTCTCTTAATATATAATATATAAATTGTTCCTAAACTTGCTGATTACCAGAATTATTTAAATAACTTTCAATCGAAGAATTGAACATGCTGGAATCCCACTGTCCTTTTTTTTTTTTTTTTTCTTAGTTGTCTTCCTGCGGCTGAGATCCCAGAGGCTCCCGGTACTTTGAGTGCAATAGATTTGCTTAGTTATCTCTTTATTCTGAATCTTGAGGATGGTGTGTTGTACAAAAAAGAAAGTTAATGGATATTTATTATATAAAAGATGAATTCCACTAATCATTTAGACGTCCATTCACATCTTCAAGTTCTCTCTCTCTCTTAATCACCAACCTAAATCTGGAGATAGCTTGGACTAGTTCATAATGTAGCCTAAAGTGGATGAGCAGTTAGAGATGCCATGGTCCACTACCCTTTGTAGTGTCAAAGAGCCTGTGTGACAGAGACAAGTGAGCAAGGATTCTGGAGGCGCATATAGCCACATCCATATCTGACTACTCCATTTTCTACTTTTATGATGTTGGACATGTTACTTAATCAGGCAGAGTCCCAGTATCTTCACATCTAAAATGGTTATAAGATTACATACCATAAAGATTTGGGATTGGTAGAAATGGTGAATATAAAACAGAGGACAGAGAGGGCATATATTAAATGGTCCTTGATATTATGTTCAAATACTTAGTGACCTTCACTAACTGGTAACTATCAATATCTGATAATATTCCATAAATGAGTACTTTCTTACTTTTAATGCTTAACTCATGAACTCTTCAATTATGGGCATAGAATTATGTTCACTGACTTGAAATAAGAACTCTCCATCCATGGTTTACAATCCTCTATCAGTTTAGGAAAGGCTTAAGAATGAAAACCAGCTTAAGGTATATAAAATATTTGGAAAGCCTCACAGGCAATCATCTTTCCTATAGGACCACTGAAACACTTTCTGAGCATTCGAAGCAAAGAAATTAAACCAAATCTAGTGTAAAAATAACACTACCTAGTATAGTGATTATGTAAGAGCTCTGTGTGATCAAATGATGCCATGACATTGATATTTACTCATTATTTTGTTTTTATTTTGATATCTTTGACAATCATAATTCCAGGGCAAACACTGGATTTTAGGCTGTCCCACTGTTAAACATTTTATTTTTTTTTATTTTTTTAAAGATATATTTATTTATTTATACAAGCACTGGTTACAGTCAGAAGCGCGGGAGGGTGAGAGAATTCACCAGAGCCAGAGCGGGGAGCAGAGCAGGCAGAAGGACCAAAGTACACTGCTGAGGGGAGCAGCGGGTGGCAGGAGAGGTCTGCGCGCCATGTGGGACCTTCCTCTGGTGGCCGGGGAGCAGCCGGGGATCCAACCAGCGCTTTAGAGGCTGCGGGAAGCTTCACAACCCAGCGCTCAAACGCTGCACCACCAGGGAGGCCCTGTTAAACATTTTTAAAGTAGTTTTTAATTAACAATTATTCTAGATTAATTTAATGTTGAAAATCTATAATTTTGGCAACTACACTTTGAGAGACAGTGCTTCTTGTGATATCTTTGTTTACACTTCATATATGTGCATGTGTGCAATAAATCAAATTCAGTGGTGTCTCTCCTGTCACATTCTATCATGTCACACTAATAAAAAATTTGACATGTTGCAGAATGTGGTGATGAATAACCATATGTGGTGACATCTTGGAAAATGCTTAAACATTATGCTCTGAGTAGTCTTAAAATCTACGTGTACTTCCAAGTTGTTGAAGTAGCCCTTATAGAATAAAATGTTCCAACCATATAAAGATCTATTTAGGACTTCAGCAACAAAATCACTGAGAGAAATGTGATTTAGGCTTATCAGTGATCATTAAATAAGACAGCTTATAAAATAGAACATACCTAACATTTAAAAAAAAAAATGATGTAACCCCTGGTGGTGCAGGGGTTAAAGACAGCACTACCAAGCTATCATCAGCCACTGCAGCACAAGTTCAATCCCCAGCCAGGGAACAACCCACATGGCACAGCAGACCTCTCCTGTCTCCCCACTGCTACCCTTGGCAGTGTATGCCAGTAGATCTGTCTGTTCTGCTCCCCACTCTGTCTCTGGTAAATCCTGTCACCCTCTACACCTCTGGCCTATACCCCAGTTCTTGTATGCATAAATTAATGTTTTTTAAATTATATAACCATATTTTATATAAATAAGCAGACAGAGCCACAAGTCACTGATCAGAAAGAATAAAAATCTTTATCAAAGATTAAAATAATTCAATGATTTTATGGATGAAGGTAGGCTTTTTTATTCTCTCTTGTGAAGTGGTCATTATTTCTATAGTTACTAAACTGGGTTCTGAACTGAATGCCTTCTTAATACTAAACATATTATAGTACCTACTCAGCCTCCATCCTTTATCATTATTCCTATTTTCTAGTTGAAGATAATAAGCTGAGAGAGTGGAATTAACAGGTCCAAAGTCACCTAGCTAATAATAGCAGAATTAAGGCTAGAATCTGGATATTTTGAGCTATTTACAAATATTGTAATTTTCAGGCCAGTCTCTTCTCCCCTTTAGACAAATGTGAACATCCTCCCAGGACACCATCTCCTTGTAGCACTCAAATCACCTTTCCTGGATGATTGTCTTGTAATTAGAATTCCATTCACCAGGAGGGGAAGAGCTGGTGGCTTCTGCCTGAGAGTTTAGGACTTACTCCCACAACTGTGCAGAGACCTCTGTAGCCTGTGAAAGCATATTGTGCAATTCAGCTATGATTAGTAGCACAGCATGATTTCTAAAATCAAGCAGTTTCTAAAACCCAGCAGGATTCATCTAGAGAAAGCCCTGTCAACACTCTTCTTGAACCTATACATACTAAATTTGCTGCTAAGTATTGAAACTGAAGCCCACAGATCATTCCCTAGTGATGTGAACTCAACACTTTATATTTGAAACAATTCTCCTTATAAATTAACTTTACCTCAATAAACATAACTTTAAAAATAAAACAATTATATTAAAATAAATTAATGTACATGAAACAATGATTGATGCAATATGAAGTATTCATGATTTTATTAGAATTTAAATTTGAAGTGGTTAAAATGGAACTGAAATTATTGAAGAAACAATGTCTTATTGTCTTATTTTTTATTATTTGTATTTTATTTTATTTTAAGATTTATTTATTTATACAAGAACTGGGGTACAGACCAGAGGTGTGGAGGGTGAGAGAATCCACCAGAGACAGAGCAGAGAGCCTTACAGGCTGACGGACTGAAGACACTGCTGAGGGGAGCAGCGGTGGAGGGCAGGCAGGTCTATAGCGCCATGTGGGTTTCTCCCTGGCCAGCAGGGAATCGAACCCACACTGCGAAGGCTGCGGGCAGCATCATAGCACAACACTCAACCCACTGCGCCACTGGGGAAGCCCTTATTATTTTTTGAATGTTTTTTTTTTTTGTAACGGATTATTAAATACTCCAATATTGGGTCAAATATTGAGTAAAACTTAACATTAATTTCAGTTTGAGGAGAAAGCTTTCATTCATATATTTGTTACTTTATGGTAGCTTTTCTGATATAGGAAATGTATTATGATAGTACACCACAAGTGGTTCATTGCTAATTTCTTTACCATATGAGATACATGTTTATTACATATAATATAGTTTCTCATAAATAACATGTTGATAATAGTCTACAAAGATAATGAATGGATAATGTGATGGATAAAAGAAACGCATTTAGGACTCATCACATGATGTATTATTTTTAAAATTCTATCATCGATAATTCAGAACTAGCTTAGTGTCTTTACTTCAGTCTGTAGCATAGAAACAACATCCCTACTATGGGAAATGAGAGAAGTCTTTTAAATCTGAATATAACTTACTAAAATAGTGACTTCTTTAACGCAAGAAATACAAATATATGTATCTCCCATGCCTACTTCTTTTTTTTTCTTTTTTCAAGCATCTACTCCCTCAATTAGTTTTAAAGTTATATTATAAATTCATCTTATGAACAGATGTGAAATTTTAAATTTGAGATTGGAAGTGACAATGCATTTATCATCTAACTCCTCATTTTTTAAATGCATTTTAACTATATGACCATAATCAAACTATTAAGTAGCTTTTGAGTCAAAAATAGAATCCTAGAAAATATAGTATAAATTGTTAATTCAATCCACTGTAATGTAGATCTTAAGTAAAATTTTCCTCTAATTTACTGTCCCCTTTTATTTTGTTCATATACTGAAATCACAACTGCCAGTAAAGGCCACTAGTGACTTTAGGACTTTTACAGCAGGAGGCAAAATATTCCTTACTTAATGAATTATTTAGTGTATGGCACTTTTTAAATTAAGAACCCCTCTTTTTATCTTTTTCTTTCCCGTGTGTGTGGGGGAGGGGAAAAGTGGCTTAATGTGTGAACAAATTGTCTCAGGTAAAAAGAATGTTAAAGAATCAGTTGTTGCAGTGATATATATTTTTATGAAAGATAGAAAAAGAGAGTCAACTCTAATGCTTCCATATTACCTTTCTTTCCTTTACTTAATTATTTTATTTCCATCATACCTGGGTTATCAACAGTGGTATCAGTAAATCTAGTCAACTACAAGCCATTATAACTAAAATTCTTGTCTTTTAGAAGAATAAATTTATTTTTACTAAATATTTATGGATTATTGAAAGCATTATCTCCCTTGAGTAGATAGTAGAGCATGAGTTGAACCTGCAATGCTTTATAATCCTTTTTCCATATAGATCTTCCTTCAAGTGAAAAAAATAATTATCCTAAATGCAGATATGATCTTTTTAATCACTCAGAGCTATTTTCTTTTTCCACCCCTTCCTTACTATTTTAATTGTCCTTTTTCTTATTTATTTCCTTCCTTGTCTTTCTCTTCTTTTCCTTTTTCTCTTTCCCTTCCTCCATCATTTTCCCCTAGATGACTTCTCAAATATTAGCTGATATTTCTACAAAATCTTCTTGCAATTTTACTTAATTTGAAAGCGTATTTTTAAACAACTACATCACTCTCTCAATGCATCCACAAGCATTCTTCAAGCATATTAACATGTCACTTCAAAGCAACAATACTGTATTATATATTTAAAAGTTGCTAAAAGAGTAAATCTTCAATGTTCTCATCAGAACAAAATAATTTGTAACTATTCAATATGTGAGATGAGGCATGTTAACTAAACTATTGTGATCTTATATAAAATTATCATACTGTGTACCTAAGATTAATAATAATGTTACATGCCAATTATGTCTCAATAAAACTGAGAAAACAAAAAATGAATAAATCACTCAAATTACTCATTTTGTGATAAATTAGTCTTGATAGCTTTGCATCACCTACTGCTGTAGAAGAGTCTAGAAGAGTCTCATTGATATTAGCATACAAATAACCCAGAGAAAACCATAAAAACACCACTTTTTTTTTTTTCTTGCTCATTACCATCATATAGCACTATGTTCCCAAGGGGGGAAAAAAATTGAGAAACACAGAACAAAGCCAGTTTTAGTTGTATGTCAGGATTCATTTGAACTCACAGTGCTCTATTTCTTTCTATTTCTGGGGAAAATGTCATAGAGAATTGGGAAAAATGTGAGTACATAAACTTCAATAGATTACATATTTTGGGAGACAAATAAATGTCAAACTACACTATGTCTGTTATCAAAGGCTGTGAGGTAAATTCCCAATGCAGAGACATCAGGAGTTCTCTGAAGCCCTCTGTGTGGTGTGTGGCAGAGGATCACAGTAGGTGAATAACTCATGTTTGTTATTGACCTTGATTTTGACATTCCCAGGAATCCTCTCTTTTTTGTCTTTAAACAATACTGAAAAACATGTTCTCCTTATGTGTTTATTCAATTCCAAACTTAGCATTATCTTCCCTATTTTGATGACAAACTTTCTAAATTTCCTGACAGGTTTCTCTCTTAAAGACTGTAATAATATAATTTGCTATGCTAGATACATAACTCTTTTACTTTATTAAGCATAAATACCATGTGTTCATAAGCTTTTAAGCATTCAGGATCATTTGTCCCTATGCTGAGAAGAATTTAACAGTGACAGTTCATAAAATGTTTTCTATGTATTTGACTCTATAGTACATCTTTACATATGCTTTCATTTAATCCTCACAGCAGTCATATATATGTATTCCTACCTACTTTTAAATATGAAGAAAAAGTGATTCATTAAAATAAAATAATTCAATATCTATGCAGGCAGGTTTAATTAAAATAATAAATGAAATGATAAAATAAAAACATGCAAAATTTCAAAGCAAAGTGGGGAAATCATTAAAAGAAACCAAAAAATTTTTTTAATTTATTTGGCACTTTCATTTAATGATGACTACATTTGAACTTTTTTTCAAAGTCAGAAATCTTTCTGACTTGCAATTGAGAAGTAATTCAAGGCAAGAGTTTTACCATAAACTTAGGTGAAAATAATGCTACCATAACTGAATAAATTCACAAGAAAGCTACTTCTGGAAACACATGAAGAAACATGTATAAATGCCTGTCTTATTTGTTAACCTATGTTTAACTAAAATAAATAAAAACATTCTAAGTATAATTTTTCTTTATATAGGCTACAAAGAAATTTTGTACTACAAACAGCAGATTCTGAATAAAGAGTGAGATTATGCAGTACTACGCCTAGCTTAGATTCTAGAAACCCATATTTAAAAGGAAACTTCAACTTGATTTACCTTCTTTGAGGAACTAAGAAGTTAAATAACCCAAATATTCAGTAATATTGTTAGATTTTTTAGAAGCAAAAAAAGGAAGTTCCTAAATAGAATCACTGCTAGCTAATGTTGACCTATTATCTATAACCCCTTGGGTTCTTTATCAGAACATGTTTTGGGTAATTTGAAAATACCCCTGATTTGTTTATAAAATGATTTTTATGTGACTGGTGGTTGTTTTCTATTAAATAAATGATTTTAGAATTTCATCATAGTTTGCATAATTCTTAAAAATAGGATCTGGTGTGGTATTCTACATTCATCCCCACAAATGCAATGCTTTCAGGTTATATTTTTATTATGGTTTATTTTATTGAATATTCATTTTCATAAATGGGTTTCCCATATGAAATGAATTTCTGTGCAAAAGAAAGCATGGAAAGTCATCACCGAGTTGTAGCTTAAACAAAGCAGCTCATTCTCTACCAAGGAAGTTAGAACATATGCAGCACACACTTGCTTCTATAACGCTTTTAAAAGATTGTGAACAGTTGGGATGAGGTTCCAGAACTAAAGAATGACTTTTATGAGGAGAATAAAAAAAAAAGTCCTGCTGTAAAAATGCTTTAGAGTTCATTGAACTCTGCATATTCCTGCTCAGGTAGAACTGCAAATTTGACATTCATTATTAAACGAGGCTAGAATCTCAAACAGAGAAATAAGGGGCCCAAGTGGAGACCATTAAATTATACAACCCTTCATAAACTGTCTTATTATTCTGATTAGAATTATCTTTTACTGCATCTTAAATACAAAGTAAAGAAGCCACCAAAAAAGACTTCCTAGCAGGGCCTCCCCGGTGGCTCAGCAGTTAAGCGCTGGGTTGCGAAGCTGCCCGCAGCCTCTGCAGCGCCTGTTCGATCACCGGCTGCTCCCCGGCCACCGGAGGAGGGTCCCACATGGCGCGCAGACCTCTCCTGCCGCCCGCTGCTCCCCTCAGCAGTGTACTTCGGTCCTTCTGCCTGCTCTGCTCCCCGCTCTGGCTCTGGTGAATTCTCTCACCCTCCCGCGCGTCTGGCTGTACCTAGTGCTTGTATAAATAAATAACTAAATAAAATAAATAAAAATAAATCTTTAAAAAAAATAAAGACTTCCTAGCAGTAACAATAAAATAAAAGCCATTAAAACACAGATACAAAGACTCAATAATGTTATAGTACATGTTGAAACAAAATCAGTATATTATGACTTTGAGCATCAATAGCATATATTTAAAGGTGCTGTTCAATGATATAATCAGGAAATCTAGCCATCTAATTAACAGAAATAGTCTTATCTAATAAGAAATTCATTGTCCCATTATCCTTTCTCAAGATAGGGATTTTTCTTTTACCCCTCCCTTTTGTAGTTTCCATAGTATTTTAACACTGATTACCATAGTATTTTTAGTAATTACTCCAGTTTAAAAAACTCAAACATAATGATAAACTAAAAACTAATCCTTCAAATTTGATTATAGAGCTGGAGTGTGCAGGGGTGGGGGGGGCGTAGGAACAAAGAGGGAAGAGGCAGGGAGAATGATGGACTATGGACTATTTGAAGAATGATGGACTATTTGGTGGCAGTGCACTGTGGGAGTAGTGACTCCTAAGGAAGGAGATACTAAACTTCCTAAATACCAACAGTAATGTAAGCCAATGTTACCTCAATTTAAAAAAAAAAAAAAGAAAGGAAAACTCAAACCAATGTATGAAAATAAGTGTTTGTTCAAAAGTCTTCTAAAACTAAATGAAATTCCAGTAGTGGTTACTTTTAGATAAGTGTGCCACATTATTTTAACTTTTCTAAGAGCTAAATTGATGGAGGGAAATTTAGGAAATATTGAGCTATAGTTGTGCTAGTACTTCTTAATTTAAAAAATGCATTTAAGAAGAAATGTAATATTTGTTCTCTAACTAGAGAGTTAGAGTAAGTCCTAATGGACTGTTGAAATCTTCTTTGCCAATGCTATTGGGGTTTATGGTTGGTTGGTTTGAAAATTGTATCCATTAAAGCCAGAACTTGTAAGACATGATACATACAGAGTTGACAAATTTTAATTTAGAATATTCCTTTAGCTTTTGTAGTACAGGTAAGAACTTTCAGCAAAGATCTGCTGATTGGAATGCAATTGCATCTTATCTTCTTTTTATATGAAACATATCTGATTTCAACATCCCTCCCATTTCTTTGGGTTATGTGAAGTAGACTAAGAATTTAATAAGTATGAAGCAATATAAATGCCAAATGTATCTAGACTTGTGCTATTTTTGCAATATTTTAATGTCAATGTCTTGAAAGGCAATTTAATAGCATCAATTCTTGAGACTTTCCAAAGCTGTTTTTATAGAAACCTGGTTTTTGTAGAAAAACTTCTTGATTCCAAACTTGTATTTTATTAGTATATAAAATATTTAATGAAACATAATTACAGTAACAAAAATAAATACTCTAAATAGGTTAGAAAAGATATATGAATAATTAACATTATTAACAGCGCACAGTTTGAGGAGTGGGAGGTCACATGTTCAAGTGTACAGAATAGTATTCTAGGACAGGCTATCACCCCTGTCCTTGGACTCAGACGATAGTTTACAGGGAAAAGAAGCTACTGATAAACCTTCGAGTCAATTTTGTAGAGATCAGTTAAGAGGCTTTTACTGAACATTTTCAAAGATGTCTGGATAAAATGAGAAACCAACGTTTAGTACACTTCAAATATACTTCAACTTGCCTGTTTTTACTCTTAGAAAATGCACTGAGCACATCTGTGCAGGAGTTATTTGGATGACATTGCATTTTGCTTCTTTGTTAAACATATTTTCATGAAAACAAAATTGAGCTAGATTAGGCATGTCCAGGAACTCAGAATTTTATCTTCATTTCAAAGTTGGGAATAATGGATATTTTATATGTTTCTGACTATAGAGATTTTTTTAATGATGTGACCCAGAATGATTTTCAGAATTAATGAATGTGTCCATCAATTTCATTTAATGGCTGTCTGAAAGCAAAAACTTTAACTACACCAGTGTCTTTGCCTAATATCTTTACAATAGTGAAAAATAATGACAGATGACTTCACTTTACTCTGGGCATGGTTCGGTTGTGTTTATTAAGCCCACGAACCAAGAAAGAATGCAGATTTGTTTCTTCAGCTATACCTGAGGTGAGTTAGGAATATGGAGGCTGAGGGATTGGGGAAAGGTGTTGAGCAATCTATTTCAGTGAAGGGCTCTTGAGTTCCCTATAGAGTCAAGCTTTGTAGCTAAAACCCTTAGTAAGACTGAAGTTTTTTCTGAGGTCTTCATGGTGGTAACTTATAAAGGAAAAAAATTATTAGCCCCAATTTATTGCTGAAAGCAAAACAGAATGAGTGCTTCTCTCTGTCTATAGTACTTTCTCCCCTACAGGTGCCACCTCCGGCAGCTCTTACACAGCCAGGCTTCCCCAAGTCATCTCTTGCTGCCTTTACACCTCTGTCTGTGGGGTTCCTGTATCTGAACAACTCTTCCCTCATTCAAGAGTCCACATTTTTTTCTTTTACTTATCTTTCAGTAACCAGTACAAATGTCACCATCTCTAGGGTTTCTTCTTTTATTCGCCGAGGGAAATCTGGCATGACCAAATTCTGGATTTATTCATGATTAGATAACACTATGGTACAAAATGTACAAGGAAAAAAGTTTGAGTGATCAATAAGATTGGTATGAATCTAACCTGAATTAAGCTCTGGTTTTTGGTTAATTGACAAAAGGTGCTATACTGTCCATTTTCTTTTCTTAACTGGTGACTTTAATTATTTTTCAAAAGCGACTACCTGAGGGCCTCCCCGGTGGCGCAGCGGTTGAGCGCTGGGTTGCCCACAGCCTCTGCAGCACTGGTTCGATCCCCGGCTGCTCCCCGGCCACCGGAGGAGGGTCCCACATGGCGCGCAGACCTCTCCTGCCGCCCGCTGCTCCCCTCAGCAGTGTATTTCGGTCCTTCTGCCTGTTCTGCTCCCCGCTCTGGCTCAGTGAATTCTCTCACTCTTCCGCGCTTCTGACAGTACCCAGTGCTTGTATAAATAAATAAATTAATTTTAAAAAACTATAAAATTTTTTTTAAAAAAGTGACTACCTGAGAATTCATGATGTGACCCTGTAGTGTATTATTCAGACTTTCTTCTACTAACAGTTTTCTAGATTACCAGGAAGAACTTGGGTATTGCTGGGTTAAAGATTATTACATCTTAACTACTATTATTGGATTGTTGTCCAAAAGGGCCCTGGCACTTTAAGTTTTACTAACAATTTATGAGAATCCTTTTATCCTATATCCTTACAAACACTAGATATTATAACCCCTTTATATTTTTATCAGTCTGATGTACAATGATTATTTTACTTGAATCATTATTTTGTGTTTATCAAAATATTCATCAACTAGAGAATCTTTTGATTTCATTTTTTGATCACAAGTTATTCATTTTAATCCTTTACTCATAATTTTTTTTAGCTCCTGAATTGTTCTTCTTGGTAATTGGTAAGACTTCTGGGTTTATTGAAGGAATCGTTCTTTTGTTTCATATCATGCTAAATTTTCCTTTCAGATATGATAGGCTTTTTTATGTTATTCTTGATGAACACAATTTTACTTTGAATTTTCCATAATTTTCAGTGTTTTTAATTTTCAATTTGACTTTTCAGTCTTGACTAGAAAGTTTTTTTCTTGGACCTCATGTTATGTTAGTTTTTTGGGTTTTTTTTTTTTTTTTTTTTGCTGTTTCACAGTGACTTTTTATATATTTAGCTTTTAAGATTTTTTACTTTTTTCTAAGATTTATTTATGCATACAAGAGCTGGGGTGTAGGTCAGAGGTGTGGGGGGGTAAGAGGATTCAACAGAGACAGAGTGGGGAGCAGAACAGTCAGATCTACTGAGATACACTGCTGAGGGGAGCAGAGGCCAAGGCAGGGAGAGGTCTGCTGCACCATGTGGGTTAGCTCCCTGGCCAGGCATTGAATCTGTACTGCAGTGGCTGCTGATAGCTTCATAGTGCTCAAACTTAACTCCTTGCTCACCAGGGAGGCCCTAGCTTTTAAATTTAAACCTTTTATCCACATAGAAATGTTAAGAAGGGTTCCATTTTCGTTTCCTTGTGGTTGAATAACCAAATGTGCCAGCATCACTTATAAACTGGTTGATCCATTTACTACTAACTTTTCCACATGCTTTAGATATTGGAATCTGTGATGTTGCACTCTCTGTTCTGTTCTAATATCTCATTTAGTTTATTTTTTTAATCTGGAAGGCAAGTTACTATTCATACTTACTATTTTTCATAACATATTTTTTTCTCAGATGTTTTCCCTCATATAAGCTATTTTCCTAATTGGAATTGCATTAGTGGCATATTAATTGTGAAAGAAGTTATGTTTATATTATTTTCAAGATATGCTGTCCATTTTTATCTAAAAAAGAATAAAAGTAACAATAATAATATATTATTTGGGGTTTAAAGAGGAAAACTTATTTGGGGTATTTGTAACCATTTTCTTATTTGTTCTTTATACTATATGCATGTTATAAGTGCTAGTAACAGCACCATATTACTATGGTTAGGAAAAGCAGGGCTTATGAAGAGTAGTTTCAAATTTCAGTTGCTATTAATGGCAAAAATAGGTCCTGAATCTAGGTCATCTGATTTCAAAGTCTGAGATATTAGCCCAAAAATATACTGCTTCCTCTAATTTAGAGTTGAATAATTTCCAACTTGAAGAAGTTCTGGGGTGACAGAGTAGAGTTGAAATCACAGGAAGATGTTTTTGCTGACCATTTTGGAAATGGACTTGTTTAATTGACCTATAGTTGGGGTGATTGACAAAAGAATTCAGGTTCTCATCAAAGAGTGTAGTTGAAGGGCCAATTTGAGTCATTGCATCACCTTTTTAAAAAAAGATTTATTTTTTAAATTTATTTATGAATATAAGAACTGGGGTGCAGTCCAAAAGAGCAGGGGGATGGGGTTTGAGGATTCACCAGAGACAGAGTGGGGAGCAGAACAGGCAGAATGACTGAAATACACTGCTGAGGGCAGTATCGGGTAAAACAGGAGAGGTCATGGTAAAACATGTGGATCAGCTCCCTGGCCAGAGATGGAACTCACGCTGCAGTGGCTGGTGATAGCTTTATAGTACCACGACTTAACCTTGTGCCACCAGGGAGGACCCATTATGTCACCTTAAACAAAATAAAAAACTAGTCAAAGAAAGGAAGCCTAAGGAAGTAGGAACCATTATCACTGAAACTCATAGACCAAATGAAAACACAGAGGACAGAAGCTTGTCTGAATTAGGATGTGGAAGATGAATTTGATCTGGAAATGTAGTTTTTGATGATCTTTTGGAGAAAAGTTTCAGCAGAATATGGATGAGGATAGCATTTTGCAATATGAGTAAATGAGAAGAGAAAAAAATGACAAAAATTAGTATAGCCTGTTTTTTAGAATATTTAGCTAGATATTCCAGTCAAACCCTTCAATCAAGCAAAAATCATGTGAGTGCCTGTACCTGCAGTCAATTCAACCTATAAATAGAAGGCTACTTAGATACCCCATTGGTTACTTTATTCCACTGTAGTGGTTTTTTTTTTTTTTTTTTTTTTTTTTTTTTTGCCTTGTCAGCACTTTTACTTAGCGTCACATATTATATAATAATAATGATTATTGGGCCTCCCCTGGTGGCGCAGTGGTTGAGCGCTGGGCTGCGAGGCTGCCCGCAGCCTCTGCAGTGCCGGTTCGTTCCCCTGCCGCCGGCGAGGGTCCCACCAAAAATAAATAAATAAATAATGATTATTATTATTGCTATTATTATTGCCACTTAGAGTAGACTTGAAATTTTTTCATCAGGTTAATCTTACACTGATATAATAAATTTAATGTGCTTAACTTATATTTGTTGAACTTGATATTTAAAATATATACATTTATAAATAACCAGAATTTACTATAGTTAAAAAAAATGCCCTCTCACCCATAATTTAAAATTTAAAACAGATTTTTCCACCTTTGCCTCACTCCACCCCATTTTAAAGTAATAAGACATAATCTTAGCATTGGGATTATCTTTTGACTAAAGTAAAAGTTCAAGCAAATATTTTGATGCACCAATAGTGGATATTTTATTGTCATCTTTCCTCAGAATGAATAAACTTGGAAAAATTAACCTAATTCTATCATAGTGTTCAGTGAAAATGCATTAAACAGAAGGCAGTGAGTGATTCTAGTGGTGTCATAGAGACCCAGGACTTCTGGAAACAACAATTCAAGGTACTGATTAAAATTTGAGGCTGCTGTTATGAGACCTCCTGGGGCATCAATTAATCCCTTGAACTCTTTCTGTTCCACATTATTTAACAAAGGACCTAAAATTAATGATGTTACTTCTTTGGCTCAAAAAGTTAATCCCTGAGTGAAACATGTGTCTGGCTCTCTTTGTACATTGTGATTCAGAGGTATGAAATTTCACATTCTAGCCCATCTCACCCAATGAACAGCAACGTTCTCTCTTCCTTGTATTTAGTCATTGTTATAGATGTACTTGTAGCCTCCTCATTTACCCAAATTTTAGTATTTGAGTGATTTAACATAAATTGTCATGGGCTACTGAATATTATGTAAGTATGAAAGTAGTTACATTAAATTCTTACATAAAATATTTAATAGAGATGAACATATATACCCTATGCCCCAGCAATTCCACTTTAGCAGACATGTAAAAATATTTATGACATATTTAATATAATCCCAAACTCAGATCAAAGCAGATGTCCTTCAAAAATGGAATAAATATATGATGTTATATTCCTATAGTAGGATATCATATGCCTAGTGTAAAAGTGTAAAAGAAGTGTGTATTTCATCACTAGCAATAATATAAATGACTTTGATTACCATAATTTTGAGCAAAAGAAACCAGAAACAAAAGCCCCATCCATATGTTGATGAGTCTATTCCCCCTCTTCCTTCCCTAGCTATCTTTATTGATGGAGTATTTGAATTTTCCCAAAATTAATATATTAAAATCCTACCCCCCCCAAAGTGATGATATTTGGAGGCAGGCCAATGAAGGTGAAAGTTTTGAAGGCATGAATAGGATCACGCCCTTATGAAAGAGAACCCCAGAGCACTGTCTTGCTCTTTTCCCATGTCAGGACACAGCAAAGAAATGGCCTTTGATGAACCAGAAAATAGTTTCCCTTCAACTTCGATCCTGCACCTCCTAGTCTCCAGCGTTGTGAGAAATAAAATGTTTAAACCACCCAGTCTGTGGTATTTTTGGTATATCAGTTAGAATGAACTGAGACACCGTGTATCAGAGAAACTGGACAGCAACAGAGTTAGAAGTCAGGGTAATGATTATCTTTGGTAGGAGGGAGAGTGAGATGGTGTAATTGTTATTATATAGTGCTGATGATGCTCTTTTTTCTTGATTTGGTGTTAACTAAAATGATGTGTTCCCTTCACGAAAAAGTAAATTTATGTTTTGTTTCCTTAGTGTATTTAAAATTTAATGAAAGTTGCACTTATAAAATGTACTTGCTAACAGCAATTTCCTAAGAGACTTGCTATATGCCAGTTTATTCTATATTAGCAACCAAATCAATAGAATGAGTTCTTAATATTTCAGCCTGTGAGTGTTCTGAATTGAGGATTAATTGAAATGGAAACTGCCACAAATTAACATTGAGCAGATGACATTTAATTCAAACAAGATCAAATAGGAAATTGTTCTTTCTTAAAGATGCTATTACAGTGGTGTGCTACCTAATTATAGATAGTGAATCACTTTATTTTCTTTATTCCACTTTTAAAAAGTGTACTATTATAGGTAGCATTCATGAATGAAAAACTGAGATAATGTGTGATAAGACATTGGTATTGTTAAAACATATTCTCCAAAGAAAGGTTTAGTTAATTTGAACAGCTAGACCTTACTAGCTGTCCAAATTATGTAAATACAGCATACTATGATGTTCATGAATATTATATGTGACAGTAAAAGAATTTAGGGCAATAGATATTTGTAAAACTAAGTAGTTTTAGCACTGACCATGATGAGCATGTGCTACATAGAACCCCAAGTAATTATGTCTTTTTACTCTTCACCAAAACTCTTGGGAGATTTTGTTTTGCAGTTAATTATCAGAAACACAACTTTTGAAATAACAGGGAATATTAAAATCAGTTGTTCTCGATTACTTGGTAAAAAATACACTTCACCCACCTTCCATCCAGAGAACTATTGGAGACAATTTGACTGTTTCCATAGTGGTGGATAATTGATAATTATTTAATGGTTATGGAAAGTTATTCCTCATTGGAAATTATCAAAGTTAAACTGAATATTTTATTGCTGATCCCTATTCTCTGATTTGATATTATGATTATATGACTCTGCTCAGGATTAAATTTTGACTGCAGTGAGTTTCTCTGTCCATATGGTAGGGAAAGAAATTCCTGTTTCTTTGTTGAAAAACTCATACATTGTAATGTCTACTGGGTTCCAGGAAGTGTTAATTCCTAGCAAAATATGGAAATGAAAGCATGGTTTGTTTTTTTTTTTTTTTTTTTTTAATAGAGGCATGTTTTATTTATTTATTTGTTTGTTTGTTTGTTTTGTTTATACAAGCACTGGGTACAGTCAGAAGTGCGGGAGGGTGAGAGAATTCACCAGAGCCAGAGCAGGGAGCAGAGCGGGGAGCAGAGCAGGCAGAAGGACCGAAGTACACTGCTGAGGGGAGCAGCGGGCGGCAGGAGAGGTCTGCGCGCCATGTGGGACCCTCCTCCGGTGGCCGGGGAGCAGCGGGGATCGAACCAGCACTGCAGAGGCCGCCGGCAGCTTCGCAACCCAGCGCTCAACCGCTGCGCCACCGGGAGGCCCATGGTTTGTTTTTTGTTTGTTTTTTTTTTTTTTTTTGTGTGTGTGTGTGTGTGACCCTCGCTGGCAGCCGGGGAACGAACCGGTGCTGCAGAGGCTGTGGGCAGCCTCGCAGCCCAGCGCTCAACCGCTGCACCACCAGGGGAGGCCCCCATGGTTTGTATTTTAAATAGCTTAAAAAAAAAAAAAAACCTGTACATTAAAGACAAGGAATGTATGCAAGGAAGGAATTCATCTAGATCATATTAAAAAAATTAAAAGTCCATGGAGACTCACTGAAAAATATTCCTTTTTGCAAATGTGACCAAAGATGCATTTTGCAAATGCATCTTGAGTTTTGGCTGAATATAATTACGTGGAGGCATGAAAATGGCATTCCAGGAAGAGTCAGAGCAATGGTATAGTGAAGGGAAGATAATTGATATTATTGAAATAATTTACAGTAACAGTGAACCATTTACTGTGACAGAACATAAGATATGTATGGGAGCCCCTGGAGGGACAAGACTGGAAAGTGTACTGGAGCCAGATCACATAAAAATTAAACATTTGTATTTTATTCATTAGGCAAATGACATTATTTATCAAGGAACCATATGTAAGATATATTAGAGGAGACAAAGAACCTATAAAAGCCCCAAAGGAATAATCCATCTTGGTTTGTTCATCCATTCAGAAGGAAAGTCAGGATAAATGCTGGTAGAAAAAAAATCCACAAAACTCCTTTGCCTTTTTAAAACATTCCTTTTTTCTCTAAGAAAGGAATGATATAACAGATTTTCCTCTTGCTTAATCTTTTTTTTTTTCAAATTTAGTTCCAAATATTGCATTCCTAAGCACATCTGCCAACTCAGGTAGAGCAAAAATCAGATGTGAATGAAAAATGGGATATATTTAGTATTCAAATAATGCCTCCTTTAATGGCAAAATGTCTGTGACAAGATTAGCCAGAATCATAACACCCATTTTATGAAGAAAAATAAGAAGTCAATGACAGTCATTTTGTTTAAACAGCCATCTGTTCATTCATGTCTAAATCCTTCTGGCATTTGAATACGTCGCTTCCACATTCAGGATCTTGTTGGGAGGCCTGAGTCATTCCTAAGCCAGCAGTAATGACAGGCACCAACAAATCTTTTGTGGGCCCTTAATTCCAGTCTTTTATACAGTTAGCCTTTTTATGATTTTCTGCACTGTAAAATTGAGCAAATTCCAACAAACAGACCAACAGCTTCTTGATTCTCCATCACGTTAGGGATGATCTAGTCTAGGATTAGATATGGAAGGAAGTTCAAAATAAGACCAGAAATAGGATGATAGAATCATTGAGTTTGTCAGGCAGAGGGCCCTTGGAGATGGTCTAGCTGAGGAGTCACACTACAGAGATGCTCTAGACACTCCAGATAAGCTTATGGGGATGTAGAGTTCCAGCACTTCCCTATTTACCTCCCTCCCCTGCCTTGCTTCATTCTGCTCCTTCTGCTTTAAATATACTACTGAATTTTCCTTTCATAAATACAGTAGAAAATGAAAGCCTTACTATAGCAGATTACAGAGTCCACTTTATAGCTTAATTTCATGGATAATATAATAGTTTGGGAAAAGGAGAAATGATTTGTCCTTTTTCTCTTATTCCCTCAGACTTCTCTTGGCGAAAATAAGTGGTCAGTAATGTAATATAGTCTTTATTCGTATTTAACATAGGCTATGCTGTGCTAACTTTAAATGTCTGCTGTTTCTCTTATTAAATTTTATTTCAATTTCTCTTCTGTGTTCATGATCTCTTTTGTGGTTTTTCATGATTTCTTTATAAATAATGCTCCTTTAGTGCTTGGGTTTTTTTTCAGATGTTTAAATAATATCCTTTTCTCTCTTCCTTTATTTTTTTTAAAGATTTATTTATTTTCTATACAAGCACTGGGTACAGTCAGAAGTGCGGGAGGGTGAGAGAATTCACCAGAGCCAGAGGGGAGAGTAGAGCATGCAAACTGACGAAATACACTGCTGAGGGGAGCAGCGGGCATGGCAGGAGAGGTCTGGGTGCCATGTGGGACCCTCGCCCGGCGGCAGGGGATCCAACCGGCGCTGCAGAGGCTGCGAGCAGCGTCCCAGCGCTCAACCACTGCACCATCGGGGAGGCCCTACTCTCTTCCTTTAATTGCATAAATAGAATGTGATCATTAAATTGATAGTTTCTGTGACTCAGTTATCCTTCTCTATTGTAAGCTGCTCTGCCTACCCATGACTGAATTTAGAGCTAATACTTAGGTCATTCTAGAGGACTGTGTTTGAGAAAACCCACAGTTTATGTGTTGACATAGATGCTTATTTAATGTTTTAGAATTAGCACATTTTCCCAAGCTAAAACTGATACATACATTTTGACAAAAAATATATCTACTGTTATAGACAACCAAGCAGGATATTTAGTGATAGGACTAGCCCAGAAATTGAAAGAAAATTTTGGTACACTTATATGATTTCACCAGTGCCTTGGCTTAGGCAAGACCAGTTGAAAGGAATTTGGTTAACAGGTAAACTTGATCTGGACTTTGAAGAAGATACATAGTTTAGATATGGTGTCTAACCCATGAGTCTTACGTACGTAATATGCTTACAAAACATTTGCTGAAGTAACAAATTGTTGGAGAGAAGCAGTAAAAGTGCAGTGTAGGCTAACCCTTCCTGGTTTCACTGCTCTTGGCATCATTCTTCTGTCATGGGCCACAATATTCTATGTCACCTGTGGGTACTGAGACATCCTAGTTTTAAAACAGCTAGTCCAATAAATACAGGGGAGAGAAGGTTGATTTTCCAGATGCAAAATATTTCACTGAAATGACTTGTGAAAAAGGCAGAATTTTGCTTTAAAAACTCTATTGCATTAAAACAAAATAGAAGGCATGTGAAATAATATTATCATTAGATGAAAATTTATTGTGTCAACACTCATATTGATATGCTTAACTGTTCACTTGAAGTTTGTACACATATGAGGAGAGATTGAGAAAATTCTATTGAGAAAAAAGGTGAAGATTTAGCCATTGATAAGAATATGCATGTTATCAATTTAGTGAGTAAATAATTTTATAAAATATAGATGCATGTTTACCCATTTATAGCATTTAAAAAGTGAATTACCTAATAACGAGGTAAAATAGCTTAGATATTTAATACACACTACTGCTAAAGCACTAACAAATTCTACAGAAAGAGGACACTTCTTGAAAACAAGTTTCCTTTGTATGAACCTAAAAGTTTTTGTGTAAATTAGAAATCTCACATAAATAATAGTATTTTCAATTTTATATAGGAAAATTCTCTGCTTCTTTGATATCAAAAGATTTATATGATTCTATTTAATAAAAACCAGTCCCAATATTAGGGTGTGAAAACAGAAAGAAATGAGGCTATTCTTTTCATGTAGGCAAATGCATAAGCCAGACACCTAAATATAAACACTGTCTCTGTATTTCTTTTAAAGTTTACAGTCCCCTTATGCCTAAATATTTCTTATTCTGTACAAAAAAAGCAAGTGATTTTGTTGGATCTAAGGAATAGTTTCTGGTCAACCTAGAACACCCATCTGGCTTTGAAATCAATCCTTCCCTATAGTAATCTTTTCTTGATTAAAAAATATTTAGAAATATATAGATATGCATATATTTGTTCACATACTTGAGCCTTGAGTGATATGGCTTAGTGGTTGTGTTGCATTTATAAATACATCCTTTGACAACTGAGAAAATCACTTTTCTTCTGCTCACTTTGAAAATAATGAGAGCCCTTTGCAATATAATCTCAAAGGAAACAATCATTCCAATGACCTCGATGGACAAACTAACTTCCCCAGCCCCTGCCTTCAAATCTAAATCTTTCTGTCAAGATCTGATAGATTCTGTCAACCTTGATGACTGTCTTGGAGTATAACTCCAAAGCTTCTCTCAGCGTTTTACTTGAAAAAGCACAAATATCAGAGTCTTTGATTTTTTTGGACATCAGCTTATTCCTTAACTTGGAATATTGCTGTGTGGGATCCGTATTTGAAATTCAAACACATATCTCCTTTTATCTCTGCATTAACCCTCTGTGGTTGGGATTGATACTTTCAATTTCCATTTTTTTCTTTTGTTTGCTGACATAGAATTCAGAATATTTTCCATTTACAAACTTCATTCTATCATATTCTTTCTCCACAGTAGACAACAAATATGAAAAGTACTTCAGTAAAAACATTACATTATTTCTTTAAGTCATGTGTCTTGACTTGGAAGAAACCAAGGGAGCCACAAACAAACAAACTTAAAACAAAAGCAAAGTTAAAAAAAAAAAAAAAAAACAAAAAAAAAAGCAAACTAAGGGGGTGTCACGCATTTAAACTGTACTTGTGTAATCAAATGCCTCATTTTTGGCAAAAATAATTAGATTCAAGATATTTGGAAGATTGATATGTTATTAAATCTTAGGAATGGGTGACAGGTGACATTTAAAGTAATGTCTTCTTGTATCTTGGGCTTTGTCTACTTTGACAGTGGGTTGGTGAAATTAGTGGCTATACATCCGTTCTGTCAATGATGAATCATTGTGGAATCCAGCTAGCCTGAGAAATTCAGTCATCTCTCCCCAAAACTCCTCACACTCACTTTTTGTTGCCAAAAAATTTACTAATTCAGATCTACACTGCTGAAAATATACTATTTCCCTTCAAACACACTTTTGTATTTAAGAAGCCTATTCTAAAATGACAAAAATTGTTGTCTCAGTATTAAGAGCTCAAAAGAAACTTGTCTATTAACCAAGGCCCTGTCTTGGAGATGGAAAAACTGAGAATGAGGGAAAATCACACATGTCTAATGGGTATTAAATCCAAGTGTAGGCCTGAGGTCTCCCTGTTCTCCTTCAAGACAGGATTCACATACCATTTATTTCCTTTCTTTCATAAAGAAAGTTGTATGTCTGATTTATCAAAAATAAATGCTTGCTAGGAACAGAATTTAAGGAAAAAATCCAAATAAAGCCAAATATTCAAAAATAGCATTCATTAAAATGTACATAAAATATGAAAATGTTCATTTAAACACCAAATTATCATATGTATTTCACAAAAGCAAGTTTTGGAAATTAGAATATGCATACTTATCAACATCTTATTTTTCAGTATTCATTATGAATATACAAAATATGCAAGTGAGCAATAAATTTCAAAATACAATTCATTGTTGATTAACCATGATATTCAACAACCACTGTCAAATGGCCATAAAATATATGAAATTATCTTTTTAACACAACATTGTCACCAGAACATTTTTAATGCCTCATAAATACTGCTAGCATACAAGAAATAGCCAACCAAGTTATTGAATATGCTTTCAGTTAAATACTGCATAACTCATCAACTGTTAAGGATTTGCCTACAGGTAAATCTATCTCATTGACTGAAAGACTTATCGCTTCAGTAATATTTTAATTTTTATCTAATAATCATGAAATATATCTTAAAATTATTTGAAAGACATTAAGTTGCATTTGATCATGAACATAAGTATTCCCCACCACCCTCATAAAATTAAGGTAAAATATACTACCAGGTAAAGCAGAATACATAGAAAAAGAGAAAAAATAATTCCTTGAAAATATTATATAAGAAAGTGGGATACCAAGGTTGCAACTAAGTGGCAGGGGAGAAACCTGGATGTTCTAGAAATGCATCTGCCTATTGTATTTTTCCATACTAAGTTGCACCTTACTCATGGAAAGGTGAATGTGTATAGTTTCTCACTGAAATGTATGCAAAATTATGTAAAGAATTTTCATAATTCTCAGATGGAGAAAAGAAGAAATAAGTATATACTGAAAAAAAATTGATGTTATGATGTTTATGATAATATCTATCCAATCTTTTCTAAAAAGTGGGAAAATAAAGCATTTTATTAGAAGTGTGGAAAATAAGTTAGAAAGACTAATCATTGATAGTTTAACAGGTTTTTTTTTTAAGATTTATTTACTTATGCATACAAGAACTGGGGTACAGACCAGAGGTGCAGGGGTGAGAGGATTCACCAGAGACAGAGTGGGGAACAGAACAGGCAAACTGGCTGACATACACTGCTGAGGGGAGCAGCGGGTGAGACAGGAGAGGTCTGCTGTGCCATGTGTGTAGCTCCCTGGACTGGGATTGAACTTGTGCTTCAGTGGCTGTGGATAGCTTCTCAGTGCTGTGCTTAACCCCGGTGCCATCAGGGAAGTCCAGTAGTTTAACAGTTTGTTAAGGTGTAATCTACACACAACAAATTGCGCATATATTAAGGATACAGTTTAATCAGTTTCAAAATACTTATATGTCCATATCATCACTAGAATCAAAAGAATTTCACAGATATATTAACACCAAATTTTTTCCAGTGTCCCTTTATAGTTCTTTCCCTCTACCCTTTTCATTCCTCCCATATTGAAGAATACCACAATGCCCGTCCTCAGGGGAATGGATTAACATATGGTATATCCATAAAATAGAATGTCATCCATCAGTAAAAATAATTAAACAAGTGCTAACACAATATGGATTTAATTCAAAATATTTTTTTCTGAGTGAAAAGTCAGATAAAAGAGTATATATTGTATCATACAAAATTATTCTGTCGTGACAACAGGTAAATCATTAATAAATACTTAAATTTTTTGGTAAGGTCTGTGAATTGTTTAATTAAGAATTCAGAACTTAATTAAGCCTCTACTGCCTAGTCCCCAAATAAAAAAAAAAGAACAAAAAGTCTCCAGTGCCTTAATACTGCAAATTCAAGAATCTTTTTTTTTTTAGCACTAGTATCAGTTCCCACACTCTTCTCTTTTTCTTTTTTTCATCCATGGCTATTTGATTATAATTATATTTTGCATATGCTGTAAGGGTTTTTACTTATTATCTCCTTTTTATAACTTCTGTATTTAAATTTTAAAAGGCAGGAATGTTTCTGAAATATTCTGAGGAAATAGGAATCTTGGGTCTTAATTTAATATACTTGTTACTCATTGGAATTCATACTTAGCTCTTAAAATACACCTAAATTCGTGATTTTCCTCCTTTTTATAATATACAGTTTATGTATAGGTGAGTGAAGTTGAATTTAATTTTGTTAATGGAGACAGTAGAAAATGGAAATTTCCCTTTATTTCCATTTTGAATGTTGAAGAAACATGACCTCATTTTCATCTGAATAAATTGTTCTTCAATTGATTAGCAAATTGAATGCTTAGACATCACTAAAGGACTTTTTAAATAATGACATCTTATTGGTGTGTTTCGACATATACATCTGGTCATTAAGGACTGATGAATAGAGCACTGACCTTAGACTATCCTCTGTTTTCATGAAAATAGACAAAGGAATTGACAAACATCAATCGATAATTTCATCTTTGCAATTTCATGTTTGGTGATATTAGCTTTATCAGCGAACTAGTTGACATAAAGCACATAGATTAAATGAAAGTATTCCTTGGGAATTCTGTCACACAAACACACACATAAATCATTTTAAAAGATTGTACTTGAAGAACAAAATAACAGGTATGATGCTGGGCAGCCATTTTAGTTAGAACTATTGAGAATTTATTCAGGTCACTCTATTAAAATAATAAATAAAGTATATAATGTTCAGTCATTTCTATTCACCTTCCAAGTCCATGGTCACCCTGAGTAAGTGCTTATCTCTGTACAGTAATATTATTTGTAACAATGCATTTTTTCTTTATTGAAAACATTATAGAATCAATTTGGTCATATTGCTGTTATTAAAATATACTATAAGGTAGCATGCATTTTATCCTAAATGAAAAATAAAATGACCTTGAAATTACTTGTGACACCTAAGGAGTACTTTTGCATAAATATAATAAAGTTAATACATGGCATTGCATATTAACATTAATCTGCAAAACTGATGCCTGTATGACATTGATAAACTTTAACATTACTATTTTATATAGCTACAATGTAACAGAAAATATCTAAAGTTTTCTTGTTCAATAGTAAAAGAAGTTCTTTTAAAAAAGTAGCTGTACTCTTGCCAAAGGCAGAAATCCAATGACAAAGTGACAAAAGGCCAGAGCAAGAAGCCAACTCAGCTCCACCATCAATAGCCAAAAGCAGAGCCTCTTTATAGAAAGGAAAATGTATACCTAATTTCTAACAAGTAACTTATCCACAATATAGCCCTATAGGGAGTTTGGAAATAGAAGAGTCAGCAATAAAGGGCAGCAGTATCTTCAAAAGGACATGATTAAGTGTCTGACTAAGGCTTCTGCTTGTTTGTGCATTGAATTTTTTTTCCCCTTTAGTTTGCAACACAAAGACAGGTCCCATAGGAAGAAAAAATTGTCATCCACATAGTACTTCTCTCAGTCAGGTACAGATAACTACATCCCTCCCTGCGGGAAGAAATCCTTTTTATTGAACACTGTGGGCACATTCTTTACTTGCTTACATTATTTGGGTGTCAGTTATTGGAGTCTTGCACCCCCTCCTTCCTTATTGGAGCCAACAATTCTTAGCATAATGCTTAAGGACTCCTCCTTACATTTCCATTCCCAGTCCAGACACTTTTACTCTAACTGACCCCTGTCTGTCTTTCACAGTCACAGGATATTACATGCTTTTGTATTTGTTGTTAAACTCTGTAAAAACAAAGATGAAACAAACAAACAAACAAGACTAGCCAATATAAGCAAGATAACAAACAAAATGGCAATATGAAGTGGAAATGTGCCAAGTATATCATTTGGTTTATTTCCATGTTATCCTACATTCCTGCCTTACAGATGAAGGTACAAATTGCTGAGGCCTCACACCCAGGAGGAATAGAGCTTTGATTTAAAACCAGGTTGTCTGATCTAGCACTACAGGAACATATTGTCTCCTCCATTTTAGTAATTAATTTTGAAACTTAGACCTTCCTAGCTAGCATTGCTGTTCACACCTTTCCATTTTGCCTGCATCCTCATGTATCACTATGTATGTAGTGATGACTATATATGATATGACTATTGTGTGGTGTGCCTGGAAATGTGTTAGGTGTTTTTTTTTAATGTTTGAAATTATTTAACCATTATATTCATCCTATGACAGTGACATTATTATCCTCATTATACAGAATTTAAGTGATGCATGGAATGCCATCACATTTTGCAAATTGTTGAGCTAGAATTCAGACCCTCGCCCTTGTCTCTTTACCTCTCCACTGCTTTTACTCTATTACATGTAAATTATTCCCTATTTTTCTCATGTGTCAACTCTTCTTTAGCTAACTATACATTCTTTTAAAATAGGAGCAATACCTGTGAGTCTTATTTAGTCCCTGTAAGCACCTAACAAAGAAAGCAGCACAGTAACAGCTAACTCAAAGTATTGATTTACAATCTTTGAATCCTTGTCCTGATTTGTAAAGTCTCCAACTGAGTCCTCAAATTCACTGCAAAATACATTGACTCCTGAAAAATATCTCATGACAAAGATGTTCCCATTCAAGATATGATTTTGGTCAGTTGCAGAGAATGTCAAGTTCAAGATTGATTCCAATGAAATATTGATTCCCAGAAATGTAATTATTGTTGACCTTTCTAGACTTTCAATTTCCAAAAATAAATTTCAAGCCATGGATAATCCTGAAACAGATATATCTACACATCCCCTCATGGCCTTTGGCTGAAGTATTTCCTAGGACTGAGCAAAATATGTATGCATTATCCATTTTCTCTTATTCATCATGTTATTTAAAATTCTACTTTCCATTGCCAGAACCTTGATTCATCTTCATCCACTGTCGGATTATTCTATGCATCCTGGTGTCTCTTTTCTCTTTCTACTCTTTCTATGTATTCCCCTATATGGACATCCAAAAGTTCTATCGTGATATTTGGTCATGCAATAAATGAAGAAGAATGCTACTGAGTTTTTGCTGGTACTCCTAGGAAATGCTTTCTGGTATTTACTTAGAAGTTGAAGGGCATCATCATTTCTTATCAATGAAGCTTATCTTTTCTTTTCATACTGCAGAAAACACATTTTTCTGCTAAACTGGGTAAAAATGCCCCCTGCCATCATTGCAGTTATTACAGAATGGAGACTAGCTGATAAATACAGCCACTAAGGAGGAAACCGATTCCTGGCCAGAGTTTTAAAGAGCATTTAAGCAGATGTCTATCAATTAAAATTTTCCATGGCATCAGTGGCAGAAGCAAAAATTCTCTAGAAATAATTTTTTAAAGTCAACTGTATTTTGGTCATATAAGGTAAACACAGACATGTGTGAAGACTATAAAACAAGAAGCAAAAATTCCAAGAGAGAGGTTCTGGGAATATACAGATGAACAACACGGACAAGATCATAGATTCTACCTTACCTACTGGTCAGAAATACCAGCTATAGCAGAAGAGTAAATAGGGGTTAGGAATCACATCCTATCTAAATTTTGTATGATTCTTGTTCATTAGTAATAGTGTAAAATATGTATTATTCTCATAACAAAATGTAGGTTCATTCATTCTCAGCAGTACTGCATATCACTTTATTAACCTATAGAATTAAAAGAATTTATCTAGTGACATTCATTTTTATATGCAAGTCAAATACAAGACTTAATTTAGCCTAATTATGAAATTCTAAATAGTTATATTCTGCTTAGGTATGTCGGCACACTATAGAGCAGTATATGACTATTTCCCTTCCCTGAATTCATCCAACACTGTAAGAATGTATATCCCTTTGTGTTGCCCTTTGCAATTTATGAATTAATCCTATCCCAGCAGATGGTCTGAAAATCTCTTGAAAATAACAATTGTGTGTTATATTGCTTGCATAGTAGAACTGTAATAACTAATAAAAGTAAGTAATCCAAATCTTCGTAACACAGCTAAACCCCTACCCTATACCAAACTGCTAGAACAGCATAGAAGTTTTTTGGTTTTTTTTAATGATTTTAGGTATGAGTTATTTTGTTTTTGTTTGTGCATCCCTTTTATCTCAGATATCCCTCCAATATCAGAAAAAGAAGTAACTTGCTCCTTTCTAAATCCAGTCTTCAGTACTAGCTAAGTTCGATGCTAGATCCACCATAACTACCTATAAGTAACAATCTATGAAATAGTAAAGCTCTGAATTTTTTTAAGATTTATTTATTTATGCATACAAGATCTGGGGTACAGGCCAGAGGTGTTGGGGGTAAGAGGATTCACCAGAGTGGGGAGCAGAACAGTCAGATCTACTGAAATACACTGCTGAGGGAAGCAGGGGGCGAGACAGGAAAGGTCTGCTGCACCATGTGGGTCACCTCCCTGGCCGGGGATCGATTCTTGCTGCAGAAGCTGTGGATAGCTTCACAGTGCTGTGACTTAACCCCTTGCACCACCAGTGAGGCCCCAAAATGCTTTTTTTTCCCAAAGCTTAGAAGAATACAAGACAAAAGAGGTCCTTATCAAGGGTGATTCTGTCTCCTCCTGTAGGAGACAAAATATTTTCTACTTTTAGCATTCCAATAGTAAGAACTTAATTTCTAAATATGTTGCTAAAGTTATAATAATTGTGTGACTTTCAAAGAGAATTAAAATATCTGTACCTATGTATCAATAACTATCTGTATCTGTCTACATTAGCTTAAATACTGGACATCGATTTATACTTCTCTAGTATCAGAAATATAAAAATCTTGTTCCTTAGATCAAATTAATTTTCAAAATGAGGAAATAGACCTGTTAGAATTAACTGCTCTGAAATTGGTCTCAAAAATAGAAGGCAAGGACTTCTGTTTTCATCCCAAATCTGCTAGTTATCATCCTAAATTAACCAGGGTCAACCAAAGAAATTCTGGGTTATACTACTTTATAAATAAAAGCATTTCTAAGGTCCTGTTAAATTATATGCCTGTATGATGAGTCTAACTTTTCTATTCTACTTCTTTGCAATGGATCCACATCTTTAGCCTTTTCTAGTGCTAATGTTAATAAATGTGGATTTTCTCCAACTCTTCAAGCATATGTGAAAATGTATTCCAATTGTAGTTGTAATATTTCCACAGTATGGGTGGCTGATACATACTTTGTGTCACATATGACACCTACTAACTTTGACCCTAATTACCTCTAATAGACACTCTACAATAATTTCAATGACACTTGTTTTTAGTCTGTCTTCAAAAAAATGAGTATACATAAACCTGGTGTACAGACTTCTTTTTGAGTATTTCTGAAGTCACCAATGCAAGCTTTGCAAAGTTTTGTGACAATACAATTACAAAGTGTGGCACAGCAGACCTCTCCTGCTGTGCCCACTGCTCCCCTCAGCAGCGTATTTCATCAGTCTGCCTGTTCTGTTCTCTGCTCTGTCTCTGGTGAATCCTCTCATCCTCCCATGCAGCACATCTAGTCTTTACCCTGGTTCTTACATAAAAATAAATAAATCTTTAAAAAAAATACAAAATGTGAGTGACAAATATTTCTTCTGGATTATATGATGGTGGGACCAAGATTTTGTATAGTTTTTCTTGGTTTTGAAATGAACATAACCTAGTTTATAGTATTTATTTTAGTCCATATGAATGCCTTGTTTTCCAAGTAAACTTATATTTTAAGAGAGTTTTCTTACCTTGGCCCATATTCCCTTCTTGAAGTTAATACTTTAAGATTTGAGACAGAGAGTTTCTGTGTAGCATACTGCTTTCACAATTGCTAGTTTTCTCTAAGTTTGAAAGTAAATTACCTATTAGAATTTCAATAGATGGAAGCCTACAGCAGCCAGCATAAAGTAATGAAGCGCCTTTGTGAGTATAATCACTATTTAAACATCTCTGGTTAGAGAATAAGTAAACCAAATGCAGCAGACTTTTTATCAGACATGATAGCAGGCATTCTGGAGAAAAGAGAGAATGCCCTCAGAGCTTTGGTCTTTATCTGGTTTTAATGTTCTTGAAAGGAAAGCCACTGATTTAGTATTGTTTTAGTACATTATTTCGGGAGTTTCCAGGCCTGCTTGTCTCACGTGTTAAACATGAGCACGGTTGCTTAAAAGTGTATAGATTTATTCTGAACAATCTGAGCAGGCTAAGAATGGGTTCTCACTTGACATCATCTGAATATATATAAAGAAAACATATTTGCAGTTAATTCCCAAGCAAAGGTGAATCTAGGTCAGAATCTCTTAAGGGCCATTTCTCCCCTATATAGCCTGTTACAAATGGTGAATTAAAAAATAAAAAGGGTTGTAATTGAGCAGGTGTCACTAGCAACTTTCTAGAAATCTTAGTTACCTGACATTTTCATTGATTTCTCTTATATTAGAAAATGAAGTGTCAGACATGATTAATTACATTTTTACAATAAGTAGTTACGGCAGGAAAAATGACTAAACGAAAGTACTTCCTCTCCAGTGTACAAAGGATGTATTCATTTAAAAGTATTCAATTAGGTGAATATAATATGTCTATATTTATTGCAGTCATATCTATCTGTGGGCTGAATTGATGGGGCGGTAATTACTACCTTTATAAATGGGATAGTATTGTTGGTCTGCAGGAAGAAAACCCATTTTCTTATAATATTTTACACACCCACACAACAGATACATTCTAAAATTTTTCTTTCAACTACAGAAATTTTACCATTAAATTTCCAGTGGCTCTAATGATTTTAAATATGATCTGTCAGTATATTCTTTTTGGTTTTTTTGTTTTTGTTTTTGTTTTTTGTTTTTTGTTTTTGAGGCTTACAGTGGTTGTTCTGCTTCATGGAAAATAACAAAAGGGAACTGAAAGTCTCAAGATATTTTCATACAAAAGGGCTTTCATTTGGCATTGTAGCTGGAGCTCAGCTGTATGCATTATATAGCATGAATTAGATTATTTTTACACCATACATTGATTTTCTTTTAGTTCAGGGAAAGTAGGACTATTAAAATGCAATTTAGTTGTATGCTTTTATTTCTAAACAGTAGACTATTTTTAAGAGTACTTTTAGCTTTGTAAAAATTGGGCAGAAAGTACAGAGAATTCTCATAAACACGTTCCTACCCTTAAACATAGTTTTGCTTAATATTAATATTCTACTGCAGTCAATGTGTTACCATTGATGAACCCATATTAATACTTTACATTAGAATTTATTATGTGAGTTGAGTTTTGACACCATCATACATGTTTCAGCCTTTCCAGTTCTCTCCCTGTTAGCACAATAAATAACCAGGAAAAGGTAAAAAAGAAATCATAATATTTACTCCTCTGTGCTACATATATTTATTTATGAAGTCATTAATGAGTGTTTTATGGGCATAAACTCTAGGCCAAGGACTGCTCTGTAATAGATTCAACTACTTTCCTGACTTGGAAAATATTTTTTCATATACCCTCTTCCTGCCACCCAAGAATGTTGCATGGCTTTACTGGTGACAGCTGGGATTTTCTCTGTTAGAAATTAGTAGTCATTGCATCTCAGTGGAATGATACTATATTGGATCCAACAAGGTTCATTGGTTTATACATTTTACTGTTTCTTTGGTTGTTTAAAGAAAAAACAAAAACAACCAATCTATGACCTTTATAAACTTCTGCAATTCAGCATCTGTATTCAATCGATAAACAATGTGGAATTTCTATCTGTCCTCTTTTCCCCTCCATAGAAGACAAGCATAATTAAGCAATAAAGCAATAGCTACTGTTATGATTACCTTAGAGTGCACCTGGGACTGCCTTATACACTTTCTAAAGTGTTTTTCTGAAGAACTGTACATTAATTTATGCTGTGGAAGAAGAAGTTGGTGGTATAGAATGCTGATGAACAGTAGTTCTAATGAAAATGCATGTGTTTTTGCAAAAATCAGTAGCCTTCCTATACACAAACCATAAATCTGAAGAAGAAGAAATAAAAAAAAACATCCCTTTTATTATCAAAACAAAAAAAAAAAATCAAATACTTGGTAATAAATCCAGCAAAAGAGGTAAAGGACCTATACAAAGAAAACTATAAAACACTGTTAAAAGAAATAGAAGAAGACACAAAGAGATGGAAAGACATCCCCTGCTCATGGATTGGAAGAATAAACATTATTAAAATGGTCATCCTATATATACAAATTCAATGCCATTCCAATAAAAATTTCAATGTCATTCTTCAAAGAAATAGAACAATTATTGATGAAATTAATATGGAAGCACCAAAAACCCCGAATAGCCAAAGCTCTCCTGAAAAAAAAAAAAGAAGGGAATGGAGGCATCACACTCCCAGACTTCAAACTATACTACAAAGCCATAATCATCAAAACAGCATGGTATTGGAACAAGAACAGACACACCAATGGAATCAAATAGAAAATCCAAAAATAAAACCACAGATTTATGGTCAACTAATATTTGACAAAGGAGCAAAGAATATGCATTGGAGCAAAGAAAGTTTGTTCAATAAATGGTGTTGGGAAAACTGGGTTACCAAATACAAAAGAATGAAGATTGACTACTACCTCACACCGTGCACAAAAACCAACTCAAAAGGATTAAAGAACTAGACATAAGACCTGAAACCATAAAATACATAGAAGGAAATATAGGCAAAACACTACATGACATGCACCTCAAAGACATATTTACAGACACATCACCCAAAGCAGTGATAGTGAAGGCAAAGATAAACAGCTGGGACTACATTAAATTAAAGAGCTTCTGCACAGCAAAAGAGACAATAACAAAAACAAAGAAAGACCCCACCGACTGGGAGAACATTTTTGCACACAACACTAATGCTAAAGGACTGATCAAAAAAATGTACAAAGAGCTGATGAGACTCAACAAAAACAAAGAAAATAATCCAGTCAAAAAATGGGCAGAAGAGCTAAAAAGAAACTTCTCTGAAGAAGAAATGCAAATGGCCAACAGGCATATGAAAAAATGTTCAACATCACTTGTAATCAGGGAAATGCAAATCAAAACTACAATGACATATCATCTCACACCAGTGAGAATGGCACATATTAAAAAAACTAGCAACAACAAATGTTGGCGAGTTTGTGGAGAAAAAGGAACTCTCCTGTACTGCTGGTGGGAGTGCAAACTGGTCCAACCACTATAGAGAGCTGTGTGGAGATTTCTTGACCTACTAATCATAGAGCTTCCATATGCTCCAGCAATTCCACTCGTAGGTATTTACGCAAAGGACACAGCAACATCAATTCAAAGAGCACCTGCATGCCTATGTTTATAGCAGCACTGTTTACAATAGCTAAGCTTTGGAAACAACCCAAATGCCCAAAAACAGATGACTGGATCAAGAAGATGTGATGCATATACACCATGGAATATTACTCAGCATTCAAAAAAGATAAATACATGCCATTTGCAGCAACATGGATGGACCTGGAAGGGATCATGCTCAGCAAAATAAGCCAGAAAGAAAAAGAAAAATACCGGATGGTCTCACTCATAGCAGGAATCTAGAAAACTTAAATAAGGGACCAGGAAAAAGAATAACTATAAGAAAGAAAATATCAAAATCAACAAACAACTATGAACCAGAAACACTCTATGTGGGGTGGGGGGCAGAGAAAGGAGGGCTTGGGGTCAAAATAAGGGGGTTGTAATTGTATGGGGAATATAAAAATAAAATTTAAATAAAAAAGAGGCAATTTCTAATCAAACAAAAAAAAGAAAATGCATGTGTTTTTTAAAAATAATCTCTGTTCAAATGCAGCCAATTAGGAAGCTTCTCCAAAATAAGCAGTTATACAAGCAAACTTTAAATATTTAATTGTTGCTTCATGAACAGAAATGCAATCATCACTCTGGCATCTTGCTAGCAGGACAAAAATGTGCCAATTCTTTCCAAATTAGAAATGATGGCGAGCTGTCCCAAAGGCATGCCACCCAGTGACAAGTTTACATATTTAATGTGGTTGTATTCATCTAATCTGGGCAGCTTGAAGGAGTCATTAACCTTAATGAGAGGGAAAAACTCTTTTTCAAATCCAAAAAGTGACTGAGATCACACCTACTTGGGAATTAATGGTAAGAACTAGTTTTGTTCTTCTATTTCAAGTATGGAAACTAATTCTTAATTCTCAAATAATTGGTTATTTGGCTTGATGAGAAATTCTTAATTCTTAATTCTCAAATATTTGGCTTGATGGGAAGAGATTGCAGACTCAAAAATCTGTAGTTCTGACTATGAATCTATGTACAGTTGCCACTTTCCATTACTTTACATCACTTTTACACTTTCCATTACATCAATTTTTCAGTAAGATACTTAGACTTAAAAATCTACAGTTTTAAAAGGGAAGATTATTCTAAACGTCTAAAAATTCTATATGTTTAAAACTATATTTATTCCATTATCATTTCAACTATATGACTGACAGTGCCAGGATAGGCTAATATATATAATGAGAAAAACATTCTCTGCTATTTATTCATTTCAGTTAATCAAGAAATATTTATTGAATTTATTGAGTATATTCAAAAAAACAAGTACCATGCTAGATGCTATAAAATGCAAATACTATTCTTCTTTTAAAAGAAGCCAGTAACAACTTTAGGAAAATTAATATTGATAACATTAATGTTAATTAAGCATACTTCTTATTTAATTATGTACCCTCTTGACTGTGTGTGGAATTCCTAAATCATCCAAAAGTTAAAAAAAACATATTGAGAGATAAAAACATCTGAAAATCCTGATTATGCAGGCTAAATTTTTATTTGCTAGCAAGTTTGTTCCTTCATAGAAGATGGTCAGCTAAAATGATAAGAGCTTCTCTCACTCCTCAGATTTTCATCACAAAGTGATCATTTGTAGAGTTTTAGGCTAATGATATTATTTTTAGTAATTTTCTCATTTCACATGCATGCATGCATATACACACACTATAACCAAGCATCAAGTACCTACTTTTACCAAGCATGAAACTAAATGCTTCCATTAACTGATTTCATTTTATGCTCACAATAATTGCACAAGTTGGGCCTCCCCTGGTGGCGCAGGCAGTTGAGCAACGCACTGTGAAGCTGTCCGCAGCCTCTACAGCGCGGGTTCGATCCTGGCCGGCCGGGGAGATACCCACATGGCACAGCAGACCTCTCCTGTCTGCCCACTGCTTCCCTCAGCAGTGTGTTTCAGTCAGTCTGCCTGTTCTGTTCCCCGCTCTGTCTCTGGTGAATTCTCTCACCCTCCCATGCCTCTGGCCTGTACCCCGGTTCTTGTATAAATAAATAAATAAATCTTTAAAAAAATAATTGTACAAATTACTCATTATTCCCAATAATTTTTACTAAGATAACAGAAAACTTGAGTATTGAGATGGCTGTAAGGTAGAGGCTGAGATTCAAGTTGGTCGTTCTTCAAAGACTAATTTTTCCCATATAACAATTTCTTTTAGAGATGCAGAAAGATGATAGGGAACAAAAGAGTTTTCTGAATCAGTGACAGTGACAGCCACTTGATCAGAGGAGGGGGAAATAAACTCTGAAGTAGAATTTTACTTGGGGCCAATATAAAAGAACTGGTTAGAGAATATTACAATTCTTAAAGCAATCTCTTACACATAACAGTGAAAGGTCAAATGCGAGCTTTCATACAAAGAATATGAATTCAATCCTCAAAGCTCTGAGCTGGTATTACTATCAAGGAGATAGGAAGAACAGCAATTGATTTCTTTTCTTCCTTTTTAATAATCAGGGCACACATGTGTGGCTAGTGGAAAAAGGAGTAGCACCTTGTATTTTCCTAGCCCATCAGCTCTAAGAGCTTCATAGATTTTTAATATTATAATTAGGCTCTATTCTCTCTCAGAGCTAGGTAATCTATGACATTGCAATCTACCAAAAAAAAAAAAAAAAAGAGTTATCAGAGATAGCCCAGAATTATATGGCATCTGTATAAAAAGCCTGTGATTGGGACAGCAATGAGCATGCTGATTAATAGCTCTGAAGTCATACAGATTTGAGTCTGAATCCAGTCTCTGCTCTTCAACACTGAGCAAATTTCTAATGTGTTTGTGCCTTGCCTTCTATATCTTCACATGGAACGAAATAACAAGTGTGAAGTGCTTGGCACCTTTCTGGTTTCAGTAAGAGTTCAATGAAAGTTACTATGTAATCATAATTATAATAATAAAAATAATTTGATAGCAAACATCCAAATTTCTAATTAAATGCAGTGCTCCAGTCAAAATACATGCACATTACAGACACACTTGTTATATGCATGAATATAAAATTCTTGGTGTGAAAAAGTACATTTTCTCTCCTTGCCCCCAAAATATTATTTATGAATAGTAATTAATCACTACAAATTTCTTACTGAAGTTCAACATAAAATGCCCACTGGCAATACCTAATGTTTTTTAAATGATTCTTGTTAAGATAACTGTCTTATTCAATTTATAATTCATTTTCAACCATTTAATGAATCACTGATAATGGTTGAAAAGCTTTCTTTTATTTAGTAAATGTTATTTTTTTCTGTTAAATAAGTTTCCAAAGCTTCCTCTTCCTGCTTACAGTGAGAAATGAAAATGAATAGCAAATAAATGATTGTTACACATCAAATATTGCATATCTATCATATTATTGTGAATTTTATTCTCTTCTTAATTTTTTAATTTAATGATACTGAGACTAGATAGCAGTATTTACTCCTTTCATATTTACTCACTATCACTCACTGTATTTACATATTATATAATTATTTCAGACAATAAATGTCACTTAATTTTAATTCAAGGCTGTTTGACAGTAAAAGAATCCTTATCATTCAACAAAAAAAGACAAGGATTTAGTGAATCTAAGTGTGTGAGAGAGAAATATGACTTTTTTCCCATTATTCTTAAGTACTATGAACTAGTTCATACTCTAACACAACTAAAGATTATCACGCTGGCCTGTATACTTCATTACATGTGACTGTCCCATAATTAGACTATAAACTTCTAAAGTTAAGATCCAATAAGAAGTTAACATTCAGAAGTTTCTTAATAAGAGATTCTTGATTGTATTAATAATGGCTAGTTGGACGAATGCTTAGTTAGATGGGTGGATGAATTATTGGATGGATGAGGTAGAGGCAGTGATACAGTGGAATGTCTGCCCCTGTTTTACCATTACCTGTCTTCAATACAAATCAAGACATTACTAAATATCAGTTGCCTCTTCTGCTAAATGGTAGATTTGGGCTATACAGTACCTCTCTCCTAAAAAGTCTAAGACCCTCCAGCTTTCGGATACATGCAGCTAGACAAACTCAACTCTATTTCTAAAGATAATCCAGTATCCAGTTTCACACAAAAAAAGTGATTTTCATCTCTCACTTTTATCTCAAGGTTTGTATCTCATCTATTATTAATCTTTTGGATCAATATATATTCATGGCATCGTTATGTCATAGTAGGAAAAAGGAAACTAAACATCTTTTTATTCTCTCTTTATGAACTAAGTTAACATAAACACTGAATGATTACAGGGTATAAGTTCATACCCCTTCAAATGTATGTGCCACACTATCCCCACCATCAAAGTACCCATAATCCTCCACTATAGTCCACCAGGTGCCCAATCACTTTGCTTCTCACATCCTACCTCCCGTTCTGGTAGCCTCAATTTTTTAGTCAGATTTCTCAAATTTGGGTAGTTTTAGTTTTATCTGTTCATTTGTTTTATATTTATTCCACATGTGAGTGAAATCATCTGGTATTTGTTTTTCTTCTCTGATTTATTTCATTTAGCATAACCCATCCCAGTTCCACCCATACTGTCATAAATGGCAAAATTTAATCTTTTTTAGTTTTATTTTTAAAAATTTTATAAATATTTATTTTAATAGTATTTTATTGAGGTAATGTTGGTATACAGCACCATGTATGATTAGAGGACACAGGTCATACCTCTTCAGAGGTATGTTACCAATTCACACTCAAAACCAAGGTACTCAAAGTCCACCATAATCCATCGGGCCTCTCTCTACTTGCCCCACTCTTCCTTCCCATCTGGTATGCTCAATTCTATAGTCAGATTTCTAGGGTTTATTTTGGTTCAGTTTTGTCTGTTCTTTTGTTTTGTTTCTCTCTTTTCACATACGAGTGAAGTCATCTAGTATTTGTCTTTCTCCTTCTGACTTATTTTTGCTTAGCACAATCCTCTTAGTTCCCTCCATATTGTCACAAATTGGCAAGGGTTCATCACTTTTTATTGCTGAATAGCATTTCATTGTGTTTATATAGCATATCTTCAAATTTAATAATCTGTCATCGGGCACTTACATTGTTTCCATTCTTTGGCTATTGTAAATAGTGCCACAGTGAACATAGAAATATGTACATCCCTAATAATTAATTTTTGTATCCTTTGGAAGATATTTTGTATTTAGTAGAATTAAATCTACTAAATGCTAAATAGTATTTAGTAGAATTAATATCTAAATATTTAGATATTTAGTAGAATTGCTGACTCATATGGTAGATCTATTTTTAATATTTTGAGCAACCTCCATACTGTTTTCCATAGATTCTGGAACAGTTCATGTTCCCACAAACAATGTAAGAGTTTCCTTTTCCTCTACATCCTTCTCAACACTTGTTGTTCTGTTTTTTTAATATGGATGTGAAGTTGTTTCAATTGTGGTTTTGATTTGCATTTCCCTGACAATAGTGATAATGAGCTTTTTTTCCCATATGTTTATTGACCATTTGCATGCCTTTTTTTTTTTTTTGGTGAAGTGACTAATTAGCTATTCTTCCCTTTTCTCTTTTTTTAAAACTTTTTTTTTTTATTTTTTTAAAGATTTATATTTTATACAATACCTGGCACAGGCTAGAGGCACGGGAGGGTGAGAAGATTCAGCAAAGATAGAGTAGGGAGCAAAAAAGGCAGACAGACAGAAAGCACTGCTGAGGGGAGCAGTGGGCATGACAGGAGAGGTCTGCCGTGCCATGTGGGTTTCTCCCTGGCTGGCCAGGAATCAAACCTGCACTGCAGAAGCTGCAGACAGCCTCACAGCGCTGTGCTCAACCCGCTGTGCCACCAGGGAGGCCTTCTTTTTTCTCTTTTTGATTGATTTCTTTTCTTGTTGAATTGCATGAAGATTCTTATGCATTCCTTTAAGGATTCCTCTTGTTTACCAAACTTGACTATATTCCTACTTGAGCTTCTATTTTCCCTATTTCTAATCCCTGATCACATACTGTTGGATTTATGTTTTTACTTTTGTATTTGATAGACACGGCATATTTTGTTATGGCATTTATATTCCTTCTGTGTACTTTTCCCTCTTAATAGTTGAAAAGGGAGGGCCTTGGAGAATATTATTAATTCTTCATGTTGATCCCTTTTATAGTGGGAAGGGAAATGGGAATATCAGCATCATTTCCTGTTAAGGAAAATGAAGCACGGAATGCCTATGTCATTTAATCTGATGATTTTGTAAAACTGAACTTTCACAGATTTGACATATGACTGAAGCGTTGGTACATCTCTCATAACTATGAAATTTTGCATTGAAAATCATGCACTATAATAATGAAAAGATGTTTCAGAAAGAAAGGGTGTTCAGCTGGAGATATCAAGAGTAACTATAAAGTTTCACTACAGGTCATTGAGCTGTGTACAACTTGGAATAATAATAAAAGATATTTTAAACCACAGGTTTACTTTGAATTCTCAGTTGCATCCCCTCCCCCAGTTCATGAAGCAGGAACACTTATGAGCATGGAGGCACAGTTGTTCAATGCACTGATCATAACCAACATATGTGGACAGTTTTCTAAGGCTATTGTTCCAGTGAAATAATGAAGTAAGAAGAAAGCAGTCCCCAGTCCCAATCTAGTCCCCGAAATTATACTATGAAAGCACATGACAAAAAATCCTAGCAAGACTGGATGAGAAATCATGGTTGCCCCTGAGACTAAGACTGAGAGCCCTCTTCAGAGAGTTGTCCTGCAGTCTGGGTGATGTGAGCATGCCTCACAAGGTCAGCACCGTTCTTGAGAAAATATGGAGACGGTGATTCAGAGCACTGTCCCTGTCACTGAGAACCAGGCTCACTGGGCACACCCTAGCTCTCCACACCTATCTATCAGTTCAGCTTGTGTTTCACTCCACTCAGTTTTTGCCTCCAATGATCCATTAGTCAAACAAGGGCACACGGCTCTCAGGTTTGCAGGGCATGCTCCTGCTCAAGTCCGCAGCCTCCGGACATCTCTCTTTATCGACTTTCATCATATGGAGTTGAATTTCTTGATATTCAAGTGTCCCTTCTTGTGCAGTTTGTTAGAGTCTCCAATATCCAGAGTTATTCCAATATTGCCTCAAGTCACAGGACTCTGGGTTTAGTTTCCTTCTATAAAGGCTTTAGACTGTCCTTCCAGTAGTAAGGCAGGAAACCTCTTCTGACACCTTATTTGTCTAGTTTTCTAGGCATATGTTGTTTGAATATAAATCTTTCTTCACTTACTAATTCAAGAACCATGAGCATGTGATCTAAATATTTATTGAAGCATTGGTAAAATTAGATTAAAATAGAACTTATTTTTATAGGGTTGATGTGAGGAATAAGGTAATTCACATGTTAGCCAAATACTTAGCATATAGCTTATGTTCAATAAATATTTGTCATGATTATCTATAGGCAGTGCAATAGTTCAAGAGGATTTTTAAGTAAGGAAATGATGTGGCCAAAACATTGAGATAGAACATACCCAATATTGTCAGAATAATAATTTTGAAAAATGTGATAAACCCACTGGTGATATCTAGCAGATATTGAAGCTTATGGAATAAGCATTTCTGGAGTTAGAGATTATACATAAATAAGGTGCTAGTTTATTTATGGTGGTCACACGGGGAGAATATATGAGTGGATTGGTAAGTTGGCTGAAGATGAAATTGTGTGGAACACAAAAATGCAAAGGAGAATATCAGATGAAATAGCTGTGAAGGAAAGCAAATAGGAATGATCACATGTGTTTGGTGATAAGCAACAAAATGATGACTTTCCTCCTGGAAATGTCATGGGAATGCATCCCAGAGGAGGCAAAGAGCTGGGTGTTGACAAAGGAGTTGACCAATTTAACAAATGGGGAAAAGCATTATATGCAAAGAAGAGTAAGTCTAAACATTGACAGTCTTGGTGAGGGTAAAATACAGAAAGAAGTGGGTGAATGCTATAAAACAGTATAGCCCAGCAATTCCACTCCTAGGGATCTACCCAAAGGACATAAAAACATTGATTCAAAAGTACACCTGTACCCCTTTGTTTATTGCAGCACTATTGATAATAGTGAAACCTAGAAACAACCCAAATGCCCAAAAATAGATGACTGGATCAAGAAGCTGTGGCATATATACACAATGGAATATTATTCAGCAATCAAAAAAATAAATAAACTCGTGCCATTTGCACCAATGTGGATGGATCTAGAAGGAATGCTCAGTGAAATAAGCCAGAAGGAAAAAGAAAAATATCAGATAGTTTAACTTATAGCAGGAATATAGGGGAACCAAGTTAAGATATCAGTGTAAAAAATAATAACAATACAAAACACAACAAAGCAAAAACAGACAATTATAAATCAGAGACATACTGCAGGGAAGGAGGAGGGAGAGGGATCAGAGGGAGGGAGGGAGGAGCATAGGGGACTGAGGTGATGGTGCACGGGTGCATTGGTGAAGGAAATTCTATGGGGACTGTACCTGAGGGGGTGGGGGAGAGCAAATATTGTTTAAAAATGAACAATGATGTAAAAAATTAAAAAAATAAAAAAACAGTATAGCCTATGCCTCAACAAAATATTGTAGTATAGGTGTGCAATAATAGGTGCTTCAAGGAGATAGTGGGAGCTTCTGTTTGAGATGAGTCATTGGATAGGGAGAGGAAATGATGGTGAATATTCTAGTTAGGTGAGTCAACAGAACCATAACCAAGAAATGGATGGCAAGAGGAATGAATAATGACTAGTAGGTGACTTCTTTGGGAGTGCTCATTATATATTCATTGATAAGTAAGAGATAAGATAGAGCTCAGAGTTACTTCTGTGACTCTAAGAATTTCCAAAAATTAATGACCCTAACCATATTCTTTTAGTCATAGTAAAATAACAACTTGATTAATATGAGATCTGGTTGAGATAGAGAGAAATATAACCAACATTTTTGCCTTTTTTGAAGGATTTTCCAGAAAAGGAGAAGTCCACAGGAAGGGCCCTGGAAGATGTGAAGGCAAACTTTTACTGTGAATTATGTGACAAGCAGTATCACAAACACCAGGAGTTTGACAATCACATTAATTCTTATGATCATGCCCATAAACAGGTAAGACCAAATGGAAAAAATCCTGCACAGTCCTGGATATATATCTTTAGAAAAGAATTTTGCATACTTAATGTCATCTAAGATGCAGAGGTGAAACCATCACCTTTTTTCCTTGAAAAATTGTGTTTTCTGTTTAAATGTTAGGTAAAATATTTTTTCCTAGAAGCAGCATAAAGCTACAGGTGAACATAGAGATGATCTAAGAGTAGACTGACAATATTCGAAATACATATATGGGAAAATGGAAACCAGTAAAAAATAGAATCCTGTGCAAAATCACCTTCCTAGTTAATGGCAGAACTACAATACTGGACCAGTACTAAGGCAGAATTTATTATAGTCATTTCAAAGGTTCTGAGATATAAGACATACGAGATCTTTGGTAAAATAATTCTCAACAAAAGGTCACATTTTCCCAAGAATGCCCTCTTAGGAAAGAAAGTAGTTACTTAATAAATGAACCATTGCAAACAACACAAACTCATACAGGCAAAACTGAAGGCTAAAGGCAGGTAGAAACCTTTCATTTCTTTTGCTTAATATGCATGGATATATATTGTCAGTGTAGATGGTCTGTCTACACATGGCTATTTTTATTCTCTATTTCTGTATGTGTAAAAAAGGTTGTAGTTTTCATCAGGATTGTGAATAACACTAGGAAATTCCATGTGACTAGAGTATAATTGCTAACAGTTGTGAGAAGGTGTATAGTCCTAATGACAAATGAATGACCTGATATCTTGGAATATGTCAGTACATTTTTATACAATGTAGACATATAAAATATTCAGAATGAATAACTAAATATTTTTACTAATATCACTAATTTTAATTGAGTGCATATAAAATATATGACCTTAGGACATGTAAGTGAGACATAGTTTTTATCTTTAAAAAATGTGACATAAATATATTATCCATTTCTCTGTTAATTTTATTTATCTGATGAGAGCAGAGCAAGGGATAAATTATTTTAGGGCTGTGATCCCTAAATCTAAGTGTGCATAATAATATCTTTGAAATTTAGTAATGCAGATTCCAAGATTCTCTTTCAGATATTCTAATTCTAATTCAGCAATTCTGATGGGGGTCTAGGATATTGCATTTAAGATGATGATAAAGTGAAATTTTTCAAACACCTGTATAAATGAACTGTATGGCTACCACTCAGTGCCAACATTAATCATTTTGTTAATTTATATCATTACCACTTCCTCCCAGCTCCCACCACCACAACACATTATTTTGAAGCAAATTTCAGATATCATATTATTTCATTTGAAAGTGTTTCAAAATGTACAATGACACATTAACAATATAGCCATTATTATATCCTCAAGTTAAGAATAATAATAACTGATCTTGGTGTCAGTTAGGGTCTTATTGCCTTATGAATGACTTATAAACTGGTGCTTGTTGAAATCTGGAGCAAAAAATATCTTTTGTTTGACACACCTTTAAGTGTGTTTTAATATACTTTTAAACTATAGTTTTCCCACTCCCTCTTTAAATTTTACTGCTTCCAATTTATAAAAAACACTAGATTTTTGCACTCATTTGAGATTTTGGTTAATGCAAATCAGTTTAGGCTTTTCACATTTCCCTCTATCTTCTGTATTTCCTTTAAAGTTATTGTTTCAGATAAAAATCTGGTCAAATGCAAGTTAATTATTTTGGGCCAGATTATATTAGAGGGCATCTTGTGTCCTTCATAAAGAGACATGACATACTGCTCTCTCTTTTTATGACTTTAAGTTTTATCTGTGGGTTTATGTACTGTTAGCTTAATCTATCCATCATCAGGTATCCTGCCAGCATTTTTCCACTAATTCTTTATTGTATCCTTTTTTATTGTATTAACATTGGTGGTTTACAACACTGTATATGATGTTAGGGTTATAGGTACATTCCTCTTCAGATATATGGTACCACAACACTCCCAACACAAAGGTACCAATAATAGATGATCATTTGCTTATGTTCATTACTTCATTTGAAGTTATAAAATGATGATTAAATTGTGTCATCCTTTTGTTATTTATTGGATGGAATGTGTCTCTAAAGGGAAGCGTCCCTAAAGCATCATCCTCAAGTCATTTCCTATAGGTGGTCTTCAGGCTGTACATTAAGGAAAAACCCACTCTGGGAATCAGAGAAAAAACCGCTCTGGAATCTCATGGAATGATGACATTTGATTTGTGTTTGAACATGCATTAGTAGATATTGCTAACGTGACTGTAGATGGGATGGCAGTCTTGACAGAAGAAACACAGAAAGCGAAAGTTAGGTAATGGAATAGCCTATGGCATCTTTTGAACATTCTAAGAAGCCTTGGACTACTGGGGGGTGATTCCTCCACCTTTAACCTGCATGCCACAGCTCCCTTGTGCTCCAGAATTTTACAATTCTGCCTTATCAATTTCCTTTTTAATCACTTTATTCAATAATATTTCCATTGGCTTTCCAAGATGTTGATAAATTAACCTTTCCTTATCCTTCTGTCCCATCTGTTTGCCCATTCTAACATTCATAGCATGTTCCTTCATCAAGCAATGATTGTGTTTTATTGTGCATTATTGTGTTAATTGTGAAAAATGGAAAATTTGATCCCCAACTAATGGGGGAGACACATATGTCAATAAAACTTTAAAATGCATTCATTTATATGTTGTGATATGTGGCTAGAACATACAAAACGTGTTTAAGGATGAAGAAATGACAAATAATCTGGAATTCTTAAAGAATGAACAGAATTTAACCATGTGGTCAATAATATTAGGTCCTAAGTGGTACAAAACATATATTAAGGCATGAGAACAGTTAAAAAGTATGACACATATACAGAGAAGCTGCTAAAGATTCATTATGGCCACTAAAGCTACCATCACTCTCCTGAGAGCTCTTTAAAAGTCTTTGAAACTGTATCTCATTCTCCTTTTGCAATAAATCCTGCTCTCATTATTTTGCATTATCTTTTCATCATTCATATACGTTCTCACTCATGAATCATTGGTAGGGCCTTCTAATTGTACTTCCTATTTATTCAGTATTTTCACTGCTCAAAAACAATCTATTCATTATATTCTGATTAATCCTCCAAAGCTACTGCATTTATTCTGTCACACCCCTACTTGGAATGTACAATTTGTGATGGCTGACTTTTAAAGAATCTGAACTACTTAATCTGCCATTCAAAACCTTCACAGTCTGGCTCTTGCCTCCATTTCCAGATTTATCTCCTGCAACTCCAGAATTTCCCCACAGTTTCTCAAAAGATGCCTTATGCTTTCCCACCTGCTCATCTTGGCTCTTAATCTTTCCTCTGTCTGCCATGCCCTCCCATCTTGTGGTTGTTTTTCTACATGTACTTATGCATATTTAATATGTAGATTGATGACTTATAGCTGGATATTAAAAGAGTGGAGATTTCATGATAAACTAACTCAATGGCACTTTCCAAATTCCTTTTGATCAAAACCTACTACTATTGTGGACAATTTTGTATATGCTACCCACTTTGGGTAACATTGGAATAATTAAATTTGCTATAGAACTTGTAAGACTGCTTTTCTTGAATAATGTTGAAATACTTCCATCTAAAGATTTACTTTGGCCCAAAATATTTTGAAAATTACCTGAATTTTAAATGAAGCTGAGTTTAAAATTTCCCTTTTAAATTAAACTGAATTTTATGTACAGAAAAAGGAAATATGCACTAAATTAAAACATGCAAAAGCTTTTTTTTTCCCAAAGTCTAAATATGTCTTTGATTCTTGCTTCAGTGAGTGCTCTTCTTGATTGTGATTATGATTATAATGATGGTGGTGAGGATTTGGCTGATTTTTTTTGGCCTCAGTAATATGTATAGTTGTCTTAGTTTTATTTTCCATGTGAATTTAAATGAAATATCTGGTCTCTTCCATTGGACTTCCAATAGTATTATCTTTTTGATATACTTAAATGTAAATTCAAATTCACATGGAATTAATTGTATTGCTCATTAATAAATGGCTTAATACTGTAAACAGGATGATCTGAATTTTCCTCACTGATTATCCTTCTCTCATTTATAATTACTCAGGAACTTCAGTTTAATAAGTGATTTCCAAAGCTTTCATATTGTCTTGTGTACAAATAGTAGTGTCATGTATTTATTTTATTGCAAAGATTATATTATTCATAGATTTATTATAATTTTAGAGAAGTCAGCATATCATTTTAAATAATAAAGCAAAATACTCCAATGTTCATAGTGTTAACTGAATTACATTGGATATTTAATAATGTTTTTCTATAATTTGATAAAAATTAGGATTTTTTTCTTAGGTATTATTTGTATAGAAGGCTTCTCAGTTACAAATTTGAACATTTCTATATTTCCTCAACAAGGAAAAAAAAATGTATGTCTAGTTTTGACAACTCCATTCTATATATTAATCATATTTTTAAATATGATTTAGCTATCGCCTTGAACTTATAATTCTTTGTGAATGCTGAGCATGCTAAAGAAATTTAAATGTGTATGCGAGTTACAATAACTTGGATAAAGACAGTACTGTTACTATTATTATAACCAACATGTCAGTAACAATTAATTCCTTGTGAGATTACCTACAAATCATAATCCCTTTCTCAAGATTTAGCTGCAAATGCATAATACTGGAACAAATAATACATATCCTCACAAATAGCAAAAGTCTGTCCTGCCCCAGAGACATACTGGCTCATCTCAATTTAGAAAAAACAAATGAGCCAGATCCCCATACAATTAACCCATAAACATATCTTCAATAATAAAAAACAAATCCACTTTCTGTTCCTCCACGTGTGAAGCTTAATCCTCTTAATCTTCATTTGCTTCACAATAGGATTTATTTTCACTCAGGAGGCACTGTTCACTAGTCAAGCCTGGATTTGAACTCCAACTAATAATGTATTGCTTGGGATTCTCACTGTCTCTACCCGCTCAGGATAAACTAACAAAGCAGAACTATCTTTGTCATCTTGACTCCAAGAGGAAAAGACTGTCAAAACTGCTAAATAAATCCAGTCTGAATTACTTCTTGTTTTGTTCCTGTAATTTGATTTCTGTGTCATCCAAATACTGCCCAAATTGACCCAATGATATATTTCAGCATAGTATGTTAGAGTTAATATTCCTTTTTTCTTTAAAGATTAATTTATTTATTTATACAAGCACTGGGTACAGTCTGAAGTGTGGGAGGGTGAGAGAATTCACCAGAGGCGGAGCGGAGAGCAGAACAGGCACACTGACGAAGTACACTGCTGAGGGGAGCAGAGGGCACTGCAGGAGAGGTCTGCCCGCCATGTGGGACCCTCGCCCAGAGGCCGGGGATCGAACTGGCGCCGCCAAGGCTGCAGGCAGCTTCGCAACCCAGCGCTCAACCACTGCGCCACTGGAGAGGCCCTTAATATTCCTTTCAATACAGCAACAAAATTTCATAGTCTAGTCGATTTTTCGGGTCTGCAAGGTAAGGGAATATAGACTGGAGTGTCTTGAATGATTCCCTTATAACCTTAAGTGTTAATAAGATAGAATTCTTATCTACTGCTTTATTTCGTATTCTATTACCACAGCTCTCTGGTATATCTTTTCTGCATCACACCATTTACATGTATAAAATAATTTTTATATTTTGTCAGAGTTAAGTGCTTATATTTTGTTAAGTATTTTTTCTTTATAGTCACAGAGAACTGTAGTTTACTTTCTGGAGATGTCTTTTTGTGGCTCTGATGTCAGGGAAATACCAGACTTATGAATGACTAGGACCTGTTTCCTCCTCTTCCAATATCTGAGGTTCTGTAGGATTTGAATAGCTTCTTCTTTAGATGTTTACTAGAATTCACTAGTGAATTAAATAATTAAATTAATGAACAAATTTTATGTTTTATTTTTTAACTACTATTTTGATTTCTTTACATGACAGGAGTTAATTTGGGTTTCTAGTTCTTCTGTTTTTTAATATTTTATTTTATACAATTATTACTTCATTTTTCATTTTTGCACAATATATGCGTTTTCATTTTGGTTATCTTCCCCATACAATTGCACCCCTCCTTATTTTGACCCTAATCCTTCCTCTCCCCGCCCCCCCCATAGTGTGTCTCTGGTTTATAGTTGCTTGTTGATTTTGATTTTTACTTTGTATTAATTAGTCATTTTTCTGGTCCCTTATTTAGGTTTTATAAATTCCTGCTATGAGTGAGACCATCCTGTATTTTTCTTTTTTTTTCTGACTTATTTTGCTGAGCATGATCCCTTCTAGCTCCATCCATGTTGCTGCAAACTGCATGTGTTTATCTTTTTTGATTGCTGAGTAATATTCCATTGTGTATATGTACCACATCTTCTTGATCCAGTCATCTATTTTTGGGCATTTGGGTTGTTTCCATAGCTTAGCTATTGTAAATAGTGTTGATTACTCAACCTACTAAAAATAGAGCTTCCATATGATCCAGCAATTCCACTCCTAGGTATTTACCCAAATGACACAGAAACATTAATTCCAAAGGGCACCTGCACCTCTAGTTCTTCTTGACTCAGTTTTGGTAATTTGTGTGTTTGTAAGTATTTAACTGTGTATATTACCTAGTCAGACCTGCAGAATATCTCAGGCTCAGTGTTCAATATGCTCCAGAGACAGCAGGACTGTAGGAACTATTCCTCATGAAGGTTTTAAGTGTTCTAATTACTCGGTGCATGTTAACTGTTGCCAAGACTACGCTATATGATTTGGAGAATTTACACACCAAAGAGCAATAATATGCAGTTGCTGCTCTTAAGACACATAATGCAAATAAAAATTATGTAAGAATAAAGGGTATAAAATCACACTAAATCTCACAAAGAATAAAAAGGATTAATTCACAAATGATCAGTTGAGAAAACCTGCCTTTCACAGAAAGCTGATTCAGAAGAAGTTTGTTTTTGCAAGGTGTGAGATTCCTGAGAATAAAAGGGAAGAGACAAATAGGGAACAAGAGAATGCAAATTTGGAAATTTAGAAGAGGAAGATGAAGAAACTTGTCATATCAACTTGATTTTAGGAGTTATTTAATGAAAGTACATGACTAAATCTAGTAGGTCACCAACAAAAGATTGTGATCCATTAAAGGGTCATCACTATTTGTGAGTCATAATATAATTTCAGTCAATTGCAAGTGGTATGTTAAAAAATAGAGTTAAAAAATATAAGTGTTCTACATTTTGTAAGGGTAAACTTTATAAAATTATGATGCAGTTGAAAATAAATGCATGAGTGTCCTGGCTCATGACATAAAATGAATTTTTTTTTAATATTTATTTATTTATTTATACAAGCACTGGGTACAGTCAGAATCGCGGGAGAGCAAGAGAATTCACCAGAGCCAGAGTGGGGCGCAGAGCAGGCAGAAGGACGGAAGTACACTGCTGAGGGGAGCAGCGGGCGGCAGGAGAGGTCTGCGCACCATGTGGGACCCTCACCTGGTGGCCGGGGATCAGACTGGCGCTGCAGAGGCTGCGGTCAGCTTTGCAACCCAGCGCTCAAGTGCTGCGCTACCGGAGAGGCCCCATAAAATGAATTTCTTTCTACAGAGTGTAATAAAAAAAAATTTAAAAGCCACTGAACTGGAGAATCATTATAAATTGAACAAAAATGTTGCCAAAAGGCAAACAAAGCAGGGATACAGTTTGCTGATTTATATTTGTGTTAGCCTAGCCAGTACAATGCCCTGCCATTCTCCAATGGTACTCATGTGGCCAAAAACAAATAGAGAAAAGCTGAATGACGTTAATCAAAGATAAGAAAATGCACCAGTGGAGGTAGATTTGTTAGTGAAGTGAAAATGTCCTAGTGGTTGTTGAGACTAAGTCTGAGGTGGCAGACCTGTTTTTCCAGATATGTAGTGTAGTTGTATACTTTTAAACAACTTTTAAGTGTTGGGAAACTATCTTTTCCTTTTAGCCTCAGGTCAGTCTTCTTATAATGTCTACCTGTAATATCTATCTAATCACTTCTCTATTACAAGTAGTTTATGTATTTGAAAATAGCTATTGCCACTTATGTACTCAGTCAGAGGGCCTTGGAGACCCAGAAACTGGTAATAGCAGGGACAATAAGTTGATTGAAATTCTAAGTATGGGGCTGGTTTATGCAAGACAGACTCAAGTGAATTTTAGGAAGTCCAAAGTGTATGGGATGGTATGAGGATATGCAGGGGCCAGAACATAAACATAAATACCAATCATGAAATGAGGTGAAAACTGCAGCATCTCTGTCTGAACTTCCCCTTGTTCTGGGAGGTGGCACTATGACTGTAAAGAGGACCTGCTCTCCTAGAGGAGAGGAGCATGATTCTTTTATATCCTATTCCTCTATTTTCTTCAGTTTTTTCTTACATCACAGTCTTTCAACCATCCTATAGTCTCAGAACTTTTCTAAATCCTGTTCTCAATCATTTTTTTTAAGATTTATTTATTTATGCATACATGAACTGGGATACAGGCCAGAGGTGTGGGGAGTGAGAGGATTCACCAGAGACAAAGTGGGGAACAGTACATGCAGACTGACTGAAATACACTGCTAAGGGGAGCACTGGGCGAGCCAAGAGAGGTCTACTGCGCCATGTGGGTAGCTCCCTGGCCAGGGATTGAATGCGTGCTGCAGTGACAGTGGATAGCTTCATAGGTTACGTCTCAACCCCTTGCCACCAAGGGAGCCCCACAATCATGTCTTTTTTAAATGCCTCAAATATCTGTCTCTGGCAGATTTATTGTACTTGAGAACATGTAAGGCATTTCTCAGTGGAATTTCTAATCAAGCTCTTTAAAATTATTCATATATGTGAGCTGCTTTTAAATGACTGCTTTTTGCAGGAGGTAATAGTAATAGAAACATTTATTAATTGGGATTCCTATACTCAGATCACTTTTTTTATATTTATATTTATATTTATTTATATAGATACATTGACATGGAAAAAAGAAATTTTACATATACTTCTACTTAATTTTAACAATATGGAGATCCTTGAAATATATGGAATTTAACAGATTCATTTTTTTATTCCAGTAGCTTTGAAAATTTCATTGAAATGTTTAGTTTCATTAAGATAATTATCATTGTACATGATTTCTTCTTATTCATTAAGTGTGATTTGGGCAAGCACATCCTTACAATGGTAAATCCTTGAATTCTCAAAATAAGTTTTTCTCCATCCTTATAACTATAAATTGCTCCTTAAACAGAGGTGAAATAATAATGTATTAGTTGTAAATATACAAATAAAATGTTATGGTTTCTAATTACTAGTATGTTCTAAAGGGAACAACTAGAAAATAACAGCTAGATTCTATAACTAGTTAATTAATTTCTCGTTAATTAACTAGAAAAAAAGTTAATATTATAACATGTTAACCTTGTAACATGCATACTATCATTTACAAATAGGAAACAGAGGTCCACAGATATTTAATAATTTTCCAAAGTCACTTTTCAAGTTAGTAGTTATAGAATCCAGCTGTTATTTTCTAGTTTGAATATATACTTTAGCTCCCTCCAAAATATTGCGACTTAATTCTGAAGTATTTTCAGAAGTGACATGCCTTATCAAATTCCCTCATGGTGGTATGAACTTTGCCTATGACTGTACAAAGCCCATGGTGAGGAAGAGGCCTTTCACCTGTCTTCTTTTTCTGTGAAAAGTGTGTGTTTTGTGTCTCTAGCGTTGTCTTATATTACAGTTTTAAAGTGAATGAGCATTATGTGGGTAATTAAAGATAAGAAAATGCACCAGTGGGCCTCCCCGGTGGCGCAGTGGTTGAGCGCTGGGTTGCGAAGCTGCCCGCAGCCTCTGCATCGCCGTTTCGATCCCTGGCTGCTCCCAGGCCACCGGAGGAGGGTCCCACATGGCGCGCAGACCTCTCCTGCCGCCCGCTCCTCCCCTCAGCAGTGTACTTCGGTCCTTCTGCCTGCTCTGCTCCCCGCTCTGGCTCTGGTGAATTCTCTCACCCTCCTGCTCTTCTGACTGTACCCAGTGCTTAAATAAATAAATACATAGATAGATAAATAAATAAACAAACAAATAAATAAATAAAAAAAAAAGAAAAGAAAATGCACCAGTGGAGGTAGATTTGTTAGTGAAGTGAAAATGTCCTAGTGGTTGTTGAGACTAAGTCTGAGGTGGCAGACCACGTAACTTATCTCTCCCTAAATAACCTCTGCTATTTATAATTTAGAACTGAATTTTTTCTTCATTTACCTCTTGCTGGAATTATAATTGATATAGTTCCTACATTTTCAGCTTATACTCTTTATTGTATATTTGATACATCACAAGTGATTTTTTTCTTTTCATTTCATATTCATCTTCTTTAGCTGTCTGAGACCACAATTTCAAACCCCAGAGACAAGCATAATTTCTTGCTCAGCATTAATATTTTCCTATTTCTTTGTAATCTATAATCGCTTTATGCACTAGTTTTAAGATAGGCCATCAGTATTCCAAAAGTACTTGGTATAGTGTTTTAAAGACAAAACTGACTTACTGCATTTTAGCCCATTTTCAGTCATGCTTTATTCTTTATTGAACTTTTACAGTTACTATACCACATTATATCTGTAGCAGATGCTGACAGGGCCTCATCCTCATCATTCAGAACTTTCACTTTCCTCTGGTGTTCTCCCAACTATCAGTACCTACACCTCTGTGCCTGCATTGTTGGTTTGTTTCCTCTAAGAACAAAAAGGCCAATTGCACCCTTATGTATAAGGGGATAAGACACTGGACTAACACACTTCATCCCCAGAAATCCCAACCAAATGATTCCACTGAACATAGATAACCTCATCCCTTTCTCCATACACAGAAGACACATGGGATTTGTTCTTTTCCAGTACTTTCTCATGAGTGGAAGCTTCAGTTGATCACTGGGGCAACTGGTTTGACACACCTTTCATTGACCTTCCCTTCTCTGCCAGTGCCCCTATTCCTTTCCATTGTTTCCTGGGCCCCCAAACATACTACTCACTCTCGAATCCTCATCATAGAGTCTGCCTCGCTAATATTCTTGGACTTATAGTTCCCTCAACAATGGATTAATAAAAACAATTTTAGGAGAATGAAATGAATGTTCAGCTCCTGATGCATAGTAGATACTTTAATGCCATCTCATCTAGTTAAAGGAAATGTTATCTTTTAATGTTGAATACTCTCTTCTAGATAGAATTTTGTCTCTGCTTTATCTTAATCATATGAATTGTTTTCTATTGTATAGACAGGACCATGCCAATGGATACCAATGTCACCAAATTTGGGGGTTGTTATGAAGAGTTCATACACATCTCTTAGCATTTATGCCAATGATTCCATCACTAGTCATTCATTTCCATGCAGTGAGAATAGTCTTTTTTTCTGCAATTCCATTTGTATCACTACAAAAACTACAGGAAAGGATAGTTTTCAGTGAAGCCTGTGAAAGAACTTATCTTTTTCTTTATCCTTACATCCCCTCTAGGAACAGTACATGTATTGATTTTTCATACTTGAAACAAACTTCTCTTCAGTAGGCTATTTCCTATTCATCTTGTATAACTCAGTGTATGATTTAGTTTTTACCTTTATTGTAAGCTGCCATAGCCTTTAATATGTATTCCTATCTGTAGAACTTCCTCTTTATACCATTAGCAAGGTCCTAAATTAGTTGAACTGGATTATTTAATATTACCACTATAGTGTCTAGAATAGTGTTTGGCACATGACAACACTCAAGTGTTAGATAGTGAATCACATTTATGTGTATTATCAAATAAGTATTACAAGATCTTTTGGTGATTTTAATTAAATCTATGTTGTTAGAGAATATTTGCAGTCCCTCTGACATAGTTTTTTACCTGCCCTCGTCTGTCATCCCTTTATGTCATTATGTAATTAACAATAATACCATTTCAAGATGTGACTAATATTGAATTTGCTGGTGATTTATCTATGAATACTTTGGCTCTAATATAAGAAGTGTGAAGAATTTAAAAAGAGTGAGCCTGTACTGCTATACTACATACAGTGTTATAAACCATTGTTACCTCAACAGCAAAAAATAAAGAATAATAAGGAACAACAAACATAAAATAAATACATACAAAGAATTTTAAAATAATTTAATATTTGATTTTTTTAATTTCTGCTTAAGTAAAAGCAAACTAGATAATCAAAATACATACTATTTCCCAAAGCTTGATATGTTTTCATTGTTACTTCATTGTTATGTTTTTAATAATTTTTTACTTAATTTATGAAGTATCACCTTTCTAAATATTGCAACAGAAAGGTTATTGTTTTGATAAAGGGTGAGACATGTTTTGTTTACTTGCTCATTAAATACCTATGTACTATAGCAGTGCTGCAAAAGGAAAACTCGAATTATCAAATGTCACTGAACAATTTTTTGCCCAGTGATTGCTTTTGTCTTATGGCAAAATTTTCTACTTTTAAATGTCAGCTTACCCAATTCTTTATTTTAAGCATGCACAACTGGGGAGATGATTGAACATCATTAAAAAATACTGTACCTGCCACACTCGAGCTTTTTTATTTTTTTACATATAGTAAGGAAAGCTAGTAAATTGATACTTTAATATTTGGAAATATTAATAGTATGTCTGGAGTAATGAGTTTATTTTCATCATCATGATCTAAAAAAATATCTAGCAAACAGCAGTGATCCCTTTAAATTTAATGGCTAGATAAGTTAAGGTTGTCATTAAATGTTGGATACAGAGAAATTACATTTGCCACCTTCTAAAAGTGAATGCTAATTAACATGCAAATGATCAATTTAACCCTCTTTAAATTGGGGGAAAAAAAAACCTTGAGACAGTTAATTTCATAGTTGTTAGTGATGGCCAAATCATTGTAAGATGATCCTTTGTATTTTATTATATAAGAAATTGCAGAAACACATTATCAGACTTTTGTGTTTAAAATAAAATGAATGGCAATTCTGCCTGGCAGAGAATATTTTATTATTTTGTTTGTGTGCTGATGTTTTAATTCTTCTAGAAGAATAGAAACACAAACATTTAGAGTGAGAGCTGTGGATATGTTAATAACGTCGGGGTTGTTGCAATACTGTTCTGCAATATTAGGTGAACTACTAGAATTTAGATAAAGTCAGATAACAACAGTTACCAAAAGTAATGAGATTTTGACTCAAATGTCCAACTTCAGACCTGAAGGTAGGTCTGCCCTATTCCAGGGCCTTTTGGACTCTTGCAGTTAGATTGTCACTGACAAAGTCTCTTGAGATTCCTAATGTTGGCCAGCATCACATTTTTAGAACTAGAAAGAGCTAAAAGTCTAAAATATTAGTGAGGTCGACCATGTCAGTCAGTCTCTCAGGTCTTGATCTCTACTCACATGCTGGTTTAAGAATCCTGACGTGGTCAGTTTTTCATTAACTAAATGTTTCTGTCAGCACATACTATGATGCATTTATAATAACCCAGATACCTTTGGTCTAGTCTATGAATTCCAGCGATAAAACCTAATTTAATCTGATTAACAAATGGAACTGCACATTCTGAGTGAACAGTGTGTTGAGACCAGAAGGTTCTTCTTTGCATACCAAGTATTTGCAAAGGATTGCTATAAATTCACTAAAATAACAGGTGGAGCACGGGGGAAGGTGTGTGAGTGGAGAACTGTATTTGGTAAACTTTATCCAAGTCATGACTGTCACCCTACTCTGGTACCTTGAGTAATTTTAAGTAGATATGTTCAATTCACACTTAAGATACTCAGATAGGCAGATCCAGATCTCAAGAGAGGGCTTCCACAGACAGTTGTGTCATACATCACCACATGCAGCAATCTAGGCAGATCAGTATCTGTGTGGAAATTCGTGATGATTCCTGGAGAAGGATATCAGGATTTCTAGAAATGACTTGCTTAAAATCTGATTTAAGCAAAAAGACAGGATAAGATCACTGGAGAGAAACTGTTGGGTCAAAAGGGTGTCTAGGACCCATCCCAGAGAAAATTCAACACCTTAAGTTGTGACAAAGAAAGAAGGGACAACAATACTCTTTATATGCAACAACAGCGTGGATAAAGAACCTTCAGCAGCATGTTAAGATAGAGCTATTCCGAGCCAGGGTAAAGGTCGGCAATGCCAAACACTGAAGAGAGGGAGAGCTGGAATTCAAACACACTCACACAAAGCTCTGCAGCTCTTGAGAAAATCACACACGCCCTCTTTAAAAGCCTATAAAAAATACCCAGGAGCTTTGAATCTGGCACTCAGGATGCAATATGGTTGGCTAACATTTTAGAGCTTTCTAGCCAGCCTCTGAAATGTTATGTTATATTTTAACAACCTGATATAATTTATTTTGTTCTCAAGTAAATGCAATGAACAAAATTGGAAATCTAGAGACAAAGTTTTTTAATATGAATGAAATAGTTTGAAGGGGCCTCCCTGGTGGCTCAAAGGGTTAAGCACCGCACTATGAAACTATCCACAGCCACTGCAGCACGGGTTTGATCCCCCAGCCGGCCCACTGCTCCCCTCAGCAGTGTATTTCAGTCAGTCTGCCTGTTCCATTCCCCACTCTGTCTCTGGTGAATCCTCTCATCCCCCAAATGTTTGGCCTGTACCCCAGTTCTTGTATGCATAAATAAATCTTTAAAAAAAGAAATAGTTTGAAAGGCACAATGTATTTTTACCTTTTCTCGCAGCACTTATATGTTTAAATAAAGCATGAGGAGAAAAATAGAGAGAAGGTTTTATAAAAGGAAGAAAATACCTAGATGACAGTAAGCAAGTAGCCACCAGGGACATTGTGACCACAGGGTTTCAGCTCCTAATCAGAAAAGTGAGGTGTTTGTGCTAAATTTCTAAATATCCTTCTAATTTCAACCTTTAATTTTGTACATGGAACTTTGGTTTGTGTTCCACAAATATATTTATAATTGCAAACCAGTACCAAGCTCGATGTGTTTTCCTAATGCCCAAACAACTGCTTGATTGGCTCAAATTCTGTCTATAAAATAAAGTTAAAGGACTGTTACTATATTCACATACACATATCCATAAAATGCTTGCTGGATTTCTCAGTAGTTGTATTGTATGATTTTGACATTTAGGCATAGTCTAATGTTGAGAAGAAACAAATATTTAAACTTAAGTTCCTCATGTTTATAAATGGTAGTCATGCTAGATAGAGTATATTGTATTTCTGGAATGAAATGTAAAGTTTCTGTTGTCCTTGATCTCTCTCCTACCCACTTGTGTAGCTTTGATGAAGATCATAAGTGAAATTGGCCCACTGTATATTTTGGTGTTTGGAATATAACAATAATGACCCCCATGCAAAATTTTCATATATATATAGGAGGCTTGACTATCAGAATGGTATATATGTGATGTAGGAAATTATATACATTGTATATATGACGTATATGGTATATGCTATATGATATAATAGTATATGTGCTAAATTACATATATGTGTTTATATAGTGTATGTGGTATACACAGTATATGTTATATGAATGATGGTTTGTGAGATAATATATATATGATGTATACAAGGTAAATTTTTGTTTTCTTTTAATAAATGCTGAGAGGAATGCTTAAAATCCTATTTGTGGGTATTGCAGGATTACAAAATACAATCTGATCATTTTTCCCACTTGACATTAATCTTCTAATGCAAACAGCTGGCAAATTATTTGTTAATTAATTACAAGAAATCCTCTCATTACTCTTGATATTCTAGAATTTGGCTTCTGTTAATAAACTTAAATATGTGACTTAAACAGAAATGAGGCCAGGCTGTTACAAATGAGAAAGTTAATCATTGGAACCAACTAAACATTTAAGAAAGCATAGGGGAAATACTTTATTGTACTTATAGAGAAAATAGATGGAAATAATAGGATTTCTCTCCAGGTGTATATATTGTGAGCATAGGATGCTGCCATACTATATAGAAACATTATTTTTAGAAAGCTAAAAAAAAATAATAAAAAAGATAATCAACTTTAATTGGATTTCAGAGAATGTTGCAGGGGACATACTTATACTAAAAAAATCATTTTTTTATCTGAAATTCAAATGTTATAAGGCATTTTCCAATTTATTTTGCAATCTGGCATACTGAAAAAGTTTGAATTTTTTTTAAAGATTTATTTATTTATTTATACAAGAACCTGGGTATAGACCCGATGCATAGGAGGGTGAGAGGATTCACCAGAGACAGAGCAGGGAACAGAACAGGCAGACTGACGAAATACACTGCTGAGGGGAGCAGTGGGCATGATAGGAGAGGTCTGCCTTGCCATGTGGGACCCTCGCCGGCTGGCTGGGATGGAAACAGCGCTGCAGAGGCTGCAGACAGCTTCACAGCGCAGCGCTCAACCACCTGCGCTGCCAGGGGAGACCCAAAAGTTTGAATTTTTAAAAAGATTATTATGCTAATAATTTGATTATTCTTCAACTAAGGAAGTATACAGAAAGAAATATTTCTGAGAAATTTTGGGGGGAAGCATAGAATGTAACCTTAGACGTTATGTTAGCCTAAACAGGGGGAGAATTTATCAGTTTTCTATTGCCATTGAACATATAATCTGTATTTGTTTGGCAGTGAAACAAATGAATGAATGCTACAAATATAAAACAAGGCTCAATACTTTAATAGTGTGTCCAAAATACAATTCTTCTATTTATCACCCTTCTTCAATTCCTTCAGTGTTTTCATTTTTCTATAATGTAGTTGAATCAGGGAAATCAGAATCAATAATATTATCTAATTTAATTATGTAGATAACAAAAATGAAACAGGTCTGCCCATTTATAGTGTTGTTTTCAGTTGAATTGTAGAGATTGTTGTGAAATCTGCAATGACATATCTGATCTCTTAGATGTTTTTATATAACTTGTGAATAGACGATTCAACAATACAACATCTCAGTTATAATGATCATATATAGATGAAATATTTCAAAACTTATTATGTGAAGAACTCTGCCAAGTGTTTTGCAAATGTTATTTAATATGCTGTGTTTTGAAAATGTTATTTATTTATATACATGGCTGTTAAAATATTAATTTATTTGAAAAATGGCTTAAGTACTTTATTTTTAGACAGTGTGTTTTCATAGATACACAATGTGTGACTGTCATAATGATGGACAAAGTAAAACTCCTTTGCTAAAAATGCACAAAAATAAGGAAATCCGTAAAATTTGGAATATGAAAAAAAGCTGGAATTCTAGATGGAAGTAAGGAGCATGTGGTCTTCACCGACAGAATTTTGTGGAATCTTGGAAACCATGACCCAACTTACAGGAACCTAGAGACAAAAGATAAATGCTAGGAAGTACCAAGGTATGGAGCATAAGAAGACAAACTGGGATATAAGGTTTCCATCTTCGGCCTGATCAGGGAGAATGTAGTGAAAGAAGAGGGTGAAATTAAAGCACCACAGAGGCAAAGTATAGACCAAAAACATTCCAAGCCATCTGTTCATGACACCTGGGGTGCTTCGAGGGGGAATATTAACCCTGAAAATTAATTCGTCCTCCTCAATAGAATATAATTCATAATAATCATATGAACAACCACAAATTTAAAGCAGGTCCTCAAATGTCATTGTTTCATTCAGTGTTGTTTTACTATACTGAAAGGAAAAAAAGATCTTCACCAGCATTGAAAAAATGATACTAACATTATTTGAGGGCCTACTTTCATTTTTCATTATGTAGCATTTTCCAAGAAACTATTTTTTATGTCAAGTGAAGACTTACTGTACTTATTTTAAAGGAGTGTCAGGGAGCATACACAAGTAAATGCAACTCTTCTCTAGAGAAATGGCAACTTTAACTTTGATGTCACTTACTACCAAATCAACATTCTAAGGAGAATATACTAATCATGGATAAAAGTCATGAAACAGAGAAAACCCTCCATGACTGAGAGTAAAACAAACATTAGTAAATCGAACAAACTTTTCCACAAATATTTAAGGCTGAAAATACCACATATCAAAGTATAAACTAAATTATAATTTAGTATTCTTTTAATGAAAGAGAAGCTCGAAAATGCAATCTAGCCAAAGGAGAATCAGGGGTATTTGGAAAATATCAACCTTCTAGAATAGAAAAATATTATAATTCAAATTAAAAAGAAACCTCAATGAATTATTAACCATGGTCCAAGAGAGAATTGAAAACCTCAAATGAATTACTCAAAAGTTATCATAGAGACATTTTTCTGAGGAGATGTTGAGTCAGTCTAGGGAGTATTTAATTGGATTCTAGAAAGAATTGATATAGGTTTAGGGGGAAAGTCTATATGCAAAGAAATCATAGCTGAGAATTTTCCAACATTATTGAAAAAAATAATTTATCACAACTAGCAGCAAAACAAATAAAAGCAAAAAAATGAAATCTACATTTAAAGTCATCAAAATTATTCAAAGGAAAGATAAACACTGAGATAGAGTGATCATAAAAGCAAGCCAAGAAAAAATCCAATTTACCTAAAAGTGGAATAGCAATTTGACTAATTAATGACTACTCAGAAGCAGGAATAGAAGACAAAGAGCCACGGAAAATTATTGTCAATGTGCTGAAAAAATAAATGTCAAACCAGAATTCTAGATGGGATGGAAATATATTTCAAGAATAAAGGCCAAGTAAAGGCATTTTTCAGGCAAAAAATAAACATTGAAAGAATTTGCTGCCTATAGTCTCACTAAATTATACTCCAATGAATGAATTTCAGGAGTAAGAAAAATGATAACAGAAGTAAAGTCTGAAATATGATAACAAATTAGAAAAAACGTATTGAAGTATGTGCCCATAAATTCTAAAAAACACTATCTAAACTTGTAGCAATACATTCTATGTGTGGAAATAAAACAGAACTAAAGCAAGGTAAAAGTAACATGTAAGGCGAGAAGATAGGATAAAAGTGGAAATATATAGTCTTTGTTAAGTTGAAAAGCAAGTATACTAACTTTAGTGATTATTAGTTTAAAGTGATATTAAAATTGCTAAAGTAATCTTAAAAGAATAACATATAAAGACTGTTTAAAAGAAGGAATTAAAATAGTGAGTCTTTAATTACAATGGAATTAAGATAGAAATTAATGTTAAGTTTCAACTAGAAAACTGAAACCATGGCAAAATTCTCAAATCACAAAAAAAAAATCAAAATTAATAAAGGAAATTAGGAAATATTTATTTGTAATTGGAAATATATAAATTGCCACACTTCAAAACATCTGTCATCTATTAACACAGTACTTAAATTAAACTTTATACTTTAAGAGCTTAATTTATATCAGAAATAAGACTAAAAGTTAATAAACTAGGAGTCCAACTTAAGAAATTGAATTAATTTAAACAAGATAAGTCAATAGCTATAGAAAATGAAATATAAAAAGTAAAAATTAATAAAAAGTACAACCCAAAGTCTCAACATACCAAAGGAGGGTTATTTGAATAAACTAATTAAATATATAATTCCTTGGATTATAATATTATTATAAAATACTCTTAATTTGAAAGACATAATAGGTTAGACTAGAGATGCTATTGGTATTATGTGGCTAATAAAATATTATAAAAACTTTATGCATAGAAAAGTTTAAAAGAAAAAATTATAAAAATCCAGAGTCCATTAGTTACTAGAAACAAAATTAATCTGATGCACCACATGATTTCTATGTAGGAGGAAGATTTATCATTCAATATAAATTTGTGATATATACATCAGAAAACCAAAAACAAAAGGGATCTTTGTTAGTGTAGTAAATGATTTTACTAAAACACGCAAAAATAACATTTTAATAGTATATGTTGAAAATTATCTCTTGAAATTGAGTGCAGGGAGCAATTCAGTGGTTTCTATTATTAGAATTTCATTTAATATTATTTATTGAAGATTCTCACTAATGCAGAGATATAAGGAAAAAAAGTATAAACATTTTAAAGCTAAAAATATAAATAATGATAAATAATGCTATCATTGAGGCTAGAATTAAACGTATCATAAGAATTAATTAAACGGACCTCCCTGCTGGCACAGGGGTTGAGTGCAGTGCTGTGATACTGTTCGCAGCCTCCTTAGCGCAGGTTGGATTCCCAGGTGGCCAGGGAGCCACCCACATGGAGCAGCAGACCTCTCCTGTCTCGCCTGCTGCTCCCCTCAGCATTGTTTTTGGTCGGTCTGTCTGTTATGCCCCCCCCCCTTTGTCTCTGGTGAATCTTCTCACGCTCCCGCATCTTTGGCCATATCCCAGTTCTTGTATAAATAAATAAATCTAAAAAAATTTTTAAAAAATTAAGGATCAATCATGTTACTAAATAAATCTCAATATTCAAAAGGAAACTGCATTTTTGTACAACAATAAAAATCAGTCAGAATACAATTGTATTAAAATGTAAAAATTGCTAAACCCAATCAATTATAATATGAGAAATTTTACTGAGATACTTAAATAACAGCTAAATAAAAAGAAATAAACAGTATGTTCTTAGGCACAAAATACAAATATTCCAGTACTCCCTCAATTTAAAATACACTTTTAAATTAAAAAAATACATGTTTTTCAAGGATTTTCTGTGGAACGTGGGAAAGTGATTCTACATAAACGAGTAAAAGACCAAAATAATAAAAAAAAAAAAGTCAGGACTCTATCAAAGAAACAAATAAGGAAAAAAAATCTCTTAAGAACCAAGTTTTATTGGTGATTAAGTTGACGTGTGTTGATGAAGAGCTAAAGAGGTCAACAAATGCAAGCCAGAAAGCCAGATAGCCAGAAAGCCAGATAGCAAGCCAGAAAGCATCTCATTCATGAATGCAAATTTGATTTCTAGCAGAGTGGGCACTGCCAGTCAGAGGACAAAGGAGAGAGCCTACTCCTTAAATAGTATTGAAAAGCTCAGTCATATGTTTGAATACTACAATGAAATTGAATTCCCACTTCACACTATACACAAATAAATGCTAAATAGATTAAAGACATATGCACACCTATAGAAAAAAATATAATTGTGGTGAAGAAAAAAAATTTTTAGTCAAATCATAAAAGGTATGTAACCTAAAGGGACATTGATAACTTTTAACACTAGGAAAAATATTAAGAACAGGTGTATAGCAACAGCCTTCGCGGAGAGTCGAACCCGGCGCTCGCCCCCACCGCCACCCCGAGCCCTCCCCACCCCACACCGCCCCGGCCGGATCGCTCCCAGCCCTCACTGCCGCCATGACGACCGCGTCCCCCTCGCAGGTGCGCCAGAACTACCACCAGGACTCGGAGGCCACCATCAACTGCCAGATCAACCTGGAACTCTACGCCTCCTGCGTCTACCTGTCCATGTCTTACTACTTTGACCGTGATGATGTGGCTCTGAAGAATTTTGCCAAATATTTTCTTCACCAATCTCATGAGGAGAGGGAACATGCTGAGAAACTGATGAAGCTGCAGAACCAACGAGGTGGCCTCATCTTCCTTCAGGACATCAAGAAACCCTACCGCGATGACTGGGAGAACGGGCTGAATGCAAGGGAGTGCGCCTTAAACTTGGAAAAGAGCATGAATCAGTCACTACTGGAGCTGCACAAACTGGCTAGAGACAAAAACGACCCCCATTTGTGTGACTTCCTGGAGACTCATTACCTGGATGAGCAGGTGAAATCCATCAAAGAACTGGGTGACCATGTAACCAACTTGCGCAAGATGGGGCCCCCTGAATCTGGCATGGCCGAGTATCTCTTTGACAAGCACACTCTGGGAGACAGTGACAAGAGCTAAGCTGAGCCTTAGGCTGGCTTCTCATAGCCAGGGGGTGACTTTCCTGGTCACCAAGGCTGTGCATGCCTGTTGGGGTTACCTTTACCTTTTCTATAAGTTGTACCAAAACATCTTCTTATAGCTTTCATTTGTATCATTCCTTCAAACAAAACAATTTGATACCCGTAAAAAAAAAAAAAAAAAAAAAAAGAAAGAACAGGTGTCTATCAAAGGGCACCTTAGGAGAAGAATGTACAAGTAATAATCTGTGAAAGATTTATAACAGGAAGATAATGTTCAGAACACTTGCAGTATGAACAGATGATTCATTAAAAGTGGATAAAAGATATTAATTAATAGGCATCTTAGAGAAGGAATATAGATGTTCCATAAATTTATTTCTAAAAATGTTAAGCTTTAGTAGTAGTCAGGACTCTAGTAATAAAAATTCAACTCAATTCCAGAACATAGCCACATTTTTGCCAAAATTAAAAATTGTGTTCAATGTTAATATTAGTGTGAGTATAAATGATAAAACACTCACTTTGGTGATTTTCACTAAAAATATTTCAGCACAGTTATGCTTTGTCATCAAGCAAATGCATTCCCATGTGTAGAGGCTAAAGTAACTTTGGCATATTTGCTTCAAGAGATATTTACAAGATATATTCTTATCAAAATTGTGATAGCAAGAAATTGGAAACAATCTAAGTATATTTATATGTTGCTTAATGATGGGGATACATTCTAAGAAATGGACTATTTGGTTGTACTTACACAAACCTGAATGGTATAGCCTACTATGTATCATCTAGATGCTATATAAGAAATATTATCTTTGGTTTGTCATTGACAGAAATGACATTAGGCGTGTATGACTTACTGAGCAGAGCCAAGTTATGGAGAATGCTTTTTCACAAATCTCCAAAACAAATGACACACATATATATAGGCTTCCTTACGTGGGTGGTAAAATGAAAGTCAAGTGAATGACTTATACCCTCTTCAAGATAGTAGTTACCTCTTTGTAAGTAACCACTCTCGTTTGGGTAAAACTTTAGTCAACTGGTGGCGTTCACTTAATTAGTCTGATGGTCACCTATTAGCTGTTTTTAAAATTATTTTCTAAGCTATATGTATTCAAAACCCCATTAAAATTAAATATCAAATTAATTGAAATATTATGATAGATAACAAATTTTAATATAAAAATAGTACATGTATATGAAATATAAAATGCCATTGTGGGCCAGGTGATTGAGTTAGGCTAGTTGCTACTGCTCCTGGTGTGTCAGTACTCTATAAAATGGCTCATTAGAAAACAGATTTTAGGATGTTTTCTTCTCAACTATGCTGAGTATAGTTAAAAGCACACAATAATATTCTGAACTGAGTGTGTGGATCCTCACTGGTAGCCAAAGAAATTTCCCTCAGTTACACTGTGATGTTAATTATGGGGATTAATTCCTAAATGAAACTATAACATATCCATCTATGAATTCTTTTAAAATTTGCTTCTAAAATAGCATTTTAGTGCCTCCCCTGCTGGCACAGGTGGTTGAGCGCAGCACTGTGAGGTTGTCAGCAGCCTTTGCAGCGCAGGTTCGATCGCGGCCAGCCGGGGAGATACCCACATGGCACAGCAGACCTCTCCTGTCTCGCCTGCTGCTCCCCTCAGCAGTGTATTTCAGACAGTCTGCCTGTTCTGCTCCCCACTCTGTCTCTGGTGAATCCTCTCACCTTCCTTCATATCTGGCCCGTACCCCAGTTCTTGAATACTTAAATAAGTAAATCTTTCTTTAAAAAAAAAAAAGAAAATAGCATTTTATGTATAAAAAATTTTGCTTCGTTGTTCCTTAATAAAATGCTGTGTTTGCTAAATAAAATGCTACATGTCATGGAAAGGAATCGCAATTTTTGTTTCTTGGGTTTGTCTCTCATCAATCTAATCTCTGAAGAACATTTTCATCAATTTTCTAATACCCATACTGTGTTATGTTGCATAAAGTTACATGAAATTATGCTAACTGTAATCTCCTTATATATAAGGCTAGTTACTATTCTTCATTTTAAATCAGTCTTTATTCAATGAAAAGTTCTACATGTTTTTCAGTGCATTTAGTCCATCCAAACTTGCCAACATTGAGCAAAATTTCATAAAAGTGTCTTCTCTTTCCTTAATTTCTCAGAATCTTGCTCTATTGGACTGATAATGAATATTTAATCTTGTCAGTTAAGGGTATGTGTAGTAATATCATGGTAGCATAGGTAATTTTGGTTACATCAACAAAATAATTTAGGAAAAATCAGACATAGGCAAGGAAGCCCTCTGTAAGTGTAAAAGCAATAAAGAGAAAGACAATAACAAAATGTGTAGATGTATTTAGAATGAAGTATTGCATTTCTATAGCTTAGTCATGTGAATACTCCTTCTATTTGAGTCACTCTCCCTGTTAATAATGTTTGTATTTATTGTTTCATGGTGATTAATTAGAAAAATACAACTTAGGGCTTAAATACCCCTTCTTAATAAACCCTAAGTTTTATTTTATCTTATTATTTTATTTATTTTTTTTAAAGATTTACTTATTTATTTCTTTATATGAGCACTGGGTACAGTCAGAAGCACGGGAGGATGAGAGAATTCACCAGAGCCAAAGCGGGGAGCAGAGCAGGCAGAAGGACCGAAGTACACTGCTGAGGGCAGCAGCGGGCGGCAGGAGAGGTCTGTCGCGCCATGTGGGACCCTGGATGGCGGCCGGGGATCGAACCATTGCTGCAGAGGCTGTGGGCAGCTTCGCAGTGCAGCGCTCAACCACTGCGCCACCAGGGGAGGCCCTTTATTTATTTTTTAAAGATTAGTCCATTTGTGCATATAAGATATGGGGTATAGGCCAAAGGTGTGAGGGGTGAGAGGATTCACCAGAGACAGCGTGGGAAGCAGAACAGGCAGACTGACTGAAATACACTGCTGAGGGGAGCAGGAAAGGTCCACTGCACCATGTGGGAGGCTCCCTGGCTGGGGATCAAACTCATGTTGCAGTGGCTGCAGACAGCTTCAGAGGCTGTGTCTTAACCCTTTGTGCCACCAGGGAGGCCCCCTATTTTATTTTTATTGATGTAACATTGGCTACATCTCTGTATGACTGAGAGTTAAAGGATTACACCTCTTCAGATACATGTTACCATGTCCTATCCAACACTAAGGCACCCAGAGTCCTCCACCATAGTTTATTGGCCCCCATCTACAACCTACTACCACTTTCTCCCTCACGCTCTGGAAGTCATACTTCCTAGTTTTATTATTTAAGTTTGTGTCTGACCCTTTGTTTTATTTCTCTATATTGCACATAGAAGTGGAACAATCCTTAACCCTGATATTTTTTTAATTTTTTTATTGAGGTATCATCAGTTTATATGAGTTTCCAATACTATATATGATTTAGGAAAATAGGGCCACACCTCTTCAGATCTTTGTTACTATACCACAACCACCACCATAGTACATGTAATCCTCCACCTAGACTACTGGGCACCCACACCTTTATCCCACCGTCTTCCCTTCCCCTCTAGTGGCCAAGTTCTGCAATAATAATTCAGTCTTAAGTCTAGGGTTTGTTTGGTTTAGTTTTGTCTGTTTCTTTATTTTGTTTCTCTTAGCCCTAAACTAGGCGGTGATTTTAGAAAACCTGCTAAAAGATCAAGAAAAACTTTGTAAATTACCAAATACATAAATTTCTTTCCTCTGTGTTAACTTTTTTAATTAGCCTGGAACCCTAAAAAAACAAACTGTGAGGGCCTCCTCTGGTGGCGCAGTGGTTGAGCGCTGGGCTGCAAGGCTGCCCGCAGCCTCTGCAGCGCCGGTTCGTTCCCCGGCCGCCGGCAAGGGTCCCACCAAAAAAAAAAAACAAACAAAAAAAAACTATGAATAGAGATGGATCATTTGTCATCTGGCTTGTCATTTTATTGCTTTTGTTCTCAGGGATGTTCCCTGTCTTTTTTCAGTTTGGGACTTTCTTGGCTATCACTGAATTCCGCTTCCTGTCTATGCTTGTTATTTCCTTGCCTTCGCTGTTTAGCATAATGGTTAAGAGCTGCCCTCTGGTACGTGATTGCTAAGTTCTATCCCCTGACTGCTCTGTTTATTAGCTATGTGACCTTAAAGTATGGGTGAATTGGTGGTGGGAGTTTCACGGAAAATCATACATTGTACAAAAATGAAGGATGATGTAATAAATATATATAATAAATAAATAAATAAATAAAGTCAGAAACTACATTAGGGGAAAAAACCTCTCTTCCTCTAAGTCTTATAAGAATTAAATAAATTAGCATGCGCTAAGTGCTTAGAATATTTTAAGTAGTCTATAAATGCTGCTTTTCTTGGAACTACATTATTTCTATATAGAAGTGTAAATATTTCTTGCATTTTTTCTGTCTGTTTCATGCTTTCTTCCATGTTACCTTTAGAATTGCATTACTAGCCCATTTCTTGACCTGCTTCAAGGCACTTAGATGCTCATCAACTGTGTTCATCTTCTTTTTTAGTCCATACAATCAGGGTGTTTTTTTTTTTTTTTAATTTCGGAATTATAATTTTTACATTTTAAAAGTCTGTATATTTTTCACAATCACCTATTTGCACTGTGGGTGTAGTATCCTCCTGTATCTCTCTGTAGATACACATACACTGTTCTAGTTGCTGTTACGTGTTTTGATACATGTCGGTTTCCATTGATTAGATTTCCTGCCTCTCAGGATTCTATTTAATATTCGTTGCTTATTTTTCACTTATTTTTGTAGCTGACATATTCTGTATGACTCTCTTCTACTTTTATTGAGAGGTGCCTGAAAGCTGATCTCTGGCTATTCTCTTTTTTAGTAACAGAGAACAGCAGCCATCAGCAGTTGTTTCCAGTAATTGTGAATCAAAATGTTAGCCACTCAAAATAAGTTTCTACCTTTCTTCCCTAAACTTCTTCAATTAACATTTCTTCCTTGTAACTGCCCATTGCTATTACCAAGGGTGACCTTCCTCTCTATACCTTATGTGCTTTGTGGCTTTATTTCTTTTTGTTTTCTGTTTCTCAGAGGTTCTCTAGAGTGGGGCTATGTATTTATTTTTATATATAACAGAATCATATCTCTGAATTTAAACAGGAGGAGAAAATTGTGTAAGTATTTAGTTTATTGAAACAGGATTCAATATATATTACAGCAGGTTGAATTGATGATGCCCAAAAGATTTTTTTTTTTTTTGTGGGACCCTCGCCGACGACCGGGGAATGAACCTGCGCTACAGAGGCTGCGGGCAGCCTCACAGCCCAGCACTCAACTGCTGCACCACCAGGGGAGGCCCACCCAAAATATTTTTTTTGATACATTTTTGATACAAGTAGAAGGAAAAAAGAGATGGAAAGATATTCTCAGTTCATAGATTGGCAAAATAAACACCATTAAAGTAGCTATGTTGGGGCCTTCCTGGTGGTGCAAGGGGTTAAGACCCAACCTATGAAACTCACTGCAGCCACTGCAGCACGAGTTCAATCCCCAGCCAGGGGATTGGCTACCCACATGGCAAAGCAGACCTCTCCTGTCTCGCCCGCTGCTCCCCTCAGCAGTCTGTTTGCCTGTTTTGTTTCCCACTGTCTCTGGTGAATCCTCTCACCCCCAGTATCTCTGGCCTGTACTCCAGCTCTTGTATGCATAAAGCTTTTGTATACACATACCATTTTGTTTCAATAGACCACAGTTTAGCATTTTTTTCTGCCACTGGGAAATTCAGTCTTTACTCAACCCGTTGTTTCTTGGCTTATCAAACTTCCCCTTCTTTATTTCACATGTAGGTTTCATAACTTGTCTCTCTCATTTCCACATTACATGATCTATGAGTGACCTCATCCATAGTGATAATTTTTCCTAACTTTTGACACTGAGAAATGCCTACATGTAGTCTCCTAACAAAACCTCTTTTTGTCCTTCAGACTTGAACATCCAGCTGCCATCTACATCCCTGAATGCAGACGTTTCAAGGACATTTCAAACTTTAACCTTTATCTTTGACATCCTCTGATCTCTACCCCAAAGTTGTGACTCTGTATTACTTGTTTTATCCAACACAGCCTCCATTTAAATAATAATAATTAAAAAAAAAAAGAATTGTCAGCATCCTGAAACTCTGTGCCCTTCCATATCATACATTTGTACCTGATTAGCGATTATTTTATTCCGGTGTATAGGATGTAAAAATGGATCTAGAATGATAAATCATTTTTATCTCATGCACCCTGTCCTATTGATTTGTAAGGGCTGCCTAAGAACAGGAGTACAGGTTGAGAAGGACACTGAGGTCACCTCCGGAGTCAGAAGAAAGACTGCTACGATTGATGATAGATGAAATGGCAAGGGTGGGGAGGGGCAGCTGCATCTGGCTCTGAATTTATTTCCCATGATCAAAGATTATAAAAAGACAAGTGTGTGTATTTGTATTGTGTGATTTGTGATAAATTATTTATAGCAAATAAATGAAAGAACACTAAAAAAAAAAGGATATTTTAGGCAGTGAGAATAAAATCAGAAAAGAGGTAAGTGAAACTAAGTTATATTGCATAGAGCTAAAGCTTCTGTTCAGAGGTAGTTAATAGGAAAATTTAGGACCATAATTGGTTAAGTCCATTCATGCCAAGTTAAAGAGTTTGTATTTAAAATAATATTAAAAATATAGGATCCTGTCCTGTCTGTTCATATATTTTTGAAACTTGTCTTATTCCATTTAAGTTTATTTATTTAAAAACTCTTTACCTATAGGGTAATTTGAAAGAATATAATGGTACTATGTTAAACATAATACTAAAGAAATAGAAGCATTTTGTGAAAATACAGGCTATTTCTATACTTTAATTAAGAAATAGGAATAATAAGAGTAGTACATTTTATGTCTGCATCATCACCTACCATCTGTCCTTGATCCCTGGCAATAGTTAACTGGTAGAGATGGAAATCTGCCCTGGAGTAGGTGCAGCCACATTAATTTTCACTAGGGCCTCAGAGTAAGTTCTCATATTGAAATCATTTTAAGGAGAGACCTCTGGTCACTCAACTTCACAGCAGACATTTCAGCTAATGGAAGAAGTGATAGTATATGGATTCATTACAGTCATGAGTGCAAGTAATTGATGCAAGCATTCTGCTACTGTCTACGTTTAGATTTTTCCTCCCACTATTTGTCAGAGGATTTGAGATTTGCAAATAGATTCTTGAAGATAACTATCAAGTTTTTCAGTGACCTCTGGAACAGGGCCATTTCTATTCCTTTTCTGTACTACTTGCCTATTTGTTTTTAACAAGCTGCCAAAATAGCTGCCCTTAACATCCCTGCTTTTGCTATTTCTGATAGAAAGTCTGGCACCAAGGTTGACTTACTTTTTCTTTTCCCATCCTCAGACAACTACAAAAAATAAACCTGTTCTTCATGAGAAGGTCATATTTAAATTTCAGAATTTTGAGTGACTATACTGCTGTATAGTAATGCATATTATAAGTAATTCGAACTCCCAAATTTACAGTAGCATTGACAGTAAATAAAAATATATTAGCAAGAACAGTAGGAAGGCTACATATCAATGATCCTTCCCAGCTACAGAGAAGTGTATTTAGTAACCTATACCATTACTTTTCACTGGCATACAGCTCTACATATGAAACTAATGGCAAAAACATTTGAAGTAAGTCCAAAATTCCTCTTGTATGAATCACCTCCTTACAGATGCTATCCTAACACTGATCTCTTATTTCACTTCAAGGTGAGCTCTTGTTTCACTATACGAAATCAGACTTTGTACTTAATTTGTCACATTATCTACATATCCCATCTTATGTTTCCTTGTTTCTTTCCAAAATTACTCATTTGTAAGAAGTATTCATCAAATGTGTTATTATAAATACTTAGTTTTCCTTTACAAGAGATAAAAAGAGTGATAAAATGACTCTAAAAGCTTAGTAATATTATAATATGCGTGTATGTGTACTGTGCAAAGAAATTTGCTAGACTAAGGTTGCATATACCAAATTGTGTCAAAATTTGGTAAATCAGTTAGAATAGATCTATTTTACAAAACTGGACAAATTTCTTATTGGAAAGGGTGTTTTCTCCAGAACTGAGGAGTTTACTGCTTGAAGTAATCTGGCCAACTGTTTATTTTATCAGTCTTCAGCTATTTATTTACACCCTATTTTACATCCTTGTGTTCTGTCCCTTTGTTTTCTTGCTATAAATACTTAGATTCATCTTTTGTTCCTGGGACATTGAAATGGACTATTTCTTTTCAAGGTTATACTTCCCCACTGTTGGTGATTGGGTTCTCTCTTCTCTATGGAACTTACTCAGTTATTGTAATTTCTCTATTTTGCATATTCTGCTTTCCTTTTAGTAACTCTTTAGTAACTATTTGTAGTCTGCTCTAACTCTTTAGCAACTTATAGTATCAGGATCTAATAGTTACAAATAACAAATCAAATTAGTGGAAGTGTATCGGTTTACAAATTTGGAAATTCAAAAGAAAGAGCTAACCTTGAACATGACTATACCAAGGAATAAATGATAACATCTTTCATCCATCTCTTTACTTACTTGGATCTGTGTTTTCTAAGGCTTCTACCACATGTGGGCTAGTTCCAAATGAGACCTTATTTTTCCAAGCTGGTACGTAAGGAATGGAGAGAACTTGAGGTTGTGTAGAATCAATGGATTGTACCAGGGGTCAAATATACTAGAAGCAGCAGAATGTTAGTAGGGAAGGAGACATTTCCCAATAGAATGTTTCTTTATTAGAAGAAGAGAAGGATGATTGTACAAAGCAGCAGGAGTCACCTCAATATGCTTGTTTCTTAATATTCTTTTGTGACTCCCTATTTAATTATTCCAATTTCCTCAAATGACTCTTTCATATATGTATGCTAGATATCTAGCTATCATATATACATATATATTTCACCTTATTCTTGCTAGTCATCTTGATGTGATGGACATTTTGATATAACAGTCTACTGAAAGTCTTCCTCCTATCTTTATTAAGGACCCCATCCTTCCTAAAATTAATGATTTTTTTTCTTTTAATTGATCATGTTATCTTTGGCATTATTCAAAACTGCTTCTTTCCTAAAGCTGTTTCCTACCTTAACTTTTCTAATGCATCTCTATCCTGTATCTTTCTATCTTGTATCTGCTTTTGAGTTCCTTCCCTTTGCTCTTGTGCTATCTATTCATTAAATAAATCTTGCTCAGTTCTATTTTTATTCCAATATATAATTTCCCTTCATGTTTTATTTTTGTAGCTTTCATTATATCTTATAGACAATGAAAGCAAATTCGTTATGTTTGCCAAGAATAGCAACCTTAAGTTCAAATCTGTATACCAATTCCCAATCACAATGTATTTGCAAAATCCAGAAAATCAGGCTTTTTCTAATTACCCCCAAATCTCTTTTTTTCCTATGTTTTAATTGTCTCAATGACTATATCAAATTCTCAAGTTAGACACGTGGGGAGATCAAAGCTAATATTGGTTTTTTCCTCCTATATCATCTATACATGCAATATCAGCAAATAGACATCTTTAGATCTATTTTCTACTTTCCAGCAACATTGAACTAGTTTCATTATTAGAACTTCTACTTTCATAAATACTGAAACAATTCCATTATTAGAACTTCTCTAAATTATTCCAGTAGCTTCCTAATGTGTCTACAGTTTCTAGAATTCCCATTCTAGACTGCAAACATAATTCAATTTCATTTTATTTTTTACCAGACAAAATCTCTTTTGGCAAAATCTCTTTTAAAAACTTTCGAAGTATCCCTTTTGCTTATAACATGAGGTTCAAATTCCTCAGCATCAAAATCTTTGACTATTAACTTTTCTTACAGTATTCCTATAATTACTCTTTTCATATTTCAGTCACCTTAAAATACTTGCCATTCTTACAAATTGTCTTGCTCCTATTACCTCCATGCCTTTTTTCAAATTATTCCTTCTGTGAGGAACCTACCTTACGAACGCATACTCAATCTTTTAGATTATAGGAACTAGAACATACCTAGCACATAGTAATTGCTCAATAAAAATGTGTTGAATGAATGAATGGTTCAGTAGTCCTTAACTTCTACTCAACTTCAAATTTTCTAAGTTGAGATACTAATTTATGTCCCCTCAGGCGAAGTGAAAGTGATTAATACAGAATTTCTTATATTTTATTAATTAATTCCTTAATCATGTTGTAATTTGATACCCAATATGGTAAACTTGTTCTACAAACCAAACAGGAACAAAAAACCAAATACCCATCTGTGGCTTAGTTATTATGTATTTTTTTTCTTTTTGATTGATTTATTTATTTATACAAGCACTGGGTACAGTCAGAAGCGCGGGAGGGTGAGAGAATTCACCAGAGCCAAAGCAGGGAACAGAACAGGCAGACTGACGAAGAAGTACACTGCTGAGGGGAGCAGCGGGCAGCAGGAGAAGTCTGCGCACCATGTGGGACCCTCACCGGCTTTGCAGAGGCTGCGGGCAGCTTCGCAGCCCAGCGCTCAACCGTTGCGCCACCAGGGGAGCCCCTATAGTGTAATTATTAATTACTGTTTTCATTATTTAAAATAAAGATAATTGAGATTAGAGACATTGTTCAAAACAACAGATATATTCTAGGAGTATGATTTCTTTTAGTACATTACATAAAATAACTATTGACTTTTGTAAATATCCCTTTCTATTCCTGTCACTTAAAATGATCTTTTGAAATTTACTTGTAGCACCCCAACTCTAAGAGTTGTAGAAGGAAAAATTCTTTCATCTTCATCTCTCTCCCTTTCTTAGATTCATAGGTGGGAAATATATATATTTTTTAAAGATTTATTTATTTATACAAGAACTGGGGTACAGGCCAGATCTGCAGGAGGGTGAGAGGATTCACCAGAGACAGAGGGGGGAATAGAACAGGCAGACTGACAAAATACACAGCCAAGGGGAGCAAGGGGCGAGGAAGGAGAGGTCTGCTGCATCATGTGGGTTTCTCCCCTGCTGGCGGGAATCTAATCTGAGCTGCAGAGACTGTGGACAGCTTCACAGCGCAGTGCTCAACCACCTGTACCACCAGGGAGGCCCAGAAAAAAAATATTTTTAAGAAACAACATCTACACTACCACCATCACATCAAGAAAACCAAACAAGCATTTAATTAACTCTTTCAAACAGAACAATGGAAAGGTCAACTGCAATTGTTTATCTGCTCCCCAGCTTTGGACAAACACTGCATTTATACTGTTTTTTGTTTTCTGACAGATCTTGTGAAGCAGAGAAAAAGAAATGCTACTAAATTGATTTTCAAATGCTTGTGCAACTTCAGATTTAAAAAATAAAGCAATTCTATCTTGTACTCTAAAAGATCTTTTAACTGAGTAAAAGACGTGTTTCATTGGTATTTACAAAAAATAATCAGATTTTTATAACAACTCAAATGTTTGTGTCCCCATAAAAAATCACAGTCCTACAAATATTTTTGAGGCTATTTTAGTGAAATGAGTTTAAAGGAAGCTTCAATTTCCAAGAACAGATTAAAGCATGTTTCTCAGGACAAAAAATGGCAAGAGTAAGCAATAAGGCCTTCAAAATGAAAATGATGCAAAGTCTAGTGAAAGGGAGGCACTAAATTTCTTTTCTTTCAGAAAATACTTTCATCAGAATTTTGAATGACATTTCCTGGGTTACATAGGAAACACAACTGCAAATGGCTAGGTTGGGTTGTTAGTTAAATGTTTTAATTTATTAAAATTATATCACCAATTAAAAATATTAAGGTGATCAGGTTCTAATTCAGTATTAAAATGTTATCTATATTTAGTAGTTTATAAATATTTACTGCCCAAAACTCTCAAACTATTTACTCTGTTTGATATTTTCATTTTCAAAGTACGATGTGATTAAGAAATTGACAACTGAATAAGATAAATGGGACTTAATCTACCATTTCTGGAATATGTTTTCCAATTCATGAAGCTCCCTTTGTATATGTCACTCTGATGCTTAGTACATATTAGAGACTCAAATACTTAATATTTTATTGATTTGCAATTGCATGGTGAGTGTTATGGTTGGTAAATTTAAAGTTTTGACAGAATTTTCACTTAATTCTCATTTCTTAGGTCACCAGTATTTCTAACAAATAAAACATTGGAATAAAATAATATATGGACAGTTCTCTGAAGAATGATAAAAATCACTTTACAGGGCCTCCCCGGTGGCGCAGCAGTTGAGCGCTGAGTTGCGAGGCTGCCCGTGGCCTCTGCAGCTCCGGTTCAATCCCTGGCTGCTCCCCGGCCACCGGAGGAGTGCTGTTGACCAGCTTCAGCTAGAAGTTTTGTCGGGGATCTCAGAAAGGAGAGGCAGCGTCGGTGAAGTTTTTCCAGAGGGCTGAGGGGAAGTGGAGTGAGGTAGATGAGGTAGTGAGGAGACACTGACACTCTCTCTGGTGCAAGTATCTCCTTCTCAGGGTCTCAGCAGGTCTTTATTTATACCTTAAGGCCAGTGGTGAAATTACATCAGCATAAGCATCAAAGCAGAACAGAGACAATCATTACATATTTTCTCATGAACATACAAAGACCCTCTTGATCTCATACTACAAAAGGACACTACTCTGATCTGATTAAGAGAAACAGCAGGGACGATTATTCTCCTTGGTACAACTTATTTTCTAGCAATAATCAATTGTCTAAGACAGTACAATGTTCAGTAACAATCAATCATCCTGTCAAGCCTTCCTAATTTTGGGGTGGACATGAAAGTCCATTGTTATGCTATATTACTAAAATCAACCCATTCCCTAGTACTCAATTAATCTAGCCTATTATCAATTACCTCAAAGTGATCTAAAGGAACTCATCAATACTGTTTTAGTTCTACAGAAATCTAACTTTTAACTAGAAATACCTAACCTCCACACAACCTGCGAACTGTACACCAGGAGATGTACTGTTGCCACAAACGCATACCCCCCAGGTTAGGATATGGTTTCCAAGCGCAGCTGGTTCAGGGCAGCTTGTTCTCCATAGTTCTCAGGGCCAAAACATTTCTATCCTAACTATATCTTTAACAATTTTTACTTCTTTTGTGATAGTTCATGCATAAGAACAGTAAGCCAATTGTCACCTGGGTCCGAATTAGGTTTTCACATGCCAATTAATAACTTACTTCAGCATTAACCAAGAACAAAGAGGAGAGTATTAGCAGGCTATGCCATGGAGACTCCCTAGTTCAGATCTTCTTTGGGAAGTACAAGAACTCCCCTCTTCTGGGAAGTACAACTTTCCCTCTTGGGGGGAACACAGGAACTCCCCTCTTCTCGGGAGTCTCCTCCAATTCTCGGACCATGTCAAGAGACAGCATAGGAGGTGCAGCCTGCCTCAGAGGAGGGTCTCACCTGGCGCAGACCTCTCCTGCCGCCCGCTGCTCCCCTCAGCAGTGTGCTTAGGTCCTTCTGCCTGCTCTGCTCCCCGCTCGGCTCTGGTGAATTCTCTCACCCTCCCACACTTCTGACTGTGCCCAATGCTTGTATGAATAAATGGATGGATCTTTAGGAAAAAAAAAAAAGAATTTATAATTCTTAAAAAAAAATCACTTTACACACTTGGAACAGTACTTTTAATATATCAACAGGGTAACACATTAGTTTTGATTTTAATATATTCCCATTTTCTCAGATCGCCACATTCTGCATCTGATATCTCAAATATCAAATAGAAGTCTTCTAAATTTTATCTTGGTCAGAAAAATGTTCATACTGAAAATTTATTCTTTATACTCCTTTTGCACTTGATTATTTCTCTTATAAGTTTATATATATATTTATATATATAAATATTTATATATATATATAAATATTTTCCAGGAGAGAAAAAAACAATACTTGTATAATAATTATTTAATGTGAGTTTTGGCAACTTCTAGAGACCTGAATTTTCACCAATATTTTCTCAAATGCTATAATAGTATTTTTAAATGCCTACAACTAACGCCTAAGAAATATGAATGTGACAAGTATGGATTTCAATCAAGATAATTTGTGAAAATGCATAATATTAATTTTCTTTAATTAACATAAAGCACACAAAAATTTCTCATTCGGATGTCATGCTAAGGATAGGTTATGACGCAGCCCTCCCCTTCGAACATGTAGCAAAACCAAGTACAATATGCACAGACAGTAACAACAAATGACACAACAGGATTCCAAATGCAATAAATCCCTCTGTAGAACAAGAATAGAGCAGAAAAACCCAACCTTCAGCTTGTTTGGATGGCTTGAATGTCTGCTCTGCCCACAATGGCCTTGCCCTCTCTCTCCCACCATCACAGTAAGCAATCACCCACACACCACCCAGGAAAGGATGTATAGGTTGTGCCTCCTATACAGGCAATGAGTTGATGAGACTTGTCCTTAGGGGAAAGATCTATCAAAACCTCCCTATTCCACCATAATGTGGATGGAATCTCCAATATCTTTCTTAATGGTATTCTTTTTTGTTTGTTTTCTAATGTCAGCAATAATTTAGTGTTTCTCTCATCCCACTGACTTTTGGGTAGAATAGAAAATATAGATTATGTTAACAGTATGCAAATTTGAATCAGTCTGAATGTTTTCAAAAAATGTTTTGTTTAGTTACAATAAATATAGTCATTTTTAAGAAAACTCTAAACTAACTTGTTAAATAAGTCAGTTAGCACTGTGTAAAACTACAGTGCAACAACAATACAGTGAACTACAAACAATAGCATAGAATAAAACAAACTTTGAACCCATTGATATCATCTTCAATTCATATAGATTTACATTATTTTCTCCTGGTTTTTTTCTTTTCATCAAATTTTCAATGGTATGAAGCTTTATGCTTAGTAATAGTAAAGGACTGAAAAAGAAAGTCTATTTTGAGATATAATTACTTAAGTATACCTTTAGCTAGAGGATGTTTAGTTGCACAGAACTCTTCTTAACTTTATAGAGTCACAAACTTTCTTCCTAATGAGTTGCTGGTCTGAGTCTCTTATATTCTGCCTTCAATGAGGACAACATGGGTTTCTTCTTAACTATTTAAGTATTCATTTGGTAATACTCATTTTGTTGAGAAATCAAGAGTCTACTACTTGTAGCTTTATTGCTTTGCATTAACCAATAATTATGTGCACAAAATTGGGATAAGAAAAAGTAATATACACATAACATCACTCTTCAATTATTTTGATTTTCATGAAATCTAAATTTTATAATGCCATATTAATTAGTATAGGTAAAAATGTTCTGGCTGATCAAGTCACAATTTCAAATAGCATATACTGGGACTTTGTTTTAATTCCCTTTATCTATAACTCATACTTAATGGCCTCCTACTAAGTTCAGTTAATTGGGGAAATGCTATCTTGGAGTAATAAAATTAGAAATATGTGTTTCTTTGTGTTGATGAAATGTTTTATCTTTAGGAACTGTTCCCAGCAGCTACCAGTTTTAGTATCTAAATAGATAAGAATTGCTTATTATTAATTATACAAAGTTATAGCCTTCATCCTTGAGAGCTATTCTCCAAAAATAAATTGTTAAGTTTGATTATACATCATTTTTAGAAACCCAACAGAAGATTAAGCACAATCCCCTGAAGCTTGTTTGAGATTCTGCTAATCTATAATAGATAACCTGGAAGAAGACTCTGAAAGAGGTTAGGCCAAAATGAACTCTGCCAAATTTTATATATGTTCAAGAAGTTTGAGTTTCAGTTGTATATTTGTCACTTTTATTTACTTGGTGTGGAGGGTTACTTTTTATTTTATTTAAGGATTTATTTTACTTATTTATGAATATAAGAGTTAGGTATAGGCCAGAGGTGTGGGGCAGGTTTGAGGCATGAGAGACAGAGTGGGGAGCAGAACAGGCAGACTGACTGAAATACACTGCTGAGGGGAGCAGCGGGCAAGACAGGGGAGGTCTACTCTGCCATGTGCATTAGCTGCCTGGCTAGGAATCAAACTCGTGTTGCAGTCGCTGTCCATAGCTTCATAGAGCTGAGACTTAACCCTCTGCACCACCAGGGAGGCCTTACTTTTCATTTTAATATAATTTCAATGTTATAAGAATAGTACAAAGAACTTGCATATATACCAGAATTACCAACTGTTTATATTTTCTCTATATTCTTTACAATTCTCCCTCTATAGACAGATGAGCTTTTTTTTTTTTTTTTCTAAAAAAAATTACATTGAAAGTAAGTTGGACAGGGCCTCCCTGATGGCACAAGGAGTTAAGATGCAGCACTATGAAGCTATCCGCAGCCACTGCATTGTTTGATCCCCGGCCAGGGAGCTACCCACATGGCATAGCAGACTTCTCCTAACTTGCCCGCTGCTCCCCTCAGCAGTGTATTTCAGTTGTCCTGTCTGTTCTGTTCCCCACTCTGTCTTAGGTGAATCCTCTCACCCCCACACCTCTGACCTGTACCTAGGTTCTTTTATGCATAAATAAATCTTTTTTAAAAAAAGTAAGTTGGACAGCCTATGAGCCTTTCACTCTAAATATAGTGCATTTACATATATAAACAAAAGAAATACAAAGTTTGGAAATTTAAGACTGAAATAACATCATTTCCCCATCTTCAAATTTCACCAATTTTATCATTAATGTACTATTTAGTGATATTGTTTCCTGGGTCCAGGATCAGACATTATACATACTTATGTCTTTAGTTTCCTCTAACCTGATATATTGCTCAAATCCTTGTGATATCCTTTCTTCTGCTAACTTTGTGCTAGGTTCATTTTTTATTTTTGAGTTCCCTCAGGTATAAAGTTATGTTGTTTATTTAAGATATTTATTAAATGTTAATGTAGTCATTTATTATTCTAAATTTCCCACTTAAAACTGCCTTTACTGCATCATCTAGACTTAGGTTTATAGTTTTTCTATTTTTGTTATTTTCAAGATTTATTTTTCATTTCATCTTTGATCAATTGTCCATGAATGTGTTGTTTACTTAACACATATTTTTTCTAGTTCTCCTCCTATTATTTTTTCTAACTTCATACTATTTCAAAAAGAAAAGAAACCTGGTATAATTTCAATATTTTAAAATATGTTTTTTGATCTCTCATATGATCCTAGAGAATATTCTGTGTTTGTTTGAGAGCATGTGCTCTGTTGCTGTTGGATGGATGCTCTGTGTCTGTTAGTTCATTTAGTCTAAAGTATAATTGTAGCCCAATGTTTCCTTGTTGATTTTCTGTCTGGATGATCGATTATTTTTTGAGAGCTGGTATTTAGGTTCCTTACTATTTTATCTTTTAGTCCCTTCAGATCTTTTAATGTTTGATTTCTATATTTAGATACTGTGCTGTAGGGTGGGGTTTTTTTAATCATTTTTATATATTTATAAAAATATTTAAAAAAATTATATCATTGTATTGTTGACTTATTTATGTTTTCTGGTATAACTATAGGTACCCTACTCACTTTTGAGTGGAATCTCTTTTTCTGCTCCTTTGTGTGGAATACCTTTTTCTGTTCCTTTTTTTTTGTTGTTGTTTAGTATTGTAGTTATCTCCAAAATTTCTGTTTGTTTCTCTTTTATGTTTTCTATCTTTTTAATGAATTTTCTATAGATATTTTTATATTATTAGATTTCTTTTCTACATTCTCCTTTAGCTCCCTGACCATTTTTATAGCAATTATTTTGAATTCTTTATCAATCAATTCATGTCTCTCCATTTGTGCCACTTACTGGGGATTTACTGTTTTCCTTTTTAGGATCATGTTCCCCTGATGTTTTGTTATCCCAATAGCCTTGTGTTGGTATCTGCCCACTTCAAGAAGTGGTCTCCTCTTTTACTATATGAGCTAATTGAAGTAAGGAAGGACTCTCCCCACTGAGTGGAGGCATGCAGGAGAATGCTGTGACCCTGAGTCTAATCATGTAGGGTGTCAAGTATTGGGGTATGAGGTGTCACTAGTCAATGTGTAGAGGGTTATTATGCCTTGTTGGCTTAGGCTTTTGTTGTCTACAACATAACTGTCTGCATTGTCTTGGCTAACATGTGGAGATCCACAGAGGCTACAGGGCTATTTGGGTCCTCAGTAGAACCTCTAGTTCCAGCTGCTAGGTACACTGAAACACATGATATGACCAGAGCTGTTAGCGTGAACATGGTTGACTTTGGGAGCCTGTTGTAAGTGGCAAACACTCAAGTTGTGGTCCAGACCAAAACAGACTGCAAGAGCCAGGGCCAGGGCCAAGTGTAAGTTTAATGGCAGTTGTGGGAGCCTTAACTGTCACTCTGCATTACTATGGCTAGGGTCTTTCTAGAATGCATTGCAATGTAGGCCAGTGATAGGCACTTTGCCAGGACTATATGAATATACAGCTGGAGGGCCTCTGGTGCCACCTTGGTGATGTCACTCTAGAAAACTTTATTGATCTTTACAGTGGTAACACTTGCCTTCTTCCTCCTTTCTAGAATTACAATTTCTAATTCCTCTTTAAGCTTAATTTATGTATGACAATTAAAAACATTTTGGGGGGCCTCACCGGTGGCACAGCAGGTTGAGCGCAGCTCTGTGAAGCTGTCCGCAGCCTCTGCATTGCAGTGCGGGTTTGATTCCTGGCTGGCTAGGGAGATTCCCATCAGGCGCGGAAGACCTCATCTGTCGCGCCCTCTGCACCCCTCAGCAGTGTATTTCGGTCCATCTGCCTGTTCTGCTCGCCACTCTGTCTCTGGTGAATCTTCTCATCCTCCTGAGCCTCTGGGCTGTACCCCAGCTCTTATATAAAAAAATAAATAAATAAATAAATAAATAATAAATACATAAATAAAAACATTTTTGGAAGAAGTCAGATATCTTGATTTTAAGCTTCAAAAACAAATACAAACAAATATTTTGAAGTAACAACAAAAGGACAAAACTTAAATGCTTCATTAAGTACCTTTCAGCAGTTTGCTCACTTGAGGAGTATCTAGTTTTCATTGCAGATTAAACACCTCTGACCCAATTCACTGCTCTAAAATCCCCAGAGCCTGAAATAATGTTTTGTTTTAAATTCTATGAGGGTCTGAGGGTTAACTGCTTCCTCTCATTTAGCTCTTAAAAATAAAATGTACCAGTCTATTTACAATATCTTGTTCTTGTTATAAGAATAGAGCTACTTGTTTAATTAAACTACTAATGGCCTTAACCAAAGGAAAACATCTCACTTAAATAAATGACTTGTTTGGTAATAGTAGTGTCAAGAGTGCAAATAGATCTCTAATTGATGTGTAATTTCCCAACAATTAATTCTACTGCCTGAAAATTCCCCTCTCTTAGTCCCTCTCCACACTGCCTCTCATTTTAAGTCAGGATAACATCATCTACTTCTTGGTTTGTTTCTTTGCCTCCAGTGTTGCCCCTCCTAATCTTCCCTAGCTCCCTTCATCTTCCTAAAGTACTATGTGGCCACAACATTTCAAACATTGCTCAAAACATTTCATTACCAGGGTCCTCCCTGGTGACACAAGGGGCTAATGCTCAGCATTATCAAGCTAATGCCAGCTACTGCAGCATGAGTTGGATCCCCTACCAGGGAGCTAACCCACAAGGTGCAGCAGACCTCTCCTGTCTCACCTGTTGCTCTCCTCAACGGTGTATTTCAGTGGATCCACCTGTTCTGCTCCCCACTCTGTTTCTGGTGAATCATCTCCCACCCTGCACCTCTTGCCTACACCCCTGTTCTTGTATGCATAAATAAATAAAATTAACCTATAAAAAATTCATTACCTTCCTTCTCATAAACCACTGTATAGTTCAAAATAAAGCCTAACTTATTTATGTTGACTTAAAAATCACTCTGGACCACAACTTCTTATATCCTATCTTTCACTTTCTCCTGTTACCTTCATCCCTATTTTTGTTGCAGAGATTTCCTTTTTGTATGTGGGTTTTTGTGCTCTTTCTTTGGTCTGGAACAGTCTCTAGCATCTTTTGCTCCTAACCAGTTAATGAATACTCTTCTTCTGTGATTTACTTGTCACTGGGCGAAGGAGGTGGAAGTTATTTTTAATAAGTAGTTTGTTAAGCATCTCTGATGACTTGATTCTACATTCTAAAAATGAGAATAAATTAATCATCTAAAGAGAAATGTGGATGGTCTAGTATGGGCATTGTTGCTGAGATGTCAAAGACGATGGAATATTTAAGTAACACAAGAGAAGTCAGCATAGCTGCAGATCATTAGAACAGGGTAGAGAATGATGGGAAAAGAAGCTGGAAAGGTACAGAGTGTCTAAAAAATATATAGTATCACAGACTTTTATACACCTCTACCTGATAATGGATTTTGGATTTTAATCTCAGATAACTTCTAAACCACTCATAAGGGTTAGTCAGGTAAATGGTTTTATCGGAAAGATGTATTGAAATGGTTGCCCCATGTGTTTTGTAAATACTGGATAGAAGTGAGGGATGGTGAAGTTGGCAGGTGAGAGTCCAGCTAAATACGGTTATGGTGTTCCAAATGGTATGATGGTAGTTGGGTTAGTGTGTAAGCATTTGAAGGGGAGAAAAAGCTATAAATGTAGGCTATAATTTAGAGGTAAAGCCAAATAGGACTTGCTGATGGAATTGAGAAAAATGGTCTTGCATATGTGAGGAATTTCAGAGAGTGGTATTTTTCCACAAGGTATTTTTTTTTTCCCTGAAATAATAGCAACTGGGCCTCCCCTGTGGCGCAGTGGTTGAGCAATGGGCTGCAAAGCTGCCCGCAGCCTCTGCAGTGCCAGTTCGATCCCCGACCGCTGGCGAGGGTCCAACATGGTGCACAGACCTCTCCTGCTGCACCCGCTACTCCCCTCAGCAGTGTACTTCGTCAGTCTGCCTGTTCTGCTCCCCGCTCTGGCTCTGGTGAATTTGCTCACCCTCCCGCGCTTCTGACTGTACCCAGTGCTTATATAAATAAATAAATAAATCTTTAAAAAAAATGAAATAATAGCAATTGATAGACATGAAAGAATAATATATGCTTTGAAACTGCATTTTCAATATTCCAAATAAAATTTCTCCTCTCTTAATTTTAGTTTATTTACCTGTTTATTCTAAATTATTTTTTAAAGATTTATTTATTTATGCACACAAGAGCTGGGGTACAGACCAGAGATGCGGGGGTGAGAGGATTCACCAGAGACAGAGTGGGGAGCAGAGCAGGCAGACTCACCGAAGTACACTGCTGATGGGAGCAGTGGGCAAGCCAGGAGAGGTCTGCTGCGCCCTATGGGCTGCTCCCTGGCCAGTTGGGCATTGAACTCGTGCTGCAGAGGCTGTGGATTGCTTCATAAAATCTGAAAACAAATAGAATTGTAGATTTACTAAAACACACATTGTGCATTAGCTTTCTTTATGTAAAGAAGTACTTTTGTGTGCTAAGGCTAAAATGTTTTAATAAACACACCAAAAATTGTCTATTTTTGAAAAATTTTAACGAAATTACCTTTATTTTTATTGTAAAACTAATGCATGTTATTAAAAAATCAAACAATGCATAAAATTTCAGAAAAAAAAAGAATAATGGATGCCCTTACCTTTCACTTATTTTAACAACTTTCACTTTGTGAAAGTTTAGTTGATCTTCTGGCTACTCATGTTCACTTACAAATGGCTGCAATATGCTTATTTATATAAAATAACTAAAATGGATTATAGTAGATGATCTTGATAGGATAATGCAATAGTTTCCTTCCTGGATTTTAATGAATTGTCATTTTACCCTCCTAAACTTTGTAAACACTAGTCACTGTCATCATACTTTATTTTCTAAAGAATCATTTCAATTAATTTTCTCTGCTACTCTATATGGCCTTCGTTGCCCATCATGCTCAGGGTCAGATTTATATTTCAGGTTTGATTTCTCTCTTCTCTTTATATATCTCATGTGTTGGCTACAAATAGCTCCTCAGTGTTCCTTGCATACTTCAGAATTTTACCATCCTCTTCTCTTTTCTCTTGTAGTCTTCCGCAATGCACATTAAAATTCCTTCCTTTTTAAAAAAGATTTATTTATTGATACATACAAGAACTGGGGTACAGTCCAAAGGTGTGGGGGGTGAGAGGATTCACTAGAGACAGATTGGGGAGCAGAACAGGTGGATCTACTGAAATACACTGCTGAAAGGAGCAGTGGGCGAGACTGGAGAGGTCTGCTGTACCTTGTGAGTTAGCTCCCTGACTGGGGATCAAATTTGCGTTGCAGTGGCTGCAGTGGCTGCTGATAGCTTTATAATGCTGCAACTTAACCCCTTGCACCACCAGGGAGGCCCCCAGAATTCCTTCTCTCTGCATAGTTATCCATCATCAGGATTTGGAATGACCTTAATGCATTGTAGTTAAAAGAATGATTTAAAGAAGTATGTACTAGAACCCTCCCTCTGTTATATATTAAATTTGTGACCTCCTGAAATTTCTGTTCTCTTTAAAGGTAAATTTCCCTTGATTTAAAATGATGAAAATAACAGCATCCACCTCATGGTGTTACTCAGAAAATTTAATTATATAATGCTCTGACACATATCATAACAGTGTTTGGCATGTTATGTACTAAATTAATGAGATGTGTCAATATCTTTATCTAAAGTCTCACCTTAAAAACTATAATTTATATATGAAAAATTTACACATTTGAAATATCAAAATGAATAGGAAGCTATCTACATATTATAATTATTTGGATACACACATACACTCACACAACATATATATTTGAGCAAGAACAGTTTCTTACATATTCACTATCATAAATTGTCAACACCTCTTGCATATTTCTTAAATATGTTTTCTTATGCATTAAGAGTGTCTGTGTATTGGGCCTCCCCTGGTGGCGCAGCAGATGAGCACTGGGCTGTGAAGCTGCCCGCGCCTCCGCAGCGCCGGTTCGATCCCCGGCTGCCGGTGAGGGTTCCACATGGCTCACAGACCTCTTCTGCCACGCCTGCTGCTCCCCTCAGCAGTGTATTTTGTCAGTCTGCCTGTTCTGTTCCCCGCTCTGGCTCTGGTGAATTCTCTCACCCTGCTGTGCTTCTGACTGTACCCAGTGCTTGCATAAATAAATAAATAAATCTAAAAAAAAAAAGAGTGTCTGTGTATCAAACATATAATAAAATCCAGTGCTGAATATTTTCTTCTCTACTGTGCTCCCAATTCTTAAAGATCTTGCTTACGTCCTTTTTTCCACATTACTGATATCTTCACCTCCTTGCTAAATGAGTTAAGCCAGAGCTCTCAACTATCCTGTCACAGATAATTGAAAATTGGATGGATCCTTGATTCTAGTTTTGCCAGGTACATTCTTTCCTCCATAACTAAAAAATCAGGGTTACAGATTCTGTCACTTTGGGCACCGTGAAAGCAGAGCTTGGTGTGGCTGTGTTCAGGTCTAATACATTCCAAAATAGAAAAGGCATCCGAAAGAGAAACAGAAGATCTAGGAGATCATGCTATTCATTCTTGACAGATAAAATCATCTCAATTCATAGGTTTCTTTTTGCTGCTGTCAGTTCATTTTGCAGCCAAGCTGCAAAATGCACCTTTCCATGAATTCATCCCTGGTTTTAGTAGATTGCTATTACTGACCAGTAAATCATCCTTGTTAGAGACCTCCACATATCTCATTTCCCTGTGCACACTCCTAGCTGAGGAAGCATATTTTTCAACTTTTCTTGTCCTCAACACCTAGCTCAGTGCCTCATAAAGAACAGCATTCATTCACAGCCCAGACAACTCACAGTTGTTTTTACCACTTCTTGATAATCTTGAATTTAGCATTATACTGCTATGAGTAGGGATCAGGCTTATTTAAAAATGAATTTAAAATAATTTTCTTTTTGGAACTTTGGGAACAGTTTATAACATTGTTGAGATTTTCTCTAAGACCCTAGATTGTGGCAAACCTCATACTAAATTGAATTGAAGTATGATTAGGTGTGTAATTAGCTTTTTGAACACTAAGTCTGTGCATTCAGAAAAAGCAAAGATACTTCCTTTATTGGGCCGTCACTCTAGTAAATAATGGTTTCTCTGAAGTTGAATTGTATCCCACAGATTTTTAACCAAAGAGACAACAGCTGTTTTTTGTGTCTGGCACAGAGACATTCTAAACATCAGATGCTAAATCCCAAATGAACATTTCAAAGCTTACATGGATGCATGTTATTAAAACTACAGTTTGTGTGCAATGAAAAATGTAACTTTTGAAATATAATTTACAAATCTTGGTCTTATGAGAATGGCAACATCATGATTCCAAAGAAAAATAATGATGGATTGCAAAATATATAAATATATGTGTATATATATATATATATATAGAGAGAGAGAGAGAGACAGGTTTTCTATATATAAAAACCTGTTATACATATAGGCATATACATATATATATATATATATAGACCTGTTCTATATATAAAACCTGTTATAGACAGGTTTTCATCTTATTTCTCTTATGTCATGGCTATGACAAGATTTGGATGGAGAGTACAAATGTACATGTAGGACAGAATTTATATTTGTAAATAAATATTGCATAAACATTGGAAGTACAAACACAAAGTTATTAACAGGGATCTTTACTAATAAGGTTAATGGATAATTTTGATTCTTTCTACTAGTGCACCAGTATTTCCCAAACTCTCTACTGACCAATATAGCTTTAATATTTCCCTCAGCTTGATTAAACTTTATAGGGTTTTCTTCCTGAATATAGCTTGCTGACCTCCCCCTTTTCAGAACATTTACTTCAGAGAACTTGCAATTGTAAAATATTTCTCTACCCATTTGATATGTAAATATTCTGCACTCCAAAATATTCTGCCTCCAGACCTGGGAATCATACCTTTGAAATATATTTACTTATCTGTGAGGGAGACTAGAAGCCTAACTTCAGTAAAGGCTATTAGCATATGCAGATGACCTAATCACATAAATGACCTTCCCGCAATGTTCACCAGTACTTTCCCCAGCCTTTGAAAATCATCATGTCTTTTGTTTCATTGAAGTTGTGTTCAGTGTTTCTCCCCTGTTGCAGTAGTTCTCACCTTTATTGCAGTGGTCTTAAATAAAATCTCCCTTGCTTGTTTGCTTGCCTGTACAATGTTTCCTTTTGCATTATAAGGATTATGTTTATGGAAAAATTGAAAGCACAGGAAATGTATTTGTATGTGTGTGTGCATGCAGAAGAATTTGCTTGCCAGCTAAGAAAGTTAAAGAGGAACTGAAATTCCATTTTTTAAGAGCTATTTCAAACTTGTTTCTTAATAGATTGCAATGATTGTATGATTGTTGCAGTTTCCCAAACTCAACTGTAGAAATGAATGGGAATGTAAGACCCAGAACGCGGCAGCTGATAAAATTCTTTCTAAATCACAGAACTTCAGTCTAAGTCGAAATCCTCATTGGCTATTTGGCAAAAGAAATGGTCTTAATTTTACCTGGATCTCATTTTCCAATTTGTTAAAAAAAAAAAAGAAAGAAGGAAGGAAGGAAGGAAGGAAGGAAGGAAGGAAGGAAGGAAGGAAGGAAGGAAGGAAGGAAGGAAGGAAGGAAGGAAGGAAGGAAGGAAGGAAGGAAGGAAGGAAGGAAGGAAGGAAGGAAGGAAGGAAGGAAGGAAGGAAGAAATTTGAGCAAAAGTCCAGATTTAGAAATTCAAAGGAAGGTCTCCCCTGGTGGCGCAGCGGTTGAGCGTTGTGCTGCGAAGCTGCCCGCAGCCTCTGCAGTGCCAGTTCGATTCCGGGCTTCCGGGCGAGGGTCCCGGCAGGACCTCTCCTGCCGCGCCCACTGCTCCCCTCAGCAGCGTATTTCATCAGTCTGCCTGTTCTGTTCCCTGGCTCTGGTGAATTCTGTCACCCTCCCGCGCTTCTGACCGTACCCAGTGCTTGTATAAATAAATAAATAAATATTTTTTAAAAAAGAAAGACATTCAAAGGTGCACATATTTTCATCTAGAAAGAATTTCCCTTCCCTGGTAGCCAAGACATGTTTGCATTGGAGACACATAGAGTGACTGGGTAGTCACTCAAAATTCCCCTGCCTGCTAGGTTCTGCCCCTAGTTACCTTTACCTTCTCTTAAGATGGGAATGTTAATAATGGCAGTAAATGTCACAGATTTGTTAATGAAGAATAAAGGAACTACTATGCATAAAATCCTTATGCTTTTTTTTTTTTTAAGATTTATTTATTTATTTATACAGCACTGGGTAAAGTCAGAAGCGCAGGAGGGTGAGAGAATTCACCAGAGTCAGAGGGGAGAGCAGAGCAGGCAGAGTGATGAAGTACTGAGGGGAGCAGCAGGCGGCAGGAGAGGTCTGCGCGCCATGTGGGACCCTCCCTGGCAGCCAGGGATTGAACCAGCACTGCAGAGGGGATAGAAACGGAGCTGCAGAGGGGATCAAATCGGCGTTTCAGAGGCTGCAGGCAGCTTTGCTGCCCAGCGCTCAACCGCTGCGCCATCGGGGAGGCCCAAAATCCTTACACTTTTAACTGAGTCATGCACATAGCACTTTATTATCATCCTTGATTTCTGTTTGCTATTTTTTTTATTGTTATTAAATATTTTATACAGTGTAAGGAAAACTACAGTGGTCAGTAGGCAATTTGATGGAAAGTTTTTCTTTTTTTGTGCAGGGGTTTATTTTTTTTTTCTTCAGGGGTTTATTTATGAACATGGAAAAATCAGGGTCACATGCATATCTGAGATCAAGGAATTACTATGTAATATCTGAAAAATAATAGCTTGTATTAGTAAGAAAATAGGAGAATAGGGTGTAATTTTGAGTAACCAGTTTGTCTCAATGTACATTTCCAGCACAATTAAATGTTTTTTCTCAGCATAGGGTTTTTTTTTTTTGATGACATGTGCTTCATTAAATCACTGTATCATAATTTATTTAACTGGATTTCTATAGTTGAAATTCTGATTTGTTTTCAATTTTTCATCATGATAATACACATAAATATTATATATCCCCAAAGGAAAAAGAAAAGGTTTGCTGATAAGGCTTCAGTCTTAAGTGGATTACATTATATATCCATATTTTTTAAAAATCTGGTGTTAACTTTTGAAAGGAGATATTCTTCAATTCATTTATATTTATTTGAAGTTTCACATGAAATTTATTCATTCACAACTTCATATCTATTAACTTATACCTAAAGACTAATGTGTGGGCCTCCCTGGTGGCCAAGGGGTTAAGCACCACACTATGAAGCCATCTGCAGCCACTGCGGCATGAATTTGATGCCCTGCCGGCCAGGGAGCTGCCCACATGGCACAACAGACCCCCTCCTGACTCACGCGCTTCTCCTCTCAGCAGTGTATTTCAGTCAGTTTGCCTGTTCTGTTCCCCACTCTGTCTCTGGTGGATTCTCTCATGCCCGGAATCTCTGGCCTGTACCCCAACATTTTTTTTTTTTAATACAAGCACTGTGTACAGTCAGAAGCGCAGGAGGGTGAGTGAATTCACCAGAGTCAGAGCTGAGAGCAGAGCAGGCAGACTGACGAAGTACAGGGGAGTAGTGGGCAGCAGGAGAGGTCTGTGCGCCACGCGGGAACCTCACCAGGCGGCCGGGGATCGGAACCGGCGCTGCAGAGGCTGCGGGTAGTTTCACAACCCAGCAATCAACCGCTGTGCAACTGGGGAGGCCCTGTACCCCAGCTCTTGTATGCATAAATAAATTAATTAAAAAAAAACACACTAATGTGTGCTTTTTATGGTCATGGTCCATGTTTATTCTAATAATTTATAAAGCATCAAATGGTTTGATGTTTTTTGTTAGAAAAATTGAAAAGCATGTTCTTCTGAAGTTACCACTTCCAGTAGATTTAATAGTATATTTGTCCAAATTAGAATCACCATAATTACTGAGGTTTAAAGAATTTGTTTAAAAATAGGCTGATGAAATAAGAGGTGGATAAATAAAAATCGCCATTGAATAGCTGTTGATAGATAAGTTATACAAACAGATTTCATCTCTAGGCATAATTTGTCTCCAATCAACAACCAATTCAGATGTTTAAAAAATGACTTTTACTTGAATTATAAATTTCAGTTAATTGCATATTCACATGAACTAAATATCTTATTCCACTATAGTTATATCTTCATTATATTTTTCAGAGATTTCAATGTAAAAGTGGGTCAATTATTTCATAAGGAATCAGAAAGAGCCAATCAGTTGGCTTTTACTCCACCCAACTCCTGCAATCCTTAATTCCACTTTACTTTGACTCAAAATGATGACTTTAACTTTTAGTTACTTAAAACATTCTCATCTCAACCTATATTCTCATTTACTTTATTTTTTTTCTAGAAATAGTAGAGGATATGATATGATGTGACTCTGGTCTTGAGAAGGGAAAATTTTGAGACCACTGGTTCTTTAATTGTGTTTTGTTTTTTTTTTTTTTTTTTCTTTCCTTTCTTTTTTGAGGTAACATTGATTTACAGTTTTGATTGTTAAGTGTGGTGAATTCTCTATACTCAAATATTTCTTCAGTCAACCAAAACAGTTAAAATATTGCAGTATATTTTCTTATTTTAATTCAGATAATTTCAGGACAAAACATAAAGAGAAAAATTTTAGAAACAGAATAAAAAATAATACAGCTTATAGACTCGGTTATAACTTGAGCATCATTCCCCTACAGAAGAAATCACAGGCCTTTAAACAGTGGGTAAAAGCAAGAATTCAGGAATTACAGAACCTTTTCTTTCTCTTTTTCTAAGCTTAATTCTGTCAATATTACAAGAAACAGTCCTTACTCAGATGTATAATTATATCTGAGCGATGCATTTCTAGAAGTGGAATTTGCTGAATCAGGGGGATGGTACACACGGAAATGTAATTGCTGTTGCCAAATTATCCTCTAAAGAGTTTGCATTAGTTTATCCTCCCACCAAGAATAAATGAATGTGTTTTTTTTCCTCATATACTCACTACGATGGGGTATTATATGAAATATAAAACACTATGACTGCGTTAGCTTGATAAATTAAAAAATTAAACCTCGTCTTGCTTACTTTATGTTTCTTTGAGTGAGATTATTTTGTTTTTAAATTAACAACCACTCTAAGCCTTTGTTAGTGTTTCTGCATTTCGACCTAAAAAGTTTTATGTAATAAACATATTTGAAGATATAAACACATGATGAATAATGCATACAATGTTAGAAAAAGTATAGCCATAACTAAAAAGATTCTTTGTTGTAATATTTTTAAAATAGTGAATAACATTCATCAAATTTTTAAGTCACTTAAACACTGGCCAAATTTTACAAATGCCATAAATTTACATAAAGGCACACATATTTTTAGTCTGCTTAAATGTCATATGTTAGTGAAAAATCTGAGGATGGGTAATTTTGAAATAATATGACTCTCTTGGAAGCATAAGATTTATGAAGTATTTTTGCACTTAAAATATAAATTTGATTTAACTGGTAACATATTCATTTAGAATATCTTTTTCAAGAAGCTTTTTTTCAGCCACTAAAAATAAAAACATAGAAGTGCTATTTTTGAACAGAAATAATTATGGATATTAATAAAGTTTTATTAAAATCATCTCAATTTTAAAAATAATACATTTGCAATCAAATTATTTTCTTGTCAGAGGTACTAATTATTGAGAAAATAACTACAGTGAACTTACAGCAAAATCTTTTTATACTCTAGAAAATGAAAAATGTGAAAATAAATTGTGACATACAAGCAAATAGAAATCTAGCTTATTCGAGGTAAAGAAATCAAAAATCAAATTAAACAAGAAGGTGCTTTAATACCCAAACATAGGATCCATTTCTCAAATATAGCCTCTACTAAACATGGCTTCCCAAACCCTTGCAATTAGCAATGAGCTATGAGGTATGAGTTTCCCTCAAAATACATTTATGCTTTTTATAAATGTATTTATATTTAAAAAAACTCTCTAAACATTTTAAATGACAACATATTAGCTTCACTTGCAAAAAAATAAACAAAAACAAATCTTCAAGTCGATGAGTTTCTTTTAATTATTTCCATAAGATGCTCCTTGCTCTTTGAACTCCTGTTTATTCTCAACTATCTACATTTTGCTTATTTCTTTGTATAGCATTACCGCCATGCAAAGACAGGCAACGTATAGAAAAAACAAAAATTGCTATCAGCCAATTTTTTTTTTTTTTTTGAGCAATGCCAATGAACCACTTGAAGTAGAAGATATTTCAATTTAACAGCTCTTTGGGATTCTATTCAGTGGGAATATTCAGAGCTTGATTTGTTAACAAAGTTAAGCTTGATTCAATCAGATTTCCTGCAGGAATTTGGAAATGTTAAAGCTAAGTCAACATCTTAACAAGAACACTAAAAAGTATTAACCATATGTGCTGGCAGTTACACATTCCATAGTTTCAAGTATATTACTATCCGTTTAATAACACTGGTATTTTCCTTTAAATATCACTGCCATTCCCCCACCACTATGTGTTCCTTTACTTTTTCCCTTGACTGGCTATTTCTCACTGGGAAAATATCCCAGGTGATGTATAAATATGGAACTAACCACCTCCTCATCTACGCTAACAAGAACACACTGTTTCTCTCGCTGAGGCTGACAAACTTTCTGGAAATGGTCAGATCGTAAATATTTTTGAGGTTATGTGTATGGTCTTTATTGCAAGGACATATCTGCCATTAAAGCTTAAATATAACCACAGATGAGTTGTAAACAAATGTCCCTGTCTGTGTTCCAGTAACACTTCATTTACCAAAACAGCCTGAACGCCACATTTGCCCCATCTGCCTTCCGTTGCTGACCCCTGGTCTTAATACAATATAAGTAGAAAACCAAATCCAAATATTTTTTGAAAAGCTTTCTAAATTAAGACTTTTATGAGGATGTGGAGAAAATGATCTAAAAACTTCCTCACATCCTGTTTTAAAACCCCATGAGGTGGCGCTTGTACAGGGGACGTCCATATCTGAAAGAAGCAATCACTTGGTTGAACACTACTGCAGCCATCACTTTTAGCAATATTTAGCAACTTTTGTAGTAAAGACACAGCAGGTTGCCTACTCAATGGCCAGTCTCTCCATTCTGCCGCTGACAAAACCCAAATTTATTTGAGAGGTGGTCATATGCTTAACTAAAAATTTGAAGTTCCCACACTCCTTACTTTAATGATAATTGTATGCGATATCCCTTTAACAAATATGTGCCTGAAGTTTATTTGGTGTAGCTTGCAAAAAGCTATTATTTTGATGATTAAAATAATGTATTGAGTCATTTTTTCCCTAAGCTCTTCTTTCTTCCTATTATGCATGCAGTTTTCATACCTGGTATTTCTGAGGTCTGTTACTATAAAACCACATGTCCTGAAGAAACTGATAGCTGAAAGAAGATTGGGGTATGGACTTCCTTGAGAAGGTGTAAATGCTGTGTTATGCTTTCATGTAGATTTTTGGTTAATAATAATATAAGCCTTATTTAAATGAATTATCCTACCCAGATTTCTTTACATTCATTAATTGTATTATTTTTTATTGACGTAACTTTTCTTACAACACTGTATATGATTTATTTTTTTTAAAGATTTATTTAGGGCCTCCCCTGGTGGCACAGCGATTGAGTGCTGGGCTGCGAAGCTGCCACAGCCTCTGCAGTGCCGGTTCGATCCCTGGCCACCAGCGAGGGTCCCACATGGCGCGCAGACCTCTCCTGCCCCCCACTCTTCCCCTCAGCAGTGTACTTTGGTCCTTCTGCCTGTTCTGCTCCCCGCTCTGGTGAATCCTCTCACCCTCCCGCGCTTCTGACTGTACCCAGTGCTTGTATAAATAAATAAATAAATCTAAAAAAAAAATAAAGATTTGTTTATTTATGCATACGAGAACTGGGGTACAGGCCAGAGATGCAGGGGAGTGAGAAGATTCACCACCAGAGACAGAGTGGGGAGCAGAACAGGCCGACTGACTGAAATACACTGCTGAGGAGAGCAGAAGGCGAGACAGGAGAGGTCTACATAGCCATGTGAGTTGTTTTCTGGCCAGCCTGGAATTGAACTCATGCTGCAGAGGCTGCAGATTGCTTCACAGTGCAGTGCTTAATCCCTTGTGTCACCAGGCAGGGGCCCTGTATCTGATTTAAGGATATAACTTAACACTTCTTCAGATGTTATACCACAATCCATTGGGTTCTCTACCCAATTTGGTTCCCTTACCCCACCCTCCTGCTCTGGTAGCCTCAATACTACAGTGGTATTTCTAGGGCTTTTTAGGTTTAATTTTATCTATTTCATTGCTTTGTTTCTTTAGATTCTACACATGGGTGAAATCATCAATATATGCCTTTCTTCTTATTATTTAGTTTGGTATATTCCTCTACAGTCTTATTCATGTTGTAGCAAATGACAAAATTTCATCTTTTTTATAACTGAATAGTATTCCATTGTGTATATATACCAAATGTTCTTTATACAGTTATTTGTGGTTGGTCACTTAGGTTGCTTCCACATCTTGGCCAGTGTAAAGAATTAGTACTGTAATAAATGTAGGATTGCATGTATCTATTTGAATTAGTGTTTTTGTAATCTTGTGGTAGATACCTAGGAGTGCCAGTGTTAGGTCTTATGGTAGGTCTATTTTTAATATTTTGAGAAAACTCCATACTATATTCCACAGGGCCTGGACAGGTTGTAGCCATGATTTTTATATATTAGCTCACCTCAGTAAAACTAGTATTTTTAGCTTTAAAATATCATCCTTATGACCTGAAGCCTCCCTGGTGGCACAAGGGGTTAAGTCTCAGCACTATCAATCTATCGCCAGCCACTGCAACATGAGTTGGATCCCAGCCAAGGGGCTAACCCACATGGTGCAGCAGACCTCTCCTGTCTCGCCCGCTGCTCTCCTAAGCAGTGTATTTCAATAGATCTGCCTGTTCTGCTGCCCACTCTTTCTCTGGTGAATCCTCTCACCCCCTGCGCCTTTGTCCTACACCCCAGTTCTTGTATGCATAAAATAATAAAAAATAAATCTTAAAAAAAAGAATAATATAATCCAAATTTAATTTGACACAATTACACAATTTCTCATTTCTGTTGCTGTCTCTATTTTAAATACTTCTTTCTCAAAGACAGTTCTATTTTAAAATGATATTAAGGTAGAAAATTGGGGATATCACCAAAATGCTTTCCCTGAACTAAGATAGCCTTAGTCGGCAGATATGATCAGATTAAATACTTCTGCCTGGAATATTCTCAGCAGGTATCACTGACCCTAAATTAGGGTATGAAAGAGGGGGAGGATGAAGTACAAATTGAAAGAGCTTTTAAAAATCAATATAATGTTAGGTTGTACAAGATGCTGAAATACAAGAAATTGTTCTTAAAGAAACAGCTGGATAATTGGGTCGGAATGCTTTAGGTCAAATCCTCCTTGTGAATTGAACAGGGAGGAGGTGATCATGAAGTACTCACACAGCTGGGAAAGTAGGTTGGCATTTTTTCAGTAACTACTCAATCTTCTGGGAAGGCAGAGTTTTGCTGTGGGATTTTCTTCAGATTTCCTTTTAGATCCTTAGGAGCTAGTGTAAAAACATTTATTTCCTAAAACATTCCCACAAGGAGTGTTATTAATTCTTTTGATCTTTTAAAATAAATAAATAAAATAGTCCCTTAAGGTCTTGGTCTTATCCACATGTGACTAGGAGCACTACAGATAGAAATAACCTTAACAGAAAACATCCTTAACATTTCTTGTTTGACTCTACATTTTGATGGTTGGAAATATTCCTAAAAGACAGGTATTTGTAAAGTTTATTTGGACATATTTTGGCATGAATAATATTTACTAAAGAGAAACTGTAATTATTTTATATACTAGATTATAAAGAATATATAAAACATTCTGACTTTCCATTAATTCTAAGCAATCAGTGCTAATTTTAAAACTCTGTTGAATGAGGAAAAGTGTCTAGAGCCTCCTGGTCTAGAAACATCCTTGCATTTGTCACAATGAACTTATTTCCATGGTCTGGACTATGGTGGTATGCAATATTTTTTCTTTTGAGACTTTATTAACCAAGCACTATTAATCAAATGTTTACTAAAACTACAGTCTTTAATTGATGAATATTAATTTGCTCATTCATTCCAGAAATGTTATCTCTCCAAATATTAATATACTTTCTGTAGATAGTTCATGGAATTATTATTCTGATGTGGCAGATGTGTTCTTATTATACTGTGAATAAGGAAAAAATTAGAAATTAAAGTTCTTTGACTTCTACTGCTAAACCAGTTTGAAAAAAAAGTCCATTTTTCTTCACAAAAACACTTTCTTTGTAATGCTGTCAATCATTTCACAATAACAGTCGCTGGAGACATTGATATTGATATGGTATTGGCTATACTGTTGCCTGATATAAGAATGCTTAAAAAGGCTTTTCAGGCTTTAGCTTGGTTATGTCATGATGCAGAAAATAAATAAATCTTGCAATTATTGTAAAACCAAATAAAGATATATGACTTGTATCAAAGTTGACTTGTGATAATAACAACTATAATGTGAAAAAATCTGGGTAACTTCTGAGAAGTAATGGGAATCTTAGTGCTGTCCTTTCCATATGAGGACTTCTCAGGGGATGCCAGGCTTTGGATGGTGTTGATGTGATGACTTGCCTGTGGCACATACCTTAAGCATCTGATAAGATCCCTCTCTCTAGGTCAAGGAGGTGCCCCAGGTTATTTTGAGTTATAAATTTCTTTTAATTCAACTGCATTTTCAGGTTGTAAAATCTAGAAGTATCTCCAAACTAGCATTGAAAAGAGTAGTGTCTTCAGGCCTGTCTTTATCTCTCCTGAACATTGGCTTTAGTCAAAATGTCCAGAAATGAGTCTGACAAAGTATCTCCAGGTCTTGATTGTTAGAGCACAATGGGCTTTCCATCAGAAGTTAAATTTATGCTCCAGCAATTTATATTCCTACATGTGTAGGCAGAATGCTCCAGTTCCTGTTACAAAGTATTTAACTTACTCTTGTGACTTGAAGATGAAGGTAAAGTAACAACCCCAGGCTTATTTCTTCTCATGCTTTCCAAGTTTGCATGCTCCCTTGGGGCAAGGGCCAGTGTGTTCAGATGCATTTAGTTCAGAGTACTGCATAGAGCTCATCCTGGTTAGAAATCCAAACTATAGCTGCTGCTTTTTTTTTTTTTTAATATTTACTTTTATTTATTTATGCATACAAGAACTGGGGTGTAGGACTGAGGTGCAGGGGGAAGGGACTAGGGTTCATCAGAGACAGAGTGGGGAGCAGAACAGGAGGATCTACCAAAATATATTTCCGAGGGGAGCAGTGACTGAGACAGGAGAGGTCTGCTGCCCCATATGTCTTTGCTCCCTGGCTGGGGATCTAAATCTGGCCTCAATGGCTGGTGATAGCTTGATAGTGCTGAGACTTAACCCCTGCGCCACCAAGGAGGCCCCAAACTATAGCTTCTAAATTGGGAGTTCCTTTAAAATTAGTGCATCCCACTGTCTGTCTTTGTATACCATCCAGATCACATAAAAGATAATGGTATGCAATAAAGCACAAAATAAGGAAAGTCTCATTTCAATGTAGAGAATTCTGAAAAATAATAAAAAATGTTTATATATAATTTAATTCATACATCTCAATCATATTTTTGCTTACATTTCTCTCTCTCCTATTTTAGCTTATCATTGAAGATCTGTAAATATCTTCCAAATCATTTTGATAAAAATATATCCAAATAATGAATGATACTTCAAAACTGAATAGACTTTAATTTTACAAAATGAAATCTTATAAATGTCTAGAATTTTACATAAACTTTTCTGATTTTTCCTTATTCTTTTGAGGATTATATATTTTGTTTTCAAAACACAATTCTTTTTTTGTTGTTTCTTTCGGTGTGGACCAAGTCATTTAACTTTCTGTATGTTTGTTTCTTCATCTCAAAAATAAGGTTAATAATTTTGACCTTTTGCATTGGGCTTTTGCTCTGCTGTGAAGAAAAACATAAATGCCTACAAACTACTCTGGGCACTATGGATGAAAGTACAGAGATGGAAGGAGTTGTTTTATTTAAGAGAGTAAAAAGTAGATACACTTGAGTAGATTGATTTCACGTGTCCATTCAGTGTCAGTGAAGTTGAAGGGAGAGTGGTCACTGGATGAGCAAATGTTCACAAGTAAGTTCTGATGGGTATGCAATAATATTGAAGGCATTGCTATTCCAAACACATAGACACTCACTGACCTGATCAATTTGCCACCTCATTTATTTATTCACAGCTGAATTCCACTTGCAATGCATGTGCCAAGCATTCTTGTTGGCAAGTAGGGAAATAAGGATTGCTTAGTTTGTGCATTTAAAATGAACCTGAGAAGACAATTAAATTCCAAATATTTCATAAATGTATTTTAGCAAGATTTATCTCTGCAAGCCTCATTTCAATTATTGCTGAGAGAGAATAAAAATGCATTCATTGTGAAAGCTGGAGAAGATGTATGAAGACTATTAAAGAAACTTGACTCCTGCATCAGTCCTTTAAAACATTGCTTGTGATCTGAACAAAGACCAAGGCAAGTGGCCTCTTTTCTGGACCAGGAGGACCACCTGCTCTGTTGTTTCATTTTTTAAATTCCTTGAAAGAAAAACCAAGGTTGGTCCTCCCTCATAGCGCAAGGGGTTAAGACGCAGCCTATGAAGCTATCCTCAGCCACTGAAGCATGAGTTCAATCCCTGGCCGGCCAGGGAGCTACCCACATGGTGCAGCAGACCTCTCCTGACTTGTCTGCTGCTCCCCTCAGTAGTGTATTTCAGTCAATCTGCCTATTCTGTTCCCCACTCTGTCTCTGGTGAATCCTCTCACCCCCCACACCTCTGGCCTATACCCCAGTTCTTGTATGCATAAAGAAATAAATCTTAAAAAAAAAAAAAAGGATGTCTTTAATTCTCTCTAGGAAATTCTGGATGTCCAGTCTTTTACTGTTTCCTGACTAAGATACATCTTGGATAATATTGTCCCCAAAGGCAAACTTCAAATAAGATTTATCAACTATAAGAACCTACTATGAATATCTCTATGTAAAACAAACTAGACAACTTAGAGGAAATGGACTTTGTTTTGACTCATACAACCTTCTAAGACTAGAACATTATGAAACAGACAGCTAAAACAATCCAATCACAAGCACAGGAATTTTACAAGTAACAATGTCTCCTCAGTACAAAAGCACAGGACCAGATGGTTTCTCCAGTGATTCTACTAAATCTCTAAAGAGTACTTAATAGCAATTCTTCTCAAATTCTTCAAAAAACTGAAGAGGGTGGAAAACTCCTTAACACATTCTATGATGCCAACATAATCCTGATATCCAAAACAAACAAGGAAAGCCTCCTCCCCCCCCAAAAAAATGCTATAGTCCGATATCTCTGGTGAATATAGATGCAAAATCCTCAACAAAATCTTAGGAACTGAATGCAGCAATATATTAGGAGAATCATCCATAATTTCAAGTAGGTTTCATCCCAGTGATACAAAACTGGTTCAACATGAGCCAATCAGTGTCATTCATCAGGTCAACAAAAAGGAGATAAAAATCACATGATCATTTTAGTAGAAATGCAAAAAGCATTTGACAAGACCCAATATCCATTTTCTATAAAATAGGAATAAATTTAACTTACATAATAAAAGTCAGTGTAAAAAAGACCGCAGCCAACATTATACTCAAAAGTGGAATCCTGAAAATATTTCTGCCAAGGTCAGAAACAAAACAATATATCCACTTTCACCACTGTGGTTCAACATAGTTTTGGAAGCCCTAGCTAGAGTAATTAGGTAAGAAAAAGACATAAGAGAGATCCAGACTGGAAAAGAAGAAATAAAACTATTACTACTCACAAATGACATGATTATATACTTAGGAATCCAAAAGATTTTAACAAGAAAACCGAAAATAACAAATGTAAATAAAATGACAGGATATGAAATCAAAGCATAAAAATATGCTGTATTTTATATGTAAACAATGAATTAGAAAAAAGAGAGATTTTAAAAAACTAACCCATTTGTAATTACACCAGAAAACTCAAATACCAGGGAGTCAACAAAAGAGGTGAAGGACCTATATATGCATTAAACACTATATGACTCTATTCAAGGAAATAAAGGAAGAGACAAAGAAAAGATATCCCATGCTCATTGACTGGAAGAACAAGCATTGTTAAAATGGCCATATAACCTAAAGAAATTTACAGATTCAACACAATACCTATTTAAATCCCAGTAACTTTTTAAAGTAAATAGAAAAAAACAATTCCAAAATTTGTATGGAACCACAAACAGCCCCAGGTAGCCAAACAATCCTGAGAGATAAGAAGAAAAATGGAGGTATCACACTCCCTGACGTCAAGCTGTCACACAGAGGTTGTGACAGTGAGGTCGTTATGGATGAGCCCACACATATGTTATGTGAGGTGATATGATATGACTAACCAGGAACCACAGCCATTGTAACAAAGAATTGAAACACCAGTAGAAAGCAAAGCACGTAAGTAAGCACGCTGAAGGAATTTTATTAAAAAGACACAGGCCGACTCCAGGGAGCAAAGCCGCAAGGGTTAAAGAAACAGGCTAACTCCTGTCAGCAGCGAGCAAGCCTGAGATTTATGAAGGACACGTAACAGTAAAGCTCCCGTGTGTGGGAGGGGTCCAGAATGGGTTGCTGCTGGTGAAAAAAACTTTGGGGTTTTTAAAGTTACACTCATGTTTTGGGTCTAGAGGATATGTTGTGGTGATTGTGCAGTTTCTTGATTGGTCAACCTTGCCTGAGGTCCTAACGTAGATTAACCAGTGATAGTGGATAGGGCCAGGATAGGCACAGGGCAGGTTTCTATGATCCAGCAGATGGGTAAAGGAGAGTCTTGGAGCCCTTGGTGGCTTTCTCAGGCTTTTATTGAGCTGTTACATATACAGCAGCAACCAGGTACACGGCAGGCAGGGGTGCGGTGCGGGGTGGGGGGTGGGGCGGGTAGGCCAGGAGGCCTACCCTGGCAAGGCCTACCCTTGCCAGGCCTTGGCAAGTCTTCGAGTCTGAAGACAGCTTCTTTGGGCATCTTTGGCTTCTTTCTCCTCTCTCTTGCCTCTTTCCTGCTGCTTCCTCTCTTGGTGACTCAATACTCCTCCCATGGCCCACAGAAGTAAATAAGACAGTTTGCAACAATGTAACAACTGCAGGTGCCCCATCAGGCAGGGCAATCCTAATGGTGGGAGGGCAGAAAAGCATGAAAAAACCATTTACCCTACATAGTGTCTTGGACTTTTTTCTTGTTATTGACTTTTCTCTTGTTGTCTCCTGAGGGTCCCTTATCTCCCAGGGTCCCAATCCTTATCCCTCCTGTTATGTCTCCCAGGGCCCCAGGCCCTATCTGCCTGTCAAGGTCTAGCCCCTCCTAACTATGCTACAAAGAAACTTTATTTAGAACAGTATGGTATTGGTGAAGGTGAAGGACCTATGTATTAAACATTAAAACAGAAATAATGGAAAAGAATGGAAAGCTCAGAAATAAATCCACACAAATACGGACAATTGGTCTTTGACAAAAGAACAGTGACCATACAATGGAGAAAAGAAAGTCTCTTTAAAAATGGTTATGGGAAACACAGATAGCCACAGGCAAAACAATGAAACTTGATCCATTCTTAACTCCACACACAAAAATTAATTCAAAAGGGGTTAAATATTTGGATATAAAACCTAAAACTATAAAATCCTAAAAGAGAACATAACTGGACCTCAACCACAAAGATATATTTGGGGTGCAACCTTAACAACAAGGGAAACAAAAGCAAAATAAACAAGTGGAATTACATCAAAATTAAAAAAAAATGTACTTCAAAAGAAACCATCACAAAAACAAAAAGACAATCTACCAACTGAGAGAAGATATTTGCATATCACATGTTTGACAAAGGGCTAATTACCAAAATACATAAAGTACTTACATACTCCAACAACAAAAAAGACAACTCAATCAAAGAATGGGTAGGTGACTTAAGTAGACATTTTTCTAAAGAAAACATTCAAATCACCTACAGGAACATGAAAAATTGTTGAACATCACCTGTCATAAGGGAAATGCTGATCAAAACCACAAAGAGCTACTACCTCACCCTGTAAGAATAGCCTATACAAAAAAGATTGTAAACAACAAATGTTGGTGAGGAAAAAAGAACTCATACACTGTTGGTGGGAATGCAGTTTGTTGCAGCCTCTGTGGAAAACAGTATGGCTATACCTTTAAAAAATAAAAATGGAAAAAAATCCATATGATCCAACAATATATTTGGTGTGTACTTGCTCAAAGAATGGGAAAACACTAATACAAAAAAATTGTGTACTCTTGTGTTCATAGCAGTGTTAGCCACAACTGCCAAGTCATGAAACCGACCTAGTACCCAATGACAGTTGACCGCATCAAGAAATCATGGAATATATACTGCATGGAATACTGCTCACCTATTAAAAAGAATGAATAGATGAAATTTGAGGTGACTATGCTAAATGAAATAAGTCAAAAAAGTAAAAGACAGATAGCAGGTGGTTTTACTTACTATGGAATATACATAACCAAAAATAAAAAAAAAAATAAACTGCCAAAGCACAATAAAAACAATTCTTAGATATTGTGAAAACATGCTGATTACCAGAGGGAACAGATGGGAGTAAAGCGGGGAGAGGGGGTAGGGAGGAAATAGGGCATTGGCATGGGAGATATGGTGGAGGGTAAATGAAGCATGCACACATATGGAAGAGTAAACACGTAACTCCAAAGTTAAATGGACATGTAAATGACTGACAAAAAAAGATTTATCAAAGTCTGGCCAAAAATAACCACACTTTAACCCAAAATGTACAATTTTCTGCAGTAGTTAGATATGATCTTGGACTTATGGGAATTGCAAATGTTTCAGTTAGACATGAGCTATAGGATGAGGTAGGTACATGACATACTTCCTTTTTAGTGATCTCCTTTAGAAAAGACTCCTCCTACAAGTCTTATAAAACTTTCCAGTTGAAAACCTCTCAAGATTCTGTTTTCTGTAAGTATCTTAGTTAGGTGCTCTTAGTGGATCCCCACTGCTCATTAAATCAAGGTTTCCTTGCTTATCCTATTTCCCAAAAGTCCATAAAATCTCACCATTCCTTCTCCAAAGGTGCTAATAGTTTGTCCTCATTTAAACATTTTCTGTATATCAGGTGTGTCCTTAGTGTCACTCTTCTACTCAAATATAATACCAAGTCTGCAAGGTAAATTCTGATCATTTGCCAGATTACAAATAGGTAAACTGAAATTAGGAAATATTAAATACCTTTCTGAGAATCTCAAATCTATCTAGAAAGGGACAAGATTCAAACTCAGGTCTGACTGATTTTAGAAACCTTCTTTTAACCCCTACTTTGTGTTGTCTAACATCAGTGGGAAACCAGCTGCCTGTTTTATTCCCCTTCTGTGGAGTTCTTCTCTATGTCTTCCTTACTCCCTTTCCCAGAGAGGTCAAACCACTTTCACTGGTTTGCTTTTTCACAATCTTAGTTTAAGTTAACTGACAATTATACTGCATGCCATTGCTTAAACAAATGCATTTTTATCAGAATAGAAGAAAAACAGAAATTTGGTAAAATAGAAGCTAAGATGTGAAGCTGGCAAAATTTGACATCCAACTGCTGGGAAGTCAGATCAACTCTTGGAAAGTTATTTTATAATAGGTATGGTCAACCTAGAATGACCTTTTCCAGGAGTGTATTTTTGAGTTTAGAAGTTTGTTGTTTGTTGTTATTTGGTGGATGGGCATTGAAAACTCCTATTATAATTGTGTAGTTAACTTTTTCTCTTAGTAGTTTTACCCATTTTTGCTTTGTGATTATTGAAGATCTGTTATTTGATGCATAAACATTTAGGCTGATTGATTTACTCCATTATCAGTATGAAATTACTGTCCACATTTCTAGTAATATATATCTCTGCTCTAAAATCTGCTATTTTAGAGTGGTATATTCCCTTCTAATTTCTTGGGACTCGTATTGATATAGGATATCATTTTCCATTCTTTTCTTTTAATCCATGGCGTCTCTATTCTAAAGTTTGTTTTTATAGTCAACAGAGTTGGATCTTGCTCTTTTTACTGAACTGAACTCTCTCTAGTGTTTAGATTGTTTACATTTAATTTGATTAGTGAATTATTTAGATTTCCGTTCTCTTGCTATTCATTTTTTATTTGTCTCATACATTTTACTTTCCTCTTTACTTTTTTCTGACTTCTTCTGGGTTGAGTAATTTTAATAGCTTCCTTTATCTTCTTTGTTGTCCTATTGAAGAAGAAATTTTGTTTTATTGTTTTAATGGTTGTTGCAGGATATGTAGTATACTTCTTTAAGTATACTTGTCACAGTCTCCTTCAATTTTTGCTGTTCTGTTTCATGTATAGAATAGGACCTTTAACATTGTAACATTACGTCATTTCTATCCCCTCCCCAGGCTTTATGTTATCATTGTCAAATATTTTATTTATAAATTTGTTATAAATTCACCAAAACAGGTATTATTTTTATCAGAGACAGTCTAAATTGATTTAAATAATAAGAAATTACTTACTTTGTAGCTACCATTTCTGGTCTTCATTATTTTTTGTGTGGACAATATTTCTATCTGGTATTATTTTCTTTTTGCCCAATGATGTTCTATTAATATTTCTTACCATGTGGGTATGCCACAATTAAACTCTTTCAGATTTTTATATCTAAAAATATCTTTATTTCACCTGCTTTTTGTAAAGATATATCCCCTGAGTATAGAATTTTGTCTAGCAAGTTTTATATTTTTCTTCATAAATTTAAAGATGATATGCCACTGTGTTCTCATTTGTACCATTTCTCATGACAATTCTGCCATCCTACTACTTGTTCTGTATGGAAACATGCCTTTTCTCGCTACATACTTTTAAAATTTTCCTTATTTCCTTGGTTTTGGAAAAAATAATTATGATGAGACTTAGTATAATATTTTTAAAGGGAGGAAATTTGGAAAATTTTCATCCAGTCTATTTGCAAATCCCCCCGCCTCCACTTCTTCAGAGACACCAGTTATTATTATCCATTAGGCGACCTTGACTTCTCTACTTTTGGAGTATATGAGATATATTATCTTAATGCACTTTTATATCAGTTCTAGCATCTGTGGTCTTAATAGGTTGATTATTTTCCTCAATTTTGTCTGTGTTCTGCTTCTTTGTCTAATAGTCTTTGAATAGACATTGGACGTCATTAATTTTTGCTTAACATTTTAATATTGAATTAGAATCTAACTGCCTAAAATTTTAAATTGGGGACCTCCTTGTGGCCTAGGGATTGAGTCTCAGCACTATCACCACTACGGATTGAGTTCAATCCTGGCCAGGGAGCTAACCCACACATGGCACAGCAGACCACTCCTCTCTCACCCACTGCTCCCCTTAGTATATTTCAGGAAATCCACCTGTTATGCTCCCCACTCTGTCTCTGGTGAATTCTCTCACACCCTGCCCTCTGGCCAACACCCTAATTCTTCTACACAAAAATTAATTTAAAAAATAATTGGAAATTAATTGTGATAAAACATTTAACTAATAATCCAACCTAGTTATCTACAGTTGTTTTTCCTATGTAACCTGGGATTCCAAATCCTGATGAAAGCATTCTTTGAGAGAGAAGAAATTTAGTGCCTCCCTTTTGCTTCTTTTTGCTGAATGATTTATATCTGTAAATATTTTTGAATTTGGCTTTGAAAAACAGTTGAGTTACTTGGAATAAGTCTTATACTTTTATCTCTTGCTTTTATGATGTGTTAGGCAAATTCAGAGTAGTGCTAAATCTATGCAAATTATTCTCTACTAAAGCAAGTCCTCCCTGTATTCTCTACTTAATGTCTAATATTTTTTTTTTCCTTTTCTGTTGATGAGAATAGACACCATTCCTGGTTTTATCAGAATGTGGATACTGTTTCCTTTCATTCTTTTAGGTGTTTTTCTTGTACTACACATAGTATAATCTTCCCTCACACAAATGCACTGCCATTCAGAATTTTGAGAATTTGAGGGGATTCCTCTAGAGAACTTGGAGGGAAAAGGGGTTCTTTGTGTAGTCTTTGATACTAAGCATTCACCAAGCCAAATATGTGCCTAAATAGTTTACACAAAATCTCTTCTTCCAGTTTTCCATACTAAGAAGTATTTTAACTGTGATCACTTCCTCAGCACAACAGATGTCCACTCCACCCCCCAATCTGTCTAAACATTTCCTACACCCTTGCAAAGCATTTTGTGTCCATACCTATTAAGAAGTCAACACAGCCTCGTTAAGTATCTGTTCATTTGTCTGTCTCCCTTGGAGAGAAAATAATTGAGTTGCATATTGCTATATTCCTGTTACATGGTGGGATTTAACTGTCAATTGAATAAGATGGAATACTCAATCATTTCTATGATTCAGATAGATGTACCACCTTGGAATCTGTATAGCTAATGAAAGAAACAGGTATACCAGGACATTTGGAGAAAGATTCCAATAATGAGGGTGAAATATTAGATGTTTTAAGTAAATCAATCGATTTCCTCTTCTAGGATATTCAAGTTTGACATATTGGTGACAATACATGCTAAATAGAATATCAAGTATTTAATGTTTAGTAGTAAGTAGAAGGAAAAAAAATACCTTTCCCCTTTAACAAAGAAGCAATCTCTCTTTGACACACTTGAACTTTATTTTATGTAGTCTCTTTAAATTTGTAGGACATTTTCTTTAAAATCTTTTTAAACATAATCCTTCACTTACAACATAATCCTTCACTCCAAGAAGACAATAGTGAGAAGGAAAGGAAGAAGAAATGGAGATTTTATAAGCCTTTCTTCTGTCTTCTGATGAAGGTTGTCCTTTAATGTTTATATTTTTTAAAAGATTTATTTATTTATTTATACAAGCACTGGGTACAGTCAGAAGCGTGGGAGGGTGAGAGAATTCACCAGAGCCAGAGCAGGGAACAGAACAGGCAGACCGACAAAATACATTGCTGGGAGGGGAGTAGCAGGCACAGCAGGAGAGGTCTGCACACCATGTGGGACCCTCACCCATGGCCTGGGATCCAACCAGCACTGCAGAGGCTGCGGGCAGCTGGGCAGCTTCACAGCTTCACAGCCCGGCGCTCACCCACTGCGCCACCAGTGGAGGCCCTCCTTTAATGTTTAAATCCTGCTCTGTTTATCAGCTCTGGAGAGCTGTTGGTGTTTTGTTTTGTTTTGTTTTTTCCTTCCTGTTTTGGTAATTCGTGGACCAATATTTCATTACCTGAAATTTTGCTTTATAAAAGGTCCTTAAGTGTTTGTCAAAACTTGAATTCAAATTGACTCCACTGTTCTCCACATGGCTCTTTCTGTTTTTGTGACACTCATGTACATTGGCTGCTAACATCCACTTTGAAACTTGCTCTACCTTCTCTAGATTCTTAGTTCAGATGCAGTCATCTGACCGCCCTCTCACATGCACATGTCCTCCTTCAATAGTGCAGCTCACGGGCCTCCCCCGTGCCGCAGCGGGTTGAGCACAGCACTGTGAAGCTGTCCACCGCCTCTGCAGCGTGGGTTCAATTGAGGCGGGCCAGGGCAATACCCACATGGTGCAGCACGCCTCTCCTGTCTCGCCCAATGCTCCCCTCAGCAGTGTATTTCAGTCTGTCTGCCTGTTCTGTTCCCCTCTCTGTCTCTGGTGAATCCTCCCGCCCTCCAGCGCCTCTGGCCTGTACCTCAGTTCTTGTGTAAATAAATAAATCTTAAAAAAAAAAAAATAGTGCAACTCATGAGCACTAAAGGCTTTCATCCTGTCTCTAAGGGAAGGAAATAGTTTACCACAGTGTTTTTACCTCACTTGATAACTACAGTTTTTGCCATCCCAGTGATACCGGAATTGTCAGGCCTGGTCTCCCAGCCAGGAACGGAGCGCAGGCTGCAGGGGCAGCACTGAGCCCCAGCGACTAGACCCTCATGGGTTGGTGTCTCACGAAGCCGCAGCAGGAACTTTGCAGACTCTCAGGCAAGCAAGCGAGAAGAGGCAGGTTTGTTTAGAGGAAGAAAAAGTTTATTGAGGAGAAAAGGAACAGAAATAAAGTGGGATTCCCAGGCCAGGAAACCAGGCCTGCGAGGGGCAAGGAAGCCAAAGTGGAGTTGTGTCTCAGGGAATATATACCTTTTTTTCCTCATTATTCTAAAACTCCACCAGTCTCTTTGTGATTGGTTAGTTCTCGGCTGTCTCACTTAATTTTCTACTAAGTGGGGGATCTTCACATTCCTTATCTAACAGCTTTCTCTTTCCCCATTTGTTGCATCTTTATCTTTATGGCCCAGTCTTCTGGATGGGCATCCCTGCATTAAAGTTAAACAGCTGCCCTTCTAATTTGTCCATAAATTAAACCACTCTCCATTTCCCCAATCTCTACCTCCCTTTATCACTTGAAGGAAACCAAGGCCAGCATTAACAATGTTGTCCTTGGTCCTGGGATGTTTGTTTTTCCAGGTGGAATTGGTTACACTCCTCTTGCTGCCCTTATCTCTGAAGCCTTCCTCAATTCTCCAAGGTCCCCTTCTGCAATGTCCCTACAACTGCCTAATTCCTAGCTTGCCCTGTGTCTCACCAGGAAACAACTTTTATGCTTGATTTGGGACATGAAAAAAAATTAAACAGATACAAATTTCAAGCAGTTTAAAATCACTTTGTGTAGTGTAAGAGAGAATAATCTTCAAATATACTCTCATATCAGGATTAAATCTCAAACTTCAAAGTGTTTATTTGATTGTGGCTATTTCTCAGTTTGTTCAATTGCATTGGGTGTTCTTAGTGGCAGATCTAAACAGGAAATGAGCAGTATCCAACTTGCATGTAAGCCAGTTGTTTGGAGGGTGAAAGATTAATTAAAAGAAGTGGCTGGTTAATTTAAAACAAACAATGCCTAGCCTTTATCCTGAGCTTATTTTTATTTTTTTTAAAGATTTTATTTATTTATTTATTTATTTATTTATTTATACAAGCACTGGGTACAGTCAGAAGCACGGGAGGGTGAGAGAATTCACCAGAGCCAGAGCAGGGAGCAGAGCAGGCAAAAGGACCGAAGTACACTGCTGAGGGGAGCAGCAGGCGGCAGGAGAGGTCTGCACGCCATGTGGGACCCTCCTCCGGTGGAAGGGGAGCAGCCGGGGATCGAACCGGCGCTGCAGAGGCTGCGGGCAGCTTCGCAACTCAGCGCTCAACTGTTGCACCACCCGGGAGGCCCTGGTGCAATCTATTCTTATAGTCAAGAAGACTCTGGGTTCCATGAACCATTTTTGTCCTCCTGGATACAGTATAAAATTTCTGCTTTGGATAAATATCTGCATCAAAAAAAAAAAAGAGTTTAAGAATCACATTTAGAGTCTTGAACTAAATCTTTCACAGTAACAGATTCTGTTCACTAAATGAAGCTTGTTTCATCCAATATATTTAATACCATCAATTTTTATGACTAAGAGTATGTTTTATAGGTGAGAGGCAGTGAGTAGAGTGAAGTGCTTCCTATAATCTCCTTTACTTTCATATAGAAAAATAAATTGTATATTTTTCCCATTTATGTTTCAAAGATTATTGCTGCTGTGTAGCCAGGATAGTCCCAGCAAGGACTGGGTTCCATCTGCAGCACATTTCTTTAGTAATGGTGACATATTTTGATAAATAACTGAGTTGACTGCTAAATTTACTGTGAAGCAGAGAATTAGATCAATGGAGAAGGTTCTAACTCTCCCAATCCAAACTTACTACTGCACCTAGGACAAAGATTAACCAGGAGCATTGCAGATAGAAAAGAGTATATTACTTATTTATTGTATCCTTTTGGTTTTTCTTTCTTGTCCATAGAGATTGAAAGAATTAAAGCAACGAGAGTTTGCTCGAAATGTTGCTTCTAAGTCATGGAAAGATGAGAAGAAACAAGAAAAAGCACTTAAAAGACTGCATCAGCTGGCTGAGTTAAGGCAACAGTCTGAATGGTAAGAATTAAAGGTGTCTTGAATGCCTCAAAACTCTCTTCAACCTCTTGGGAAATATCAATGATAAACTTACTTGGTTCACTGTAATAATGTAAACAAATTACAACTAATTAACAAAAATATCTTGAGGGCAAATGGCCCTAATAGTTAAAGGCTCACAAATTAATAATTATGGCATCTGATTTTCCCTCTCCAATATTAGTTTAATATGCTTTTTGTGAAGGATTAATTCTGAATACTAGTATTTCTTCTATCCGCTTGACTTAAATAGAACTTTACAGCAATTAAGTTTTCTAATAATAATTTTAAAATCCTTAAATAATAGTGCTTGATTTAGAGGGGAATAAATCTGTACATTTCCTGTACACGCCTCAATTCAGAATAAACGGCACTGCCATTGTCTGGATGACAAACAAGATGTAATTAATGCTGTTAAATTTACTACACAGTGCCATTCAAATTGATAATTATGACAAACATTACACTAATACATTCTTGTAACTAAAAAAAATAGGAGTTTTACATAAGTTTAGAATGCTGAGTGTTTTGAAGTGAGGAGATTGTTACCTGGAATTCAATTAAATTTGTGGATTGTGATTTGTGCTCAAATGAATCATATTGTAGAGCACTAATGTAGCTAATTAATGTAGTTGACAGCAAGCTGGTGAATTGTGAAATTTATAGCTCTTTGCTAGAATTTAAACCTTTGTTGTTTTACTGAAAAGCAATATACAATAAACTTGGAAGTGAATGACTCAATTATAGTGCCATAAATATTAGACCTAATGTCTCATTTTAAGAAAATAATTTTTTTGGATCAATTATGAATAAAAAAATAGTATACAACTTGCATATATTAACATATTTGTATCACTGGCTTAAATATTTTAATAAACTCATGAATATATATGATAATCACATTAGAAATAAATAGGAAATTTGTTATAAAGAAAAGATTTTAAAAAGACAAAGATTTCACTTGAGTAAAAATAATAGATGTTATGTTAAAAATTTAAACAAAAAGCAAAAGATAAAGTTTGGAAAAACATATATCCAGAAGTGAGATTATTGGGCCTCCCCGGTGACACAGCGGTTGAGCGCTGGGTTGCGAAGCTGCCCGCAGTCTCTGCAGCGCTGGTTCGATCCCCGGCCGCTCCCCGGCCACCGGAGGAGGGTCCCACATGGTGCACAGACCTCTCCTGCCACCCGCTGCTCCCCTCAGCAGTGTACTTCGGTCCTTCTGCCTGCTCTGCTCCCCGCTCTGGCTCTGGTGAATTCTCTCACCCTCCCACGCTTCTGACTGTACCCAGTGCTTGTATAAATAAATAAATAAAAATAAATCTTAAAAAAAAAAAAAGAAAAGAAAAGAAATGGAGAAAAGTTTAGAGAAGGAAGTGAAATCATAAATGAGTCTATAACTATAAAAATGAAAACTAATTTTGCTGTAAAATATAAACTTGTAAACTTGTATTAAAATAATAGAATAAAATACTACACAAATAGAAAAATAGGAATTTCTAAATTAATAAAAACAAATTAGATTTAAGATAAGGAAATTAAAGTTTAGAAATGACAGAAAGAACTAAGCTTACAGCATGAAAATTAGAGGATTAAAAGTTCTGTACTGAGGATAAAGTGTTAAAACTTGTGATGAAATATAATCACAAATGTAGTTTTGGAGCCTCCCCGGTGGCGCAGCGGTTGAGCGCTGAGTTGCGAAGCTGCCCCCAGCCTCTGCAGCGCCGGTTCAATCCCCAGCTGCTCCCCGGCCACCAGAGGAGGGTCCCACATGGCGCGCAGACCTCTCCTGCCACCCGCTGCTCCCCTCAGCAGTGCACTTCGGTCCTTCTGCCTGCTTTGCTCCCCGCTCTGGTGAATTCTCTCGCCCTCCCGTGCTTCTGACTATACCCAGTGCTTGTATAAATAAATAAATAAATCTTAAAAAAAAGCCTTAAAAAAAAAAAGTAGGTTTGATTTTAAAATGAGAATAAGAACTAAGCACAAGAAGAGCAAATGTAATATGAAAACAATAAAAGTAAAGAGGTTTAAATATATTTAAAAGAAAACAAAAGGAAGAAGCTTGAGTATCAGAGAGATAAATGGTAAGATAAAATGGCAATATTGGAATGAACATTTAATCTAACATAAATGAAAGCAAGAAAACACAAAAAGCAGTGTCAAGATAATAAGCAAAAATATTATTAATGAAAATAATATAAGAATATATATTATTTTATATATAATATATATAAATATTATATATATAAAGGAGACATCTCCATCATGATGGAACAAGGAAGAGGAGAATGATAATATATACTAATCAAAAGAAATCAACCTGTCACACTATCATTGGTTAATTTGGAGTATTTCCAATTCAACTTTCTTCAGCTCAGACACATTTTTCTTCTCAAAAATTGTGTTGGTTATTGCCTCTTTCCTGTCCTAGTTTCTTGTCTTAGAATCTGTATGTTAAATATGTGCATAAATATATATATTTATTTGCAGGCATGTGTATATACACATGCATATGTATATATTAAATATAATAAAATATGCGTAATAAAAGTACAAAATCATACAAATGTACAATTTTTTTAAAAAATGAATGAAAAGAGACTAATAAAAATATGCACCTGCAGTATTAAACATGTAAAGGCAATGAAGAAAGGTGCATGAAATTTGGTGGACAAAAGGAATGTGACTGCTGAGTGCTATGTAGAGTGGCCAAAGTCTAAGTGAAAACAAGAAATTCTCAAACCAAGAGCTCAGAAAGCATTCCTCTTCATTGCAACTTATGTTACATGCAGAAGAGATATCAGTTGTTTTAGTATTGTATGTGGAAGCAGGAAAAGTTGAATAAAAATGAAATAAAGATCTGAAATAGAAAAGTGAAAAAAAAAATTCTAAGCATGTGGAAAAAGAAAAGAAAGTCAGCTCAAAGCACAGAATCAGATATCTGTGTTGTGCATCTGTATTGTCTTCTTCCAGGGAGGTCTGGTTTGGTATAGAAGTTTATAGGTAGAACATTTTAGGTACAGTGTCAACCGAATGAATTTCATCTCTTATGTATATTGTTATTTCTAATTTTGATCACATTTTCTGATTTAATTACTAATTAAACTCAATAGAATGAATAATCTTTAAAAAGCTGTGAAAGGTAATACATATATATCCACAAGGGATAAAAAGTAAATATTTTGCCCACAAGGGCAAAAGAAAAGATGGTTGTGCATTTTGGTTATTTTATTATGCATTTATTATAATTAGCCAAATTTGTGACAAATTATAAAGATAGAACTAACCACAGTTTTTCAAAAGGAAGTAAGCATGAGAGAAATTTTAAAACCAAGGAAACAAAAGTTACAAAATGATAGGACTATGCCAAAAAGCAAATTGAAGATATATTTTTATACTTTTGAAGTGTTTTTTTTGTTGTTGTTGTTAAAGATTTATTTATGCATGCATACAAGAACCATGGTACAGGCCAGAGGTGGGGAGAGGTAAGAAGATTCACCAGAGACAGAGTAGGGAACAGAACAGGCAGACTGACTGAAATACACTGCTGAGGGGAGCAGTTGGCAATACAGGAGAGGTCTACAGCACCATGTGGGTATCTCCCTGGCCGGCCGGGATGGAACCTGCACTGCAGAAGCTGAGGACAGCTTCATAGAGTTGTTCTGAACCACCTGTGCCACCAGGGAGGCCCTGAAGTGGTTTTTAATTCCATTTGGTTTCCTATTTGACATGATGACAGGGGTTAGCAAACTCTTTGTGAAATAATGTTAAATCTATTTCAGCAAACTGAGTTTTTAGAGGACACATATTGTGTTCTAAATGCAATACTTATTTTCTTTGCAGTACTGGCATAGATATTCACCTGCTGTTGCTTTTACTAATCTCAAAGAAGACACTTAAAGTATGCATGTTAGAAATAGCCACTTTCAACACAGATATACTGAGTTACAGACGCAGTGAAATGGTTATATTACAGTAGACATAGTTCATAAATTATAATATAACCCAATACAGAAACACTATGAGATGGTCACATGGAGATAAGATTTATTGGCAAATTTAATGTTTTAACCATTAATATTTGTTATATTTACAGTGTTTCTGCAAGTGGACCCGCATACAAAGTTCCCAGGGTAGCCATAGAAAAACAACTCCAGCAAGGAATTTTCCCAGTTAAGAATGGCAGGAAGATGTCGTGCATGAAGGGTGCCCTTCTCATGAAAGGAAAGAATCTCTGCAGAAGCATTCCCGATAAGCAGCGCTCCACCACGTCAAACCGACACCAGTTACACACAGATAGACGTTATTTATTCAGTAATCGGGTACCACAAGCATCTGCAGACCTCAGCAATGGAAAACACAGGACAGGAGTGTCATTTTCTTTTTCCAAAAAAGTACACCTAAAATTAGAATCTTCAGCATCAGTGTTCAGTGAGAACACAGAGGAAACCCATGATTATAACAAGTCATCTGTCTACAAAACAAAACAACTTGCAGAGAAATGCAAGTGCCACAGGTTTGCACATGAGGATACACACCTTACTGAGGAAAAGGATATAAACATCTCCCCACACCATCTGGAAAGTGTTTCACACAATACCATCGCCATAAGCTCTCATATTTTGCAAGACAAAAATGACTCTATTGATGAAACACTGGAAGATTCAATTGGCATTCATGCTTCATTCTCTAAACCAAGCATTCATCTTTCAAATGTGGATTTTACTCCTTCCGGCAATGAAAAAGGAACTAGAAATACATTGAAGAACACTTTAGAAAACTGCATTAATCACTCATGCCAAACAAATGCTTCCTCTAACCCACCAAAAATTTATAAGCACAGTGAAGCCAGAATATTTGAATGTCTGGATGAGTTTCCATCCCCAGAGCCAAGTGAACAAAACAGCACCGTTCATCTGAATTCCAACACTAGAATGGAGAACGGACAAAAGTCTTACAATGAAGCAGACAGAATTAGCAAAAATGTGCAAAGACTTGTAAGAGAAACATGTCCCCATGATGTGAGGTCCAAACCATTGCCTTTTCTCCATGTACTAAGCAAGGATGGCCACACCACTCTCCAGTGGCCTACAGAACTTCTGCTCTTCACAAAAACAGAGCCCTGTATCTCTTATGGCTGCAACCCATTATATTTTGACTTTAAGCTTTCTCGGAACACAAAGGATGGCCATGATCCAGATGACTTAAAAACAAAATTGATTAAGGAGCCCTTGGGAATGAAGACTGCAAGAGAGAGCCACGTCTCAGGTTTAATCAAAGACCAACAAAAATTGATCCAAGAAGATAATCAGTCTCTAAAACCAAAGATGGTGATAGGGAATCCAGATTGGGAAAATTTCCAGAGAAAATATAATTTGAGCTGTAATGATTCTGAGCCAAATATGAGTAAACATAATTTCCATGCAAGTGATTTGGAATTGAAACATCCTGAAGTGCCTGCCTACCTTGATATCTCTCTAAAGAACTGTGTAGAAAACAGTCATAGTGATGGTGAATTTAAGGAAATTTCAAGGGCCCGTTGGCAAAGCTACCAAAGGGTAGTTCTAAATGATGTAAATGAGGACATAACATTTTCTCCTTACATCCCAAGGACTAAAAAGCATAAATTGATTTCCTGTGACCCTCATTCGGATTTTGAAGATAGAAATCAGTTCGCTTGGAATTCTAGTCTTTACACGGTAGAGGGTCACAGTGATGATGCGAAGGACTTCAGTGTGATTTTGAATAGTAACCACATCAGCATGACCAGCCGGGTTGCTAGATGCAGAAATCAACATTACAAGAGATGTTCTAGCCCTGCAGACGCATCCCTTGGCAGCACATACAGCCTGGGAAGTACTTATTCAAGTCATAGAGCCAGTGGAAATAGCCGCAGTAATTTGCTCTACCTTTGTGAAAGAGAACACAACTCAGTTGAAAGACACAAACGGAAACGCCAAAAGCACAACTGCCTCTACTTCTCTGATGAGCTAGCAAAGAGAGACTGCCTGCAGTCGGAAACAGAAAGAGAAAGGAACTTCAATTTGTGGGAATCCTGTAAAAATGAAAAATACTCAAAACATGCATATGATCACTGTAGAGAAAGATGCAAGTTGGAAAAAAATAAACAGTTTTCAGGGCCAAAATTCGGGAGAATCACCCATTGTAATACTAACTCACAAATTTCCTGTGCTAGGAATAGTGAAAAACCACCAAATTGCCAAGGACCTCACCTTAGTAGATTGGGCTCTCATTCGAGAAAGAGAATTTATTACTTAAATAAAAGCGAAAGAAGTCAAGACTCTTTGGACAGCACTCACATTTGTGATCTGGGAAAAGTAAAACCCTTGAAGTGTAACCCTGGGAATCTCAGCTGCCTTCTAGGAAACTGTTCCGGCAGCCCTTCAGAAACCACAGACTTGTCTGTTACAGGAGAGAGGACCCCCCTGACAGCCAAACACCTGTTAGAAAGAGTACAAGCCAAGAAGTATCAGGAACAATCAACTCCTGTTGAGGTTCCTTCAAAGAGCTGTAAAAATGAATCAGAGTCTCATTCACAAATCCAATGCACGATTCAATTTACACCACCAGGCTGTCACAGGCAACCACTGCCTTTGTCTGCAAAAACACAGAATACAAGTAAAAGGAGAAATGATAAAGCCAGTGTGATTCAAAGAACTACTGAGAGAGACAAAGTCAAAAGTTCACAGACAAATAATTTTACTGTGTTAGTCAACACCGAGTATGATAACCATCTTTCTAAAGATATAGTTCATGTAGTAGCAGAGCCTAAGGTGTCTGAGAACCCAACAAAAGAACAATCAAAACCTTTGATTAGTGAAGTCCAACCTTTTATTCGAAGCTGTGACCCAGTACCAACTGATTTCCCTGGTGCTTTTCCATCTAATAGATACACTGTTGTTACCGATTCAACAGAGACCAAAGAAGACCCAACAAATCCAGACTTACAGGATGTGAGCATACATATGAATCATGTAGAAGAGAATATAAACTCTTACTATGATACAGCTATGCAGAAGCATGACAAAATAGAAGATGAATTAGACGTGTGTCATAAGTCCCCTTCTCCCCCTTTAATTCAGCAGCCAATAATATTTTCTCCTGATGAAATAGATAAATATAAACTCCTGCAGCTACAAGCCCAGCAGCATGTGCAGAAACAACTTCTGTCAAAGCACCTTCGAGTTTTGCCTGCTGCAGGGTCGACTGCCTTCTCTCCAGCCTCAGCTATACAGACTGTTCCGGTTCACCAGCACGCTTCTATCACCACCATCCACCACACCTTTCTGCAGCACTTTGCTGTTTCTGCTTCCATAAATTCTCACAGCAATCACCTCCCAATAGCCCATCTACATCCGCTTTCACAGCCACATTTTGCTCCATTCACGTTTTCACCTCTGACCCCAGCCATCATCCCTGCACACCCCACTTTCTTAGCGGGTCATCCCCTGCATTTAGTTACTGCTGCCCCCTTCCATCCTTCTCATATAACACTTCAGCCTCTGCCCCCTACAGCATTTATCCCCACATTGTTTGGCCCTCACTTAAATCCAGCCACAACTTCTATCATCCACTTGAATCCTTTAATCCAACCAGTGTTTCAAGGTCAAGATCTTTGCCATCACTCTTGCTCCAGTCAGATGCAACAGTTAAATGAAGTGAAAGAGGCCTTAAATGTGTCAGCACACTTGAACTAAGTTGTGAAAGCCCCTCTTCTGGATAAATAAAACAAATTGTCACTACCTACAAAATTATATATTTAAAGTGGTCTCTGTGATTCTTATGATATTTAAAATATTGATGTCAATTCAAAATGTGATCATTATATGAAGAAGAACTGAATTGCCAATATTGAAATAGGAATAGTTTCAAATGTTATTTTACTTACAAAAATAAAACAGAAAATTCACAAAATTTTATGGAAAGGGAGAGGAAAACGTGTTAAAGATCTCTTTTGGATGATTTCTCACATATTGTTATAAAGTGACAACAGAAACAATCAGGCAGATCATTAATATTATAAAATCAAATGGAACACAATATATTTCTAAATGTGTATTGAGTGAATGAATGAATGAATGCACATTGTTTTTATTCATCAGAAAATAGGTCAGTGAAATGAACTAATTTTAAAAAATAATTCTGATAGTTAACTGTTATCCAAGCTTCCAATCAATATGATCTATTTCAATAAATATAATTTATATTTTCATAGGAAATAAAAGATGGCAAGAAATTTTCTGATTAATTCAGGTTGAAGACTACTCTTCAGTGAAAAACAATTTTACACATTATATTGTTGAGTTTCTGTGAAAAAGCTGACTTACTTTATTTCACACATATCTGTGTTAAGAGAATTTTGTAACTGTAAAAATCACCAACATCTAAAATTAAGACTGTTCAATTTTTGTATGAGAAAACATACATAAACTGTCATTAGTATTTAATAATGCAAAATGAAAATTTAAGTATATGTGCACATTTTGAACATATTTGTCAATCTTTCAAATATTACAGGGACTAAAATATTATGTTTTCTTTATTCTTCTACTTAGAAATCTTACTATTTAAACTATTTATGTATATGGTATATATATATATACACAAACACTATATATATGTTACCATATATCTATATATAGTATATATATACCATATATACTATATATATAGAGAGAGAGGTAAAAATTTGGAAATATCAGAATTTTGTATGTTACAGAGAAAAAATTATAAGGTGTTTGCTGTGTTTTATTCAATTGTACCATATATGTGCAAATATACATATATATATAATTAAAACACAGTGGATGATGAAAACATCATCATACGTGTAATTTTGCAAATTTCAAACCTTCATCCAAAATGTCTTCTGGTCCACAGAATTTGCGTTTCTTACATCTATTTTCTGAATGGTCCTCCAGTTAGATTTGTCATTTTTCACATTCTTAAAATTACAGAGGAATTTGTATGATTACAACATATTCCCCATAAAACTGGGTTTCACAGAAAATATGAATAGAAATGGAGCTTCTCAGTCATCCACCACCACATGTATGATGATGCAGACTCTATCATGGGAAGATGGAGGGATTTCATATTCAGCCTTGATGTCCCAGAGAAGAGAATGATATTTATTGAAGGACTATGTGCATCAGGTGGAGTCAGACTGAACCCTTGGTCCACATTATCCCATTTTAAAACTCAAAAGTCTATTTTGAAGTTAAAATTATCAGTCTTTCCTCTTCACAGATGAGGTAGATGATAATTAAAGATTAAATCTTAATTGAAAAGCAGGAGGAAAGAACATCTTAGATCCTGGTGAGAGGGGAGAGAGATGTAAAGAAAAGATATAATTTCTTAGATATCATTTAAACTTGTGGGGTGGAAATTTTTACTGTGAGCAAAAATCAAGTTTATCTAAAAGGAAGAGAAAATAAGAGAAAGGTATCAGAGAACAAGGAACTTAAATCACTTAAAATGATTTCAAAAGAAAATTGATAAACAATGGATGAATCGAAAAGAAGTGAATTAAGTGGAATATTTCTTATAAAAATGGCTCAGAAAATTTAAAAATAAATAATATCTAAAACAGACATTATAGACATAGAACCAAGACATAGTAATTATGGGAAGTCACTAGAAGTCACATTATGAAAAAGCACTTGCTTAATTTTTGTAATTATCTCATAAGAGATAATTTTTCTCTTAAAAGGTTAGATCAGAGAACTTCTACTGAATGCTTTATTTTGACTAACAAGGATAGATTGATACGAATTCATGTCATGGAAAACTGTCTTGATGAAAATCAGTGATGAAAGTGTTCACTGGATATACTGTCTTGGACTACAGGAAAGCAGACTTCCCCATTTAAGTAAAAGATAACTTGTGCTCCAGGATAAGAGGTTGTAAAAGTTGTGGCAGCACATGAGGAAAGCTATAATTGTAAAAAATACCAATAAGGAGAAAAAAACATCGTCCTTTAAACAATCCAATATAAACAGAATAGGGAAAACATTCAAAGTAATTGTTTAAGTGCCATAATAGTAGTGCTCAGGATTGGACCGTCTACAAATAGTAACACACAGGATTGGATCAAAATGAACAGAGATTAAGTTAATGTCTTTTTAATATCCCACTTATTGGGAAAATCAAAAGAAGTTGATCCTTTGCTTCTAACTGTTTCCTCCTAGGGGCAGATGAACTAATGAAAGAAAGAAAGAAAGAAAAAATGTTACCTTACCTGATTTCATTTTGCTTTTGCTATTAAGGATAAAGTTCTTCACAGTGGAACTTATAGAACCAACATGAATAAGAAATTTGAAACATGTAGAGAAATTCTTACCTGGTCACTTCAAATGAATTTGAATCTTCATACTTAGAAGAATTTTGCCATAGAGTGTTAAAATTTCTACCAAGGGCCTTAAGACACCAATTGTCCTTCAGAAAACATGCAGAATGGAAGAGGACTTAGAACAAACTCTTCTTTTTAAAAGGTAGGAATACTTAATATAAATATTATTGATTGAAAAGATAGAATATTTATAGATGAAATTGAAGCAGAATGTTTAATGACAAGAAAGACAATTACTGGTAACTACGGGTATACTAAAATAGTACAAAAAGTAAAGGTATTTTATATATATTGTTTACATATTTTGTATGTCTCACCTATCCAGTTTATTTTCTTCATGTTCAACAAATATTTATTAAGGGACAATAATAAGGGCAATAAATTAACTGGAAGGAATATAATAATGATCAAAATAAAAAATAATGCTAAGATGTATTTTAATTGCAATGGAGTTACACAGGTGAAAATCAAAATAGACAAGTAAAATATATACTTTTTAAGTTATGATAACTACTAATGCAGGACACAAACAGGATAAACAGGCAAAATAAATGGTTTGGATCAGTGAGTAAGGTACAATTTTATTTTATTTTTTTTTGTTTGTTTGTTTGTTTATACGCATTTAACATGTATTTGGTTCTTCTGATTTTTTTTTTAATAATAAATTAAGGTACAATTTTAAATAGGTTGAGGGAGTCAGGGAGTGGGCCTTCTAGGCTCAGAAGAGCAACACCTACTCTGTGTGCTTGCCATGCTCAACAAATAACCCAAGAGCATTTTATCTAAGAAAGAATGTTTCAGAGGGAAAATTATATGATACATATTAACGAAGTAATAGTGAAGCAACATTATGTAGGATCTTGTCTACCACTGTAGTGACTTTTATTGTGAAATGAGAAGTTATTGGATAATGGAGGGAGAGGAGCAATGTTCTTCATCTTAGATTTTATTGAGGTCACTCAGCTAGCACATTGTGAATGTGCTAGCTATAAGGAGGCTAGCACATAAGGAGGAATAGGGAATAAGGAGGCCAGTTAGTAGGTTGAAATATTTCAGAAGAGAAACTGCAGAGACTTGCTCAGTAATGGTCTAGTGGAGATGTTGAGAAGTGGGTTCACTTTGAAAGTTGGATGGAGAAAATGTGCTTCCTATGGATGTTACAAATAAGCACATACATATAATGTGCTTCCTATGGATGTTACATATAAGTCAAATAGAGGAATCTGAGATGGCATATTTTAGTTTGCACACAGGAGACTAGAAGAATGGATTTATTGTTAACTGAAATGGGGAACGCTCCCTGAGGAGGATCAGCATAAATATTGTTTGAGATGTTTATTAAATACTGAAGTGGAGATAGGTAGCTAGAAATAGGTGTGAAAAGCACATAAAACTTTGGGAATCGACATTGTATACAAAGTACTTGAAACCACTATTCTGGATAATCATCAGGGCTAGGTCAGGTACATAACAGGTTCAGACACTAAATCCTGGATTAATAATGGAAGTAAGAGAAGGAAACAAACAAAAGAGTCTGTTGTGAACTTTTAAATTGCATGGGGGAAAACCAGTGCAGTAAATAAAGTGATTTACAGAAGTGAGGGTGATTAGCCTTGTTGCTAAATTAATAAATCCTCCAGTTCTGTCTTGCTGATTTGTCACCTTGACCAAAACATTGTGGTGGAACAATTGGGGCAAGAGATAGTAAAATATGTGGGAAATTCCATAAAGAGCTTTTCTGTGAGTCTCATCATTGTGGATCACAGTTGGCACCATGAGATAAATGTGTTTTTATGATCAATTAAACAACTGTACCCAAAAAGTATTGAAACCTAGATTGATCACAATAGGAAGGAGGATTGTGGAGGTTGGTTTTGAGGCTTTGTGTTGTATCTTTTACAGTGCACCTTTCATTAAACATGGAAACATCATGGAACACATTTATCAAATAGGAGGAAGACACAAACCCAAGAGGACTAGCAGATGTAATGAATGGCAAAATACAATGTGAAAAAATTCAAAAAGCAAAAAAATGGGACATTTGATAGGTGAAATTTGACATGAATAAATGTCAGGTCCTACATTTATTTCAATTAAAAAATTTGTGTACCTATAAGATTGTTTGGGAGATAGAGGCTAATACCAGTTCATCAATAAAGGATTTAGTGAATTACCAGCTCCATATAACCATGTGATATGAGGAAGGTAGCAAAAAAGTTATTTAAGATTATACTAAAGGAATTATACAGAATTGGATAAAGGATTTCTTTTAGAAGTTGGGGAAATATCAGAACACTTGTGAAAAACTGTGTTGTTATGGGACAAGAGAGTTACTGGCAGACTGAAGTGATTTTGTAATGTGGGTCTCACTAATTAATAGACTAGATTTTATGTTTTATACTGTGAGTAACATGAATTCTATGAATTAAGAAAATATAACAGAAAAATTCCACATTTAAAAATTTCAAGGAAATGTATTAAATAAGTTTATTTCCTTACTTCTACATATCTGAGGACATATGACAAGCACTATCTACTAGACATTTCCAGGAGGGAGATAGAACATATTGAATTTCCAAAAGTAATGATAACAGAGACTATTTTTTTCCCTGTGGACTATCTTATAGAACTAATGTTCTTTAGAACAGACTCTGGGAAATGCCATGCGAAAAATAAGAAAACCAGTATGTGTATTCCAAAGAAAAGAACATTTGCTGAGGAAAGTAAAAGATGGAAATAACTTTCTAACTTTAAATATCTAAATAGAAGCATGGAGCTGTGTACCATGGAAGATCATTTTATTCTCTCTATGCAGAAAACATAGATTCTGCAAAAAAGCATTTGTCTCAAATGTGAAAGAATTTAACAATTTTAGTTGTTTTTATTAACTTATAAAATCTTCATCACTGAAATATTCATGAACTTTTGCATACTTGGTTGAATAAAAACGTTAGGGGTTTTCAAAAGTTTCCTAGAATTTTTCTTGTGATCAATGACATATCCAGTTGTCCTCTAGGATAATATCCAAATTTCAGATGGTTGATTCATTAGGGTGGACTAACATTTTTCTTCTGGTCAGACTCAAGATGCCTTTCCTGCTATGAAAATCACACTGTACCACACTCTTACTTCACCCAAATAGGTGAGTGTGGACTCAGACATTTTATTTTTTGTTTTACTTAAGCGAAACACACGTTGGCCGAAAATAAAGAGAAGGAATTCTAACTATATATAGAATTCTAAAATAGATCCATTAAAAATTGCCACTGTGATGGATTACATTTTCAGCACGGTTTCCTACCATACAAAACAATTTGACAGTGGATTTTCAGCATTAAACTTCTTTTACACCCATTGTCTGATGTGAGGCAATTGTCTTTATGGGATTGCTCTTTCACTCTTGGCTCAGTCAGCCGAGTTTTTATTTAACCTGTCTTAAATTATAAATGCTTGATGAAAAACAGAAACTTTTAATGAAACTGAAATCTTTACACACATATCTATCTAGCTATTTTTCTCAGTGATTAAGAATTAGTCTATCTTATAGACTATCTTATAGAACTAACCTCACTGGATTCAGAGTATGGTTAAACAAAATGAATGCTTTGTATGAGGAACTGGCCATTTGGGAAAGTTCATTCTTCCTAATCATTCTCTGCCAACTTCAACATGGAAAAATACAATAGAATTTAAAATTTATATTTCAATATTCTCCATGAATTCACCTTTAAGTCTGTTATGAATGTTCTAAAATACAAGAAATGATGAGAATATAGGGAGCAATTTGGAAAGTTCCCAGTTTCTAGGAGTTTTTTTTCTTAGGTATTTTACAAAATGATTTCACAAAATGATTTTCTGAAATTCCTGAGAATTTCACAAAATGATTCTCTGAAATTCCTGTTTCAATTACAGAAAATGGATCTGGCAGTGACTTCTTCCAGTTCTGTCAGGTTTTAATGGAATCCCCCTGTTATCTCTGATTAGAAATATATTTGAAGACATATTTGAAATATTTCTCCTTAAGTAGAATTTTAATCAGTAAAATTACTCAGGATCATATTGCTGATCTATACCTTTAGTGCATGTAGGTGCTGTTTACAAAGTTCCCACTGATGACAGCAGCATAGCTTCTGGATTTTATCATAATACTTTGAAGCTGATCCCAAAACATCATTCATTTCAAGCTTTTGGAACAATAAATGGAAATATGGCGATGACTCCACCCTGTAAGGTATGTCAGAGTTCTGGATGTATTTGAACAAACCATTCAGCGCCCTCACTTGGCTGAGTGGAGAGTTTACAGGCTCCTTATTAATAAGTAACATCACTGATCATCTCAAATCAGTAGCCCATTTCTCAGTCTTCCCTAAAAATTTCCTCATGAGATCTCAGAAATATGTTTAAACACTAAAGAAAAAGATGCAATTATCAGAACCATTTTTTCTATAAGCACAATTGAAAAAGTCCAAATCTTACACATTGGTGTAGTTAGTTAATGTACTTAGGGACAAATTGACTTAATGCTTATCTCTGGCTCAGCAGTTTGCAAAGAGGTTTAATTTTGATTCTTTAAATTAGATGACATCCTTAAGAGAAATGTACTCTCACTGAAAAATGGAAACATTATTAAAAATCAGGTGGGCATAGTTATGTCCATACAGTATCCAGGAAAACAGTTGACTGTCCTTTGTGTCTCAGAATGAAACTTCTTCAGTAAGATGGGAGTTTCTGACTAAAATATGAGTTTTCCTGCCGGTAAATCTGGGTCTAGAGGATTGTAGCTTATCATTTCATTTCAGCAAAAATATTATCCACTTCTATTAGGTAGACATTTGAAGGTGATTGCTGTATTGCTTTGGATTAAGCTATATTAAAAATGGAAGCAGTGACTGAATCTGCTAGGTATAGAATAAACCAATATTGAAGAAATAAGCCAAAGGGTCCTTTATTTCCAATGCAGCTTTGTGTTGAAGGGGGAACTCCCTAGGTATTTTCTTAATTCCCTCCCGAAAGCCACATTTTTCTTTTGCACTCCATCCCTTTCACAAATAGCAAGAGCTTCTTGGCAGAAAAATATACCAGGAAAATTTAGAATATACAAAATATACATGTGTTCACTTGTGAGTGTGTCTGCAAGTGTGTGCTCTTAATGAAAATACTCTAATCTTTAGTTGTAGATTTTCTTGATTTTTGTTCAAAATAGGATTTGTCAAAACATATTCACATATTGAAATTATCAATTTCAAGAAGAGAGTTCCTTTCCATTATGCTAAATTGTCAGTTCTTTCTATGTGAGAAATTATAAAATAGTTGACAATGTAAATTGGTTATGTAACTGCTTTAAAAAATTCCCACCTTATTCTACTTAAAGCATTTACTTAGTAATTAAACTGGATGATAGTCTGGCAATATGACATATAATCCAATAATTTTATTTTGTATTCTCTGTACAAAACATTTTTTATTATGCTGTGGCTAAGTAAATTGCACTATTGTACATGCAAAGCAGCTTTTTTAGGTTATTTAATAAATTACCTGGACTGTAGTTCAATGCAATAATATTTTTTTCAATAAAAAACTTAATGATATGAGTGTTAGTCATGTATTTCTAACCAAAAGCATACCAGAATATAAGAACACAATCAAAAGCAAAATGGTATGAGAGTATTCTGTATTTTACACTGCTAAATGTAAAAGGCATTACACATTTTATTTATTATTGTATATATTTATATTATATATTTAAAGATTGGGGTTTCTTAAACTATTTCTTAAAAATTTAGTGTTATAAAATTAAGCTGTTTCCTCAAACTAGAAATAAATGTTTTCAAAAGCTCTATAGATCTGCTCTTTGTTGAAACCTATATACTATGGGAAGTGTTTCTATTTCTATTTGTTTGCTTAAAAAAAAAAAAAAAGCTGTGACTTTCTATTTTGTAATGTGCTAACAAATCATTATAAATATTTTCCAGAATGTATCCTCTAGCAGATAATATAATATAGACATGGTGACAGTCTGCATATTTACGATAATTTTAATATCAACTGAAAATAATTAATAGTCCAAATACATTGTCATTTGCAGCTCTCAATTCACTAGGAAAGCTCTTTCATCAAACATGGCAAATGATGGGAGAACATGACCTGAGATTCCACTTAACTGATACTTCTCACTTTAATTTTCTTAACCTTTGCCCCAACACAACATTATAGAACCCTCACTTGCTGAATCTTAATTAAAATATAATCTGTGCAAAATCTCAGGCCACATTATCCTTGAAATGACCCCTAGATGTTCTCTTATTCATTCTTTTTAGCTTTGTAATTGAATATATTTTGTTATATGAAAAGGTAAAAAAATACAATGTATCCCCTGACACCTTATAAGAAATATTTTCTGGTTTTGACATACTAATATCACATCTCTATCATGTATTTTAAGAAAAAGAGTTAAGAATATGTCACAGATACCCTGACTATTCCTATACACTTCAACAAACTTTAACCAAACCAAAGCCCCTACCTTCCCTATTTTAACTGTATGCCCTGTCACTACCTGTGCATCAATGGACCTGGATTCTGCTATGCACCTTACCCCAGGTATGGGTTGTGTATGATTCAGTGAATCATTGATTCAGAAATCAATCATCTACCTCTATAGACGTTTACCATAGATTATGTGGACCTCATTAAGTTTCTATGTTGAACTCTTTATTAGAATCTTAGTAAGTAATCAAGAAGTAGCTTTCACAAAACACACAAACATACACATGCCCTCACATATGTCAGTTGTTGGCAGAGTTATGACAGAAACTCCTTTCTTAATCAGTCACCATTCATTGACTACCTATTGTGGACTGAGCACTATTTGGTTCATCTCCTTCCACTAGTTATATTCCTGGATTCCCTCTAAAATGAAAAGTAAGTGTCTTGAAAAGAAACTTGATTATAGTTAGTAATTACACTGAGACATAGAAGCAAACGGAGATGTACTATGTGTATTCTTGGTGTCTGCTCTTCCATAGTGTGTGAACCTTCTACAGCTCTGAACATTGTTTACCTTTGCATTATTTTTAGTTCATTGTGGAAATTTTTGACACTGGTATGAAACAGATGCCACATACTCTTGAGGTCATGTTTTCTTGTTATCTGGTAGAACTGAGACAATTCCCGAATGTCATTTTTTTATGTTTTAAATCATAGACCTGAAACTTAGCAGAACTTTGTGAAGTTGCATAGTGATAAATGAAAGCGACTCCAGTTTGGCACACTCATGAGAATACTTGACTATTTAAAGGATCTTCAGGTGAACAACTCACATATTTCACATTTTTTAATCCTATTTTATCAAAAAGGTAAAAGGCAAGATATTTTGATTATTTGACCTGGTTACAGCATGACATCTTCAGAGGAGAGATTAAACTCCATTGCTCCATTCATTATCTAGACATTATAATAAACACTTGTCTTTTTTCATATGCTATCCAGTTTGTGAGAAATTGGGTTTCTTTTTATTTTCAAGTATTTTGCTGTCTATATTTGAAAACAAAAGAATTAAAGTTTATGTTTCAGTATTTATTAGGACTGTGCTTGTCCCATAGAAAGTATTAGAAAAATGTTTCCAATACTATTATTATATTTTTTCTATAATTTAGATACTAATATTGTACATCAGTTATTAACCTTTATTAGCCATCATTATGATTTTTCATGTAACTTTTATGATATAATTTTAATGTAGTCTTTATGTCATTGAATGTCAGTTGTTCTATGAGTGTTACTGGATTTAAAGAAACAATTAATACAAGTAGATTTCTTTCTCATTCCCAAGACTTTAAGAGAGTCAAGAAAATTTATTGTAAAAATATCTCATTAGGAAATAAAAGTGATAAAAATGTTCCCTTTTAAATCACTTGTTTCTTAAATAGTTGTTAAGGGGATTGTTCAACATTGACTAAAACAAAGGCACAATTAAATGGTAAGTGGAAAAAGTAAGTGATGAGTCTACTCATGTTTTATCCTTTTTTCATAATGATATTTATCCTTACTTGTATGCACTAATATTGACTACTACTTAATTTATGATAATGAACTTATATAATCCAAAGCTCACATTTTCTTTAGTTTTACTTAATTATAATCTTAACTCTAAATATATAAATAACTTTCAGTGTTGTACAAATTCCATAAGGCCTACTTATTCTATTAAAACCCAGTGCCAACAATTTTGTTTACAGAATTGAAACTTCAGTATCCTTGATAGGTAAAGTACTATTAGAAAATTTGCTATAACTGAATTTCAAGAAATAAGTTCAAGTACATTGTACTTAAATTACTTAAGACATGAGCTGAATGAATAGATCACATTCTAATCAACCAGGACATTCTTGACAAAGGTCCCTCTAGACGCCATATCATTCAATCAATTTTCAACACTATTTAGTACTCTTCCTACTTGAAACTGTCCCTTTATTTAATTCTAGAATACCATGTAGTTTGATTATCGATAAGCCTGATTGGATACTTTTTTGTAGGGTTTTTGTTTCCACCAAAGCTTGCTTATGCACCCAAGCTCCAATCCAAGCAAATCCAGGATTTAGTCCTCAGACTTTATTTTTGTCTCCATTATACCAACCCTGTGATCTTACTCAGTCTCAGGTCTTTAAGAACATTTTCTACACTAATGATTCTCAACTGTATCTCTTCAGGTATGACTTTCCTAATCTCTACACTTGTTTATTCAACAGCTTACTCAAAATCTTCACTGAATGTCTCCAAGTTATCTGAAACTTAATGTCCAAAGGGAACTCTCAGTTTGATTGCACCAAGCAATTCCCTCCACAGTGTTCTACATCTTAGTATAGAACTCCAGCCATTTTCCTATTTCTCGTGTTTAATTTTGAACATTCTATTGTATCTTTCTCTCTCCCATAATATGACCAACTTAATAGCCTGTCCTGTCAATTCTACCTTCACAATATATCCCTAAACTGACTTAGCATCTCTATTGCCACATTCGTTAGTACATTCTATCATCTTCTCTCACCTGTTATATAAGAATGACTTCCTGCTTGGTCTTCCTATATCTTATGGTCCTAGATCCTAATCCACAGAAAGGAGATAGAATGCTATCCAAAAAATAGAAATTTCTTAAATAGTTTCACACTATTTTTACAATAAAACCCAATGTTCCCACAATTACTTTTGAGATCAAGTTTCACCTAGCCTGATCTCTGACAATCTGTTCCACTATTTCTTCCACTATCTCTTGATCATATTACCTTGCTTTTCCTCAAAACTAACAAAGTATTTCTCATGCAGTCTTTGTTTTTACTGTTTTCTCTAACTAAAATGCTCTTTCCTTAGATCCTTTCATGATTCCTTTCCTCTTTGCACTCAAGTGTTTTTTAAATGTCTCCTCCTCAGAGACACCTTTAATTTTTTCTAAAGATTTATTTTATTTATTTATGCATACAAGAACTGGGTTGTAGACCAGAGGTGCGGGGGAGGGAGGATGAGAGGATTCACTGAGACAGTGGAGAACAGAACAGGCGAATCTACTGAAATACATTGCTGAGGGGAGTAGTAGGAGAGGCAGGAGAGGTCTGCTGTGCTATGTGGATCAGCTCCCTGGTTGGGGATAGAACTAATGCCACAGTGACTGGTGAGGCGTGATAGCACTGAGATTTTAACCCCTGAACCATCAGACCTTTCTTGACTACCCAATCTGAAAGAGAGACCTTTCTTGACTACCCAATCTGAAAGATTACTTGCTTTACTGCTCACAGCATTAATCTTAAAATGCTTCTTAAAATAATTAATAACATACTAATATAAATATATTATGTATGTATTTTCATAATGGATTTATATATATTTTTAAATCCCAACTTTCTAGAAATAAACTTTCTGAGAGAACAAATTTTATGATAGCAAGATTTTCCCCCTCTTGTTCAATACTGTTTTCTTAAATTTTTAGAAACATTCTGGAAACATTGAAGGCACTTTATAAACATTTGCTAAGTAAAATAAAGAATTGTGAGAACATTATCAGTTTGTTGGTTAATTTGACAGAATGATATTTTAATAAGCACTAGTGTACAAACTTTGATGTATTTTATTAAATATATTATAAATCATATATCAAAAATAGAAATTAGATCCATATCTTCAACCAGAGTAGATGTGAAAAAAAACTTCTTGATTAACTGAAAAAATATTTGTTGAAACTGGAATGTTGTTTAGATGTCATTTTAACTTTTAAATTATCCTAGGTTTTGATATATTACCTTGAAGATATAAAGCTTAGAGACATTAAGTATTAATACTTAATTTAGCTTTTACATTGATTTGTAGATGCATGTATATAACTTCTATAAATTCAAGGATTTTGTTTGATGCTGATGGGCAAGAGTCAGTATTACCCATACTGTTTGTGTCCATATTTCTACTTCATATATAATGTTCCACTGCCTTCTGCAAGTCTCTACCATTTGAAAGAAGTGGAAGCATTATAGGACAAGCTGGAAATTCTCTGGAGAATGATTTTATTAATCATTCTACTAATAAAAATTAAATATCTATTCCATTCTAGACACAAATATAGCAGTACATAAACAACCAAAAAGTTATTTTCTTATGAAGCTTATATTTTAGTGGAGGAGGAAGAAAATAGATAAGCAAGCTATGCATAGGGATAAATAATAGTAATTGCTAAAAAACTTGATAGTAGTCTGTGAATAATGGAAGAGATTATATTTGCACTCAGATCTATTTTGTTCCTGAAAGTGTGTTTGTTCTATTACAAGTAATCGTATAAGAGAAATTGCTGCCTGGTTAATTAATGATTCTTGTCTATTTGGTTGCTTCCCTCAAGGAAAGATGGTAAGTGGAAGAAAACCCATCTATTTTAGATGACCTGTGGTGAATATCTACAAGATTTGCCCTAATATCACCCATGTTAAGTATATCTTGACTTTGAGAATGGAATATTGTGATCAAAATATGTTGCTACTGAATGCTTTAAAATGTGATGAATATCTGTAAGAAGGTTAGTAATGACATATGGACTAATGAAGTAGTTACATAGATATTAATGTGTTATCGTTAGATTTCCACTAATGTAAGTCATCAGTAACCAATGCATGTCTAGAAAGGTAAAATTCTGATTTCAGAGAATGACAGGAGAAATTATCTTTTGAGATCTCTGTTCTAGAAAAGCATTTTGTATGAGACAAATTAGCAGCTTTGGGCAAATTCACCAAGGAAATTTCATTTCAATAAGAGGATAGACACACTAGAAATTATTGTCATTCACTTTAACTACTTGCTGTATTTATTAAGTCATGACTGTTTCATACTTTTTTGTTGTGAAGTCATTTTTTAAGTATTTTTAAAGCCATCATCTGCTCACCAGCTGATTTTCTTGTCTGTTATTCTAGTGTTTCATTTATTTCTCACCAACTTGATTAATAGATTCCTTTTTATCCTAAATCTAAGAGAAGAATGTAAAAGCAAACCATATGAAAATCTGAACTACCTAGGAAACATTCCTTCCTGATTTCTGATTGTCTTTGCCAGTAATTAAAAAAAAAATGTATTGTCAGTACAGTCTACCTGATAAATGAGACTTTTTGGCAACATTGTTACACAGGGAAGAGGTTTTATTGGGCCCATAGTCAGTGTTTCTCCTTGGAACATCATACATGGAATTGCAGCACCAGCCCAGGTTTCTTAGTTTGAAATTGCTCTCCCCTGCCTGAATGGCTGCATGAGTTTGCTCTGTCACTACTTAAACAAGTGTTTTGGTGCTTCAGGCTGATTACTGGCATATCCTTCAAGCACTGCACTGCCCATCCTGTGATGCCTCTTCCTTACATAGTCTGCCCTTATCATTTTTTCTCATCTGTCAGTCCTGTCAGAGTTGAATTTTCACAATCATTGTGTCAAAATTGTAAAAGCAAATGCATCCTGAACCTTCACCAGTGGGAATTTTATTCCACGCAGAGGTTGTGTGGGTAGTGATGTTTTCATTAGAATTTAGTAACTGGCCATGACATGGAAAAAAAATTCTCTTAAATTCAAAGTGTTTGGGACCATACAATTATATTGCCGAATTGGGTCTTGTATAAGATGTATAAGATTGTGCCAGGATAGTGTTTATTAAAGGACAATGAATTCAGGTGCCATGTGAGGGACCTGTCATTAAATGAAGATTTCAGAGAAAACAGTATTTAAATATTTTCATAGAGTTGGCTAATCCAAAAGTTACCAGCGTTATTCATGTTTCCTCGGTCCAAATGGGCAGATACATAACAGGAAAGAGCATAGTAACCATAGTTGAAACAGCAAGTTAAAAGACAATGATCACAATCTATTTGTTTTACAAGAATGATTAAGGGCCTCCCCTGGTGGTGCAGTGGTTGAGCCCCAGGCTGCGAAGCTGCCCGCAGCCTCTGCAGCACCTGTTCGATCCCTGGCAAGAGTCCCACATGGTGTACAGACCTCTCCTTCCGCACCCGCTGCTCCCCTCAGCAGTGTATTTCATCGGTCTGCCTGTCCTGTTCCCTGCTCTGGCTCTGGCGAATTCTCTCACCCTCCTGCACTTCTGACTGTACCCAGTGCTTGTATAAATAAATAAATAAATCTTAAAAAAAAAAAAGAATGATTAAAACATTGGGGGCCATTCCAGCGTCATCAAGCTCTGGGGTAGTAGTGTGCCTGTGATTTTGTACACTGCTTTTTCTTGACTTCTATTATAACTCACTCTTTCATACTGTGTTGTTTCTTAATCAGCATTTTAAATTACACAGGAAATTGCAATTGAGTGTATATACCATAATTTTCACAACCATTCCTATTTTATTGTTACTTAGACTTTACCCCAGTTTTTGTTAATATAAATGATAGTTCAATGAATATTTCATAAATATACTTTTCTCTTATCATTACTGATATAAATATAGTTCTTGGTAATAGGACTTAAAGCACACACATATTAATGCTCTTTTATATACTACCAAATTGCTTTCCAGTGAATTTTATGAAGGTCATGAATACATTAAAATCTTGAGAGTAATGTCATATAATTCATTCCACTCTTTTCTTTTTTTTTTTTTTTTTTTTATAAATTTTATTGTTATATTCCCCATACAATTGCAGCCCCCCCATTCTGACCCCAATCCCTCCCCTCCCGCCCCGCCCCCTAAAAGTGTCTCTGTTTCATAGTTTTTGTTGATTTTGATTTTCACTTTCTTATAGTTATTCATTTTCCTGGTCCCTTATTTAAGTTTTCTAGATTCCTGCTATGAGTGAGACTATCCGGTATTTTTCTTTTTCTTTTTGGCTTATTTCGCTGAGCATGATCCCTTCCAGCGCCATCCATGTTGCTGCAAATTGCATGTGTTTATCTTTTTTGAATGCTGAGTAATATTCATGGTATATATGTACCACATCTTCTTGATCCAGTCATCTATTTTTGGGCATTTGGGTTGTTTCCAAAGCTTAGCTATTGTAAACAGTGCTGCTATAAACATAGGGGTGCAGGTGTTCTTTGGAATTGATGTTTCTGTGTCCTTTGGGTAAATACCTAGGAGTGGAATTGCTGGATCATATGGAAGCTCTATGTTTAGTAGGTCCAGAAATCTCCACACAGCTCTCCATAGTGGTTGGACCAGTTTGCACTCCCACCAACAGTGCAGAAGACTTCCTTTTTCTCCACACCCTCGCCAGCATTTGTTGTTGCTAGTTTTTTTTAATATGTGCCATTCTCACTGGTGTAAGATGGTATCTCATGGTAGTTTTGATTTGCATTTCCCTGATGGCAAGTGATGTTGAACATTTTTTCATATGCCTGTTGGCCATTTGCATTTCCTCTTCAGAGAAGTTTCTTTTTAGCTCTTCTGCCCATTTTTTGACTGGATTATTTTCTTTGTTGTTGCTGAGTCTCATCAGCTCTTTGCAGATTTTTGTGATCAGTCCTTTATCATTAGTGTTGGTGCAAAAATGTTCTCCCAGTTGGTGGGTTTCTCTTTGTTTTTGTTATTGTCTCTTTTGCTGTGCAGAAGCTCTTTAATTTGATGTAGTTAGTAGCAGTAATATTACTAATTATACTGGTAATTATTATTCCACCTATACTATTAATTTGCATAACCATATAGTAACTTAAGATTAAAAAGATATTGGTGCATGCTTTTTTCTTATTCATTTTAATTTTATTTATTGGTGTTCTAGGTTTATTAATATATAATTTACATATAGCTATGCACAAGTTTAAAGGATACAGCATATTCTGACAGATCTATTGTGAAATGACTAACACAATAAGTTTAGTTAAGTGTACTTGGATCTATATAATTCAACTACTTCATTAATGATTTTCATACATACCATACAACAATGTTAACTATAGTCACCATGGAATACCTTACTTTCTTATGTTATAACTTGATGTTTATACATTTTGACCACTTTCATCCAATTCCCACTCTGCCCTCTCCCCTGCCTCTCATGACCACAAATCTGATCTTTTTCTATGAGTTTGTTTTTTTGCAATTCTACACATAAAGTGAGATCATATGGTGTCTGTCTTTTTCTTTATGGCTTATTTCATGTGGTATAATGCCCTCAAAGTCTCATTCATTTTGTCACAAATAGCAAGATTTCCTTCTTTTTATCACTAAATAATTTTCTAATTTATACTATATATACCACAACTTCTTTAGCCATTCCTCCATCCATAGACACTTAAGTTGTTCTTGGTTACTGTAAATAATGCTTCCATGAATATGAAAATGCAGATATTTCTTTGACTTAGTGATTTAATTTCCTTTAGATAGACTCCCAAAAAGTGCACCTGCCATATATGGTAGTTCTATTTTTAATATTTTGAGCAACCTCTCTGCTGTTTTCCATACCAGTGATATCAATTTATAATCCTAACAGCAATGCACAAGGGTTACCTTTTTCCCATATCCTTGCTAATATTTGTATCTCTTGTAATTTTACACTAACCATTTTAATAGGTACAAGGTGATATATTATTGTGATTTGATTTACATTTTCTTTATGATTAGTAATGTTGAGCACCTTTTCATGTATCTGTTGGCCATTCATACATTGTCATTGGCAAAATGCTTATTCAGGTCCTTTGTCCATATTTTAAATGGGTTATTGTTATTATTTTATTATTCTTGTCATTTGAATTGTGCATTTTTTATATAGTTTGGATATTTATCACTTTATCAGATATGGGTAATTTTTTGGCCATCTTACACAAAGAAATATACAGATGCAATACATCCACATCAAAATTTCAATAGCATTCTTCAAGGAAATAGAACAAACAATAGTGAAGTTCTGATGGACCCACAAAGTCCATGAATAACCAAAGCCATCCTGATAAAAATAGAAGAATGGCAATATCACACACCCAGACTTCAAACTTTACTATAAAGCTATAATCAAAACAGTATGGTACTGGAACAAAAACCAACACACAGCTGAACAAAATAGAATTAAATGCCTAGAAAGAAACTCATTCCCATATGGACAGTTAATTTGTGACAAAGGCTCCAAAAATATACATAGGAACAGGGAAAGCCTCTTCAATAAATGGTGCTAGAAAACTGGACAACAGGATTTTAAAAAGGAATCTAGATCACTATCTTACACTATATACAAAATTCAATTCAAAATGGATGTGAAGACTTGGATGTAAGATCTGAAGCCATAGAGTGCATAGAAGAAAACACACTAAACCATCCATGATACAAACCTCAGTGATGTCTTTGTGGATTTGTCTTCAACAGCAAAAAACAAAAGAGAATAGAAACACTTGGAACTACATCAAACTGGAAAGCTTCTGCACAGTGAAAGAAATTGTCAAAAAGATATTCTACTGAATGGGAAACATATTTTCATACTGCATATCCAACAAGGGACTGATCTCAAAAATCTCATACAGTTCAACAAAATAAAAACAAATAATCCGATAAAAAAAAAAAATGGGCAGAAGATCTACACAAGCCCTTGGAAAAAAATGCTCGTCTTCATACCTGTGAAAATGGCACATATCTAAAAAGACCAGGAACAAGAAGTATTGGTAAGGATGTGGAGAAAAAGGAACCTTCATGTGCTGTTACTGAGAATAGAGACTGGTCTAGCCCCTATGGACTACAGTATAGAGGTTTCTCAAAATATTAAAAATAGATCTACCATATGACCCAACAATTCTATAACTCTTTAAGCTCATTCTTTATTTCTTGTCCTGAGCGAGAGGGAAAGAATTCACAGCCTGAGACTGCAAGATGCAAAACTAGCAAGGTTTTGTTAAAGTGAGAGTACACTCTCAGAGGGAATGAATGTGGGTAAGTCAAGGAGAATCAGCTGCCCTGAGGGTGTGGGCTGCCCTGACTTTACACCTTTGAGTTGCTCCTGCTCTCCCACCTGATGTTCTGTTCTGGTCTATCTTGTGCTTTAAATTTCCTCCCAACTGCATGATGTTGGCTGAGGCTGTTAGCTTCTGACTGGGGTAGTTTTCCTGTCGTGCAGGATGTGCTGCACTTGTTTCTGGCCACTTGGGTGTGTTTTGCATGTGTGCCCTAGGTTTTTTTTTGAGAAAAGTTTCCATCCTGGTGCCTCGTCTTGGCTTTCTCAAGCTAACCCATGATTTTCTGTTCTTGCTAATAATTCCACTCCTAGATATCTACTCAAAGGACACAAAAACACTAATCCTTAGGGATATATGCACTCCTGTGTTTATTGCAGCTCTATTTACCATAGCCAAATGTAAAGGCAGGAACGGGCACAGTGCAGGTTTTCTGATCCCATGCAGACCGGGTAAAGGAGGAGTCAGAGTCCTCAGTGGTTTTGCAGGTTTTTTATTGGGGTTCACCAGGCATATGGCAGGCAGGGGTGCTGGCTGGGGGGCTGGGAGGCTGGCAGGCCTCCCAGCCCCCAGCAAGTCTTCACTCTATCTGAGCCCTCTGGAGTTCGTTCTGCTGCTTCTCGGCTTCTCTTTCGGCTTCGGCTTCTACTGCTGCTCCTGGCGTCCCCGTGATGCCGCCCTTAAAAGCACAGTCTTAGCTCAGCTGAATCCCATCTACCTGTGCCCACACCCTATTCCAGGTGCCCGCCATCAGGCATGCATTCAGGACAAGGATCCATCATCTATCCTGATGGCGGAAGGGCAGAAAAGCCTGATATTTTCTTTACCCTACACCAAATTATGGAAACAACCTAAGTGCCTGGACACAGATGAGTGCATCAGGAAGATATGGTATGTGTATACTCACACACACACACACACACACACACACACACACACACACAGGAGTACTTCTCAGCTATCAAAAATATAAGCTCTTGCCATTTGCAACAGCATGAATGGAACTGGAAGGAATTACGCTAAGTGAGCTAAGTCAGAAAGAGAAAGATATTAGATGGTGTCACTTATATGTGGAATATAGAGAAACTGAACAAAGGGTTTACTGATAACAACCCCAGATATGACTATAGAACTGAAGCTCCCAGAAGAAGAGAAGGGGAAGGGGTGAGAACAAGTGGAGAGGGAGCACTACGGATTATGGGGATGGGCTGTGGCTGCCTTGGTGTGGGTGTGATATAGTATTATTGTTAGGGGGAAAGGATGTCCTAAAGCTACATTCCATACAGGCTTTGTGGACTCCACCCCCACCCCAGGCCAAAGCCAAAGACACTGGGAACTCCAAATCCCATCCCCACCAAAGGGAAGGTGGCTGGGACCTGAGGGTGGGGTTAAGCAGCCAAGTGAGTATAAAGACAGACACGTGGGCTTTGGAGGGGTTCCCCCATTTTGGCTCTCCGCCAGCTCGTAGCTTCCGGCCAGCTCTGAGAGTGACTTTGGGTTTCCAGGTTGGCGGATCGGGTAGGACGAATTAAAGACTTTATTTCCCTATTTTCTCCCTGAGTTGTACATTTTCCTTATTTCCTTTTCCCTTGTAAATAAACCTTTTATTAACCTTTTGTGCATGCCTGTAGTGGAGTATTAATAAGTCCCTTTTAAGCACGCGGGTGAGGACCCACAGCCAGGCAACCCGTTCAATATCAGGGCTGCTCTATAACAGCTTGGCGCCCAACGTGATTTCCAAGCTTCACCCGTGGCTGCTCTATAACATTTTCCTTAAAGTGGGAGATCCTGCACCTCTCAAACACAAACAATGATGTAAACCAATGTTACCTAAATAAAAATATATATTTTTCCACTTTGTAAATTGTCTTCATGTTGCTGATCTTTTATTTTACTGAGCAGAAACTTTTTAGTTTGATGTAGGCTCACTTGCTTATTTTTTACCTTGCTGTTTGTGTTTTAGGCGTCATATCCAAAAATTCATTGCCAAAATCCATGTCAAGGAGCTTTTATCTTAGTTTTTCTTCCGGGTATTGTGTGGTCTCCAGTCTTACATTTAACTTTTAAGACATCTTTCGACTTTATTTTTGTGAGTAGTGAAAAATAAGACTATAATTTCATTCTTTGATCTGTGAATATTTAATTGCCCAGCACCGTTTATTGAAGAGATTATCTTTTTCTCCATTGTGTATTCTTGGCACCCTTGTCAGATATTATTTGACCAAAAAGCATGAATTTATTTCTGGACTCTCCATTCTGTTCTATTGTTTTACATGTCTGTTTTTCATGCCAATACTTTATTGCTTTTATTACTGCAGTTTTATAGTATATCTTGAAGTCAAGAAATGGGATGTCTCCATTGTGTTCTGTATCAGGTTATCTTTAACTATTTGGGCTTTTTTGTGGTTCCATGCTGTAGGGTAAGGAAAATGTCAGGCTTTTCTGCCCTCCCGCCATCAGGATAGATGATGGATCCTTGCGGTCCTGAATGCATGCCTGATGGCGGGCACCTGGAGTAGGGTGTGGGCATAGGTAGATGGGATTCACCTGGGCTGAGACTGGGCTTTTTAAGGGCAGCGTTACGGGGACGCCAGCAGAAGCCTAAAGAGAAGACAAAAACAAACAGAAGAGCAGAAGAAGCCGAAAGAGAAGCCAAGAAAGAAGTGGTAGAAGCCAAGAGAAGAAGAGAAGCAGAGAGAGCCCAGATAGAGTGAAGATTTGCTGGGGGCTGGGAGAACTGCCAGCCTCTCAGCCCCCCAGCACCCCTGCCTGCCATATGCCTGGTAAAATCCCAATAAAAGACCCGTAAAAGCCACTGAGGATTCTGACTCCTCCTTTAACCAGTCTGCTGGATCTGAAAACCTGCACTGTGGTCTTCCTGCACCTACACATGCAAATTAGGATTTTTGTACTTCTGTCAAAAATGCCATTGGAACTGGATAGAGATTGTATTGATCTACAGATGGCTTTGGCTGTATGGACACATTAACAAAATTAATTTTTCCAAACCATGAACTAGAGAAACAGAAAATACTTTTCCATGTATTTGTTATCCTTGATTTTTTTCAACAATGTCTTACAATGTTCAGGGCAGAGTATTTACCTTCTTGGTTAAATTCATTCTGAAGCACGTTGTTATTATATATGGATTACTTTATTTTTTCAGCTAGTTGATTGTCAGTACAGAGAAATACTATTGTTTTTGGTGTGTTAATTTTGTATCCTACAGCTTTTTTGAGTTCATTGATTAATTCTAGCTAATTCTAGCAGTTTTTATGGTTTTCTATATATGAAATTATGTCATCTGTGAATAGACAGTTTTACTTCTTCCTTTCCAATTCATTTGCCTTTAATTTTGTTTTTTGTGCTTGAGTACTCCAGCTAGGACTTTCAGTGTTATGCTCAGTTGGGTAGTAAAAGAGGGTACCCTTGTCCCAATTTTAGAGAAAAAGTTATCAACTTTTGACAATTGAGTATAATGCTAACTGTGGACCTATCAGATGTGGCCTTTATTATTTTAAGGTATTGTAGTGGCAGGAAGGACACAGAGCAGGATCTCTATGACCTGAGCAGATAGGTAAGGGAGGAGTCCTGGAGACTTTGGTGGCTTTTCAGGCTTTTATTGCCATTTTACCAGGCACATGTCAAGCAGGAGGGGCGGGAGGCTGGCAGGCCTCCCAGCCCCCAGCAATTCTTCACTCTTGCTGGTCTCTCTGGCACTCTCTCGTGGTCTCGTTGTCTCTCTTCTGCTTCTTTTTCTCTCTGCTGCTCTTCCTGCTTGTTCTCTTCCACAATGCCACCCGTATAAGCTCTGTCTCAGCCAGGTGTACCCACACCTATGTATGCCCACACCCCACTACAGGTGCCCACCATCAGGCATGCATTCAGGACCGCAGGGATCCATCATCAATCCTAATGGCGGGAGGGCAGAAAAGCCTGATACTTTTTACCTTTCCCTACAGACAGGAAAAGCCACAGGCCAGGCGATGTTAAATATTCAAATGCCTCTATAAACAGGACTGTTGAATGGGTTAGTTAGCTTCCCATTTGCTCTGATTCCCTGGTAAGGTGGACCGAAGGGTGTAGTCAGGAAGGGAGGGGCTACAAACTAGTTTCCCTTCCTGGGTGAAGTGAGAACAGTTTTAATGCAGCAAAGACTTTTTGTCTGTGGTCTTGCCTCAGATGACCTATGCCCCAGTTTTCCTTTCAAGTGGTGCAAGGGGTATTGTTCTGCCCCTTAAAGTTCTGCTTGTTATATTCTTTGTCAAAGTATGGCTAGGCTACATTGCTTCCAGGCATTCTGGTTGGATTTCTGCTCTAGAAGGCCTGGAAGCTACGGTCAACTGTGTAGAATAGAATTCAAATTCCTCTGCATGTTGTGGTTAGGAGGGCAGCTCCAAACAGCCTTCCAGGTATTCCCAACCAAACTTTCTGGAAAGGCCAGGGGTACACTCAGAGTGGGTGAGGCTACTAAGGAGCATTCTTGGCTGGGTGATACAGGGAATGGTCCCTTCCTTCTCTCACCCAATCCAGGCAAGACTTTTGCTTTATGGTCATGACTTTAGTCAACCCACTTGCCAAGTTCCCTGGCCAAACAGTGACTCTGACTTTAAACTGTAGACTATCAATAAATGCTGTAGCTTCTCTTGCAAAGTTGCTGAGTCATTCAGATCCCAGGTGTTCCTTATTAGGCTTTCTAGTCAGGCAGCTACATTCAGGGATGGGCCAGGCTAGGAGGAGCTCTTCTTCCTGGTGGGAACAGATCAGGCTCCAGGGATGGCATTTGATCTTCATTTTGATACCGGAATTGTCAGGCCTAGTCTCCCAGCCAGGAACGGATTCCAGGCTGCAGGGCAGGGCTGAGCCACAGCCACTAGACCCCCCACGGGTTGGTGTCTCACGAAGCCGCAGCAGGAACTTCGCAGACGCTCAGGCAAGCAAGCGAGCAAAGGCAGGTTTGTTTAGAAGAAGAAAAAGTTTATTGAGGAGAAAAAGAGCAGAAATAAAGTGGGACTCCCAGGCCAGGGAACCAGGCCTGGGAGGGGCAAGGAAGCCAAAGTGGAGTTGTGCCTCAGGGAATATATACCTTTTTCCCTCATTATTCTAAAGCTCCACCAGTCTCTTTGTGATTGGTCAGTTTTCGGCTGTCTCACTTAATTTGCTACTGAGTGGGAGATCTTCACATTCCTTATCCAATAGCTTTCTCTTTCCCCATTTGTTGCATCTTTATCTTTATGGCCCAGTCTTCTGGATGGGCATCCCTGCATTGAAGTTAAACAGCTGCCCTTCTAATGTGTCCATAAATTAAACCACTCTCCATTTCTCCAATCTCCGCCTCCCTTTACCACCTGAAGGAAACCAGGACTAGCATTAACAATGTTGTCCTTGGTCCTGGGATGTTTGTTTTTCCTAGTGGAATGGGTTACTTTCCCTTGGTTGTCCTTATCTCTGAAGCCTCCCTAAATTCTTCAGAGGTCCCCTCCTGCACTGTCCCTAAAACTGCCTAATAACCCTAACTTGCCCTGTCTCAATTTGAGAAACAATCACACAGACCTACACCCCACCTCATTCCCTGGTCTGGCTGGAATCACTACGTGGGCACTACAGGTAGGAGGACTCGGTCTCCCAAGACCTGTGCTCAGGTTTCTGCAAGCCCCTTCCCTTCACAGTTTCTTATCTGTGATGTGGTCAAATCCTGCACTTTCCTGCAGTCCTTTTGGGACGAGACAGTTGGTGCTCCCTCAAAGCATCCCATCATAGTGTGGGGGCTGCATATCCACCCTAGACTCTCTTTTCCCACTGGAGGAAACAGGAACTCATGGGGGACTCCTCAACCTGGGGTGGCAACAATGAGCTTCGCATGTAGCTCTCCTGTTCCTCTTCTAATGTCATTTGTCTTGGTGTTTGTGGTACAGAGGAGTCCTTCAGTCACATTCCCAAATTCTAAATTCTCTCAGGGGTGTCTTCTCATGAATAATTGTTAGTTTTTCTTCTTGTAAGGGGAGTAAATCAGGAATGACCTCTGCCCCTATCTTGGTGAAGTCACCTCCCTCCTTATAAATGTTAAATATATGTATTAGATATATTTATAGATGCATGTACTTTGCCATATGCTATTTAGTGTATATATTTTATAATGTGCATCTGTGATACCGAACGCCAGCCTCAGTTTCCCTCAGCCAATAAAAGGAAACAGGGTTTGAGAAGGAAAGTAGTTTAATTTGTTCACAAACCGAAGAGGACAGCAGGATCGTGTTTGAAAGAAAGACCACCATCCTGCTTTTTGGCAGAGCGCAGGGGTGTTTATACAAAGGGGAAAAATGGGGGATAAGGGCAAGGGTCTGCAATGGGGCAGAGGAAAGGGGGGGTGTTGGCAAATCCTTTTAGTGCAGGCATAAGGAGAGTTCTGAGATTTCGGGAGGGCACCAGCTTGCTTTCTCAACAACTGCCCTTTAACTCCCTTTTCCTTGGAATGCAAGAAGACAAAGCTGTTGAATGCAGCAGATGGGAATGCTCATCTGATGGGGCAGGAAGAGAGACCTGTCCTGTTCACTGCATCATCTGTATATAAACATGTTTATATGTAGGGGCGGGATGGCCCAGAGCAGGTTCTCTATGACCCTATGCAGACAGGTAAAGAAGAGGTCCTGGGGCCCTCGGTGGCTTTTTCAGGCTTTTATTGAGTTTACCAGGTACACGGCAGGCAGGGGTTCTGGGGGGGGCCAGGAGGCTGGCAGACCTCCCAACCTCCAGCAAGTCTTTCTGGGCTTTCCGGCGTTCTCTCGTGGTTTCTGCTTCTCAGCTGGAGCTGCTTTTGTTCTTTTCCTCTGCGTCCCCATGACGCCACGCTTATGAGCCCAGTCTCTCAGCCCAGGTGTACCCACCTATGCATGCCCACACCTCACTCCAGGTGCCACCATCAGGCATGCATTCAGGACTGCAGGGATCCATCATCAACCCTAATGGTGGGAGGGCACAAAAGCCTGACATTTACCCTACAATATACATTTTAAATTTATATTATTTTTAAAATATATGTATATATTATGTGCATATAACTATGGAGTAGTAAGTGTGGGCATTTACACAAAATGAGAATACTTAGGAGAGCTTGAAGCTCCTGTTCTCTAGTGAGCTGTAAATAATGCCATGCCTTAAACATCCTGTGTCATGTTTTTATTACTTGACTTGCATGTCTATACTTAGTACTCCACCGAAGTGTCTGATTGCCTGATTAGAATCAAATATCCTCCTCTAAAATCATAAATCTTCTTATGCCATTCCCCCTATTTCTTTTAAGGAGGGAAAAATATGCTAAAAAGAAATGTCAACTAGCTATTTCAGAGGTATCCATATCCATAATTTTTAAAAATGCTGTTCCCATATAGTGGAGAATAATAATTGTACACTTAGGAAAGACTTTAGAATTCATTCAATCTCCAGATCAGCTGTAATCTTATAAATACTAAGTAAAATTTTTAAATGAGTGACTATAATCAATCTTTCATTGTATAAATAAACTCTTAGTTTGTTATTAATAGAATTTAGGGTAAAGTAGGCAAAATTCCTGCTTTCACTAACTGCTTTGATTCCCTGGTCCTAAAAACACTTCTTGAAAATATACCTCACCCTGGTATTGTATATAAAATAGCATCCTGACACATCCTGGAGACTCAGCCTTAGATATCGTAAAGAAAAAAAAAACAAAAACTCTAAAGGGGCAAACTTGCTATCCAATTTATCAGTATCAGTAAGAATCAGAGAATCTTATTAAAATTATTAATATCCAACTTCCCACCTATTAGAGTGAGTATCCACCAGAGAAGTTTATGCCAAATTGGGGTTCACTCTTTAAGAATTTTATTGGAGGGAAAAAATCAGAAGTCAGAAGAGATTGAAAGATGATCACACTAAGATGCAGCTCCAATTTCTGGGAAGGAGAGACAGAGCAAGGAACATTGAATAGAAGGTCTTCGACTATAGTACAATTCAAAGAGAGTTTTAACAAACCCAGCAAGGAGTCCTTGAGCCAAAATTAGTCATAGGAATTTCACATCTCCCAGGAAAATGGTTTGTATGCCTGTTGTGTTCAGTCACTGTTGTGTTCAGTCACTGGCTGTGAGCATCTGAAGAAAGCCTGGCCCCTGAGCCAATTCAAGGATGGATATCAGAGCATCTCAACTGAGCACACTGGTAGAGTGAGATCTTTGTAGCCAATAGAGGAGTGTATACTTCATGGCTGAAAACCACCTGATGCTTGAATCTCTAGCTCTATTATATCTCTTCTGGGCAATTTTGTAACCTTACCATCTTATTTACTTGGACACTAGTTTGCATCATCCCCTTCCCCAGAAAGTGCTCTTCCTCTCTGTCTTTTCTTTTACCTCAAATGATTTCCAGAATGCTCCTATGTCTTTGGTTACATCACAATAAACTCCAAAGAGAGCTATGAAATTTAAATTACTTTTTGTTTAGAGCTGACTACCAGCCAAACACCATAGAAATATAAAATGTAAATAACAATCCCAGAGGAAGCACCATCTTCAATTGTTATTAATCTTTGCCAAGACTGAGAAATTGTGGGAGAGAACTAATTACATGAAACTTTATAGACTCAAAAAGGCACATCAGCATATTAAAATATGGTGTAAGCAACAGTTTATATTAATATTGTGCTTCATTCTTTGATATTATTTGTGATTATAAAAGTAAATAATCTTTCAAATATCATGAAGTCTTTCCAAATCTATAAACAATACCCTTTCCTTTAATTTTGCTTTTCCTTTTATCTCTGTTTACCATTTTAAACAATGATGAAAGATGATAAAAAATGATGATAAAAGAGTCAATCACAAAACTGACTTTACAGAAAGGAACATTAAACTATTTTTTTTTAAAAAAAGATTTATTTGTGCATACAAGAGCTGAGGTACAGGCCAGAGGTGTGGGGGGTGAGAGGATTCACCAGAGACAGAGTAGGGAACAGAATGGGCAGACTGACTGAAGTACCTGGCTGAGGGGAGCAGTGGCCGAGACAGGAGAGGCTGCTTTGCCATGTGGGTTGCTCCCTGACTGGCCGGGAGTCGAACTCGTGCTGCAGTGGCTGTGGATGGCTGCATAGGTTGCATCTTAACTCTTGCGCCACCAGGGAGGACCCAAGGAACATTAAACTTTAAATCAGTGACAACAATCATTTTCCCAAGCTTCCAAATGTACATAGACCAAATTTTTTCTCATTACATATCAAAACACACACAAGTGGTAAAACTTTATACCAATTTTTTTAAAGGTTTATTTATGCATTCAAGAACTGGGGTCCAGGCTAGAGGTGTCGGGAGGTGAGAGGATTCACCAGAGACAGAGTGGAAAACAGAAAAGGCAGAATGACTGAAATACACTGCTGAGGGGATCAGGGGGTGAAGCAGGAGAGGTCTGCTATGCCATCTGGGTATCTTCGTGAGTGGGGATCAAACTCGTGCTGCAGTGGCTGCAGATAGCTTCGTAGGCTGAGTCTCAACCCCTTGCGCCACCAGGGAGGCCCAAAACTTTATAGCAAATTATAATTAATGAAAACAAGGTTTTTTATTTAGTCTCTAGCTTACAGAGAAACTCAAAGCTAATTTCATAGTGTTTTCACAGTTAGTTTTGTTCCATTTGCCCAAAATATGGTAAGGAATCACTTTTTTCCTCTAGTATCTTAGTTCTTGCTGCCATAACAAAAATACCATATTTGGGCTTTAACATTGGAAATTTATTTCTCACAGCTCTGGAAGATGGGAAGTCTGCCATCCATGTCCACTCTGACACCTTATTTTAAGCCTGTGGTAACTACTATTTCCTGGGTGTTCACCTTCCCTTTTTGTTAGTGATCACGTGGAGAGATGGTGATCAAGCAAATTCTTTGGTCTTCCTTCTTAGTAGGGCAATAATCCCATCATGCTGTTCCTGCTCTCTTGACCTCATTTAACCCTAATTATCTCCCAAAGTCCCTATCTCTAATTTAGTTTGGGTGTAAGACTTCAGTATATAAATTTTGGGAGTGGGGGCACAAATATCTAGTCCATAGATATTAGGTCTTAATCTGTAACACAGGATTGACAGCAAGATCATGATAATAACTTGCAAATTAGCACTTATCCTTCTCTATAGTCTCTGAAATTTCTCCCATCAATCCCTAAGGCTTTTTGTTTGTTTATTTGTTTATGTGCTTACCAGTGTTTCATTTGTCTTTGGTACTGACAAGCATATCCTTTGAAATCAGGGTTTCAGGAATGCTCCTAAAAGCCAGTTGCCACAACAGTGACCCCCTTGTCCACTGGTCTTGGTGACTTTCAAGGTCACCATAGCCAAATTGGAATCTCAACATTACTCATTAACTCATTGCAGCATGAAGAAATATCCCACATAAAGCACAAGGTCACTGAGCCCTAGTGCCATCTTGCTGTATCTGTGGTGCTGATGTCAGTCTCTGCCCTTTCTCCTGGGACTCTTTGAGCTACCATGTTCAGTCAGTGGATTCCTTTAGCAAAAACCATTAGAGCCCCACTATTATAGTAATTTGTGATTCAGATTGTCACCTATATGCAACACATAGGAACATACACACACAGGTTTGTTGTCCTAACAAAGTGACATGGTGCCTAGGATGGTGTCAGTAGGTACTCACTATGCAGAGCCCAGACCACTTCTGCCTCAAAACTCAGCTGGTGAGAGTAGTAAACACAGCTCCACATGTTCTGTTATGGTTTCATTGATCCCAAGGCAGCATTGTACTTATCTCTGTATCACTTAATCAGTCTTTTCTTTATAAATTTCAGTACAAACGACATTTCAAAGAGAAAAGTAAAGATCTATTGACCAAACTGGTCTGATACCAAGTTCAACCATAATTTCCTGCTGTACCATTCTTCATAATGAATTGTGTACATGTCTCATGCCTAAATAATGTGACACATACATACATAGGCAGGCAGATAGACAGACAGACAACATTTTTACTATGAAATTTTAGTATGATTATAAAAATGCTATATCCTACAAGTCAAAAACTAATAATGACAGGGTGCCATTATAAACCTAAATTTATATGCTCTCCAGAAATGGCCTTGATTCCCTCAACTTCATTACACTGTTGCTCATGTACATACTAAATTTGAAGGTGAATTTGAAAAACAATAGAATAAAGCTCATGAGCACAAGGGACTATGGTGACAGTTCATGGGTGATTTGGGAGTGAGAATTTTATGGGGATTGCACCTGAGGGGAGAAATCAAATATACAAAAATGAATAAAAATTAAAAAAAAAACTTTTTTTTTAAAGATTTATTTATTTATTTCTACAAGCACTGGGTACAATCAGAAGCGCGGGAGGGTGAGAAAATTCACCAGAGCCAGAGAGGAGAGCAGAGCAGGCAGACTGACGAAGTACCCTGCTGAGGGGAGCAGCAGGCAGCAGGAGAAGTCTACGCACCATGTGGGACCCTCACCGGGTGGCCCGGGATTGAACAGTTGCTGCAGAAGCTGAGGGCAGCTTCGCAACCCAGCGCTCAACCGCTGCGCCACTGGGGAGGCCCAAGAAATAAAATTTTTAAAAAACAGGAAAAAAATAAAACTCATGACATTCCTGATGCATGCTTTCCACTAATTTACTTTAAATATCCCCTTTGGGGTGTGAAATGCTAAATGCTAACTCTTAGAATCAATAATTATGACTTTTTAAAATTATTGTTGAAGTAGCATTAAGTTAAAACACAGTATAGGTGCCAAGAGGACCATTTTCTCACTGTAGCCACCACCAAATGTCCTGCCCAGTCACCATCCACCAACAACGAATCATCCCCCTCTTCCCAGTCACTCCACCATGTTCCCCTCTGTAACCACTTTCTCTTGTTAGTCTCTGGGGTTTTTTTTCCCCTCTCTTTATATTTCACAAATGAGTGAAATCATACAGTATTTATTTTCTCATCCAAACTTATTTTACTTCACATAATCCCCTCCAGCTCCATCCATCTTGTCACAAATGGCAAAATTTCATCTTTTCATGGCTGAGTAATATTCCATTATATAAAGATGCCACATCTTCTTTACCCATTGTTGGGTACCTGGGTTGTTTCCATTTCTTGGCAATTGTGAATAGTGCTGCAATAAAAATAGGGATGCATACATCTTTTCAGGTTGGTATTTTCATATTCTTTGGGTAAATATTCAGAAGTTGGATTACTAGTCATAGGGTATTTTTAATTTTTTCATTCAGGTATAACCTCAAAAAGTTTAAATTTTTTGAATTCAGATATAGGTTCAGCTATAAGATCATATAGATAGATAGCTACTTAAATTTGAACACATTCCTTAACTCTGCATTTTCAGATATCAATTAATGTTCTCGATATCTCATTTCACAGATTTACAGATTTCCCTTGACATTAATCATTGTAACTTTATTTTTTGCTATTTTTGTCTTTTAATATTCATTTTTTATAGGTCATTAGTCTACTACTTTTATTATGAGTCTATCTTTTAGAGTGAGACGTTTTCCTCTCATATATTTTCTTGTTTTTATTTAGTATCTTTTCAGCTTAGGGGAGTTCCTTTAGCATTTCTTGCAATATTGTGTTAGTGCCACCAGGGCTCAGGTATGTGCTGAGGTATGCAGGATCCAGGTGGGACATTGCCATCTTTGCTGCAGTGCATGCAGTTGGGGGATGACACTGACACTGCTTCTTCTGCATTGCATGCTGGCCAGGGTGATTAATGGCTGGCTACAGGGGTGAAGCTAGTTTGCCAGTGGGCAGATGATGGTGAATAGGCACCTGGGCTATTTGTGTGCCATGGATGGACCCTCTTATTTGGACCTTCACCCTGAGGAGGGTGAAGTTTTTATGAGGATTTACTCTCAGGGTCTGATGGTATGGAGTATGAGTTCCAAAATGGTCCCCACCACAACCACACCATTATTGGCAAGATTGCTAGAGATTGCTAAGATGACATCTGCCTGTGACTCCGTATCAGGGTTATTTCCTAATGTTTCTTGCTGGCCAGGCCAGCTCTATAAGGATAGTATCTGGGATTCCCTCACCTATGTTCACGCTTGTATTATTACTTTGTGCCCCAGAGCAAACAATCTGCTTTCAGTCCTATTGAGTTGGTTCTTAGTTTCTGTTTTTCCTCAACATACCTGTACTCATTACCTTCCGGTCTTCAATGTAAGGGCTCCAGAGCAGGATGAACTGGATCATAGGATTGGGGTGCCAGATATTAGATACAGCTTTCCTCCAGGCTCTAGGGGCGAAATCATTCCTTAACTTAGAGGTGTCTTCTTTTTTATGGCTTATTGCCCCATGATGGAGTCTCTTCTTTGGCAAGTACATTTCTCTGCCTCTCCTAGTTTTCTTTTTTTTTTGATCAGGATGGTCCTTAATACTATTCAACTACTCAAAGTAGCTGAGGTAGCCAGCAACTTTCCATAGTCTGGTCAGGAGAGGCCAATTTGATTCTGACAACAAAAAACATTTGTCCCCTTTTCTTGTGGAGATTTCCCAGTAGATCTTTTTTTTTTTTTTAAATAATAAATTTTATTTTTATATTCCCCATACAATTGCAAACTGGTTCAACCACTATGGAGAGCTGTGTGGAGATTTCTGGACCTACTAAACATAGAGCTTCCATATGATCCAGCAATTCCACTCCTAGGTATTTACCCAAAGGACACAGAAACATCAATTCCAAAGAACACCTGCACCCCGATGTTTATAGCAGCACTGTTTACAATAGCTAAGCTTTGGAAACAACTCAAATGCCCAAAAATAGATGACTGGATCAAGAAGATGTGGTACATATATACCATGGAATATTACTCAGCATTCAAAAAAGATAAACACATGCAATTTGCAGCAACATGGATGGTGCTGGAAGGGATCATGCTCAGTGAAATAAGCCAAAAAGAAAAAGAAAAATACCGAATGGTCTCACTCATAGCAGGAATCTAGAAAACTTAAATAAGGGACCAGGAAAATCTCCTAGTTTTCTTGATGCAGTCTATTAAACTTTGTTGTGGAGGGTCTCACTGGTGGCACAAAGGGTTAAGCACCACACTATGAAGCAATCGCAGCCTCTACAGCATGAGTTCGATCCCCAGCCAGGGAGCAACCCACATGGCGCAGCAGACCTCTCCTGGCTCACCCGCTGCTCCCCTCAGCAGTGTATTTCCATCAGTCTGCCTGTTCTGTTTCCTGCTCTGTCTCTGGTGAATCCTCTCACTGCCCCCTCCTGCATCTCTGGCCTGTGCCCCAGTTCTTGTATGGATAAATAAATAAATCATAAAAAAAAATAAACTTAGTTGTGGAAACTATTTTTTCCAGATTTCAGGTTTGCTTCTGTGTAGATTAGTCTATATTTACCTACAGATGAGCTGAGCTAGTATAAGGAGGTAAGCAAAAGTGCTCCCATTCCAGTACCTTGCGGGTCACCTCCCCATTAATTCTGACTTTTAAAGAAAGCTCCTGAGTTGAAAGAGTCCCATGGGCAGTATCTGAGCTCCAGAGAACACACTGTCCTGCTTCAAACCTTGCAGTGTCTCTCCCCAGTGTCTGAGGCAAGGCTGCTTCCTTGCTCAGTGTCCACACACTGAATTGCCTTTATGACCCAAAGCTCAACAATTTGCTGAGAGGTATGGAGTAGGAGGAGATGGATGTCTGTTGAGGGGGGGAATGAAGTACTGTACCCCGAGGATGCCACTGCAACTTTGCCCTACTTCCCACCCCCATGGAGCATGGTCATCAGAAAGAAAGGCCTAGTTGGAGAAACACTCTTCAGTACTTACTCCTAAAATAAAATGTGGCAAATTCTACCAGGCTCTCATTACAAAAAAATTGCAATGTTGCATTTCCATCTGTAGTTTTATTTCTATCTCCTACATCATTGGCTTTTTTTTTTTTTTTAATATCAATCAGGAGGTAAATAGGAACTTTCCTGTTTGAACTCAGTCAGGGCTGAATTTATTTCCTAGGTAATCTAATTTTATTAGAAAAAAAACTCAGCTCTAGAATTAAAAGTGGGTTATAGCAAATCTCTTGAGAATCTGAATTTTGTATCTTATTTGCTTCTTCAAAGTTTACTTCCAAAGTAAATTCTTTTGAGAAGAGAGAATGCACAAAGGTGCAGAATTCAACATCCAGTCACGGCATCAGTACTCACAGCAGCAAATCTGTAGCAACAGTGGCATGAAAGTGTAACTGGTCATTACTGTCATAAATCTTTATCCTGTCACTTTGTTGTTTCTATCATGCCAAGTTAGGATCAGTTTTGTAGTACATGTCAGTCTCTTTTCCTGAATTATATGGACCCTCAGCATTGACTCCATCTTCCAATCTACGGCCATGTAGTACCTAGTAAGTACTAGAACATTGTGGCTGTGCTGTCAGTATTTTATTTAAAAGAAAATTAAAAAGGAATTTCTGAAACTGCATGTAAACTGCCTCTTAGAAGCAAGATATAGAATTGCTAGTCCAGGGTCTGTGCCTTTGCCTGGGTCTACTATGGTAGATTTTATTAGATTAGATTAGATTAGATTAGATTAGATTTGATCAGATCATGCACCACCTGCCCCAGGGAATGTCCTGGGGTGGGGGGGAACCCAGTGTATTTCTACACCCATTAGGACTCTTCAAAGGTATTTGAGGGGTGCAAACCTAGATGTCCCCCTTTTGCTTCCAAAAGGAAGAAGTGTTCTGCTTGGTAGAGTGTAATTAGAGATCTGATGGAGCTCTACCCATATTAAGAACTTATAGCCCCTGAAACTGGGGGAGACTTCATAGTCTATTAGTCTGAATTTGAGTCCCTTTTGATTCCTATTTGTATTACTATGAACACCTAACGTTCCTGTACTTAGCTTCTTACCTACAAAATGGAGAAAATATTACCTTCTTTTCTCTGGGTTGTTATGTTTATAATCTGAAATAATAGTAATAAAGTAAAAATATTGTACATCATAAAGCATTATCCAAATGTAAGATACCATTATTACTCTCTTATCTATAACATATTTATATAAGGTACCAGCAATCTTCCATCAGTTACTTCAATAGAACAGGTACAAAGGATAATTTTGTATTAGATGCAGAATTAAATGTGAACCCTCCCATCGCAGTTTGCACTGGGTCACATATTGAGATAAAAGAATATGAGGCACTCCCAGCAAATGAAGCACCGAGTGAGCCCAATATCCAAACTACCTGATCCCAGTTAGGAGTACCAAAGGCATAAAAGAAAAACCCTACCAGTAAAACCATAATTGTTTATTGCAGGAGGGTATGAGTTAAAAGTCCATAAAACAAATAGCCACATTTTACCTTTACATGTAACATAAACAAGAGTTGCGGAGAGGACAGACCAGGAAGCATTCTGAAGTTCCAAGAAGACTCATGGGTGTCCTAAGACTACAAGAACAGGACATGGTCTAATACAGAAAATGTAGCAGCCCCTGCAGCAACCCCAGACTAACTGATGCCCAGAATCCTTCCCAAGCTAGCTCAGATTTACTGTGACTCCTGCTATTGTTGCTATAATCAAACTTTCTCACAGTTTTCCCAGCTTCCTTCCACTCCTTGCCTTAAGCAATAATGTTCAATCTGTCCGCTTATCATATGCGTTTCCTTTTTCATGAAGAAAATTCTACACTTACAGGTTGGGGAATTGGTTTGTACAGAAAAGCATTCTCTACATTTTCTTCTTGGTGTACTTAGTAGAAAATAGAATCAAAATATCTGAGGAATATCTCAGTTGAGTTGACAAAGGATAACACCACAAACTGTCTAGTTGTTGTGAGCCTTTTTGAGGGCTATCTAATTTGGGGGACAAGGGGTCTACTTTAGATGACAGTGGAACTGTACTAACCCCACAGGACTAGAAACCTTAAAAAAGTCCAAGTCTCCATAACTTTGTTGGGAGGCATCTTTCTACAAATTATGCAAATTGCCCAAATGCTTCTTTCTTTGATCACAAAAACATTCTTTATATTCTGCCTGAGAGTCAGAATCTGCACCTAACAGGAGTGTCAGTAAAGCATCTAAGAATGGAGGCTTCTGATCTGTAATTAGCATTCTCCCCTGCTGTAGCCTCCCTGCATGCCTGTGAAAGAAGTGCCCGGTCTCCCCCATGATAGATACCAAGGCTGCAGCTTTCCATAGGATTTCTATTCAACACTTGGGGCCAGGCATATAGTTTCAGGTTCCTTCATTTTTTTTATTATTCAAGCGTTTTTAAAGTATTAAGTTCTTGTCAAATTAATGTGTGAACAGGTAATATAGAGGATTACGATTGTTAGAGTACAATGAAGGGGTACCCAGTGACCCTAATCTCTGAAGATGTGCATGCTCTAAACATTCTGGCCATCTGTGAGCACAAAGGTAAAGGAAACAGAATCCAAAATGAAGTCAAGATAATAGCTGCCATTGACTCTGCCAAGGACTAGGAGCAGGCTCACCACGTTTTATCCAAATGTCTCTTCCAAGTATCTCTTCTAAATCCCTGTACATGTTTCTCCTCCACCTATTTCCCTTCATCTGTCTTCTGTCTCTAGATCCACCTTGCACCTACAGATGGTTCCCCATTCAGGAAGTCTGGTTCATAGCATACTAGAATTTGTAATCCAAGGTGACTGCACATAAGTGGGGACAGGATAAATGACAACTATTTAAAGTCCCTCCTCCTTTCACGTAGTGTTTCTGTAACATGATGAAGTATAAAGTGTGCTCTTAAAGCTAAGGACTTTTGTAATCTAAAAGTCAGGATAGCAGTGCACCATCTGTTTGGCTCACCATTAAATCTCAGACATGATAAATCTCCAGAAAATACAGATTTGGGCAGGTGTTTGGCAGGTAAATTGTCTTAAAAAAAAAGAAAATATTTCATTTGTCATGCTCCTTTACTACTCTTACCATAGAACTGTAGGTGACACTTCAGGTGAACTCTCTTTAATTTATACCCACCAAACATATCTATTTAAATGTACAACCCAAAAATTATATCTGCATTATAATGCAGATATAATTTTTGGGTTAGACATTTATATATATTTGAAGACGAAATTAGAAAAAACACTTTATATGCTATGAAACATATAATTAAAAAACCCATCATGGACAGCATCACAATATTAAGAATCCTGATGTACCTCTTTCTTTTTCTCCATTTAATAACATTTATACCTTCTTTCAGTCTTCATTTTCTATACAGTTTATCATGAACTTTGATGAACAATGAACAGTTGGCTTTGGGGAAATTTGTTCTCCTCTAGAATGGGCAAGGACTAGGATATTGGCTCTAGGCATGTGGTAGATGGTCAGCAGCATCCAAGTTGGGGGACATTCATTCACAGATCCTGAGTTTCAGCTGTTGTAGGGAAGTGAAATCTGTCCTCTCCCCCAAAATGTCTTATGGCATGCAGATGATTTCATATGAGCAGCTTCGATGTCTTTGTGGAGTTTGCCTATTTGTAACACATGTTTACATGAGTAAAGGAAAATATCTCCAAGGGCATCCCTCATTCTATTGCCAAGAACTAATCTCCTTAACTCGTATAAATGGAAAATTTAAAACTGCATAAGGACCATATTCTTGTTCCCTGAGCCTGTGCCTTCTTTGGTGACTCTTCATGGCTCATACCACCATTTTGCATGTCATCCTGGCTCAGAGGCCATGCTAATCCTTTCTGTATCATTGCAATTTTGGTATATGTGCTGCGAACGCAAGTATATGCCACTTTTTTGTAAATTCATTCATTTTCACTCATAGTCTGGAAAATCATGGTGATGAGTTTTTTGTTTTGTTTTGTTTTTTCCCTCTGACATGCCTACTGATCAGCTCTGTTGCATTTCCCACTTCTGGCATATGTGCTTGTCTTATCCACATCAGTGTGTTCTGTTTACTGGACTCCTTCTAGTGAACTGGGCACAATATAGCACTGGGAAAAAGTGGAGTGAAAGAGTCTATACTTCTCTATTATCTTTTCACTGCTACAAGTTTTGTTTTGTTGTGATCTTTTATTGAAATTCACTATCTGATATCCAGAAACAGAATTAAATCCAAATGCTCCCTAGAAGCAGTGTGAGTTGTTGCCAGATCATGGTGAGTTCTGGAAATAGGAAGGTATCTCAGTGCAGAGACAGCGATCATGGGAAGATATTCATGAGTCAGCTCCTCACAGGAACTGCCAAAAACATGTAAGTTTGGGTTTGGGGTTTTCAGTGAAGAAAAATTGATGTTTGGAAAGATAGGTGAGGCAAAGCAGCCTTTCTGTTTCTTCTCCTTAATTATGGTGAGGTCATCCCTTATCATGGTCTTTGCTCTTTTTTTTTTTTTTAATTTGGAATACTATCTACCTATATCAGATCATGAATTTTCTTTCACAGCTTTCATACTCAAATTTCTTCTCAGTGATCCTTTCTTAACTAGTTAAAGCATCTCCCTATCTTTATGTAACATTAGCCATTTTATAGTCTTTATAGCACTGGTCATATTTTATGTTCCTTCATGTTTGCCATCCATTAACGCCACAACATGTAAACCCTTTCCAGTCAGCTCTCCTCACCATTATGTCCACAAAGCCGCGATTAACTCCTGGTCAACAGCAATGTGTGTGGACCTGACAGAAAATAAAATGCTTGATTGCCAGACTTCCTTGCTTGGACAAAGGGATCAACTGAAATTTTTCAGCAGTGGGAAGGGGATATTTCTCCTTCGTGTGAGAATATTACTCAGAGAAATTACATTAATGATAATATGTAGTCTGGTTTCTGTAAGAGAGGTCTTGACACAGAAAGCTCAGTAATGATGTTAGATTTTTTTTTCTTGTATGATGTGGCTAATATTGCTCTAAGTTATATTTCTTTCTACAATATATAGTTATTAAGACAAATGACAGATTTTTAAACTAAGGGAATTCTATTTTTCAAGACCTGTTAAATAGCATATATTATACATATTTCTCAAAGCAGCTATTAGTTCTATTACTTTCTTTTTTTACAAAGTCTTATTTGGTTGCTTGAGGCTATCAACATGTCTTTATAAAAATGAAGACTATTAACCAAAGCACCTAAGCATCTTAACCCAGACAATATAGAGTCTTGGAATTCACAATTTGCTGTAATTATTACAATAAAAAAAAGAAAGTGAAGGCTATTAAAAAAAGCTTCCTGTCTTGAGATGGTATGTCCTTGTATTCCAGGAACTTAATGAGGGATAATAATAATGATTATGATAATGATAATCTCATCAAAATCATGAAAGTATGCTTAAAAAGCCTAAAGTGAGTTTCCTGCTGAGATGATAAAAAGGGTTTTGTGAGGCCAAGTTGAGAACTGAATTTCTACATAGTCCAATTAACTTCACACAGAGGGGAAAAAAAAACCACAACTATTATATGGCTCCTTGCCTTCCTCTCGCGTATGTGAGAAACCACAACAAATCAACAATATAATTATTAAGTACCCAACATGTTTGGTGCTGATAATTGAAAACTATTTACAAATACATATCTCTGGCCAAATAAGAAACTAGATAAAGGGTTGATGAGTTAGTGTAAATAACACTATAAGCAACGGTCAGGAAAAAAGCCATTCAAAGCAAAATCATCTTTTTTCTAATTCAAGAGCTGGTTGTTATTTCTATCTTTTGATCTCATATCACTTCTCTACATTAGTTTGTAATAAATCTTAAGAAGAAAAGAAATTAACTTATTCCATATTTTATTTTTATCACATGGCCCGAAACCTTTGAATTCTGTAGTATTTATTTGAAAGATCTGACTGGATTCCTTTCTTCTATAATCTGTTAATAACTATACAGAATCAATAAAAAAATTCAGCCCTGTAAATATGGCACAGAAGGTCCACCATTGATGCTTCTTGCCTAATTCTGTAGTTGTGTTACCCAAACCCCTCCCTTTAAACTTAGTAATGTATTAATACTAAGCAGGGTCTTGTTTCTGTGCAGTTTCACAACTTCTTGCCTTACTCATGCTACCTGAAATGCCTGCCTTTCCTCCTCTACCGCCTTACTTCCTCTCCTGAGTAACTTATTTCATCTTCAAGACCAAGTTTAAACATATTGAACTCAGTGTCTTCAATCTAAATTTCAGTTATAGGGCCTCCCTGATGGCTAAAGTCAGCTTGATCAAGCTATCATAAGCCACTGCCGCATGAGTTCTATCCTCAGCCAGGTTGCTAACCCACATGTCGCAGCAGACCTCTCCTGACTGGCCCACTGCTCTCCTCAGCAGTGTATTTTGATAGATCTGCCTGTTCTGCTCCCCACTCTGTCTCTGGTGAATCCTCTTACCCTCCCCATCACATCTGGCCTACACCCCAGTTCTTGTATGCATACATAAAAGTAAAATCTTAAAAAAATGTAAAAATAAACTTAAGTTGTACCCTGGATACTTCCATCATATATTTTTCATTAACTTTATTAGTACCTATTAAATCACTCTATGTAATTCCTCAATAAAGTCCTCATTCATCAAAAAATACCTTTTCTCACTACTTCTTTCAAATAACTCATGAAAGCGTAATCAAGGTCACTCTTCATGAGAAATAGAAGTCACTATTTTTTTTAATTTTATTTATTTTTCCATAGAAAACTGGGTGTAGGTCAGATGTAAAGGGGAGGGAGAATGAGAAGATTCACCAGAAACACAGTGGGGAGCAGAACAGGCAGATTTCCTGAAATACACTGGTAAGGGGAGCAGCAGTCAGACAGGAGAAGTCTGGTGGGCCATATGTGTGTTAGCTCCCTGGTGGGGGTCAAACTCAGGCTGTAGAGGTGACAGCTCTGAAACTTAACCCCTAGGCCACCAGAGAGTCTCCTATAAATCACTATTTAAGTGTTACTGTATTGCTTGACTACTTGCAATTATATTACAGTTGTGCTTTCTAGATTTTAAAACAGTTATCTAAAGAAGTATTTATATGTATATATAAAGTCCATGAATCATCCAGGTACATGTTAATTTTTTTATAGATTGAACATAACTGTGTAATTTTTAATAGGTAAGGATACAACTGCACTTTTTAAAATTGTTTCATTACTACTTTTGGTTCCCTTTATCCCTTTCTTCCTCTTCCTGTTTTATTATCATCTTCGCAATTTATTTGCCCAGTATGTTTAAATTCCTTTCTCTCTGTCTTTTGCTTAACTACTGTAGGTCTTTAGTTTGTAGTTGCTATCAGCCTTCCTTGAAACATCTGATGGATTGATTACACAGTCTATTTTAAGCTAATAACAATTGATTTTGAACAGTATGCAACAACTCTCCACTTTTACTTCTTTTTCCATGACACATATTTTATCAGTGTCACACTTTTCATATGATGCATTTTTTAACAAATTATGGATTGGCTGGAGTCAAGTATAGAAGCCTTAAGGATTTCTGGAGACAGAAGCATGAATCTTTCCTGCTTGGTTCCTGTGTTAGCAGAACTGTTCACTAACTGAGGAACTGAGGATGGGAGTGGCCGAAACAGAAGAGGGTCTTTTCAAGTTCTTCTGGGGCACAAACAATTATCTCCTACTAACTCCCTGTGCCAGCTATTGTTCATACTGAGCATCGATAATCATTTTTTGGTGATGAAACATGGTATTTTGCTTCTTTGTGTTTTGATTATACCAGAAAATGAAGTATTTAAAGCTCTCATCAGTTATTACTTGGTGAGGTATACTGTGAAAAAGTAAAATTGTTCTTATTTTATAACTACAAGAAATGCAATTATTATCTGAAAATACCCTGAAGCTTTAAGTGAAGGAAAATGATAGAATATCACTTGCAGAACAATGACTGTCTAATGTTAACAAAGAAACAAGGAAGTATAAGAGCTACAAAGCTGATCCATTCCCAAGACCTGCATGGCAGACCCACCATTGAGTTTGCAACCACTTTCCCAAGTACAGTTTTTCTTTAGACAATGTGCAGAGGCTTCCTCTCATCTTTAGTTCTCATCCGAAACACAAGCGCCAAATATTATAATCATCTTCACCTTCACAAAGGAAGAACAAGTTCTTTGGCTTTCTGCCCACACTCTAGTTAAATACCAAACATTGTCAGAATCCTGTTTAGTACAATAATATCTATTGCTATATTCAAAGCACCTGAAAATAGAAACAAACCTGTTCTTTTAAAAAGAAATTAAAAAGATAAAAATTGAGTTTAAAGTGGAGTTAAAAGTGAGACATCCCAGAGATGTTTTTGTTATTTCAGCTCTATGAAATACAAAAGCTAAAGAAACATCAATAAAATTTAATGGAACTATGCAATCGATTTGATTTTATACAATCCCAAGTGGTAGCTTGAAGTGAGCCTTCCTCTTTTGTGTAACTTACCTTGAACAGATCTCTTTATGAAATAACGTGCCATTTACTGAAATCCTGTCTTGGCATTCTGCTCTGTTACCGAATATCTTCCATTAAGGTTGGGCCAATTACAGAGTATAAATGGCTGTTTAATTTTTTTTCTTTCTGCCAACTAAAAGGTCAAATGTCTGAGAATCCTTTGTTTGGGTGGACTGAGTTTTATTCCTGTTCCAAATGAGATGCAATGCCTACATTCCTGTAATGGTCCCAATTTTTTGAAAAAAGATTTTGAAGCTAGTGTCCTATATCATTACATCCCTCTTCAAACCTGAAACTGGTAGATTATTTGCAAGAATTTTTGCATGATAATTCAACTCTTCTAACTAGTGGCACAGTAGGTAACAAGGGGATTTTCCAGCACAAATTGCTGGTTTTGTTTCAATTTGCAAAATTAATTTAGGAGCAGCAGTGTAGCTAGTTAGGTTGATCAAAGATGATACATTATTATTAATCAACAGTAATGCAGATTTAGTGTTAATTGCTAAGGATTACATTGTTTTTGTGTTTGACTAAAGTCTTTCTAACCAGAATATTTTCTGATATTATGATCATATTTATACAAGGTGATTTCATGCATTCCAGTAAATACCAGACCCTATTAGAATTCGGACACTGACCTTACCATCTTGAATGATCAACTTTTTATAAATCCTACATGAGAGGAGACAACGGCAATAATGACTAAGACAGTCAATGAACTTAATATTCTTTGTTATTGGCTAACATTTCTATTAGGCTGAGATACCCTATAGGTTCACTTTGCCATTTCTATAAATATAAACTGGAACAGCTAGGATAGAGACACACTCAGTAAACTGCTGTGGCTGTATAATTCCCATTGTTGGTCTGTTTTTATATATATTTTTTTAATATTTATTTATACAAGCACTGGATACAGTCAGAGGCACGGGAGGGTGAGAGAATTCACCAGAGCCAGAGCGGGGAACAGAACAGGCAGAAGGACCAAAGACACTGCTGAGGGGAGCAGTGGGCGGCAGGAGAGGTCTGTGTGCCATGTGGGACCCTTATTTGGCAGCCAGGGATCAAACTGGCGCTGCAGAGGCTGCAGGCAGCTTCGCAACCCAGCGTTCAACAGCTGTGCCACCAGGGAGGCCCCTGCTGGTCTGTTTTTAAAATTATTTGCATACAAACCATCTCAGTGTTTCTGATAGCCATGGATAGACACTTAAATATTCAAAACTGTTTCACATTTAATTATAAATTAATAAGCCTTCTAATTTCTAAAGACAACTTTTTAAATATCTTTGAAAAATATGATTTAAAACATGGTCTATGGAGATGAGATTTCAGTCGACTCTCGCTCACATTGCTAATGGGGTACAGTGACAATACTATTTATTCTGAACACATGAATAATCCTATGTCTCACAGATTTGACTTGAACATTGTTTTTCTAAAGCAGATCTATTTCCATGGTTCAGCATGGTTGAAGCTAACATTCAAGTGCGTTTTTTTTTTTTTTTTTTTTTTTTTTGGTGAGTGGAACCAGCATTGTATTGGGAAACTGGTACTGTTATCCAGTGGCTTACTGTCCATGGGATTGATAGGCTGCTGCTCTTAATTGAGAGCAAACTAAATAAATGTGGCTTTTCTACATACCTTAGACCATAACAATTTTTTATTAATTAATCCCATTGCTCTTAATTGCATTTTAAAACACTTTCAAAGTAATCTCAGTTGAATCTGTCATAAATTAATAAAGCACTAAAATTAACCATTACAAGAGAGAAAAAAAATTTGTATACATTAATGAGCATAACACATCACCTATTTGTATAGAATAATGCCACTTATTCCTCCAAAGAGTTCTATCAAGGGCAGCGATAGTAATGGTTACCAAGTTACATGACCCTTTTAACATTTCATATACCCTGAGAGTTTTGTTATCTGAATATATTTGCCTGCAATCATTTGGTAAGCATAAAACTTACTTTTACATAAGAAATATAAGAATTGCTATGTAGTTTACCAATTTGTGTGTCTATAAATTTTTAGTTCCTTGACTTCAGAATTGATCGTTATTTTCTACATGCCATCTTCAAGGTCTGCCTTCAACTTTTTATTTTTGAGAAGGTAACTCTAAAAAGGTAAGGTCTTAGAATTAAGGTAAGGACCATAGAAAAAAATATTAATAATGAAACAATTTCTTCCATGTAATATAGAAACAGTAATACATTACAGTGGGGATGTAATTAGATTCTTCTAGTTACTTCTAGAATCTCACTTTACCTTTCAGTGTTATTTTCTCACTTTTTTATAATTTTATATTCTCAGGCCTGTTTATATATGTGTTATGTTTAAGTGCACCAATATGGTTGCATGTGTGTTTACATTTTTTATGTCATCTTGATGTTATCATATTTTTATCCTCTTTATTCTTGTGGGTTCTGTGATTGGTGGACCTATTACCAAGGACTCAGGTGGGCATGAATCATGTGTGGTTTCTGGGTTGATGGGGATACCTCTGTGCTGGGACAAAGTTCCACTTTAGCATCCACAGTTGGATCTTTAGGTCATGGACCTATTACCAGGTGTGCAGATGAGTGTGTCTCTTACCTGGTTCCTCAGAGGATTCCAGCCAGGTCACTGAATGAGCCTCTAGGTGAACAAGACTGGCCCTGAGCCTTAGCCAAGAGCAGCTAGAAAAGTCTTAGGGCTACTTCAGAGTCCATAGCTGGGACCAAGATCTATAAGCCTGCTTCCAGGAGCCACAGGTGGGTAGGAGATTTTCCTGTCAGGCTTTGTGTGAGCATTAATGTGCTCAGATCATGCCTGATAGGCCTGAATTCGTAGGACTGCTTCAAGATCTGAAGTCATACTAATTTGGGGGTGCCTACATTCAGAGCTCACTATGCCGCCCACTCTGCTTCTGAAGGGAAGGATTCCTCTCAGGCTGTGGCTTGGTGGGATTGTAACAGCATAAGGACCATTTCAGGTTCTGATGTCTAATCAAAGTCAGCAGGCTTGCTTCAAGAAATGGATGGTTATGTCTCCCACCAAGTCCCAGAGCAGAGAACACCACTCCCAGAAATTGACTGAGAGAGCAATTTTAGCATATGCAGTGAGATCAAATTCCATGTACCTGCCTCAGAGGTATGGATGTACAGGTTTCCCACTGGGTCCCTGGATAGGCAAGATTGGGACCAGATTGTGGCTGAGAGGAGCTAGAGGCAGTCACAGGACACATCAAAATCCACAGATCTGCTGGTCTGTTGCCCACAGCACTAGTGTAACTAGTGTGTGAGTCTTCCCAGGTCCTGTGGCAGAGAGGGTTGGTGGCAGGGTCAAGATTGAAAGGCTATAGCTGGAGCCACAGACGCGAGGATTACTTGGGTCTGAAACCAGGACTAGTGTTGGTGAGGCTGCCTCCTAGGCATGGGCCTGCCCCCTCCAAACAGCCTATTTTAGTCTAGGTCTCTATGAGGTTTGGAAACCTGGATTCCAAAGATACCTCAAGGGCATTTTTAAAAATTTGTCTTATTCATTTATGTTGGGGTGGAGGCCAGAGATGTGGGGGGTGAGAAGATTCACCAGAGAAAAGGTGGGGAGCAGAACAGGCAGATCCACTGAAATACACTGCTGAAGGGAGCAGTGGGTTATCCAGGAGAGGTCTGCTGCACCATGTGGGTAACTCATGTTGCAATGGCTGGCAATAGCTGGATAATGCTGAGACTTTAAACCCTGTGCCACCAGGGAGGAACCCCAAGGGCATTTTTGTCCATGAATAGTTGCCAAATTATTGCTCCTGAAGGTGGGTACAAGTAAAAGCCCTGTTCTGCCATCTTGCTAATTTTACCACAAGAATGATTTTGTTTTTAATGTTACCATAATTTATTCATCTTTTCTTTTGTTACTAGTGTATATGTGAGTAGTTGTATGTGTGTGTGTTTTGTTATGAATGTTTTTAAGATTTCCTCCTATTTTCAGAAATTTTCCTATGGTTTGCCTGGGTTTGTTTTTCTCTGAATCTATCTTGCTTGTGTTTTATAAAAGTTCTTGAATATGTGACATATTACATTTTAATAGTTTGGGGAAATTAATGACCATGCTACATTAGGGCCTCCCTGGTGATGCAGTGGGTTGAGCGCAGCACTGCGAGGCTGTCCACAGCCTCTGCAGTGCAGGTTTGAGTCCCAGCCGGCCAGGGAGATACCCACATGGCATGGCAGACCTCTCCTGTCTCGCCTGCTGCTCCCTTCAGCAGTACTTTCGGTCTGTTTGCCTGTTCTTCTCCCTTTTCTGTATCTGTGAATCCTCTCACCCTCCTGCGCCTCTGGCCTGTATCCCAGCTATTGTATAAATAAATTAAAAAAAATTAATAACCATGCTACATTAAATCTGTTTTTCTGTTTTCTTCTGGAACTCTAATATATATGTAAAGGACGTTCTTATCTGTATCTTCCATCCAAATATTTTCTACTGTCCCATCCTCTAGTTATTACATCTACTATTTCATCCACTATATTAAGCCCCTATATTGAGTTCTTGATAACTGTATATAATTTATTAAAATTTTGTGTTCTGGAATTTTAATTTCAAAATAGATTCCAATTTTGTGGATAAGTTTCCCATATGCTCATTTATTTCATTTACTGTTACAGGCATGTTCACATAAAACTCAAGGCAAACAACATCAAACACTTGGTTATCTATATGTTGCCTGCTATTCTTTGAGTTTCTTTTGGTCATATTTGTGGAATCCCTGATAATTTTCTAATTAATGATAGGAAACTATAAAACATTATAAAACTTTGGATGATTTATTTTGTTTACTCTAACTTCTCTTGGATACCTATATTAGGGAAAATATCCTTAAACTCAATAGAACTGAGCCGTTATGAGTATGGTTGTTGTTTTGTAAGCCCAGGACCTATTCCTATTTGTTTGGTAAGGATTCAAAACTTGAATGTTTTAGGTCCTCCTTCGTGTCTTACCCTCAATTCAACTTACATATCTTCAGTGCTATGTGCTTCTTTAAAAAAAAAAAAAGGGGGGGGGATAACGGATTACTACAAACAAGCTGTAACTCAACAAATTTGATATTTAGATAAATTGAACACATTCTTAGAAAGATATACACAACCAAAACCATATCAAAAAAACAGAAAATATAGAAACCTACACAGAAAATCCATATAGACTTATATAAATTCAACCGGCAATTTCAAAACTGCCCCCTGACACCCATAAAATCTAACATTTACTATATTCTAACAACACTTAAAGAATTAATACCCATCCTTCACAAGCTCTTCCAAAAAGCAGAAGAAATTTTGCATTTCATTCTCTGAGGCTAGTGATTCCCTGATTCCCTCAAATAAGATACAGAAACTACAAGAAAAGGAAACCATAGAACAATATGTGTATGACTATAGATACAAAAAAAACCTCAATACACCCTTAATGATACACACCTGAAACTTATATAATGCAATCTCATTTCAATAAAAAAGATAATTACTTAGTTAAAAAATAATTTTTTGAATAAATGCTTAATATTTTAAAAAACATAAAATACTAGCAACTTTCAAATTAAGGAATGCTTGAAAGAAAAATCTCAAACTGTCTTTTTTGAAAAAGGCGTGATATTGGGCCTCCCTGGTGGCGCAGCGGTTGAGCTCTGGGTTGCGAAGCTGCCCGCAGCCTCTGCAGCACCAGTTCGATCCCCAGCTGCCGGGCAAGGGTCCCACATGGTGCGCAGACCTCTCCCGCCGCCCGCTGCTCCCCTCAGCAGTGTACTTTGGTCCTTCTGCCTGCTGTGCTCCCCGCTCTGACTCTGGTGAATTCTCTCACCCTCCCGTGCTTCTGACTGTACCCAGTGCTTGTATGAATAAATAAATAAATATTTTAAAAACTAAAAAAAGAAAAAAGAGAGGTCATTTTATAAATGTCAAACCATGAACATCAACTAAAATATCCATTAAAAACAAGATGAGAAGAAAGTTAACTGGTTATAAAATTAATATACTTAATCAATGGCTTTAATTTATCAAAATAGTATAAATTTAGAATATATTATAAGTAACTATATTATCTACATTATTAAAATATATCTCAGGGGCCTCCCTGATGGCGCAAGGGATTAAGAGGCAACCTATGAAGTTGTCTGCAGCCATCGAAGCACAAATTCAATACCTGGCCGGCCAGGGAGCAACCCACATGGCACAGCAGACCTCTCCTGTCTTGCCCACTGCTCCCCTCAGCAGTGTACTTCAGTCAGTCTGCCTATTCTGTTCCCCACTCTGTCTCTGGTGAATCCTCTCACCTCTCACACCACTGACCTGTACCCCAGTTCTTGTATGAATAAGCAGATAAATCTTTAAAAAAATAAAATATATCTCAGAATAAACTGAACTGAAATTTCAAACTCATGTTAGAAGCAAATTAATACTAAAGTACATTAGAAGCAACTGAAGAAAATGGAAAGGCATTTTTTTGGATGGTACAATATTATGTTCATCAATTATAAAACAAATTTCCATCACCAGTTAATAAGCAATATATTTTTATTTTAGCAACATGGTTGTAAAATAGTTCTAGAATAATACACACAAATGTAAAAGGTACTTTTTAAAAATCTGGTAATGAATGTGAAAATAGAAATTATAGTATAACCCTAGATGTCATTAAAATATGAGTTGAAATTTCTCTATATAAAGGAACATGGTACCAGAAAACTAGACGGATTTATGATGTAGCTCAAAATTACAAGGCTATTTATCATATAAAAGTAGTAGTATTTCATATCAATGGAAAAAGTAATCATCATTCCACAAATAAGTCTTGAGAAATTACCTACCTGTTTGGGAAGAAATACATAAGGAAATAATCCTAGCACCATTCTAGCATTGAGGTATTTTTAAATAAAACATATGGGTGAATCTGATATTAGGCTGGGGAAAGTATTTCTCAGTGTAATTGAACACTCAGAAGCCAAAGAATAAAGGATCTTGAATAAAAGGATCTGGTGTTAAACAGATAACGATTATAGACACAGCTGGTGGACAGTGAGTACAACGTGCTGCACAGAAACATAATACTTGCCTTCATAACTTAAAAGTTTGTATATCCTTTGATCTTGAAGTTCCACTCAAGGAAATTTTCCTCATCTTTATCCTAGCATTTAGGTGGGAAAGTTAGGGACAAGATTTCTCACTAAAAAATAACATAATTGTAAGTATATAAAAAATTATTTCATGTGAAGTTACATCCAGGAAATGGATCGCATGCAGTATCTCTTGTGAGGCATACCCTGTAGCTTCAATCTACTGTGAATCCCTCAAACTCTTTGGAGTTTGCATTTGTATCACTAAGTTTAATTTTTATATACTTTCTGATATTTTCCAGGTTATACAAAAGTGAGAAAGATTTAAACATGAAACACAAAATACCATATTTTTGTGAAAAAACAAAATAACATATTTTTATTTCATTTTTTAAAAAGATTTTACTTTTTATGCATATAAGAACTAGGGTGTAGGCCAGAGGTGCAGTGGGTGAGAGGATTCACCAGACACAGAATGGGGAGCAGAACAGGCAGATCTACTGAAATACACTGCTGAGAGTACCAGCAGGTGAGACAGGAGAGGTCTGCTGCGCCAGGTGAGTTAGCTCCCTTGCCGGGGATCAAACTCATGCTGCAGTGGCTGCTGATAGCTCAACAGCACTGAGATTTTAACCCCTCTGGTACTAGGGGGGCCCTACTAAATTATTTTTAATAATATAGTTTTTTAATTTAGTATCTGGACAGTCTCTGGAATGTGTTACTTATAAATGTCTTGAACTGAATTGAATTTTAGAATTTCAGACAAACTTAATAAACATAGGTCTTGGAACTTCATTATATTTATTCATTCAAAATCAAACATCCTTTTATTACTATTCATTTCATACCATGTAGTCTTATAATAAAACAAAACCATTTATTTACTGAATCACAGAGTATTGCCATAGCACACCTTTTTTTTTTTTTTTTTAACTAGCATTTATTTATGCATACAAGAGCTGGGGTACAGGCCAGAGATGCGGGGCAGGGATGGGGAGGGTTGAGAGGATTCACCAGAGACAGAGCGGGGAACAGAACAGGCAGACTGAAATACACTGCTGAGGGGAGCAGCGGGCGAGACAGGAGAGGTCTGCTTTGCCATGTGGGTTGCTCCCTGGCCGGCCAGGGATCAAACTCACACTGCAGAGGCTGCGGATTGCTTTGTAGTGTGGTGCTTAACCCCTTGTGCCACCAGGGAGGCCCAACACAATACAACTTTCTAAGCAGAGAATCTAATCTATTACATGATCCTTATATGGAAATTCTAACTCAAATTCATCCATTATTACTTTCACAATTCATCTATCCTTTACACTCAATAATATAACATTTACTATATCTTCTTTCACTGACTTTCTACAAATCATTAAATATTGAAATTTAAAAATGGGCAGTACTTGACAATGGGAAGGGATTTTCTAGACTATTTATGCTATAATCTGAAATGTGATAAATGCTCATGATCAGAAACCTACTCTAACTTGGCAACTCTTTCTGATGATTGCTCTTTACTTGTCTCTTGCACCACAAGTTCCATAACAGACTTTGTCCAAAAATAATAGAATTTGACCTGAAGCTATGAACTAAAAAAAGTTTGCCTTTGATATGAACATTGAAGTTAATCTTTTTTTTTTTAAGATTTATTTATTTATGCATACAAGAGCTGGTATGCAGGCCAGAGATGTGGGGGGTGAGAGGATTCACCAGAGACAGAGTGGGGAGCAGAACAGGCAGATGTATGAAAATACACAGCTGAGGGGAACAGCAGGAAAGACAGGAGAGGTCTGTTGTACCATGTGGGTCACCTCCCTGGCCGGGGATGGAACTTGTGCTGCAGTGGCTTCAGATAGCTTCATGGTGCTGCCTTTTAACCCCTTGTGCCACCAGGGAGACCCCTGAAGTTAATCTTCTTTAAAAGTAATCATTTCTTAAAGTATCTGGGTAATTTAATAGCATTGAATACTGGGCTTTTGCAAAGAAAGGCCAATATGAACATACCGAACATATGTAGAATGGTTAATCCATTGGTTTGAACCACAGAGAGATCGTATGGTAAGAAAATGTTAACTTTGATTGAGAAACTTAAATACTTCACAGATCCAATCAGGTACTTCTTCCAGCTCTCAAGCTAAATAAGTTCTTTAAATTTCACAGCTCATTCTCCTAAATACTGTGCTTTGTCTGTAACACTGGCAACAGACCCATGGTCAATTTGTTTCCAGAAAGATTTTAGATGTGCTAACCTTCTCAAAGGTGTGTATCTTAGTTAAATACAACAGAGCACCTTGGAGAAATTGGATAATGCTGTCATTAAATGTTAAAATCATGTTTTTATTCCAATGTATACTAAACAAACCACATCAGAGTGTTAGATTTACATCTCTTTTCCTTTCCTTCGCAGCCATGACCTCTGAGAATGCATTTATTACAGAAGACTTTTCCTTAGTACTGAAAAGTTTTATTATGTTTTTGGTTGATTTTTAAATAGCTGAGAACTTACTTGTTGGAATAAAATAAAGATGCACCTAGTGCTATAGTACATGATAAAGGCATTGCTATTCTTTATGGGGGGATTTTGTTCCTTCAAAACAAAATTAAGGGAGCTGTTCTGGACAGCAGGACAGAATCTTTTGTAGGGAAAAAAACATGTCTTACAAGTACAAAAGGCATTCTTACAATAAAATAACTTCTAATTTAGTTTTGGTTGGGCTTGTGAGGACATATTCAGAGAGGATTTTCATGTACCATTTTGTGATCTAACTACAAAGTATTACACATTTTTGAAATCCATTTGAGGAAAAGAGGCATCTTGTTTCTATCTCATGTCCAAATGCAGTTTGCTTTTATGTGATGAGTAGCGAACTTGGAGAAAACCATCCACACAACTTTCCTCAAAGGCAGGATCGGGAAGGCAGGATTGAAAAAGGAGACTTTTCAGAGGATGAAGTTAAACTCATTTATACCCCTCACTGGATAAAGTTTAAATCAATTGGATATTTATATTTCATAGTTATTTATGTTTTTTTTTTTATTTTTACATCATTGTTCATTTTTAAACAGTATTTGTTTCTCCCCACCCTATCAGGGGTAGTCCCCATAGTTTCCTTCCCCAATGCACCCGTGCACCATTACCTCAGTCCCCTGTGCTCCTCCCTCCCTCCCTTTGATCCTGCTCCTTCCTCTTCCCCTGCAGGATGTCTCTGATTTATAATTGTCTGCTTTTGTTTTGTTGTGTTTAGTTTTCTTCTACCATTATTATAAAATATTAATGTAACAAGCTGTCATCACCAAGTACTCTATCTAGCTTTGGTATTGAGAATTGAGTTTATTTGTTGGACAAAGGATCATAAGTAATATCTCTGATAAGTTTTATTACACTAAAAGGACTGGGTACAATATGCAGTCAAACTTATCATACTTCAAATACCACATCATACCCTCTATAAACTACTCTTAAGAATAGCAACAATATTAACATCTCACATTTATTACACTATTATCAGGTTCTATGCTAAATATTTATATTATTTTACTAACCCTCAAGACAGTACTATAAAGTGTATATTATTGTTATTCCCATTTTACAAATGAAAAAACTGATACAGAAATCTGTATCAGACAGAACCCTTTCAGAAAAAAAGAATATTGAAATAAATAGTTGAAGGAATTTTTACAGAAGTGTTGGAAGATTAAGAGAACAACAAGTTGCATAACTGGTAATAGTGAAAAACGATTATATTTGTAGGCTTGAGTGGCAAGGAGAATGAGAACAACAAAAGGAACACTGATATTGGAAGTGAATAAAAACTGAAGAACAGTATGTCTACAGGGCACACTACCTACCACAACACTGGGCTCTTGATTCCCAGACTAATTTCCTTTTCACTATAGCATGCAATTAAGCAGATGACTAACTTAAGATGAGTCCATAGGTCTTTCTTCAACCTCCACATGAAAGACAATGTCCAGTTAGTTGTGGTTATTGTTTTTCTGGATTCAGCATGTTGCCTGTACGACAAACAAGTAGAGTCTGGCGCATGAAAGGCAGCTGGGACATAAGATCTTAGGACTCTGTGGGTGGGTCTGTGTAATTTTCTCATGGGAATCACCCAGTAGCCTTCCACAAGGGTTTGTGGAGTGGCAGTGAAAATGAAAATCAAGGAAAAACATAAGCTGGTTTAAAATTAATTTCTGGGGGAAAAAAACAGAGCCTGGTAAAAGACTAAGAAATGTTATAATAGTTATTTAATAAATGTCTTTTAACTTAAATGTACTTAAAACCCACCCTATTCTGCACACAATGGTGACTGTGTTTTTAAAAGATAGTTGGCCAATAGTCTGTCCAGAGAAAATCAGTTAGAAATGTAAAATTCTGGAAAGCTTGGGCACCAGTGAAAGAATTAGAGATATTCATTCAGCAAGAGAAAACTGCATCCGTGGAATTTGTCATTAGAATAAAACTTACCCTAACTGTAATGGGCAAGAATGGAAACAGTGAGAAAAAAAAGATCAGAAAGCAATTTAGTTTTGACATAAAAACATGGTTTTAATTATAGTTCTGATTGCTAAATTTTGTCTAAAAATAAAATAGTTTGCAAAGTGATGAGTTCCTTGGACATAGGTGTTCTAGCAGGATGCCATAATAAATTCCTAAAATAAAGATCAAACAAGACCAGTTTCAAAGATAGATTCTGTGCAATGTCATTAAATTAAAATACCAAACTTTAGTAACATTTCTGGCCTCTGTATGGTCTTGGATGGAGGGATATTTGTTCAGACACCTCACCTGGCTGAAAATGAGTTCCCAAAAGTTTTCAGAAAAGCAATTTTAAAAATATGCTTTCTTCTTTTAAATTACATTTTTAGGAATTTTAAGTAAATAAAAAAGTCTCAATAAGATATTGCCAAAAATTTATATTGCTTGTATTATTCTATTTTTTCACTTGATTAACTCTCTGCAGTATACACCAACTTTTTAGCCAGAATTTAAAGAGAATGATAAACTTAACACATTCCTCCCATTAGCTTTCTACCATTAATAGGGCTGAGCAAGTTAAATTTCTGCTGGTGCAATGTGCTCTGCATAAGATAGCAGAAATGTTCTGCATTGGGAAAGTTCTTCAAGGTACAGGATATCATAACACTAATATATCACCTGTGACTGTAGTCTTCACTTTAGAGTATAATGAGAAAACCAACAATTCTGTAGGCTAGAAGCAGATAACACATGAGATTTGCTTCAACAAAAGAAATTATGTAATCACCAAATGGGTGGTAGGAATTCTAAAAATCAACAGATTGAATACGTATTTTTTTAAAGATGTATTTATGCATGCAAGAGCTGGGGTATGATCAGAGGTGCAGGGAGGTGAGAGGATTCACAGAGTGGGGAGACACAGTGGTGAGCAAAACAGGCAAATTAACTGAAATACACTGCTGAGGGGAGCAGCGGGCGAGACAGGAGAGGAGCTAACTGTGAGGGTTAGCTCCCTGGCTGGGGATCGAACTCCTGCTGCAGTGGTTGCTGATGGCTTCATAGTGCTGAGACTTAACATCTTTGTGCCACCAGGGAGGGCCCTGGATATGTATTTTTTAGGAGAAAATTGCCAAATACAGATAGCTTAGTATATAGATCAGTAAATTTCGGTGAGTTGTCAAACTATTATTTTCTTGAACAAATTAGTGTTTCCCATTCTTATGCCTCTGACAGACTTAGAATGACTTAGCAAGACTTACCTTCCTTACCAGAGAATTTTTCAAGTTGAATTTTTTTAAATTTATTTATTTATACAAGCACTAGGGTACAGGCTAGAGGCGCGGGAGCGTGGGACTATTCATCAGAGACAGAGCAGGGAGCAGAACAGGCAGAAGGACCAAAGTACACTGCTGAGGGTAGCAGTGGGTGAGAGAGGAGAGGTCTGCCCGGCCATGTAGGAATCTCCCTGGCTGATCAGGAATCAAATTGGCACTGCAGAGGCTGCAGACAGCTTCACAGCACTGCACTCAACCCGCTGCGCCACCGGGGAGGCCTACAAGTTGAATTTTGAATCATTGTAGGTCAAGAGTAGGAGCAATATCACCAGAGACAGTAGAAATCAAGGCTGGTGAGGATCCCCAGCCCCCCATAAGCTCTGAATGAGGACCCTGACATACATGGGTAGAAACATTTCCTGCCTTATGGCATTTATCCTTCTTCTTTCTGATTTGATCCTGAATTGTCCAGAAACTCTAGGATCTGGCTGTCCTCCTCAGGTTCTCACAAAAGACCATTTCAGTCACTTGTAATAAGACCTCCAAGGATACAACTACAAACCCAGAGTACTTCTGTGCTCAACCCTGCTTGTGTCTCTGTGCCAATGCAGTGATTGCCAAACCTAAAAGTACAGAATATTAGTGCTTTGAAGAATTACAGCAAACTTGTTCGAGTGTCTCAAATTGTAGATTAAAATATAAAACAGAACAAACCCAAGGCTCAAAGGAATGAAGGAATTTGATTGACATTAACCACAACTATGCAGTGTCAAACCAAAGTGAAAACTCAACTCTTCCCTGTTTATAATGGAAGGAACATTTCTCTACGTGTTCAGTCATTCTTTGATATTCTATATTCTTTGATGTCACATCTCAATGATATTTGAATATTGTTAGTTATGTGGGGAATTGTAAAGTAAGAAATGTGATTTTTAACAATAACTTTGGCCATATAATATCTAAGGCTTATTATTTTTAGGAAAATGTTTTCATGAGTGTGTGTAAATGAGTATGTGTATGTGTTGGGAGAAGCAGTTAATGTCCAAAGGTAAAACATGTATTTTTTTTCTCTTCTAAAAGTTTGTATTTATCCTACTCTAAAATAGGCATCATTATAGTAAGTGACACCCTTTGGGTTATAGAGCCATTCCTAAGGTAATAGATTAAGATAAATACAAATATTAATAGAACTTGCTATAATCTAGCATGCCTAAACATGATATAACCATTACCTGTTTCTAGATAAATTTTAAAATGTAAATATAAAATATTATAAATCAAAATATCTTTTCTTCTGTGTTTCTAAGCATTGATAGCATGCCCTCCCTCCCAAAATCCCAGAACCTAGAAAATACAAAATTGTCATTTCATACACACATATGTCTGTCCTTACAGGAGTAGGTAGAAATTTTTTTTTATATCATGCCATATCCCACAAGAAATGGTCACAGAATGGTAGTGATATGACATAGTCCAAAAAAGTTACCAGACTCCAACTACACTAAAGTAATCTGAGGACACCCAAGTATGAGAACAAAGAAGCAGAATGCATTTAAAACAACAAATACACCTGAAGAAAACAACCACTAAAATTTTTAAAAGAATATATAAACAGTCAGCACCATTATGTGGTAATATATTGAAAGCCCAGGTTTTAATTTTTACAGATTTGGGGATTTGAACCCTTTACATTCTATGGCTAATTAAAAGATTAGACATTTTATTTCAATATTAACTTCCCATAACAGGTCTTTAAACGTCTACAAAGAGGAAATATGTCACTTTAGTATTCAATTATTTAAAAGTGGAAAAGGTATTTTGAAATCAAATTGTGTATAACCGAAGTCATTAGCTACTATGCAGAGAAAACAAAACTGTTCCAAACATCACAATATCCATTAAAGAAAAAAAAAATGCTTTTGCATGGACTTAATGATTTTCAAAAGGGCCCATTCTTAGAAAGTTTGTTAAAATGACAGATAAAATAGCATACAAATCAGTGTAAAGTGGCATCTGACTCCAGTTACTGTGGTTATAGGGTTATGTTAAAACATCCCTATGATGAGGCTTCAACAATGTGCTTGGTGGCTTAGATTCCAAGCCTGATAATCTCTCTGGAGAGCCCATCAACAACCTACTAAGATTCAAAATACTAATTTTTATGATAAGTATATGGGTTTGATTTATCTTTTTTAAGATTTATGTATGGGGAACAGACCAGAGGTATGGGGGGTGAGAGGATTCACCAGAGACAGAGTGGAGAACAGAACAGACAGATTGACCAAAGTACACTGCTGAGGGAAGCAGTGAGTGAGATGGGAGAGGTCTGCTGCACCATGTGGGTAGCTCTCTGACTGGCTGGGGGATCAAACTCATGCTGCTGTGGCTGCGGACAGCTTCATATGTTGCACCTTAACCCCTTGCACCACCAGGGAGGCCTCATGATTTATCTTTGATTCATACAAACAGTGGAGAAAATATCCTTACCTCCTGGGGCAGCCACTCTGAGACAGGACACAATTAATACACATATCAGCATAAAATAAAGTATAAAGCTAATTTTTTAAAAGAGTGTGGGTAGAGGAAGAGGGGACACTATTTACTAGGTGTGGTTAGAACGAAATCCCCAGAGAAGCTGGCATTTAAGGCTAAATTAATTCTAACTGAAGAGAGAGAGAGCCATGGGAATCTCAGGCAGAGAAACCTTAAAAGCAAAGGGGCTACAATAGGAACTTTCTTAGAATATTTGGAAGACTGCTAGCTGAATGCACCTGAACTGAGTCTAGAGAAATTTAGAGGAAATGAAGGCAAGTATATATAAATCTTTGTGAACTTGTTAAGGACAAGACTATGAATTTCTGTCTCCCTAGCTATAACTTGGGGGAATGCTGCTTGAGCCTTTATTCAGCACACTTGACAAAATCTTCAGAATAAATCTCATACGACAATGCTTCATCAAAGTGAAAAGTTAGAAAGTTTAGTTTTGTGTTTTATGAGTTGATCTTTAGTTTTTATATTGAAATAAAGAGGTATATTACATAGAAGGAAGTAAATTTTCAATGAATTAGTTATAACCAGAGGCCCTAGAGATAGTTTGTGGAAAATTTAGAGTAAGTTTCCCAACCTCTGCTTGATATATTTTCATGTTAATATCTTCTAAAATGAGGTATATTAGTAGGAAAAGTTTGAGAAGAACTATACTGATAATATGAGACATTTGGAAGAATGAAGTTAAATATGAATGGAATGGACATTTATAAAGATTTATTAAATCTGTTTCAAACTATGTGAAGAGAATCCTACAGTCAAGTTTTGTTCTGCTTTTTACTATTCATGTAATCATGAGAAATTTACTTTAGTGTTCAACACTTTAATTCCCTTACCTGTAAGATTAGAGAAAATAAAACATGAAAATTGTTATAAATATTAAACTAAATAGGCAGTATCTCTGAGGAACAAACTAAGAGTGTATCCATAAATTTCACAATTTTTTTTAATATTGTGTTTCTTTTTATGTTTTTGTTTGATACTCATTTTATTTCACAGTTTGTTTCCAGTTGAAATGCTGGATAAGAAATACAAGGAGGAAAGGTGCTTAGATTAATGTTGAACCTAACAACAACAATAAAAATGAGTTTTCTGTGAATTGCTATCATAATATATCTTGAGAGTTAAGTGCCTACTGATAAAATTCATAGCTTTGAGTGTGTGTTGAACTTACCATCTCTCCTTTATTTCTCCCTATCTTTTTAAAGCACCTGGAGCTATAAAAGCTAATAGGAATAGATCAGCACACTTCCCTCACCTGAGCATACTGCGGGAATACACTCAAGATATTGGCTTCTAAGACATCTGGTAGATAAATATTATAATCATTGTAAATTTTTGTCAGATACCAGGATGGAGAAAATTCAGAAAAAGACATGAACAAACACAGCACGTAAGAACAAACTAGGAAAAAACATATTTGAGTATATGTTGGTGATCCATTGCTGGAGCCAACTAGAAGTCAGTATAAAGACAGAACCATTAGGAATATAAGAGAGCCACAAAGATATGTAAGGGGAAAAGATCATGGTCAAATTGAAATTTAATTATAAAATATAAAAATTACCAATAATATGTAAAATATATCAGCACTGTGAGAACAGTTGGAAGAAATAGAAATAAAGAGGACACTGGGAAAAAAATAGAGTGGATGTGGTATACTTTTCAACTTTTCTACAGTTAACATGAATCAAATGGTAAATGTTACTAGCACAAGGAGGATTTGAGGAAAGACATGAACTTCTTTAAAACCCAAGTGGGTTTAAGTTGCAATGCCAAAGAACAATTCCTTGGACAGCACGACTATAGGAAATCGTTGGTAATGAACTGGGTGTTATACTATATGAGCATCAAACAGGCTCATATGCTATTGCACTGGCATGCCTAAGGCTAATGTGTTGTATTAAGATAATCAAGCCCAACTAGTGACCTTAAGTTGCTATGCAGGATTTATGTATATTGTCATTCATATATCAACATATGGGTCAAATTCTGCCTCTTTCACTTAATTGTTAATGTAGAGTTGTACAAAGATTTTTCATCTTATGTAAAGTAGAAATAAGTCTATCTTATAGATAATATAACACAATGGATATATTGGTTAATCAGAGATACTTTAATATTGTTGGTATTATTCTTTAATGATATTAAATTTCAAATAAACTCTTCAAAAAACTTCAAATCATACTGTATTCCTCTCACTTTTAGAGACAAGAATATGTTCAAAATCAAGATATCATGGTACCATTATTAGCTTTTTTGTTTCAAACTAAAACATGAAGCATGAAGAATATCAAACCATAAAGCCTCAGGAAAACATTGGTCTTTATTCAAAAGAAAGAAGATAAAATATTGCTAATGTTTCTACACAAAATAAATAGGACCTTGGTATAGTGTTTCAAAAATTATTTAAGTTTAAAGTTAAGTATTATTTTTTATGATTTATGTCCTTTTTAATAGGTAAGACATTTGCAGAAGTATTCTGGACATTAAAAATCCTATCAAATGTTTAACTGGTCTCAGATAAGAGAATAATTTCAAAACATCAAGTTTCAGAAGAGAGTTTCGCTATGGAGAATTTAAAAGATGGACTACTAAAATATGCAATGTCTGAAAGGTTTCAGGTCTGCAAATTTTTCATCAACTTTCTCAGAGCATGATAGGATTTTATAATTTCACATCTCTAGTTCAAGTACTTCCTATAAAAAGTACTGTGGGTCCTATTTTTAAAAATTGTTTATTAAAGTAACATTGCATGATAAATGAGTTTCAGGTCTGCATTATTACAAGTCAACATCTGTGTATACTATTTTAAGTGCCTGACTGAAAGCCCAAATCTGTTTCATTATACAATTGGCACCTTTTGTCCAACTTACCCATCTTTCCCTTTTCTGTCTGGTAACTACTAACTCAGTCTCAGTCTAAAAGTTTATTTTTGTTTACTTCAGTGTTTGTTTTCTTTCTTAATGTACCACATATGAGTGAAATTATATGATGTTTGTCTTTTTCCTTCTGACTTTGCATATTATAATCCCTTCTGACTCTATCCATGTTGGCGAAAATGCCATTGGTTTATATTATTTAACCACTGGATAGTATTTCATTGTGTATATCTATCATATCTTTTCATCCAGTCACCTGTAGCTGGGCAGCTCTTGTTTATTGTAAATAATGCTTCTATGAACATGGGGTACATAAATCTTCTTTAATTAGTATTGTCTTTTTGTACTCTTCACTTGAATACCAAGAAAAAAATAACTAGATCACATGAAGTTCTATTTCTTTTTTTTTAAGATTTATTTATTTATGCATACAAGAGCTGGGGCACAGGCCAGAGATTCGGGGGGTGAGAAGATTCAGCAGAGACAGAGTGGGAAACAGAACAGCCAAACAGACTTCTGAGGCGAGCAGCGGGCGAGACAGGAGAGGTCTGCTTCGCCATGTGGGTTTTTCTCTGGCAGGCTGGGATAAAACTCATGCTGCAGAGGCTGCAGACTGCTTCACAGTGCAGTGTTTAACCCTTTGCGCCACCAGGGGGGCCTGGATGTTCTATTTCTATCTTTTGAGCAATTGCCATTATGTTCTCTAAGACTGTATCAATTTACATTCCCACCAACAGTGCACAAGAATCTCAGTGTAGGTCACATTCGTGATCAGTCAACCACCCTATCAATTTTTGTATAGATACTGAAGATAGTGTCTAGATTGACAAATGTCCCAGGGATTTAAATGTGGTGAATACTTACTAAGAGAGAGAACATAGGTACTAGGTACATATCCTTCTCTGGATCAAATGCTAAGGAATAACTTTCAGCTTCTGAGTCTACAGAGTGATTTAAATATTTTTCTACACAAGTTTACTAATATTTTGGGATAAAGCATATTTTGTATCATATTGGCTAACCAATGACTCTGAATTTGAAAAGTAGAGTTTCTCCACCACCTTTGATTTACAGCAGGAATGGCATGTAAAAATTGAAGGACAAGCAGTGAGGTTGATCATCTTGATACTGATCATGGCCATTTAAGTAAGTGAAAGAAAAAAAAAAAAGTTTTGCCAAGACTTAGGCAACAATGGCCACAGCTTAATGTGCTACTATGTGAGAGTTGAGGCATTATTCTGATACTTGAAACTTACTGGCATTTAGACATTTATTGAAAACAATTTCACTTTTTCACCAGCAGAAATTTCTTTGTAGAGCTACAAATGGCCCAAGACTAGATAAAGTCTTTTGTCTTAAATTGTTATTGCCCAGAAGTGGAGAAATAACTGTCATTTCAAAGATTGGTGCCTTAGTAGCGTAATAGTTTTCTTGCTGGGGAAGAAATTGAAAACAGCCTCAGGAAAAGAAAGAGGAACAGTCAGGGCAGCATTATTTTGCCTTTGTTGACTCAGCTCATTGTTTTAAAGGTGCTTTCTGAATGTATTCAGGTAATCATCTCAATTTATCCATTTTGCAGAATGGATATATTACATAACAAATTGCTGTTGGAATAGCACTGCTTGTGGAAAGAGCACACTCCAGATGTCAAGGATTGAGTGGGAAGCCACTTGTTAAAATTATCACTGTGTCACCATGCCCTCTGTATTTTGAAAGCTGTCAAGTTGGGTAATAGTCACAATGTATGCCATTTGGATTTTAAATGAGGATAAAGTGTTAGAAGCTCCCTTAGCTTCATGGTCGGGGGGGAAATAAACTTTCCCATGCCAGAAAGAAATGGCATAATTTAAGTGGTTTTCAAAAGTCAGGCAAAACATCCAAAATTCACAAAACACAGAATTCAAGGGAATTACATAACTGTGCTCATGAAAAGAAAGAATATAATATGAAATGCTTTGCAGAGTTTTCTCCATGCTTTCATACTATCATTCACTTTCTAGTACACTTTGGGAAACAATCTGAGGGGAAAATGACAGAGGACACTTGAAGACATAGCCCAAAACACAGTCAGAAACCTGCCTAAATAGCCTATACACTTGGGAAAAAATGAAATATTCTTGGCATTAGCATCAGTCAGTGTTCTTGTTTTTCGGACAGGCATGTTTTAATATCCCTAATTGCTGAACACTTTGTTAATCAACTATCAAATAATTACTAGTATGGGGCCTCCCCAGTGGCGCAGCAGCTGAGCACTGGGTTGCGAGGCTGCCCAAAGCTTCTGCAGCACCAGTTCGATCGCCGGCCACTGGGCGAGAGTCCCACATGGCCTGCAGACCTCTCCTGCCCCCCACTGCTCCCCTCAGCAGTGTACTTCATCAGTCTGCCTACTCCGCTCTCTGCTCTGACTCTGGTGAATTCTCTCACCCTCCCGTACTTCTGACTGTACCCAGTGCTTGTATAAATAAATAAATCTTTAAAAAATAATAATAATTACTAGTATGGAGTAAATGAAAATAATAGTTTTACCATTAACCAGAATACTGTTTACAGCTCCATCTCTCCAAATCATCCCTCATTAATTTGCCCCCTTGAATTTACTTTTTATTGAAATATTCATAATACAACAGACAATCAAACCCCATCTCTTAGATACAGATAAGCAGATTGATGCTACCTTTGGGAAGAAAGTGTGTGGAGGGAATGTGTAAAGGGGTCAAGTGTATTATGGTGATGGCTGGAAACTAAACTTTTGGTAGTGATCATGACATAGTCTACACAGATGTAGAATTATAATTATATACACGTGAAACTTACATAATGTTACTAACCAATGTTTCTGCAATAAAAACTACTTGAAAAAATAAATGCTTTCATGAAAGAGAATCTATTCATTTAAATTCTGTCCTAATGGTGGTCATTCTATAGAAAATAGATTGGAGTAATTTCTCAATCTCAGACTTGTGTAAGTCTCTTGCTCTTTCCCATCTTATTTTTATTTATTTTTATTTTTTTAAAGATTTATTTATTTATTTATTTATTTATTTATTTATTTATGCAAGTACTGGGTACAGTCAGAAGCGCGGGAGGGTGAGAGAATTCACCAGAGCCAGAGAGGGGAGCAGAGCAGAGAGAAGGACCGAAGTATACTGCTGAGGGGAGCAGTGGGCGGCAAGAGAGGTCTGCGCGCCATGTGGGACCCTCCTCCGGTGACCAGGGAGCAGCTGGGGATCGAACTGGTGCCGCAGAGGCTACGGGCAGCTTCGCAACACAGCACTCAACCGCTGTGCCACCGGGGAGGCCCACCCTCATCTTATTTTTTAATTAATTAATTAATTAATTTATTTATTTATTTATACAAGCACTGGGTACAGTCAGAAGTGCGGGAGGGTGAGAGAATTCTCCAGAGCCAGAGCGGGGAACAGAACGGACAGAATGACGAAATACACTGCTGAGGGGAGCAGCGGTCACAGCAGGAGATGTCTGTCTCGTGCCATGTGGGACCCTTGCTGGTGGCCGGGGATCGAACCGGCGATGCCAAACCTGCGGGCAGCTTCACAGCCCAGTGTTCAACCACTGCGCCACCAGGGGAGGTCCACCCCCATCTTATTTTTAAATAAAGAATGACAACAAAAAGTTATGGATATAAATTGGACCAATGTAACATACAGGAAAATGAACTAGGAATTCTCACCTCTCATCCTGATGAGAATGATGAAAGATGTTATTTTGATCATGTTTTTGGGTCTCATTATCCTTTTGGATAAAATGAAATAATCTACTTTAAAATGACATCTAAAGTTCTTTTTCAGCTATAAAATCTCATGAGACTTTACTGCACTTTTTATGACCACATATGCATAAAAAGTAATAATGCCCTGTATTTTGAAAATTCTGTAGTTTTTAATTTTTAATTAATATATATATAACATTGCTCATTTTCAAACAAGATTTGCTTTCTTTTCTCAGGTGTAGTTCCCATAGAATTTCCACCACCAATTCACCCATGCATCATCACCACAGTCCCTTGTGCTCCTCCCTCCCTTCTAATTTTTAAAATTTTACTAATAATCTTCCATGATTATCTTTAAAGAACTAACCATTTCTAAATTACATTATCATAGATTACTATCTCATCTATACTCCAATGTCAGAAATAATCATAAAAATAATTTCAAAAGATATAAAATTAAGAGATATGCCTGTGTATAATTGATAAATATATAGACATTGACATAGATCTGTATATCAGTCTGTACCTATAAAGATAGTTCAGTAAGAAGATCCAGCTGACCAGAGAGTCATGAAAATACATTAATATTATAAAACTTAAAATATACTAAACTATGTGAAATTTAGAATTACTCACTCTTTGTAATAATAAAATGGTATTATGGGTGACTTTGCATTGCCCCTGGAACACCTAATTTCATTGTAAGCCTGACATTGACTTGCTATTTCCAGACCAAGTCTGGAAAAAGAGTGTGTTCATCTAACTCCCCTAGAAAACAGAACCTGAGGCCAAAATTTATACTCTGACATTTTAGTAAGAGTATGGAAGGGGGGCAACTATGGAAGCAAAATAAATGATAAAAGCAACAGGGACTATAATCAATGAGAGTCAATAAAATCTAGTTTGTTTACCATAACTTCAAGAGCATAATTGACCATTCTATTATGTGAGTTGTTTAAGGAGAAGTTGTAAAGGACTGTAACTTGGATCTATTTTGGGAATTGAGGTAGGGAGGAAAGAGTAGTGAATTACCTACTGATTCTCTAGGTACTGTATCCTATTGGTCAAAGCCTAGCTCAAGAGTTAACTGCTCTAGAGACATGTCAGGTTATGACACCTGGGCTCTCTGGGCAACTATGGAGAAAATAGGAGCTTCCCAATGTGGGTCTCAACCAATGTCTAGTATAGTGGGCTCCTCTAAGTTTTGTTTATTTGTGTGTTGGGGACATGGGAGGGACTTGGCCTGTGATGACTGTTGGCAATGAAGTCAATGACAGTAAACTAGGTTTTATGTTGAGGTAATAGCATAAGTCATCCCTAAGATCATTCTAGTCAAGAAAAAGAGTAGAGTTCAGAGGCCTGAGCATGAAGTGAGGCCCAATAGACTCAGAAGGCACAAATTCAAATCTCCTCATAACCGTTAATGATCTTCAGATCTCACAGCACACTTCCCATTCAATTATTTCCTGGAGAGGGGTATGTAAATCTAATCCTTTAAGGTGACAGTCAGCAGCTATCTTTTAAAAAAAATATTAAAGAGGTCTGGAAATTAAAGCCATATTCAAATCATTGCAGGTGGAACCAAAGAGTATTTTTCATCATATTTCCTCACCCAAACTTCCTGGATTTCCTTTACCCTCTCTCAGCATTTCAAGTTTGCCTGTTTCAGGAGATGACACAACATTCATACTTAATTTGCCTTTTTGCCTTTGTTGGGTCTTGGCTACCAAGATTTTTTTCATTCAAGATTTCATTCATTCTATGCCCAGTCTTCAATGGGCATAGAGACATCAGTAGATACATCAGTGAGTCTCTCAGAACACAGACATATTATACTTTTGTTTCCGCTCTGTCATGATAAATGTATCCATACTTCTATTCCTAGACCAAAACCTTTGATTTGGATCCAGCCCCACATTTGGTTCCCTGATTACTGGTATCACATATTACTTCAGAGCTTCATGTAGCTAGAGCAGAGCCTATTCTTTTCTCCTTGGACTGTGATGAGATTTGATTGCTCTGGAACCAATGAGATAGATTAGGGACAGTTTTTTGGAAAGTAAACACTATCTTTTGAGACCTTTGTGTTGTACCAGATTTGAGATCTGATCATAAAAATGGGAAGGTTTTACTTATGACTCAAACCAAATGCATATAAGCACAGTATAAACTTATTGGAGTGGGGCCCATATTATAGTAATATAAACATAGAATTCAGTTGGCAGAAAAAAGGGAAAAGTTACAACCTCTTGGCAAGGCATGGGAGACTGCTTAGGACAAGTGGGGTCCTGTATAGAGGGTTTCTGGCATCCCATCCATCATATGCCTAGAGGGAAAGGCAACTTTTCAGAGATAGAGTCCCTGGTGGATCTGAAGAGGGCTTGAGAACTATAGCTGTGGAGTACATAGTATCTTGAATTGGCTAAAATTTGGTGACTATACCACTTTTCAGAGGCACATTATCAGGACCACTTGTTAACTTTTGATTTAGGCAGAACCTCTCAGACAGCCAGGTTTTATCTGCCCTTGCCGTTTATAAGTTTATCAGCATCCTCATAAACAAGTGGTTATTTTAATTGATAAATGAAGTTGGTTTACCTCACATAACCCCACCTTTCCATCAGTCAAGGACATAGCAATGCCAATACATGTAACATCTCAGTCAGGATCATTATAATATCAAATATATGACAACTTGCTTTAGATCAAGTCAATACATAGTCCCTAGGAAAGGGTAGGCTGTTTTCTGATGACTTCTTCTTGGGCTGTCTCCAGTGATCAAGAAGATTAAGGAAAATTCAGCAAGTTGCTGTTCTCAGGCCCACTGAACCAAATAAAGTTATGCTAGGTTTTAGGATCCCACTCTCTCCCTATCAAGATTCTAGTGTAAAATATAACAGTTGTGAAGATGACACCTTTATTCTATTTCCCAGACCTTCCATCTTATATTCAGATCTTAGACTTGATTTTCAGCTTAATTAGCCACAGAAACAACCCACAAGAAACTTTTTGAAAGTTTCCATAAAGGTCCTTTGGTTTACGTGGGAAACAAATACTGTGTGCCTGTCTTTTTATTTTTTTCAAAGTTTCCAATGTTAGTAAAAGTTCAATTATCACTGTCTTCATAATAATTAATGCAGCAGCCACTGGATCTTCCAGTGCCTTGCCTGCCCTTGTACTCAGTCCAACTACCCATAGATCAAAACATTAGTCATTACGTATTTCTGAAAACTTCCACTTAGCACAAATATGTGGTCACTGTTGTCTTCAAACAGTTAGAAAATCAAACTCTGAAATCCCATCCTGAAGGGTGGGAGCTGTCTGAGGCCTCAGTGTAGGATTACCTCAAAATCAGAGTACGAGGACAAAGGAAGGAAAGCAGGTAGTGTTTCAGACATACTGTAGAATGATCCATCTTCCCCAGCTAGCAGAGCCAGAAGGGACGCTTTGGTTTCTAGAGGTAACACACTGTAAGACTGAAACCTCAAGAAGTTCTCACTCTCAGCCTAGTCCACATTCAGGCCCCCAAATTCTTCAAAATTACCACTTAAGCATTACTAACAGTTTTTAACTCCAGAGATTTCTATTCTGGTATGTAGTTCTCTCCTGTGACTTGAACTTGACTACCTTGGGGGTGACTGCCCTACGCTGTCTGATAAATCCAACAAAAATCAATGATTTATGTTTTTCAACTATTTTTGTAAGAACAGGCATGAGAGAGTCTAAGCTCCTTACATGTTGGAGGTAAAATTGGAAAAAGGACTCATATTATGGTGGTGAGCTATGGTGATTTGGTGGCATGCAAACCAATGTAAACCAATGTTAATCAAAAAGAAAGTAAGGAAGTAAAGAAGGAAGGAAGGAGGGAAGGGAGAGAGGAAGGAAAAGAAAGAAAATACAGTTTTTTCATGATACTTAAGCAGAATAGAAACAGTAATTAGTGACCTGTAATTCATTTTTACATATTTGGGTCAAGCTGTGGAAAAGTAGCAGTGAGGCTTCCATTTGTCTGTCCCATTGTTTCCCAGTATAGTGAAGTACGGAGAATCCCAAGGCTGGGTCAGAGAATGTCAGCAGTTAGGACTTCAGTTGATTCAAAACTTGGCCTTCTCTCACTCCCAAAACAGATTTCTTCCCTCTATAAGAAGTAATATTAAAGACCTCCCCTGGTGGTGCAGCGGCTGAGCACCGGGCTACGAAGCGGCCCGCAGCCTCTGCAGCGCTGGTTCAATCCCCGGCGGCAGGCGAGAGTCCCACATGGCACGCAGACCTCTCCTGCAGTGCCCGCTGCTCCCCTCAGCAGTGCACTTTGTCAGTCTGCCTGTTCTGTTCCCCGTTCTGGCTCTGGTGAATTCTCTCACCCTCCCACGCTTCTGACTGTACCCAGTGCTTGTATAAGTAAATAAATAAATCTTTGAAAAAAAAAAGTAATATCAATTCTTACAAATAAACCATAATGATTCCAGAGTCAGGAACTTCTTGATGATCCTCAAACCTGAAAATTGGGATGATGGAAGAAGGATCCAGTACTATTAAATAACTATAACTGCTGCTTTTTCTTGGTTTTTACCCTCACATTCCATTTCCTTTCCCTTTCCTTCATCTTCCTCCTGGAAGGTTATATAACATAAACATAGTATAATCACAAACATAAGAGTAACATATTTTATAGAGCGATTATTCCTACTTTAAAGTATAAAGCTGGCCAATCAAAATTGTTAATATCAGTCTCAATTAAGTCATTTATTTTAATATAGACAGATGGAAAAAGGACTCATTATTCATCACTTTAGTCAGTTCCACACACCACCTGTTCCAGTCAGAAAAAAAGTCTCTCAAGTAAAACATTTTCTTATTCTCTCAATAACCCAGAGTCCTTCATCTGTAGTGCTTTGGTATCCTCATTTCCCCCCATCTGGGTTACGCAGCCCATTGACATTCAAGTTAATAAAAGAAAACTCGATTTAATATCATGAATATTAAAGTACATGTACCCTGTTTGGAGAGTGATTTCCCAGAGAATATCACTTGTCGATACTAATCCTACCATACTGACAGAGTGAAAACACTAATACCCAGCCCCTGGTAAAATATGTGCTTCCAGTAGAGAGAAAATATAACCTTTTCTTCTATAAAAGTCTGGTTTTTAGAGACAAAGCTACCTAAATTTGAATCCCTCACTAGTGCGTAGCTTCACTGAGTTACACAATCTCTATAAACCTCACTTTCTTTAGCTAAAATGGACATGCTAATACTTAACAGCAGAGCTATTAAAATATTTAGATTCACTAGTATAAAAAATGTAGACTGGTAGATAGATATCCAGTAAGTGATAACTATAATTATTATTGTTTTAAAGTCTTCTCACAGGTGTAGGTTTCTTTTAAAAATAACTATTACAATTCCTATTTCAAATCTGTTACTGTCTTTTCTGATTTGATACTTCCTAGATAGCATGATCCTTCTGTGTGAAATACAAATAAGAAGAGAGGCTCAGGAGGAGAAAGAAGAAAGATGAAGATGACTCTACTTCTGACCAGTTAACGTAACCTGATATTTAAGCAATTCATCCAACCCCTTCAAGACACAGTAAGTCCCCTCTACTACTTTTGTTCATGTCTTAGACCAGTCTGTATCTTGACCATCTTTAGTGGTAATCCAAGTTTTTTCAGGTTGCCTGGGACTTTGTTTTAGTACTCTTTTGCACTCCAGATCAGACTTACCAACTGCTGAGAAAGTTTAGGTCTTCTCTCTTCAAATTCTGTTCTCTGGCAGACTGCCAGCAGTCCTTTAAGCCATTTTGTATATCTTCTCAGTTATACTGGTGTTTGAGGACTTATTTCTAAGTGCAGAAATGTGGGTTAGTGATATCATAAAGAATAAGACTAAAATATTATGGGCCTCCCTAGTGGCCTAGGGGTTAAGCCTCAGCGCTATAATCTCTGCCACCTGAGTTCCATCCAGGGCCAGGGAGCTAACCCACATATGGCTCAACAGACCTCTCCTGTCTTGCCCACTGCTCCCCTCAGCAGTGTATTTCTGTAGTCTGCCTGTTCTGCTCCCCACTTTGTGTCTGGTGAATCCTCTCACCTCCCCACCTCCACCTCTGGCCTACATCCTAGTTCTTCTATGCAAAAATTTTAAAAAGGATTAAAAAAAATTTGAAGAATATTGAAATATTACAATTAGGACATAGGCAAGGGATCACAAGTATCAAATAGTAAGGAAAAATTTTGCTTTAGTGTGTGTGCATGCACTCCTCTGCTGAGCAGACTAAGAATGTGGCTATTTCTAGATTTAGTCATTCAAGAAGGTGTCTTTTTTGTTGAATACTTGTTTCTCAGAATTCCTTATAAAATCATATATAAAGTTCAACAAGAAAAATATATATCACTTCCCCAGTTTGTTTATTTCATAAATTGGCAACAATTTGTGAATGTTTGGAAAGAGTTTTAAAATGTGTTATTTATTCCAAAGAAACTCATAAAACATTTATTTATTTATTTATTTATTTTTTTTAATAGAGGCATGCTTTATTTATTTGTTTGCTGGTTTGTTTGTTTGTTTTGTTTATACATGCACTGGGCACAGTCAGAAGCGCGGGAGGGTGAGAGAATTCACCAGAGCCAGAGAGGGGAGCAGAGCAGGCAGAAGGACCGAAGTACACTGCTGAGGGGAGCAGCGGGCGGCAGGAGAGGTCTGCGCGCCATGTGGGACCCTCCTCCGGTGGCCGGGAGCAGCCGGGATCGAACCGGCGCCGCAGAGGCCGCGCGCAGTTTCGCAACCCAGCGCTCAACCGCTGCGCCACGGGGAGGCCCTCATAAAACATTTAAAACAGGAAAAAAAAAAACTGCGCTTAGACTAGCTTCATAAAAACAAACTATAAATGTTAAATAAGCAAATTCATTTCAGCTTTCAAAAGCCCATGGTTGTTGATTTTTGGTTGTGATGGTGCTAGTGGTGGGATATATGTGTTTGTGTGCAAGTGTGTGTATATCTTAAATTATAAATGACTTTGAAGTCCTTGTACCTTAATTACTGGAACTACAGTCTTTTTATGTGGAGTTGCTTTAGTGTATGTGTGAAAGATTAACGAGAGGATAAAAAGACTTCACAAGTTCCCAAGAACAAGAAATCATGAAATAAATCCATTACTTGATTCTAAGGAGCACTGCAGCCTCATTGAGATAACAAGGAAATTACAACTTTTCCAAAGAATAAAAAGTTTAAAGCAGCTTAAATTAGCCCTGAGTAATCACATGGCAACTAAAAACAAAGGTGACAGAATAGAAGCTCAGCTCCTTTCTTATCACTAAGAAATTTTAAGTCATCAGTCTTCATAAACTTTGTTTTTCCATGACTCCAGGGAATCTAAAGATATCCTCCACAGTACCAGAAGTTTTCAGATACTGTCAAATCTCTGTCTAAAAGAAACAGTCACCTTCCTTTCTTGGAAAACATTGTAAGGACCCTTATAAGCATAAGCAATCATTTGATAGGAACAAGAATGGCTTTCAGTTTTCTATAGGGGGGCTGAGTTAGAAGTTACTGGAACTGCAAGTCAAGCTGATGTCTCTAGACTAAGCAGCAGGTTGAAAACAAAAGAATAAATCCCCATATAAACAAATTTCTAAATAATCGATTAAATTGTAAAATGTCAGTTGAAAGACATTTTCAAGAGGAATATCTTCTTGGTCCTTTCAGAGAAGCAAAAAAGGAAACCCAGTGTTTCCAATGAATATTCTGTATCAGAGAATGAGGGAAAATTCATAACATCAAGTTAATGGTAAAATGTGTAAGGAAATAATTTCCAAAGTATTCCCACCCCACAAACATACATACTCATTTTTTTCTCTCTTTCCTCCCTCTGTCTCTCCATCTTTACTGCTGTTGCCTTGGAACTCACCATGGGATATTTAGTGGCACAACTACACTTCAATTATATTGATTACTAGCATAAGGATCAGAATATGCTTCCCGAATGCAAACTGATTCTAGGAACCTACTGTGACATAAGAGGCACCTATCCTGAAAAATTACATAAGTGGTGATTCGTCATTATTTTGTTGCCACTGTGATGCAACTTCAGATTTATTTCTTTACACAGACCTCTTTACGTATCAATATATCCTAAAATTTTAAATGAAAATGTTTTTATGAAGCCAAATTTAATTTCTGGTTTATTCATATTGTCATTTTAGAAGTGTTTAACTTCATTTTTAAAATCAACCTTATTAAAATAGTTTACATGTAATTAAATGCACCTATTTTAAGCATAAGGCTCAATACAGTTTGACAAATTTATATAACTATGTAAAAACCTACACTTTTAAAAACAAAGCATTTTCATGACCACACAAAAGTTCTTTTGTGACACCAAGTGTCACTAGAATGTTCAAACCCAGTCCCAGGGAACATGCCAGGAACATATATGTTGGGTGCTCAATATTTGGATTATTAGACACAAATAAATAAATAGTGTATAGGGCCTTAAAACCTAGGTAAATAAATCTTATAATTTTGGGTGTACGTAATTCTTTTTTTTTTTTTTTTTTTTTAAAGATTTATTTATTCATTTATACAAGCACTGGGTACAGTCAGAAGCGCGGGAGGGTGAGAGAATTCACCAGAGTCAGAGCGGGGAGCAGAGCAGGCAGAAGGACTGAAGTACACTGCTGAGGGGAGCAGCGGGCGGCAGGAGAGGTCTGCGCGCCATGTGGGACCCTCCTCTGGTGGCCGGGGAGCAGCTGGGGATCGAACCGGCGCTGCAGAGGCTGTGGGCAGCTTCGCAACCCAGCGCTCAACCGCTGCGCCACCGGGGAGGCCCTGTACGTAATTCTTATTTGTACAGATTCATTGTAACATTATCACAGGGGACAAATTTATCATAAATGACACAACAGAGCAATTTTTAGACAATTATATAAATAAAGTATGAATATTTAGAATTGGTAAATGAATCTAATTCTGAAAAATAATAAAGTAAAAGTTAAAGCTATAAAAATAAAGCTGTAAATCTTATCACATTTCATTTAACATAATCAATTAAAATTGTATTATATTTTAATACCTTCAATATGTAATTTGTCAGATTCAGAAATATCTGATCCCCTCTGAATCATATATGCTCTCATATGCCTACAGTACTTTAATTTTAATAAACAATGCTACAATTTAAAAATAAAACAAAAAGTCCCCAGAACTGTCTGTCCCAAAATAGGTTATAATTAGTGGGTATAGTATATAATACCTGGAGCGGTTATAATACTAAGTATACTATGATATTTGACAAAAGTAAAGTACAAATTGAATCAAAATGCTGAAAGGGATCAAATCAGTCATTTATTATAACAATCAGGGACTTGCAGAAATTATTATGAAAGCATTCACATGTGAAGTAAATATTGCAAAGAACTCTTCAATGTCTTTACTAAAAAGTCTGGACTTGGGCCTCCCTGGTGGCAGAAGGATTAAACATTGCACTATGAAGCAATCCGCAGCCTCTCCAGCACAAGTTCCATCCCCGGCGGGCCGGTGAGGGTCCCACATGGCTCAGTAGACCTCTCCTGTCTTGCCCACTGCTCCCTTCAGCAGTGTATTTCAGTCAATCTGCCTGTTCTGTTCCCCACTCTGTCTCTGGTGGATCCTCGCACCCCCCTGCATCTCTAACCTGTACCCAGCTCTTGTATGCATAAATAAATAAGTCTTTTATTTATTTATTTATTCATTCATTTACACAAGAACCGGGGTACAGGCCAGATGTGCGGGAGGGTGAGAGGACTCACCAGAGACAGAGCAGGAAACAAAACAGGCAGACTGACTGAAATACATTGCTGGGGGCAGGGGCGGGCGAGACAGGAGAGGTCTCCTGTGCCGTGTGGGACCCTCACGGGCTGGCTGGGGATCTAACCGCGATGCAGAGGCTGCCGCCAGCTTCACAAAACAGTGCTCAACCGCCTGTGCCACCAGGGGAAGCCCTTTGAAAAATAAATAAATAAAAAGTTTGGACTGTAGTCAACAGGTCCTGGGTAAAATGAATTTTTTTTCTTTTATCATTTATTTTTAGCTAGGGAAGTTATCTGACAGCTCTTACAACTCCCAGGTTTTCCTTCCTGGCAAAATATCTCTGTCTTTAGGAAAGAATAAAATCAAGATTTACCAGGTATTCATCCCTATTAGGTGACAGTGGAGAGATTATTGTAAAGGCGAGACAAATCAGCATGTGATTCATCAATTGAATGTTCTGGGTTTTGCTTTCATTCATTAAAGTCCTTATCATTCCAGTATTTGTCTGCTGCCCATGAGATGGAAAGAGAAATGGGGGTAAAATGGAACCCAGATTAGTTACCTTTACTTCTTGCCAAGAATATTCTGAAAAAAAAAAAAAAAAAAAAAAAAAAGTCCATGAGGTTTCCATTTAGAAATGAGATTTAATGTGTAGCTTCCAATAATATGTAATAAAGAGATAAATAAAAGTAGGAAACCTACTGTATCTGATCTTTGGAAAACTCCAAAACCTGAACTTAAGATTTCAATTTTTAACAAACAAGAATTTAGAAAATGCTCATTTGTTCATTCCATACATATGCCACAATATAATTCATGCATATGTAAAAATGTGAAATTATTCCTTTTAGTCTATCCCTGTGTAATAAATCTTACCTGGAAATTACACTTTTACCTCAGAAGAAAAATAAACATATTTACAGGCATGCATATATTTTTAAACATTATATTCATTATCATAATGTAATGTTACTTTACAAATCAACTAAGCTTTCCCTACGCAATACTCTAGAAAGAGCCTGTACGTTTTCTTTGAAATATAATTAGATTACTTTTTAATTTTATTAGGGTTATAACTGAATAATTTAGAATTTTATCTGGATTATAATTTATATTATTTTAATAAGATAGTATATATTTTTTTTTTTTTTTTTATAGAGGCATGTTTTATTTATTTATTTATTTGTTTGTTTGTTCGTTCGTTTATACATGCACTGGGTACAGTCAGAAGCGCGGGAGGGTGAGAGAATTCACCAGAGCCAGAGCGGGGAGCAGAGCAGGCAGAAGGACCGAAGTACACTGCTGAGGGGAGCAGCGGGCGGCAGGAGAGGTCTGCGTGCCATGTGGGACCCTCCTCCGGTGGCCGGGGAGCAGCCGGGGATCGAACCGGCGCGGCAGGCCGCGGGCAGCTTCGCAACCCAGCACTCAACCGCTGCGCCACGGGGGAAGCCCGATAGTATATTTTTTAAAACACTGTTATTTGTAGATATAATAGAAAAATAGAAGGAGGAAATAATGTTGAGTAATTATTTGCCACCAAACTTTTTAGAAACCCCTCTACCTAATTTGTAGAATTTTTGGTCCTTCAAGATGAATAACAAAACAACTTTCATGAAGGAGGATTCCATTTGTTCTACCAGTTATGACAATGTCAGTAGGGCAGGTGATAGAATACTGAGTTCATAGCTGTTCCTTTGTGGATTTTGCCATTACCTCACAAACACCATCTACTGAATTCAAGGTCTTACTTCAGAAATAACACATTTGCCCTAAGGATGAAGGGATATAAAATAATCTTCAAAAATAAGTTAGCTGAGAATCTAAATGCATTTCTTATAATTCATAGCAAGATACAGGTCTGAAAATCTTTATATGATTTTTCAACCATTTACATTTCCGGGGGAGGGGGAGAGGAGTTCTCTGAGTTCAAAAAGCTTGACTCAGATTATCAAGAGGTGTTCCAGTTGGTGATGTTTGCACAAAGCAAGCACATGCAATGTCACAAAATCTGACTTTTCAACCAATAGTAATGAAGTACACTGTGTAAAAAGTTAAGAGAGAGTTTTGAGCTGAATAGTAAGAATGAAAATTTTTATCTTGAAATTTTAGATAGGAACTCATCACTGCTTGTGTTAGGGCATACTTGAGACTTGCCCAGGGAGCCCCAAATTTTCACACTCTAAAGGGATCTCGTCACCCATGTACACAAGGCAAAGCATACTTTTGGTGTGAATAAACTTTGATAGAATTGATGAGCATATATAAAGAGAATAAAGTTCTTAAGAGTTTCCCAACAAAACACCAAAAGTTACCATTCCTTCATGGGAAATGCCCAGCCAAACAGGTTTGGCCCTAAGTGGGGCCTGTGAGGCCTGAATCTTGCCACAAGTCTAAGGCACCATCAATCAGGGAACCACAGGAAGGGGGTGAAAAGGCCCAGGGCAAGTCTGGGACAAAAGGAACAAAATCTAAGTACAAATCAAGGTGATAGTTGCCATTGTCAGTCTTCCCTTGTTTCTTTCACCCACATGTCGCTTCAAGTTTCTCTAGCAATAATAATTGCCCCCAAACTTCTTATAGCTCAAGCAGTTTTGTTTTGCATGAAAAAAGGAGGGGAGAAATCAGAAAGAAACAAAAGCAAAGGAAAATGTGCAAAAACAGGAAAAATGGGATTTTGAGTCATGTTTTACAGTTGCCACTGCACCTCTGGTTGTACACACCCATCTCCTCCTTGATCTCAAGAGTTGCAAAGATGGTGTGTGTCAACAGCATTGCAATAACACCGGAGGAGAATTTCAGTAATTTATTAGCTCTGTGACAATTCACATTTTCATTATAATTACATTGTCTTTTGCATCCATTGTTTCACACTTGAAGTACAAAATGCAGATAATTTCCTTTGTGGAAGTATACCATTTTGCTGCTTAATTTTTCAAAGTGAAGGTATATAATGAATTGTGCATAACGCATAATCACAGCTTATTTACTGTTTTCAAACATTGAACAAGCATCTGAAGAAATCCAGGAGAGTATCTTACTAGGCATGTACCGCAACATGTAAGATCTGAACTAATAAACCATATGTGTAAACCTTTTTGGATAGAAATGGTAATAAATATTTGACTATAGAGACAAAAATCCCCACTAGAAATAAGGAAAAATTGAGAATTTTCCAAGTCCTGCTAGTATGTATGTAAGTATGTATGTAAGTGTGCATATATGTGCTTATCATTGGAAAAAGATGGAGAAACATCCAGACTCAGGAAATATTTCGGAAAGCTGTTTATAAAGAATACATCAGCAAAAAGAACTGATAAATCCTTCTTTTATTGTAAAACATTAGAGGTTTATATTTTATTCAGTTATTCAATAAAAAACATTATTCAGAATCAAAAGAAAAGTCATCCCTCAGTCTTTTTATCAGACTTTCTCATACTGTTATTTAGACACACTGCCAGCAAGCCTTTTTAAGATTGCCTTACAAAGCAAAATGTAAAATTCTAGGCTATCTTTGAATCAGGGTTAAAAGTGATATAGGTTTCATTTCAACAATATCTACCACATAGAAATGGAATTCTGATTCTTGTCTATAAGTTTAAAAATAGGTGAATATGAGAATAATCCCATCCACCTCACATTCATAAGAAAAAGAACAAGTATTTCTAATTACTTGATGTTTGGGAATAGTGAAGAGTAGACATTTTCATTTTATAGAGATGACATTTGAGTAATTGTGTGGAAATGGCACTTGAGAAAGTTTGCCATATATAAAGGAATTCTATAAATGAGATTCAGAATATTTGCATTAGAATAGATCTACTTTTTAAAAGACATATCTTTGTCCTCATTAAAAACTTTGTTTCCAGTTGTTTCCATCTCCCCCCAAAATGGGCATGACACTCTATCCCCACCTCATTACAGTGTTAGTGATAGAAGAAAAAGTCACAAAATATGTAATTTTTCATTTCATTTTAATGGACGTATAGGGGATACAACCACCATTCACAGAAATTTTCTTGTCAAGAGTCAATCGAGCAAGTTGAATTGCATTGACAATGGCCTTTAACCCATTTCCTCAGAGTTCCAGCCTTTTGTAGTTGCTTCTTAGCATGCCTACTGGGGTGATTAATGAGCATGTCCACCTTCAACATGCCCCACACAGGATTCTCTTAATCTACTTTCTTTAAATAGTGCTGCAACAACAGTTGGTTATCTATAGGGGAAAACAATTTCTTGCCCTTATTGAATATCTCTCTAAATTGACTTTGCTTCAGTTCCCCACTTTTCAGTTCATCGTACCTTTATCCAGCAATTTCTCAGGCCAAAAAAAAATATATATATATATATATATATATATGTATCTTTGATTCCTTTTCTATTTCTGTCCTTTTCATGCTGCTAGCACCCCCTTTCACATATTTCTATCAGCATTTTGATGACATCATTTTTTTCTGTTTTCCTGATCATTGTTTGCCTGAATTACTGCATTTTTTATCTCCCCAACTGAATCTTCAAAGGATAGCCAAATCAATATATTTGGAAATCAAGTGTGTGTGTGTGTGTGTTTGTGTGTGTGTACAGGTACATGTGTGTATACGTGACTATTTCTATATGTTACAACTGCTGGCACTTTTTTTTTGACATTTGTGTCATCTTTTGCTTTCTCTTTGGCCTCCAAATAATATTCTTTCTATTCCATGAAAAGTCAAATTTCTTCTTCCCTTGGGATACTTGTACATTTTTCCTCAAATAAATGCCCTAATTTCATATTTTTTTAGGTATGTATCAGCTCAAATTTTATCTTCTCTAGAACTCTAGAATGATTTCCCCATAGTTGCCCATCCCCTGCTTTATCACTTGCTAGTATGTCTCATTTCTTCACAGTAATTTAAAAGCATTGACTGATATTATTTTAGATTTATTGATTTGTTTATGGTGCATCATCTGTCCATTTGAATTTAATTCTGTAAGAGTTAGGAACGCATCAGCTTTTTTGTTCACTGCTTTAGATCCAATGCCTAAAATATGGATTTAGGGAACTCTCAAGACCTATTTTTTAAATCAGTGAATTTCTGAAATTATAGGATTGGTCTCCCCAAAAATATTCGAAGAGACTTTTTCTAAGCTTTCCAGAGTGTGTGCCATGAGTACATGTCACCGTGGTGTGTGGTACTAAGGTCAGTCAAGACCCCAAGAGCATTGGGAGACTATTACTTAAAGAATGCAGCTTATTTACATTTAGGGTGACTTCTCCCAAAATAGCCCTTTTATCAGAGAAACACAGCTTAAGGTAGAGTAAAGGTCTCTCTCTAGGCAAGGCTTTCTCATGTGAAGTCGGGTGACTTGTCATGTGAGAACACCCCCTCTTTCTTTGATGGCTCAGATCCCTATTCCATTCCCCAACTCGGGATATAAATCATTGTTTTGTCCCATTTGTTTTACTTAATTTTTTTTTTCAAATTGTAGTATTTTTACTGTGGTAATATTGGAATACTGTACCATATATGACTCACGAGTATAGATTCATGCTTTCTCAGATGATGTTTCCACATTAAACCCACAACCAAGTCACCCATAGTCACCCACCATGTTCCACAGGTACCCTTCCACACTCTGCTCCCCCTGCCCCTCTGGTAGCCTCAATTCTGCAGTCAGATTTTTGGGTTTGTTTGGTTTTCTTTATTCTGTTTCTTTGCTTGTTTCTCTGTATACTACACATGAATGAAATCATCCCGGAATTTACAGTCATGCAAATTCTCCATAAGCATATAATTTAATTTGATCTTTTACTCCCAATAATCTGTCTGATGCTGGTTTGTTTGTCCATCCAACCCAAGAGAAACCCAGGGGAGTGGGGGAATTTCCCCCTGCTCCCTGACATGCTCAATCCGGGGACCTAGCACTCAATGGCTCTTTCTCACTCTGCCCATGTCCTGTGATCAAGTGCAATGAGAGGTGTCCATGAAGTCATATGGCAAGTTCATTGTTTCCAGTCAAATATTTGGAAAACTTGCCTTTTTTGCATATTCTATTGCTTGTTTTGAAAATTTTATTTTTTAAAAAATCAGTGTCTCTTTATTGAATACTACTAAAACAACCTGAACATTCTCCTCTGCTTGACCATATACTTGACAATCTTTTTCCTGATTCTAGATATCCTGGGCCTTCCTTTTCTTAGAGCATTGCTTTAGAAATTTGTAAGAGTAAATTATTTCTTATCCCCCTTGGAGATGTCAATCTTCTTTTAAAAGCCTCTTTCTAGTTTTATAACCAGGACTATCTTTAACAAAGATCTGGGACACATTCCTTTGAAATTTCTGTGCAAGGCTTTTTGTGTACTTATATTTGTATGTACCCCTAGGAGTGGAATTGCTGGGTCATAGGGGAGACAGATGTTCATTATTTTAAGAAGCTACCCCCAAATTTTCCAAATCGGTATACTGTTTTACTTTCATCAACAAAGTACGAGTTCTGGCAATTTTACATCCTTATGAACATTTGATATTGTCGGTCTTTTCCATTTTAATTATTCCAGTGAATAATACTATGGTGTTTCATGAAAGTTTTAATTTGCATTTACCTGATGAATAATGATGTTGAGTAATTCCTTGTGTGCTTATTGATCATTTGGGCAACTTCTTTTGTAAAATACCTTGTTAAGTATTTTCCTCTTTATTTTTTCTTTGTCTTTACATTATGATTTTGAAGAGTTTTTAATATTCTGCTTAAATATTATCATTTGCCACATATATGTATAACAAATGTCTTTTTCTGAGTCTGTGGCCAGCTAATTTATTTCCAAATAGTATCTATTTATGAGAAAAGGTATTATTTTTTATAATATTTAGCTGTAATTTTAAGAAAATATATGGCTTTCTTTTTCTCTTCTAAGAATTATTTGCTAATCCAATGTAATTAGATTATTTTTTAAATGTTTTCTTCTAGAAGCTTTAAAGTTTAGGTTTTAAATTGGGTCTTATTCATTCTCAAATTGATGTTTTAGGGAGAGGTTAGGTCGATGTTCTATTTTTTAATCTATAACTAGCTGTTGTAGCATTACTTGAAGAAAATAATTTCTCCCTTCAATGTATTGCTTTACTCCTATCTTTTGCTCCTCTCCTCTCTCCCTCCCTCCCTTTCTTCCTTCCTTCTGTACATCCTTTTTTCTTTCTTCCTTCTTTTTTTTTAAAAAAGATTTATTTATTTATTTATACAAGAACTGGGGTATAGGCCAGATGCGTGGGAGGGTGAGAGGATTCACAAGAGACAGAGAGGGGAACAGCACAGGCAAACTGACGAAATTCACTGTTGAGGGGAGCAGCGGACGAGACAGGAGGGGTCTGCCGGGTCATGTGGGTATCTCACTGGCTGGCCGGGATGGAACCGGTGCTGCAGAGGCTGCAGACAGCTTCACAGTGCAGTGCTCAACTGCCTGCGCCACCAGGGGAAGACCTCTTCTTCCTTCTTTTATTTCTTTTTTTTATTTTTTTGTGTCATTACAGCCAGTGTCACAACATATAAGAGTTTCTTCAGAATCTATACCAATAAGAACTTTCTGTGATAACAAAACTATTCTACAACCTGTGCTGTTAAGATGGTAGCCGCAAGCCATTTGTGACATTTGCGCACTTTAAATATGGTGAATGAGACTGGGGAACTGAATTTTTAACTTCATTGATTTTAAATAAATGTAAATTATTTAAATACCTACATGTATTAAAAAGTTGCATGCGGCTACTGACTTGGAGAACGTAAGTCTGGATTTTCTAAATTATTATTGATGCATATTTAAAAATTACTAGCTAATATCAAATTGGTCTCCAAGATAGACTTCAATATCTATACCATTGCAATTATCTATTTTGTCATCTCCTAAGTATACTTAATACTAGGTTTTTTTTGCACTGTCTAGATAATTCGATGGGTGTAAAATAGTATCTCATTACTGGTTTAATTTTTATCTCCCTACATATTTATATATTACACATTTGGGGGAAGTAATGTTTCTTCTTTAATCCCTACTTGTTTTTCCATTGGAAAACAATAGCAAGAATTAACTATAATCCTGTCATTTTGTGTGATACAAGGTCATACTTTTTTAACCCCACTTCAACTCTAAAATCTTTTTGTTACATAATTGTTTAAAAATATTAAAACATATTTACCTTTTCCCTTACTGTCTAAGGGTTGGTGCCTCATTTAAGAAATAATTCTCACATATATACTCTCATATGTTTACTGGAAAGGTACATATATGAGGACCTATCTAGGGGTACTGTGCTTAAACACAGGGTTTGGAGCCAGTGTGCTTCCTTTTAAATCATGATTCTGCTTTTGAAGACTCAGGGAAGTTACTTAATTCCTTGTCTCAGTGTCTTTGTAGCAAGGGGAGAGCAAAAATATAATACCTACCTTACAGCATTTTCTGAGGTATGCATGTGTTAACAAAATAAAGGAACATTAATTTAATAGCATTGATTATTCTATATTAGCCATTACTTCTAAATGTTTAGCAATTTTCCTTTTTGTGATTAGTCATTATGTAGTATGTGATGAGGAGTCTGATTTCTATCACCTACTACATGTGTATCCAAATGTCAGGATATTATTCTTATCGAGCATCCCATGTTTCCCATATTGAAGTTTGTGGGTACAATTCTAGATATTCTTTTCTGTTCCATTGGTTGATCTATTCTTAGGTCAATGTCATTTTATTTAGTATAATATAATACAGAATTTTCATTCAGTAAGTTTTCTACTTCTCTTACTTTTTCTTTTCAAAATCATCTTGGTTATTTTATTTATTTTATTAACTTATTTAAATTAAAAGTGCTTGACATCAGTTTGAGTTTTATTATAACATTAATTTGGAAAGTATAATATTGAATATTTATGATATTAATATTTTGTACTTTGTGATATTCATTTTTTGTTCATTTCTATAAACGTAAAAAATTGTATACCTTTTCTCATAAAGATTTTTTACATATATTGTTTAAAGCACTTTTAGGGGCCTTTTTGCTATTTAAAGGAGTAATATTAAAATTACAATTTTAATTATCAGTTACTTATATAGAAAAATCCTACTTAGAGTTGTTTGCTGAGCTTTCCCACAGGCATTTAGGCTTTTAGCCAGGTCTCATATAGAGCTTGGTGATAGCAGCATCTGACTGTGCTTCTGTCTTATTGCTGGCATCTCAGGGTTTCCATTTGCTTTTTCCAGTTCAGCAATGGATTTCACTTTTAAAACAGTGAATACTCTATGTTCATCCACAGGAGGAAGTAGGTAGGGGTCTGTTAGTTTGAGTCTAGTCTTTAATGACACTTGAACTTAAATTCTCTAAATGAATTTAAGTATTTTTTTCACATTTTATGAAAAATGGTAACTTAATCTCTGCTTTATGAATACATTATTTAAGCTTAATTGTTATCTTTTCAATATTTATTCTTCTTTTAAAAAAAAAGATTTGTTTATTTATGCATAAAAAACTGGGGTACAGGCCAGAGGTGCGAGAGGGTAAGAGGATTCACCAGATACAGAGTGGGGAACAGAACAGGCAGACTGACCGAAGTACACTGCTGAGGGGAGCAGCTGCAAGTGTGCTGAGCCATGTGGGTTGCTCCCTGGCCAGGAATTGAACTCGTGCTGCAGTGGCTGCAGATTGCTTCATAGGTTACGTCTTTACCCTTGTGCCACCAGGGAGTCCCTCAATATTGATTCTTCTCATCAACAAAAGAAAATGATATATTTCTAAACTACGGATGTTCCAAGCTTGTCATTAGTATAAACACTGGTTTTGGCTGTGTTGAACTTGTATGGAGAGGCCAGATATTCCAGCAATATCCCAGGTACATTTAAAGTAATATTTTGCATTGCTTTGTAAGTCACAGCTCTCAATTAATTGTGGTGGTACATGCAGAATGTCCATCTCCTGTGTTTATAGTGTGAAGTTTCTTCTCTAAAATCTGTGAAGCCCATCATTGGCCACAATCACTTTCTAGCCAATGAGAAAAAAGAAGTTAGCAGCTATCCTACGTCAGAATTACTTAAACTGCAAATTTTCTAAAAGAGGGAACATCTTCTGGTAACTGACGTGTTACTTGCAGCTGTGCCTTCCCTCCTCCAGTGCCATAACCTGGAAGATAGAGACAGGAGAATATCAATTTAGCCCCTCACTTTCTCTTTGGCCCAGCCCCAAATGTCTAGTGTGTAAAGATATTGTCTTTATTCTCTTCAACCTAGTAATTTATTAGAAAGGAGCAGAAAACAGGGAAAATTCTTTTTTTATGTTATCCCTATAACCAAGGAATTTACAGAAGAATAATATTCAATATATTTGTTTTTATGAGATAGCAGTCTTAAGAGTGGGGCTTCAAAATGGGCATTGTTTATGGTTTGGTCACAGACCCCTATTCCACAGGCCAAAGCCATAAGTCTCTGATCATTTTTTAGCAGACTTCAGTCCAACTCATTTCACTTACATAGGATTTATTATTTTCAGTCTCCCAACATGGCAATGATCAGCTGTATTGCTGAGATTTATATCACAACCTCACACTGTTTCTTCCATTTATTAAATTCAAAGAATGTTCCATATGCTCTTTAACTTATTTTTTATTTCTATAGAAGTGGCTTATCTTTCATTAAGACCTTTTATTGATGCATACATCTGAATGATAGGGAAGTTAATGAATTATTTTCAGTCAGCATTTTAATAGGTAATAAAGCATAAATTGAAATCCAAATATTTTGAATTAAGGTATACACATTTGCCACACTGCTAATATTTAGTATCCTTTTAATTTTCTGGTTGTCAAATGGTTGTATCTTTAGTATACAGACTGATTTCAAGAAAAAGTTTGACTTGTAAACTCTGTTATGCTTGACTTCCTTTTGTAGTTTTCTAATCTATGTAAATTTTTTTAATTTGGTGATCAGTAATTTCTGCCTTCCAGAAAATTTTAATCTTTCTTGGTTAGTTTACAAATTTCAATATAAACTTATCAAATGCAAGTCTTACCTAAAGATCTTGTTACTGAATATGATATAATCTTTACTCATGTAAAAATTTCTCTGTTAACATCAAAAACTATGAGGAGTGGTCACCTATAAATTTTATCTTTCAAATAGAAAGAATTTATATACATATACAGCATATATATGTGTATATATATTGCATATATATGTATATATAAATTGCAGTTTATAAATATATAATAAGTTAAACAGGCAAAGTTTTTATTGCTATCCCTAGCTTAATTTAGACTATCACAACAATGATTTCTCTTATATTTCTTTTTTGAAGAGCAACAGGATAAAGAGCATAATCAATATTTTGAGCGATCAAACACTATTGGATAAGATATTTAAAAAGATAAAATTAGGACTTTAAGAAGACCACTAACCTAGAAGATTCTCAGAGTAAGCAGGAATTTAAGTCATGTTATTTCCCTTTAGGTTAGGATACTGATATACTCTGTATTGAGATATACTGAGCTTTAAGGTGGATTTGGGTTGATAAACTTTAAGTCCCAGATATTTAGAAGAGATTAGATTCTTAGTTTCTGGTTAACTACATTTTAAAAGTTATGTCATTCTCTATGAATATTGTTTGGGTTTAACACTGAAATATGCATAACTCTTTCTAGTGCCACTTCATTAAATAATAGAAACTTCAATCATTATCCATGCTACTAGCTACTTCTCAGAGTTGTTATGAATCTCAAATGAGAGAATGCATGTGAAAATATATTGTATACAAAAATCCATTCTGCCAATGAAGGGATTATTGTTTTTTTATTGTCTTTTGCTTGGAACTTTCTTCAAAATGTAGCATTCATTATTAACTCATAATTCTAGAGATAAAGTTATGGTCTTTAGTGATTCCGTGGAGAATTTCTTTGATGGTTGCTGGCTCATCCAGATTTGTCTTCCTAGAAGTTAAAATCCTGAATTTCACAAACAGGAAAATAATACTGGTATTTCTTAATGAAATAACACCTTCATTCTCTTTTTTTGTTTTTTATTCTATGTTCATTACCTATCTTAACTCCTTGTTTCGTGCAGTTTGACACTTTCTGTTACTTTACTATAGGATGTATCTCCAGTTGTGGAATTTTTCTGAGCAATGTGGAGATAGTCTTTCTGTGGCTTCATCAGAATCCTTCTGTAAGTGTATCAGAATGGATTAACAATGTAGTTTGGAATATCTGATGTTAGAGATTGGCCATCTATTTTTTCACAATATAATCTTTTTTTTATTGAATAATTAACATAGGTTTATGACATAGTACATGATTTAAGGTATAGGTTCACAACTCTTCAAATATGTCACCGTACCACATCCACCACCAATACACCAATAATCCTGCACGATAGCCCAATGGTCTCATCTTCCATTTGCTCCCCGTCCCCACCCTCCCTCCTCTGGTAACCTCAACTCTACAGTCAGATTTCTGGGGTGCATTTTGGTTTACTTTTGCCTGTTCCTTAGCTTTGTTTTTTTATATCCCACATATGAATGAAATGATCTGCTCTTTGTCTTTTTTCCTTCTCATTTGTTTTGTTTATCATAATCCCTTCGACTTCCTTCCATGTTTTCACAAATGACAAGGCTTCACCTTTTTTTATAATTGAGTAGTATTCCATTTTCTAGGCATAGACACCCAACTTCTAAAATCACCTATCTGCTGTTGGACTGTTCAGTGATTTTGTAGCTTGGCTATTAAGTAGTGCTTCAATGAATATAGGTATGGAAATTGAATATATCCCTTCAAATTACTGTTTTTGCATTCTTTTGTAGATACAATGGAGTGGAATAACTAGGTCATACAATACATATGTTTGTTAATAGTTTGAGGACGCTCCATACTGTTTTCCAAAGGGGCTTGACCAGTTTGCATCCCTACCAACAGTGTGCAAGGGCACCTTATTCACCACACCCTTCCCAATACTTGTGGTGTCTGTCTTTTTTATATGGGCCATTCTCATGAATGTGAGTTGATAGCCCATTCTGGTTTTGATTTGTATTTTTTTTTTTTTAAAAATATTAAATTTTATTTTTATATTCCCCCATACAATTGCAAACGCCCCATTCTGACCCCAATCCTTCCCCTCCCGCCCCCCACCCCCCAAAAAGTGTCTCTGGTTCATAGTTTTTTGTTGATTTTGATTTTCACTTTCTTATATTCATTTTCCTGGTCCCTTATTTAAGTTTTCTAGATTCCTGCTATGAGTGAGACCATCCGGTATTTTTCTTTTTCTTTTTGGCTTATTTCGCTGAGCATGAACCCTTCCAGTGCCATCCATGTTGCTGCAAATTGCATGTGTTTATCTTTTTTGAATGCTGAGTAATATTCCATGGTATATATGTACCACATCTTCTTGATCCAGTCATCTATTTTTGGGCATTTGGGTTGTTTCCAAAGCTTAGCTATTGTAAACAGTGCTGCTATAAACATAGGAGTGCAGGTGCTCTTTGGAATTGATGTTTCTGTGTCCTTTGGGTAAATACCTAGGAGTGGAATTGCTGGATCATATGGAAGCTCTATGTTTAGTAGGTCCAGAAATCTCCACACAGCTCTCCATAGTGGTTGGACCAGTTTGCACTCCCACCAACAGTGCACAAGAGTTCCTTTTTCTCCACATCCTCGCCAACATTTGTTGTTGCTAGTTTTTTTAATATGTGCCATTCTCACTGGTGTAAGATGGTATCTCATGGTAGTTTTAATTTGCATTTCCCTGATTACAAGTGATGTTGAACATTTTTTCATATGTCTGTTGGCCATTTGCATTTCCTCTTCAGAGAAGTTTCTTTTTAGCTCTTCTGCCCATTTTTTGACTGGATTATTTTCTTTGTTGTTGCTGAGTCTCATCAGCTCTTTGCAGATTTTTGTGATCAGTCCTTTATCATTAGTGTTGGGTGCAAAAATGTTCTCCCAGTTGGTGGGGTTTCTCTTTGTTTTTGTTATTGTCTCTTTTGCTGTGCAGAAGCTCTTTAATTTGATGTAGTCCCAGCTGTTTATCTTCGCCTTCACTATCACTGCTTTGGGTGATGTGTCTGTAAAGCTGTCTTTGATGTGCAAATCACGTAGTGTTTCGCCTATATTTCCTTCTATATATTTTATGGTTTCAGGTCTTATGTCTAGTTCTTTAATCCATTTTGAGTTGATTTTTGTGTATGGTGTGAGGTAGTGGTCAAGCTTCATTCTTTTGCATGTAGCGACCCAGTTTTCCCAGCACCATTTATTGAACAAACTTTCTTTGCTCCAATGCATAGTCTTTGCTCCTTTGTCAAAGATTAGTTGACCATAAATCTGTGGGTTTATTTCTGGATTTTCTATTCGATTCCATTGGTCTGTATGTCTGTTCTTGTTCCAATACCATGCAGTTTTGATGATTATGGCTTTGTAGTATAGTTTGAAGTCTGGGAGTGTGATGCCTCCATTTCCTTCTTTTTTTTTCAGTAGAGCTTTGGCTATTCGGGGTTTTTGGTGATTCCATATGAATTTCATCAATAATTGTTCTATTTCTTTGAAGAATGCCATTGAGATTTTGATTGGAATAGCATTGAATCTGTATATTGCTTTTGGTAGGATGGCCATTTTAATAATGTTTATTCTTCCAATCCATGAGCAGGGGATGTCTTTCCATTTCTTTGTGTCTTCTTCTATTTCTTTTAACAGTGTTTTATAGTTTTCTTTGTATAGGTCCTTTACCTCTTTTGTTAGATTTATTCCAAATATTTGATTTTTTTGTTTCGATAATAAAAGGGGTGGTTTTTTTGATTTCTTCTTCTTCAGATTTATTGTTTGTGTATAGGAAGGCTACTGACTTTTGCGTGTTGATTTTGTATCCTGCCACTTTACTGAACTGATTGATGAGTTGAATTAGTTTTTCTGTGGAGATTTTGGGGTTCTCTATGTATATTATCATATCATCTGCAAATAGTGATAGTTTGACTTCTTCTTTTCCTATTTGGATTCCTTGGATGTCTTTCTCTTGTCTTATTGCTCTGGCTAGGACTTCCAGTATTATATTGAAAAGCAGTGGTGAGAGTGGACATCCTTGTCTTGTTCCAGATCTTAATGGAATTGCTTTCAGCTTTTCACCATTGAGAATGATACTGGCTGTTGGCTTGTCATAGATGGCCTTTATGATGTTGAGGTATGTTCCTTGTATCCCAAGAATTTCAAGGGCTTTTATCATGAATGGATGTTCTTCGTGATAATTAATGATGAGCATTTTTCATGCACCGGTTGGCCATGTATATGTATTCTTTGAAGAGGTGTCTATTTAACAACTCTGCCCAACTTTTTTTTTAATTGCTTTCTTTTTTTGAGATGTATGAGTTCTTTGTAGATCTTGGATATTAGCCTCTTGTCATATATACCCTAAGTTTAAAAAGGGTAGATTTTCATTTTAATGATTACTTCTTTCACTGTGCAGAAACTTTTTAGTTTGTTGTAGTTCCATTTCTTTATTTTTACTGTTGTTTCCTTTACTGTTGTATTTGAGTCCTCAAAGGAATCACTGAAACCAGTGTTACACAGTGTTTTGCTTTTGTTTTCTTTTATGCATTGCATGGCTTCAGGCCTTAAATCCAAATCTGTAATCCATTTTGAGTTAATTTTTGTGTATATTGTGAGAGAATGGTCTGCTTTCATTTTTTTTTTGCAAGTGGCTGTCCAGTTTTCAGTATAACCTACTATTTATGAAATTAATTGCTAAATTTGAATACCCTATAGCTCTTGCCAAAAGCTTTGAACCTAATATTAAAAAAAAAAATTCTCAGCATTGTTTTCCAGAATGTCTATAGTTTCTAGACATTCACTAAGTCCTGAGGTCCTGTCTTTCTTCCACTAATTGATTTCCAATAGATATTTAATAAAGTTTAGAGTATTTTGTTGATTTGATTGATTTTTATTTTTCTCTGTTTATTCTTCATACCCCTAATTTCTGATTCCAATATATTAATTATTACAGTTTAACAGTTCATTTTTCAATACTGAAAGCACATGTATCCTAGAAATTAAATTAAACAACATCTTTTCATTCCAAAAATGTAAGCCTGAACTTAAGAAGCTAAAAACATGGCCCTGCTCCCAGCATAAACCATCTGACTTCAGGGACATAATTACAGGCAGAAACTGTGACTTAGGTCCAATTATATGCTGGGCCGGAGCTGGGTGCCTCCTGTTTCTTCAAAGATAAGTAGCCAAAATTAGAATTTAAATTGTCAGCTCAAAGAAACCTGGGGTATCTTTGGTTTGTGCTAAAGAGTCATTGGGAACCCAGAAAGGCAGACTTCCATGTCATTGACTTATTCCCCTGAGCTTGACCAAAGTGCATAACATGAGGCACTCATAACATACTTCTCAATTACTTATCCTTGTACTTTATGAAAATACTTAGTTGCCAGAATGTGTTTCTTGTCCATATAAAAAAATAACTCTATTTTCCCACATTATGTATATGGGGCAGGATATGGAGAGAAGAGAAATGGAGGGGAAAATGAATACCTCTTGAAATTATATAGTAATTAGTTTTTCTATTTGAAAACTCTCAGTTTCATTAAACAGCAATGATAACCAGCAGTAAACTGCCATCCCGGGGAGAGAGGGAAAATGTCAAATTTCATTCTAAAAAGACTTTTCTGCAAAAACAGAGACACTGATTCAGTTTTATTCTGAAGATTTATTTCATACCAGTCAAGCTACTCAAGATTAATTCAGACCTGTCTTCCAGATGCAAGGAGCGTGAAGAACTAGAACTCACTGTCTGATTTTGCAACATTTCACCATCTCTAAATATTGTATACAGATGGCAGAAACAATATTATCTCAAATCTGTGTTAGGGAAATTTTAGCTCAAGAAAACACACGCTGATACAACATTGTATGTATGTGCGTGTGATTTTCCTTTTGGGGGATATCATTGTGTATGTATACATCTTTATCACATAAATATAATAAAATGGGGGAAAATTATCTTATCCTTCCAAAGAGTTGTGTCTTACCATAAAATGCTATGTGAATAAAATAAGAGAAATGACATATTTGAAAACAATGTAGCAGTTCTTTGAAACTACATTAAGGAGGTCCAGAATTCACTGGATAACTGATTCTCGTGCCAAATCACAACATGCATGCTACAACTGAAAAAGTAAATAATCATTCACTTTCTGGCTTTTCCTTGTGAACTGACAAAGATCCATTGTGGAATATGGAATTACAGAATAGGGAACCTATTATAAATCTATGATAGACATTTATAGTACCCCAATTTCTTTCAAGGTGTACTTAAATGAAAATAGTTTAAGCAAAATTTAGTACTCCCCAATGAACATAAAAAGTTGACAAATAAATATATAAAAAGATGTTCCACATTATACATCATCTGGGAAATATAAATTTTAAATAATAATGAACTAGTAATACACACAATTAGAATGGCCAAAATCCAGAATACTAACACCAAAAGTTGGTGGGGAAATAGAAAAATAAGACCTCTCATTCACTGCTGCTGGAAGATAGTCTGATGGGTTCTTACAAAACAAAGCATCAGCTGACCACCAGGCCCTCCAATCATGCTCCTTGGTGTTGTCCGCAAAGAGTTGAAAACATGTACACAGATGTTAATAATAGGTTTATTCAAAACTTGGAAGCAACCAAGATTTACTTCATTAGATGAATAGATAAATAAATTATGGTGCATCCAAACAATAGAATTTTATTCAATGCTAAGAAGAAATAAAAGTCATAAAAATACAAGGAGGAACATTTTCATTAGTGAAAGAAAACAATCTGAAAAAGCTACAATCTATATGATCTCAACTATATGACATTCTGAAAAAGGCAAAACTATGAAAACAGTAAAACGGTCAATGCATTTTTCAAAATCTATAGAATGCACAATACCAAGAGTGAACTGTAATATAAACTATGGACTAGATGATTATGATGTTTTAGTGTGGGGTCATCCTTGGTGAAAAATGTATCATACTGTTTAGTGCTGTTGGTAATGGGGAGTCTATACTTGTGTGGGTGCTGGGAGTTAATGAGAATTTCTGTCCTTTCTCCTCAATTTTGTTGTAAACCTAAAACTGATCTATAAAACGTTAAAGTCTTCAAAAATGTCAATATTCTCTCTTTGGTGAGGCAGGAATCCCTAATTCTGCTACCGGAACTTGATATAAACTAAGAGCATATACCAAAATTGTGAAGTAGTATGATTCACATGTTAATAGAAAATAATGTTGATGATCGGTGTACCTAATAATGATTTTCAGTGATTCCCTTCTCTTGTCTCCCACACACCTAATAATAATATCCAAATTATTAAGATTTTACTATTGTTTTACATTGTACTAATTGAGTCTGGTTGATACACAGAGAAGTGATCTCAAGTGACTGTAAATAGCCTTTGTTTGGTGGCCTGAAAATCTTAACTGACAAGTTGGCACACACTTGACCTTTTAAAATGTAAGTTAATTTCTACTTGCCCTTTTGTATGACAGCCTTCTTTTTCTCCACGGCTCTCCCAAATGTGAGACGTGTTCTGTCTCTTCTGGAAAAGCCTTTTCCATCTTTGGAATGAGTAACCTGATTCAGGTGTACTGGCCTCTACTCTGATGATTTTTATAACCCTCTTTGTCCCAAGATAAGGGACATTTATATAGTTTCTTATACCCTATATAGAAGTGGAAGTGCCTTCGTAAACATTTGTTAATATTTAAAATTATTGTCAATATTGTTTTCACTAGGTATGTAATATTGCACTGCAAATATTTATCATGATTTTCTGAACTACTTCTGTATTGTTAAATATTTTCCAGCTATTTATTTTTTTTAAGATTTATTTATTTATACAAGAACCGGGGTATAGGTCAGATCCGCAAGAGGGTGAGAGGATTCACCAGAGACAGAGCGGGGAACAGAACAGGCAGACTGATGAACTACACTGCTAAGGCGAGCAGCGGGTGCGACAGGAGAGGTCTGCCGCACCATGTGGGACCCTTGCCGGCAGGCCGGGATTGAACCTGCGATGCAGAGCCTGAGGACAGTTTCATAGTGTGGCGCCTCAACCGCCTGCACCACCAGGGCAGGCCCTCCAGCTATTTATTATTAAGAAAGAATATTGAAGTCAGTATTGAAGTTCTTTTGCACAGCTTGTTTTTTGTTCAGGATCTTTTTCTTTTCTTTTAGACACATCCATAAATACAAAATACTTGGTTAGGGCCTCCCTAGTGGCGCAAGAGTTTGAGCACAGTGCTGTGAAGCTGTCTGCAGCCTCTGCAGTGCGAGTTTGATCCCCGGCCAGGGAGCTACCCACATGGCGCAACAGACCTCTCCTGACTTTTTCTCTGCTCCCCTCAGCAGTGTACTCCCGTCTGTCTGCCTGTTCTGTTTCTCGCTCTGTGAATCCTCTCACCTCCCACACCTCTGGCCTGTATCCCAGTTCTTGTAATCATAAACAAATATTTTTAAAAAATACTTGGTTCAAGAGAAGAAGGACAAACTGTTGAATCCAGTTCAATCAGTGACAAATCAATGAGTCACATTCTGCCATTGATTGCATGTATTACTTTCAGGTTGTGGATTAAATTCTCCAAGTATTTTGTGCAAAATATTTCAATATTTTACAAAATAGGAATAATAGCATCTACATTACAAAGTTCCTGTATTAAGTAAATGAGGTAACCTACATGTAATGCCTGAGAGAGGATCAGTATAGGGTAAGAATGAAATTAATTTTAGGTGTTATGAAATAACTACAACCTTTCTACAGATTTTGCAAATGGCTTTCCAAAATGATTGCTACAATGCACATTGCACTAACAGTGAAAACACTTAAGTCTTGCCTTTTTAAACACCTGGATTTTTATTTTATCCAGCAATGGTCTTGTATATACTTTGCTTTCTAATCACATGTGTAGTATAATAGAGTCAAAATGCCTGAGTAATATATGAGGACAGATATATA